>NC_045614.1:173683484-174933484 GCF_009829155.1 Mustela erminea
GGATTTACTTACAAAACCAAATTCTGAGTTCTGTCCAGTGGTCAGTACATAATTTGGCCCAATGTTCTATATCTTTAGCCCTTATCCAGTGATTTGAAATGTTCCTATTCATGATCCTCAAGGCACAAAAGAGTATCTTCCATTCTTTATGAAAAAAATATATATGATGGACACATATATGATTGTTAATTTTGTGCCATGGTTCCCAAATACATGGTCAGACATTTTTCTGGATGTTTCTCTGAGAATGTTTTTGATGAGATTAATATTCATATCAGTGGACTTTGAGTAAGGCAGATTGCCCTCCATAATGCAAGTGGGCTTCTTAGAATCCACTGAAGGCCTGATAGAACGAAAGACAGACTGACCTTCCCAGGGCAGGAGGGAATTCTGCCAGCAGATGGCCTTTAGACTTCAGTTGCATGGCTCTTCTGTGGGTCTCCAGGCTGCTGGTCCACCCTGCAGATTTTGGACTTTGCAGCCATCATAATCATGTGAGCCAATTCCTTAAAATAAACCACATATATATGATTTGTTCTATGTAGTATATAAACATATACAGACATGTATCATTTATATGAAAAGAAAGTAGACTAATTTATTTTAAAGGGAGGTTTGCAAAAATGTACATTTAAAGGAATTTCTGAACAGAATACTCCATTCTTTAATTATACCAGCTACAGATTCTACATACTCACTCAAAATTTACTGCTTCTGAAACACCCATTTGGGAACAATCATTTATCCTTTCGAATGCTGACTTATAATTCTCTGACCTTGAGTAAGTGACTGTCTCTCAACTCACTTTTCTCATTTAAAAAATGGGGATGGTTATATTTGCAGCATAGGACTATTAGGAGAATTAAATGAAATATAACATGTGGGGTGTTTTTTAAAGATTTGCTCATTTATTTGAGGGGGGAGTAGAGGTAGAGGGATTGGGAGAGAGAATCAGGCAGACTGAGTGCTGAGCGCAGAGCTCTATCCTGTGACCCTGAACTTACACCCTGAGCCCAAACCAAGAGTCAGACCATTAACTGTCTGAGTGCCCCAGGGGCTCCAATCATAAAATGTTTTGAACAGTGTCTGGCACATAGTCAGCAGAATACGTATAAGTTACTTTATTCTTTTCTTTAATTTTGACCGAGTTTATTGGGTTTTTATCCAGATGATACTTTTCACCTTTCTGCCACACTTAGGATTTTGTCTGATTCTTGAGAGTAAAACCATCATATATAGTTCCTTAGCAGATGGCAAAGATTTGGCCAGAGATGTATGGAAGAGTAGTTTCTATAGACACAGTAAATAACATCCTGGGTTTGTATTAGATGGCCAAGAAGGAACTTGATTCATGAATCATATGAAAATGCTTTTACAAATGCAAATGTTTTTTTATCAACTGCTTTAAAGGTAAAAGGCAAAGATGGGAAGCCTTACAGATTTGTATTTTTTTCCCTATAGAGTTTTGATCCCTGGGATAGTTCCAAAGGGAGATTTGCATATTTTTATTATTTTTGGCATTTGATAGACTATCTGCTTCTTTGCTAAATGGGAGTAGAAGGGAGCTTGGGGATTCTTACTATTTTATACATTTTGATTATTTTTTTATCAAATGCAAATAAGCATGGGACAATTCATCTATATAAAATGCTTTTATAATCATCATGATAGGCACAAAGTTGCAACAAAACATTAGAGGATTATAAGAAGGTCAGAAGGAGAGGTTGATTTTAACATGGACTCTTAAGAGGATTTTTCTGTTTTTGAAAGAGATTTTAGAACTTTGTCTGGAGCACCCCTAAAAATGTTGTCAAGTATATCTGTCAGTCTATTTTTATATAGAAAAATATATATTAATATTTTTATACAGTTAAGTTTTAACTCAGACTTATTTCTTGCTCTGTGGAATGCCTAGAAGATTCTAGAAGAAGGAAAGACTACATGACAAAAAAACTTTCATCCATTTTTATTTCATTTTTCTCAACAATTATAATTCATTAACTGGAACCATAAGTTGCATAATTGATTATTTGATTAAATTGTGAACTCTATTGTTCTGTTATTCCATGTGACTTAACATTATATCCCTAACTAGATTGTAAACTCTTTGAGAGTCATAATATTTTAATACTTGAATATATTTGCTGACTGACTGAAAAGCTTAAAAAAAAATCTGTGTTCTGTTGGGCTGATGGGTTAGAGAGGAAAGGGAACTAATATTTTATTTCATTCATTTTATACCATACACTCAATAGACATCCTCTCTCATAATTCTTAACATCTATCTGAGGTAGTTATCATCACCTTCATTTCAGTGATGAAAAAAACTTATTGATGCCTGAAAAGTTAGTCAAGTTGTCCTTTGTTACTCTGCTTATAATGAAAGCCAGAGATCTGTATTTATCCAAAATCTATTCTTCTTCTTTTATGAACTTGTAAAATTGGCTAATGAATCTTATATAATAAATAATTATAAAATATAATCATAATATATACTATATCCCAATAAGAGTTTTCATAAATATAATTATATAGTATATATTATAAATCATATATTATGTAATATATATAATTATATATGTTGAATATTCCAATAAGATTTATTTCTCACATCTTTGTTTACACATGATTTTGCTCCTGTCTCAAATAAAACCCAGACTTGTAGCATTGGATTATTAATGAGGTGCCAAGTGGGAACATTAGTAATCTAACATGGAGAAAAAGTAGGAACAACATTTTTTTCCTGGTTAGTCACAAAGATTAAACTGAAGCAAATTTATGAATTTCTTTCTCCTTCCAGAGGCTTCTATCAGGATGAGACAAAAAACCACGATGAAGCTGAATCCTATAAATTATCTTGGTGTGGCCAGACAGACTGAGAACGTTTGGATTTATTGACTCTAGGGAACCCCTGATAACTAGGGCAGAGGACAACGTGGCTGCGAGGCTCTGTGAGTGTTCCCTGTTCTCTGAGAGACTGATTTCCCATCTGCCATACTGTCAACACTTTTTAGTGCATGTCTGGCCTCACTGGGAAAGCTGCCAGCATCGTTTCCTACTTGGCTTTGCTGTGTCAAGTCCGGAGGAAGCCTTTTTTTGTCACCCTTCTCCCTGCACCACCCACACCATTAGGCAAGAACAGCAGGGGCGTGTGGAAGTAAGAAGTGAGGACTTGTCATTGAAAAGAGGTGGTATAGGGGCGCCTGGGTGGCTCAGTGGGGTAAGCCGCTGCCTTTGGCTCAGGTCATGATCTCTGGGTCCTGGGATCAAGCCTGTTTCAGGCTCCTTGCTCAGTGGGGAGCCTACTTCCCCCCCCCCCGCCCCCCCCCCCCCCGCCTGCCTCTCTGCCTACTTGTGATCTCTACCTGTCAAATAAATAAATAAAATCTTAAAAAAAAAAAAAAAAGAAAGAAAAGAAAAGAGGTGGTATTTGGGAAAGCCCTTTGGGGCAGGTCCTGGAACAGGATAGGAAAACAAAGTGGACTAGGCCCAAAGTGCCTGAAACCAAACGGGGAGGGAGTTTGTTGTAACCAGGAGCCTAAGTCTCTGGGGGAGGGTGAAGGGGAAGTCCTCAGAGACCGTAACCTGAAGTGACTCAGTCAGTGACAGCAGTTCCTTTTGGCTGCGTCTCTGCTGGTCCTGTTGGCTGGCTAGACACATGTGCCCTGTGCTGTTTTTCAGTCTGGCCTAGAATTTATTCTATCACAACAGAATTGACAGGAACTTTAACACTGTCCACTTTTCTCTTGCCCTGTGTGTTCATTTCTTTATTCCATCTTTGCTTGCTTTCCTTCCCCCTTTTCTTTTTTTTTTTTTTAAAGATGTTATTTATTCATTTGACAGAGATAGAGAGCCAGCGAGTGAGCACAAGCAGGGGGAGCAGCAGGCAGAGGGAGAAACAAACTCCCCACTAAGCAAGGAGCCTGAAACAGGCTTGATCTCAGGACCCCAGGATCATGACCTGAGCTGAAGGCAGACGCTTAACTGACTGAGCCACCCAGGCGCTCCTGTTTTTCATTTTTTACTCATGTATTCCATTTAACTGCTGACACCTCTGGAAACCATGTGGAGTTCTTAATATCTTTAGAACAAAAAGACTGCCCCTTGCTTGAGGATATGGACAAAGTGTAACATAGGAAATACCGTAAAAATATACGGTTTATAGAATGTTCCATTGGCTAATGGAATTTATTTAGACCTCAAAGATTTAAATCGGGAGCTTTTTCTAATTGGTGCTTTGAGGAGCTGAACTTGATCTAACCTTCCTGAGGAAGCTGAAGAATGTGACTAATTAATTGTATGTGCTAGTTACATCGTCAGGGGCAACTGTAGGAAGAAATGATGAGTACGATGAAGAACAAAGCATGACAATAAGCCTGATCAAGGTTTATGAAAAACAAGATGTCACAATCAGCTTGATGTAACTACTGATGCAAATTGAGTAAGGACTGATGCTCTTTACTAAAAGTAAGATAATGAATTGTAACTTCACATCCATGTTAATAGAGCTACATTCCCATTACAGCTTTGTGGCCGCTTGCTGGTTGCCTGCATGAATTCGGGTTTTTGTTTGGTTTGCTCTGGTTGGTTTTGCTCAAGAGAAAACTTACCTAATTTATATTTATGAATTGGCCCACTCATTTGGGCTTTAATTTCTTTTTTGCCCCCCACAACACTGTTGGATAAATATCATTGTGTTAGTTGGTGTGGGAATTAGGTGGGCCTGAGCTCAAGTTCCCGATTCTGCTGTTGACCAACAGGAGTATCAGTGAGCTTTAACTCCTCTGAGATCCAGTGTCCTCATTTGTATATGCGAAATGATAATAGCTACCTTGCTGGAATGTTGTCAAGATTAGAGGCCCTGGTGTAAAGCCTCTGGTATACAGTGCTTACTCCCCAGTTAAGTATTGTGTAAATGAAAGGAATGCTGCTTAGGACAAGTTAAGTCAATTAGGGTATGTTTCTTGGCATGGAATGTTACGTTACCATTTAAAATAAAATTTCCAAAGACTATTACTGTGGGACAAATACGTATGGTAAAATATGAAGTATAAAGGCACGTTACAAAGCCTGATACAGAGTATGATTTAAGCAGTGCAGATAAAAACTCTATGAGGAGGAAATGTTTGGAAGGACATAGACCAACATGTAATAGTGGGTGTGTTGGCTGCATACCCCCTTTTCCATGGTGGCAAAGCATGGTTTTAATGAAATGGAAATGGCGGGCACTGCTTTGCTAGACCCTGGGCATGCCCTTTGTGGCAAGGGCACCAGTTCTGGGCAGTGGAAAACAAGGAGTCTGGAAAAAGGTTTCTTCTCTAACAGAAAGTGACCCTTGGGACTCCGTTTTGGGCCCCAAACATTGTCATATTTACACATGTTCCTGGAACACGGGGAAACATCTTGCAAGCATGAAGGTATGGAGTCAATCAATGTACCACGTATGACATATAGGGCGTCCTGACACTGATGAATCATGGAACTGCTCTAACAAACCTGGAAATAGTTTCCTCCAGATTTCTGGGTTGTAAAGTAACAAAACCCTATTTTTAAAGCCACTTTCAGCAGTGTCTTCCGTTGCTTGAAACGAAATATTCACTCACTGATTTCAGGAACATAACTATTTAAAAACTTAATTAAAATGTTCTTTTTCCTCATGGGCACCTGGGTGGCTGAGTCAATTAAGCATCTGCCTTCAGCTCAGGTTGTGATCTGAGGGGGTCCTGGAATCAAGTCCCACTTCAGACTTTCTGCTCAGCAAGGAGTCTGCTTCTCCCTCTCCCTCTGTGTGCTATCTCTTTCTCTCTCAAATAAATAAATAAAATTTTTTCCCAAAAAATTTTTTCTCAAGTTTTCTACTTTTCATGATTTCCAAATCTTTTTTCTTTTAAAGACTTATTTAATTATTTGTGTGTGTGAGAGAGAGAGCACATGAGTGAGGGAAGAACAGAGGGAAAGGGAGAGAAGTAGACTTCCTGCTGAACAGGGAGCCCAAAGCAAGACTCTATCTCATTACCCTGATCATGACCCTGAGATCACGGCCTTAGCCAAAACCAAGAGCCCAGTGGTAAACCAACTGAGCCTCCCAGGCACCCCAAGTTTTCCAAATCTTTAAATTGGAAACAAGTATCTTAAGTATCAAGTTATTGAATCTTAACATAGTAATGTGTTGGTGTTATTTGACTTGACTGAAGGATGGTTCAGTTTAGAGCTATTGAGTAATTATTCAGCTCAAGTAAGAACTATTGAGTAATTATTTCTTCTCCTTCCGCCACACCCTCCTGACTTCCCAAAATACTTTAACTGTGTGTTACTCCAGTGATTCCTATCATTTAGATCAGTAAAATGCATGAAACTCTCTTTGGATTACTTCAGTTTTGACCAAGCTGTTGACTATTGCATGTCTTATACAAAATATTACAAAATAATGAAGATGAATAGTGTTTACTAACTTGACGCTTATGGATGATTGCTTCATTTTAAGTAAGCTCTATGCCCAATGTCCGATTTGAACTCATGACCCTGACCTCAAGAGTCACATGTTCTACAAACTGAGCCTGTCAGGTGCCCTTATTTTGTTTCTTTTGTTCAGTTTAATCATCTACCATTACTATGTCTCCTATCACTTATGGCATCAAGTAAAAGTCAACAATCATCATTTAACTTGTGATTTTTATTTCTAGCAAAGTGTTACTAGAAACATTAAAATATTTATTTTAAAGTTCCTTATGACCTAATTCTCATCACAGGAGAACTCCCTCCCTTATTTTTTATAGGCTATATGGTCCTGGGATCTTTGCATACATAATACCTAAACATACTATCTAAACTTTCATTCCACAGGAAACTAAGACTCAGAGAAATTAGGGGCTGAGGCAATGATTGCACAGTTGACAGAGCAGGAGCTTAATAACCCAGACCCTATGACTACCAACCTAGAACTCTTTTTTAACCAAAGGTTGCAAAAAGTATAAAACCTCACAGGGACTATTTTTTCTCTTAAGCTCTTTTTAAAAACAAACAACTTTTTCTTACTAAAAATTAAAAATTTTTTTAAATTATAAAAATTTAAAATTTTAAAGTTTTTTAAAGTTTTTAAAAATTTAAAATTTAAAAATTGTTTGTTTTTAAAATTTAAAATTTAAAAATTCCCCCTCATTTTCTTACTAAACGAGGGGTGACATAGATGTCAGGTATTATGGTAACAGTATTAAAATTCTGGAGCCAAACAAATTTTATTTAATTTGATGCTTTTCAAAAAAGTGTTTTGTGATTTTTCTCTTTATACCTTACCAAAATTTCACACATAATAAGTTTGCAAATATAGTGCCTTAAAATTAACAATTTAATTTAGAAAATATGGACATAGTATTAAAGTTAGGCCTCACATTTCTCTTCATATTAAGTTGCTCTGAACCTTAATAAACCTGCTTGCTTCACAGATTGATAGTAAATAATGACCAGATAGAGGACATCAGGCAAGGGGAAGGTATTTTGGTTTTTTATTTTATAATCTGGAAAGATCTGACAACATACCCCCAAAAAGACAAATCAGATCAAAGAAGGCTCAAAGAAAATCGGTTTTTTTGGATATAATCTTATTAAAAGGATACAATTCATGATCTGGGGAAAAAAAATCACTTAAGTCCTGAAAATCTTAGTTTTCTCCTCTCTTAAGTAGGGATAATAAAATGCTAATTTCAGAAGATTGTTCTAATAATTAAATGATCCATTTCTTGTAAAACACTTAGCAAATGTAAGTAACACCAATTGGTTTTTGTAGATGCCCCTCTTTCATTTGTCACTTTCATTTTATCTTCTCCTTTTCTCCTTCTCCAATTAGTTTTTACATTCTTTCTAATTTTTCCTTTCCTTTCCATTTCTGCCATCTCTTCTCTCTTCCACTCTTCCTTTGCCCATCATTTTCCTCTGCAGATATTTTTTCATTCTTTTCTGCCCAGCTTAAATAACCTTAGCTAACCAGTGACAGCATTCACAGAGTTGCTGACTTCCAACCTCATATTTCTTTGCTTACTGGTTATCATAAATCTTTTTTCCCTGTTTCAATTATACTTCACTTAAAAAAAAAAGAGAGAGAGAGAGAGAGAGAGGCAAGCATCCCTAGTAGATCATTTCGTGGCTTTGTAGATCTGTATGTTCTTTAAGACCCTAAATATAGTGCTCGCTTCAGCAGCACATATACTAAAAAAAAAAAAAGACCCTAAATATAGATATTTAAAATTTGCAGTTTGTGAAAAAGATGAGTTTAATTTTCTATATAGTAAACACAATAGCTAACATTTATTTGGAATAGACTATGTGCCAGGCCTGTTCTATGCATTTCATGTTTATTACCTGATCCAATTGCCTAGAGGAGCATAACACATGTATTGTACCTAGAAAAGCCCAACATCTGGCAAGCAGTTTTTTAAAAAGTTTTTTGGAAAAAAAAGTACATATTAAGTAAAATGATGACAGTATTAATAAGTTCATAGAAATTAGATTGCTCCCAAAATTTCCATCCTGATAAAACATTTAACATTTTAGTGTATATCCTCATACATGCATGTAAGTTTTACAGACGTACATATCAAATAAATGAGAGCATACTGCACACGTAGTTTTTAAACTCCATACACCATTTTGTGATAAAGTATTTCTTAATATTGAGATGAGGGCTGTAGGTTAGTTTCTAGCAGGAACCACAGCCATACATATTCCCTTTATTGAAGAAAGTTCTTCTCTTTGGAAAGGTCAACATTTCCCAGTGACCACACATTCAAATTACAGTAGCGAGGATGACCCATGGTGGTGACAAAAGACAGGTTGGGAAGAAGTAAAGAAGGGTTACTACCCTAAAATCTCTTTCGTGTTATTTTGGAGAAAGCTAGTGAAACATCTCTGGATTTCCAGGGTTTTTATCAATAAGCATGCATCTATTACCATTCTCTAAAAGGTGATCTTTACATTAGGAAATCCATTGCAGGTGTCCTGAGAAGGTAACAAGTAGGAGAATAGACTCTTACCTAGAACTCCTAATAGAGTTCCTTCCACTGATACATTCTCTTGCATATTACATAAAATACAGAACTGATACCATAGTAAACTTCTATAAGGTGATTTCATTAAGAAATAATATCTTTGGGTGCCTGGGTGGCTCAGTAGGTTAAGCCTCTGCCTTCGGCTCAGGTCATGATCCCAGGGTCCTGGGACTGAGCCCCACATCAGCTCTCTGCTCAGCCAGGAGCCTGCTTCCTCCTTTCTCTCTCTGCCTGCCTCCCTGCCTACTTGTTATCTCTGTCAAATAAATAAATAAAATCTTAAAAAAAAAAAAAGGAAATAATATCTTTGGCCTAAAACTGTAGGGTTCATATAGTCAGTAATGTTTTACAGCAACAGGTGAGGAGATTCTAAAATCCTTACAGTATTTCACAAGGAGTTGATCTCAGGCTAGTTTAGACTAGAAGTAGGTTTATAGCTGGGAAGGGGAAGGAGAGATATTCATCAGTCTCAATTGAATTTTTGAAGCAATCAGGATTAAACCAGTTATGAATCTTCTGCCTTGGGGATGATGTAGTTGGTAAATTTTATGTTATTTTATGGCACCACCCATGATTAGTACTTAAGTCAGGGTGGGAATTTCCATTAGATGAGTAATATGGTTAGTGGCTTAATCCGAGAAAATCAAGGGCAACTTGACATTGACTGAAAAATACTGACTGAACTTTTCTGAGGAGTCAATGTAAAATTCTTCTCCTACCCACTTAAGCCCCCATGTTGCATCACCACTTCCTCATATCAGGGAGATCATATGATAGTTGTCTTTCTCCGCTTGATTTATTTCGCTAAGCATGATACGCTCTAGTTCCATCCATGTTGTCGCAAATGGCAAGATTTCATTTCTTTTGATGGCTGCATAGTATTCCATTGTGTATATATACCACCTCTTCTTTCATCTCTTGATGGACATCTAGGTTCTTTCCATAGTTTGGCTATTGTGGACATTGCTGCTATAAACATTCGGGTGCATGTGCCCCTTCTGATCACTACGTTTGTATCTTTAGGGTAAATACCCAGTAGGGCTATTGCTGGGTCATAGGGTAGTTCTATTTTCAACATTTTGAGGAACCTCCAAGTTGTTTTCCAGAGAGGTTGCACCAGCTTGCATTCCCACCAACAGTGTAAGAGGGTTCCCCTTTCTCCGCATCCTCGCCAGCATCTGTCATTTCCTGACTTGTTAATTTTAGCCATTCTGACTGGTGTGAGGTGATATCTCATTGTGGTTTTGATTTGTATTTCCCTGATGCTGAGTGATATGGAGCACTTTCTCATGTGTCTGTTGGCCATCCGGATGTCTTCTTTGCAGAAATGTCTGTTCATGTCCTCTGCCCATTTCTTGATTGGATTATTTGTTCTTTGGGTGTTGAGTTTGCTAAGTTCTTTATAGATTTTGGACACTAGCCCTTTATCTGATATGTCGTTTGCAAATATCTTCTCCCATTCTGTCAGTTGTCTTTTAGTTTTGTTAACTGTTTCCTTTGCTGTGCAAAAGATGTTGATCTTGATAAAATCCCAATAGTTCATTTTTGCCCTTGCTTCCCTTGCCTTTGGCGATGTTCCTAGGAAGATGTTGCTGCAGCTGAGGTCAAAGAGGTTGCTGCCTGTGTTCTCCTCAAGGATTTTGATGGATTCCTTTCTCACATTGAGGTCCTTCATCCATTTTGAGTCTATTTTCGTGTGTGGTGTAAGGAAATGGTCCAATTTCATTTTTCTGCATGTGGCTGTCCAATTTTCGCAACACCACTTATTGAAGAGGCTGTCTTTTTTCCATTGGACATTCTTTCCTGCTTTGTCAAAGGTTAGTGGACCATAGAGTTGAGGGTCTATTTCTGGGCTCTCTATTCTGTTCCATTGATCTATGTGTCTGTTTTTGTGCCAGTACCATGCTGTCTTGATGATGACAGCTTTGTAATAGAGCTTGAAGTCCGGAATTGTGATGCCACCAACTTTGGCTTTCTTTTTCAATATCCCTTTGGCTATTCGAGGTCTTTTCTGGTTCCATATAAATTTTAGAATTATTTGTTCCATTTCTTTGAAAAAGATGGATGGTACTTTGATAGGAATTGCATTAAATGTGTAGATAGCTTTAGGTAGCATAGACATTTTCACAATATTTATTCTTCCAATCCAGGAGCATGGAACATTTTTTCATTTCTTTGTGTCTTCCTCAATTTCTTTCATGAGTACTTTATAGTTTTCTGAGTATAGATTTTGTGCCTCTTTGGTTAGGTTTATTCCTAGGTATCTTATGGTTTTGGGTGCAATTGTAAATGGGATGGACTCCTTAATTTCTCTTTCTTCTGTCTTGTTGTTGGTGTAGAGAAATGCAACTGATTTCTGTGCATTGATTTTATATCCTGACACTTTACTGAATTCCTGTATAAGTTCTAGCAGTTTTGGAGTGGAGTCTTTTGGGTTTTCCACATATAGTATCATATCATCTGCGAAGAGTGATAATTTGACTTCTTCTTTGCCGATTTGGATGCCTTTAATTTCCTTTTGTTGTCTGATTGCTGAGGCTAGGACCTTTAGTACTATGTTGAATAGCAGTGGTGATAATGGACGTCCCTGCCGTGTTCCTGACCTTAGTGGAAAAGCTTTCAGTTTTTCTCCATTGAGAATGATATTTGCAGTGGGTTTTTCATAGATGGCTTTGATAATATTGAAGTATGTGCCCTCTATCCCTACACTTTGAAGGTTTTGATCAGGAAGGGATACTGTACTTTGTCAAGTGCTTTTTCAGCATCTATTGAGAGTATCATATGGTTCTTGTTCTTTCTTTTATTGATGTGTTGTATCACATTGATTGATTTGCAGATGTTGAACCAACCTCGCAGCCCTGGAATAAATCCCACTTGGTCGTGGTGAATAATCCTTTTAATGTACTGTTGAATCCTATTGGCCAGTATTTTGGTGAGAATTTTCGCATCTGTGATCATCATTGGTCTATAGCTCTCTTTTTTGATTGGATCCTTGTCTGGTTTTGGGATCAAAGTGATGCTGGCCTCATAAAATGAGTTTGGAAGTTTTCCTTCCATTTCTATTTTTTGGAACAGTTTCAGGAGAATAGGAATTAGTTCTTCTTTAAATGTTTGGTAGAAATCCCCGGGGAAGCCGTCTGGCCCTGGGCTTTTGTTTGGAGATTTTTAATGACTGTTTCAATCTCCTTACTGATTATTGGTCTGTTCAGGCTTTCTATTTCTTCCTGGTTCAGTTGTGGTAATTTATATGTTTCTAGGAATGCATCCATTTCTTCCAGATTGTCAAATTTGTTGGCATAGAGTTGCTCATAGTATGTTCTTATAATTGTTTGTATTTCTTTGGTGTTAGTTGTGATCTCTCCACTTTCATTCATGATTTTATTTATTTGGGTCCTTTCTCTTTTCTTCTTGATAAGTCGGGCCAGGGGTTTATCAATTTTACTAATTCTTTCAAAGAACCAGCTCCTAGTTTCGTTGATTTGTTCTATTGTTTTTTTGGATCCTATTTCATTGATTTCTGCTCTGATCTTTATGATTTCTCTTCTCCTGCTGGGTTTAGGCTTTCTTTCTTGTTCTTTCTCCAGCTCCCTTAGGTGTAGGGTTAGGTTGTATACCTGAGACCTTTCTTGTTTCCTGAGAAAGGCTTGTACCGCTATATATTTTCCTCTCAGGACTGCCTTTGTTGTGTCCCACAGATTTTGAATCGTTTTATTTTCATTATCATTTGTTTCCATGATTTTTTTTTCAATTCATCTTTAATTTCCTGGTTGACCCATTCATTCTTTAGAAGAATGCTGTTTAGTCTAAATGTATTTGGGTTCTTTCCAAACTTCCTCTTGTGGTTGAGTTATAGCTTCAGAGCATTGTGGTCTGAAAATATGCAGGGAATGATCCCAATGTTTTGATACCGGTTGAGACCTGATTTAGGACCCAGGATGTGATCTATTCTGGAGAATGTTCCATGTGCACTAGAGAAGAATGTGTATTCTGTTGCTTTGGGATGAAATGTTCTGAATATATCTGTGATGTCCATCTGGTCCAGTGTGTCACTTAAGGCCTTTATTTCCTTGTTGATCTTTGCTTGGATGATCTGTCCATTTCAGTGAGGGGAGTGTTAAAGTCCCCTAGGATTATTGTATTATTGTTGATGTGTTTCTTTGATTTTGTTATTAATTGGTTTATATAGTTGGCTGCTCCCACGTTGGGGGAATAGACATTTAAAATTGTTAGATCTTTGGGCGCCTGGGTGGCTCAGTGGGTTAAGCCGCTGCCTTCGGCTCAGGTCGTGATCTCAGAGTACTGGGATCGAGTCCCGCATCGGGCTCTCTGCTCAGCAGGGAGCCTGCTTCCTCCTCTCTCTCTCTCTGCCTGCCTCTCTGCCTACTTGTGATCTCTCTCTGTCTAATAAATAAATAAAATCTTAAAAAAAAAATAAAATTGTTAGATCTTCTTGTTGGACAGACCCTTTGAGTATGATATAGTGTCCTTCCTCATGTCTTATTATAGTCTTTGGCTTAAAATCTAATTGATCTGATATAAGGATGGCCATTCCTGCTTTCTTCTGATGTCCATTAGCATGGTAAATTCTTTTCCACCCCCTCACTTTAAATCTGGAGGTGTCTTCGGGCTTAAAATGTGTTTTTTGTAGGCAACATATAGATGGATTTTGTTTTTTTATCCATTCGGATACCCTGTGTCTTTTGATTGGGGCATTTAGCCCATTAACATTCAGGGTAATTATTGAGAGATATGAATTTAATGCCATTGTATTGCCTGTAAGGTGACTCTTACTGTATATTGTCTCTGTTCCTTTCTGATCTACCACTTGTAGGCTCTCTCTTTGTTTAGAGGACCCCTTTCAATATTTCCTGTAGAGCTGGTTTGGTGTTTGCAAATTCTTTCAGTTGTTGTTTGTCCTGGAAGCTTTTAATCTCTCCTTCTATTTTTAATGATAGCCTAGCTGGATATAGTATTCTTGGCTGCATCTTTTTCTCATTTAGTCCTCTGAATATATCATACCAGCTCTTTCTGGCTTGCCAGGTCTCTGTGGATAAGTCTGCTGCCAAACTAATATTTTTACCATTGTATGTTACAGACTTCTTTTCCCGGGCTGCTTTCAGGATTTTCACTTTGTCACTAAGGCTTGTAAATTTTATTATTAGGTGACGGGATGTGGGCCTATTCTTATTGATTTTAAGGGGCATTCTCTGAACCTCCTGAATTTTGATGCTCGTTCCCTTTGCCATATTGGGGAAATTCTCCCCAATAATTCTCTCCAGTATACCTTCTTCTCCCCTCTCTCTTTCTTCTTCTTCTGGAATCCCAATTATTCTAATGTTGTTTCGTCTTATGGGGTCACTTATCTCTTGAATTCTCCCTTCGTGGTCCAGTAGCTGTTTGTCCCTCTTTTGCTCAGCTTCTTTATTCTCTGTCATTTGGTCTTCTGTATCACTAATTCTTTCTTCTGCCTCATTTATCCTAGCAGTGAGAGCCTCCATTTTTGATTGCACCTCATTAATAGCTTTTTTGATTTCAACTTGGTTAGATTTTAGTTCTTTTATTTATCCAGAAAGGGCTTTTATTTTTCCTGTGAGGGTTTCTCTAATATCTTCCATGCCTTTTTCGAGCCCGGCTAGAACCTTGAGAATTGTCATTCTGAACTCTAGATCTGACATATTACCAATGTCTGTATTGATTGGGTCCCTAGCCTTAAGTACTGCCTCTTGTTCTTTTTTTTTGTGGTGAATTTTTCTGCTTGTCATTTTGTCCAGATAAGAGTATATGAAGGAGCAAGTGAAATACTAAAAGGGTGGCAACAACCCCAGGAAAATATGCTTTAACCAAATCGTGAGTGGGGAGAAAGGGGATAAAAAGAGGTTCAGAAAGAAAGAAAGAAAGAAAAAAAGAAAAAAAAAGTAAAGAAAGAAAAGAATTAAAAAAGAAAACGAATAAAGAAAAGTATAAAAAAGAAAAATATATATATATTAGATAAACTAGTTAAAAAATGTTAAAAAAGAAAAGGGTAAAAGTTAAAAAAATTTTTAGCAGAAGAAGAGAAAAAAATGAAAAAAAAATTAAATTAACTGTAAGACTAAAGAATCATAGGGAGAAAGCCATGAGTTCCGTGCTTTGCTTTTTCCTCCTCTGGAATTCTGCTGCTCTCCTTGGTATTGAAACCGCACTCCTTGGTAGGTGAACTTGGTCTTGGCTGGATTTCTTGTTGATCTTCTGGGGGAGGGGCCTGGTGTAGTGATTCTCAAGTGTCTTTGCCCCAGGGGGAATTGCACCACCCTTACCAGGGGCCGGGCTCAGCAATCTGCTCGGGTTTGCTTTCAGGAGCTTTTGTTCCCTGAGCGCTTTCCGTAGAGTTCCGGAGGACGGGGAATACAAATGGCGGCCTCCTGGTCTCCGTCCCGGAGGAGCCGAGAGCCCAGGGCCCCACTCCTCAGTGCGCCCTCAGAGAACAGCGCCCAGTAACTCCCGTCTGCCTGACCTCCGGCGGCGCTCCGAGCTCACCTAACCTGCGACGGGTTCAAGGTAACCCCAAGCTGTGAGCTTACTGTCGGCTCTGTCTCTGTAGCAGGCTTTCCCGTTCCAATACCCGCAAGCTCTGCGACACTCAGACACCCCCATCCTTCTGTGACCCTGCGGGACCTGATGCCACGTTGACCCCGCGTGGGCTTCGCCCCGGTTTAGCCTCTGGAGCGATGTCCCTCAGCGGAACAGACTTTTAAAAGTCCTGATTTTGTGCGCGGTTGCTCCGCCGCTTGTCGGGAGCCGGCCCCTCCCCCCGGGGTCTATCTTCCCGTCGCTTTGGATTCACTTCTCCGCCGGTCCTACCTTTCAGAAAGTGGTTGTTTTTCTGTTTCTAGAATTGCTGTTCTTCTTCTCTTCGATCTGCCAATGGATTTGTAGGTGTTTGCAATCTTTAGATAAGCTATCTAGTGATCTCCTGCTAGCTGAAGTAGTCTCAGCCTGCTACTTCTCTGCCATCTTGACTCCTCCTCCAACAGGCTAAATATTGTAATTAGAAGGCAATACTTGTCGACTTATTCATGAATATATTATGTGCTGCTTGCAAGAGATGCATCTTAAATATATGAATGCACAAAGATTAAAGTAAAAAGGACAGAAACATGTAAACCATGAAGACGCTGTACAATACAGGACTGATATACTAAGAGCAGATAATGTAGGTACAAACATTTACTTAGAGATAAAAAGAACATTTCAAGTGATGAAAGCTTAATTCGTCAGGAAGATAATATATTCTAAAATCAAATTAGTTAACAAGAAACTTTTGAAATACTTAAAGCAAAACCATACATGCAAAACCACAAAAGAAAAAATAGGCATATCCACAATTATGCTGGGAAATTTTAACACAGGTTTCTCAGTAACTGCTGGAGCAAGCCAAAAGAGGAAGGAGGAAGGGGAGGAAGGGGAGGAAGAAGACCAGTAGACCTTCAGAGGATCTGAATAGCACAAGGAACAAAATTTTCCTAATTGACATATATGTAAGTCAGTATAATCAGCAACTGTTGGATGCACATTCTTCCCACGTAGATCATTGCCAAAATAATCCACAATGAGCCACAAATGAAGTTTCAATAAGTTCCAAAACACTGAAATTGTGTCATTCTCTGATGACAATTCAAGTAATCAAGAAATAAATAACCAAAAGATAATTAGAGTTAAAAAAAAAGAAAAGGTTTCAACACTTACCTCACTCCACAGACAAAAATAAGCTCAGAATGAACTATACACCTAAATATAAAGGGAAAAATAATCTATAAATCTTCCATAAAACATATATATCCTTTTTGACCATTGATAGGCAAATCACCTACAATGGGACACAAAAAGCTAAAAAGCACTAGAAATAAATAAATGAATAGGACTTCATCAAAATTAAAAACTTCTGCTCTTTAAAAGATCCTATTAAGTAAAACAAAATAAAATGTGTATTTACTGAATAGCAAAGAAGGTAATTAACCCAATTTTAAAATACAAGCACAAAATTTGAACAAACACTTTACAAAAAAAGATACAGAAACAACAGACCTGCAAACTGTTTGCCACCATTAGTCATCAGAAGCAAATATACATTAAAAACATAATGAGACACCAGCACCAACCACTCTAATGACTAAAATTGAAAGGGTCAGCAATACTAAGGTTTGTTGAGGGTGGGAAGCAACTACCGCTCATAAAGTGGGAATATAAAATGATATAATCCATTTGGAAAATGGTTCAGTAATTACTTATGAAGTGTCATTTTCACCAGCAATTTCCCATGGGGAAAGACAGGAAAGGCACGTATGTGTGCATATGTGTTGACAAATACTTGTATCAACTTTATTCAAAATAATCCCAAGCCAGAAAAATGCAAATGCCCTCAGGAGATATCAGTGGATTAATAAACTGTGGTATATCCATACAATGAAATATTTCTCAGTGGTAAGTGGGAACAAACCACGGATGCATGCCACAGAAACAGATGCATCTCAAGAACACTGTATTGACAAAATAAGCCAGATGATAAAAGATTACATTCTGTTTAGAATTCCATTTATAGGAAGTTCTGCAACAGGAAAATCTTAATCTATAGTGACAGAAAGCACAATAGTGGTTTCCTAGGTCAGGGATGTGGGAAAATTGATGACTGAAGTGCATGAGGGAACTTTATGAGAGGAGATGGCCGTGTATAACATCCTGAATTTGCTGGAGGTTACATAATGCATACACTGGTCAAAATTTATTGAACTATTCCCTTATAATAAGTATAATTTAATAATACTTACACTATAATTCAATAATGTTAATTTAGAAAAAAGAGACTTAAAAGACATATAAATAAAGCAGAAAATTCCCAGAAGTTTGGAAGTTGAGGAACATAGTTCTAAATGAGGCATGTGTTTAAAAAGTCACAGTAAAAATTATCATATATTTAAACTGAGTTGATAGTGAATATAAAGATGCTCCAAACTTGTTAACTGGACAAAAGCAAGAGGAAATTTATAGCCTTACGTGCAAATATTAAAAATGTCTATAAATTAACTATTAAATACCCAAATAAAGAACTTTCTAATCTCAAGGAGTTACAAAAAGAATTGCAAATTCAACCCACTAAAACTAGAAGGAAGAAAATAATAATGATAAAATCAGAAATTTGTGAAATATAAAGCAAATATATAATAGACGGGATCAATTAACTCAAAGACTGGTTCTTTCGAAGGAATTAATAACATTGATAATGTCCTGGTAAGATTGGTCCAGAAAAAAGAAAAGAAGTCATAGATAATATCAGTAATGAAAAAGATATCACTGCAGATTCTATGAGTACTAGAAACATTTTAAGAGAATATTTTAAACAACTCTATGCCAATAAATTTGAAAATTTGAATAAAAGAGATTAATTTCTAGAAAATCAAAACAGGGGGGCGCTTGGGTGGCTTAGTGGTTTAAAGCCTCTGCCTTCGGCTCAGGTCAGGAGCCTAGGGTCCTGGGATCAAATACAACATCGGGCTCTCTGCTCAGCAGGGAGCCTGCTTCCTCCTCTCTCTCTCTCTTTCTCTCTCTCTCTCTGCCTGCCTCTCTGCCTACATGTGATCTCTGTCTGTCAAATAAATCAATAAAATATTAAACCAATGTTTAGGAAGTCAAAACTGACTACAATTACAATAAGATATAGAGAATCCTGAGAAGCTCATACCTCTGCGCTGCTCACCATCCTCCTAATAAGAGGTTTTTCATTCCTAGGTAAGTCGGGATATTCGAACAATTTTGTGATTTTCCTGTTTGTTTTTAGAATTTTATTTCTAGTCAGTGTAATAGTGTAATATTAGTTTCAGCTGTACAATTTAGTGATTCAGCTCTTTCATATAACACCCAGTTCTCATTGCTAGTGTACTCTTAATCCCTACCACCTGTTTAACCCATCCCCCCACCTACCCCCTTCTAGTAACCTTCAGTTTGTTCTCTACAGTTGAGTCTGTTTCTTGATTTGCCTCCCTCTTTCCCCCCTGTTATCAATGGTTTCTTAATCCACATGTGAGTGACATCATATTTGTCTTTCTCTGACTGATTTATTTTGCTTAGCATGATACTCTGTACTTCCATCAATGTTGCAAAGGACAAGATTTCATTCTTTCTGATGGCTGAATAATAGTCCGTTGTATATATATTCTACATCTTCTTTATCCTGTCATCAATCGATGGACATTTGGGCTCTTTTCATGATTTGGCCATTGTTGATAACGCTGCTATAAACATTGGAGTGCATGTATCCCTTCAAGTTAGTATTTTTGTATCATTTGGGTAAATACCTAGTCATGCAAATGCTGGATGATAGGGTAGTTCTATTTTTAACTTTCTGAGGAACCGCCATACTCTTTTTTTTTTTTTTTAAGATTTTATTTATTTATTTGACAGACAGAGACCACAAGTAGGCAGAGAGGCAGAGAGAGAGGGGGAAGCAGGCTCACTGCTGAGCAGAGAGCCCGATGCGGGGCTCGATCCCAGGATCCTGGGATCATGACCTGAGCCCAAGGCAGAGGCTTAACCCACTGAGCCACCCAGATGCCCCGACCCTCCATACTCTTTTCCAGAGTGGCTGCCCCAGTTTGCAGTACCACCAGCAGTGCAGGAGGGTTTCCTCTTCTCCATATCTTCACCAATACCTGTTTTTTCCTGTGCTGTTAATTTTAGCCATACTGACTGGTGTGAGGTAATGTCTTATTGTACTTCTGATTTGTACTTCCCCGATGATGAGTGATGTTGAACATCTTTTCATGCGTCTGCTAGCCATCGGTATGTCTTCTTTAAAAAAAATCTGTTCATTTCTTCTGTCCATTTTTAAACTGGATTTGTATTTTGGGTGTTGAGTTTTATAAGTTTTGTTGTTGTTTTTGTTTATTTGTTTGTTTGTTGCTGTTTTTAGGCAGGGGAGTGGCAAAAAAAGAGAAAGAGACAATCTTAAGTGGCTCCATGCCCAGTGCAGAGCCCAACACAGAGCCTAACACGGAGCTGGATCTCACCACCCTGAGATCATGACCTCAGCCAAAATTAAGAGTCAGACACTTAACCAATAGAGAACCCAGGTGCTCCATGTTTTATAAATTCTTTACGGATTTTGTGTACTAACCCTTTATTGTTAGCAGTTAGTTGGACTGTTAGGTGGTCAGGGCCAGGGTCCTCAACAAGGAAATATAGAGTCAAGATGACTAAGATAAAACAGCACTGACATCCTGTTTTGCAGCTTTGACAGGACTGCCCTGACATTCTGCTTTGCAGCCTTTACAGAAATGACCTCTGCAAAATGTCCTAAAAGAAGACAACTAACCACAAAAGCATTTATCAATGTCAGGGGCAAGTGACAGTTAAGACATAAGCCTCCAGATGTTAGCAAAAAAAGACCATCAGCACGTGGACATTAATCCATAGGTAGACGATACATGACCAAAGCCCTGATTGGCATGATTCAGCACACCCTGATTGCTTAAGATAGTTCCTCAAAAGAGCTCATAAAACCCCCTTACCTTAGAAACTCTGGAGGCAACCCACTCAGGTCCCTCTCCCTCTGCAGGGGCTTTTTTACACTTGCTCAGTAAATTTAACTTTGCTGCTCACCACTCTTTCTGGTCTATGACTTCATTCTTCAAACCAGTGTGACCAAGACCCGTGGCCACTAAGGGGACACAAATCCTGTAACATTATCAGATATGTCCTTTGAAAATATTTTCTCCCATTCCATAGGCTGCCTTTTAGTTTTGTCGATTGTTTCCTTTGCTGTATAGAAGATTTTTACTTTGATGAAGTCCCAATAGTTTATTTTTGCTTTTGTTTCCCTTGCCTCAGGATATCTAGTAGGAAGTTGCTACAGCTGAAGTCAAAGAGGTTACTGCTTATGTTTTCTTCTAGGATTTTAATGGCATCCTGTCTCACATTTATGTCTTTCAACCATTTTGAATTTCTTTTTGTGTATGGTATAAGAAATTGATCCAATTTTATTCTCTTGCATGTTGCTGTTCAGTTTTCCTAACACCATTTGTTGAAGAGACTGTCTTATTTCCATTGGATAGTCTTTCCTGCTTTGTCAAAGATTAATTGACCATAGAGTTGCAGATTCATTTCCAGATTTTCTATTCAGTTCTATTGATCCATGTGTCTGTCTGTGTGCCAGTACCATATGGTCCTGATCATTACAGCTTTGTACTATAACTTGAAGCCTGGAATTGTGATGCCTCCAGCTTAGCTTTTCTTTTTCAAGGTTGCTTTGGTTATTCATGGTCTTTTGAGTTCCATACAAATTTTTGGACTGTTTGTTTTAGCTCTGTGAAAAATGCTGTTAGTATTTTGATACGAATTGTTTTAAATGTGCAAATTGCTTCGGGTAATATAGACCAAATCTATATTTCTTAATCCTAAGAACAAATAAAAACTTGAGAAATTTAAATTTCCAAAAGCATCAAAATAGCAAAATCTAGTTAAGAACAATGAAAGAGGGGTGCTTGGGTGTTTTAGTCAGGTAAGCATCTGCCTTTGGCTCAGGTCATGATCCCAGGACCCTGGGATTGGGCCCCACATGGGGCTTTCTGCTCAATGGCCAGTATGTTTCTCTGTCTCCCTCTGCCCCTACCTCCTGCTCATGCTCTCTCTCTTTCTCCGTCTCTTTCAAAAAATAAATAAAATCTTTAAAAAATAATGAAAGATGTAATCTCTCTGCATAAAACAACAAAACATTATCGATAATAAATTAAAGAAGATACAAATAAGTGGAAGAGGGGCATCTGGGTGTCTCAGTGGGTTAAACTTCTGCCTTCGGTTCAGGTCATAATCTCAGGGCCCTGGGATTGAGCCCCACACTGCTCTCTGCTCAGCAGGGCGCCTGCTTCCCCATCTCTCTGCCTACCTCTTTGCCTACTTTTGATCTCTCTCTCTGTCAAATAAATAAATAAAATTTAAAAAAACACACAAAAGAAAACAAAACAAAAACAAGTGGAAGAAACACCATATTCATGGCTTGGAAGACTCAACATACTAAATATGTAAAATGCTTCCTAAACTGACCTACAGATTTAATGCAACTTCAATGAAAGCCCAAGCAGGTTTCGTGGAAAAAAAAAAAAAAATGGACAGGCTAACTCTAAAATGCGTATGGCAATGCAAGGGCTGAGAAGATCTAAGATCGTTTGGAAGAAAAGAAAAGAAGTTGGAACACTATGATACTAAATATTAATACTTACTATAATATTACAATAGGTAAGAATAGACTGTTGACTGGAAAGGAACTAGAGAATCCAAATGCCTGCAGCAACTAAGCAAGCTACAGAGTAAAGAGAAGATCCTATATAAAGAACTAGTAGGAAAAGTTAACGATAAGACAGGAAACCCAACTCAAAGGGCGCTTGGGTGGCTCAATGGGTTAAAGCGTCTGCCTTCGGCTTGGGTTGTGATCCCAGGACCCTGGGATCGAGCCCTGCATCGGGCTTTCTGCTCCGCGGGGAGCTTGCTTCCTCCTCTCTCTCTCTGCCTGCCTCTTTGCCTACTTGTGATCTCTGTCTGTCAAATAAATAAAATCTTAAAAAAAAAATGCTCAAAAACCTTTTGAACAAGCACTTCACAAAAGGGGATAGCCAAATGATGAGCCAGTGTAGGAAAGTTGTTCAACCTCTGTAGTTGTCAGGGAAGTATCAACGTCAAGGTAACAATCTATCCCACCCAGAAAGATTAAATTAAAAAAGAAGAAGCTGTCAGTACCAAGTGCAGAGATATAGAATAACAGGAACTCTCCTGCCCCTTGTGAGATAGAAAACTGGTACGACCCCTTTAGAAAATTGTCAGGCAGGATATTTAGAAGCTGTTCATATACATACCCTACGGCCCAGCAAATTGGCCCTTACTCATATTCCCAACAGAAATGCATACACACGAGTACGAATTATCACAATATTATTCACAATGACCCCTACCTACACAATATAAATGCTCACCCAAATAAGAATGGACAAATACAAAGTGGTATACTCAAACAATGGAAAAATTCTTTGGCAATGAACATGAACAAACTCCGGTTTGATGAAAAATATGAATGAATGAATTTCATTAACATAAGCAAAAGAATACTGATACATGCTCTATGGTTCAATATCTACAACAATTAAAATCAGACCCAGCTAAATGATGGTTTAATCAACAGGCAGAAAATGTCAGTTAAACAAGATAAATAAGCTCTAGAGGTTGGCTATGGCATCGTGTGTATAGCCAACAATGTCCACTTAAAATTTAAGATGATATATCTCATGGTGTGTCCTTATCACAATGAAACCAAGACAAACAAAAAACTAAACTAAATGACAGTGTTAAAGGTGGCCTAACGGTTACATTACCAGAGGAGTAAGAGGAGTAACAACTGGTATTGGACACGAGAGGCTTCCCTGACCCTAGTTATGCTCTATTTCTTAATCTCATGGTGATGTGATTATAAGTGTGTGCTGCTGTTGTGATAATTCATCAAGCTCTATGCTTAGGATGCACTTTTCTGTATGTGGCATATAAATAAACATATTTAAATAAAGGAGGTCATAAAGCAGCCAATTGTGGTTACAATAGAGGTTAAATGAGCATTTAATGAAGGCCTTGTACTTTATGTATTCTTCTTCATTATAACATGATGGAAAATATGCTCAATATCTTTATTTTATAGATGAAAATGCTGAGCATGAGGGGCAGTAAGCAGATTTTTCAAGGTCTTGCCGCTTGTTTTTTTGTCTCCAAAGGTTTTATTTACTGCACTGTATTTATGTCACCTCTTGTAGTATTCTTTTCAGTTCACAAATTGCCTTGTTAGAAAATATTTCAGTTAAGTAATCCAGATAGTTGAATTTAATCATGTAAATTCCAAAGAAAGACAATCCAAAGACTGAAACCATTAATAATTTCAAGAGATGCTAATCCATTGTATATAAATCTTTGTTTTCCAGATTATTCCTTGAGAATGTAACTTTTCAAGGTAACAGAGAAGTTAAAAAACCTCTCAGTAATGAGCCTAGGATATTTGCTCAAGCCCTGCAAGTAGCTGAACTAGGAAAGTAACCATGATTTACTTCATTCACTCAAAGTGAAAGAAATATAACTTCTAAAAATAACTTTTATACTTTTTTTTCCCAAATTATCTAAATCAATCTGTTCTTCCACACATCCACTGAGTTTGGAAGAAAATCCAATTTTTAACTGACAGAAAATTTAATTTTATTCATGGAGTGAGTAGGTGGGACCCATTTTCTATCTCAGGATTCTATGAGGAATCCCAGGGCCTACTGGAAATTTGAGATGGGCCTCTGACCTTGATCTCACTGCCAAATATTCTCTGTCCAAGCTGAACAATGTATTCCACACCAAACTTCACAGTTAGGAATCTCACTGTTGCTTGATCACACAGGCGTCCTCCAGGTGAGGACTGGGTAGCCCCTCCCACTTACAAATTCTTTTCTGCTGCCTGCTTCCCTCAAATCCCAGGCATCTACTCTCTTTCAACTCTTAGAGCTCTGACCTTTTTAGATAATTCAGCTCCTGGACTGCATTCTAGGGAAACTATTGGAAGAACCTAAGGGGTTTATAACCAAAATGCCTTGGGCAACACTTTGGAAACATCTTGAAAATATTTGGCACACAGTTTAAGTGGATGTGTATATATGGAAATTTCCAGAAAATAAATTGATGGGGCTTCAGCCAAAGCAGTAGAAGTTTAACTTTATTCTATAGTCACAGACTGGTATGCCTGGGTATTCCCCCCAAGGAATAAGACCAGCCTTTAGAATTTCCCAAAAGCTATGGTTTACGAAAAGCAGAACCACGTGCTGGGGATGAGGACAGTACATTTTTGGGGCAGGTCAGCAGTGGTAGAGGAAGATTAGTAGTGGAGACTCTGTGGATGTAGAATAGCTCCCTGGATGTGCATGGGAGCTTTGATGCGCAGAAGGAAGAAGTGGTAGGACTCCCCTCCTTCCTAGAATGTCATCACCTGGAGTGGTATTGCAAGGAAGTTCCTAGGAAATGGGGGAGGGGAGGCATTGAAACAAAATTTTCTTAGGACTAGCTCACACCCTTAATTGGTTTTCTTAGGGTTGGTGTGGTCTGAGAAACAAGTCCTGTGTATATTTTGGTCTGTGCTAATATAATAGGATTAATAATTACAATAATTTCACCGGTCAGTGAGCCTCACCAACATTCCAGCTACTGCGCTGAGTGCTTTAGGTTCATTGTGCTGGTTACTACCTGGGAGGTAAGTACCACTAGCCCTATGTCACAGGCCAAGTAAGCCTCAGAGTAGTTAATACATAGCAGATCCAGGATCCAAATCCAAGTCCAAATCCAAAAGCTGTGTGTTTACTACTATTGCATTTTTTTTCTTAAGAATAAAGCCAATGCATATGATATATGCCCTATTTACCAAAGCTCTGGGTCCCAAAGTTGACAGTAGACATGCCGGATTTGAACTGCTAGGACCAGTTGGGAAAGAATCTGAACCTTATGCAAGTTGGAAAATAAAGAGGTAATTTGCTTGTAGCAATGAATTTGATTTTTTTTTTTCTTTAGGTTAGTAGTTTATTTTTTTTTCTTTTTCTTTTCAGTTGTAGTATATTTGACACATAATGTTATATTAGTTTCTGGTGTACAACACACAATAAATTTCTGTGTTAGTCTATTCTCACAAGTATAAGGTACTGTCTGTCACCATACAACACTATCATGATATCATTGACTATATTCCCTATGGTATACCTTTTTTTCCATATCTAGAAGCCTGTATCTCCCACTCCCCTTCATCCATTTTCCAACCCCTACCCCTTACCTCTGGCAAACATCTGGATTTGAATTTTTAGAAGCTCTTGTTAGACTGGCCATTTATTTAGATATTAGGCAGAAATTCTGTTCATTGCATGGGTGGAGTGGCAACAATATTTCAATAGTTCTTAAACAAATTAGAAAGTGACTCCTTGGGGTGCCTGGGTGGCTCAGTTGTTAAGCTTCTGCCTTTGGTGCAGGTCATGATCCCAGGGTTCTGGGATGGAGCCCCACATTGGGCTCCCTGGTCCGTGGGAAGCCTGCTTCTCCTTCTCCCACTCCCCCTGCTTGTGTTCCCTTCCTCACTGCGTCTCTCTCTGCCAAATAAATAAGTAAAATCTTTTTTTTTTAAAATAAGTAAAATCTTTAAAAAAAAAAAGGAATGTGACTCCTTCTTGTTTGTTTTTGTTTTTTGTCCCAAGCAATTAGATCTACTGATTTCTTGTCTCATCTTAAAAGGAAAAAAAAAATTGAAAAATTTTAGTAGTTATAAAAAAATTATAAAATAATAATGAATTGTACACTTTAAGCAGATGAGTTTTTTTTTTAAGATTTTATTTATTTATTTGACAGAGAGAGATCATAAGTAGGCAGAGAGGCAGGCAGAGAGAGAGAGAGAGAGAGAGGGAAGCAGGCTCCCCACTGAGCAGAGAGCCCGATGTGGGACTGGATCCCAGGACCCTGAGATCATGACCTGAGCTGAAGGCAGCGGCTTAACCCACTGAGCCACCCAGGTACCCCAGCAGATGAGTTGTTGGTTTTTTTTTTAAGAGGGTTAAAAATGTTGTAATTGTTAAATTAAACTACAAGGGTAAATTGAGTTAGCTACATTGCAGTACTAAGTGGTTACACATGGTCAAATTAAGAACTTTTCAAATACCCCACTAACCATCAGTTAGAAGTCCTTGAAAATGGTACAGGATTAACATGATCAGAAGCTGCGATCATTACAAAGGAGAATGAAAGTATCAATGGCTATGAAGGATTTGTGGGAACATGTGCCTTTGGCTAAAGAATACAGAAAGTTAATCAAAATGTGCATTATATCAAAAACTAATGTTGTACTATAGGTTGGCTAATTGAATTTAAATTTAAAAAATGTGCATAGGGTATGCAAATTTCAGTGGCTTATTTTTAAATACTGCAAAGCAATACATTATTCCTAAGAAAAGAAGTTCTTTGACACTTAATAGAGGTAACAGTAAGAATCAATTTAACCCTTTTACAACTAAAAATTAGAGTGAAATAGAAATAGTGAAAGGTAAATGAGTTACTTTAGGTAACTCATTTATACTGCCTTATTATCTTAAGTTGTAATAGAATAAGGATTTTGTTATAGAAAAACTATTAAAAAGAAGTATCAGTGAAAAGTCACGATCTTCATGAGTTGTGTTGAAGGCAGGGTGAAAATGCGGCCGGACACAGCAGGCCGCCTCCAGGCACCAGCAGTGTGTCAGTCTGTCTTTCACGGGAGAACCCCAGAAAGTTCCATATACCCGTGTAGTGTTCACCCAATTCCTTTCTTGTACCACGACCCTCAAACTGTGCCCGTGGTTTCAACTACAGGAGGGGAGGCAGAGCAGTCAAATGTTTAGAATTTCCTTGGAAATTTCTGAGCACGTTACGGTGTCCCCATGGAACGAAACTCCTTCCAAATCTTAATGAGCAAGCTCTTGATTATCGAGTCATGGTATTTTCTTCTAATTTTTTCGTACAGTGTTTGATTGGATGCCATATTGACAGCTTCAGATGGGAGACCTCCATATCCCCCCAGAGTTTCTCCTCGTGTCAGTTACGGACTCTTCTGGTGCATCATTAGCTGCTCTGGCAGTGCTCGCACTCGCAGCGGTGGACTTGCCGCAGCCTGCAGAGCCGCTGGCTGGGGAGCCCGAGCTGGGGAGCGGGCCGCCGTTGGGCCTGGGGGCGGAGACCCAGGGGGAGGCGGCGCCCGGGACCGGAGGCCCGCAGGGGGTGGTGGTCGGGCACTCGGACAGAGGTCGGGGGCTCGCGGACGCCCCCTTTCGCCACAGAGGGACTAGAGCCAGGGCTCTGCAAGAAGGCGCGTTTGGGCTGAAAACCCTAAACGGATGAGTTTTACGGTAAGTAAATTGTATCTCCTTAAACTGCTAAAAATAAAAGTATGCTTTCCTATTAAAGAGTTAACTTGTGTTGCTAATAGTTGCACAGATTCCCTCCTATCATTCGTCATTGTAAAATCTGCCACGGTGTGCTACTGCACAGTTGGACTCCGTTTCCAGGGCATTGCCGTTATAAATGCTACCGTTTTACAAAGGTATGTATAAATAGCTTTTATTATTTTAAGATAAATTTCTACTAGTGAAATCACTAGGTCAAAAGCTATGACTCTTTTAGGGTTTTTGTTCTATGTTGCTAGAAATAGTGCACCAATTTCAATAGCCACTGCCAACTTGGGGTTCGCACGTAGTTCACACGTATCTCACTGTCTTTGCTGCCTCTTCTTGATTTGATGTAGTTGAGTGGCTTATATCACATGTACTTTATAATTTTGGAAAAGTTCAACTAGTTTTCCTTATTTCCTCCCTGTTAGCTAGAATTTTTCTGCAAGTAAATGTTTAAAGGATGCGGTATTGCTAGCTCTTGATTAAATTAAAATGAGATGCATTTGGGGCACCTGGGTGGCTCAGTGGGTTAAAGCCTCTGGTCATGATCTCAGGGTCCTGGGATGGAGCTCCGGACCCCACATCAGGCTCTCTGCTTGGCGGGGAGCCTGCTCCACGCCCCCCCAACCCCCACCCCCCAGCCCCATCTGCCTCTCTGATTGTGATCTTTATCTGTCAAATAAATAAAAAATATTTGAAAAAATGAGATACATTTTAACAACCTTTATAGTATTTTAAAAAGAATAAAAATAGTAAAGGTTTTTTTGTTGTTGTTGCTGTTGTTTTACTTTTCTTACTTTTCTTCCTTACTTGTTTTCCCTGTATGTAATACAGTTCACTCTTGTTGTTATAAAGATGTTTATAACATCTGCAAGCAATGAAGACAATACTGAAGACTTTAAAAGTATAAGCATCCCTCCCCCCAAAAATAAAAAAAAAATAGAAGTATGAGATTCCATTTTCTAAATGAGGTTACAGATTGTATAGAATGTAGATGCCCATCTCTGTTATTTAGCTGTTAGCTTCATCTTACGTATTTAATGAAGAATTGGCTTTAATAAAGTGGTGGGAAGATATTAATGTGACTTTTTGTTCCAGACATTGAGGACTGTAAGACACTGGAGTAAATTGTGGCAATCAGATTATGAGAAACTTGAAGGCTAAAACAATGTTTTATTCCTATCTTGAATCTTTCAAAGTATACAATAAGTGCTTAATAGGCTCTAGTTAAATAACATTAAATTTTCACTTCTGAGCAATTTCCCATGATTACAGTCAGTAGGAAGAAATTTTAGGTGTGGCTCAAAGGTTGGTTCTATCTATAATAAGAATAAGCATCTGCTCTCAAAGTAAAAACTAATAGGAAAACATCTTAATAGCATTTATCATCCAACAATTTATTTATCATTAAGAAGTTGTTAGCCCTTGTGTGAACTGAAAAAAGCTGAAAAGACACTTGGCTTTGCATTATAGTTTACTAAACAAAGGGGTAATATAAACAGATTTTCAGAATGAAATGTTTAACCAACTTAAGAGAACTATTTTCAAGTATTACAATAGCTTCCATTTGTATAAAAATAAATACTGATTAAAAATGAACCTTCTTTAGTCAATAAACCAAAGATACATTGTTAGAATTAAGAATTACTATGACTGTATTTCTGTCGGGTAATAAAATGATATTTCTTTTTAAAAAGTCACTAGCTTTTTTTTGTTTTCACTATATTTCTGAGAGGTACAGCTGATTACCTGGGATTATCATAAGATGAAGCCAAAACTTCAGAGGTCAGGTGATTTACCAGAGGTCATAGAGTGAGCTACAGAATTAGGACCAATCCCCAGGTCTCCAGCTCCAAGTCTGATTCTCATCATTACACAAGCTTTTTTCCAACCACTGTCTCAGACAACACTGCTTCAAGGAGAACATGCTGTTTGTACTATTACCCTCTAAGAAAGCTATGTCAGAAGATTAAATATGCAAAGGCATAAAGAAATCAGTTCAGTTTAGTTTACCTTGGAGTAGAGGACTTAAAAATATCAATATTTATTTTTCCAAAGAAAAAGGAATTAATTCTATTTTTCCTTTCGAGATAAATGGTGATTACCCCATATGCTTGTAAGTATTTTTAGGAATATCATGTTGAAAACTTGCCTTCATTACACAAGCAGTCCCCACTTACCCACGGAAGATATGTTCCAAGACCCCCAGTGGATGTGTCTGAAACTGGGAATAGTACCGAACCCTCTATATACTAGGTTTTTCCCCTTACATACAGACCTGTGATGAAGTTTAATTTATAAATTAGGCGTAGTAAGAGATTAAGAACAATAATAAAATAGAATAATTATAACAATATACTGTAATAAAATATGTGAATGTGGTCTCTCTTATTTTAAAAATATTTACTCACCCTTCTCCTCCTTGTGATGATGTGAGATGATAAAATGCAAAGGTGTTGAGATGAAGTGAGGAGAATGACCACGGTAGCCATTGTGACATGGCCTTAAGGTACCATAGACCTTTTGACGGCTCCTTGGAAGGATCATCTCAGGACCATGGCGGAGCATGGGCAATTGAAACTGGGGAAAGCAAAACTGTGGATAAGGATAGACTTCTGTACAGTTACTCTACTGGATGGAAATAAAGTTCATTTGCTGACTTTTTATTTGAGTCTTGGTAGTGTATATTATAGCTCCTCATGTTATGTCAAAACAAAACCAACAACAAACAGATAAAAAATAAACAATCTACTTGCCCTTAGCTGGACATCTCTGAAAATGTATTTTCCACCAGTATTTTTCAAACATATAAAAAGATTTATTACTTTTTTAAGCAATAATAATATCCACTATATGAATATTCTTTTTTTAAGATTTTATTTATTTATTTGACAGATAGAGATCACAAGTAGGCAGAGAGGCAGGCAGAGAGAGAGAGAGGGAAGCAGGCTCCCTGCTGAGCAGAGTGCCAGATGCAGGGTCAATCCCAGGACCCTGAGATCATGACCTGAGCTGAAGGCAGCAGCTTAATCCACTGAGTCACCCAGGTGCCCTATATGAACATTCTTAATAAGACCATTCTCATCATTCTCATATGTGGACATAGTCAATTTTCAGGGGGATAGGTCTGTGAGCTGAACCAATTCTTCTCAATTTTTTTTTTTTCCGCAATGGGATCATGAGATGATCAGCTGTTAGGTGTGTCACAGCAGGAAAGGGGGAAGAACAGAGCAGATGAGCCACATCCCCTCCTCATTTCATAGGTGGGAACTCTTGATCTTAGAAAGGTAACAGGACTTGGTAAAATCATAGAGCTAGATTTCTCACTGGGACTTTTGTTCCATGTGGTCCTTTTCTAACCTTTTATGGAGGTTTTCACTTACCCCAAGCTACAGCATCATTAATAAGCTTAAGTTCTTTTTTTTTTTTTTAAAGATTTTATTTATTTATTTGAGAGAGATTTATTGAGAGAGATCACAAGCAGGCAGAGAGGCAGGCAGAGAGAGAGGAGGAAGCAGGCTCCCCGCAGAGCAGAGAGCCCGGTGCGGGGCTCGATCTGAGGACTCGGAGTTCCTGACCTGAGCCGAAGGCAGCGACTTAACCCGCTGAGCCACCCAGGTGCCCCAATAAGCTTAAGTTCTTAGAGGAAGCAAGTATATGAGCACCTAAAAAAAAAAAAAAAAAAAATGCTTCTAAGAGGCAAAGTCAACAAATTTTAGAATGGCCAGCTCAGAACTACAAATTTCTAATTCTCTCTTTTCCTCTTTCAAGCCAGAATTGAGTTTGCATTCAAGGGCATGAATATAATAAAGGGTAGGAAGACAGGGCAGCTAATGGCAAAAAGTGGAAGGGAATGCTTTCTTTGTCTACCATGGCTAATTTGAAAAAATATAAAACCACAATTGTGTAGTATCATGAAATCTTCTATTTTATTTCTGCTGTGTTTCTAATTCAGTCAGTATTATAGAGATGGGTTAAGATTTGACCTTTTTTCTTGAAATCATTTTATAAATTGTAAATAAGACAATTAGAAGTTGAAAAGTTCACAAATAAAATGTAGTAAGAATCTATCAGGCTTAGGGGTGCCTCGGTGGCTCAGTTCATTACACGTCGAAGTCTGTTTTAGCTCAGGTTGTTCTCTCAGGGTTATGAGATGCAGACCTGCCTCAAGACCTGTGTGGGCTGAGGGTGGAGCTCTCAGATTAAGATTCTTAAGATTCTCTTTTCCTAGGGGCTCCTGGGTGGCTCAGTGGGTTAAGCCGCTGCCTTCGGCTCAGGTCATGATCTCAGGGTCCTGGGATCGAGTCCCGTATCGGGCTCTCTGCTCAGCAGGGAGCCTGCTTCCCTCTCTCTCTCTCTGCCTGTCTCTCCATCTGATTGTGATATCTCTCTGTCAAATAAATAAATAAAATCTTAAAAAAAAAAAGATTCTCTCTTCCTCGCCCTCTGCCCCTCCCCCACTTGCTCTGACTCTTCATTCTCTCAAAAAAAAGAAAAAGAATCTGTCAGGCTTTGATCTCCTGATAGTTTTCAAAATGAAATTGCTCTATTTATATAACACAGTAAGATAAATTATCCATCAACTAACCCATAACATCTTGGGACCAAAACATACCCCATTAGTAAATGTCTGGTTATTTCCAACAAAATGTGTCCTTTTTTTGTTCATTTTTTTTTTTTAGAAAGGGAGAGGTGGGGGGAGGGGCAGAGAAATAGAGAAAGAGAGAATCTTAAGCACGATCCATGCCCAGTGTAGAGCCCAACTCAGGGCTCAATCCCACAATTCTGAGATCATGACCTGAGCTGAAATCAAGAGTTGGACCCTCAACCAACTAAGCCACCCAGGCACCCCCAAAATGTGTCTTCTTAAGCCAAATAAAATAATTGGAAATACTGCATAAATACATAATTCCAAAGTTATTTCCAAAAAGATAGAATATACTTAAGATGCTGTCGTATGGTACACACATATCTATTCTAATATAACTTCTCATGCTTTGGTATTATTTGAAAAAAAAAATTAGCCAGTATTTTGTTACTGTTGTTGTTCTAACCCAAAATGTAAGTCAAAATTTAGGGATGGACTGATTTTATTCCAATCTGAAGCTAACAGATTATGCCAATTAATATGACCATGAAGAATCTATATGGAAACTAAGTAGGAGAAAGGCAAAAAGGGATCCTTTGTATTAGTCAGGGCTCTCCAGGAACACAAAACCAACATATATTATAAGGTTCACCTCGAGGAATTAGCTCACTTGGTTACAGAGGCTGAGATATCCCACGATCCGCTCTCTGTGAGCTGGAGACCAAGGAAAGCTGGTGTGTGGTTCAATTTAAGTCCAAAGTCTGAATTCCAGGGGACTGATGGCATAAGTTTCTCTGAGGACAGATCAATGTTTAGCTCATGTGCTTAGTTTAGGCAAAAGAGGCAAATTTTTACTTCCCCCATGACTTCGGTTTTATTCAGGCCTTCCGTGGATTTGGTCATGCCCACCCACACTGGGGAGGGCAATCTGCCTTATCAAGTCCACCAGTTCAGACACTAAATTAACCAAGAAATGCTCTCACAGATATACTCAGAAAAAGCTAAATATGTTAGCTACATATGTGGACATTGCATGACCCTGCCAAGTTGACACATAAAACTAACAATCACAAATCCATCCCTTATGAACTTGGCACCCACACACATCTCTTTGAATTATACTTAATCTCAAAGACAATAACAATGTCATAATTCTGCCTAACATGATACTAGTACACTGCATACAACGTAAAATGCACTAACCTTTTCCTCAGAAAAGGAAGTATAGTACCTGTGTGATGTTTCTTCACCTTGATATCCTGCAGCTTAAATACTATTAAATAAAATTTATATTTATATACATCAATTCAAAATTGACTGTGATGTACAGTTAATACATCTGAGGTTACATGATATGAAAACATGAATCATTTTTATCCATTCATTGTTCTATGAAAGGTACCTTTGTCGCCTGTTGGCAGTTAACCCTCTGGCAGACTACAAGGCTATTTTATGAAGTGCCTCCGGGATGGAGACTTAGCTTACTTAGGCTTCATGAAGACATAAACACAGCATTGCACCCCCAGGGCTGATAAAAATCAGTTCTAAGTAAATCGGTACCTCCAATCTTATGTCAACTCTTAGGTGAGTTTTTCAGCCAAAAGGAAATAAAATTTCATTTGTTGGATTCATATTTGGCTTCCAGCTTACTAGGTTATAGATCCTCATGGTATTTTAAAACCAAACAAGAGACAAATATTAAAAATCTATTCAGTCTAGCTGAGCACCTCAGTGAGGAGTTGGCTCTCTGAGTCTGAAGGGAAGAAAGGAGAAACAAGTGACAATGTAGAAAAACCAAGAGGGGCACATGGTCCACACAGCTTCCTGGTCCCGAAGTGCAGGGAACATTCCTGAACACTGTGAATGCTGCATGGCGTGGGTAGGCCACCTCTGCCAGCTGCCAGGGCAGCTCAGCTGTCTTCATTATTCTCTTTCTTTCTTTCTTTCGAAGCTGTCCTGCTGATTCTTTTCCATGGAAATACTGACATAAATACCTTAATCTCCTCTGTCAGGTTCCTGAATCTCTTACTTAGCTTTCTCCAGGAGATGATTTTTCACTTCTAAGCGGGAGCCCACATGGACTGTCAATCTTGGGCAACTGCAGCTGGGTCTCATGTCCGTCTTGATCAAGGTGACCACGCACAATCCTTGGCCAGCTGCTGAGGGCTGGGTGGTCAGCCTTCTGCTCACGGGAGGGAACACACAGGAGAAAAACCATACCAGTTCATAATAACTATTAAATGAGTTATTATTGGTGATATACTTAGAACAGTGCCTGCCACATATTAAGTGTTTGGTAAAAGTAAAACAAATTAATTTGGAGGGGACAAGTGGTGGTCCTAAGGTCTTAGTCACAGAAAGGCATTATGGATGCAGTAGTGGGTCAGATCGTGTATGCCCCAAATTCATGTCTACCCAGAACCTCAAGATGTAACCTTATTTGGAATAAGGGTCTTTGCAGATGTAGTTAGATAAAAGATTAAGGTGAAATCATTCTGGATTAGGGTGCACCCGCACTTCAGTGAAAAGTTTAAGAGATACAAGAAGAGAAATACAGGGAAGAAGGAATGGGAAGATGGGGGTAGAGATCGTAGTGATGCATCTACGAGCCAGGGAATGCCAAGAATGGCAGACAACCACCAGAAGTGGGGAAAGAGGCATAAAACGGTTTCTTTCTCGGAGCCTCCAGAGAGAACCAACCCTGCCAAGACCTGGATTTTGGACATTTAACCTACAGAACTGTGAGAGAATAAATTTCTGTGGTTTTTAAGATACTTTGCAGCAGTTTGTTGTGGTGACATTGAAAATGAAAGCAGATTTCTATCTTAAGTCCATACACATTCTATATTTGTTAGGTAATGAAAGAATACAAATAGGTTTTATTCTGAAAGGGCAAGCTGCCTGCAAATATTCTTATGATCTTAATCCAAATGAACTTGTATATATGAAGAATGTTAATACAGTGAATACATACACCAGTGTAATAATACAAGCATTTTCCCCTCCAGTCCTTACACTTCTCTGAAAACTAGTTTTTGTGAGCCTGGGCAACCATTTTTATGATATGTAACCTTGTCTTTCCTCCGTAGCTGCAGCTGTTTGTCCCCAAGGGTAAGGGATCCCTGACTTCTCAGCCTAAATGAAGTCTTTCTCCTAGTACTTTGCAGTTGGAATTCAAAGCCATTGGTCAGTTTTCACTGGTTCTTCAGTGACGGACACATCAAGTTGAGAGGACTCAGCTGACCATGAATCAACAAAGTGGAGACACTGCAAAGAGAGAAAGAAAGAAGCAGACATACAGAGACTGGGTAAAAGACTGCATAGCCCTACAGAACAAGGGACCAAGATATTGCCTGCTCTTATTTCTAATTCAGATAATCGAGGATCTTCATACCTGATGGATTTCCACTGAGAAAGTTAGGGGATGATGGTGAAGAGTGGAGGCTCTGGAGCCTGATGGCATTGGGTGAGTTACTTGACCTTCTTGGTTTCCTCACTGTGGTTGAGACTAATAACAGAACCTCCACCAGGTAGTTGTTCCCTGGATTAAATGTAAAAAGCACTTAGGATGAATTAAAGTAAATTAAATGCATTATTATGAAACACTTGGATGTGTGCATCATATACTCAGGAGTACGTTGGCTGCTGTTATTACACTGCTGCCTCCACAATGGCTTTTAAAACATGTCACGCTTCTACCATCATTTTATGCTTCTTTGTAAGTAGCACATTTAAGTGGATTTTCCATCTATGTTTATACTTTGTTTCACAGTAGGTTAACTTACTATAATAAATACTAAAAATCAGTCTCAGCACAGGAAGTTTATTTTTTGTCTTCCTGACAATATTTTACGTCAATAAGCACCTTATAACACAAAGCAACTAGTAAAAAACAACATCTTTTCTGGGGATGTTTCTTGTGGGTGTGCTGGCTCACACCCATCTGTTCTGTATGTGCAGAGTCCGCACAATCTCATTTTACTACATCAATGTGGAAAACAAGTCATAGTGCCTACTCAGGTTTAAGCAGAAATATTGCATAAGGAAAAGAAAAAAGAAGTTATTTTAAATGCATGTTATCCTGGGAGGTAAGCAAGAATTTGAGCTTCTTAGCCTAGGAGGGAGGCAGAATTCCTTTTAGAGAGACAGTTGCTTATCTATTTAGGAAAATATGTGAACAGATTTTGGTCTTCTAGGTCAGGTTCGGACAAAGAAGAGTTTATTAATTTGCATATTAAAGTAACAACAATTTTTATTTTCTTCCTGAGTGACGGATAGAGATCCAAATACTCAAATGTTGGAGAAATCCTGGAATAGAGAGGCCTGGCCCCACCTAGAGATGGCAAGAGGGCTGAGAGGCTCAAGGGCAGTGAGACAGCAGTTATTCTACTGTAATTTGGTCACTTCTTTGTGCTTTGCTGTAATTCCATTTCATTATACCCCAAATAGTAAAGTCTGCTACGCATGAGTATTCAGGCATGAGATGGAGCTGGTTAGAGCCAAACAGGGAAAACAGCTGCCCAGCAAAGCGACACAGGAAGCCCGCTGACACGGCTGGTATGTGAGAGGCTCTGGAGACATCAGGGACATCTGTGTTTGGGCTGCTTTTTAGGCCTTCTCTAGAGACCTGTTTTTCTTTTAGAAAAATTATGCAGAAAAGAACTACTCCAGTAGTTAAATACTCCAATAACCCATTTGCTGGTGGCAATCCACACTGTGCTTTACTTAAAGGAAACAAGACACCAGACGTCTTTGGGTCCAGTGATCAACTGTAGCAACTTGAAGAGGGCCTATTACAAATTCTCCAGACTCTTGACACCTCTCTCAGCACAGTGGGATGAACATTATGGTGATGACCGTTAAAATGAGCTGTGAGACAAAAACATGGAGACCTTGTCAAAAAATGCAGGGGGCCAACATCAGTGTTTGTAGGTTATAGTAAATTGACCTTCCCATCATCCAGATGTTAGGGAAATAAAATTGTCCTTTAAAATAAGTGATTTTTAAAAAAAGTTATTATTGAGCATATGCAGAATGGTGTGATGAACTCCCAAGGACCCCATTGCCCGGTTTCAGTAATATTTTTTATCCCATTTTCTTCCCTGCTTTCTAATATTTTTATCCCATTTTCTTCCCTGCTTTCTAATATTTTTTTTTAAAGATTTTATTTATTTATTTGACAGAGATCACAAGTAGGCAGAGAGGCAGGTAGAGAGAGAGGAGGAAGCAGTCTCCCTGCTGAGCAGAGAGCCCGATGTGGGGTTCGATCCCAGGACCCTGGGATCATGACCTGAGCCAAAGGCAGAGGCTTTAACCCACTGAGCCACCCAGGCACCCCCCTGCTTTCTAATCTTATCTTATAATTTCATTCATGAATATTTCCATCTGTCTCCAAAAGGTGATGATTCTTATTTTATAATAACCATACACAACCATAATATAATGATCACACTGAAAAATAATTGATAATTTCATAATATCATCAAATATTCTACTAGTGTTCAAGTTTCACATTTTAAAAATTTGTTTCAATCAGGATCAAACAAAGGCCACACTTCTCTTCCCTCTTTTTTTTTTTTTTTTCATGTTATTTATTTGTTGAAGAACCTGAGACTTTTGTCCTGTAGTTTCCCACATTCTGGATTTTGTTGAGTGCATCTTGGTTGTGTTGTTCAATAGATTCTTTACTTCTGTATTTCCAAAGAGGGTAGTTAAATTTTGAGGCTTGTTATGACATAATTTAATCCCCTTTTTTTTCTTTTCAAAATTACTTCTTGAGTAGTGGCATGTAATTTATCAGAAGGTACAAAATGCCTGATTGGCTTTTTTTTTTTTTTTTTTTTTTCTGTTAATAGCAGCCATTGGTGATCATTGTTTACTTATTTTTAAGGTTTGGCAAAAATATGTTATGCACACTGTATTATCTTGTAGAAAGAGAAATTTCCCTTATTAACTATTTTGGGTAATCTAGGTACTTCCCATAGGAAAGATAGGTTAAATCCTTGATTTTTTCCCTCACCAGTTTTCAAGGTTGGAGTTTGAATTAGCTTTCTACTATCTTCCAAAGGTGACCATTTTTTTAAACCACTTTTTTTTTTGTTTAACTTATTATGATTATTTAATAATTACTTATTATTATTAAGTACTTATTATTTTTTATTTAATATTTTACTCATAGATTTAAGCGTATTTGGTATGTTTCAGCCCATTGCAGTTACTTTTCTCATGAAAGTGGCTATCCTTGTCTATCCTTACTGAAAGGAATCCTCTTCAAGGAGGTTCTGAGTTCTTTTTGACAGCCTTGTTTCTAATATGGTAATGTTTCTGGATTATTTAATAAATTTCCCGACTCAAACTGTAAGCAGCCATTTCTCAAAGGAGACTTTGTTCATTTTAGTGACAAATGGTCTTTAGAGACCAAAATGAGGGTGTAAGCGTGATCATTGCTGCTTGTTTCCAAGTCTTTTCACTGGACACCTAGGACTTTTTTTTTTGTTTTAAGTATATACATCATGAGCTCTGATATTCTGATATTCATAATTAAGTGTCTATAGGACTTTTACTTAACCTCACTGATCCTACATTTATTTCTCCTTTATTCCATACAGGAAATCCCAGCTCTCAAAAATGCCAACATAATTATTTGTTTTACCACGTGATAGCCACAGACAGCAGTGTCAAAAACATCATCAGGGGCACCTGGGTGGCTCAGTCATTTAAATGGCCAACTCTTGGTTTCAGCTCAGGTAGTGACCCCAGGGCACCAGGATCAAGCCATGCATCAGGCTTTATACTCAGGGCAGAATCTGCTTGAGATTCTCTCTCTCTCTCTCCCCCTCCCCCTCGGCTCCTCTTGCCTCTCTCTCTCTCTCTCAAATAAACAAATAAATCTTAAAACAAAAAAAGAGCAACACCATCAGTAACTGTTCTATAGGTCATTGTTCTAAATTGCAAATCTAATCATATTACATCTTTGTCTAAATTCCTCATTGCTTCCTCATCCCCTAAAGAACAAAACCCAAGCATATTAACAAGTACAACAGGCACTTCATGATTTGACTTTATACCATTGGCTTGCCTGGAAATACTCTTGTTTCTCTTTCCCATTCTATTCAACTCTGAGTCCTCCATCCAAGTCCAAATGATCAGAAGCTTTTGTATCACATCCCCTCTTCCCTAGCACTTGGTTGTTCTTTTCTCTATGTTCTTCTCTGCCCATACAGGCCTTTATTCATGTAAATTCTAGTGATTTACATTATATGTGCATTCTCTACTAGATTGGGCATGTCTCAGTGACAAGGCCTACTCAATTTTGTATTCCCAACATCTAAGTTAAGTTCATGACAAATAGAAGATGCTCAGTAAGTACTTGTTTAATATGACTGAAGAGATACAAAATCCAGCAGTCTTTTTTTCTTATATTTAAGAAACTATCTACAGTATTTTTAAAGAAGTTTATTTTCTGCTAGTAATACCACCTTGCTGGGAATTAAAAAGAGGCACCAGAAAATTGTTTGTAAAGGCATAATTGCCCTTGCATCTTTCAGGCTTAAGGTAAATATGATGATAATAGTAACAGTAGTATCTGTGAGCTTAGTGAACCTCCATTAGGTGAACCTGTGGTCCTATCTTTAGTGCTAACAGGGAGAATACTGCAGAGTCTTCAGTGTCTGTGTTTTGCGCTTCTAATAGATTGCATTTGCGATACTTCTCTTAATCAGGCTCAGTTCTCTCCCTACAGAGACCTAAAGAAGAGAATAAAGTCATTCTATGATATTCTTTTCTAACAGTTTTAAGCATTTGCTTTTCAGACTCCTCAGGGAAATGCAAGTTTAAACTTCAATATTATGGAGGAGATGGAGAGGTATAAACTTTCAGTTGTGGAATAAAAAAATCAGAGTTGGGGGCTACAGCATGGGAAATATAGACAATAATACTGTGATAATGTTGTATGGTGACAGATGGTACTTACACTTATCTTGGTGAACACGGAGTAATGCAAAGAACTGTTGAATCAGTATGTTTTACACCTGAAACTCATATTACATCGCATGTCAATTATACGTCAATAACGATAAACTACAATAAGTGGATGTACTTCCCCGCTAGAATAGCTAAAACTAAAGGGTTTTTCATTGGTTTTCAGCTGTTCCATGTCAAAGTATTCTTCATATGTTAATAAATTATGTTTCATTTCTCCTTTTTTTCTAATAGCATCTAAGAGATGCCATGCCAACACTCTCTCCCCACCCTCTTTTTTCTTCTATATTTCTCCTTGTTGTTTGACTTGGGAATTTCTGGAGCCTCTATTTTCAAGTTTCCTGTAGGTGAGAAGGGCAGAGTAGTAATCTAGGCTAAGTGATTTTGAATTTTTTCTAATGCAGTTACCTCTCTTTTATGTAGTCACAAAACTAGCTGCCTTCCTCCAACATAGCTGGTTGTCATGATTCTTTATAGAACATTGCCTTTTTCCATTTATGTACCTGATAGGTCTGGAAGAGCCTTCTGCCAGCCCAGTCCTATTCCTGAACCTACTTTAGCAGGCAAAACATATGACTTTGCACTCAAGAAGTACTGCTCAGTTGGGACATAAACATTTTAGTGTGTGTGTGCTTTATGATATGTATTAGTACTGGATTCTTTGTGCTCCACTGTCTCCCTTGATATATCCTGAATAGTAACTGGTTTTATCATCTGAAGTCAGCAGGCTTGGTTCAGGAAGCCACACAGTGCTGTGGGTGTTTCTGAGAACAGGGTGTGCAGAAGAATTCTAGGAGTGCCAGATGTTAGAAACCAACAGTAAATATTCTCTCCCAAAAGGGTGGGACCCCTCATCAGTGACGACTGCTGTGATCAAAGAGGACAGGTGTGATGGGACAGGAGAAGACAGAAGGGTTAGAATGTGTTTGGATGAGGACTCACACAGAAGTGGCAGATTCTATAAAATAGCACTTCTAAAAGAAAGGGGAGTTACAAAATGGCAATCAGAAGCAGGATCGTCCAGTGAAGGTAGCTTCTTCACCAGAGGCAGTGAAGATACCACAGAAGCTTGGAACCGATGATAGGGACCTTTCTGAATCAAGTTAAGATCTGAAATCTAAGTGAGGTGTGGTTTCCAAAGTGGCATTTATCATTGTAATAGGGGAGGGAGCTCTTTAATTGAGAAACTGGGAAAGTTACTTTTTCCCTCACTTCAAAAAACCTTCCTTCTAAGTGAGAAAATCCAAATCATTCAAATTGGATTAGCAAAGTAATTGTGAAACTAGAACTAGATCCAGAGAAATCTAATCTAGGAAAACAAAAGAGCAAAATAGAACTGAAAATAGATACAAAACTTTCCTGTAGACAACAAACACTCATTAGAAAAATATTGCTCTAAAGCAGAGGAATTTTCTAACATAACATCTCAACATGAATAAAGGGAGATAAATCATAATCGAAGGAAAGAAAACAATAAAAACATTACAAGAACTCAGGGAAGACAGGGCCAACCAAGGGAAGGTGATAGTCAATGAAGTATGTGAAATGATCAATTAGCAAAATTTAGGAAAGATATAGAAGACACAGGGGTGCCTGGGTGATTCAGTTGGTTGGGCATTTGCCTTCGGCTCAGGTCATGATCCTGGGGCCTTGGGATGGAGCCCACATCAGGCTCCTTACTCACCAGGGAGTCCGTTTCTCCCTCTTCTCCCTGCTCATGCTCTCTCTCACTATTTCTGTCTCTTTCTTTCAAATAAATATATAAAATCTTTAAATAAAAAGAAATAGAAGACACAGACAAAATCATTTTGTAAAAGACTGAAGTAGAAGGAGCAAAGAGGACATAGATACTATAGAAAGTGTAACACAAAATAGAGAATATACACAGACGTATATAAGGAAAAAGGTTTTTTAAAAGAGAAAGTGAAGAGAAAGTTATAAAAGATAGGCAAAACTATTCAAAATAAAATTCATTTGAGTTGTTCCACTGGAGGAAAACCAAAAGAATAGAGTAACATACATTATAAAATGTTCTGAAATAAGATTTGAATTTGTATATTTAAAGTCACATTCAAGATATGAGAGAACTGTCCCAGAATGACCAACACCAAGACTTTCTACTAACACCGATCATACAAACATTAGACGGTAACTAGGGTACTACTAACACTAGTAGCAAACTTTGAGCATCTGGGCAAAAACATTGTATCCCTTCTAAGTGAAAGAGAGCTAAGCTGGTACAGCTACAATCAGTGCTAACAAATGGAACAATACCTATCAGATACTTAAGGAAAGAAAGTTGGAGCCAACAATTTGAAATCCTTTCAAGCTGCCTTTCAAGTGTCAAAGCTACACACAAAAATTTCTGTAGCTTCAAGGACTCAAGGAATATTGTCCACATTAGGTCTTACTGAAGCATCTCCCAAAGAACAAAAACTCATTCAACCAAAAGGTGATCAGGCGAAACTTCATCAGAATGACGGGGTGAACATTAGAACTAGGACTAAAAGGAGGGCTAATTTAAGGGATACAAAATAAATTGCACATGTGAATATTATATTTATATACATTTCCAATGTGGAGGCTATCATTTTAAAAATTATAGTTCTTTATTTTTATTCTAGTACCTGCCTTTATAATTAGACTATCCTTAAAAGATTCATTTCTTTTATTTTAGAGAGAGAGAGAGAGAGAGAAAGAGAGCCCGCACAGTGGGGAGGAGCAGAGAGAGTCCCAAGCAAACTCCATGCTGAGCACAGAGCTGGACACAGCGCCAACCCCACGACCCCAAGACCACGATCTGAGCCAAAGTCAAGAATCAGGTGACAACTGACTGTGCCACTCAAAACTCCATTTATAAATAGACCTTTATATAATACCCTTAGAACCTTTTAAAGATTTTATTTATTTGACAGACAGAGATCACAAGTAGGCAGAGAGGCAGGCAGAGAGAGAGAGAGAGAAAGAGGGAAGCAGGCTTCCTGCGGAGCAGAGAGCCCGATGCGGGGCTCGATCCCAGGACCCTGAGATCATGACCCGAGCCGAAGGCAGCAGCCCAAACCACTGAGCCACCCAGGCGCCCCCCTTAGAACCTTCTTTAGTTAGATAATATCTATTGATTCCTATGATGAGCATCAAGTGAGATGACTTGTAACTTCCTACTCTCTTTTCTCTATAGCTTTCTCTATACAATTTTAGTCAATAATATCATTTCCTATGGCTAAATTGTATTCTCCAAAAATTCACGGGTAGATAGATATAGGCCTAGTTTTAAAAGAAAATGCCCTACCTTTTCCCAAAGTGGTTGCACCACTTTACATTCTCACCAACAATGTGCGAGAGCTTCAAATGTTTTTCACCTTGCCAGGGTATGATGGTGGCAGCTATTTTAATTTTAGTCCCTCTGATGAGTATGTAGTGAATGGTATCTTCTTGTGGTCTTGGTTTGTATTTTGCAATGATGTTAACAAGTTTTATGTATGTTTCCATGGCTTTCCCCATGATGAAGACTTTTCTTTAGTACTAAATTGTCCAAGCCCTCAAAATCCTGTTGGATTATGACTCCAATTCCTTTAATCTCTATACATTGATTTGGGAGGCATCACAAACTTGAACTTCTCTTCTCTTTCTATTATTCAAATTCATTATTTTATCTCTTACAGGAAGCATTTTTGTTTCATATAGATTTCAAATTGCATTTGTTTGGATTATTACTAGATATTTTAAGTATTTGTGGATATTATAAACACAAAATATATTTTTAATATTTTCTCTGTTTACCAATTATATATAGGAAAGGTTGTGTTGTAGATATTTATCCTCTACCCAGCAACATTATTAAACTTTCTTATAAGTTATAACAGTTTTTCAGTTCTAGTTATAATCGTATCATATTAAATAAGTCTTTTTACACATATGTAGCTTCTTTTCCTTTAGTTTTTCTATTGCATTATCTGGAATAGTGGTTCTCAAGCACAGTAACTTGCTTGCTCAGAAGACATTTGGCCATGTCTGGAAACAGTTTTGATTGTCTCAACTATCTGGTAAGTCAAGGCCAGCGATAACTGCAAGACATCTCACAATGTGTAGGACATCTCCCCACAATAAAAAGTCATTTGGCTCAAAATGTCAACAGTGTGGAGATTAAGGAACCCTGGTTGAGAACTTCCAGCAATATACAAAGTAGCATTGAGGTTAAAGCAATCTTGTCTTAGTCCTGATTTTAATGTGAATATGCAATATTAATAGGTATAAATTTTTATATAAGTTAGTAATAATTATAAAAGTAGTAATTTATTCAAGAATGCTTTGTGAACAGGTAATTCTCCAACAGTGACAAGCTAATCATGGCAGTGGTTATCAAAAAGAGGAAGTTGTAGAAAAAGTGTGAAAAGGTAGGTAACAAAATCTATTATGTGGTTCATTATTGCCAGGGAACATTCCCTTCCTCACTGAAATTACTAAAGCATAAAGTACTATATAAAATTAATTATTGGCCAGATTACATTGGACCTGTATGCCTTTCTTTTTTGCCATTAAAACAATATCACTCACAGTGAAGGTCTACTTTAAGTTAGAAGCTTCTGTAAACTCAATATTTTAATATCTGAATAGGTCTATTTCAGCCTGAACTTTTATTTTCCTCATCAGTATTTTGAGGATATCTCCAATTTTTTCTTTTCGTCTAATATTGATGAGAAAGCTGTGATTAATATGTCAGCTTTCATTCTAAGTGATATCCTTTTGTGGGAGACTTTTTATCCTTGATGCTCTAAAATTTCATTACCATAGATCTCCCCTGCCCCACCACTTTAAATTCTCTTTCCTCCTAGAGCTCTAATTAGAGCTTTTGTTAGAACTGCATGTCTTAACATCTTAAATTTCTTTATCCTTTTGACTGAAAATTTCTTAGCTTACTTTTAAATCACTTGTTTGATTGGGTATGTTTGAATATAAGTCTATTTGTTAACTTTATTTCTTTTTACCTCATGGTATCTAATTGGTTCTTATGACCACTTTTTCTTGCTTCAGACTCCTTTTTGTCTAAGATTAAATGTTTTAAGATTCTGTTTCAGTCTTACTGATTGTTCATTGTAATTGCTTCTATCATGTCATGGCTTTCCTCAAGTTTAAGAATTGGCACTATTTTACAAATTTATAGAATACATAATCAGAGTAGGCACTTTTCTAGATATTTTACAGTTTAATCTCACTAACCATGAACTAAATAAAATTAACTCCACTTTACAGACAACGAAACTGAGTCAATGAGTGAGGTAAAAAAATATTCAAGGCCATGAATATAGTAAGTTTTGGAGCAATTACACAATCCTATAGAGCCACCTTTCTTCCCAGGTCTTACTAATTACATGAGGTCTTTGGCTCTGACCCAACCTTACACGCTCATTATATGCTCCTAAAGCAATTACCCTAGTATGTGTTGGGCCCATAATGGTGTGAGTAAGGATATCCACATACTGTCTTCAGCGCCTTAATTTCCTGTGTACCAACCTCCTATTCCCTAAGTCTACCTCCAGCTGTGAAAGGACATTTGGATTGCAGCTGCCTGTCCACTGTCCACTTTTAGGGAGGAGCCACCTTTTCTAACCCAAGAGCTCTTATTTTCAAGTTTGGCTTTATATTTAATTAGAAGAAAACCCTACTATTTTGTAAACTAAAATATGTATATAAGCTAAGGGGGAGGGGAGCTTTAATAAGACCTAAGGAAATTACTTAATTTTTACTGCATCCACTTGGACTGGTTGAATTTATCAAATCCTGACTGGGCATCTGGTTGTCCTTGGGACAATAAGGGAAGGTTTTTTTTTTTTTTAAATTTTTAATTGTTTTTGTTTTGTTTTATTATCCTTCAAGTCTAATGTACCCCCTGTCCCTGAGAAACTTTCACCAAACTCTCAATGATGGAAATAACCCTCTTGTACTCCAATAGCAATCTCTTTAACACAAAATTGTAATGCAAAATCAAATTTATTTCCATGCATAACAGTGAAGATTGGGATACTAGATTAAAAGGAAAGCAGTCTTCTGTCAAACAGATCAAGATTCTTAAGTAGCTGCCTTCAAGAGCTACTGCTATGGATGACTTGATGGGCGGCCTTCAGATGTTGAAGCCTCTTGGCCCCATGTTTCCAAAAACCGTTCAGGTGTGCTTTCCCTCCCAGACAGCCTTTCTAATTCCTCCTGATAGCTAAGCTGGTATTGCAGATATCTTATGTTCCTTTTCTGTTTATTCAAGAAAATTTTCACGAATTCTAAGAGCTACAATACAAAAACAAAAAGATAGGGGAGGACTCATTAAAGACCTTATCTGCAATGGGAGATGACCCAAGATCCTGCTACCAACTTATAGTGGGTGCATGGACCAGCGGTCCTGGGAGCTTGTCAGAAATGCAGATTCTCAAGTCTCACCCAGACCTATGAAACCAGATTTTAAGACAGAGCTAAGCTATTCGTATGCACCTTGAAATTCAAAGAGCACTGATCTAAGACATTCAAGAACTCCAGGTGAAAACAAATAACCACTTTTAATGAATATGAGTGTTAGGATATCTCATCAAAATTTTAATGTAATATGCAATATTAATAGGTATAAATTTTTATATGTTAGTAATAATTATAAAAGTAGTAATTTATTCAAGAATGCTTTGTGAACAGGTAATTCTCCAACAGTGACAAGCTAATTATGGCAGTGGTTCTCAAAAAGAGGAAGTTGTAGAAAAAGTGTGAAAAGGTAGGTAATTAAGTAATGAGCTCCTGGTGTAATGGCTTTCCCACCCTGTTTATTTGAATCATATGGGGGTTTTGAGTAGGCACCCAGACCCCATTCCCTAAGTTTTAGATTTAAGTGGTCTGGAGTAAGGCTTAGGTCATAGGTATCTCTTCAGAACTCTTCAGTGAATCCAGTATCATCTAGGGTCGATAACTTTCATTTTAGGACATTTTTTTCTTCACTGACCCAGAGAAGGTAGGGGATTGGTAAGAAAATTACCACTACAAGGTGGAGTGTTCATCATTAATCAAGAAGACTTCAGAAAAGTTTATAGGACAAGAAGTCACCATTAATATTCAGTTTTTCAAGGACACTCAAGGATAGTGGTTCTCAAGATGTGGCCCCTGGCCAGTAACATCATCACCTGGGAACTTGTTAGAAATGCAATTTTTTGGATACCACATAAAACCAATTGAATTGAATTCTGGGGATAGGGCCCAGCAGTTTATTTCACTAACCCTCCAGGTGATTCTGGTATTCATTAAAATTTAAGCCCTTTTAATCTAGGAGATTTTTAAGCCAGCAGCAGAATTTGTTTTGTGTAATTATCTGAGCGTATTATTCCTGGAAAGTCTTCTCGATCTTGAGTTCAGTGGCATTTCTCCAGCACACCTATGCTCCCCCCAACCAACTTCCAGAAATAAGTTCATTACTTCCTCGGGGAGAAATAAACACATATTGGGGGATCCACTGTTTCAGACCTATGTCTTAGAAGTAGGTCACAATTCGAAGTGAAAGATAACCCTGCTTTCAGAACCAATTAACTACTTACATCAATTTCACGATTCTTAGAAGCCGAATTCTTCAGCTCTTGCAGGTGCTTGTATAAGTTCCTTTCCACCTCCAGAGCAATCACGATAGCTTCCCGGTCGGTTCCCCAGTACTCTGCGTCAGGCCTCTGTTGAGAACAGGGAGTCACTTTTCTACCTCAGCCTTGTTACACCCTACATCCTGGGTTGGATTATGAATAGGTTTACACAGGCTAATAGTTTCCAAGCTTTGTGGCACAATGGATTCAGCAGGGCATCTTAAATACGCATGCCTGGCTTTCAGACGTGAATAATTCAGGCTTAATGGATATGGAGTACAAACTCAGAATCAAGACTTTCAAAAGCTCACCAGGTAATTTTAATGCGTTGCAAAACGTGATTACCATCAGCATACTTACACACACTGTTACATTAGCTTTGGAATTCTGTGATGGTGGTTCTGTTCTGTTACTAGCAGACATTTAGTTCTCTTTACAAAGCTGGAACCAAAAGAGCCCATCAGGTAAATAGGGATGTTTCTACATGTAATACCCCCAAATGAAGTTTAGACTGTTTCTTTGGAGTGTATGTCCTAATGAAAAAGAATTTGTTTTACTCTTTTGAAGACTTAGCCATATTAAATACCTGAACATGTATCTGAATTAGACTAAAGATCTACTATAAAATGCTAACACATTTAGGAAGAAGCCATTAGGGGAGAGCTTCTCGAACTATGCAGAGCATTAGAATCACCTGGGAAGTTGTTAAGCCACTATTCCTTGGGCTCCACTGCCTAGAGAATCTGAATCAGTTTGTCCCACTGGGCCCATGAATTTGAATTTCTATTAAGTTCCCAGGTGATGCTAGTGCTGCTGGCCCATTAAAAAAACAAAACAAGGGGTGCCTGGGCAGCTCAGTGGGTTAAAGCCTCTGCCTTCAGCTCAGGTCATGATCTCGGGGGTTCTAGGATCGAGCCCCGCATCGGGCTCTCTGCTCAGCGGGGAGCCTGCTTCCCTCTCCCTCTCTGCCTGCTGCTCTGTCTGCTTGTGCTTGCTCTCTCTTTCTCTCTGTCAAATAAATAGGTAAAATCTTAAAAAAAAAAAAAAAAACCACACACACATTAAAAACAAAACAAGAGAAAAGAAGAGGCGCCCGCCTGGCTCAGTCTGAAGACCATGCCACTCTTGCTCTTGGGGTCATGAGTTCAAACCCCACACTGGATGTAGAGATTACTGAAATAAACAAAAATTTAAAAAGAAAAGAAAACCCAAACAAAACAAACCAAAAATCAAACAGCGTTTAGTGGTTATGATTTACTCACAATAATATGAAGAGTTTACAAAGATACATTCTTGCCCTTAAAGTCAGTGGCTATAATTCCATGTAAGAAAATAAGTAACCAGGAACGCCTACGTGGCTCAGTCAGTTAAGCATCTAAGTCCTGGTTTCAGCTCAGATCCTGATCTCAGGGTCCTGGGATTGAGCCTCATGTCAGGTTCCATGCACAGCACAGAATTTGCTCCAGATTCTCTCTCCCTTCTCTGCTTTTTCCCCTAATCATTCTCCCTCTCCCCCTCTCTCAAATAAATAATCTTAGAAAGAAAAGAAAGCAAAGAAAGAAACAGAGAAAACAAGTAACCTTAGAAGTTAGGTGGTAACTAATCATTGAGTGCTCTAGACCCAGCGGCAAAGGCCATGTGGAGATCATCCTAACAAAGGTACATAGTCACCTTAGTCACCGGAAGGCAGACTATACTTTGACGGTTTTTTAGATATTTTATGAACTGCTTTGCATGTTCTCGCTTCACCACTGCTTGGTCTTGGAAAAAGGGCACATAAACAGGCGCATCAGAATCTTCATCATAGTAACAGGTCTGGAACAGGGGGTGAGAATGGGAACAGAACAGAGGTCAGAGAAGCTGAATTTCAAGACGAAATTTTACAGAAGCTCACTTCATTATTTCTGTGGTTGTCCGAAAGGGGCCTTTGTTGTTCTTTCCTTAGTTTGTTTTTTGAATTCCAGAAGGCCCAGGCTGTCTCAAAGAGAAGGTACCCAGGTTTTAATATGCTGGTGCCTAATCTTAGGCCATTATGGCCTTTTTAGGGGTCTGACTTGTAAACCTGACATACTTATTTCCAGTAATCATGCGGACTCCTGGCAGAAGTTCAGTATAAATTGACATTTTAAATATCCATCTACTTCATCAATCTTAATAATCTACATTAACTCTAAAGTACTGTATGGGTGAAAAACTGTTTATTCAGTCTTCCCACATAGTTGAGGCCCATACTGCATTGGGAAACCATAGGAACGAATTGGGATTCTTCCTATTATCTCCCATAGTTTGCAATCGCAGCTCTGAATCATTGGGTCATGGCACAGCAAAACCCTAGCTACTAAGTTACGGTGTCATCTAGTATCAAACCACAAACACAGCCATAACCACCATTACTAAGGATATAGAAGATATGTCATCACCCAAACCAGAGCGAAACCTCCCTCACGATGCCTCAGGAACGCATACTAACCATAGTAAAATAAGCATCACTGACATTCAGCTGATAAGATGCTACAAAATTAACAGCAATCCTACACTCTTCGCAGAGAGGTTTCTGAGCCTGGGATGCCATCTCAGCTTTAGGGAAAACCAGGCATAGAAAGTGCTATCCATTAAGGTAGGAGTCTTCTTAAATACTAACAGGCAATATAGCCAGCCCACTTCTATCCAGCTGACAACTTGATGAAATTCCATTCAGCTGGAAATAACAACCATTAATCACTAATGAGGCTGTTGTTTCTGTGTGAAAGAACCAATCTGATAAAAAAAAAAAAATGGTGGTGGTGGGGTTGCGGGGTTGCGGCGTTGACGGGGGAGGTGCCTAATCCTCCTAACTACCCTAGCAGTGTTCAGCATTCTCCCTCATGTTCACTCTGACAATGATTTGAGAAAGCTGATACATTTCCTGAATAGGGAAACATTAATAGTGTTGTTTCTTTCTTCAAAAACTATTTATGGCACATCAAGCTAGACCCTAGGGGGAATCCAAGAAGACTGACTACAATACATTCTTTGCCTGCAAATGATTCATCCCTCACCCATAAGGCCTCAACATACCTAATTTGTCTCAAGGCAGGATATGTAGGGAGTTCTAAAGTGTCAAAAGCATATTTAGCTAAAAGGATTGGGGTAGACTTTACTCCTAAGTTTGCATTTGAACTTGGTCTTGGAGGATGGGTAAGAATGTAGAAGAATGGAAATGGAAGCAGGCCATTCCACCTGGAGAATAGGCATGCAGAGACTGCACGGACAAGATTTAATAGTGGCTTCTCCAAACTGCAGTAAGACTGCTTTGTTTGGGAATCTTTTGGCTCTTTCCTCAAACTGTCCTGAAAAGATCCCTACTTGTCCCATTTGCTTCCTTTGAGGGCAGAGAATTGTTTTACTTACTTTGGTATTCCCATAGCCCATCGTGGAGTATTTTGTAAGTAATAGGTACTAAATCAACATTGACTAAATAAAAATATATTTTTCATTTATTTTTAATAAGTGTACATACAGTTAGGGATGTATGTAAAATATATATGAAATATAAATATATATAAATATATGTGAAATACATATAATTTACATGTGCAGCAATGTAAAATTTCCTATAGTCTGGTGGATTCTTAGTTTGAGCCTCAGCCATGGTTACCTGAACTGAAATAGAAGTGACAGGTCACCAAAAGTTTGTATCTCTGAGGCAGTGAGGAGGGAGGGCATCTCCTAAGGGAGAGCTCTTCCTAAGAGAAAGTACCAAGCATTCCCAGTTGGGCCCAGTCACAAAGATAAGGTCATCAAAGGGATGGCATCATTATCAAAAGTCCTATTAGTTGTCAGCTTTGTTACTTGACCCAATATTGTCCTTGCCTCCCAGGGAATTCAGGTTTTAATCCAAGGGAGGGTATTTAAGTAGTTGCCTCTCAAACTGTTATTTAAATACGAATCACCTGGGATTCTTGTTAAAATGCAGATTCTGATGTAGGTATCTGAGAGTCTGCATTTATTTAAAAAAAATTTTTTTTTTAAATTTCTTTTCAGTGTTCAGAATTCATTGTTTATGCACCACACCCAGTGCTCCAAGCAACACATGCCCTGCATAATACCCACCACCAGGCTCACCCAACCCCCCACGCCCCTCCCCTCCACAACCCTCAGATTGTTTCTCAGAGTCCACAGTCTCTCATGGTTCATCTCCCCCTCCAATTTCCCCCAACTCACTTCTCTCCATCTCCCCATGTCCTCTGTGTTATTCCTTATGCTCCACAAATAAGCAAAACCATACGATAACTTACTCTCTCTGCTTGAGTTATTTCACTCAGCATAATCTCTTCCAGTCCTGTCCATATTGCTACAAAAGTTGGGTATTCATCCTTTTTGATGGAGGCATAATACTCCATAGTATATACGGACCACATCTTCTTTATCCATTCATCCGTTGAAGGGCATCTTGGTTCTTTCCACAGTGTGGCTACTTCTGTGGCCATTGCTACTATAAACATTGGGGTACAGATGGCCCTTCTTTTCACTACATCTGTATCTTTGGGGTAAATACCCAGTAGTGTAATGGCAAGATCATAGGGAAGCTCTATTTTTAATTTCTTAAGGAATCTCCACACTGTTTTCCAAAGTGGCTGCACCAACTTGCATTCCCACCAACAGTGTAAGAGGGTTCCGCTTTTTCCACAAACTCTCCAACACTTGTTATTTACTGTCTCATTGATTTTGGACATTCTAACTGGTGTGAGGTGGTATCTCAATGTGGTTTTTATTTGAATCTCCCTGATGGCTAGTGATGATGGACATTTTTTCATGCATCTGTTAGCCCTTTGTATGTCTTCATTAGAGAAATGTCTGTTCATGTCTTCTGCCCATTTTTTGACATGATTATCTGTTTTGTGTGTGTTGAGTTTGAGGAGTTCTTTATAGATCCTGGATAGCAGCCCTTTGTCTGTACTGTCATTTGCAAATATCTTCCATTCTGTGGGTTGCCTCTTTGCTTTGTTGACTGTTTCCTTTGTCATGCAGAATCTTTTGCTCTTGATAAAGTCCCCAAAATTCATTTTTCCTTTTGTTTCCTTTGCCTTTGGAGACATGTCTTTTTTTTTTTTTTAAGATTTTATTTATTTATTTGACAGAGAGAGAGAGAGTGATCACAAGTAGGCAGAGCAGCAGAGAGAGAGGGGGATGCAGACTCTCCGCTGGGCAGAGAGCCTGACATGGGGCTTGATCCCAGGACTCTGAGCCGAAGGCAGTGGCTTAGCCCACTGAGCCACCCAGGTGCCCCACGGAGACATGTCTTGAAAGAAATTACTGTGGCCAGTGTCAAAGAGGTTACTGCCTATGTTCTCCTCTAGAATTCTGATGGATTCCTGCCTCATTTTGAGGTCTTTTATCCATTTTGAGTTTATCTTTGTGTATGGTTTAAGGGAATGGTTGAGTTTCATTCTTCTACACAAAGCTGTCCAGTTTTTGAGCACCATTTTTTTTTTAAGATTTTATTTATTTATTTGACAGAGAGAGATCACAAGCAGGCAGAGAGGCAGGCAGAGAGAGAGGAGGAAGCAGGCTCCCTGCTGAGCAGAGAGCCCGATGTGGGCCTCGATCTCAGGACCCTGAGATCATGACCTGAGCCGAAGGCAGTGGCTTAACCTACTGAGCCACCCAGGCGCCCCTTGAGCACCATTTTTTGAAGAGACTTTTTCCACTGTATATTTTGTCCTACTTTGTCAAAGATTATTTGACCATAGAGTTGAGGGTCCATATCTGGGCTCTCTACTCTGTTCCACTGGTCTATGTGTCTGTTTTTGTGCCAGACACATGCTGTCTTGGTGATCACAGCTTTGTAGTAAAGCTTGAAATCAGGCAATGTGATGCCCCCAGTTTTGTTTTTCTTTTTCAATATTTCCTAAGCAATTCGGGGGTCTCTTTTGATTCCATACAAATTTAAGGATTGATTGCTCCAGCTCTTTGAAAAATGCCAGTGGTATTTTGATCAGAATAGCATTGAAAGTATAGATTGCTCTAGGCAGTATAGACATTTTAACAATGTTTATTTTTCCAATCCATTAGCATGGAATGGTCTTCCATCTTTTTCTGTCTTCTTCAATTTCTTTCATGAATGTCCTGTAGTTCCTTGACTACAGATCCCTAACCTCTCAGCCTTCCCTTTGAGATCAGGAACACGACAAAGATGCCCACTCTCACCACTCTTATTCAGCATAGTATTAGAAGTTCTAGCAACAGCAATCAGACAACAAAGAGAAATAATAGGTATTCGAATTGGCAGTGAAGAAGTCAAACTCTCTCTCTTCACAGATGACATGATACTTTATATGGAAAACCCAAAAGATTCCACCCGCAAACTACTAGAACTCATACAGCAATTCAGCAATGTAGCAGGATACAAAATCAATGTACAGAAATCAGTTGCTTTCTTATATACAAACAATGAAAATACAGAAAAGGAAATTAGAGAATCGATTCCATTTACTATAGCACCAAGAACCATAAGATACCTGAGATTCTGCAATTCTGATAAACCTACCAAATGCTGCTGGTCCACGTTTTGAAGAGCAGGAGTGCCAAGACATGGAACACAAATGGCCCTGCCAGGGAGCCCTCTACTGGGAGAGAAGGGAGCCTTCATGTGACTTCTCCACACAGCTGTGCTGCTTTGGCCTGTCAGTGCTTGCAAACCCTCCATGGCTGCTGTCTGTGAAGGCAGCAGGCACTACCAAGGTTAGAGCTGGGGAAGAGGAAAGAAATGAGAGCTGACTAGATGGTTAACTGTTTGTGCTTGGAGTCTGCATAAAACATTACCTGAACTCCCAAAAGAATTTGGGGGAACTTTTCAGATTAGGGTCCTGTGTGAGCAAGTGGGGAAAAGTGACCATAGAATCTGAACTAGTAACTGCTAATATGACCCCTTCAGCAATGTTAGTAACAATTAGTTGTACGAGTATGGGAATTTTATAGGTGATTTTTTTCTTTTTTTCCTATTTTTCATATTTTTTCAAACTTTTATAATCTATTTTCATTTTGAAAAAGAACCCAATAAAACCTTTCTAGAGAATTAACACAATGCTTTTTCTGATGGAAACTTCACATACATATTTATGAATATATTGTTTGTTTTTTAATTATGAATGTAGTATATAATCATTACAAAGTGTTCCAAAATTTCAGCAATATATAATGTAGAAAGTGAAAGCCCGTGGGTAATGCCATAGTTCTTATGTACTTTTAAATCAAATTTGATCCATAATACCACTATTAAATTTTGGTAATCTTATGAAATGACTTTTGAATTATGGAATATGATCAGCTTGGTCCAATGTACCTTCTCCTCTAGAATGTGCTGAAAATACAAAGGCAATTTTTTTTTTTATTACTTATACAGCTCCTCTTAAACTTTTTTCAACCTGACCCAAACTTTCTGTCTGTAAGGTGTTATTTCACCTTACTGTCTTACTAATGATTAAGGAAGTAGCAAGGATCTCTCTTCTGGACTTAATTCCAATCAATAAATTTTTATCTTTAAAAATAAATAAAAATGTTTTTAGCGGAGCACTTATTATGCTCTTTATTTTGTTCTTTGTGCATGTGTTTCCCTATTTCCCCTATTAGTTTATAAACCTCTTAAAGACAGGGCCTTCTCAGTCACCTTTGTATTTCCCAGAGCACTTAATAGAGTGCCTTGGCATAGAAAGCAGTCAGTGAATTATACTGACTGAACAGTTAGAAAGCAAAAAGGAACCTAAAAGTTTAAAGTTGTTGCTTTTTAAGAAAGGGACAATTGACAGAGCAAAATGAGTACTTTGCATTTTGGAAAAGCAGATTTCAAAAGTTCCCAAAAATCATGGGAGAGGGAGAAAACAGGGATTTCTATGTCATATCTTCAAAAGAAAGGATGATATTTAATAGTCTCAGGCACTGAGAAATAAGTCAATCAGAGAAAGACAATTATCACGTGATCTCACTCATATGTGGAATTTCTCATCGGAAGTCTCATTGTTAGTGTATAGAAATGCAACTGATTTCTGTGCATTGATTTTATATGCTGCCACATTGCCGAATTCCTGTATGAATTCTAGTAACCTTGGGGTGGAATCTTTTGGGTTTTCCACATAGGGTATCATGTCATATGTGAAGAGTGAGAGTTTGACTTCTTCTTTGCCCATTAGGATGCCTTTTATTTCTTTCTGTTGTCTGATAGGTGAGACTAGAACTTCTAGTACTATGTTGAACAACAGTGGTGATAGTAGATAGCCCTGACGTATTCCTGACCTTAGGGGAAAAGCTCTCATTTTTTCTGCATTGATAATGATAGTTACTGTGGGCTTTTCGTATATTACTTTTGTGATGTTAAGATATTTTCCCTCTATCCCTATGCTGTGAAGAGTTTTAATAAAGAAAGGATGCTGTCCTTTGTCAAATGCTTTTTCTGCATCTATTGAGAGGATCATATGGTTCTTGTTCTTTCTTTTATTATGGAGTGTATCACATTGATTGATTTGTGGAGGAAACAACCTTGCAGTCCTGGAATAAATCTCACTTGGTCATGGTGAATAATCTTTTTAATGTACTGTTAGATCATATTGGCTAGGATCTTGGTGAGAATTTTGACATTCATGTTCATCAGGGATATTGGTCTGTAATTCTCCTTTTTAGTGGGGTCTGTGTCTGGTTTTGGGATTAAAGTAATATTGGTCTCATGGAAAGAGTTTGGAAATTTTCCTTCCATTTCTGTTTTTTGAAACATCTTCAGAGGAATATGTATTCTTCTTTAGATGTTAGGTAAAATTCCCCTGGGAAGCCATCTGACCCTGAACTCTAGTTTGTTGGGAGAGTTTTGGTTACTGCTTTAATTTTCTTGTTGGTTATGTGTCGGTTCAGGTTTTCTATTTCTTCCTGTTTCAGTTTTGGTAATTTATACATCTCTGGGAATGCATCCACTTCTTCTAGATTGCCTAATAATATAGTTACTAGATATCAATCTTTTGCCTGTACTGTTTCAGTTTTGGTAATTTATACATCTCTGGGAATGCATCCACTTCTTCTAGATTGCCTAATAATATGTTACTCATAATATGTTCTTATAGTTATTTGTATTTATAAGTTATTTGTATTTCTGTGGTGTTGGTTGTGATCTCTCCTCTCTCATTCATAATTTTATTTATTTGGGTCTATTCTCTTTTGTTTTACATAAGTCTGGCCAGGGGTTTATGGATCTTATTAATTCTTTTGAAAAAACAACTCCTAGTTTCATTTATCTGTTGTACTATTATTTTGGTTTCTACTTCATTGATTTCCACTCAAATCTTTATTAATTCTCTTCTTCTGATTTAGACCTTATTTGCCATTCTTTCTCCAGCTTCTTTAGGAGTAAGGTTAGGTTGTGTATTTGAGGACTTTCATGTTTCTTGAGGAAGACTTGTAGTGCTATATAATTCCCTCTTAGGACTGCCTTTGCTGCATCCCAAAGATTTCAACAGTTGTATTTTCATTTAATTGTTTCCCTGAATTTCTTTTTAAAGATTTTATTTCTTTGACAGCAAGAGAGGGACAATGAAAGCAGGAACACAAGCAGGGGAGTGGGAGAGGGAAAGCGGGCTTCCTGCTAAGCAAGGAGCCTGATGTAGGGCTCGATCCCAGGATCCTGGGATCATGCCCTGAGCCAAAGACAGACGCTTAATGACTGAGCCACCCAGGTGCCTGTGTTTCCCTGAATTTTTAAAATCTTCCTTAATTTTCTAGTTGACCCATTCTTTCTTTAGTAGGATGCTCATTAGCCTCCAGTATGTGAGATTTTTCTAAATTTCCTCTTGTGATTGACTTGCAATTTCAAAGCACTATGGTCTGGAAATATTCAAGGAATGATATCCATCCTTTGGTACTGGTTGAGACCTGATTTGTGATCAGTTCTGAAGATTATTCCATGTGCACTCCCTAAGAATGTGTATTCTGTTGCTTTAGGACAGAATATTCTGAATATATCTATGAAGTCCCTCTGGTCCAGTGTGTCATTAAAGCCCTTGTTTCCTTGTTGATCTTCTGCTTAGATGATCTGTTCATTGCAGTAAGGAGAGTATTAAAAATCTCCTACTATTAAAGTATTATTATCGATGGGTTTCTTTAAATATTTTTATTAATTGGTTTATATAATTGACTGCTCCCATGTTAGGGACATAAATATTTACAATTGTTAGATCTTCTTGTTGGATAGACCCTTTAATTATCATATAGTGCCCTTCCTCATCTCTTATTACAGCCTTTGGTTTAAAATCTAATTTGTCTCGGGGTGCCTGGGTGGCTCAGTGGGTTAAAGCCTCTGCCTTTGGCTCAGGTCATGATCCCAGGGTCTTGGGATCGAGCCCCACATCGGGCTCTCTGCTCAGCGGAGAGCCTGCTTCCCCCTCTTTCTCTGCCTGCCTCTCTGCTTGCTTGTGATCTCTATCGGTCAAATAAATAAATTTTAAAAAATCTAATTTGTCTCATATAAGGATTGCTTCCCCAGCTTTCTTTTGAGGTCCATTAGCATGACAAATCGTTTTCCACCCACTCACTTCCAATCTGGAGGTGTTTTGGGATCTAAAACACATCTCTTGCAGAGAGCATATCAGTGGGTCTTGCTTTTTTATCCAATCTGATACCCTGTGTTTTTGGATTGGGACATTTGGCCCATTTACGTTCAGAGTAACTATTGAAAGATATTAATTAAGTGCCATTGTATTACCTGTAAAATCTCTGTTTCTGTATATTGTATTTGTTCCTTCCTGGTCAGTGTCACTTTTGGGCTCTCACTTTGCTTTAAATATCCCCTTTAATATTTCTTGCAGGGCTGGTTCAGTGATCACAAATTCTTTTAGTTTGTTTTTCCTGGAAGAGTTTATCTCTCCTGTTTTGTGTGTGTTGAGTTTGAGGAGTTCATTATAGATCCTGGATATCAATCTTTTGCCTGTACTGTCATTTGCAAATATCTTCTCCCATTCCGTGGGTTACCTTTTTGTTTTCTTGACTGTTTCCTTGGCTGTGCAGAAGCTTTTGATTTTGATGAAATCCCAAAAGTTCATCTTCACTTTTGTTTCCTTTGCCTTTGGAGACATATCTTGAAAGAAGTTGCTGTGGCTGATATCGAAGAGATTACTGCCTGTGTTCTCCTCTAGGATTCAGATGGATTCCTGTTTCACATTGAGGTCTTTTATCCATTTTGAGTTTATCTTTGTGTACGGTGTAAGAGAATGGTCGAGTTTCATTCTTCTACATATAGCTGCCCAGTTTTCCCAGCACCATTTATTGAAGAGACTATCTTTTTTCCACTGTATATTTTTTCCTGTTTTGTCGAAGATTATTTGCCCATAGAGTTGAGGGTCCATATCTGGGCTCTCTACTCTGTTCCACTGGTCTGTGTGTCTGTTTTTATGCAAGTACCATGCTGTCTTGGTGATCACAGCTTTGTAGTAAAGCTTGAAATCAGGCAACATGATGCCCCCAGTTGTATTTTTGTTTTTCAACATTTCCTTAGTGATTCGGGGTCTCTTCTGATTCCATACAAATTTTAGGATTATTTGCTCCAGCTCTTTGAAGAATACCAGTGGAATTTTGATCAGAATAGCATTAAAAGTATAGATTGCTCTAGGCAGTATAGACATTTTAACAATGTTTATTCTTCCGATCCAAGAGCATGGAATGGTCTTCCATCTTTTTGTGTCTTCTTCAATTTCTTTCATGAGTGTTCTGTAGTTCCTTGAGTACAGATCCTTTACCTCTTTGGTTAGGTTTATTCCCAGGTGTCTTATGGTTCTTGGTGCTATAGTAAATGGAATCGATTCTCTAATTTCCCTTTCTGTATTTTCATTGTTAGTGTATAAGAAAGCCACTGATTTCTGTACATTGACTTTGTATCCTGCCACGTTGCTGAATTGTTGTATGAGTTCTAGTAGTTTGGGGGTGTAGTCTTTTGGGTTTTCCATATAAAGAATCATGTCATCTGCAAAGAGAGAGAGTTTGACTTCTTCATTACCAATTTGTATCCCTTTTATTTCTATTTGTTGTCTGATTGCTGTTGCTAGGACTTCTAATACTATGTTAAACAAGAGTGGTGAGAGTGGGCATCCTTGTCGTGTTCCTGATCTCAACGGGAAGGCTGCAAGCTTTTTCCCATTGAGGATGATATTTGCTGTGGGTCTTTCATAGATAGATTTGATGAAGTTCAGGAATGTTCCCTCTATACCGATACTTTGACGCATTTTAATCAGGAACGGATGCTGGATTTTGTCAAATGCTTTTTCTGCATCAATTGAGAGGACCATGTGGTTCTTCTCTCTTCTTTTATTAATTTGTTCTATCACATTGATTGATTTGCGAATGTTGAACCATCCTTGTAGCCCCGGGATGAATCCCACCGGGTCATGGTGGATAATCTTTTTAATGTGCTGTTGGATCCTGTTTGCTAGGATCTTGTTGAGAATCTTAGCATCCATATTCATCAGTGATATTGGTCTGAAATTCTCCTTCTTGGTAGGGTCTTTGCCTGGTTTGGGGATCAGAGTAATGCTGGCTTCATAGAAAGAGTCAGGAAGTTTTCCTTCTGCTTCAATTTTTTGTAACAGCTTCAGGAGAATAGGTGTTATTTCTCCTTTGAAAGTTTGGTAGAATTCCCCAGGGAATCCATCAGGTCCTGGGCTCTTGTTTTTTGGGAGGTTTTTGATCACTGCTTCAATCTTGTTACTAGATATTGGTCTATTCAGGTTGTCAATTTCTTCCTGGTTCAATTTTGGGAGTTTATAGTTTTCCAGGAATGCATCCATTTCATCTAGGTTGCTAAGCTTATTGGCATATAACTGTTGATAATAACTTCTGATGATTGTTTCTACTTCCTTGGTGTTCGTTGTGATCTCTCCCTTTTCATTCATAATTTTATGTATTTGAGCTTTCTCTCTTTTCTTTTGGATTAGTGTGGCCAATGGTTTATCAACCTTATTGATTCTTTCAAAAAACCAGCTTCTAGGTTCATTGATACATTCTACTGTATCTCTGGTTTCTACCTCATCCATCTCAGACAATCATATCAAAAAATAGGCAGAAGATATGGACAGACACTTCTCCAATAAAGACATACAAATGGCTATCAGACACATGAAAAAATGTTCATCGTCACTAGCCATCAGGGAGATTCAAATTAAAACTACATTGAGATATCACCTTACACCAGTTAGAATGGCCAAAACTAGCCAGACGGGAAACAACATGTGTTGGAGAGGATGTGGAGAAAGGGGAACCCTCTTCCACTGTTGGTAGGAATGCAATTTGGTGCAGCCTCTTTGGAGAACAGTGTGGAGATTCCTCAAGAAATTAAAAATATAACTTCCCTATGACCCTGCCATTGCACTACTGGGTATTTACCCCAACGATACAGATGTAGTGAAAAGAAGGGCCATCTGTACCCCAATGTTTATAGCAGCAATGGCCATGGTTGCCAAACTGTGGAAAGAACCAAGATGCCCTTCAATGGACGAATGGATAAGTAAGATGTGGTCCATATACACTATGGAGTATTATGCCTCCATCAGAAAGGACAAATACCCAACTTTTGTAGCAACATGGATGGGACTGGAAGGGATTATGCTGAGTGAAATAAGTCAAGCAGAGAGAGTCAATTATCATATGGTTTCACTTATTTGTGGAGCATAACAAAAAGCATGGAGGACATGGGGAGTTAGAAAGGAGAAGGGAGTTGGGGTAAATTGGAAGGAGAGGTGAATCATGAGAGACTATGGACTCTGAAAAACAATCTGAGGGGTTTGAAGTGGTGGGGGTGTGGGAGGTCGGGGTACCCGGTGGTGGGTATTATAGAGGACACAGATTGCATGGAGCACTGGGTGTGGTGAAAAAACAATGAATATTGTTATGCTGAAATAAATAAATTAAAAATAAATAAATTAAAAAAAGAGTTTATCTCTCCTATTTTGATTGACAGACTTTCTGGATAAAATATTCTTGGTTGCATATTTTTCTCACTTAGCACACTGAATATATCATGTCAATCCTTTCTGGCTTGCCAACTCTCTGTGGTTAGGTCTGCTGCCAGTCTTATTATTCTAACCTTGTAGTTTACAGACCTCTTGTCTTGAGCTCCTTTCAGGATTTTGTTTTTGTCTCTGAGATTTACAAGTTTCACTATTATATGTCTTGTGTTGAACTATTTTTATTGATTTTTGAGGGGAATTCTCTGTTCCTTCTGGGTTTAAATGTCTGTTTCCTTCCCCAGATTAAGGAAGTTCTCTGCTATAATATGCTCCAACATACCTTCTGCCCCTCCCCGTCTCTCTTTTCACTTCTTCTGGGATCCTAATTATTCTAATATTTTTTCACTTTATGTATCATTTGTCTCTTGAATTCTCCCTTCATGATCTAGTAGTGTTTATCTCTCTTTTTCTCAGTTTCCTTATTCTCCATCATTTTGTCATCTATATCACTAACTCTGTCTTGTGCTTCATTTATTCTAGCAATTAGAACCTCTATTTTTTATTGTACCTCATTAATAATCTTTTTAAATTTTTGACTTGACTGGATTTTAGTTCTTTTATTTCTCCAGAAAGTGCTTTCCTAGTGTCTCCTATGCTTTCTTCAAGCCCAGCTAGTATCTTTATAATTGTTATTCTGAAATCTAGTTCTGACATCTTACTTACATCCATACTGATTAGGTGCCTGGCAGTCAGTACTGCCTCTTGTTCTCTTTTGTTATGATGAGTTTTTCTGTCTTGTCATTCTGTCCAGAGAAGAATAGATGAACAAGAGAACAAAATACTGGAATGACAATAATGACCCTAGAAGAAATATACACTAAACAAATCGGAAGAGATCTGAAGCAAAGGAAAAACAAATGGTGAAAATTAAAGAAGAAAGAATATAATCTAACAGGTGAACAGAATAGAGCAATACACTGAATCCTGTGTGTATTTTGGTTTCTTCATTAGAAAACTAGATCTCAAAAAAAACTAGATCTCAAAATTGTAAAGAAAGAAAAACATATATACACAAAAATAAAATTAAATATAATGAAAAGATAGAATATAACTGTAAAAAATGAAAAATTAAAAATGATTTTTAAGAGAGTTGATAAGATAAGAAATTGATTGGAAAAGGAAAGAGAAAAAAATGAAAATTGAAAAACTAAAGAATTGTAGGGGAAAAAAGCCCCATGAAATCTATATATTATTTTCCTCTACCACTGGAGTTTTGCAGTTCTCTATGATTGGTAAACTTGGTCTTAGCTGGATATCCTTGCTGTTCTTCTGGGGCAGGGGCTTGTTGCATTGAATGAATAGAGTTTTACACTTTAATCAAATTTATACACCATAAGTCTGGAAGGCATAATTAGCATGCATAATGATAGATTAAGGGCCAACAGAACTCAACAGGTAAAATCAAATTGGCTGAAGTTAATATGATAAAATGTAACTGAAGATTAGCAAAAAAATCCTGTATTTCCGTTCAGTAATTCAATCATCCATAAACAGGGAGAGCTTATTGAACAGCGGTTCATATGAAAAAAGACCTAGATTTTCAATTGGTCAAATGCTCACTATGACCACATAGTTGGCAGAAAAACAAATGTAATTCATCCACCCCACCCAGGCAAATAAAGGCTTATTTTATTGAATAATGATGGAGCTATACAATTCTGGAGGCCAGTATGTACAGACAAAAGAGGGGAGCCTTAGTTCTTGGTCTCAGTCCTGTTTTCTTCCTTGACCTGGAGCTATTCCTTCCAGCACTTATGTACTTCCTTGACCTTAGACCTGTGTGTCTCAGCTTGGTCAGCATCTTCTTGCTGCCCTTGTTGGCCTCCAGCTTATGGATGTGTTCCATAAAAATCAGCTTGTTTTTAAACACATTCTCCTTCACCTTCAAATACAGGCTGTGATACATGCAGTTGTCAGTCTTATATTCACTGCATCTCCTGAGCAGCCAGCTTTGACTTCTCATGCAGGTTACTTCTCAGGCATTTGGCAGTGCCCTTTGCATACTTGTGCCTGTTATACCTGCCTTTATAGCAGGGCAAGGTGTTTATTCAGCACTGAGTGTGGGAATGGTCAGTGAATGTTTTCTGAATGATCAGTCCATCTTTTTTTTTTTTTTTTTAAGATTTTATTTATTTGACAGACAGAGATCACAAGCAGACAGAGAGGCAGGCAGAGAAAGAGGAGGAAGCAGGCTCCCTGAGAAGCAGAGAGCCCGATGCGGGGCTCAATCCCAGAACCCTGGGATCATGACCTGAGCCGAAGGCAGAGGCTTTAACCCACTGAGCCACCCAGGTGCCCCTGATCAGTCCATCTTTGATTAGCCTCCAGATCCACTGATAGGAGTTGGTGTGGGTGATTTCTTTTGCCTCATTGGGTTCCAACCAGACCTTTTTACCACAGTGAAGGATACTATAAATGAGCCTTTTTTGAAGCCTCAAGGCTGCTGTTCAGTTTTCAATAAGCAGTTCTAGGAAGCAGATCAGAGAAGATAACCAGTCCTGCTCTTACTATGTACTGATTCGTATTCTCAGGCTCCACCCATGCAACACACACTTACCCAGCACCTCCCAGAAATAGCTAGCTGGTCAGTGCTGCGTGGTAATAGAGATAATCAAGGACTTGAGGAGTTTTTTAGCTGATGTTATATCATATTTGGGCTGAGTTCTGGTGCCACATTTTCGAGATATTGATGAACAAACCATAGCTGGATGCAGGAGAGTTTTATTTATTTAAATATTTGTGTTAAGTTATTATAGTATTTATAAATGCTTAAATGTTGATGAAATTGATGGATAAAAATTTTTCGCAACAGTCCTGCCAAGCACATGTTTTATTCCTTCTCACAAAAGTGAAAAACAAAGTCTAAGAGAGGTCAAGTAACCTGCCTATAGTAACACCACTAATTAGTGGCAGAGTCTGGGTTTGAATTCATTTTTGTTTGACTCCCAAAATCCATGCTTTTTCTAATGTGCTGTTCATGCCATTGTATTAAAAATAAATGCTTTCTTTTTCTGATTTATTGATGTAAGAATAGTAAAAGACTTACAAACCCAGAGCCCAGAAATACATGTATGGTCAATTAACTTACAACAAAGGAGCCAAGAATAGACAATGGGAAAAGGACATTCTCTTCAATAAATAGTGTTGGGAAAACTGTACAGCCACATGAAAAAGAATAAAGCTGGGCCACTATTTGACACCATATACAAAAATTAATTAAAAATGAATTAGGATTTGAACATCAGACCTGAAGTCTATTTGAAAATAGGCAGTAATCTCCTTGACACTGGTCACGGTGATGATTTTTTTTTAGGGGGTTGATATAATATTTGAGAAATAATAAATAATCCTGCATATCATATATTTATAATTTTTTCTATAGCCCTCCAGATATGCTATTTTTTCTCTAAACTTTTCCCTTCAGGCTGCAACTTTATTACATATAATTCAAGTAAGGGTACATGAAATTTTAGTTTTCAAAATAAATAAGTTTTATTTACTGAGTAAGTCACTATAAAGAAACTTACAGTAATGAAAATATAAATCATCTGTTTTCAGTAGGCTCAGTTAATAGTATTGTGGTTTGATATGGTAATGGATATATACATAAATATACTTCATAGAAAATAAAATGCATAAGTAATAGAAATACATTAATATTTTAAACTACTCATTTTCCCTAGAGACATAATAACTAGTACCAAAAATTTGTATGTACAATCATGGTAATAACCACATCAGTAGCTTTGACTGACAAATTTTGATTAGTGATCCTTAAGTGCATGTTTCAGTGAAAAAATATGAATAATACTTTGAGATAATTCCCCTTACCCACCATAAAACAACCTGGCCATCTTCCAGTGGAAGGGAAATTGTGATATCTTAGAAGAGACTTCGGGAACTTATATGAAATTACACTGTAATCACTTCTCTTAAAAGGAGAGTGCACCCTTGCATGAATTTACACACACACACACACACACACACACACATACTGTCACCAACACCACCAACACCCCACCATCAACACCAGCAATAAAAACTTCTAAAGGGAGATCTGTAGTTTGGACAACATGTTTCTTGATCAGCATCCCTGAACTGTTAGGGCTCCCACACTGCTGGGGGGAATATGCTCTGTATTTAATGTGAAAGCCCCAGCTGTCTATTTCTTAGAGGAACATTTGTTTTTCAGAACATGATTTTGGCTTCCGATGACTCTGGCTGTAACACCATCGCTGACCCAACGGCCAGCCCCACCATGTCTTTTAGCAGAGAGAGTGTCGTGAAGGATGAGCTGGGATGTTGAGACAATGGTTATGGAAGTTAAGTTTTTAAAATCCGTGCAGTTCATTGGTAAGGGCTAACATGGTGCCTGGCAATGACAGAAATACAACCTTAAACCCAGTGGGGAAGAGAAGTATTTTACAACATTCTTCAGGCCTTTGTTTTCTCTCATCTGCCTTTTCTCTAAGGCATCTACATTAAAGAATGAAATTTTTAAATTAATTTTCACTTTCCTGTACCTTTATTGTCTTTATTCTCATAGCCTCAGCTGGAGTAGGACATTTGAAATTGATGAGAAACATTATGAGTTGTCTTGTGCTCTGGTGAAGAATGCAGTCTTTACCAGAGGCAGCATGGGTTTGAATCCTGTTTTTGCCACTGATTCTGTTAAGAGGCACTTTTCTAGGCACTGGGAACATAGCAGTAAAAAAAGCCAAAATCTCCACTATCAGGAACAATATTTAGTAGCTCTAGGACATTACTCTGTAATTCAGCTTCCTCCTCAATGGCAACTATAAAGGCATCTACCTCTTGAGCATGTTTTAAGCCTTCACTGAGTTAATATATACAAAATCCTTAGTCCAGAGGTTAGCCATCAAAAACATTTCATAAATGTTAAATATTACATTTAACACCTTTTTTTCAGTTGAGGGGGGATGCTGTTGACTTGTATTTTTGTGAAGTGTAACACACACTCTTGTACCTGTGTTCCCTTTTCAGGCATGGCTTTTGGGGGAACCCAAAATGACACAGCCCTTCATTGGTGGTGTGTGTTCCTCATATCTTCTCCCACTCAGTTGCTTGCATTTCACTTTTTTAATAGGACTTTTTAATGAAAAGAAGTTCTTAATTTTAATGTAGACCAACTTCTCAATCCTATGTCAAATGTTTTTGTGTCTTAATTATGAAATTCTTCACCACCCTATTATCATGAAGATAAGAATCTTCTATATTTTCCTCCAAACTTCTATTTGTTTTGGGAGTTACAGTCTATCTGGAATCAATTTTGTGTATGGTAAGAGGAATAGGAAGTTTCTCTTTTTTTTTTTTACATTGGAATGCTTAGTTGACTGTGGTAGGCAGAATGATGGCCTTGCAAATATGTCCATGTCCTAATCACAGAGATCTTCATGGCAAAGGGAACTTTGCAGATATGACTTCAAGATGGGGAGACTATCCTGGGTTTTCTGATCGGACCACATTTAATCAAATGGGTCCCTAAAACAGGAAAACCTTTCTAGGCTGTGGTCAGAGAGAGATGTGAGTAGGGAAGAATAATCAGAGAAATGCAACATTGCTGGCTTTGAAAATGGAGCAAGGGGGCCATGAGTCAATGTGGAACAGTGAGTTGGGAACCCCGGAAGCTTCTAGAATCTGAGCATGGCAAGGGAATGGATTTTCTCTTAAAGTCTCTAGAGAGTAACACAGCCCTGCCAGTACTTTGATTTATCTCATTGCGACTTGTGTTGGATTTCTGACAGAAAGAACTGTAAGTTAATAAAGTTCTGTTGTTTTAAGATAAGTCTGTGGTTATCTGTTATGACAGCTATACAAGATTAATGCATGGACCCAGCATTATTTATGGAAAAGATAATCTTTTACCCACTTTTCTGCAGCTCTACTTTTGTCATAATTGTGTGTCCAACCAAGCAGTAACTGTTTCTGCATTTTTTATTTTGTGTCAGTGGGCTTTTTGTCTGTTTTTGTGCAAGTACTGTCCTCCCTTAGCTTATATTGCTTTTTAATATTTTAGACATAATTTAATAATTCCTGTAAATAATTCTCAGTAGGGCAAAGTTTCCCATAGTGTTCTTTAACAGTGATTTAGCTGTCCTTCTTTATATTTCAATATAAACTATATAATCACCTTTATAAAATATAAACTATATAATCACAATAATAACAAAAACTTTCTGGGATCTTGATTGGTATAGTACTTCCTCCATAGATCAATTCAAGAAGTTGATGTCTTCATAATACTTAATAATACTTCATAATACTTCATGATTTTGAAAAACTCATTGATGACATTTTTGTCATTTATTTGATCTTCCTTAATTTTTCTTAATAATGCTTATAGTTTTCAATGCAGAGGACTTACAAAACTTTTGTTAGATTTATTCTTCAGCATTTAATCTTATTTTATTGTAAACAATGTGTTTTATATTTTTTCCTTTTTTTACTAATGTATACAATTTATTTTTGTGTATTATATATATAGTTTTAGTACATCGATTTTTCCAGTAGCTTCATTAATATATTTATTAATATCAAAATTTACCTGTAGTTTTTTTGGGAATCTACTTATATAACCATATGATCTGTGAATAATGACAGTTTTCTTTTCCTGTCCTTACAACTTTTATTTCATGTTTTGCTTTATTCCAAAGCTAGAACCTCTAACACAGTGGTGAATAAAAGTGAGGACAGCAGGTATTTATTCTGTTCTTGATATTAAAAAAAAGTTTCAATATTTCCTCAAGAAGTATGATATTTGTTGTATTTTTTAAGAAATACTTTTGATTAGATTTGAAAATTCTCAACTATTACCAGTTTACTAGGAGTTATTCTGTGATCACACTTTTTATTTTGAGATGATTTGTAGATTTTTTTCCCCATTTTTTTTTAAATTCTAGTCAGGGGGCGCCTGGGTGGCTCAGTGGGTTAAGCCGCTGCCTTCGGCTCAGGTCGTGATCTCAGGGTCCTGGGATCTAATCCCGCATCGGGCTCTCTGCTCAGCAGGGAGCCTGCTTCCCTCTCTCTCTCTCTGCCTGCCTCTCCATCTACTTGTGATTTCTCTCTGTCAAATAAATAAATAAAATCTTTAAAAAAATAAAAATAAAAATAAATAAATAAATTCTAGTCAGTTAACATGGTATCATATTGGTTTCAGGAGTAGAATTTAGTGATTCATCACTGACATATAACACCCAGTGCTCATCATAACAAGTGCCCTTCTTAATACCCATCACCCATTTAGCCCATCCTCCACCCACTTTCCTCCATCAGTCTTCAGTTTGTTCTTTATCATTAAGAGGCTCTAATGGTTTGCTTCTGCCTTTTCTTTTTCCCCCTTCCCGTATGTTCACTTGTTTTGTTTCCTAAATTCCACACATGAGTATATCTCCCATCTTCTTTATCCATTCATCAGTCGATGAACACTTGGGCTGTTTCCATAGTTTGGCTGTTGATAATGCTACAATAAACATTAGCATGCATGTTCCTCTTCACATCTATATTTTTTTATCCTTTGGGTAAATAAATACCAAATAAATACCAAATAGTACAATTGCTGGATTATAGAGTAGTTCTATTTTTAACTTTTTGAGGAACCTCCATACTATTTTCTAGAATGGCTATACCAGTTTGCATTCCCACCAACAGCATAAGAGGGTTCCCCTTTCTCCATATCTTTTCCAACATCTGTTATTTCTTCTGTTGTTAATTTCAGCCATTCTGACTGGTGTGAGGTGGTCTCTCATTGGAGTTTTGATGAGATAATTTGTAGATTAATACAAAGTTGTAAGAAATAACATAGAAAGATTCTATGTATTCTTTACCCAGTTCCTTTCAATGATAACATCTTGCAGAGCTATAGTATAATATTATAATCAGGACTTTATATTACAATCCACCAATCTTATTCAGATTTCCCTAGTTTTACTTGTATTAATGTGTATTTAGTTTTGTTCAGTTTTACCTCATGTGTAGTTCCTATATCTACCACCAAACTCAAAATACAGAACAGTTGCATCACTACAAAAATTCCTCCTGTTGCCTTTTATAAGCAAAGGTTTTTCCCTTCCATCCTCTTCTTCCTTACTATCCCTAACATCTAGTAAGCACTGATTTTTTTCCCTATTTCTAAAATTTTTATTTTTAAAAATTTTATATAAATCCAATAAGTCATACAGTAATGAATGGGATTGGCTTTTTCACTCAGCATAATTTCTTGGAGATTCATCCAAATTGTTTTGTATGTAAATATAGTAATTAATTCCTTTTTGTTGCTGAGTAATATTCCACAGTACAGATATATCACATTTTGTTCACATTGAAGGACCCCTGGATTGTTTCAATTTTTGATTATCATGAATAAGTTTGCTATGAACATGCATGTATAGATTTTTGTGTGAATGTATGTTCTCATTTCTCTGGGATGAATTTCCATGAGTGCAATCACTGGATCATCTGGAGCCTTTATGTCTAGTTTTATAAGAAAGTGCCAAACAATTTCTCAGTGTAACAGTACCAGAGAGGTTTGTTTGTTTGTTTGTTTATTTGTTTTTGAGTCAGGAATAAATGTTAAAGTTCATCAAATGCCTTCATCATCACCTGTTTAGATGATCTATGATTTTTCTCCTTTATTCTGTTACTGTGGTGAATTATGTTGTTTCATCTTTGGATTTAAAAGAACCTCACATTCTCAGCTAAATGTAACCTGTTCAGGATGGATTAGCTTTTCTTTTTTTTCCTTTTTTTTTTTTAAGATTTTATTTATTTATTTATTTGAGTCAGAGAGAGAAAGAAATTGCACTAGTTGAGGGGAGGGGTAGAGGGTGAGAGAGAAGCAGGTGCCCTAATGAGCAGGGAGCCTGTGGGAACTGATCCCAAAACTTGGGGATCATGACCTGCACCAAAGTCAGACACTTAACTTACTGAGCTACCCAGACATCCTTGGGGCGGATTATTTTTCCTATGTACTTTTTGACTTTGTTAATATTTTGCTCAGAATTTTGCCTCTGTGTTAATTAGTGTAAGTTTTCTGGAAATTTTCCTTTCTTATGACATCCTTGCAGGGTTTTGGTATCAGGGTTATGCTGCCTTAGAGAAGTTAAGAAATATTTCCACTTTTTGAAATATCGTATGAATGAATTTGTGTGAGATCCGTGTTGCTGTTTCTTAACTCTTTGATAATATTTACTGCTGAAGTCTACTGTGCCTGGAATATTTTGTGGAAAGGTTTTAAATTTTGGACTAAGTAATTAGAGATTTATTCCTATTTTTTATTCTTTTGTCATATTTGGAAAGTTGTCATTGTTTGTTATTAATTTCCAGCCCAGTTGCGTTTGGGCTGCATATTCTGTACAATGCCAATCATTTGAAAGCTTATGGAGACTTGCTTTTATGACTCAAGGTAAGACCAACTTTTGTTCATCTGCTTTTCTATTGTTAAATTACATGTTTTGTATGTGTGAATTAAATCATTTTATTAGTTGTATTGTTTAAATATTCTTTAACTTTACAAAGTTTGATGTTTGTTCTATCAGTAACCAGGAGAAATATCAACAACTCCCTCTCTATAGAAACATTATTTTCACTTGAGGGTCTATTTTTGTTTTATAAAATGTGATTATATATTTTAAGTGCATACTGCTACATCTTCATTGTAAACTGTTTCATCATATGAAGATTCCCTTTTTAACTCTAGTCATATTTTTGCCTTAATATTATTTTGTTTGATACCAATTTAGCTACATAAGTGTTTGTATGTTATGATTTTGTCCATCTTTTAACTTTTTAAAAAGATTTTATATATTTATTTGAGAAAGAAATAGCACAGAGGGAGAGTGAGAGGAAGAAGCAGACTCCCCACTGAGCAAAGATCTCAGGTCTCAGGTGAATCCCAAGACCCTGAAATCATGACCTGATTTGAAAGCAGACACTTAACCCACTATACTACCCAGGTGCCCCCATCTTTTAACTTCTCTATATATTTATAATTAAGATCTACCTACTATTGGCAGTCTATAGTTGCTGTGTTTTGTTTTTAAAATCCAGTCTGAGGAGCCGCTGGTTGGCTTAATTTATAGAGCGTGTGACTCTTTACCTTGGGGTTGTAAGTTAAGGCTTCACATTTGGTGTGGAGCTTACTTAAAATTAAAAAAATAAAAATAAAACTCTGGTGTGAAAATTATTTATTTCCGGGGGCATTTATATTTAATGTGAGTACCAATATATTTGAGTTTAAATATACTGTATTAGTGTTCAGTTTTTATATGTCATGCCCATTTCTTTACCCTTTCCTGCATTCTTTTGGATTGATTTCATTATTATTGTTTCATTTAATGTTCTATTAGTTAAGCTATACCCAGACTTCTGATCTATAGAAGCTGGGATACAATAAATGGCTTTGTTTTAAGCCATTAAATTTTTGGTAATTTGTTATATAGCGATAGAAAGTAATGCATTCTCTTTCATATTTGAAGGGTATTTTGCTGGAAAAAGAATTTTAGATTGGCAATATTTATTTTTCAGAACTCTGTAAATCATTCCAGTGTGTTTGGGTTGTCATTATTTATATGACTAAGGCAGCTTCCAGCTGAATTATTGCCTTTCTGAAGATAATCTCAATAATTCTTATTCTTTTTAAAGAATTTCTCTTCCTCATATGATCTCCCTGATATGAGGAAGTGGTGATGCAACATGGGGGCTTAAGGGGATAGGAGAAGAATAAATGAAACAAGATGGGATTGGGAGGGAGACAAACCATAAGTGACTCAATCTCACAAAACAAACTGAGGGTTGCTGGGGGGAGGGGGGTTGGGAGAAGGGGGGTGGGGTTATGGACATTGGGGAGGGTGTGTGCTTTGGTGAGTGCTGTGAAGTGTGTAAACCGGGCGATTCACAGACCTGTACCCCTGGGGATAAAAATATATTATATGTTTATAAAAAATAAAAAAATTATAAAAAAAAAAGAATTTCTCTTCCATTTTCATCAATTTACTTTGATGTGCCTAGATTTTTTTTTTCTTTAATCCTGCAGAGGACTCATGGGGCTTTTGAATTCTTCTTAAATGGATTTATATTAGTCTGAGGAGTGTCTAGAACTACTAGCAATGCAAGTTCACTTTGATATAGTATCTGGGATTAAGATTTCATAGGAGTAGGCTTAATCTTAATCTCTATACTTTTATGGTTTAGCCTTTGGGGTATTTACTAGGACCTCCCTACTCCCCACCCACATTCCTTGATTAGCCCCATTATCCAGTTTTTGTCCTCCATCCAGATGAAGGTATTAAAAACTCTGCTCAACTTTTTATTCATCTCTTCCATAGTTGGTATATACTTTTAGGACAAAAGTAACCAAACTGGTAGGCTCTCCTGTATTGTTCCACCCTAATCCTTTTCCTTCCTTTCCTTAATCTTAGCCCTAATGATCTTCTCTGCCGTATTGGCTTTGCAATACCTACAGGTAGATTTTTTGAAAAAGTTTGTCGAGATTTTCTGGGGGCAACTGGTTAAAATTATTCTGTCTGCCATTACCAGAAATTGAAAATTCATTATGGATTTTAAAACATATCCCCCAGCAGCTGTCTTTCAACTTATTGTGGTCCCTATTGTAGGCTACTGGTTTTTAAGTCAGTTCCCAGCAAGTGTGTCAGATTCTTAGATGTTTTAACGAACATTTAATCAATGTTAATATAATTTTAAAGAATTCATTGGTCATTTAGAATATGTGCCATCTAGGTAAGGTCTTACTGAAAATAGGTGAAATCTTAGACTGATTTCATGCTAATAAGTCTGTACAAAACAGGAAACAAAAAAAAAATTCAATACAATGAGGTATTGCATCACCCCATTAAGATATGTATAATTAAAAAAATGTCCACAAAGATGTGAGGAAATAAAAATGCTTATTCACTGTTTGGGCTTTACAAAGCAGGCTGGCTGTTCCTCAGAAGGTTAAATATAGTGTTACCATATGGGTCAGCAATTCTACTCCTAGATATATACCTAAGAGAAATGAAAATTCATGTCCTTAAAAAACCCTGTACATTGGGGCAGCTGGGTGGCTCAGGGGTTAAGCCTCTGCCTTCAGCTCAGGTCATGATCCCAGAATCCTGGGATCAAGCCCCACATTGGGCTCTCAGCTCCACAGGGAGCCTGCTTCCCCTTCTCTCTCTGCCTGCCTCTCTGCCTCCTTGTGATCTCTGTCTATCAAATAAATAAAATCTTTAAAAACAAAAACGAAAACAAAAACAAACCCTGTACATGAGTGTTTGAAGTAGCATTATTTATAATGGTCCAACAGTGAAAACAACACAAATAGCCATCAATGATGAATAGATAAAATGTTGTACAGCTACACAAGGGAATATTATTCAGCAATAAAAAACAATGAAGTACTAGACATACTACAACATGGTGAATCTGGAAAATTTTATGCTGAATGAAAAAAGCCAGTCACGAAGGACCACATATTTTATGATTCCATTTATAGGGACTGGTCAGAATAGGAAAATCTTTAAAAACAGAAATTAGATTAGTGGTTGCCTAGGTCTGAGGGGGTTGAGGAGAATGAGGAGTTATTGTAATGGGTACAAAGCTTCTTTTTAGGATAATGAAACATTCTAAAATTGATTGTTAAAATGATTGTACCACTCTGTGTATAAATTTACCTTTAAATGAGTGAATTGTGTGATACATGAATTATATCTCAATAGGTTGGTTATATATAAAGAACACAAGTAAGTTATAATCTGTGCTATTGACTCCAACTTCAAAAGGATTTCAAAAAGTATGAGAATTGTGGTGTTGGTATGAAAACAAAACAAAAACAAAAACTAGGGCACCTGGGTGACTCAGTCAGTTAAGCGTCTGACTCTTGGTTTCAGCTCAGGTCATGATCTCAGATCCTGGGATGGAGCCCGATGCTCAGCAGGGAGTCTGTTTGAGGATTTTCTTTCCCACTCCTTCTGCTCCTCCCCACTTTCTTTCTCTAAAATAAATAAATAAATCTTTAAAAAAAAAAGAAAGAAAAAGCTCAAATCCACACTGCATTCAATAATCTTTCTTCTGTTGGTGAAAATGAGTTTTTCTTACTTTCATCTATCTTTTTTATACTTTTGGAGGGGAGATGATTTGGATGATTTCAGATTTTAACATTGAATCATTTGTTTATACGACTTTAAGTATCATTTGAAAATGCCCATGAATAGACTCCTAAAAATAAATTAAATTTCAAGGAGAAATATTTGATGTAAACTTTCCTTATAAAATGTTAGCCAAATGACTCCTTGATGCTCTTCTGACCAAAGTTGGCTGAAGAAAATTGATAGAGTTACTGGTTACTTCTGTGGTAGAATTTTAAAATGTGTAATGAGACTACACATTGACTAAAAGAGAACTAGAATAAGTGCTCATTTCTTGGGTATTCTAATTTCCTCTTACTGTAAAACATTTGGTTATAACTTGAAGCTTAGCTCTTCCTTTTAATAAGCTTTAGGGAAAATCACCCCATTTCAAAAAATTGTGTGTAGTTAATGGCAAATTCACTTCTTTTGTCTTTTCATATGTGATGTGAAAATTAAGGGATTAAAAAAGAATGTCCACTCATAAATGCTGAAAGTGCAGTCAGTATACCTGTACCTAGATAATCAAATCTTAGATATAAAAACATTTTATTTATGTTTATTCATTTATGTATTTATTTCCAAATTACTGCTCTGGGAGCCTTCATAAGAACAATAGTAAGAATGAAGTGAATTCATATACTCTTTTTTTTTTTTAATGTTATATTAGTCACCATACATTACATCATTAGTTTTTGATGTAGTATTCCATGATTCATTGTTTGTGTATAACACCCAGTGGTCTAAGCAATATGTGCCTTCCTTAATACCCATCACTGGGCTAACCCATCCCCTCACCTTTCCAAAACCCTCAGTTTGTTTCCTGGGGTCCCTAGTCTCTCATGGTTCCTCTCCCTCTCTGATGTTTTCCCCTTCATTTTTTCCTTCCTCCTAATGTCCTCCATGCTATTCCTTATGTTCTACAAATAAGTGAAACCATATGATAATTGACTTTCTCTGCTTGACTTACTTCATTCACTTAGCATAATCTCCTCTAGTTCCATTCATGTTGATGCAAAAGTTGGGTATTCATCCTTTCTGATGGCCAAATAATATTCTATTTTATATATGGAAGACATCATCTTTATTTGTTCATCTGTTGAAGGGCATCTCAGTTCTTTCCACAGTTTGGCTATTGTAGACATTGTTGCTATGAACATTGGGGTGCATGTGCCCCTTATTTTCACTACATCTGTAACTTTGGGGTAAATACCCAGCCATGCAATTGTTGGGTCCTAGGGTAACTTTATTTTTAACTTTTAGAGTAACCTCCACAACGTTTTCCAAAGTGGCTGTACCAACTTGCATTCCCACCAAAAGTGTAAGAGGATTCCCCTTTCTCCATAACCTCTCTAACATTTGTTGTTTCTTGCCTTGTCAATTTTTGTCATTCTAACTGGTGTAAGGCAGTATCTCAATGTGGTTTTGATTCAAATTTCCCTGTTGGCTAAAGATGATGAAGATTTTTCATGTGTCTGTTGGCCATTTGTCATGTCTTCTTTGGAGCAGTGTCTGTTCATGTCTTCTGCCCATTTTTTTTTTTTTTAATGTGATTATCTGGTTTTTGAACATTGAGTTTGAGGAGTTCTTTATAGATCTTGGATATCAGCCCTTTCTCTGTAGTGTCATTTGTAACTTTCTTCTCCCATTCTGTGGGTTGCCTGTTTTTTGTTTTGTTTTTATTTTTAAAGATTTTATTTATTTATTTTACAGACAGAGATCACAAGTAGGTGGAGACGCAGGCAGAGAGAGAGGAGGAAGCAGGCTCCCCAATGTGGGGCTCGATCCCAGGACCCTGGGATCATGACCTGAGTTGAAGGCAGAGGCTTTAACCCACTGAGCCACCCAGGCGCCCCACCTGTTTGTTTTTTTGACTGTTTCCTTTGCTGGGCAGAAACTTTATATCTTGATGAAGTCCCAAAAGTTCATTTTCGCATTTGTTTCCCTTGCCTTTGGAGACCTGTCTTGAAAGAAGCTGTTGTGGCTGATGTTGAAGAGGTTACTTCCTATGTTCTTCTCTAGGATTTTGATGGATTCCTGTCTCACATTGAGGTCTTTCATTCATTTAGACTTTATCTTTGTGTATGGTGAAAGAGAATGGTTCATTATTTATTGAACCATTTATTGAAGAGATTGTCTTTTTCCCATTGGATATTTTTTCCTGCTTTGTCGAAGATTAGTTGACCATAAAATTGAGGGTCCATATCTGATCTATTCTGTTTCATTGATCTTGTGTCTGTTTTTGTGCCAGTACCATGCTGTCTTAGTGATCACAACTTTGTAATATAGCTTCAAATCAGGCAATGTGATGCCTCCAGCTTTGTTTTTCTGTTTCAACATTTCCATGGTGACTCAGGGTCTTTTCTGGTTTCATAAAAATTTTAGGATTATTTGTTCTAGCATTTTGAAAAATGTCATTGGTGTTTTGATCAGGATGGCATTGAAAGTATACATTCTTCTGGGCAGTATAGACATTTTTATAATGTTTATTCTTCTGATAAAAAGGCAGGACCCAACCATAAGCTGTCTATAGGAGATAATTTTGAACCTAAAGATACATCAGACTGAAAGTGAAGGGATGGAGAACTATTTTTCATGCCAGCAGATCTCAAAAGAAAGCTAGGGTAGCCATTCTCATATCAGACAAACTAGATTTTAACCTAAATACTGTAGTTAGTGATACAGAAAGACACTATATCATTCTTAAAGGGTATATCCAACAAGAGGATCTAACAATTATAAATATCTATTTCCCAACATGGGAGCAACCAACTACATAAGCCAACTCTTAATGAAATAAAGAGACATATAGATAATAATACATTAATAGTATGGTACCTCAACACTCTACTCTCAGCAATAGACAGATCATCTAAGTAGAAAATCAACAAAGAAATAAGAGCTTTGAATGACACACTGGACCACATGGACCTCATAGATACATACAGAGCATTCCACTCTAAAACAACAGAATACTCATTCTTCTCGAGCACACATGGAATTTTCTCCAGAAGAGACCACATACTGGGTCACAAATCAAGGCCCAACTGATACCAAAAGATTGAGATTATTCTCTGCATATTCTCAGACCACAATGCTTTGAAACTGGAACTTAATCACAAGAAAAAATTTGGAAGAAATTCAAACACTTAGAAGCTAAAGACCATCCTGCTTAAGAATGTTTGGTCAACCAGGGAATCAAAGAAGAATTTAATTCATGGAAACCAATGAGAATGAAAACACATCAGTCTAAAGCCTATGGGATACGGTAAAGGTGGTCCTAAGGGGGAAAATACATAGCCATCTAAGCCTCACTCAAAAAAATAGAAAAATCCTGAATTCACCAACTTTACACCTTAAAGAACTGGAGAAAAAGCAACAAATGAACCCTAAGCAAGGCATGAGAAGAGAAATAATTAAAATTACAGCAGAGATCAATGAATTAGAAACCAGAAATACAGTAGAGCTGATCAATGAAACTAGAAGCTGGTTCTTTGAAAGAAGTAATAAGATTGATAAACCACTGGCCAGACTTATTCAAAGGAAAAAAGAAAGGACCTAAATTAATAAAATTATGAATGAAAGGGGAGAGATCATGACTAATACCAAGGAAATAGAAACAATCACCAGAAATAATTATCAACAACTATATGCCAATAAATTAAGCAACCTGGAAGAAATGGATGCATTCCTGGGAACCTATAAACTGCCAAGACTGAAACAGGAAGAAGGTGACAACCTGAATAGACCAATAACCAGTAACGAGATTGAAGCAGTGATCCAAAACCTCCCAAAAAACAAGAGTCTAGGACCTGATGGATACCCTGGGGAATTCTACCAAACATTCAAAGAAGACATAATATGTATTCTCCTGAAGCTATTTCAAAAAACAGAAACAGAGTTCCCTCTGTTTCTTCCAGACCCATTCTATGAGTCCAGCACTACCTTGATCCCCAAACCAGGCAAAGACCCCATCAAAAAGGAGAATTTCAGACCAATATCCCTGATGAAAATGGATGCCAAAATTCTCAACAAGATGCTAGCTGATAGGATCCAACAGTGCATTAAAAGGATTATCCATCACAACCAGGAGGGATTTATCTCTGGGATGCAAAGGTGTTCAACATTCACATATCAATCAATGTGATAGAACACATTAATAAGAGGAGAAAGAAGAACCATGTGATCCTGTCAATCGATGCAGAAAAAGCACTTGACAAAATACAGCATCCTTTCCTGATTAAAACTCTTCAGAGCGTAGGAATAGAGGGAACATTCCTCAATTTCATAAAAAACAGCTATGAAAAGCTCACAGTGAATAACACTCTCAATGGGGAAAAGCTGAGAGCCTTTCTCTTAAGATCAGTAACACGACAAAGATGCCCTCTCACTGTTGTTCTGTTGTACTGTTGTTCAACATAGTACTAGAAGTCCTAGCAATAGTAATCAGACAACAGAAAGAAATAAAAGGTATTTAGATTGGCAATGAAGAAGTCAAACTCTCTTTGCAGATGACATGATACTCTATGTGGAAAACCCAAAGACTCCACCCCTAAATTACTAGAACTCATACAGCAATTCAGTAATGTGGCAGGATACAAAATCAATACACAGAAATTGGTTGCTTTCCTATACACTACCAGTGTAACTGTAGAAAGATAAATTAGGGAATTGATTCCATTTACAGTAGCACCAAAACCATAAGATACTTGGAATAATCCTAACTAAAGAAATGAAATATCTCTACCCTAGAAATTACAGAACACTTACAAAACAAATTGAAGAAGTCACAAAAACATGGAAAAACCTTCCATGCTTATGGATCGGAAGAATACTCTTGAACCAAAATTAGCAAGTTCATCACATCATTTGCAGAGTGGCAATGGGAAGAATAAGAATTAATGGGCTTTACAGAGTGTTTTAGGAAACTCTATGTTAATTCATACAAATAATATTGTCATAAATATGAGGATCATATATCCAAACCTCAAACTTGAACACACTATCTGATAATTTAGAGTGTATTTATGAGATCATTCTGGAAAATCCAGGCTTATAGTCATAGTAAACATGAACATTATGACACCCCAAATCAGTGTTATATACCTATATACCAGGTGTGCTGTTACTGCTCCCACCTGTACCCATGGCTGACACTAATGTAATTGTGACATTCTTCACTGCTCAGTGTGATTTGGCCACACCACCAATTAGCTGGAGTTGGCCCTAATCAACAAGAAACCTCTTCACCATCTAGTTTAGAGGTAATTGTGATCTCTTGATCAGTTGGCACCATGTAGAAATGATTAAGCCAACTGGCCAGTGGGCAAAAAGTTTATTTGAAAGTATGACAAGTATGTGTAAAGATTGCTCAAACCTACCCTTTACTACTCATTTTTTCTTTTTTTAAGTTCACATGGAAGCAAGCTAGTCACATAGAAGACAGTTAAACTGAATCTTCAGTGAACTTAAAGGTCTGCATGGTTTTCATCTCTTCTTCCCTTTGGCCATGGTTCTCATCCTCAAAGAGTTTGTTGTCCAGTAAGAGGGAAAATATTATAAACATGAAACTATGGTGCAAGGTATAATGTGAAAAAATTCTTTCACAATGATTAGAGTGTCCACAGAAAGGGACATTTCTCTTCTATTCAAGATAAACAGGTACATCCATCTTGCAGTTTGTTTTCTATTTTCTCGTCTGTTTTTATTTCTCTTTTCCTCCTTTGTTCCCTTCTCTTGATTAATAAAAAATATTAAGTATTCTATCTTAATTTCTTTATTGTTGCTTTACCTTTTTATTATTTATTTATTTATCTATTTTAAAGATTATTTATTTATTTATTTGACAGACAGAGATCACAAGTAGGCAGAGAGGCAGGCAGAGAGAGAGAGAGGAGGAAGCAGGCTCCCCTGCTGAGCAGAGAGCCCGATGTGGGGCTCAATCCCAGGACCCTAGGACCATGACCTGATCTGAAGGCAGAGGCTTTAACCCACTGAGCCACCCAGGTGCCCCACCTTTTTATTTTTTTAAGTGGTATTCTAGAGATCACATTATTCATCCTTAAATCATCACAATCTAGTTGGAGTTCATATCACAACACTTCACTTCGTGTAAAATTAAGAACACTACAACAGCAGAATCCCACATACTTCCCCTCTCATCCTTTGTGCTATTGTTGTCATAAGTTTTATACATACATATGTTAAAAACCGATTATAGTTCAATGTTATTTTTGCTTTAAGCAGTTTGTTTTTAAAATTAAGAAATGAAAGTAGTCTTTGATAGTCTAATAGTGATTAATTCTTTCAGCTTTTACTTATCTGAAAATGTTTTTATTTTACCCTCATTTTTAAGGAATATTTTCATTGGATATAGACTTGTGGGTTGATAGATTTTTTTCCTTTAGGAACTTTAGTATGCAATTTCATTGTCTTATAGTCTCCATTAGAAGTCAGCCATTTTTCATATGTTTCTCTTTTTGTATGAAATATGTCTTTTGTCTTTGGAGACTTTCTCTTTATTTGGTGCTCATTAGTTTGACTATAATATTTCAAGGTGTGGTTTGCCTTGTATTTATCCTACTTGATATTTACTGAGCTTCTTATATTTGTGAACTGATACTTTTGACCAAATTTGGGAAATTTGGACCATTATATCCTCAAATATTTTTTTCTACCCCTTTCCTCCTTTCTCCCTCCCCCCTTCTCTCTCTCTGACTACAAAGATATGTAACTTCTTGATATTGTCTCACAAATTGAGCCTCACTGAGGTTCTGTCCAGCCTTATATCAGTCATTTTTTTTCATTGTTCAGTTTCTATTGAATTTGAATTATGCAGTTAATTATATAGTCAATTTTGTCTTCAAATTAATAATTTTTTTTAAGATTTTTTAAATTTATTTGACAGAGAGAGATCACAAGTAGGCAGAGAGGCAGGCAGAAAGAAAGGGGGACGTAGGCTCCCGCTGAGCAGAGAGCCTGATATGGGGCTCAATCCCAGGACCCTGAGATCATGACCTGAACTGAAGGCAGAGGCTCAACCCACTGAGCCACCCAGGCGCCCCAATTAATTTTTTTCTAAATCGGCAGTCAGTTGTTAAGCCCATCCATTGAACTTTTTCATTTCAGGTATTGCACTTTCCAGTTCTAGCATTTCCATTTGAATAACATCTGTTAATTTCAGCTGGTCTGGATCGACCAAATGCTGATCTGCAGAGACACCCTTGGTCAATGGTATAGAATTTATTATCTACAGATAAAAGATGTTCTTTAACCATGTAGAGGTAAAACAGTCATGAGAAACAAACATCTCTGTGTGAATGTCTGAGGGGGAAACTTTTGAAAATTTTTTTACTAAAAGCAAACTATTGTACTGGATATTGGTGTCTGATTCATTCTCCACTTTGATTCTTAACAAATGAGTTAACTTCCACATTAATGAAAGTTTATCATAGTTATTCCAGAATTAAAAGAAAGGTAGAGGAGATGGGAAGAAATAAAAAATAAGAGAGTCCAGAATTAAAGTAGATTCTAAAAGAAAAGATGGAAAGATATTAAAGAAAATTTTAACCTGTTTCAAATTTTTATTAATTTGGTCTATCAGAGATCCATGCCAGAGAAGAAACTAGCCATTTTCAAATAATTGCTGTCAGGCACTGTGCTATATAGCTAACATATCTTATTTCCTTTTATTCATATAAAAACACTGAGAAATCTTTCTTATTATCTATACTTTATAGGCGAAGAACAGAGGTTCAGTGAGGCAAATTAAGAATAGAAGTTGCTAAGCCTAATAATTAACTGAATCAGGTGGGCACACACACATTCCCTGGACCAGGTAAATTTTGAGTTTGATTTTTAACCTAGAAAAGAAGGTAAGAAAGATTGTGTGGAGTGCTCCAATGGGGGGGGGGGAGGTGTGCTGGGGATGGTGAAAGAATTCATCCAAGTTTCAACAAAAGAGAAGTTTATTGAATACAACACTGCAAGGGAGTGGCAGGCAGGACAGCGAAGGAGAGAGACTGTCTACCACAAGGCGGTGGGGAGAGGCTGCAGTTACAGGGCAGACTAAAGGAGTCTGAGGTATATGGAATTTTCCCCTTTTTTGTGATCTTAAGAACTGTGCCTTGTTGCCATTGGTTGGTTCAGGTCTATGACTATTTTGAGGTGGGTCACTCACTGAGCCCTGTTTGTATTCCCCTCAGGGGTCACTGTGGGTCCTTTTGCCTTGTTTTGGTTTCCATTGCTTAAGCCTATTGCCTAAACGCAGCCTCCACAGATTGGAACTGGGTAATGTTTCTCCCATGAATTATCAGGAAATTGCCATGTTGTTTTCTGTCTAAACCACTGACCTTCACAGTGTCCGGCGGGAAACGCGCCTCTGTGTTTAGCTGGTATTGACTTTTAATGGATGTTTGATAATGCCAAGGATGACGGTGACTAATGGCTGGGAGGGCTGGAGGTCTCCACTTTAATGCAGGACTATAATTCAAAGCTTGCTTTGATTCTCTGTAGACAGAGAACCAACTTTGCTACATTAAATAAATTCCAGGGAGACATCAAAGTTCCAAAGTTTGTATCCCTTCCTCTTGTAAATCCTTCTCTGGATCGAAGTTAAACCTTCATCTCACCCCCACCCATTCTAATTTGCCTTTCTTCTTGACTCACTGATCCAACTCCAAAGAAAACAGTACCCAAACTCCATTCTCTACCATGAATTTGTTTGGTACCTTCAGTTTTCTTTCTGTGCCTCCCCTCATGGCCTTTGCACTCTATTCAAATAATTAGTGCTTCTCTGGGACTCACTTTTCTCCTCTGTAAAGTGGAAGACTTTACAGACTCATTATCTCTGCTTCTGTAGGTCCTAGGGATTCAAAGCATTAAGTCATATGATAGGATGTGGACAGCATTGCCAACCAGAAACCTCCTTCAATAGAAACAGGTTTGCTTTCTGTCCACACCTTTTTTTTTTTTAAAAAAAAATAGGATTCCATTTCAAGGGATCTGATACTAAAACAAATTTGAAAACCATTGGATTAGGTTCTATCTCAGGCAGTCTAAGATAATACTCTAGGATTCTTCAATCTTAACAACTCTAACAGGGGGAAGAGCCATTTTACCCATTCATATTTTACATGTTTTCAGAGACTTAAAACCAAGTATATTTTTAAGAGACTTAGAGACTAGATATAAAGCTTGGCTGAGTCCACAAGCTGGCAGCCCCCAGGGATAAATTCTTTTCTCATGAAATCATCCAGTCACTCCTCAGGTATTAAAGACAAAACTCAGGTAGCTATTTTTCCTTGGCACTGCTAATTTGACGGTAGCTGGTAGCCAAACAGTGTTGGTGCTTTCCAGGCAGAGCCCAGGTGGGAGACTGTGACCTTAGCTCTCCCATCCTCCCTCCCTTCTGCTTGCCTGGCAGCTCCTCCCATTCTGGCTGGGTGGTGACAGAGCAGAAGTTTGTTTCTCTTCCGTCAGTCACTTCAAAGTTGCCATGGTTCCTGGAAATCTGCCCCACCATCTATAGGATCGCCGAGTGAGATGCAAAACTATCTCCCTTCGCAGCTTCTGGTGCCGTGGAGAGCAGTCCAGTTTTTCCCTGGGGACTGCAGAGCTCACATGAGTCCTATTTGGAGGATCTGCTGGCTCAAACCTAGGGAGCATGCTGACTGGGTCCTGTATACACCATCTAGTGGATGGAAATCAGAGGGGGAGAGGAGGGAGTGTTTTATTACAAACTTGACTCTATTTTGAGTTCCTAAGAAGAAAGGATGTATAAGGTTCAAATTGTTGTTATTAGAGTCACTAATGTGAATAATCCGAATGCTTTCTGAAGTCTCTGCGTTAGGATGGAAAGGAGCCGGTACACCCTTACAACTGCCTGAGGTCCTCTGTCCACGTGCCTCCAGCCTCACCCCTCACATTCCAGCTCCTACTCTGCTTGCAGAGCGGATCCGTGGCAAATGTGAACCTACCCCTGCCACTTTCGGCCTCAGTGCCTTCAGAGGATTTCCACTGACTTCTGAATAAAGTATAAGTTCTTTAAAGAACATGTGAAGACCAGTCTTAACTTGGCTCCGTTTATCCTGTACCTTTGGTTCCTGCCATTCCATTACCACTCAGCAAAGGGTCAGGACCTGAAGGCTTATTAGCCTGGTTGCAGAGTGTCAGGAGAATATATATCTTTCTTTTAAGAGTAGTCATGTGTTCCTCAATCTTCCCACAACAAAATCAATGAATGTCTTTATTAAAAATAATGCTCGTAGGGGCGCCTGGGTGGCTCAGTCTTTAAGGGTCTGCCTTAGACTCAAGTCATGATCTCAGGGTCCTGGGATGAGTCCCGCATTGCGCTTCCTGTTCAGCAGGAAGCCTGCTTCTCCCTCTCCCACTCCGATGCTTGTGTTCCCACTCTTGCTGTGTCTCTCTCTGTCAAATAAATAAATAAAATATTTTTTTTTAAAAAAGGAAAAAAGCTTGCCTGGGTGGCTCAGTTGTTAAGCATGTGCCTTCAGCTCAGGTCATGATCCCAGCGTCGTGGGACTGAGCCCCACATCGGGTTCCCTGCTCTGTGGGAAGCCTGCTTCTCCCTCTCCTGCTTCCCCCGCTTGTGTTCCCTCTCTCACCATTTTTCTCTCTCTGTCAAATAAATAAATAAAATCTTTTTAAAAAATTAAAAAAATAAAAAAAAGGAAAAAAAGAATGCTTGTAATAATAGAATGAATATTTACTGCCAGGCACTAGGCTGTATGTTCACTCATTTAATCATACATTATAATAACCCTAAAAGGTACGTTCTTTCTGTCTTTCTTTCTCTCTTTATTTAAGTGCTACTTCTAACTTCATCTGATGGATGAGAAACAGCGCAGAGGTTAAATAATTACTCACTTTCACAGCAGCAAAATCGGGTTTCAAATCCTGGCAATCAGGCTCCACAAGCCATCCTCTTTACCATGCTTCCATATAGTCTCTCACTAAAAATGCAGATTCATTGGCCCATCCACAGCCCAAAGTTATACATTTTAAACAAGATCCTACGGTGATTCTTCTGTGCACTGGTTTAAAAACCGTAACTGTAAATTTTGTTCAAACAGAAAATAGTGGACGAGTGCCCTCTAGTGTATACACATGAGCATTACACATTTGTTGATGTTGAGTCATCTTTTCTCATTTTGTACAAAAGAGCCAAATTTCATGATGTACAAATTTTAAGGGCTATATTAGGATAAATCATTTCCGTGTCAATGTCTTAACTTATGAATATTACCTAAAATTGATTTTTGTCACAAAAGTATTCTATAAATATTGCCAGATAATTGTCTCCTCTCTCAACAGATCACAACAGCTCCTGAGAATTTAATTTAAATATTGGAAGCCTCCAATCCAACAAGTCTGTTTGTTGGGAATGAAGGCTCATACCCTTAGTGCACAGTATGTGCTAAATGAGAAACACCATACGCACTCTGTGCAAGGGGCAGATTTTCTCATCCTATTTGTGGTATCTTCATTGTATCATTAATTGTCCTCAGTAGGTCCTACTCAGTTTATTAGGTTGGAAGAGGATTAGACTCAGGCCCTTCCACTTTTCTCTTGTCCTCTTTAAAATAAATTGGAAGGGAGGAGAATCCTCTATTTAGTATGACTTGTAAAAATCCCATTTACTATATTAGGCTATTGCTTATTCCCAAACAGGAAGCCATCCATGTATTTTCTAGGTTAGAGTTAAGTGTCTGTAACCAAAAGATCCTAAAATGTAATGGCTAAAACAAGATCGACTTTTATTCTCTCTGAGATAACTGTCCAGAGATAGTGGTCCATATCGTGAACTCTGACACACGCTCAACACACACATTCCATTTCTCCGTTCAAAATGTCGACTCCACTTCCTGCCCTTGCATCTGTATCCCAGCCAGCAGAGAAGAGGCCGGGGAAGAGCACACCCGTTCCTGTTAAGGTCAAACCCAGAAGTGGCAGACAACTGCTTTACTTACAACCCCACTGGCCAGAATTTGGTCACAAGCTTTAAGGGAGGATGGGAATGCGGTACTCAGGCAGCTGCCCGACCCACGAAACCTGGAGGACCATCATTAAAGGAAGAAAGGGAACATGGATTCTTAGCAGTTGTCTCTACCACAAACCACTGCCTCTATTTGGACATTTCTTATGGGAATCCCTAAGCAGCCAGTTATTTACAGAAAATAGTTAAGAAAATAAGTCTCAAGTATTTCAAGAATGCCAGTTAATAAAATGAGAGAATTTTTACAGAGATGCTGCGAGTTGAGAACCTTGTTTGCTTAGCCCTTGGATCCTTCATGGTAGAGACTTCTAAATTATAGATCTAGACACCTGATTTCAAAGTAAATATAGGCAGTCCTCGCACTGCAGGGTTTCAGTGTGCACAAATTACAGTTCGCTACCATGGCTTAGTCAAACATTACCAGTTCCCCCAACAACACTGTTCAAATTTCAGTTACCATATTATATAACTGTGGATAATTGCACAAATTACAAACTTTGCGCTAGCTCTTCAGTCCACAAATAACAACACAAGTAACAGGTGTTGTAGGGTTCACTGACCAATCATATTATTTCTTTCAAAGTCTACTGGTCGTTGGTCATTGCACTCGTGGCATTCAGTTTATGCCCAGAAGCAAAGAGTGGAGCTATGTTGCTTCCTTGTCTCTCAGTGATCAGTCCACATGATGTTTCACAAAAATGGATAAAGGAAAGAGATAATTGGCCAACAAAGATGGAAGTGTAGTAAAGAAACAAAACAAAACAAAAAGTAAAGATGAAAGTGTAGTAAAGAAAAAAAAGTGAAGAAACTTCCAGTAACCCTAGAAGTGAAGTCCTATTGTACTTGGAATTATAGAAGAAAGCGCGGAGCATAGAAATTTTGCCACATTTTAAGACATATTCAACCACAGAAACTCTTAGGGTTCTGCAGAGAAACAGAGGCGTGTGTGTGTGTGTGTGTGTGTGCGTGTGTGTGTGTGTGTGTGTGTGTGTGTGTGGAGAGAGAGATTTATTTTAAGGAACTGGCTCATGGAAGCTAGCAAGTCCAAAATCTGCAGAGTGAGCCCACAGGCTGAAGACCCAGGGAAAAGCTGATGCTGTAGTTCAAGGTTTGACCAAATATGTGGGCAGCACGGCCCAACCGAATTGAGACAGAAAATTAAGAATCATGGGAACTTGGTGAAGGCAAACTTATTAATATAAACGAATAAAGTAGTTATGACGAGCCAGAATTGATGCTAATAAAACAGCAACAGCTTCACATTAAAGGAACTCTTGGGGGAAAAAAAAAAGGGAACTCTTGGCAGGACTGGGAGCCTGGCTGGCTCAGTCCCAGCAGCGTGTGACTCTTGATCCTGAAGTCAGGAGTTCAAGCCCCATGTTGGGTGTAGAAATCACTTAAATAAATAAACGATTAAAGCAACTCTTGGGATATTCCATGACATTGAAAGTACAAAGAACAAAATGTTGGAAGATAATGTGAACTTAGAGCATGACAGTTCACCCAGGTATAGAAAAGATGCTCCTGCTATGTCTGAAGTTACAGAGTAAGAAGGGAAGGCCAGCACTTTTCAAACTATTCTTGATAAGCACAGAAAAATAAGACACTCTAATTCTCAATGTTTCTAAGTCTTTAAATTATAGTGCACTAAATAAATATTCATTTTTATATTTTTCATTTATAATCTACAATAACTGAAGTTTTTTTGTTTTGTTTTGTTTTGTTTTGAGATTTTATCCATTTATTTGACAGACAGAGAGCATGAGCACAAGCCGGGGACGTGGCAGACAGCGGAAGAGGCAGAGGGTGAAGCAGGCTCTCCGCCAAACAGGGAGCCTGAGGCAGGGCTCAATCTCAGGACCCTGAGATCGTGACCTGAGCCTAAGACAGATGCTCAACCAACTGAGCTACCCAGGTGCCCTGCATAGTAATTGAGTTTTTAATGTTTTGACAAAAAGTTTTAAAGACTACAGAACGATCATTATTTTTTTTTTCCACATTGATTATTAAGATTGATTTGTTTGGCTTCTGCTTGCATGGCGATTTTTTTTTTTTTTGAAGTGGGAGGAGGGGCAGAAAGAGAGGGGCTCCATACCCAGGAGCCTAAGGTGGGGATTCTGCTTGCATGGCGATTTTTTTTTTTTTTGAAGTGGGAGGAGGGGCAGAAAGAGAGGGGCTCCATACCCAGGAGCCTAAGGTGGGGATTCATCACACAACCCTGAGATCATGACCTGAGCCAAAATCAAGAGTGGGACATTAAACTGACTGAGCCCCTTTGCACTGTGATTTTTACGGTCCTGAAGTATCATGCAAAGTGGGGACTGCCTGTATAATATTTCATCAAAAGAGATTATCTGGTCATTCAAATGGAATCTCTGTTTCTGGAAGGATAAGAGAAGGGTGGCAACTTCTTTGTGCACTCTCATGTCCCTAGTAAGATACAGATGTTTTAGAAAATACTGGTTTCATCGTTTTAGTTGAAAATACTTCTGGGTCAGATGAAGCACCCCAGAGTAACATAAGAAGGCATAAGAAGCAAGAGCCACGCTTCAGTTTCCTGATCCGTCACATAGGGGCAGTAACAGTGTTTCTATCTACCCTACCTTATGGGGTGCTTTTGAACATCGCACATGGAAGTGCTAAATAAATGTCTACAGAGAAAAATGAATGATCCAGCACTTAGTCTGACCAAGAGTAGTTACCCTACAAAGTTCTCATAACCCTTCAATTATAGTTGAGGCCAGAACATTAAGGCTGCCTGGGTGCAAGTTAGGGTGGGAGTGGCGGTGGCGGGGGGCAGACATTTGGACCAAGAAGCCAGGTCCCTTGAAGGTACCTATGTTAGGACCAAGAGGGTTTAATCCTTTGCCCCAGTCCTCATTCCCATTCCCCTGTGCTATCTCAATGGAGGCAGAATGGTTCAATCTAGGAAAAGGAGCAGAGAAAGCAAACCTGGATTCTGGCCCTGGGGTCTCCTAGTGGTCCATATTCTTGCATTTTCAGTTTCACTCTGTTGCCTCACTCCTTTCAGCAAAAAACACACATAAAGCCTGCTCTAATTTTCCACCTCAAACAAAAGATCAGTTACTGTTGTTCTATGCATTGTATGCATATTACTATTGTTCTATGCATTCTTTCAATTTAGCAGCCACCTCTTTGGGTTTCTGAAGCTCTGTCTCCGAGGCAGTTGGTGACTTTGTAATATCCAGTATCTGGCACTCACCACTTGTGTTCTCTGAGCAGAGAGGGCAGCTTTCTGCTCTCTGCCTACACTCTCCTGCTTGAAGACTTCTCCCTTCCATGATGCTGAGACATGGCACCAAAGACCCTATGACTTCTCGTTTCCCTCATCCCTAAATGTGACTCTTTCCATGTGTTCTGATTTGGAGCACTTTATCCTTTTATTTTGAAAGTTCTCCCATGAATTTTTCATCATTCCAGAGCTGTGGGTATCTCACAAATCTTTACCTTTCCAGTCCTCCCTTCTCTGGACCTGCATTTCCATTTGTAATCTACCAACATCTCAGCTCGTCTTGCAGTGAAAGAGACTACTTCCCCTTTTTCTCCCTCTGCTTTCTTCTTCTTTTTCTTCTCCTCCTCCTCCTCCTTCTTCTTCTTTAGACTGATTTTTATTTTTATTATTTTATTTTTAGATTTTATTTATTTATTAGAGACAGAGAAAGAGAGAACGAACTAGGAGGGGGGGCTGCAAGCAGAGGGAGCAGTAGGCAGAGGGAAAAGTAGGCTCCCCACTGAGCAAGGAGCCAGATGCTGGACTTGATCCCAGGACCCTGGGATCATGATCTGAGCTGAAGGCAGACACTTAACTGACTGAGCCACTCAGGCACCCCTTTCCCTCTGCTTTCATTTGACCTCATCATTTCTAGAAGCAGGTCCTTGTCCTAGATCAACAGTTAGACATAGAAGAAAATGTTGCTATAAATAGGTACAGAGAAATTAGGGAATTGATTCTGGACTCATAAATTTAAAAAGATGTTGGCATGGGATTAAGCTGAAAAGTCTTAGATGTGTATTTTCCAAGAGAGCATTCTAGTTCACGGGATGAGATGAACTAGCCATGTCATGAGTGAAAGCAACTTTGCATCTCTTGAGCAAATACCACCATTTGCGGGGCGCCTGGGTGGCTCAGTGGTTTAAGCCGCTGCCTTCGGCTCAGGTCATGATCTCAGGGTCCTGGGATCGGGTCCCGCATCGGGCTCTCTGCTCAGCAGGGAGCCTGCTTCCCTCTCTCTCTCTCTGCCTGCCTCTCCATCTACTTGTAATTTCTCTCTGTCAAATAAATAAATAAAATCTTTAAAAAAAAAAAAATACCACCATTTGCAAGGGCCATGAAATCACCACGGATGCAGATGCACGTGAGCAATGTTGAATGTCTTATAGCTGTTGGATGTCTCATTGCCTCATGCCCATTGTTCCTTGATTGCCAAAATATAAAGGATACCTGCATAGACTTTTTCCCAACATCTTCCCAGACAACTCTTCCTCTCAGTTAGCTTATGACATTCTTAAACCTCAGAATGGTTGTTGAGAGCACTGTATAGTGAAGGGGTGGGGTAATCAGGAAGCTCTTGTACGTAGCAAATGGAACACCTGGAGACTTTGGCTGAACTGGTAGAAATAACATTTTTAAAAGGATTTATTTATTTATTTGAGGGGGGCACAGAGGAGGAGAGAGAGAGAGAGAGAGAGAGAGACATTCCCCAAGCAGACTCCACCCTGAGCATGTTGCCTGATGTGGGGCTGAATCCCAGGACCCTGAAACCATGACCTGAGCCAAAATCAAGAGTTGATGGCCAAACCAACTAATCCACCCAGGTACCCTGGTAGAAATAACTTTTAATAATTGTCTAGATTAAAACTATTACCTCCTATACACCTAAACTTGTTAGTTCTTTCTGAATTCCATATTTTTGTTTATCTTAGATTCACAAGCTCAATACCCCAGAAATATCTTCAAAAATTTCTCTCCATAGTGGGCATCAATGGTACTGTCTACTTATCATATTTCCCTTTTTTTCTAGAAATGATATCCTACACTTATCATTCCCCGCAGTTATAGTGGAAGGTCATCATGTTCTAATGTGATTCCATCCTGTACCCCTGGCCATTGTTGGTTGATTCTAGGGTGGACATCCAAATCGAGATGGAATAATTAGGATATTAGAAAGACTTAAGATAACAAACAGCATCTTATTTTATTTTTTTCTCATATAACAAGAACTCCAGCCCAGGGCTATGACATCAGCTCAAGGATATATCAGGACCCAGACTCCATCTATCTTACTGCTCTGTAAACTTTTTTATGTCACTTTTTTTTTTTTAAAGATTTTATTTATTTATTTGACAGAGAGAAATCACAAGTAGACGGAGAGGCAGGCAGAGAGAGAGAGGGAAGCAGGCTCCCCGCTGAGCAGAGAGCCCGATGCGGGACTCGATCCCAGGACCCTGAGATCATGACCTGAGCCGAAGGCAGCGGCTTAACCCACTGAGCCACCCAGGCGCCCCTTTTATGTCACTTTTATAATCTCCACCACAAATGGTAGACATATGCATATTAGTGTAGAGAAAAAAATATGGAGGGACTAAATGCAAAAGGTGAAGGATTAAGCGACATGCACCATGACCCTTCCCTTTCATAAAACTTTTCTGGAATATTTGGGTGGTATTTATACCTCTCTGAGAAAGTAATTTGAAAATTACTTCAGTTAAAAAAAAAAAAAAGCAAGGCAACAACACCACATTGCATTGGATATTTAACCTACATTTAACTTTAAGAACCAATTGTTTTAATAAAGTATGTAAATACTTGTTTCTGAAGACCTAAACACTTAAAAAATAAATTGTAAAAAAATAGAATAAAAATATCAAAAAGTCCATTTCTTTGCTAATTTCACTACGACTACCCACCAACATCCCTGTTAGAGTTTTTAATAGATTGGCAAAAGGGCACCAAGGTAAATATATATGTTTGGCAATACTTTGTTAATAATTAGCCTGAGTCAAATTATCTATCTGGGAGTAGCAGAACTGAGTCACTTTGATCATGCATTTCCTAAGTTTGGATCTGAAAATTGGGGAATTGGTGAAAATGGTATAGTTTAGTAAAGCTAGTAGGACTCATGAGAGAGAGAGAGAGAGTGTGTGTGTGTATGTGTGTGTGTGTGTTGTTAAAAGGCAGTAAAGCTGTCAGGGGGATGAAATCAGAGTCCCTTCTGACTCTCTCTAGAAAAGGGCAGGCCTAAAATCAGTTGTGGTTTGAGGAATAAGGGAGAGGAAATATTCATAAGGATTCTGAGAAACATGTGGAGTTCCAAAAATTCATGAGTTTGTGTAAGGTTATTCAGAATCTTTTTGTTTGGTAGGGTCATTTAGAACATAAAGCAGTATAGGCAACTAAGCTCAAAAAAGGATGAGAGCCCTTACCATATCCCTTACACTTTATAAGGTATTGTGAACTTATTATTGCTCCCACTACCTTTCTGAAGCTTGAAATTGTTTGAATAGGGGATTTTTTTTTTTTTTTTTCAATTCCACACTGAAAAACAGGGCTCAGATCCTTTGGAGACAATTTGTATCCACAAGAAGATGATTTAAACTCACACTAACCAGTCTATGTGAAAATGGATAAAGGAAACCCAGTTCAAAACAGGGCCAGGAGCAATGAAGGGATGGTGCTCACTCAGTATTCACCACAGCTTCCTTTATGTAAGCCTGCAGGGAGAAGGAAGACTTTCTCCTCACCCAGCAACAACCCAGCCAATTAGAAGGCACCACAACTTGGAACTCTCCTTCTCCTCCTATGAACTTTCTTCCAAAACAACCCTTCCCAACTCCCTCCTTTCCTCTATAAAAGCAAGTCCCTCTCCTTTGTTCCTTGTTCCTCCTGTTCTTTGTTCTTGCCTCTGGTGTGCTGGAGTCTGCATGTCTGGAGTTGTAACTCCTCTGCTAGTCCCAGATAAACTCATCTTTGTTGATTAAATAACTGACTACTTTATTTATTTTTCTGACTACTTTATTTTTAAGATTGATAGTTGTAAAGGCCTTTCTTAAGCATAGTGTAATTAGGTCAGCGTAGGGAGGGCTCTGGATATCAGATTCGAAAGGAGGGCAGCCCTCTTCGCAGAGAGGTTAAGGACGGGGAGGGATGGAAACCTGCAAACTAGTACACAATTGGCTTAAGACCAGACTATCTGACTGGGCATATGTTCAAAATGGCCTGTGCCTGCTTATCTTTTCCTAGCTTTGTGAGTAGTCTCAGAATCAGAGCGATAATGAAAGGGGGTTCTTATAGAAAGACGGGTTAGTCTTCCATTAATGAGGTTCAATTACTAACCCCAGGCCCAGCCAAACCCTATCACAGGCATCTAAGAGAAGCGAACAACCCTTTCTGAAGTGGTGGTTCTTATCTTCCCTTTCCTCTCGCAACTCAGTCTGGCAGCAAGTTACACTATAGCTAAAAGCCATTGGTTTTCTCCCCCCCAAAGTAGTTTATTCACTTCTCAATTCAAGCCTTTACCTTTCATTGAATCCACTAGCGAGTCAAGCGTGCCTACCCAGCTAACACTGTGTCCCAGTGTGAGAGTTGCCAGATGCAGTTCTGGTTGCCTTGATCAGCTGGTCTAACCCAAACGCTGTGGAAGTCCCATCGCTGCATCTAGCCACTAACGAAATATCTGTAGAGACCACCACCAGAGGCTTAAATAATCTACCATTAGAAATTAAAATAATTTCCATGATAGTCATTCTAAAACTTTAATGTCCAGACAACATAGAACTGTGGTGTGGTTATAGTAATAACAACAACAAAAAAGATCTGTCAAATCTATGTTAACTTCTTTCCTCCTTTTTGAAAAGAGAGTATGTGTGTGTGTGGAGGGGGGTCGTAAGGGGGAAGCAGTGTGAATGTTTGCCAGGCCAAATCTACAGGAGTTGTTGAAAGCCCTACAGGTGAACTATACCTGGCAGCCCCCACAATTGTAAAACTTGAAGTATTTTTATTTACTTTTATTTAAAAAAATATCTGATTTATTTATTTGTCAGAGAAAGGGTATGCTCACACAAGGAGGGGGAGCAGTAGGCAGAGGGGGAACTCTATGGGAGGACCCTGGGATGATGACCTGAGCTGGAGGCAAATACTTAACTGACTGAGCCACCCAGGCATCCCAGATTTTAAGTATTTTTAAATCTCGTACTCCTTGGTCCCCCAACACACCAGGTCATATTAGTTTAAGGCTGGTTTAGTAAAACAATCACTTTGCTTTTCCTATTTCTAAAATAATCAAGTGGGCAGTGTAGGAGCAAGACCTGGGAAGATTTTAATGATGAACTGTGATATGAATTGATCCCAGGAAGTCTTTTAGTGGGACTTTCCTTAAGTGCGCTGTACTACCTCGCCCTTGCCTACTCTGCTTAGAGACTGCTGGTGAGTAAGGAGCCTCCCACGCTCCGCCCCCAGCCAATCCTGGAAGCTCTCCAGGGTCTCCTGGACTAGAACCAGGCTCCAGGGGGCTTTCTGTAGATTCTGAACCATGATTTGCAACCGTGTTTGAAAATGTAATATGGGTCGGGGGTCTCCAGCCATTTTCCTGCCCCGTTAGTCCTCAGCGTTCAGCCCTACTTTGTCTTAACGCTGTGGTTGATTGGACAGCCCACCCGAAGTTGTACGTGACTAGAAAGCCTCTCTTATCTCTGCCTTCTCTCCCACTGCCCTTTCGCTTCCCCCGCACCCAGTTTCACAATTTTGGACGCGCCCTTCTGGGGAGGAGGGATTCTTTATCTCCCTGGCGCGCCCCTGCAGGCGGCGATAGGAACCGGACTACAGCTCCCGGCATCCCTCGCCTCCCGCCTCCCGCCTCCCGCAGGCCGCCCGGGAGCCGACCCGGTAGTAGCTCTTCTTCACCAAAGACTCTCCCTCCCGGAGCAGTTCGCCGGCTTGGGACCCCCCAGGGAGCTCAGGGGCCGGTCTCGGGGACGTTAGCATCGCCAGGGGTGACAGCGCGGAGCATGGCGTTGCACTTGGGCAGGCTGAGCGCGGGCTCCTGCTGGCGAGCGTCGCGGGCGGGTCGCAGAGGACTGTGCGCTTGGCCCGGGCGCTCTGCGGCCGCACGCGTCTGCCGGCCCCCGGGTGCGGCTGGCATCGAGCAGTGCCGGGGTTTGGGGCACAAATCGACGGCGGGAGGAGGCCCCCGGCTGGGGACTGGGCTGACCACGGCGCTGGCGGGGCTGGCCGGGCTGGCAGGGCTGGCCGCCGCCGCCTTCGGGCTCGTAGAACGGGTGGAGATGGTGCCCAAGAGCACGGGGGCGCGGAGCCCTTCGTCGGGGAGGCCGGAGGAGGACGACGATGAGCTGACCCGCCGCTGCAGCTGCTTCATGGCCCCACCGGTGACCGATCTGCGCGAGCTGCGGGGGAGGCCGAGCGACATGAAGACCAAGATGGAGTTGCTGATCCTGGAGACCCAGGCCCAGGTGTGCCAGGCGCTGGCACAGGTAGACGGGGGCGCGCGCTTCTCCGTGGACCGGTGGGAGAGGAAGGAAGGTGAGGAGGTCCCTAGGGGGAGGTGGAGATGGGAATTAGAGGTCGACTTTAGGTTGCTGGGCAGAAAATGAGAATAGAGTAGGAAAGAGGTACCTACAAGAGCGGCTGCTAGGTTAGAAGGGACACCTTTAGAAAGATGGATACTAAAAGGGTCATCAGACGTCTGGATGCAGATCTTTGATCACTCTAAAACTGTACACTTCAAAATCTATGAGATTTTTATAATGGCATTTTTCTAGAAGTCCTACGGTTATATTTAGCCAGCAAGCTTGGATGTCCAGAGTTGTAACTGAGCATCAATCTTACCCACATTTTATCTGTTTCTTTGGGCGCATTTACCCTTTCTCTTCCTGTAGAGATGGAAAGATGAACTTGCCTCCTATTTGCTAAATATCTGGCGAGATTCCTCCAGCAGGTATAATTGTGTTAGTGTGTCTTTTTGTCAAGTTGCACAAGAAATACTGGGCAAAGAAAGGAAAATCTTTCTTTTCATTGGCAAAAAACTTCATTATTAAAACCCATTTCTTGGGGCACCTGGGTGGCTCATTTGGTTAAGCAACTGCCTTCAGGTCGGGTCATGGTCCCGGAGTCCAGGGATCCAGGACCGCGTTGCGCTCACGGTTCCACGGGGAGTCTGCTTCTCCCTCTGACCTTCTTTCTTAGGCTCTCTCTCACTGTCTAGAAAAAACAAACAAACAAACAAACAAACAAACAAATTTCTTCAGATCCGTGATTGTCAGAAGGAGCGGGTAAGAGGAATGGGCAAAAGGAGTGAAGGGGATCAAGAGGTACAAACTCCCAGTTACAAAATAAAGATGTCATGAGAATGTAATGTACAGTATGGTGAGTATAGTCAAAAATATTGTATTGCATGCTTTAAGGTTGCTAAGAGAATAGATCTTGAAAATTCTCATTGTAAAAAGAATTTTGTAACTGTGATGGTGGTAACTAGACTTATTTTGCAATGTATACAAATAATGAATCATTGCATTGTACACCTGAAACTAATATAATATGTCAATAATACTTCAATAATGAAAAACCCTGTTTTTATAGAATCATGTATTCATGACCATCTTCTTTTTTTTTTTTTTTAAGATTTTATTTATTTATTTGACAGAGAGAGATCACAAGTAAGAAGAGAGGCAGGCAGAGAGAGAGAGAGAGGAGAAAGCAGGCTCCCTGATGAGCAGAGAGCCCGACTCAGGACTCTATTCCAGGACCCTGGGATCATGACCTGAGCCGAAAGCAGAGGCTTAACCCACTGAGCCACCCAGGCGCCCGTATTCATGACCATCTTATTGACTATGGAGTGAAACTCCACATCTTGGTCATAAACTTGAAGAATTCCTGACTTCTTAGCTAGGCCTACTGTAGCAGCTCTCATCAGCAGATTTTGAGCTTTGATACCACCACATCTATACAAAATGAAGTTAAATATGGTCTTTGAAGTGTTTTCCATCTTGTCATGTTTTCAAGTGAAGACCATTGAGCCGGACCACAACCTCAAGTACTAGAATAGCTAGTGTGACCTTCAGAAGTTACTTAATATTTTGTGTGCCTCTGTTTCCTCATCTGTGAAATGAGATTAGAAATAATACATGAGAGTGAAGAATGGAGTGCTTAAAGTATTGTCTGATACATAGACAAATTGTGGCAAGAAAGCCTTGCCAGCTGTGTAATCGTGGATAAGTTGTCTTATCTTCTGGGCCTCCTTTTCATTTGAAATGTGCGGGGAGGTGGGTGGGGTGTGGGGGCAGGGTTTGCACTGGATCATCTTACTTCCCATCCACCTCTAAAAATTCCTAGGGATAAAACAAGACAAATACGTACTTCTGAGAAACAGTTGCTTTGGTGGTAACTCTAGTGTCTTAAATACAAACTATGAATAATAAGGCTCAGATACGTAAATATTAATATGTGTCTTATTTAGTTTAAGCTTCCAAATCCCTGAAGAGTTCGACTATCTACTTTTTTTTTAATTGCCTGTGAACAAAATTAAATGGTAAACAACACACAGTAAAAACAATTGAAATGATATGGAGCTCTTAAACTCATAATAATAGAATATTCCTCAGACATACCCGTACCCGTTTTTAACCTCAGCCTTCTCTCATATGTCATAATGAGTGGATGCCATTCTGAACAGTAGTTGAAGGGAAAATATTCGTGTGATTTATTTTAGATGTGGAAGAAATCCTCAGTTTAGTGATGTGGGGGAAATACAGTATTTGCCCACTATCAGTAGCAATGTCATCAAGCTAAGCTGATTATCTAATGTTACTGTACTTAAAAATTACAAATATACCGATAATGTAGAAGATTTGGAAAATAAAAATAGTGAGAAAATTACTCCTAACCCCACACCTTCACATGAGGGTTCTTTTGGATATTGCATCGACCCTTATACTCTCTCATTTTCTGTTTCTGTAAACAGGTGGTGGTGGCATCAGCTGTGTACTTCAAGATGGGCATGTTTTTGAAAAGGCTGGGGTGAGCATTTCTGTTGTTCATGGGAATCTTTCTGAGGAAGCAGCAAAACAAATGAGAAGCCGAGGAAAAATTCTGAAGACTAAAGATGGTAAATCTGACAGTATCCACAGCCTGTCACAGCCCTTGCAAATCTTGCCCCCACAAGTTTTATTTGTAAAATAAATAGTGCTGCTGTAAAAATCCATTTGGGTGCATATGCCAGAGAAGCATGTTCACATTCCCTTTTTAAAAAAAAATTTAAGAGACAAAAAGCGGCTTTTGACAATCGATCCTGAAACTATCTTGAAGTTAATCAAGCCGGCTGATTGACGCTCACTCTGTGTTTTACTTTCCAGGTAAATTGCCATTTTCTGCTATGGGTGTGAGCTCTGTGATCCACCCCAAGAATCCTCATGCTCCTACTATCCATTTCAACTACAGATACTTTGAAATAGAAGAAGCTGATGGTAAGCATCCCTGGAGCTGTGCAAAATACTGTTGTGAAGAATATGTATCTTAAAACAAGCTATAGCGTATCATCTAAATGAGAATGATTTTATAAATCTTAACTAGGTTTTTCAGGAGGAAGAGGAAGCCTGAATCCTTGGCAGGTGCAATGGATTATGCTCTAGAGGTCAAAGGAGAAAACAGTATTGACTGGGCTCTGATGTCCCCGTATTTCCTCCACACAGAGGGAACGATTTAGTGAATCACAGACTCAGAGTGCACTCAGGGTTCTTTGCACAGGAAAGGGAATCCTTAGGAAATCCACAGGAAAACCTGTGTACAGGGTTACATTGAAATGGAGAACTTGCTCTTGGAAAACATCTTCCAAAGTAATTGCTTCATTGGTCACCGGCACATTGTCAGTGGGCTTAAGATAGAGTGGAATTAATTGTGCCTCTTTATGGATGTGTAGTTCCAGCCCCTGTCTGCAGTTAGCTGGGCCAGGTGTTCCCACCCAGCGGAGCATCTGTGCAGGACCTCTCTGGGGCCGTGGGAATCTCTGCAGGTGATGGCGTTTGAAGTCCGTGTATTTAACTTGCGTCTTGAAGACATTTGGTGTGGTTCAGCCTTTTAAAATTACAAGTTGGGGGGCGCCTGGGTGGCTCAGTGAGTTAAAGCCTCTGCCTTCGGCTCAGGTCATGATCCCAGGATCCTGGGGTCGAGCCCAGCATCGGGCTTTCTGCTCAGCAGGGAACCTGCTTTCTTCTCTATCTCTGCCTGCCTCTCTGCCTACTTGTCATCTCTGTCTGTCCAAAAAAAAAAAAAAAAAAAAATCTTGAAATTACAAGTTGGTAACTGGTACTGACAACTTACAGACCCAACTAAGCACGTGAAATAGTCTCAGGTGGTAGGGTGTGGCCCCCTGCAAGTGCTTTTACCCTTTCTGGGCTAAGGAGAGGGGGACAGTGGTTTTTATTACAGGGAACCTCAGAATCTCCTGGGCAGTTTTATAAACTGTCAATGCTTGGGCCAGAGATTTGCTTGTCTTGCCTTTGTTTTTTAAATTGTGCCCTAGCAGAGGCATCTTACATGCCTCACGAAATTTGATACGTAGCGGAGTCCACTCCCGTGATGTTCCATCATTTACTGCCATGCATGTCCTTTTCCTCCTGGTTCTGCTCTCTCACTTTTTAATTTCCTACTTCTTTTTCTTTCTGCTTTACCCTTTCTTTCCTGCCTAGGCTTTCCTGGCTATCTAGAGCTAAATTTAGTTAAATATTTTTTGATTGTCACCCATTTCATGTTAACAAACTAAGCTGATCAATTTGGTTTGCAAATACAGTGAGAAGTGTGCTGTATCTCGGAGTTCAAAGCCTGCATGAGAATCTCATGTCTTGATTTTGTAGGTAACAAGCAGTGGTGGTTTGGTGGTGGATGTGATCTTACTCCAACATACTTGAACCAAGAGGATGCTATCCATTTTCACAGAACTCTAAAGGAGGCTTGTGACAAGCATGGTCCCGATCTCTACCCTAAATTTAAGAAATGGTGGGTAAAAATATTGTCATGACGTTATATTATATATATATTTCATTGCTTCCTTCTGTAGATCCCGAAGGCAACTACTATGTCACTAAATACCTTTTTAGCTTTGACGGTTCATTTTTTTTTTTTTTTTTAAGATTTTATTTATTTATTTGACAGAGAGCTCACAAGTGGGCAGAGAGGCAGGCAGAGAAAGAGGGGGGGAAGCAGGCTCCCCACTGAGCAGAAAGACCAATGCAGGGCTCGATCCCAGGACCCTGAGATCAGAGAAATCCACAGGAAAACCTATGTACAGGGTTACATTGAAATGGAGAACTTGCTCTTGGAAAACATCTTCCAAAGTAATTGCTTCATTGGTCACCGGCACATTGTCAGTGGGCTTCCCTGAAGGCAGAGGCCTAAACCCACTGAGGCACACAGGTGCCCCAGAAGGTTCATCTGGGTTTTTTTGCCCACTGGAAATAGGATACCAGTTTGAAATGGTTTTAAGAAAGTTATGTAGTTAGAAATACTTGGATATCTATAATAAAAATTGGGTAGCAGCATCTTTTTTGACCCCAAATGATTTAGGATATAAATTTCAACATGATCTATACCTCAGAATTAGAAACTTTTTAATCCTCTTGTGGGATATTAACTTCTCATCCCAGATGAGAACTGTTGTTGCCATGGGAATATTAGGACATGGGAAGGGTTGGAGAACTTTTAGGGAAATATGCAAATATAGCAGATGCTTTGGACAAGGAGAAGAGTGGGATTGGAAACTCTGTTAAAGAATGATAAAGGAGAGGGAAACAAATGAGTTGTGAGGAGATCCAGGATATTTAGTAGATGTGAAATGGAGTCTAGGCATAGTTGTTTATAATAAGAGTAAAGTACCCAGCTCTGCTTAGAGTTAATTGGCATTCTTAAAAAAGGAAGGACAGTAGAGGTTTTGGTGTTTTTTTTTTTTTTTTTAATTTTATTTATTTGACAGAGAGAGATCACAAGTAGTTAGAGAGGCAGGCAGAGAGAGAGAGAGGAGGAAGCAGGCTCCCTGCTGAACAGAGAGCCCGATGCGGGGCTCGATCCCAGGACCCCGGGATCATGACCTGAGCCGAAGGCAGAGGCTTTAACCCACTGAGCCACCCAGGCGCCCCGGTTTTGGTGTTTTTTTATGGGGGGAGGGTGGTTTTGCTTTGCTTTTAGAGCTAATAACTGTGGAATCTTGATAATTTATGTAAGATTTGGAGTTCAGCTTTAAGATCCTCAGGAAAGACCCATTCTCCTGATTGATATTACCACTGAAAACTATATAGACATGAAAGCTTGGATGTGTGAGGAAGGGTTTTTTTTTTTCTCTCACAAATCAGGATTCTTCCAGGAAGAGGACTGGTATGGGTAACATTGTCTTTGTTTGTTTGTTTTCTCTTACTGCTATTATTGAGATGACTCCATCTGAGGGACATTAGTTACTGTGATCTCTAGGAACCAGACTAATTAAAGAGAAGTTTCCAGTATAAGTATTTAGCGCATTTCTTAATTTTGTAATTTCATGGAGCTTTTGAAACTGTGATTTGGTTAAAGCTAACTTCACAACCTTGCTCAGGATGTCCTTCAACTGTGTTAATAAAATGCGCATGTGAAGGAAAATAAGTCACAGTCAAGGTGAATTAGGCCAGTGCATCAGCTCTAGGGATTTGCAGCTGCTGCCTTTTTTTTTTTTTTTTTTTTTAAATTTTAAGCTATTAAGGCTGTATTTTTTATTAAGGCAATTTTGAATAGAATCTTTTGAATAAATTTTATTTTTGCTTGTGCAGGTTTTTCTCTTTACATACCCTATTCTTCTAGAGATCCTCTAACAAGCTATTTCTACAATGTAAACTGTTCTCACAAATCTAGCATTTCAGAAGCCTGCTCTCGTAGGCACGGAGAGGAGGAAGACTCAGGACCAGATGGCTAGTTTGATGTGGTGGTTCACAGGGAACCTTTCATATGTCTGTAGGTGTTCTCTGAACATCTCCTTCCACCAGCCCTTCCCTCACTCCTGCATGTTCTAGAGCCTTCCCATGTTATTGCTGAAAGGGACCTTAGAGATTATTTACAATATCGTTTCTTGGTGAATAAAGAACTGCTGAAGAGCTGAACCACAGACCTGGTTGGTGTTCTTGGTAGAGGATCCCCGTCTTGCCTCTTGAAAAAGCACCAGTGTTGCCAAGGGCAGCCATATCCCTGGTTTGAAGAAATACACTATTAATACTGGGCTCTTTGTTCCTTTTTCACTAAAGTTTTTAGAGTTCCATATCCTTTCGATAGACAGGTGTTAAATTCCTTACTTGCTTTGCAGATAAAATCATAAGCATTTTCTACATAGGTGCTGATTGCAGGAAATCTGTCTAAAGCCGTGGTTTTATTTTCATAGTTGGACAGAAAGTAAGGGTACTGTGTTGGCCTTAGTCAAGGGTAGCACTCTAAGCTGAAATGCTCACATTGATTCTGTCTTTTTTTTCCCCCTTTGATCCTTGGTATGGCCTTGCTGTGTTTTCCAGGTGTGATGATTACTTCTTTATCGTCCATCGTGGGGAGAGAAGGGGCATTGGGGGCATCTTTTTTGATGACCTTGACTCTCCATCCAAGGAGGAAGTGTTTCGTTTTGTACAGAGCTGCGCCCAGGCCGTTGTTCCTTCTTACATTCCTCTTGTGAAAAAGCACCATGATGACTCATTCACGCCCCAGGAGAAGCTGTGGCAGCAGCTCCGGAGAGGACGGTGAGTGAGCAGCAGGAGACTAGATCATCTCATTGCATAACTGGTGGGGGATGTGGAGCAGTTGGAGTAATCGTGGGTGGTGTGTTGTCTTGGGCAGATATTTTCTTAGAGTTGTGTTAATACTATCCTGAGCTGCTTTGTATAACTAGATGAATATTAAATGAATGTTAAAAATTGTGCAAAATAGTATTGTAAAAAGAGCAAAGTTGGGGCGCCTAGGTGGGTAAGCGAGTGTCTTGGGCTCGGTCATGATCTCCAGGTCCTGGCATCAAGCCCTGCATTGGGCTCCCGGCTCACTGGGGAGTCTACTTCTCCCACTGCCTCTGCTTCTTCCCCGATCCCCCCACCCCCATGCTCTCTCTCTCAAATAAATGAAAAGCTTTAAAAAAAGCAAAATTTATTTCATCTGCCTGTACATTAGAGACTCATAGCAGCCATGTCGTGATACTTGCTGATTTAATTGGGCTGATTTCTTTTAGTCTTCTAGCAGTGCCTTCCAGCCTTATGCCAGGATAGGGGCATCATTTAATGTTTTTGCTGCTTTATAAATTTGGAATCCCACACTTTTCCATCCATCTTTAAGATTTCATGGACATCATTATAATGGACATGATCACTTCAGAAATTATTTATACTTAATGACAATATTCACTATTTAAGAAGTCCGTACTGTGTGCCAGCCACTATGTTAGACACTTCCTTCTGCCCAAAATAGGAGTTTCCCTTACTGTGTGTGTGTATGTATGTTACTACTCTCTAAACCTGAAGTGGGGCTCAAACTCACAACCCCTGGTTCAGAAGTCTCATGCTCTACCTACTGAGCCAGAAACAAACAAACAAACAAACAAACCTTGACTCAAATACAGAGAACAAACTAGTGGTTACTGATGGGGAGGTATGGGGGATGGGTGAAATAGGCTGAAGGGGATTACGAGTCCACTTTCGGAGATGAGCATGACGTGATGTACAGAATTGTTGAATCATTGTGGTGTACACCTGAAACTAATATAGCAGTTCTATGTCAATAAAGTAAAAAAAATCCAGTGAAAATTTATATTAAAAATAAAACTCTAGAAAGGGCAGTGTTCCTAGTGTTGTGTAGGATTTTATATGCAAAGCTGACAGGTTTTGTGAATATGAATTAGGTGAAACCTTAAAACTTCCTAGACAGCAGAATCCTGTTTTGTGTTCTCTTTGGTGTTTGTTTTTTGTATTGGTTTTGGTTTTTATGACTGTTGGTCACAGAGAACCTCCTTCTACCACCCTTCTCTCTGGGCCTTAAGATGGCATTAAACTCTGGGACTTCAGATAACCGCAGCTCTTCACTACTGTTGTCAGCGTTGTCTTCACCTTCTTACACACGGCACCGTTACCTACCTGTACCCTTCACAGGTTCCACTTGGCTGCACTTCCTTCCACCCCAAATAGGAGGTTCCCTGATTGAGTGATGGATTGATGGATTGTATGTATTTATGTATTGTATGTATGTATATAGTATGCATGTTAGTACTCTCTACACCCAACGTGGGGCTCAAACTCACAACCACTAGATCGAGAATCACATGCTCTACCAAGTAAGCCAGTCAGGCACCCCAGAAACTAAAGATCTTTAACTTATTGTCACTTTGTTATATTTTGGGAAAGGGAAACGGGACAAAATTTAGGCATCTGTTAAATTGAAGGGAATGACTAAGGCTCATGGTTTGCAGGCACCTCGGAGAGGATAAATGTATGAGAAGGAACAGGAAGCTCAGATCTGAGTAAAACCTGGTAGGAGTCAGAGAGGCATTCTTCACTCAGAAAAGGAGAGCGGTATAGGGATCCTTACAGAAAATGTATTCAGGGAGTTCCATACAAGGGCCTTTGAAAGAGACATCCATACAAACTGGAGAATCACAGCCATCCCTTAAATATGTTTTAGAAAGGCAGCTTCGGGTAAAAAACGTGGCTGAGGGCCGAAATTCTTTCCTATGGTCTCAGGAAAAAATTGAGAAGTTTTGCTTTATATTATCTTTTGAACAGGTATAAGAAGGTATTAAATAGTTACTAATACCCAGAATTCAATCTGTGATGAGTTAATACAGAGGACTAGAAAGGGATCCATGGATATAATTTATTTAAATTTTCTCAGGGATTTTGGCAAGTTTGCACACAGAAGGGTGTTTTCTAAACATTCAGGTGGTGTGCAATTCTAGAGGATATCTTCCTCCAGGTGTGATGAAAGATGAATCAGTGGGTAAACAAGACTATGTGAGGGAAGTTTAGACCGAGAGAATAGTTTCTGAATGAGCTGGGAAATGGTCTAAAGGGGGACTGTTCATTGAGTTTTCAGCTTTATGGGTCATTCTAATTTTAGTTGAGTAGTAAAAATTATCTTTGAAGTTTAAATGACCTTTTACAAAAGATCCCATGTTGTTAAAGGCAGAGATTTTTAAGCTAGACAGAGTTTAGATCTGACGCCAGGGCAGTTAATGGAAAACAAATACATTTGAACCAAGTTTTAGTTGATGCTAAGGATATTTTTCTTAGCAGAATAAAACTGAGCACTGCAGCTCAGCCACTGCTTATTATCATGAATTCCACTAAGCTGCAGGAAGACTGAATTGTATGACTGCTTATCAGTGCTATTAACTACTTTAAGAAAAGGAAATATCTAGAATATATTAGTACTTATTAATAGATGGCCATTAGCTTAGTTGCCTTTCAATAACGAAAGTTTTTATCTTAGCATGTGGAAATTACAGGTGGTGAAATGAAGTTTTCTGAAACATCTCAGACTACAGGGAAAGGACAGAAAGAACTGTTCTGTCCTGATAAAGGGTGCCATTTCTTTTTCTTAATTGTTTTTGTGCCTTAAAATTCTCAGCTTTGTGTCCATTCTGTTTATTTATTGGACAACATAACCTTCTTGTTTTGCTAACTGCCCTGTGTTGGGGCCGAATCTATATCCTATTGTTTTTTGGGTAGAATACCCTTTTATTTATGCATGTCCAGATGGAGAAGACTCAACTGGCTGTAGACTGGTGTTCCCTGTGCCTGTTCCAGCTGATTGGGGGTGGGGGCAGTGGGCAGGAAGGGCCCCCCCCCTCCTTTGGAGTATTCATTATGGGCTAATCTTAAGAAAGATTTTATTCAACTTGCCCTTAATGTTGTCTTTATGTCAGGTATGTAGAATTTAACCTGCTATATGATCGGGGTACAAAGTTTGGCCTCTTCACTCCAGGATCCAGGATTGAAAGCATCTTGATGTCTTTACCTCTAACTGCTCGGTAAGAGTAACTAACCCATCATAATTATCCCTCCACTCGGTCTACTAACCCCTACAAAACATGAACATGAACACAGCAGATGTCTTACCTAAGATTTCATTGGTTTTGACTTCACTGATTTTATAATAAAGTCACAGTCAAAGAATAAGGAAAGTAATTTTATTTTATTTTATTTTTTGTTATTGTTAAAGAATGAATGACAGGATGATTGACATGGTTTTGCAGGTAACAGCTGGAAAAGGATAGAGGGAGTGAGAAGATAGAGTGGATGGTGACATCCTTGCCTACTTGGTGATTTTCTAGGAAGATTTATGGGCAAAGGAAATTTATTTGAGCATATCAGGTTTTTCAGCTTAATTTTGTTAGAAATTGTTAACATTTGTGAGAAGAAGTCTTACTGTCCAGTATGAAGTATCAAGCTTGTTTGAAAGATGAGGGATGATTGCCGGTGCTTGGCATTCTCTTTTTGCTCTGTATGTTGCTGTGGTGACCTTCCATAAAGGTTAATTGGATCTGTGGCTGCGGGGAGTTTTTTAGTAGGCTTCTTCCCAGCGTGGAGCCCAACAGAGGCCTTGAACTCACAACCCTGAAATCAAGACGTGAGCTGAGATCAAGAGTCAGATGCTTAACTGACTGAGCCACCCAGGCGCCCCTTTGGGGGGAGTTTTAAAGACAGATATATTTTTGTTGGTGCAGTTAGGTTGACTTTTTGGCTATAAGAAAGTGAAAATGATGTGTGTCCAGACTGAAATAGAAAAGATCATAAAAAAAAGAAAAATTATGTGCTTGTTTTGTAAGAGCTAGTATCTTCTTTTTCCTGTGAGTGTAAATGTCCAAATATGAATGGACTTTAGATGGCACTGGAAGAGTGTCTTGCCTCACTCTACGGTCCAGATCTAGCCGGTGAAATTAGTGACTTCTGTGGTTGTGCCTGCCTTCTGAAAGGCATTGGCTCTGTCCTTGTATAACCTCTGTTCTTGGGGTCTCATCCTTCGCTGAAAGTTCATACACATCACTGCTAGGTGTTCTGCCACCCTGGAGACAAGATGTGAATAAAAAGTAGAGATAAGTCTTGGAGGCTTCCAGTAGTCTTCTGATTACTACTAATCAGGCCCCTAATTTTAAGGTATATTCTAAGCTGCACGTGTGGGTGGATTATAAATCTATCCCTTGCTCATTTGAGTCGTTACCATGACAGGTCACTTTTGGTTTCTTATAACCTGTACCAAGGGTGTGCAGACTTTAAGCTGTAGGATACATCCAGGTTCACTTGTGATGTGTCTTTGTGCAGTCCTTGAGCTAAGAATGAATTTTGTATTTTTAAAGGATTATTAAAAACAAACAACAAAGAATATGCAAGAGACTGTGTGGCCCCACAAAGCCTAAATTAAAGTTATCTATTATGTGACCCTTTATAGGAAAAGTTTGCTGACGCCTGGTCTAAACCATTGTCTGCCAGACTTCACACTATAGCTTAACCATTTTGACTATATTTGTATATTACCTGAAGTATTATTTACTTAAATTTTATACTCTTCTTATTTTTTCTGAGAATTTATTTAAAAAGGCAAACTGATTATTATTGCCACAAATAGAAGGTAACACATTAAAATAAATGCATAAGTATTATGCTAAAAATAAAGTTTGCCCATGGATCATTGGAGGTTCTATGTTTTATGACACCCTAGTTTATAGTAAAAGTATATTTTGGCTCCAGGATATTAATGTTAGCCAAAGAATGGTCAGGAATTATTAAAATACTTTGTTCCTTTAGCAGCACCTATTTTTATTTTTTTACTTATTTTTTTAAGTTTTTTTTTTTTTAATTTTTTATTTCTTTTCAGCGTAACAGTTTTCGTTGTTTTTGCACCACACCCAGTGCTCCATGCAATCCGTGACCTCTCTAATACCCATGACCTGGTTCCCCCAACTTCCCACCCCCCGCCCCTTCAGAACCCTCAGATTGTTTTTCAGAGTCCATAGCCTCTCATGGTTCACCTTCCCTTCCAATTTCCCTCAACTCCCTTCTCTCCATCTCCCCTTGTCCTCCATGATATTTGTTATAGCAGCACATATTTTTAAAAAGGCTAGTGGGTAAAAGGCATATTAGGTGCATTGGAGACAAGGAGGTATGAGACATTTTTTACTCTTAGAATTTCATTTTTCATCTGTTTTGAGTAGAGTCATGTGTATTGTTCATTACAGTTTTTATTATTACATGTTTTGCTTTTGTTTTGGACCTTTGTAGGTGGGAATACATGCATTCACCCCCAGAGAACTCCAAAGAAGCAGAAATTCTGGAAGTTCTGCGCCATCCGAGAGACTGGGTGCGCTGATGCGCGCGAGCGGCCTTCCCGGGGCTTGGAGAGGACACAGACTGTGCGCCCCGTTCCCCGGGCTGGCGGCCTTGCCACTGTGTGGCGGTTCGTAACCGTGTCTTGGAGCTCCAGTCTCCCCTCCGCAGCCTGCTTCCTTGGCAGATGCTGACGTGTATTTCAAGTACTACAAGTTTCCGTTGGAAGCTGCGGGTGACAGGTGGTGATGTGGCAGCTTGTCAGCGTCAATTGGTTGATATAAAACTCATTTATACTTTTAGAATCATTTCATATGACTAGTTTACAAAATATGGAATTGAGTTTCCCAGTGTTGAGCTAAGGGAATCTAATTATAGTTTGTGTCAGGAAACTTCTCATGCTATTTTCGTTTCCTGGATTTGTTAAAGTTCTAGTTTCTGCCACAAAAATCTGTTGGATAAATTTTATTTTCATTAATTCAGTGAGGTTAAGGCTTAATATGTTTTAGAAATCAGTTTGAAAGGAAGGTAAAATTTTTATTTTGTTGTGACTGCAGTTTCGTTGATCATGATCTTTATATGTCTTTCTCTAGAGATCATAATATTGTAAAATGTTCATTTTATAATGATATTTAGGAATACTTGAAGCTTTCTTAATCTCTGCATGTGTTAACAACTCAACGATTCCCTGTAGTTGTTAACTCTGAACTGACATCCCTGTTGCTTAAATGAGGGGCTTCTAAGATGTCCTTCTGATTTTTGAAGAACTATAATTTCTTAATGTTGGATTCTCTGCACTTTTGAATGTGAAAGCTTATAACCTTGGAGTCTGATATTTAAAATTTCCTATTCCAGACTTTTCTATATGGAAGTTTAGACTAAGAACAATCCAGGGGTTAGGAAATATTTCTCATTTGGCAAATGAGATATTTTCCTTTGTTAATTAAAGTCAACATAACTAGTGTGAGAAGCATGTAGGCATTTTATAAATGTATTTCTTTGGAAGGTGGACTAATTAAAATTGTTCTCTCATTAAATTGGAGATTCTACAGCTCTTTACCCTTAAGAGAAAAATCACAACAGAATCCTTAGTGTGGCTTCTTTGTTCACATAATAGTGTGAGTGTATTTCTTTATTTTATTATTTTGAGTGTATTTTATTTGATATAATATATTGAAGTTTGTAAGGATTAGTATCATTCCTCCATATTATTAAGCCTTATCTTGGAATATGTTAAATGTATGTGATTGTGTGTGACTCTTTAGGGCTAGAAAATGTATGAACTCTTCAACTGTCTTACCACAGATCTGCTGGTAAATTTTATTATGAAATATGGCTAAGAAATGTTTGTATTTTTCATTTTTTAAAGGATACTTGATAAAGAGAAAATAAATATTTTTTAGGACTAAAACCATCGTTTTTCATTTCTAGGCATTTTACCCACAAAAAAATATAAGTTTTGCACTCAGATTTCCATAGCAGCTTTACTGACAGTAGCTAAAACTTAGAAACAACAGAAATGCCCATTAATAGATGACTGGATAAACAGGTGATGTTATATTAGTATGTGAAAATACTACTCATTAGTGAAAAGGAACAAGTACTTGGGCAAATAGCAAAATGGCATTATGCCAAGTGAAAGAAGCCAAACACAAAAGAGGACTTCCTATATGACTATGCTATATGAAAACCTAGAAAAGCCAAAATTCAAATAAGAGAAAGTGAGTCTGTGGTTGCTAGGGCTAGGACTGGGAATCGATTGTGGAAGGAAATGAAAGAATATTTTGAAGGGATGGAAATATTCTATATATTGATTGTGGCAGTGGTTACCAGATTGTTTACATATCTCAAAACTCTTTGACCTTGGCACTTAAAATCATGGAATTTTATTGTATATGTCATTTATACTTCAATAAAGCTGATTAAATGAGAAAAATACAGGCCTATAGGAACAAATGTTCAAATAAACCTCAGTTTTTACAATAAAAAGTCTCTTGGTTTATAGTTCTGCTAGTGTATTTAATTGTGTTTAGGGCTGTCAGGTCTGGGCATTGGACTGAGATGAAATTTCAAAATTTCAGAGTATCAGTTTTTCATACTTTCAGTAACCATGTATTTCTCTTACAGATGAGAACTATGGGGAAAAAGAAAAGAATTGAGTAACTATTAGAGAAAAGATCATTCTACTCTTACTCAGAATGAATTTGTCTTTTAAATTCATATTGATGTTTATTCTGAGTCTACTAGACGCCCAGGGTGTACCTCCTAATGTCCTGAACACCTAACTGCCCGTGTCTTATACATGCATATTAGTGGTCATAGGGGTGGGGATTTGGGGGATAGCATGTAAATGTTTTGGAGAAAATTTCTAACCACTGCTTTATATCCATCACTGTACTCAGCTTACCCACCCACACAGCTGAGTGTTTAATGAGATAAAAACTTCTGTATGCTAAAGAGCGCCATATTAGAAAGCCGAATAATCTGTTCCTTTATGGTTTATCCTTCTATGTGTCTTTTCCTATTACAGTTCATCAAGCCAGGAATCATCTGACATCTCTATGCCCAGGCTAGGAAAACTCGAAGGCTAGGTTCAGCTCGGGACTCAGGACTGTGGACCACAGTGCTTTCAGGTGGCTCAGAACATGTATTCCAGCAAACAAGGCAGCAGTGTCATGGTTGCCTTCTGATGTAGTCCCAGACAAGTTACGTAGTATCACTTCCTCCAAACTGCATTGGTTCCCAGTGAATCACTAAGACCAGCTCCAGACTCAAAGGGAAGGGAAATAGATCCCAGAACCACAAAGTAAATCTGATTCTTTCCCTCTTTCATGGCCCTAGTCAGATCCTGTTGAGTATACCTTTGCAGTGTTTCTTGTTTTCCCAATCTTCTGTCCGTTGCCACCACTCTACTTTGGTCCCACATTCCCTCTTACTTGGACTTCTTCAATGTCCTACCTGTTTCTGGTCACTTTGACTCCATTCTCTCCCTTCAGAAGAACTTCCCTAATTCCCATTATCACTGCCGTCCTCAAGTATTCTAAGAATCCCCCCTTCTACAGAAAAGATGCTAAACTCAACCCAACATTCAAAGCAATCTACCAATTTACTCTGCCCTTGCTTTTCTGCCCTTCCTTCTACATTCAGACCTCATGACCACCACTCCTCATGTTGCTGAACATTTCCTAACCCTCTCCCATCCGGCCTGTGGTCAGGTTGCTGCCACCTCTGCTTAGAATCTCTTATGCTTCTGTCCATCCTTCCATGCCCAGTTTAGGTTTCCAAGAAACCTTCCATGGAGTCAATCTCTTCTACCCCTCTGCACATTCATCTTTTGCATTGCTCTCATCACAGTCTGTATGTACTCAGTCATTTAATGTATACTACGGTTACTCCAGAATATCCAAGGAGGGTCTTTATTTATAATGCCAGCTCTCTTGTGAATGACTTGTTAACCCTTGTGTCTTTCAACACTGTTCTGCAGTATATTGTGTGATCAAGCTTAGTATTGTTTGGCTTTCTATATAACTGTCTTATTTCTAGTCTGTGAAGACAGAAGTTCCCCTTAAGAGAAGTATACATCTCTTAAAACCTGTTTAGAAATGTTTTTCAGGGTTGTATTGTATTATCCCTGACATAACTACTGTGTATTTGAAATTCCACATTTTAAAAAGTTGATCCTCCTTCCTAAAGAAACATACTTGTAAAATTCCAATTTCATAATAAACCTAAATTAACACCTTTAAGTTAGTGAAGCTTAGACATTTACAAATAGTTGACTAAATCTAGTATTGTTACCCGAAACCAAGTCATAGGCGATACAAGAAAAAAACCTCACAGACCTCTTTCTAAGGGTCGGTTAATACCAGATACACACTAGCAGACCAGCAGAGCAAGGTAATTAAACTACATTTCACCTTCCAATCAATGTACTTGGTTTTGAGTCTAGAAGTTAAAGTCATGAATCAGTCATCAGCATTTTAAAGAATGCTTCACCTATTATTATGGACATTGGGGAAGGTATGTGCTATGGTGAGTGCTGCGAAGTGTAAACCTGACGATTCACAGACCTGTACCTTTGGGGCTAATAATACATTATATGTTAATAAAAATAAAAAAAAAAAGAATGCTTCACCTATTAATTCCATTCATACTTCAAAGCATGCTTGAATATAGAAATTGACACAGTTTAATCCATCATGGTTTCAAGGAGTTGACACAAATACAGTCATCTGGGAAAGCAGACTGGCTTTGTCTTCCTTTAGAGTTGCAACATCAACCCTGTCATGGACACATTTGCTTATGAAATGGATAGGGAAGTATCAAACTAAAGTTTATAAATAAAGTTGCACCAGTTGGATGCCTGTTTAACAGCAAGGGAATAATGCATCTATAAATTAAAAATGCAGGTTGGTCAAGCTGCTTTCCTTTTCTGATTTAATAAGGCAGCCTGAGACTTTCAGAATGTTCCATGTCTGCTGTTTTACATCCTTCAAATAAGTTTAATTTGCAAAATTTCAAGCTAACTTATCAGTTGCTTATAGCTAAAGTTGTAGTTTCTTTAAGAACTTCAGTAGAGGGATGCTTGGGTGGCTCAGTTGGTTAAGTGTCCGCCTTTGGCTCAGATTATGATCCCAGGGTCCTGGGAAGGAGTCCTTCCTCGGGCTCCCTGCTCGACAGGGAGCCTGCTTCTCCTTCTGCCTGCTGCTCCTCCTGCTTGTGCTCTCTCTCTCTCTGACAAATACATGAAATATTTAAAAATTAAAAATTTCAGTACATATTCTCTCTCTCTGACAAGAAAAAATCTTAAAAAATTTAAGTCTGTTCAAAAGAACATTTTAAATTATATCAGTACAGATTAACTTCTGCAGGAAGTAGTTTTTTTTCTTTGTTATGAACTTGATCTTATATGCTATTTAACATGAATGTGATACTTAAAAGTAATGTGAATGTTTCTAGGAAACAAAGAACAAGAACCTCTTGTCATCTTGACCTCCCTCTCCTCCTCCACTGCTTTGGTAATGTGAGGCGAATACAATATCTTGTGACAGCAAGATAGTCTTTTCAGCTAACGCCCTTGTATGTGGAGCAGAGACAAGCCGGCCCTGCTGTGTCATAATCTTTGACTCAGAGAAGCTGTGAACATAATAAAATGGTTGCTGTTTCAGGTCATTAAATTTGGGGTGACTTGTTCAATTGCAGTGGATAAGTGGACAAGGTTCGATGTCCTGAACAAAAGAGAGGAGAACAGTTTGGATGAGCTTGATGTGCCTGCAAGCTGGTATTTAGAGATGTGAGTCTAAGGCTCAGGAGAGAAGTTCAATCTAGAAACAAATATTTACCAATTATTGGTGTAAAGGCAATAACTGAACAAGTGGAAGAAGGTGAGTCATGCAAGGATGTTCATGCAGTGTAGTGAGAAAGGAAAGTCAGATACTGACTGGGGGCAGAAAAATTAGCTTGGGAAAAGGGGTCAGAGAAGGAGGATGAGAAGCATCTCCCTGAGCCAATGGAATAGAGAAGCAGGACATCAAAAGGGACAAGTTCGGGGAGGTGCCTGGGAGCCTGAGTCCATTATGCAACCAACTCTTGATTTCAGGTCAGCTTGTGATCTCAGGGTCCTTGGACTGAACCCCTCATCCAACTCCATGTTCAGCAAAGAGGCTGTTTGGGATTCCCTCCCTTTCCCACTTCTTTTGCCCCTCTCCCCGCTCACATTCTCCGTCTCTAAAATAAATAAATAAATCTTAAAAAAAAAAAGAGAGAGAGAGAGACAAATTGGATATGATTGTGATAAGTTTTAAAACATTACAATAGCTGGGGCGCCTGGGTGGCTCAGTGGGTTAAGCCTCTGCCTTTGGCTCAGGTCATGATCTCGGGGTCCTGGGATCGAGCCCTATTTCGGGCTCTCTGCTCGGTAGGGAGCCAGCTTCCCCCTCTCTCTCTGCCTACTTTTGCCTACTTGTGATTTCTCTCTCTCTCAAAGAAGTAAAAATTTAAAAAAATTAAAATTAAAAATTTTCTAAATGTAAAAAGATTTTCTAAATGTAAATTTTATTAAAAAATAAAAATTAAAAAAAACCCCAAACCCAAAACATTACAATAGCTGAGCTTCTACATGAGAGAATATTAAAATAACACATGCTCCGTATGACTATGTTTGATAAATCAAGTATTAAGTTTAAATTTTTAGAAATGATCTTAGTCCATAAATTACCAAGATATCCTGAGGTATTAAAAGTTAGGTAATAAAATCATCTCCCTCTACATATCTGATAGTGTTTCTAGTTTCTCAAATTGTGTTTAAATATGAAACTCTTTAAGGTACCAGTAGGTGGAGCACATTTGCTGAAGAAAATCTAATCCTGGGTTTGGGGGGCTTTTTGAAAGGCAGGAGGGGAGGGAAGAGAAAACGAGAAGTGAACAAGGAGGGTGAGACAAGGGAGGGGAGGAGGAGGGACAGGAGAGAGGGAAAACACGACAGAAAAGGAGAGGGAGGAAGGAGAGACGAGAACTGCTTGGGATCTCTCCTTCATTCAACCGTGGTACTTGTTGGAGAGGTTAACTAGACACGTTATTCCATGTTCAATCAAGCAGGGTTATTCTGACGATCTTGACAAATGGCTCCCTTATGTTTCATTTCCCTCTTCATTACAGAGATTCTGGAGTGGGCAATGTCTATATTCCCGATAACGTTGAATTCCTAGGAAGCTTCTGAATTGTGATTTGCCTGACGTCACGTTGAAATGCGTGCATTTTTCTTAGAGTTCATAGTGCTAATTTGACTCCTAAAAGGATACATTACCCTGAAAGGGCTGAAGGCTGTTCATCTAAATCAGGAGAGCGTCTCTACTCCGGGGTATGTGCATGGGAATTCAGTGAAGAAAGATAACATTTTTATCCTTTCAAAAGTTCTACTTTTATGTGTAATTAATCATTTGTCCCTAATAAATGAGTACATTGATGCATATATTTAATTTACAAATAAGCAAGGATATTTCAAGGGTACAAAGTAGCACATGACCAAAAAATTTCAAAATTTGCTTGTCCATATAAATGGTGTATAATTTTACTTTTAAGGACTAAAAATGAATGTGGAGAAATCAGAAAGCAGACTATATGGATAAATCAAAGGAAGAAAATGTACAAACGATATGGCTTAACTTCCGGCTGGAGTTACAGGGGAGAAAATGTAAATATGCTAATTTCTCACTGATTTTAGAGGAAACTAATGGATACTGTCTAAAGAAATGAAGAACTAAGATGCTAAATAAAGATGTAATAATAAAGGTATTCACTAGAATAGAAATATAAATACCAGAATTACCCACAAAACCCTCAAACATAATATGGAGTGAAAAAAAAAAACACCACAACAATCCTGTAGATTAAGACATACAGTATGATTTCATTTGTATAAAATTCAGAAGCTACAAAGCTAGACTGTAGACTTTTTTTATTATTGAAGTGTAGTTGACATACAATGTTAGTTTCAGGTGTACAGTACACTGATCCAATAGTTCTGTACCTTATTCAGTGCTCACCACAAAGCGTAGTCCCTGTCTTTCATCATGTAACATTATTGCGATACTATTGAGTATACTCCCCAGGCTGTGATTTTCACCTAGGTTGGCTGTTTTTAGGTGATAAAACTAATGAAAACCCAATGACTACACAAATTTTGAGTGGGGAGTGGGGAGAAAGATAGAGTCAGGACTTAACAGGGCTTCCAAGTTCTCAAATGGCCATTTCAATACTTTGACATAACAGTAGGATATTTCTTAGCATACTACTCAGATTTTCTAAATGTAAAGAAATATTAAAAATTTAGTTGTAAATCTTTTAAGCTAGGAGCTGAGAAACTTTTTACTCTGATATCAATATGCAATTTGGTGGGTTTTCTTGTTGACATCTTGATATGTGTTTTTTTAAAGAACTGAATATTTTTTCCCTAATATTTAAATTAATTTCTATACTTGGTGGACATTTTGGAAAATAAACAAAAGTATCAAGAAGCAACTAACCATCACATTTTATACACTACTCAGAAATAGTCAAAACTACTCAACATTTTGGTGTATTTCTCTCTAGCTATTTCATGCATGTTTGTACTGGGTATATAATTTTGTATCCTGGATGTTTCCCCTTTAATTTTATGTTGTAAGCATTTCTCCCTATTATTGAAAACTTTCAAAGGCAGGGGACAGGCTGGGACTGAAAATGGGTTTTTGGAAAGTGTGCTACTGACTGGGGACTCAAAACCATTGCTCACCCTCTTTCTTGAAGAGAGTTTGCCTTCCAGCTGGGCAGGATATTCAAGGGCTGTTTTCTAGAAAACTATTTTCTGGAACAGATATAAAGGAAAAAAAAAATACCAGTGGGAGCTTTGGCATTTTACCACAAAATTATTAGCTCTTTCCTTTGCACGCCCCCATTTCTGCATATCCATCTCTTCACCCCCAGAGGACCCAACCCAGTTTTTAGTGCCTCTTTAGAGGAATGGATCACCAGACTTTTGGGAAAATCTCCAAATATGAAAAAGAGAGAGATAGAAATAAGCAGAGACAACAAACCAACAGACCTGTAGTATTAATGTCCTCAGACAGGTAAGAGATTAAATTTATTATTTAGAAATATGGAGGTAAAAGAAGATGGACATAAAAGATTTAAAAGTCATTGCTTTTGGAGAGCAGGACTGGGGTAGATAGAGATGGGATAGAAAATGGTTGCTTTTCATTATAAGCCTTATTTATATTTGATTTTCTTAACTGCAGGCATTTATTTATTAGAGTAATACAAGTATTTAAAAAAATGTGGGTTTTTTAGGGTCTCAAGACATCATTTTCTTTTTTCTTTTTTTTTTTTTAATTTTTGAAAAGATTTGATTTGTTTATTTGACAGAGAGAGAAATAGTGAGAGAGGGAACACAAGCAGGGGGAGTGGGAGAGGGAGAAGCAGGCTTCCGACTGAGTGGGAAGCCCAACACAAGGCTTGATCCCAGGACTCTGGGGTCATGACCAGAGCTGAAGGCAGACACAATGACTGAGCCACCAAGGCACCCCAAAACATTATTTTCTTCATGCATATTTTTCCATCATGTAGGTGTTTCTTATCAGAAAGAACTTTCCATTCTGTTACATTAATTTTTTATCATGAGTTGTCATTACTTTATCAATGTTTTTAAAGAGCTCTTCCTGTTTTTACCCTCCCTGTTAAGATAAATTAAATTCATGTGATGTTCAGAATAGTCTTTAAGAGATCAGATGTGGTAGAAAAAAAGTTATTTCACAGATTTTAATAACTCTTCAGGATTTGTATAACTTTCTGTGTAGCACTCAAGTATCTTTTCTATACATGCTAGTAAGTAAATCCACTGTTTGTAAAATTCAAACTGTATAGTCACAGCTTTCACACCCAGCAAGGTATATGGGGAAGGTTATTTCAGAGGGTGGGTGCTGGACAATGCCCCAGATATGTGACCTCTTGAGGGTTTTAGCTTGGGCGTTTAGCAGTTACACTGAAATTAATGACCAAAAACCAAGATGACCACAGTTTCTGGGTTATGTTTTCTAAAGGCAATAGCTTTCTGGTTCAACCACAGAGACATCTCATGAGTTGTAGAGGAACTTGAGCATATTCGTGTTTGTAAAGAAAGAAACCTAAAAAAATTCCAGTTTTTATAGCTTTCCTTTTTGTTTTCTTCAAATTATATTTTAGTGACACTTGAAGGGCCTCTTACCAATGGCTGCAAAACCTCAAACATGGTTTCCTTGACAATCCCTAGAATGGGGAAATGAAAGGAAAGTTACCCAATTAAAGAACAAAAACCCACAACCCTTCACGCTCCCCTTTGATTCCCACCAAATTAGAGGAAGCTCTGTGGAGGGGATAAGCCAACCCAAGTATTAGAGAAAATATCTGGTCTCCTCCCTGGATGGTCACACAATCTGTGGGAAGCCACCACAATATTGTTACTTCATGGTCAGACTGGTATGAGATACAGCACAGGTGAGCAAAGAGATGAGATTGAAGAATATTTTCTGTTGAGGAAAAATGAGTTAGAAGCTGAAGAACACATCTTCCTGAAGTCTTTAGGCTTTTCTTCAGTGTTGATACATGGTTAGGTTTACACCCTGGCCAGGTTCTTATGTGGGCAGTTGGGGTAGAGTCCTCTATTCTTATTATACTTCTGCGGTGGGACATTCTTTCACTGTTATTTGTTCCTCATAATTTTTCAGTGCCTTGCTATCATATTACATAAAGTCATAAATGCCTCAGATTCCACTTATTGGCATAGGATGAAATTGTACATCAGTTATTATCAATTCAGAAAAATATGTTAGAGTATACACATTTGAAATGCATATGTACAAAGACAACATAGCAAATGTTTTCATTGTTTGACACTGTTTTCTCTACTCATATGTCTTTTCCTTGAACCCTTCAATTTTCTCTCATTATAAAATATTTTTAATTACATAAATCTCATAAAAATTTAGATGGATATCCTAAAACAAACTCATTTTCCCTTTTTTGTAACTCATCTTTTTTTTTTTATGTAGAGTTTTTAGTTCATTATCATATCGCTGTGACTTGATGTTTTATCCTCTGGATTAATTTCAATACTTTCTTTTCTGTTATTACAATATTTTTCCTTTGCACACACACTTGGGCTTTCATTGAACATCTTTTTAAATTCTGGGGATTTATCACCTGTATCTCTTCATCATTTCTTCTTTGATTTGGATAATTCATGTGTCCCTTCCTTATATGTGGAAATCAAAAATCTAGCCTTACATAATTACTTCAAATAATGACAATCTGTTTATTTATGATACTTCTAATGTATCATAAAAAAGAATTAAGATGATTTATAATCACACATAAAATAGGATGGGATGAATTCAATTAGAAGTAAGAAAAGTTAGCAAAGGGAAACTAATGCTAAAAAATTAAGAAGCCAAGACTGTATTCTGCACCCGTATGTTGCCAGAGCCACAGTTTGTCTTCTTAGTGTTATATCTCTGGTTTTTGTTCACCAGCTTCAATTTTCTTTCTTGTAGTCTGAGGATTACAACTTACTTGTATTAGTCAGGGGTTTCTAGAGAAATCAAACCAGTAGGATGTATATGGGATGGATAGATAGATAGATAGATAGATATAGATATATAGATATAGATATAGATATATTTCCATCCATCAAGGTATATATGTGTACACAGAGATCTATTTTAAGGAATAGCCTCATGTGGTTATGGAGGCTGGCAAGTCCAAAATCTTAATCTCACAGACTGGAGATTAGGAAAGAGCCAATGCTTCAGTTCAAGTCCAAACGAAGGCCAACGACTGCAGATTTTCCTCTTGCTCGGGGGTGGTGGGTATTTTGTTCTCTTTGGGCCTTCAGAAGATTGGAGAAGGCCCACCCACATTATGGAAGGCAATCTGCTTTACTCAAAATTCACTGATTTCAATGTTAATCTTATTGAAAAATACCCTCACAGAAACATCCAGAATAATTTTTGACCACCTATCTGGGCACAGTAGCACAGCCAAGTTGACATATAAAAACAAAGTGTCACACTGCTAAAGCCCTCTCTTTACCTTTATCCTTTACCCTAGCCTTTACCCTCCACTTACCTTTCTTTTCCTCTGTATGTGCTCCCTTTCCATTTTTCCTAATCTTTGAAACTTCTCTTCATCCTTTTTTTCTTACATCCTACACTAAAACTAAAGAGACTCCAAAGGGGCCATCAGGCCACAAGTTCATATTTCCAGGATTGGGTGCAACTTCTCACGTTTTTTGGTGGCCAAGGACCGCTTATCAGTAGGCTCTTGGGGCATCTTGGGCTCCTGATAACCCATCCTCCAATGGCCCTGCCCCCCTCTCTCTTGAAAAAACTCTTTATGTTGCTCCAGGCCTGTCTTGAACCACCACTTCTGTTAAAGCATTTCACAGTAGGAAGTAGCTTTGCTAACCCAGGCCATATTTTCTAGGTGCTCATGAAGCCAGTACACAGGGTTGTGGCTTTAACAATTGACTTTAGTCCCAATGAGGATGAAGCAATGGGACAGTTCTGGGAAAAGCTTCCTGGGACCCAGCCCTCCGAAGTGTCTCTGCTGCTGGAGGGGCATCTTGTGCTATCATTCTCTCTCTTGTTTCTCTGAATAGAGGCCCCAGGCCACAGTCAGGAAGTCGTGGGAATTAGTTGCTCTCCCTGGCAGGGTTGTGAAGCTTGTGAGGAAAAATAACCCTCTAGTTTTCTTTCAGAGGGAAAACAAAAACAAAAATGAAATGAAAGTAAGACCAATAGAGGACAACACACAAAAAAAATATAGGCAGAGACTCAAATATAAGTCTGTATTGTCTGTCCTTCCCCCAAATTTTCCTTTTTCAACCAGACACCAGGGGTCCCTTAAATGCATACTGATCATTTCTGAAACCTTTTACAATATTCCCATTCTATCCAGCAGCAGACGGACCAGTCACCCCTCTGTGATCTAGGGAAAGTCACACAGACTCTACTCTTAAGTTACCTCATTTGGAAACTAGAATGAGTAATGTGAACTTCTCCAAATTACTGTGAGATAATGTGTGAGAAAGAGCTCTGTAACCTCATAAGTGTTGTCTGAACATTAGGTATTTAGTAAATCAGTTAAAATCACCCCGAAGACATTAAAACAAGCGATCAGAAAAATGGACCAATGAACATTGGTCACTTTATTTACTCTCACTAGATTTATTTATTTTTTTATTGTGCTATGTTAGTCACCATAAAATACATCATTAGTTTTTGATGCAATGTTCCAAGTTTCACTGTTTATGTACAACACCCAGTGCTCCATGCAATATGTGCCCTCCTTAATACCCACCGCCAGGCTCACTTTAGAAGTAAGGAGTAGATGAAACTTGTCGGGAAGAAAAGTTGAGTTATTTACATTATGCTTACTCCCCTCCAGGTAGGAATTATAAATGTACCTGAATGTTTTCCTGTGTGGGGAAAGCTGGACTTTGTTGCCTTACACATAAACACCTGTGCTACCTGCTGGGAGCTTTCCACCTGGCCGGGCAGCAGTGGCCTTCAAAAGTGACCTTACCAATTCCAGGGCTTCAGTCTGTGGGGTCTTAAATAAAAAACCCTTTTGGTGTGAAAAAAATTTTTTAATTTAATTTAAAAATCAAAATTAAACTGCTTTTCACTTGTTCTGATCAATGTAAGAAATAATCATTACTTTTTTTTTAAAGATTTTATTTATTTATTGGACAGAGAGAGAGATCACAAGTAGGCAGAGAGGCACGCAGAGAGAGAGGAGGAAGCAGGCACCCCGCTGAGCAGAGAGCCTGATGTGGGGCTCAATCCCAGCACCCTGGGATCATGACTTGAGCCGAAGACAGAGGCTTAACCCACTGAGCCACTCAGGCGCCCCTAATCATTACTTTTAAAGCTAAAAAATTTGAGGGATGCCTGAGTGCCTCAGTCCATTAAGCGTCGAGCTTCGGCTCAGGTCATGATCCCACAGTCCTGGAACCGGGTCTGGGGGAGAACCTGCTTCTTCCTCTCTCTGCCTGCTGCTTTCCCTGATTGTGTGTCTCCCCTTCTCACTGACAAACAAATAAATAAAATAAAATAAAATAAGAAATTTGAGACATCCAATGGAGAAATTTAGCTGGAAAAGTGGAAAACAATTCAGTGATCGGTACTTAACATCTATCAAAATATTAAATACATTTTAATATATATATTTATTGGGGGAAGGAAGTAACATGTTACCTCTGTGTATCTAATTCTTTTATTTGGCACTGTTTCCCATGTATTATTTAACATTTTAATTCTCTTCTTTATTTTTCTGTTTTGTTCCTTTATGGCCAAGTGCACATCACAGACTGGGGACAGCATTTGAAAGTATGTCACATCAAAGATGGCCAGAAGAATTTGTTCCCTGGCCCTGCAAAAACCTCATACCCCTGACAGTCGGCCCTAGTGCCCCCACCATATCCATCTCACCCCACGTTGAACCCAGGAATATTTGGTACCTGTAACTCTTTTCTGATTCTCACGCACTGCTTAGCAGTATCATTTACCTCTTCGCAAATTTAGATTTACACTTAAATGCTCTATTTCTCCTCACACTAGCTATTATTAATAGCTCCCCTAAACTGGGGATTTACTACGTGGCCGGCACTGTTCTAAAATTACATGAGTTAATGTATTCAATATTAGAAATATTCCTGTGAGACAGGTACCATTATCCCCATTGCAAGTATGAGTAAAGTTGAGGTGTGGGGCTGGGGTAAGTGTTCTCAGCCACAGGTTGTCTGAGTTAGGAAAGCTCCTTTGGAGTCAAAACTTCCCCTGACAGCTGGGTACCTTTCAGTAAGTCACCATGATTTGCATTCAATAAGGGACCTGTAAATGCAGGTGGTAGTTCTGTGAAAACAAAGCCTATTTTTTCTTTATGGAAAAAATAAAGAAAAAAAAAAAAGACCAGGGAACTTACTCTCTGCTAATGCCATTTTTATGGTTTTCTCCGTATGTTTTTTTATTCTTCATTAAATTAAACATTTTAGATTAAGCTGACTTGTACTCAATTCAGAAACAAAGAATGTTAATGATACGGAGGCTTTTCTGGCACTGATTTTTTTCAAAGTATCAACCTGTGCTTTGGAGACATAACTAGAAACATGGACAGAAACTCCCTATTATGCAACAAACCACTTCCTGTGTCTGTTTATTCATTTATCTGCAGTATTTTAGCTAAACTCTTCTTCTCCGGTAGGGTCCTATAATTGCGACTATCTCACTACAATATCACAGTGTGGAAGAGCATGGATTTTGTAGCAAGATATTGAGGTTTGGATTTGAGACAATTCGGTGTAAATAATACTTGTCTCATTAGGGTGGTTGAAAGGATTACTTATGTTAATATATGTAACACACTTAAAACAGCGCAAAACACATAATTAAGTACTTTATATCTGTTCACTATTACTAAAACCCCACAATCTTAGGAGACACGCTTAATCACGCCTTCTGCAGTCAGCAGCTTCAACTCAGTTCAACCTGAAGGATAACAAAATAGAAGCCTCCATTCTCACAGCAACATCAGACACTAGATGTGAAAGGAACCCCAGGATACGCTGTTCACACTTCTCTACTATGCACCTAACAGGTGGCAGTTGCAATTTCCCTTGAACATTTCCAGTGATGGGAAGTTTACTATCTCAGCAATTTCCTTCCATGATTGACAGTTTAATTATGAATACGTTTAGGCTTTATACTGAACAGAAATTTATCCTTCTGTAAATTCTACTTACTGGTTCAAATGTTGGATCAGTGGTTTTCTGATTTCTTAGGCAGAAGTGCTTTGGGAGTTTTTAAAATGTTTGATTCAACTTTTTTTTTTTAATTATTTGTTTTGAATTATTTGTTAAAACTGAAATTCCAAAAAAAAGTTATCTAATATCCCTGGGAAGATTGCTTAGCTTCTCCTATTCTCATTTTAATCTGTAAAATGGGCATAATTAGTAAATGGATCATCAGCATTCAATAAATCTCAGCTGCATCTTTACATAGTTATTATCATTGTGTTTGTGGCATTTTGATACGAACAATTAGGAGGAGACCTTAAAAACCTATAACTCTAGCTTGCTCATGCTTGCTGTGGACAGTCCTCAACTGCCCTCTTCCTCAACCCAGCGGAGGTCTTTTTGAATTTGTCACAGAAGTTTGTAATACAAACTTGACCTTGTAATACACTGAGCTGGGCCCACATCCCCAGCCTGATAATTCATCGTAAGTGATCACTCTTGCAGTCCCCGAGGATCTTCCAGGAACGATGTTCACATTCCCCGTTCTCCTGGTAGCAGATGCCTTGGAAATCCAGGGTAGCTGAGTTTAACTCACACTGCAGTGTCGAGAGGCTTTCCGTCCTGGTTGAGTGACCCTGTGTAACTGCTGCCCACTGGGAATCCTGCCATTCCTGCACGTTTTCAGCTGCCAGACCCTCCGTAGGACTCTGTGGCCTCAGAATAGGGGGAAATCCACCACCGCGGCTTTTTGCTTTGGGATAACTCCCGTCTCATGTGAATCCAGTTTTGCAGAGTCTAGAGACCTGGAGATTAGGGAGACTTCATAGCACTCAATCTTCCAATTCAGAAAATCCTCTTAAGTTTCTCCTTGCAGCTCTGAGCAGGAGCTAGAGTAAGGAGGAAGTCTGAGCTTGGCTAAAATAATATCCCCCTTTCTTTATCTGTCCTATAAATATCTATGAAGCATATTTTTAAACGAGCTTTAAAAATTATAAATGTAATATATGTGCATAGTAACATTTTTCTCAAACCTTACCCGCATAGGTATACAGCAAAAAAACAAAAAGTTACATATCCCTAACCACTATCACCTTCAATTCTACCCATTAATAAAACTCCTTATAAGTTGTTGCAGAAATTGTATACTCTTATGTATATCATTATGCAATTACACCTATATGACTATTTTTATGAGAATACTCAGGGATTCTTACTATAAACATATAAACGTATGCTCCAAATTTGGGTCATTTTTTCTGTGGCAGCACATACAGGATGCTTCTGCTTCCTTCTTTCCAAAGGCTCTATAACATTTCATTTAAGCAATTTTTTTAACCAGCACCTTATTTGTTAATGGATACTGAGATTCTTTTTTTTGTCATTGTTACTTTAGACTGCAGTAACCAGCCTCAAAGGATGCCCTCCGGTGAGTCTCATGTGCGGGCCTTGCCCTTGGGAATCCCCATCCCTCACTGAATGGGGCTGACCTGTGTAAGAAGAAGGAAATATGGATACAGTGATGTGGAACTTCTAGGACTAGGTCATAAAAAAGCATTGGGACATCTGCCTTGCTCTCTCTTGGGTCGCTCCGTCTGGTAGAAGCCAGTTACCATGTCATGGGGACCCTCCATTCTTCCGCTGACTGAGAAGTCTGTGGGGTGAGGAACTGCGCATCCTTCGACTTGTCAGCCATATGAGTGAGTCACACTGGAACCTGATCTTCCAGCCTCAGTCAGGCCTTCAGATGCCTCCACCCACACCTCGCCTACAGTCTTGCCTGAGAACCTCTCCCGAGACACATAAACTGTATAAGATAATGAGGTTTATTATGACTTGAAGCTTTTAAATCGTGGGGTAATTTCTTATGCAGTAATAGATAACTACAACACAAACAGTTCCATAACAATCATCTTGGTCTGCTCATTTTTGTGAAAACATGAAAGCTTATACAACAAATTCCTAGTTGTCAAATTACTGAGGTGAAAAGAATGTGAATTGCAAATTTCACTTAATAATGTTGTTTAATTTGCCATCCATCTTTTTCAAAGAAATGGAACAAATAATTCTAAAATTTATATGGAACCAGAAAAGACCTCGAATAGCCAAAGGGATATTAAAAAAGAAAGCCAACGTTGGTGGCATCACAATTCCGGACTTCAAGCTCTATTACAAAGCTGTCATCATCAAGACAGCATGGTACTGGCACAAAAACAGACACATAGATCAATGGAACAGAATAGAGAGCCCAGAAATAGACCCTCAACTCTATGGTCAACTAATCTTCGACAAAGCAGGAAAGAATGTCCAATGGCAAAAAGACAGCCTCTTCAATAAATGGTGCTGGGAAAATTGGACAGCCACAGGCAGAAAAATGAAATTGGACCATTTCCTTACACCACACACCAAAATAAACTCAAAATGGATGAAGGACCTCAATGTGCGAAAGGAATCCATCAAAATCCTTGAGCAGAACACAGGCAGCAACCTCTTCGACCTCAGCCGCAGCAACATCTTCCTAGGAACAACGCCAAAGGGAAGGGAAGCAAGGGCAAAAATGAACTATTGGGATTTCATCAAGATCAAAAGCTTTTGCACAGCAAAGGAAACAGTTAACAAAATCAAAAGACAACTGACAGAATGGGAGAAGATATTTGCAAACGACATATCAGATAAAGGACTAGTGTCCAGAATCTATATAGAACTTAGCAAACTCAACACCCAAAGAACAAATAATCCAATCAAGAAATGGGCAGAGGACATGAACAGACATTTCTGCAAAGAAGACATCCAGATGGCCAACAGACACATGAGAAAGTGCTCCACATCACTCGGCATCAGGGAAATACAAATCAAAACCACAATGAGATATCACCTCACACCAGTCAGAATGGCTAAAATTAACAAGTCAGGAAATGACAGATGCTGGCGAGGATGCGGAGAAAGGGGAACCCTCCTACACTGTTGGTGGGAATGTGAGCTGGTGCAGCCACTCTGGAAAACAGCATGGAGGTTCCTCAAAATGTTGAAAATAGAACTGCCCTATGACCCAGCAATTGCACTATTGGGTATTTACCCTAAAGATACAAACGTAGTGATCCAAAGGGGCACGTGCACCCGAATGTTTATAGCAGCAATGTCCACAATAGCCAAACTATGGAAAGAACCTAGATGTCCATCAACAGATGAATGGATCAAGAAGATGTGGTATATATACACAATGGAATACTATGCAGCCATCAAAAGAAATGAAATCTTGCCATTTGCGACAACATGGATGGAACTAGAGCGTATCATGCTTAGCGAAATAAGTCAAGCAGAGAAAGACAACTATCATATGATCTCCCTGATATGAGGAAGTGGTGATGCAACATGGGGGCTTAAGTGGGTAGGAGAAGAATAAATGAAACAAGATGGGATTGGGAGGGAGACAAACCATAAGTGACTCTTAATCTCACAAAACAAACTGAGGGTTGCTGGGGGGAGGGGGTTTGGGAGAAGGGGGTGGGATTATGGACATTGGGGAGGGTATGTGCTTTGGTGAGTGCTGTGAAGTGTGTAAACCTGGTGATTCACAGACCTGTACCCCTGGGGATAAAAATATATGTTTATAAAAAATAAAAAAATAAAAAAAAATAATGTTGTTTAATTTAATAATGTTCTACAATGGCAATGAATGAGTGGGTTTCCTGACATTCACCCCAGCATCACAGCCTACACTAGATTTTTGCCATTTTATAAATTTAAAAATGTATTTCTTGTTTTTTTTTTTTTCAATTTGGATTTCTTACTTATGGATGAGTTTGAGCATGTTTTTCATAGATTTATTACCCCTTTATATTTGTTAACTATCAACTGCTGTCTTTTACTCACCTTTATATTAAATTGCTCAGCTTCTTCCCATTAATTTGTTAGAGCTCTTTGTATAAGAGAAATTAGCCCTCTTTTTATATGTGTACATATTTCCCCCCATTTTGACATTTTAATTCTAACATTACTTGTAGAGCTTTTTCTGAGAAGAGGATTTTTAGTCTTTGTAGGGTATCTTTTAAAAAATATTTTGGATTTTGTAAAAAACTTTATCACCTCTAAAATTACTAAAAGAAGTCTTCATATTATCTTCTTAAAAAAACATCATGTATGTTTTTTTTTCTACCAAGAGGCGATTGGAAAATTAGGTCTCAAAACACAAAAACAACAGCAAGAGTCCTGATTTGTAGTATTTGCTAATTACTGAAGTGTAAACACTTCCACCATGCCCAATTATAAGCTATCAATGTGAACCGAACACAGAGTGAACTAGGAAAAGATGCGCACAATTGGCTACTGGCAGCTGGTGTATGGCAGGTCTAGCACATCCCTGCACCAGAAATGTAGTTTGACATAAGGGATGAGAGAGATCCAGGTTCTTTTTTTGTTGTTTTCCATATGGCTTTTTCCCCCCCCCCAAAATGGTAAATTCACTTTTTTTTGTACTGAAGTGCTCAACTTTATCATATTCATATCTCTTATATATATTTGGGTCTATTTCTGTACTCTTTTCTCTTTCATTGATTGTCTATCTATTCCAACACACAAATAGTTTAATTACTAGAGTTTTATAATATCTTAGACTATCTGGCAAGACTAGTCCTCTTCAATAGTCTTCTCTTCCGGCATTTACCGTGGCTCTGTTCAGAGATTGCTCTTATAGATAAGTGATTGATTTAGAAAGCCTTATAGCTTGACACATGCAAAATTTAAGCCTATAAAGGCACACCACTAAAAGTATACCATCATAATGGTTATGTGATCGTGTTCCCGGCAAGACCCAAGAATACCTTTTGGTGAATGTTTTTGTCATATGTCAACACTCAGATAAAAGCAATTGAGCACATAACTTGGTCGTATTTTATAATTTTATATAGATAGTGTTAATGCTAACTTTATGTTTTAGATACATGTCAGACTTTAATATTTATATGAGGGAATGAAAGAAAGTAGTGCCCTCAAGAAGTTTTGATTCAGTTTATTGGAAATAGTCCAAGACAGCCAGGTGAGTTCTTTTAAGGAACTATTTATATATTATTTATTATTATAAATTAGATTTTTTCAATGCCATACAACAACAATTTAAAATGAATAGATTGGAGGCTGTTAGCAGACGTAGATGCTGAGGTGTGTATAAGACTATAACTTTCATTGAAGTAACTAAATTTTCTTTTTTTTCAATAATTAAAAAAAAATAAACATATATTTTTTATCCCCAGGGGTACAGGTTTGTGAATCGCCAGGTTTACACACTTCACAGCACTCATCATAGTACATACCCTCCCCAATGTCCATAACCCCACCACCCTCTCCCTATCCCCTCCCCCCAGCAACCCTCAGTTTGTTTTGTGAGATTAAGAGTCACTTATGGTTTGTCTCCTGAAATAACTAAATTTTCATTTTAACATAAAATTTTACCAATTACATTTTTAGTTAATATTATATATATATACACCTGTATGTGTATATATATATATATCTATATATATACATAAATGTAAGCTTTTATTTCAACATAGGTTTTCACTGTTAAAAAAGTTTGAAATCCATGAGCTGAGCCTTCAGCAAGATGTATGGATGGCTGGGGCAGAGAGTTGTGTCTCTTAACTCAATTGTAAAAAGTTGCTAGGGTTTTTCTTTTGATATTCAGTTCCCCAACCCACATCACCCCATATACCTTGGGAATGAAATGCCCTCATCTTCTATGTTTTTTGTCTTTTTGTTGTTCTAATGTTCATCTACCCCCATCAAAAAGTGATTTTAAAGATTTATTATTATTTATTTATTTAACAGACAGAGATCGCAAGTAGGCATAGAGACAGGCAGAGAGAGAGGAGGAAGCAGGCTCCCTGCTGAGCAGAGAGCCCGATGCGGGGCTCGATCCCAGGACCCTGGGATCATGACCCGAGCCAAAGGCAGAGGCCCAACCCACTGAGCCATCCAGGCACCCCCCAAACTGAAAAAACTATTTACATTTAGAAATGTAAATAAAAAGATCAGTGGTTGCCAGGAGTTAGGGTGGAGGTAGGGATGAATAGGCAGAACATAAAGGGTTTTTAGGGCGGTGAAGCTACTCTGTGTGATAAAGTAATAGTGGACACATGTCATTATGCATTCATTCAAACCCCTAAAATATGCAACACCAAGAGTGATTCCTAGCGTAAACAATGAATTTTAGGTGATAATGATGCATTACTGTACATTCATCAAATTGATGATGATGGGGAAGGCTGTGCAAGTGTGGGGCAAACCCATTCATTCAGGGGTGTGTGGGAAACCTCTGTACCCCCCCTTCAATTTTCCTGTGAACCCAAAACTGCTCTAAAAAGTAAAGTTTATTAAAGAGAAGTGCAAATGAAAGATTTGAGGTGCCCCTTCTCCTAAGGGTTTCCACGTTTTAACAGGGAACAAAGCTGTAGAGCTGATGGACTAACACTTCAGTTCTGACGGCAGGTGGATGTGAGAATTTACAGACATCACAGCCTTCCCATGATTCATAAGGAAAGGAGGGGGAGCAGAGATGAAAGGCAGAAGGCAAAACTGAAAAAGCTAAAGAATTAAAGGCACAGGATTTGTGTTCTAGTTGAGGCTTTATCATTTCCTGGATGAGTGATCCCAAGACTCATTTTTCTTACCTGAGTAAGACGCTTAACAGCAAGAGCATCCTATCAGTGCTTTTTGTTTTGTTTTTAAGATTTATTTACTTATTTTGGAGAGAGTGAGCACGGTGGTGGGGGAGATGCAGAGGAAAGGAGAGAGCCTTAAGAAGACTCCGGGCCGAGTGCGAAGCCCAAAGTGGGGCCCCATCTCCCAACCCTGAGATCACAACCTGAGCTGAAACCAAGAGTCGGTCACTTAACCAACTGGGCCACTGTGCACCCCTATCAGTGCTTTAATGAAGATAAATTGAGATCATATAAGAGAACATGCTTCATTAATTGAAGTAATACAAAAATGTTGTCCAGTCACATAGAACGTAGATCTGCTTTAGAAACATCTAGACTCCAAAATGGCAAATGGATCAGTCTGCCTTGATCTCATCAGTTTTACTCTCCTTCTTAAACCCTGTGTCTCAACTTCCTCATCTCTAAAATTGGGATAACAATATTTACTTCTCCAGATTGTTTGAAGGACTAAAATAGATAGGCTTATAAAGTATTTAGAAAAGTGTCTGTCTCTCCCTCCTCCCACTCAAGTTAAGTGCTTCACAAGGGTTGTTGTTGTTACTGTTTCCTCCCTAGATCCACAGGAAAAGACATTAGAGTCTGTCCCTGAAATTCAGCTCAATCCAAAGTCCAGCCCCTTTGCCCCAGGAGGGAAGGAACTCTGACCGTCCCACGACTTCTCTTAGGGCATTTATGACTTCCTACCTCCCTCCTCGCACTGCTCCCACGCTCCTTCCTCAACACTTTGGGTGGGTGTGTGGCTTTTGCCCCAACGTTCTATTAAAATTGCACCTGTTTTAGAGGAAGTAAACTTTAAAGGGTTCTTTGGACAGTTAAAAGTGAAGTGACACATTTAGAAACGCAGAGAACTTGAAAAAGACAACTTTACAAACACGATAATTCTATTTTAACTTGCAATATGCAGTTAAGAAGAGAACTGGAGTAACACTCATTATTTGTAACTGCTGATACAAATCTGAAAAAGATGTTTATTCTTCTTTTCTTCATTTGTATTTTCAGTTGCCACCTGTCTTCTTAGATAGAAATAACTTCCTTTCTATAAAGCTGCTCTGTTTCTCTGGGAGCGGGGAGACTGAATATCGCGTGTGATTGCTTTACTCATTTTAGTAAAGAGATCAGTCACCAAGTCACCCTTTGCTCTCCAGTGATAGCTCTCACCTCTCGTTTTCGCAAGAAATGATAGAGCAAATGAGTCAGCCCCAGGGCCCTTCAAGAATGGCACGCGATGCTCTGGGCAACCTCCACCTTCGCTAGACCAAAGACGTTTTACAAAAAGCCTTCAGAAACCCTTCTTCATGAAATACAGGCGCACATCTGGTTTCCTCTTTTTTTTTTTTTTTTTTTTTTCTCCCTCTATTTGTCTCTATTTGGCTTTCCGGATTTCATTTAACTTTTTCAAAACACCAAGGAATGATCTTTAGTAGGAATAAAAGAGCAGAGATAGAGTAGCCTTGATGGTCCCCTTTAAGGTAAGATTCTGCATGTTTATGTGTAAAGAAGGTATTTTGAATAGCAGAAAAGGGTGGGTGCATTTATTTTCCTAATCTTCAGTCACCTCCGAGTCAACAAGTACAATACTAGAAAAATCTTTTTGCTTAAGCTGCATTCTTGGTTTCCTTTCCTTCCTGAGATAAATTTGATTTTAATGACATTTTCAAAATGAGTACCATGTTCCCCCTCCCTTGTTTTTCTATGTTTTTAAAAAAATCACAACAATGTTGAATTACTTGGAATGATACGTGCAATAAGATAATTCTTAAATAATTGGAGAAAAACAAAATATGTGGCTGAGAAATTCAAAATGAATCATAAGTTTAAACTACTTTTTAACCAGCTTTGTAAATAACCACTTGTTTGTAAAGGAGGAGGTAATTTATGTGGTGGGAGGGGGAAGAAAGATTTTGGCTCGTCTGAACTTTTATTATTGTTCCTGTATGTATATCCTCTAGAAAGTAAGTAAACCAATAATATTTTAAAGTGGTTTAGTCCCTAACTATTCATTGCATCCCATGAGCGTTCTTTCTTGTTGGCAAGAATTCAGTGTGTTATCAGGATGGGTAGTGTCAGCCTGGTATCATTAGACACAAGTACTTTGGGCAGCAGGGCAGTGAATAAAGTGGGTGTGAAAGGAAACTCTGATATTAGAGAAACTGATTTAACCCCATACACAGGATAGAAAAAGTCAACTATTTGACCAAAACATCTGTCTTTAAAAAAATAAAATAAAATTCTAATCGGATGAACAAACGGGACTTTGGTTGGAATGTTTCTTTTTGTCTATTTATACATGTTCTTGTAATCACTCTGATCAAAGGGTTTGGATTAGGTAGTATTATTCTTATGCATTGGAATAAATCAATATCTATAATAAAAATGCTGAAAGATGGTAAGAAATGGCAAAGTGGGCCAGATCTATGATCCATCCTCCTTAATCCCACCTGTTTCAGACCGATCCAGGGGTAGTAGGTGGAATGACCTGGTAGTTACCCTCCAGGCAACATCTAAAGTTTGGGAAGAGCCTGTGAACAAAGCCAGTTGCCAACAACTGGCAAATATTTGGCTTGGTGATGCTTAATATTTGTTGAGCAAATGAATGGACCAAGAATAAACTATCTTATAATTATCTATATTCCCTTGAAGCGAATCTTCCTTTATATTCCTTATTGGATATGACAAGTTCTTTAAGTGTCTTGCATTATCTTAAAAATTACCTGTCTTCAGCATTAAGAAAGTTTTTTTTTCCTCCCAACTTGATATTGCAGGATTTCACTTGATTTATCTTAAAGCATAAGACAGAGAGGAAGTGTTATATCCCCTAACTGATGTTCTCCCTGCCTCAGTTAAATTCCGGTTTCACTCAGAAATGGAGGAAATCTGGTTTAGTTGTAAATGACAAACCTGTAAGAAAATAAACTGCTGACCAGAGTATTTATAGCATGGCCACCGTGAGGTTAAATGTTAATTAGTTATGATTACTCCTTACTACCAGGGATGTTACAAGATCAACAGGAGCAGATAAGAAAGAGGAGCATAATTTATAAGCAATGCCAACTGAAGGTTAATTGCAGGGGAATGAGCAATTATTATGTGGTAATGACTTACTGCAATAGACTCTAATAAGGCTTTTGTAGTATATATGAACACCATTTGGAAAGGCCTGGAGGGACTAAAAGAGGAAGGATGCAGAAGATAATTCCTTTGGTTAACAAGAGAATTTGTTGACAGAGACACTACCATATTTCACAATTCCAGGAACTAGAAACAGTTGATTAGTCACATCTCTTGTGAGTATGGGAGCGAAAGGTGGAAACCATTTGCAATATTATGGGCTACTCCTGATGAGACATTGTAGAGAATTTGGCTTATGCTTTGGGGCATTGGAATGTAACTAAAATAGATCCAACATGGAGAGGACACGGGATTAAAACAGGACATAGTATAAGATTCTCAGATTGAAATAGCTTTAGGGTAAGACCGTAGAAGTGTGATTCCAATGGCCTTCTGAAACAAATGCTGGGCATTTAAGAGAGGGCTCCAGAGTGACTTCCACCTGTGTTAAATCCAGGAGTGTGGTCACTGGTTCCCTGGATTCACACTGAGTGTATCCAAACAAAACCCAGTCTCTTGTATATTTAATTACAAAGAATGACAAGTAGCAAAATTTAAGACCTTTTTTTCTTTTTTTTTTTTTGGACAACCTTGTTCTCTCAGGTAGAAGAGCTTATTCTGGGCGTAAGGAAGCATTCTAGATTTACATCTATCCCACCAAAAATTCTGCGTTGCTTAGAGAGTTCATTGGCACAACAATTTTCTGCCTCTGGCTTTTTCCTCTGTAAGGATACATTTTTACCTGATTAGGGACATTGTGGGAATTATTTCAGGAAGTACGTCAACTAGCAAGGGCTGAAATGTTTTTCAAATGCCTTGTGTTGGTTTCAAGGGTATTCATTCCTTTGGCTCCTTGTCTGTGGGGTTGCTTCAAGTCGGCAGCCCCCTTCAGTGATGCTTGCGGGTGGGGCATGATTCCTCTTTCAGTGTGGCGGTGTCTTGCTCCCCCTCTGCTTCCCTTTGAACACAGATTCAAGCTCTGTTGTTACCAATCTCGGGCTACTGTGCTATCCTTTATTAACCCTCTTTATTAAGCCACCTTGAATTATTGTAACTTTGGCAAGCCATCTTTTTCCTCCTGGGAGCCTGGAACATCAGCTGATAAAATGAGAGAATATAAGATGTATCTTCAATGTGAAGTAAGAGTTTGTATAATCTGAGAGTGAGACAGAGAAAAAGACAGAGAGAGAGACGGAGATCTTCCCCTGATTGTAATAAGGCTTTGGACTCAAATGGTGGAACATGAAGTGCAGAAAGGCGACCAAGGTCTCTGCTTGCCCAAAGCCTGGGAATGGCTTGGTCTTTTCTAGTTGCAAGACTTACTTCTCTATTTCCCTATAGGATCATCGGACCCTGTAACACTTGCCATAGGCATCTACCATAAAACCCCTCTTCTGTGCTTCAGTAATGTTTCCATGTTTTCAGTGATACTTCTTCTTTTTGTTCTTTTTAAAATTAACCAGAGATAGAAGATTACAGGATCCATACCCTCCTCTCTTGTGAACAGAGAATCAAAGTCATAGGATTTTCATGTTGCAAGGGTCATTTGAAGACATGCAGTACAACTTCCTCCCTTCATGCAGAGTGATCTAGTTCATAACCAAACTTCTGAAACATGCAACCATTCCTGCCATGTGATTTTGCATCACTCGCAGCTCTGCCTGAAGCCCCCAATCCCCAACTGAGAGAACCAGCTACGCACACCACTGTCGTTGCTTTTTGAGCAATGTCTCCCTTTCATGTGAAACTCAGCGAGGGTAGAGGAAAACACCAAAAACACAAGCCCCGCTAGCACACACCCCATGAAGGGAGGAAGTCTCCGTAACCAGATGGGGAAGGTCCTCATGCCAAGCCCCATAGCTAGTGTTTTTTGGGGGTGTCCAATCCCATGAAATGTATAGCCCTATTTTCATTTGTCTAATCTTTCTCTCCAGAAACTTTGGACTTGATGTGCCACTCTTCAGATTAGAGACCTGAGGAGTAAAGGCCTCCATAGGGTGTTTTGCAGGAAGGATGAAGAAAGAGAACAATAGAAAAAAGGGAAAATGTTTTTAAGTCCTGTGAACATTTTCTAAGGTATGCTTTGAAGTATGTGCTTTACCAGGAAGCTTATGGCGATTGAGTCACCAAAAATTTCTGTCTTTTTCTTTTTTTTTTTTTTAAGTAGGGAAGACATTTTCAGCAAATAGTCAGTGGTCAGGGCATACATGAGGTAATTAGCCCACTTCCTCCTCCCCCAACTTTGTTTCAGTCGTGCCCCCTAAATGAGGGCACCGGGGTGGCTCAGGAGCTGGCATGGGCAGGGCTGAGCTGGGCTCAGGCTTCCCCCTGCTAGTTACAGGGAACGAAGTAGAGCCAGTAAGTGCTGCAGCTTTTCTATCATTGGCTGAATCCCAGGGTTTATCTATTAAAATTAAAATTTACAGGCACACTTCATTTCATTGTGTGCCATTTTATTGTGCTTCACAGATACTGCATTTTCTTTTTACAAATTGAAGGTTTCTGACAACTCTGTGGCAAGCAAGTCTCTCTCAATGCCGTTTTCCAAAAGCATTTGTTCACTTCGTGTCTCTGTGTCACATCTTGGTAATTCTCACAACATTTCAAAGTTTTTCATTATTATTGTATGGGTTATCATGATTTGTGATAGGTGATTATGGCTCACTGAAAGTTGAGATGATGGTTCACATTTTTTTTAGTAATGAAGTATTTTCTAATTCTAGTTATGTACCTTGGTTTTTTTTTTAGACATATTGCGCACTTAATAAACTACAGTATAGTGTAAATGTAACTTGTACATGTGCTGAGAAACCAGAAATATATTTGACTCTATTGCCATCCATACTGTTTCAGTGTTTGGAAACAAACTAGCAGCATTTCCAGGTGTGTCTGTATTCTTAATGCAACTTGGTTGGCCTCTAACACAAATGTTTTCTTTTTAAATGTGGCAACCTCAGAAGAATTTACCTGTTACCCCTTCAGTAAAAGAGATGGTTTCTTAACCATTTGAAATAAAAATTGAGAATAAGAAAACAGCATTCTCGTCAGTTTAATTTCATCTCCTTAGTATCTTCATGATGTGGGCTTCTCCTATGTTGAATTTCTACCAACGTCATTGGAGAGCTCCTGGATTTCGAGGAGCTATTGAAAGTGGGCAGGAAGAAGGATAGGATGGCCGCTTTTAGGAACTGGCACTTTGGGAGAGATCTACTTTCAGATAATTTATTAGTTTCCCAGAGCTGCTGCAGCTGTGCTCTGAACTGCATGGCTTAGGACAATGGAAATGTGTCCTCTCATAATTCTGGGGGACAGAAGTCTGAGAGCTGTCACCAGGGCAATGCTTGCCCTAAAGCTCTAAGGAAGGATTTGCTTTGTTCTCTCTTCCAATCTCTGGTAGCTTGTAAATGCCATCTTCTCCCTCTCTTCCCATCATGTTCCCTCTGTGTATGTCTGTGTCCATATTTCCCCATTGGATAAGAGCATCAGTCCTGTTGGAGTAGAGCCCACTCTAAGGACCTCATCTTAACTTAATTACCTCTGGGAAATCCCTGTCTTCAAATAAGGTCACATTCTAATGGTCTAGCAGTTAGGACTTCAACACACCCTTTTTTATTTGAGGGCAGGGGCATAGTTCATCCCATAAGAATACAGTCTGTCAATACTGGGAATGCAGTATCTACATGGCTACTCAAGCTTTCCGTGCTACTCAGAACCAAACATCCTGACTGCGACTTCTCCCCGGAGTCTCCAGCGTCCCCCCTCGCTTGGCGTGTGCTGCTTACTGCAAGCTAGGACACTACCATGCGTCTCCAGGGAGTGGTCCTGGGGTGTGTGCTAGCGGGGCTTGTGTTTTCGGTGTTTTCCTCTACCCTCGCTGAGTTTCACATGAAAGGGAGACATTGCTCAAAAAGCAACGACAGTGGTGTGCGTAGCTGGTTCTCTCAGTTAGGGATCGGGGGCTTCAGGCAGAGCTGCGAGTGATGCAAAATCACATGGCAGGAATGGTTGCATGTTTCAGAAGTTTGGTTATGAACTAGATCACTCTGTGTTTTGCTGTTATTATTCTTACCCAAAGTTGCTAAGGATGTTCTTTTTTCTTTGAGAGGAAGTTCTCTCCTTTCTCTAAAAATTACCTAATGATAGCAGCAAGGGTAGTTCTTAATTATAGAATCTTCTAACTCTGTGAAAATGAAGCCCAACGTTTCAAAAAAGTTTTGTGTTCCTAAACACGAGAGGATTAAAAAATTATGGTATTATTTAAAGGACTCCTGGGGCATTTTGATTCACTTAGGTATATTCCAGTGTACGGAAACATTTGCTTTTCAGATCTGTAGAAGCAGAAACAGGTGGATTTGCAAACCAACACGGTGTCCCAATGCTTTAAGATTGCCATTTCATAATGATCACGTAAGCAGCCCCACGACTCCTACTTTGACCGCTACCAATGCTGTTACTATTAATAGCAGCTGAATTTATTGAGTATGTGTTCTATGCCAAGCACTGTTCCAAGTTATTTGCCATGTTTTGACTAATTTCACTTCCACAACAACTCAGTGAGGTAGATACCATTCTCTTTAATTAATTAAAGAAACTGAGGCACAGAGCCTAAATTTATACGCTAAGTGGCAGAGCCAGAATTCAAATCTGGACTCAGACCTCTTAAACTTGCTTTCAATCACCAAACAAAAAATATTCTAGAACAATGCATTCCAAAGTCTGTGCCACAGAACACCCATTTTGTTCAAATCTCCCGAAAAAAAGGAAAAAAAAGTTTATGTAATTAAATACATTTGGGAACTACTGCAAACTACCACCCCTTCATGTAGACTCATAATGTATGCTATATTAAAAGTTGTGAGAATTTTCCCAGAAAAGAAACCTATATAACAGAATGTAAAATTGAAATTTCAGCTAGGCATCAAGATAAAATAAATGCTAAATTCCCAAGTGAGTTGCTAAGTCACCATGTGCAGACTCTACAAGCATAATATCTGGGTACCTATTCCACAATTCTTGGATCCTTTCAGAGAATTGAGAGGTTTTTGTGAGATTTTCTTGGGAAAGGCTGGTCACTGTGCTATGGGGTCCCCACTTTTAACTGTTGGGAAAGTTGCTGCCTCTTACACCAAGCCCAGTGGCTTCAGTGGGACTAGTTAAGAGATAAATATGTGTTCCCGTACGTCAGGGACACTGCAGACTGAGGTTGATGCAAAAGTTGACTTATTAGCATTTTGGTGGCCAATCTGGGAGCTTCCTGCTGCAAAGGGCCAAAGATGTCTCACTGCTTCCCATAAGACAATGCAGAGGGTGGTAATCACTGTGGGACCTCACTGCTGGTGGACTAGGCGCTAAATGGGATGGATGTCAGGAGGGAACAAGGAGTACCCCTTAAGTCTTGACAGTTGATGCTAGAGAGATCTCCTCGGATGCAATGTCCAAAGAACTCTCCAAATTGGCACATATGAGTCACCTTCACCATCTGCTATGCCCAAGGGACGTGAAGTCACTCAGGAAAGTAAGCACTATAAACCTCCTCACCTCTTTTTCCTGGGCTCACCAAGGGCAGCCAGATAAAATACAAGATGCTCAGTTAATTTAGAATTGCAGATGAATGTTGAACATTTTTTATTATAAGTATATCCTATCCAATATTTGGGACATACTTATATTAAAAATTACTTGTTATTCATCTGAAATTCAAATTAACTAGGCATCTTATATTTTTATCTACAAAATCTGGCAAACTTACCCCCTCCCCACCTTTCCCCTAGCAGCTGGTGAGTAGGTGAATGGTGAGGGGCAGGAAAGAACAGAAGTTGTTCTGTTTTCTGAATTAATACTATTTAAAGAGATTTAAAGATCTTCCCCAAAGAATAAGTAGAAAAGTCAACAGATCTGCTAAGGTCATTAAGCATGGGCAGGGAATTCTTGTACTACTAAATAAATTTGAAAAAAATTGAATGAGAATAAAAAATTAAATTGTATTTTGAGTATACCACAAATCTTCTTGGTTAGATGATCCAGGTCTATCTACTTGACTGTGTGTTGAGCTGTTCCTCTCCAGGACCGTAACTATCAACTTCTCTTGGAAGTTGTGCTTTTCAGGATACTTTTTTTTTAATCATTGTATTTTATTTTAATTTATTTCATCATGATAAATGAATTCTTTAATCTCCATCCCCTATTTCTCCCATCCCCCACATACCTCCCCTCTAGTAACCATCAGTTTGTTCTCTATAGTTAAGAGGCTGTTTCTTGGTTTGTCACTTTTTTTTTTTTTTCTTTGCTCATTTGTTTTGTTTCTTAAATTTCACATATGAGTAAGATCATATGGTATTTGTCTTTCTCTGACTGACTTATTTTGTTCAGAATAATATGATCTAACTCCAACCATGTCATTGAAAATGACAAAATCTCATCCTTTCTATGGCCAAGTAATATTTGATATATATATATGTATACACACACACACATATATACATATATATTAGTCTTTATTCATTCATCTGTTGATAAATACTTGGACTGCTCCCATAGTTTGCCATGGCAAATAATGTTTTTATAAACATAGGGGTGCGTGTATCCCTTTGAATTAGTGTTTTTGTATTTTGGGGGCAAATGACCAGTAGTGTAATTGCTAAATCATAGAGTTCTATTGTTTGAGGGGCCTCCATACAGTTTTCCACAGTGACTGCACCAATTTACATTCCCACCAACAGTGCAAGAAGTTTCTTTTGTTTCTATACACTAGCCAACACTTCTTTCTTGTATTTTTTATTTTAAACCATTCTTCAGAACACATTTTGAGAAATTCTGCTTTGTTCTGTAACTTTGTGGTGTAATTTAACGAAAGGGCTGTCCTGGAGAATTTTAGCAAACTTAGGTGGGAGGCCATGGTATTAGCATATGAGGTCCCATAAGCTTTCAGATTAAAAAAACAACAACCCTATTCAGAAGGGCTTTATACAACAAAAGAAATGCTTAGGTTCAGGTGACTGGAAAGTCCAAATTAGGGAGGACTTCAGGATTGGTTGAACTAGCAGCTCAGCCATGCCACTAAGGACACAGTTTCTTTTGTTTTGTGTTGCTTTGTTTTTCTGTCTTATCTCTTTACCGTCAACAATGTTAATTTTATTCCAAGACTGGGTCCCTTGCTCTTAGTAAGGTGGTTACAAATTTCAACAGGGCCTGGGAAGGGAGAGAGCAGTGTTGTCCTGGCATTCTGGATAGCCTGGTGGGGCGGTCGCCTGCTGGCCCTGTGCTTCCTGGAGCCAGAGGATGGAAGTTACCGAGAACCTGAAGTTTATCCAGGCTTTTCCAGGGGCTGAGAGTGGGTTCTAATTTTACCAAAACATAGGAGCTGTGTGGGAAAGAACAGCTAGATGATTGCCAGGGATGGGGGTGGAGTGTGAGAATGGATGCTGGGTCAAACAACAAACGTCCAATACAGCTGGGAATTTGTGTTGCTACCATTCTGCATGCAGGGGTGATACTCACAACTGGCAACAGTCAGGGCACCTGGGTGGCTCAGTGGTTGGGCATCTGCCTTCAGCTCAGGTCATGATCCCAGGGTCCTGGGATCCAGCTCCCCATAGGGTTCCCTGCTCTGCGGGGAGCCTGCTTCTCCTTCTCCCACTCCCCGTGCTTGTGTTACCTCTCTTGCTGTCTCTATCAAATAAATAAAATCTTAAAACAAAACAAAACAAAACAAAACAAAACAAAACAAAAAACTGTCAACAGTCTGTACTCTCTTGGGCACCAGCCAGTCTGAAAAGATACTCTCCTCTTATTAGGTAGGAGGCTGGTGCCCAAAGGCCTCTTGCTTGCAGAGTGACTTTAATCCTTTAGTTGCTTGATATTGAAGGGTCCAGGAGCTCCTAAGGAAGGTGACAGAAGGCTATGATAGGTGGGCACCCAGAGGACTCAGGGCAATAGCTATTTAACAGCTGAAACAGAAATATAACATTGTCTTAATTTATTTAACAGCATTTATAATTGTACCCATGTATACTAGCTCAATTATTTTTTAAAAAAATTCATTTACTTATTAAAGAAAGAGAGAGAGAAAGATTAAACAAAGAGGAGGAGTGGCAGAGGGAGATAGAGAAAGAAGCAGACTCCCTGCTGATCAGAGAGCCGACTCGGGGCTCGAACCCAGGACCCTGGGATCATGACCTGATCTGAAAGCAGATGCTTAACAATTGAGCCACCCAGACACACCTAGCTCAATGATTTTTTTAAAAAATTAAAAAAAAATTAGGATTCTGAGTGAAATTCTTCACTTAATTCCTTATTTGAAAAATGAGTGGGTTAAATTAGATGATTTTACAACTCCTTTGACAGCAATGTTTGTGCTGTATTCTATAAAATTTATATAAATAAGCCTTTAATTTTATCTATCATGCACATTGTGATATGTCTGCATTAAACAGAACATAGTAAACAGTTATATATCTTTAAATGCAGAGAACCAAATTTGCATTTAAACTTGGCACATAACATTTAACTGAATTAAGTCTGAATTTAACTAGATCTTTATGCTGAAATTTTCAAATGCACTATTTCTAAAGACCATGAGGGTCTTTCTCTTGTTTTTCATATTCTATCTTTTACAGTAAAACAAGGGGGGAAAACAACCATTTAACGTGTTAAAAACCATAAATGTTGTTTTGACCTTAACAGAAAGCAGAGAAATGGCTAGAGTTGCCAGGCTTTCACATGAAGATGGTTTAGTGGCTGAAGTAATTCATTCATGGCCACTATTTGTAGGGTTACCGAAGGGTGGAGGGGTAGAGGGATTAGAAGCCACAGGTCATTTCCTCTCCCACTGGGTCAGGGCCCACAGGGCAGAGCTGATGTGCAATTTGGAGAACATGAGTTTTTCTCGAGGGCTTTGCTTGCCTGCTCTCTCACTCCCTGAGAAGGCTTCTCAACTTCTTAGGTCCTCAACTGGCTAGTCTTCTCAGATACAAAAAAACACAGGGAAAGAATTTTTTTCCTAAAATAAATGGAAAAGCAGTAACAGTGACAAATCTTTTCCCTATTTCCCATCGTCTTGTCCCTTCTACCTCCCCACCCATCTCTTGTCCCCAAACAGAGTTAATTATTCCAGAAGGTAGTGTTGTTTGTAGGCACCAGAATTACAGGTGGGAAGAATATTATTACGTATTTCCTATTTTTTTCCTACATAGAGACATGCATAAAATGTTTGGGATATTTTCAATTTTTCAGTCTGAGGAGCATTTAAAATATTTGCAGATCTATTTTTGTGGATATTTTTTCTGTATTTAAGTCATCAAAATGTCAAAGCCAAGAAAGGTTTTGACTTTCTAAGAGAGAACTTTTTGACTATAGCCAATATTTTCTCCTATCTTCAGAGCAAAAAGCTATCCTGATTTGGTAGATCCATAGGTCCTTCTCTCCTTCTTTATACATAATTTCTGATAGAGTTATAGGCATGCACATATCTGCATTGATTAATCCAGTTGAAAAACCTTAGAGACTTCCAAGAAAACACATAAGCCACAGGAGTAAGGACTGATCATCCTATCCCTTTAGAGGTGTTTTCTGTTACAGGCCTAGCTAGACCTAAATAATAAATGTATTATAATGTTTTGAACAAAGTAGTTCTCAAATATAATTTATAAAATTTGCCACCCAGACACTGTAATAAATTTATTAACCATGAACGAGGACCCTGTTTTTTTGGGTCTGCGTCTTTGGCTATATACATATCCAAACATGAATATATCCAAACATATCCATTTATGTATATAGTCTGCCTTATCTTTAATGTTACATATAGTTAATATATACTCTAACAGCAACTCGATAAACCTTAAGTCTCCACAATTAAATTATTTTAAATTAAAATTTGTTTTTGAAACATATGTAACTGTGTTTGGGCATACAGGATTCATACAGAATTTAAAAACAAAACAAAAATTACTCTCATCACCTACGTAAGTTTGCTCATTTAGTTCTCAATAACCGCCAAGGAACAACGTTACCCACATTTTACAGGTGAGAAAACAGAGCCAGAGAATGTCAATAACTTGTTCAAGGTGACACAGACTTCTTTAGTGGTTTGTTGTTGTGGTTTCCAACTCATATTTTGCTGATTCTAAAGCCTTTATGTTTTCTACTACATCACATCTTGTTTTTTATACTCCATTATTTGAAGGCATTCTTCATTTTAATTTTCTAGGTATGTGGGTGAAAGGTTGAAAAGAGTTGAAAAGTGCAAATAGATAAACTCTAACGATGACTACAATAGTAGCCATCACTATAGAGCTGAGAATTATTACCTATTACCTGACGTGTCATCCAGGACTTTTCTCAAGACAGCTAATCAAAATACTTCTCAGAGGCACATATTTATAGTTCTCAGCTTAACATATGACTTTAACAGTATAAAAGTGCACAAACCACTTGTTATTCCAATGTACAACATGCTCCATCTTTGACATGTCTGAAAGAAACTATTTTCCGAAAGGCTTCTTTAACCCTAGAAATTCATATTTTCTCTCAGAATTTTTTCTTTATATGTTAGTTCAAGTTTGCAGAGAAGCAGACCCCATGGAGTATGAAAGAGATTTATTGAGAGAAGAAGGTAGAGAAGCTGGGGAGAAAGGTTCAGACTGAAAAAGTGCTCTGACCACTGTGGAAAAAGAAAAAGAAAAGGAAGGAGGACTGGATAGGTTTTCTCACAGGTTGGATTAAGCACAATAACATATGCAAACTATTCAGCAGTTCCTTGGTACTAAATGAATACTCTGGAAACATAGGTCTTGTTCTTAATCTCTGTTTTTAAAAATCATTGAAATGAGAACTGTAGATACTTTTTTTTTAAAATTTTGTTTATTTATTTGAGAGAGAGAATGAGTGAGAGCATGGGTCTGTAGAAGGGGCAGAGGAAGAGGGATAAGCAGACTCCCTGCTGGGCAGGGAGCCTGAGGGTGGGGGGGATCCCAAGACCCTGGGATCATGACCTGAACTGAAGGCAGACACTTAACTGACTGAGCCACCCAGGCACCCCAAGAACTGCAGATACTTGTTACAACTCATCTGCCCTGTGCATTTTTTTTGGTAAGAGCTGTACTGTTACAATGGAAAATGGATGTCAAGCCAGTGGTTTCCTTCCTTGAGTGCTTAGTGAACAATGTTTAGGCATCCTGAAAGCTAGAAAAGTTTCTAGGAAAGTTGAAGTGACAGAGAAAAGCTTTAAAAGTCAACATTTTCCCTAATTGATTGCTCAATTTAAAAAATTAGTTTCTTATATTTTAGAAATCTTTCAGTTGGAAATATTTACACTTTTTGAGAAGTATGTTGTTTGCAAATACTTTAAAATAGATCATATGGACTAAATGGTAAAGCTCATAGTCAACTATTATCTAATCAATTCTAATTTGCACTTAATTGAAAAGTTGAGGTATTTTAAAATAAGATTAAAAAACTGTATCTATACACACAAACTAGCCTCACCTTTGACTTAATGAGCAAGCCAATTTAATGTAAAAGTAAATTGGAAGCTTTGAACTGAACAATGACTTCCTGCACTTGATATGAGAACAAATATGATTTGGTTGAGTTTTATTAAGGCTTTGTCCAAAGTTAAAAAATCCCAAAGTTATGGATATTAAATTTAAAATTGAACATGATATTTAAAAAAAAATCCTGTTTTGACTTTAGAGGAAGAGACAAAATTGGGCTGAAACATTAATGCATGCTTTATACCACATCTGACATTTATTTCAGCATCCTTTATTTTACAGTTTAAGAAAGAAATATATATTCATTAGAAAAAAGGTAAAGCTTGCATAAAAATTTTTAAAAATAAAAATAAAATTGTCCTTGGTTCTACTACCTAAAACAACTATTGTTAACGTTTTAATATATTTCCAAAATAAACCAAGCTGCGATAATTATTCTCAAGAAACATGTATACTTATAAAATAAATAGCAGGTTTAATACTTGAATACTATGCTCTCTCATTCTTAAGAAATTATGTTTCCCTTCTCCTAGATTGTGGTCATTGGATTACTGACCTTATTGTCATCTTACCTCAGAACATTCTTAACTGACCCTCTTAAAAATGCTGCATGAAAAAATACTATTTCTTATTTAGAGTAAATATTATTTATTTAAAATAAATTTTAAATCAAGATTTTACATGTTTGGGGCAGCATATAATGTTCCTAATTTGAAAAACCCCTTTCTTTTTTAAAGCTCCACTTGGAAATCCTTACTAATATTCAGGAGTCATTTATGCAAATTTATACATGTTTTCTAAGAAGTATAAATGAGGTTCCTAGAGGACAAGTCTTGTCTATTTTTCTGCACGTAGAGCAGCCAGTGCAACTTCTTGTCATAGCAAACAGCATTTCATAAGATGATGAACCTTTCAGTGTCTAATACTAGTTCTGGGGACATAGTCCATAGACACATAGTCTATGGTGGGAGTTTGGCACTGGATTTCTCTTTTCTTCTTGTTTTGGGAATATCATAAGAAATCGGTGGCTAGAAAAAATTTGAAAAAGAAAGAATATGAGACTATAATTCTTACCTAGTATGTGTATGCTCTGTAGAAAAAGAAAATGTTTTCCTGTGAGGTCACTGTCTTAGATGCTACAGTCCTTTAATGTGGGGTTGGGTGTGAGAGGGAGGAAGAGACAGCTGTCCCCTCCTTACATGCAGCATATGTTGGATTGTCTATATCAGATTTTTAGTGACCACTGAGAGGGATAGAAGATGCCATTTTCTTTTCTTTCCTTTCTTTCTTGCTTGCTTACTTGCTTGCTTGTTTAAGATTTTATTTATTTGTAAGAGAGAGACAGAGAAAACACAAGTTGGGGGAGAGGCAGCCTCTCCACTGAGCAAGAAGCCTGATGCTGGACCCTGGGACCCTAGGATCGTGGTCTGAGCTAAAGGCGGATGCTTAACCCACTGAGCCACCCAGGCGCCCCAGAAGATGTCATTTCTGATGAATCACAATGAGGGGATCACATTCAGGGAAATGTGTTGCAAGAAAATATTCTTTTGAGATTGTATTTTCAATAAAGTGGACTTCCTCTTCCCTTGAACAGTATCTTTATTATGTTAGCCATAAATAGGTAAAGGGTTTGGTGATTTGAGATATTCACATTAGAAAAAAATAAGAAATAGAGCTTGAATTTGAAGAGTAATTAAAGATAGAAAGAATAAACTAAAACAAGGGAAGGTTGTGGTGTTAACAGAATCCATTAAAGAATCTGGGAATCAGAGGGGGGAAAAATATGAAGTGGAAAAAGCATAAGTTTTGGAATCACATAGGTAGCCCTGGGTTTCATTGAAATCAAAGTTTTGTTTTTGGTCCAGTTCATTAAGAATGATGTGAAATCTGATTTCTTTGAATCCAATTTCCTTCATCTACAAAATGGTGCTGTTTCTCAATGGTCATTTATCAAGCTCTTTTTTTTTTTTCTTCCGGTTTTATTTATTTGAGAGAGAGCAAGAGAGAAAGAAAGCATGAGTGGGGGGGTCGGTGCAGAGGGAGAAGCAGAGTCCCTGATGAGCAGGGAGCCTATGGGGATGGATCCTGGAATCATAACCCGAGTGGAAGGCAGACACTTAACAGACTGAGCCACCCAGGCACCCCTCATCCAGCTCTTAATGTGTACCAGATACTGTGCCAAATTCCTTACATTCTCACTTTAATTAATTAGAGTAGACATCATCTAAGGCAAGTGTAACTGTCCACATTTTATGGAGAGAAATAGACACAGGAATGTTAAGAAACTTGCTCACCTTTGTAGATTATAGATAGCAAATTTGGATCTGTGTTCTTTAGCCACAGTGCTATATCACTCTCCCTGTGGTCATAGCTATATCATGATGACTATTATAAGCTAATGATTTAAATGTTTTATACCATGGTGTTTGAGTTAAGTTAGCTCTGCTCATCCCAGGTAGTGCCAGAAGGAGACTATTAGCTGCTCTGGCATTTTCTTAGTTTTTATAGAGTTTATCTTCCAATTACTTGACCCATTTCCTCATTTCCTCTCAAAAGTGCAGAGTCTTATACATTAGTTACTGTCTAATATGAAATATAGGCTTGGAGTTTGTGAAAAGGCTTACAGTATCCTGGCAATGTCTGGAGGAATTCTTGACTATCGTATGATTATAACTGCGAGTCACTATTTTTTTTTTTTACTACAAATAGTATTGGATTTGCACCAAAGAAAAGTTTTCCACTTAAATAGGAAATCAATGTCCAGAGAGAAAGAACTGAGTAGGAATTAAGTAAAAAATTATTATACCACTTATTTCTCTAATCATAATACAACTAGAATGACCTAAAAAGTTAAAGGAGAATGGCGAGATGCGTGTTCCTAAATGAAGTGTAACTGGGTACAGGTTTCCAGGCCCTCATAGTTACAATATATTAGAAGCAAAAGAAGTAATATTACAAACTGGAATATTTAATATTTGTAAAAATTCTTTATCTTAATGTTAGCCAAAGGTGTGATAATCCTAGAATGGTCAACTTAGTTCAACAATCATGAGGGCCTGATTTGGAACAAGGATATAGATATACACAAATGAAGAATGTCTCTTCCCTTCTCCTTAGCCAGGGGACAGACCACCAGTGACTCCATAGGCAGGTGGTAGTGCTGCTGTGCTATGGGAGGGCACTGGGAAACGGGGATTGAATGTTGGAATGGTCAAGCCTTGATCACCATTTAAAAATTTTAAGTATGTTACAACTTTGAAATTGTTACTCTTAAGGAATCAGGTACTTGCACAGGTAACAGAAAGGCCCTATTGAAAAGAATCATTAAATTATTAGGGAAAGTTTCAAGGCCAATGTAGGGGTTATACTCACTCAGAAATCAGAAATACAGTACAGTGAAGAACTGGAGGACCTATGATGCAGAATTAGTGTTTTACAACAAATTTACTTTTAGCTACTATTTTTGATTGTGTACTTCATTTAAAAACCTTGAACTAGGGATGCCTGGGTGGCTTAGATGGTTGGGCATCTGCCTTTGGCTAGGGTCGTAATCCCAGGTTCCTGGGATCGAGCCCCGCATCGGGCTCCCTGCTCAGTGGAGAGTCTTCTTTCTCTTCTGCCTCTCTCCCCTTCTTGTGCTCTCTTTCTCTCTCAAATAAATAAATAAAAATCTTAAGAAAAAAAAAACAACAAAAAAACCCCCAAAACTTGAACTAAATTCAGCTTTATTTGTATTATTTATTTATTTAAAGATTTTCTTTATTTGAGAGAGAGAGAGTGAGAGAGAGTATGAGAGGGGAGAAGGTCAGAGGAAGAAGCAGACCCTCAGTGGAGCTGGGAACCCTATTCGGGACTCGATCCTGGGACTCCAGGATCATGAGCTGAGCCAAAGGCAGTAGCTTAGCCAACTGAGCCACCCAGGCGCACTTCAGCTTTATTTTCTTACTGCAAAATTAATGCATATTCTTTTTAGAAAATACAAGGAATAACACAAATAAAAATCTCCCTTTACCTTACTATGTAGTGAGGAACGAAGCTAACATTTTGCTCTAAGGTTCTGGAATTGCTGTATTCTAATGTAAATGATATAGTTGTAACCATGTGATTATTCTCCAAGTACTGTTTTGTAGCCTGCTCTTTTTTTTTTTTAAACTTAATTTCATTTAATTTATTATGAAGATCTTTTTCATGTCAGTACATGGTAGAGTATTTTAAAGGTTATATCGTCTTCCATTATAAGGATGTATAGGAACCTTAATTATTCAGTCAATTCTCAATCAGTGGACATTTAGGTTATTTTCACTTTTCTACTTTTGCAGACAATGCTGAAATAAAAATGCATGCACATATATTTTTGCACAGGGCCATAATTACATACACAATTATATTCCATGATTACATGAAAATCCTAGAAGCAGAATTGCTTTTTATGCATGTTTCTAAATTTTCTCTAGCTTAGTCAACTTATACTCCGTCAACAGTCCAGGGAATCTTGCCCATACCTCACATCTCCAAACCTGGTCAACTCAGTACTTAACATTTAAGTCTTTGCCAATTGACTAGGTAAAAATTGTATTTTATTATTCTAATTTGGCTGTCTTTGATTATCATGCTAAATATTTTCATAAGTTTATTGGTAGTATTTTTTTCTATATTTGAATTATAGAATTGAAATTGCTGTTGTTTATAATCCTAAACACTGTATAAGTTATGCAGTTTTGCATTTATTTTTTTCCAGTTCTTTACTAATTTTCTAATTTTAAACATTATTATTAATGCACATGAGTCAGGTCTGCACTGTATGACATCTTTTTCATTAAAATAGAGTAGCCACCTCCATCTACCTTTAACTGGCCTGAATCTGTTTTTCGTTTTTTCTTTTTTCTTTTTTCCTTTTGCTTTAAACATGAAACCATGTGTCAAGTTTCATTTCTCAGTTGCCACTTCTCCCCTTGAGTTGTCAGTTTTGTTTTTGGTCTAAAAGGAAGGGTAAGTGAGAGGGCATCTCATTAAATCAATGTCTTTGGGCAAGATTTGTATAGTTATCTACTTTGCATATCTTATTTTAGTTTGTCATTTGAAAATAAATTTAAACATAATAATATGCATTCTTGTGTTTAAAATAATCATTTATACCTGAGAGTCTTTAAAAACAACAAAGGCATTTTTATTTGGGGATACCAATATAAACATTTCTTTAAGGAAATTTGACACTCTTTAAGAAACAACCATATACAAAATGGCAATTACATGAAGTAACTTATATAAGACTGTTCATGGGCCTTTCCCTAAACACTGGAAAAGATCAAAGAAAGCAATTTGACTTCACCTTCTTTTTTTTTTCCTGGTCTAACAAGCTCTTCTTGGGTGTCAGTACTTCATTCCTTGGTTCAAAAACACAGGTAACTGTGGGGATTATAAATTTCATGAAGAAACAAGTTCTACTGTTACCTCTTTAAATCCTACAGTCTATTAGTTATGTATGTATATAGTACATGACTGTGGGAACAGGCTATTTATTGCACCTTTTAACAGGGAATTATAATCCATTTATAATTTCATTGTGATTGTTGATATATTTACATATGCCATTTTTCTTTATATTTCCTATTTACTATATGTTTTCTTCTCTTTATTTTCTTCTTTCTTGCATTCTGTCAAGTACTTTAGACAGTATTAGCAACAAGATTCAATAGATACTTATCAACTGCATTTGTACAGCATGTGTTTGTGTATTTGCGTGTGTGTGTGTGTGTGTGTGTATGAGAGAGAGAGAGAAAGAGCGAGGAGTATTATAAGTGACAGCTCTAGGCATATTTATGAATCCCTCAGTTATAACAACAAATTTGGGGTTATCATAGTACATTGTGTACAATAGACACTGCAAGAACAGTGTAATTTTTGAGTTATTGACTATTTTCAAGGAACTCCACAAGTCTATGGCATAAAAGGCATAAATTTAAACCACTGACCTACGATGTGATGAGCAATAAATGACCCAGTCGGTGAGGTCAAACATGCAGAATTGACCTTTCAATTCTGCTTAATTTTTTACACATCATACCGTAGCTCTAAATAGTTTACACTGTCTTAAATTTATATGAAGTAAATGGTATGCTATTCTAGAATTTGTAAATTTAGAGATTTGTAAAGGTTTTGTAATACAAATTTCTTAAATACTTGATTTTCTCCAAAAAGGAAAAGAGCAAAGTTGCTTGTTGAAGACTCTCCCACAGGAAATTTTTTAAAAATTAAAAATAGTCTTTAGAAGGAGAGGCTCGCCTGCTCTCTGCCCAGCCCAGCTATGGCCGAGGAAGAGGCCCTGGGGGGTGATTCTGACCTGTGGGTGAGTAGCAGGGGATCTGAGGTGGTTCCTGAAGCCTACATATTGTTTGATGCGTAACATTTTATTTGATCTAAGAATACCACGAGAATATTTATGTCTTCTGCCTTGTATATAATTAAGAGCAAATGGAAGAGTGAATTTATACAGTATAGATCATAAAGTATTCTAGCAGGGAGAACCGTTTATATTTCATTTTGAACTAATGGTAATACGGAAGTGAAATCTTTCTAATCAGAACTCATAGGAGCCAGCAGATAAAAATGTCTTGTCCCATCAGCGTTGACATACGAAGTACTTGTATATGAAGCCTAACTCTTATTAACATGGCAGTGATAGGAAACTAGCTAATTAGTATATCAAGTAACAAATAAGAAAGTCTCTGAATGATGTCAAATTGATATCTTTTACTAGGTCTGTAGAGCATTATAAAAATATTAAGAACATTGTATCATAAAGTCTCTAAATTGGCGACTTGCCCAAGTTAACTATAATTTAACTTAATCACATATAGTCAACTTAAAAAAGTTCCACCATAATTTAAAAGTTACCTTTGGATATTAGAAAGTTGTTACTCACATACTTAAACCAAGAACTTTTTAATTTAATAAGATCAGTCAACTAACAGAATACTTCCCCCCACTTTGAGATTAGTAAATAGACATTTCATGTGAGTTTATGTTTTACTGTGACTTAACTCGTCATAAAAGCCTTCACTTCAATAACAATTTGACACATTGGATATTTAAAAGTAGATTTGTTTGTTTTCTTTTCAGTGTTGCATGATGCAGTCTTAGGATGCAATTCCCATTTTTATACTTTAGAAATGTAACTCTACTAAGCAGATGACAAAGACAACAAGAAGCGATAAGTTAGCTCATTCTCGGGTGGATTTTTGTATCTGCAGTGTACAATCAGGTAACCAGTACTACAGTTTTTCCCTGTACACTTACGTAAAGGCTAGTCATAACTGTTTACTCATAGACTTGATAAAAACAAAGAATGTTGACTCAAAGGAAAGAATTTAAAACAAGACGCAGCATTTGCAACAGACAGTCCTATCCATACCAATCTCTGTGGAAGGCAAAATCAAGTAACTATTTACGGATATTCGGATGGTTGGAATTATCCTCCTGTTTTTTTTCCTGGCACTTCTGTCTGGTACTGAATGCCATCATCTCGCTCCCTGGCTATACCAGTGGCTCTTTTGCAGGAAAATTTGTTATTATTTTAATATGGCTTAACTTCTCTGAATGAACTCTGCAGGAAAACTGATGCTTACTGTTCATTGTGGCACGCATGGCTGACAAGTCATTTCTCACTTTTGAGATTGCCAGGGGGTATAGAGAATGATTGAAGGAGTCGAGATGAATCATAGAAGAGTTCTTTCACTCAGCTCACCACCATCCTGTACATTTCTGCATCTATTTAAAAACTAACTGTGACCCCTAGTAATATTCCACCTTCAGTCACGCACATAGATTTCCTTTAAGACTGTTACTCTCACTAGCGTTAGTCTCACTCAGAGGTGATTTTGACTTGTTACAGTGCACAAATCATGGGACTTCCAGAAGCATCAGGTTGGTTGGTTTCTCACTATGGCCCAAATGGAGTAAATGCGTGCTTGTGACTGTGTGCGCCTTCCGTACGTTGATTTTAAAATTAATTATAAGTTATTTGATGACATCTCATGCAGACTTTCTTGGAGAGCTTTTCTGTGGTAAGTTCAAGAAAAATTGCTTGAGAAATGCTTGGGAGATGACTGTGCTTTTATATTTGTTGTTAAAGTCCTGGATTTGGACCACTTAGACAAATGACAATAAATAAGATTACTCTGCAGTAATTTCCTTATATATTTACTCTTAAGGTTTGTTTTGTTTTTCTAACTTTAGATATAACTGGCAAGGCACAATTGTTAGGCTGTCAGATTAACTTTCTAGAAAAATTCATGGCAATGTGTAATGATTTGTTTTAATAATGATGTGAAATTAATACCAAGTAGTCCTCAGAGTAATTCGAGATAATAAAAATCTTGACAAGCTATGTTTCTACATGTATCTGTATGTATATATGCATATAAATAAATTTGTATTAAAAATGTGGAAATATTATGGTTTAAAAATCTCTAAAATGAGATACATGTAATTTAAAATATAAATTACAACCATGTATTTTATAATATATGATTTATAATGATTTATAAATTATAGCCATATAATTTATAATAAACCTTTTAATGCTCTTATAATGTAAATTACATTTCCTACTAGAGGAATTCATGTATGACACACCAACTTAATCAAGTTTCAAACTTTTTACTATCAGAGTTATTCTATCTGTAAAATTATGTCCATTTCTCCTTCCATCATTGGAACATTATGAATATACAATACGCAAGATTTTCTAATATACAAAATTAGCATATCTACTTAAGATGTTAAGAAGGACAATAATACACTTTTCTTCAATGTTATTTTATATATTCCCAGAAAAAACTAAAGGGATGAAACAGAAGTAAGGCAGATTCTTAATCTTTGTTAAATGAGAGTGATTGTCACTTGACATTCCAGTTTGGAAATTTTATTTAATTTTATTTTTAAGATTTTATTTATTTATTTGAGAGAGAGAGAGAGTGCACACAGGAGCAGGGGACATGGGGATGGGTAAGAGGGGGCAGAGGGAGAAGAGGACTCCCCTCTGAGCAGGAAGCGCAACCTGGACTTGATCCCAGGACCCCTAGATCATGACCTGAGCCGAAGGCAGACACTCAACCAACTGAGGCATCCAGGAACGCTTTTAGTTTGAAAAATTTAAAGCAACACTTTAGAAAACCCACTAGCTTTATATAATAATTTTTAACTCAAGATTTTAAAAAACCTTTATATTTATGAGTCTTATAATGTCCTTGAGAATTCTATAGACTTAGATATTACCAACTACCCTTAGATATGAAAGATTAAAATGATTTGTTCAGTGACCCAACATTTCTAATAACCCATTTTTTTTTCTTTTCCTAACACTTTACCTGATTGATTGAGCTATTTTTTTAAAGTAGCATTTCTCAAGGACACTTATTTTCCTGATTGGTAATAGTGCTTTTGCTGATTTGTTTTTAAAAAGCAGATGTCTTCTACCTTCTGTATTTTGTTTTTGTTTAACATTTGGAGATATATTTAATTGTTTTGAATTCAGTTTTAAAGTTTTCCAAGAAAACTTCTTTCTTATGATTTATAGTCCTTTTTTTCTATATTTATGAAAAAGTATTAAAAGGCTGCTATAATATCATTATTAATAGTAATGTGTTGATAGAAATTAATATAAGATAGAATACACATATAAGGAAATAATATTTTTATTTGATAAAAGTTTAAGAGAAATTAACAAATTAACTGATTTATAAAACCAAAAACTATATTTTCAACTTCCAAACAGATTATAAGAATATGCCCAATATTTGAGATTTCTCTTAATGTGAAAGATACATAGGATGAACTTGAATTACTTGATCTCTGAAAAGATTCTAAGCTTTCTCTGATATTCAAACCTAATATTTAGAGGTACATAGTAATTCATTTGAGTCACCACTGAAGGTCAAAACATAACCCATTTTCTCTTGAATCAAAAGATGTTTACAATAGTATGTTTTCTGCAGTAAAGTCTTTTGTGGTTGCTGCTAATTACATGTTTTTAACTTCAAAGTCTTTAAAAGGAGTGCAGGTACAAGTAGACCTAATGTTTCTTAGGTGAAAGAGTTCAGGAAAGTCTCCAGGCTTGGAAAAATGTGTATATATATAAAATACCAGTAGTATCTTCATTATGGATTTTTAACTTCAGCTGAATACAGAGCATCCTATCTTACTATATTACTGAATCAAGTCAAAAAATTATATACACTACACAAATGATGCCATAGGGAATGTGTAGCACTAATATTTTTAATTAAAAGACAAAACGATAATCCACATGATGCTGTAGCTAAGCATTTGATGATCTCCAATTATATTAGCAGTAACATTTTCATTTGATAACTAAATAACTGGGTAATTAAAAACATGTAATTAAAGCAAAGTCATATCCTAATTTATGAAGTCAATGAAAACAAAGAACATAGTAAAACTCTATTGAAAAAGTTACTATACCATCATAATGAGATATATTTTTACCAATATACCTTACAAGGAAAACAAAGGTTAAACTTTGCCTGATGCTCCCTTGTTAAGATATTCTAGAAGAGCATGTGATAAAATAAGTCCTGATTCATAAACACAATACAGAATGTTTTTTCCCCCATGAGTTTTTTGCCAGTCCTGTTATTGTGAATGGCAAAAGGTGAAAGATAACATTGGAAAACAGTGAAGAATCACTATACAAACTTGTAAAGATTAAGGCCAGACTCTTAATTTATTACTCAGTAACAATTAATTACAGGGCACAGGTATAATTTTTGCTATCTGCATTGTTACCACTTTTCTCACTAGATGAAAGTGGGCAGAATCATTCAGATGTAGTCCAATTGGAGCCCAGTATGAAGGGTGGTGTGGATCAAGGCACCATGGTTCTTGAGAGAGGAAAAGTCCTGAACGTACATAAGCAATCATGAAGAAAGGAATTGATCCAAGCAGAGCCTTTCTGTCAGAGTTCAAGGACCATAGCAGTTGTATTTGCCTTGTGAACTTGATTAAAAACAAAGAAGTCCAGTCAGCCAAAACAAAAAAAAACAAAAATAAAAGCAAAAACAAAAAACTCAAACCCCCAAACCAGCATATGACACAATCATACCCATGAACACAGGTACTTTTCAGTCATCTCTTTAAAAATAAACTCTTCTTGTATTTATGAAGCACTATGAATAGTATCAGCAATACTTTTCCTCTTTCTTTGTTGCTGACACCAATTAACTCTCCAGTCTATGAACAGAGATTGAAATGTCACAGTCACTTTTAGAGTGATACAGACCTCTTCCTTTTTCTGGCAAAATCCTCTGCATGAATGATGTTGGAGAGAACCTTAGTGAGGTGACTATCTGATGTCTCTGTACTGCTCCCAAAGTCATAGTTCTTCACGCAAGGGCACAAGCAGTGCACGATGGCCCGGCGGATGTAGCTGTCAAAGATATAGTAAATGAAAGGGTTGATGCAGCTGTTGGCAAATGCCAGAGGCCCACTCACCTCCATGCCCAGCTGGAGAAAAGCTGATGAAAAGTAGACTTCTTGCTGCAACCCAGAGACAATGGCCAGGAGCTTGAAAGTATTGAAGGGCAGCCAGGAGAAGACAAAGGCTGCCACAACAATAAAGATGATCTTTATGGATTTCCGCAGCTTTCTGTTATGTTTCCCCGCCTGTTGGTAATGCGCACACAGCTTCCTTGTTATGCAACAGTAGCAGGTGACAATGCTCACCAAAGGGACGAAGAAGGTAAAAATTAAGGCCACCAGGGCCCAAGTCAGTTTCGTGGATGTAGCCCTCTTCTCTGCACAGTATGGCTTACCATCAATCAGGGTGAGTTCCCTGGACAGAAGAGTAGGCAAACCCAACAGGCAGGAGATAAACCAGACGCTGGCACAGACTCCATAGGCACAGTCTCTCCTTCTGAATTTCCTGGATATGGCTGGGCACACGATGGCCAGGTAGCGGTCAACACTCATGCAGGTGAGCAAGAAGACACTGCAGTGCATGTTGACTGAGATCATGTAGGAGCTGCCTTTGCACAGGAAGGAGCCTGTCCTCCACAGTCCTAAAGAAGCTTCTTTATCCACCCAGAGAGGCAATGTGACAAGAAAAATGAAGTCAGACACGGCCAGGTTGATGATGAAGATGTCGATCAGTCTTCGGCTGCCCCGTTTGAAATGCAAGGCGCTCATGAGGATGAGGTTCCCCAATGCTCCAGTCAGGAACACAGCTGTGTAAAAGACTGGAAGGAAGATCGATGTATAAGGAACATGGGAGTGGGTGTCCTCAAGATCAGGATTTTTGCTGGTAGCGTAGAAATAATCCAAATAAACTGAGGTTGCTTCTGGGTCCATTGCTAAAGATTGGCTGGCTGCCAAATCTGGTATTTCTTCATCTAGGAAGTTTTTGTATACATTTTCAAAATCACAGGTGGCTTCTTTTATCTACTGGCTGCCTCTTCCCCAGCACCCGCACCACCCCACCCCTTAAAAGATCTTGGGACAAGCATAAAAACAGAGATGAAAAAAATGCAGTTTCTACCAATCCTCAGAAAGGGCCTACAAGGAACACCACCCTGATTGGTGTTTGTGGTTGTGGTTTTCTTTATTTGCATTTGCCCTGGAGACTGGGGTGCTTTTTGACTTTTGTCTTGAAGATATTGTTTTTTTCCTCTAAATCCAGATATTAAAAAAACACATTAGCTGTTTTTCCCCTACCTACTTTAAACATATCCTTCGCTTTTCTGACACTGACAATCCTTTTGATCTAACTGTTACACATACAAGATACTTTCTTTTAGATTTTTGACGGTGACAAAGATCCTCCTTTTAATTACGTCGAAGCGAGGAAAATAGTCTTTCACTGCAGAAAGAGTGAATTAATAATTCCCTTAATCATATACATCCACATCTGCAGCAAACATAATGATTCCAATTAGGGTATGGGATTCTTTACACTTATTTGGCTCTTTTGGATCATGCATAATTAATACTGTTTTGTTCAATAAGTTTAAAAAGTCCTCCAGAAACTGGGAATATGTCTTGTGCTGTTGTTGTTATAACATGTAAAAATTTTAACACAGTACCTTACACATCATAGGTGCTTTGGAAATGCTAGTTTATTTGAATTAATTAGGAAAACTCTGGGTTTCATGGTCCAGTATAACTAGCAAGTATGTATTCCTTTGGTTCAACTGTAGGCATTTTTGTTAGTTATGTAGCTGATAGGCACAGGTTTAAAAATTGCAATTTTTACACTCTTATCTGCTATTGTAATTTAACCAATGAAGTTCCTTTTATTAGATTTAAAATCCTTGATTAGGAGACTTGCTCTCTACTAATCTTCAAATAATAACCCTTCAGCAGACTCTAGGTCCCCTCTGATCTTCTCTTCTTCACACCTCGTAGCAGTGATTTTTTAGCTCTTGAACTATGACTTTTTTTAAAAGTACCTTCACACATCAGTGAGCTTCACATTGGGGATTACTGACCTAGCAAGAGACAGACCTCTAGTAAGTGACATTATAAAGGAGTTGCTGGTACAGGGATGATAAAAGAAAGATTTGGGGTTCCTTCAAAACACTTGAGAAACAGGCTAACATCAGAAGGATCCTATCCTATTTTTCTCTCATGTATTCCTTTTTCTACATGGAAAACTATGGTGAAATATAAATTCTTTTTTTTTTTTTTTAAAGATTTTATTTATTTATTTGACAGAGAGAAATCACAAGTAGATGGAGAGGCAGGCAGAGAGAGAGAGGGAAGCAGGCTCCCTGCTGAGCAGAGAGCCCGATGCGGGCCTTGATCCCAGGACCCTGAGATCATGACCTGAGCCGAAGGCAGCGGCTTAACCCACTGAGCCACCCAGGCGCCCTGAAATATAAATTCTGAAACTGACTCCATTCACTTACAATTTTTACTGGCCAATGTAGCTCAAGGCTCTTTCCTTTTCTCTTTCCCTCCACCTCATTTTATTGCCAAATTTCCAGTTTCAGGTTGATATTACTATTGCATAGAAAAATGTATGCCAGTGGCTAAAAACACCATTGATAAGCATGTAAGTCCTTTCTACTGAATTTTTATTTATCCCATAATTAATATATTGAAAAGAGTGATTTTGCTCTTTTTCCTGATGTGTTCTAATGTTACCCCAGTCTCAGATGTGTGAGTGTGTGTAGGGCAGGGAAGGATGAGGGCTCCCCTGATCTGGGGGCAGTCCCAGAAAGTCACTTGGAATTTGATTTATGACTTGGCTCTGCCTCCTTTTGTGTCCCTGCCAGCTCTGTGTTGTTCAGGGGGGCGTATCCTTCTCTAAGTATAGGCTGCAGATGAGAGAAACTAATTAATGCTTTGACATTTCTGGGATAGAAATCTTTCCCACTGAGTAAGCCTTACATATTTAATAGAATAAATTCATTTTGTCAAATAGTTTGAAGTAGGACAATATTTACTTGACAAGGATTGATGGGGTAAACATAGAATATTGAAACACTACATCTATATATGTCTCTCTATATCTATATCTATTTTTCTCATGTCTCCAGAATTCCGCAAAAATGTGTTATAAAATGGAAAAAAGTTTACGCTCATACTCTGGAGGAAAACGTCTGGCCTATATTTATTCTGTCAGCCTTAAATTTTCTTTCAGCATTCAAAAGTTGGTTTGGTGTAAACTATCTCAAATAAATCTGACTTCTTCACTAAGTTTGAAGCAGCTGTAGGCCAAATGTTTTGCTTTATCATAAATACAGTTACTTTGGAATATGATAGTTAATGGTAGAATGTTGCAATGCGAGAGTATCTACCATGTATCAAAACTATCCTGGGACCCAACTCGGAAAACAGATTAAGTGTTTTAGGCAAAAACGGAACAAATAGCATAGTCCTGGGCTTTTAATAACTCCGAGTGCAAAGCCATTATAAGACAGAACCCACAATAAAAGCCAACTAGATAAAGTAGGGGAAGTCATCGTTCTAAATAAGCTTAGTGCAACGGTCATTTTAGAATTTAGAATTTTTGTTTTTTGAAATAAACATGAGGATACTAACAACAAATAACCAAATAGACAAGACCAAAACTCAGAAACAACACTGGATATTATAAGCCTATGAAAAGGCAGCAAGAACAAGGTGATGATTAAAAAAAAAAAAAAAGAGTTAAAAAAAAAGAGTAAGATGTAAATATTAATAACTGAATGACAACACACATGCTCACTTTTAATAATTGTTTTTCCAGAAAAAAATGCTTAACCTTCCTTATTTTACATACAAGTACATAGATATACTTTATATTCAACTTTACATATTATGTTTTCCATCCCTGGCAGGAATAATTGCTTCCACCTTTGTGTTCTTTAAGAACTTTTACAATACTGCTTATTAAGTTCTTATTACCTCATTTCACATGGTTAATTGTTTTGATGTCTGACCTCCTAAGCTGATCATGAGCCCCTTGAAGGGAGAGACCATCCATTATCTCTGCATTGTTTCTAGAATAGGAATAACCAACTGAAGTGTTTTTTGGATTCTCAAAGCCACTGTTTTGAACTAGTGGATGCCAGGCCACATTTCCCCCATTAGAATCACCAGGGCTGACTCCCAAATTGCAGCTTTCTGAACCCTGTCTCAGATCTACTGAGTCAGAATCATTTGGCGTGGACTCCAACACATTATATTTAATAAGCCTCCAAGGTGATTCTTACACTAAAGTTTAGAATCAGTGCTCTAATTTATATATCTTAACCAACTTTATATGTTATGCTTCATTATTATTTTGGCTTTTCTTCAAATAACCTCTAAATTTGAACTTCTAGTGGGAGGGATGGGGTAATCGGGTGATGGGCATTAAGGGGGGTACATGATCGGATGAGCACTGGGTGTTATATGTGACTGATGAGTTATTGAACTCTATATATGACATGAATGATGTATTATATAGTGGCTAATTGAATATAAATAAAAAATGAACTTTTTTTTAAAAGATTTTATTTATTTATTTGACACAAAGAGAGAGACATCACAAGTAGGCAGAGAGGCAGGCAGAAGGGGGGGGGGGGAAGCAGGCTTCTTGCTGAGCAGAGAGCCCGATGCGGGGCTCGATCCCAGGACCCCGAGATCATGACTCAAGCCGAAGGCAGAGGCTTAACCCTCTGAGCCACCCAGGTGCCCCTAAACATGAACTTCTTAGCAGTTTTCCAGTCTGGTTCTCACAAAATTTTCAGAATTAACTTAGACTTCTGGGCCCTCCCTGTTTTGCATTTCAATTCCTGAGATACATGCAGAATTGGGTCAAGTGTTGAAGATGGGGAAAGAGCAAGGTGTTCACTGAGATACCTGCTCAAGGGAATATATTATCTGTCACACGGCCTTTAGTGGTTACTTGCAGACTGTGCTTCACAAGTCAGCTAAAGGTTTTGTGTGAGTACAGCCAACCATAACTGGCATTATTGCATATTACTTCTGCTTTTCCCCACATATTAGGTAGGGATTAATCAGATTATAGAGCAAAGAGCATAGCAGAAAGAAATCTCTATGCATACGTTCTACTGATTTGTTCCTGAATAAGTGACAACGATTATGAAGCAAAGTATTTGTTTTTCCTTGATCTTATTGGTCAGAGTGATCATACATTCGTTTGAAACATTCTCTTGTCCATTTCTTACTTGAGTATCATAAAGGGTATAAGCATTTAAACAGACCAGTTTAAGAGATCTGTTTATCTTCTAAGAGTCTGATTTTTTTATTTGGAGTCTCTTAGTGAGTGTTGTGTAATATAAAGTAATATATCATGCCAGACTAAATGGCATGTATTTGCTGTTATCAGGGTCTTCCCCCACTTCACTTATTAGATTATTTCCTTTGGTCCCCTACACTGACATAAACAAAAGTGCTGTTCCTATTTTAGGCACATACACTTTAGGCTTCTTTGTAACAGTTGATTTAATCTGGATTTAGGTTGTGCATCACAAAAAGTGTGCTTATTTACATTGGTGTTCCCCGTATCCAGCACAATGTCTGGCATATGACAGACTGCCAATTAATATTTGTAGATCTGGATTGAATTATGCTTGAATCTTGAGTTATTTCCAATGGTTTCTTTTCACAAAATTCCTAGACAGCTTCCATTTTCCATGATTCGTGTTTATCATTGGAACAGCAAAGGCCGGGTTGCTGTATCTATTCTAGTCAGAAGCATAGAGACTTCCTTGTTTTCCTTATCCATCTGCATTTCCCACTCTCTCTGTCTTTTCGTACATTGTCTAGACTGGAAGTATAGAATACGTGAATCTTCTAGTGAAACTTAAACATGTGGCTCTATGACAACCCCATTTTGGAGTTACGTTATTCTTCTTCTGGAATTATGAATCAGAAAATTTTAGAGTTGCAAGTGATATTACTGATCATCCAGTATATCCATTTTATGAATGAGAACACTGGGACTCAGAAAGAGTCACTTGCTAAAGACTCACATTGATGATATTAAAATAGAGGATGATTTAAACTTCTCACGTACAATTGGTCCATTCACTGTCCTTCAGAAGCATGAACATCTAAACAACTATAGTTCACTACTCTGTGCAGAATTTGACAGGAATTGCTAAAAGGAAAGCCATTCTAGATGCACTTTTCTATCTGCCTTTTCTTTAATTTCGCCATTGTCCTAAAGTGAATCGGCACAAGGAAATTCAAAGATTGAGACATTTCCTGAGGAAGGCTGTTGATTGGAACCCACAGCTTGCATATATTTCTATTTTTCTTTTTGCATTCCAAAGTTTATAAGGAAACAACCAGGATAAAATTGTAGGAGAAAGACATAATGTAGATATATCTTTCTTAAGATAATTTTCAGTTTCTAAAAAAGGTGTGATTAAAAATAATATTTAAGTATATAAGGGAATTTGTTATTGAAGGGAATTCTCACACAAGGAGTCATCACATAAACACGTAACACAAGTTACAATACCTGCATATCTAGATTTTCAGTTATTGGACTTAACACCTTCCTGGTGAAACTAGAACCATAATTAACAAATTAAGCCAGAGATCTAGTTCAAGTTTATTTTTAAATCTAAATTTCATAATCCGTACTTGGTTGCACTAAATCATCCTTAACACTTGTGAAAATGTGTCAGGCCAGCTATTGTTTCCCGAGGAGCAGAGTAAGGAAAGGAAGCAGAATTTAACTCCATTAATTTTGTTTTAAAGATTTTATTTATTTTTTTGACAGAGACAGATCACAAGTAGGCAGAGAGGCAGGCAGAGAGAGAGGGGGAAGCAGGCTCCCTACCAAACAGAGTGCCCAATGTGGGGCTCGATCCCAGGACCCTGAGATCATGACCTGAGCCGAAGGCAGAGGCTTTAACCCACTGAGCCACCCAGGTGCCCCTAAACCCATTAATTTTTAAGGATTTTGCTCACACAACAAGCAAGCACCCAAAATAAAAAACATGCAAAATGCAGAGATAAATGAGAAGTGCTACTGGTGTCATGAGGTAGTTCACGCCCTCTGTGCTAAGTGGGCAAGACTGTCACAACCTCAAACACACAGACACGGCCAAGTCCATGCTAAATTGTAAGTGAAATATGTCTTGTGTGTTTTCTATGCATTATGCAGACTTGATGCATGCCAAGCGGCATCCTCCTTTACAGGTTTCCCGAGAAACACCGACCTCCTGAATCAAGAAGATGTAAGTATCCTCTGAACCCAGCCTGGGAATCTGGTTGTTGCAAGTCTTTCCTGGTCAACTGCAGTTAGTCCAGAGGTTCGATAACCTGCTGAAGAGAGCAGGACACCTACCTCTATAAATGGCTTACTTCCAGCTTGTAGGGGAATCAGAGGCTTTTAGATGCTGTTTATAGTGACCCTAGCCAAACATTATCGATATTCAACAGATATTTGCAAATACTAAAGTGTAATGATTATTTAATATATGCCACAGGCCTGGGCTGGACATTTTATATGCATTTTTTTCATTTAATCCTCACTGTGGTCAATTGGAATAGGGAATATTTTCGAGAAAAGAAATCCGACATTTAAGAGATTAACTAAGTTGTCCAATGTAACAAAACTAGTCAGTGCACCCTATTTAATCTTGATAAGTCAGTTATTCACTCTGTCCTCAGCTTCCTTGACTATGAATTAAGGTGTCCTCGTCTTCTTCCTCTTTCAGACTTCCCTTTTACCTGGGTTTATTTACCATGTGACTTCATCACAGAGGTAGTTCTGGAGGTAGGGGATTTCTAAAGAAGGCCAATGGATAAAGATTATTTCCTGCTGCATGAATGAATTTAGGAGTCAAACTGCGCATTAATAATGTGTAATTATTATATATTATAATATGTAACTATTGTATCAGTAAATTTAATAATTTGCCTGTTATTTCCACCAATTTCTCTAGTTGGTGCCTGGCAAAGTTCTCCTTTGATCAGGTATTCTACATGAAAATCCAGGCATATATGAATATGTATTTGGCTATTACTTTATTTTATTTATGCACCGGATATGAATATCCGTTTGCCAACTGAGGCAAAAGACATAGAACTACAGAAAAACAGATACCATGCCTTCAAACTGTCAGAGTGGTAAAAACTTAATATCAACTTTGAGCTAAATTCCAAGACATTTGGGGATGGCATAGAGTTTGAGAGCTTTTCTAGTCATTGAGCTAGCGGTCTCTGTAGGTCTCTGTTGAGAAACCTATCATTTACTGGTCCTAGGCTATGTTCATGCATCCACACGTGTGCAAAGACGTCTCTGTTTTCTACCAATGAATTTCTGTGTGATACTTGAAGGCTTAGAGTCATTCTGTTACTGCTGTGAACACATGGCCATCTGTGGATTCTGAGGCTGTCAGTGACCTTATCTGCTCAAGGCCATGTTCCCCAAATTCAGTCTTTTCCATACTATATAAATGATTTTTTAAATTCATGCTTTTTGACATGTCTTGTAGCCTCAGTATTATTATAATTTAATAGGTTAACTAACTGAAATTGATTTTAAAATGAAACTTTAAGCACAATAAATAGAAAATTAGTATCACTTGCCGAAAAAAAAAAAAAAGCCACTAACAAAAATTATATGAAACCCAAACACTGTCATTACATTCTACATGGATACCGTCCAGTCACATCCTTCTTAGTCTAAACTTAAGCAATAAACCCAGAAAGACTATCTGCTTCAATGGAAGTGAGGTTCTGAGAGGAAATAAATAGGTTGATATCTCAAAAGTATACTCACATTGTTGTTGACGTGTTTAGAGGTAGGGTGTGTGACAGGAAAGCACAGGACTGGAAAACCTGTTATATAAGTCACAATCAATGACTAGCCGGGACCAGAAACAGGTCGTCTTACTTTAAGGACCTTTGTTCCTTCCTTCATAGTACATAGGATTCCATCAGCCCACAAATCCCTTTGGCGCAGCACCTCCTTTCGCTCCGGAGTCGAACTACACCCCCCACAATGCACTGCGCGCGGCGCCAGAAATGCGGTCCGCCGCCTCCCGCAGCTTTCCTTCTGTCCCTCCTACAACTCCCACAAGCCCCCACGGCCCCGGGCCTAGGCCCGGCCTCGGGTGGAGGCGGAGGCGGAGGCGCGGGAGTTATGGAGGGGGCGGGATCTGCAGGGAAGTGCGTCAGAGAAGGCGCGGGGAGAGTAGGGTGCTGTGGTCTGAGCTTGAGGGTGAAGCTGGCGGAGCAGGAGGATGGGCGGTGAGTGAGCGGGGTCGGCGTCGCTGGGCGGGGGTCGCGTAGCGGTTAGACGTTTCCAGCAGTTTGAAGAGGGGCTCCTCCTGGGGAGGAGCCGGGGCCAGGGCCGGCAGGTTCTGAGCCGCCTCGCTGCGGCGGGGTTTTCCCTTCGGCTGAGTGGTCTGGGGAGGGGCCTGGTTGGGTACCTGGGGCCCCTGGCCTGGGCGGCGCAGGACTGCAGGGCCCTTGCCCCAGCTTGCCTGGAACTGCCCCGGCCCGGTAGTAGCGCCCTGCGAGGTGACAGCGCCAGTTGTCCGGCCTGGCAAACAGCCACTCGGGGACCGGGACCTTTAAAGGTCATTTGAGAGCACCAGGTTGAAAGAGGATTAGAAAAACAAGAATACAAAACCAACTTCTGGAGTTATTGTTAATCCCTGTAATTGCCCTATCTCTTCTGTGTCACACTTCCTGTCTTCCAAACTCAGCAACCCCAGTTTGCGAGCCTGTTTTCGTGCGCCTTTGTAAGGTGTTTGGTGCGGTCACGGTGTATACTTGCAGTATTTGACTCAGCTTGATCCGCCTTGAGTCATTTTACTGCGGCCATTTACTACGGCCGTTGAGCCCTGTCCACGCCTTGGGAGTGTTCATATTTTGCCAAATTCAGTTTTCTTTCTGGCCGAGGAGAAGTCATTTAGTTTGCAGATAAGAAGATTCAGAAGTGTAAGGAATGGGGAGAGTAGATAGGAGTGGAGAATTTGGCGGCGCAGGGGAGTTTTCCTTAGCTTCGATGGATCCTAGGAGCAGATTGCTATCTAGCATTATTATATGTTACTGTTCTCTTTGCTCTTCTGCTCACCCGAACAACCCTTCTGTCTGGGTTAACAAACATAACTCTGCCTTCCAAATAGCTGCTGACTCTTAACCTTGTTTTTAGAAGGTTTTCCTCCTCAGTGGAATCTGGGAGGAGCCAATTTTCTCTGCTTGCTTTTCCTGTGCCCTTTCACACTCAAACCCAGAACACTTAATGCTCTGAAGCAATATAAATTCAGTCTGTAATTAAAAATATATGTATGGTACACGGCTGACTCTGAGCATGTCTATTGTTTGTATCTGTAATGTGTATGTCCATTTCAGTGTTGTCTGTTTTAGTGTGCAGGTGATAGACTAGAGAACAAGACCTCTGTCTCCGTAGCATCCTGGGTATGTGAGCATTCAATAAGTACTTTCATGATAATGAGTTTTATTTTGAATTTAATTAAGAACATGCTTGCCTTTACTTATTTTTATTCTTTAATGATTATACATTACATTAAGGGTCACGGGGTGGGGAACAGGATAAAGGGTGATTTTGAGATAATTCCTTTCAAAATATTTCCTGTATGTCCTTGAAGTCTAACTTTCTTCTTTCTCCAACTTTTAAACAGAGCAGTCTGAATGCCAGAATGGATAACCGTTTTGCTACAGCATTTGTAATTGCTTGTGTGCTTAGCCTCATTTCCACCATCTACATGGCAGCCTCAATTGGCACAGACTTCTGGTATGAATATCGAAGTCCAGTTCAAGAAAACTCCAGTGATTTGAACAAAAGCATCTGGGCCGACTTCGCTAGTGATGAGGCAGATGAAAAGACTTATAATGATGCACTTTTCCGATTTAATGGCACAATGGGATTGTGGAGACGGTGTATCACTATACCTCAAAACACATACTGGTATAGCCCACCAGAAAGGACAGGTATTTCTCTTATTTTAACTTTTGTCTACTTTACCTATTCAATAATAAAGTGATGTGATGATAACCCAATTATGTATAAGCAGGTTTGTGGGTTTTTTCCTCTCTGAAGAAATAAATCTGTGTGTCTCTTCTCTCTCTACCACTTTCTTTGCCCAACTTCTATGAATTACTATGATACTCAATACCGGTTGGATAAGTAACTGTCCTTATCTTGAGAAAGCCATTTTGAATCTTTGTACTTACTCAGTAAAATTCTTTTTATAAATCTCACATATGTCATGAGGAAATAATTGGGAAAGCACATTGGAAGACTTTAAATATTTGGTAACTGGTAAAAGAGTTAGTATCCAAAACAGATTAACACATATGACTTGATAGTCTTTTCCTGTGTTAGCTGTGTTTTGGTAGTTATTATCATTTGCCCTGTAAATCTTAGAGGATATAATTTGACCAACTCTACATTCAAATCTGTGCGTATTTGAGTCTGTTTTATAACAATCTTGACAAGAGTTTGTAGGTTAAAAATATGCATTACAGAAATAAAAAAAAATATAAGAAATTGTCTGATTTATTTTGCAAGCATTCTTAACATTAAAAAGTTTTAATTTCCAGATATTAAAATGGAAACTTTAGAGCTCTAAGGAACAACTTAGAATTTGTTTCTATTTATGACTACTTCTGTTGACCACTTAGTGGGAAGCACTGTATTCAGATCACAGCACAACAATTATTATACATCAAAAGGACAATTGTTATGATAATATAATGGAAAAAAGAAAGTAGGTGGGGGAGTGAGGTTGGGGGGACTGGTTGAAATTAATTGTAAAGTGTTCATTTCTACTTATGAGCATAGGAGCACTTGATGTTTGAATCTTACCAATCATTTATTAAATGCCTCCATATTCCATATAGTACATTAGGGAAGAATATAAATATCTTTGGTCCTGGGGAGCTAACATTCTAATAAGGGGTGTAGGCAGTAAGCTGAAGAAATAAGTATAATGATAGAAACAATAGTTAATTATATAGTATGTTAGAAGATGTTGCATTGTATGAGAAAATGCAACAAAATAAAGGGATATGGAATGTGTAGGGAAGGGGATATTGATAGGCATGAGTTACGATGTTCAATAGTATAGGCAGGATAGGCTTCAACAAGATGTCACTTGAGTAAAGACTATGTAGGTGAAGGAGTTAGCTATATGGAAAACTTCAGGGGGAATCTTAAAAAAGTTGGAAGAAACAACAACTGCAAGGGCCTCATGATGGGAACATTCCTGAAATAGTCAAAGACCAGCAAGGAAGCCACTGGGCTGGAATGGAGGTGGGGGAGAGGGAGAGTTGAGAATGCTGTCAGAAATTACTCTGGGAGTAGGGCAAACTTTGCAGGATTCTGTAGGCATGATGAAGGCTTCCGGTTTTTGCTCTCAATGTGGTGGAGTATTGAGTTTTGAGCAGGAGAAATGATCTGGTCACCTAGACAGATGTATTGAAAACAGGCAGTAAACAAAAGTGGAAGCCAGGAAGCTATTGCACTAATTCTTAGAAGAGATGACTGTGACTTACACCATGGTGGTAGCACTAAGCAGTGGTTGGATTTTAGATGGGTTTTGAAGGTAGATCCACTAGAATTTCCTGGTGGGATGCATGTAGGCAACAATGACTAGAGTTTCTGGTCTGAGGAACTAGAAGGATGGAATTATCATTACCTGAGATGGGAAGATATCTGGGGGGTAGATTTGGCAGAGACAGTCAAAGTTCCTATTTATTTAAGTCTTTGTCTTCTCCTTCTTCCCTAGTCTTCTTGCATATCTGTTCTCATTCATTTTACCGCTCCAACTTTTTTTTTTTCTTCCCTTCCTTGTGTCCGTGTCTTAAGCCTGCTGCTGAGAACCAATGGCATTCATTGGGCATCCATGAATCCTGTGTGTCACTCAAGGCCAAAGAGGTTGCTGTCCTCTGGGAACATCCTTTTATATCACTTTTTATTTCAGAGAATAATTACTGAAAGGGATTTTTGTTAAATGTTTATAATTAAAACAACAAGCAGTCATTGTTATTCATGTTGCAGAGTCATTTGATGTCACAAAATGCATGAGTTTCACGCTAAATGAGCAGTTCATGGAGAAATATGTTGATCCTGGAAACCACAATAGTGGGATTGATCTACTTCGGACCTGTGAGTACACTGATCTCAGCAGTACAGTTGGGGGAAGAAGGAAATAAATTTTCCATTCATTGATCTCCATTATTGGAACAAGATGTGTCCATACATTGCATCAGTTTGGAATAAGATCTCTAGTGATATCCCAGTGAACTCTGTTCTGTTGATAACATATTTTAAAGTTAGATACATACTTACCAAATTGGAAGTATGAATATATTGGATGACAGAATCTAGACCTCCGCAAAAGATGTTATTAGTTGGTCCTTTTAAAGAGTAAATTTAATAGGGCTAAATAATAAATTCCTGTATTTGAGATAAGCATTTCAGTTACTTGGGTTCAGATAGGGATCTGTGAAAAAGTTGACTACAAGCTCTATATGAGTCAAGGGTCAGGACTACCAAAAATGTTAATCCAGTCTTAGGCTGTAGTAACAGAAATATAGATATCAAAAACAAATGAAAGTATTTATTGGGAGCATTCTGTTCTTTGACAGACGACCTAGAAAATACAGCCTTCATATTTGGACCTGATATTCAGGCTGTAGAGACTTCCTGGAGCTTGTGCATAGAATGACCATGTCATGAGGGGAAGCATTGAATAAATATGGCAAGTAGACTTGACCCTGGAATAATGTAGGGGTTAGAGCACTGACCCCTTCAAATAGTCGAAAATCCATACATAACTTTTGACTTCTCCAGAACATAACTACTAACAGCCTCCAGTTGATCAGAAGTCTTACCAATAACATAGAACGGTCAACTGAGACATATTTTGTAATATATATATATATATTATATGCTATATTATTACATAAAGTAAGCTAGAGAAAAGAGAATGTTACCAAGAAAGTCATAAGGAAGAGAAAATACATTTACAGTCCTGTTCTATTAGAAATTTGCATGTATGTCAGCCTGTATAGTTAAACTGTGTTATTCAAGGTATTCAGTTTTGTATTGCAGATATATAAGAAGAAGTTTATTACTAAATGTGTTTGAAGGGAAGTTGGAGAAAAGACTTTTATGTAGTTCCAAAAAGTAAAATGAGCCCTAGAAGGTCAAATTTGGTTTAGAGTTGATATTAAGATATTACTAATAATTAAAATAGTGTAAAAATGGAAGTCATGTCAAGTCCATCAGCTTTCCTCTCCTGTTGAGGGAAATTATGATAATTAAAGCTGCCATTTATTGAATGCTGAGATCCTCTGCTCTGTGCTTTATGTATATTATTTCAACAGGTCTTTTATAACCACCATTCATTTACTTCTTAATCCTGCCATGAGATCCTAGAAGGATGTAGATTCATTTATATGTGGAACCAGAAGGTTTTGCTTCAAATGCTGGCTCTACTGATTACTATGTTACCCTGTACAAGTTATTTATACCTCTTGCTTCTGTTCCCTCATTTATAAAATGGAGATCATAATAGTACATCCTTCATAGGGATTTTGGGAGGATTAATACACAAAGCATCAGTGCCTGATACAGTGAGCCCTCAGTAACTGCTAACTGTTAGTGTCCGTTTGCTTTTATCAGGTAGCATCTTTTTGAACAAAGTGCTTTAAAGAAGAATCCCCAATATTAAAGTATTCCTTTCTCACTTTTTAAAAAAAGATTTTAAAATTTATTTTAGAGAGATTGGGAAGGAGAGAGCATGAGTGGGGGGAGGGGCAGAGGGAGAAAGAATTTTAGGCAGACTCCTCAGTGAGCTTTGAGCCCAAGACTGGGCTCTTTCTCAGGACCCTGAGATCACCACCTGCTCAGAAACCAAGAGTGGTATGCTCAACCAGTAGTGCCATCCAGGGGTCCCTCCTTTCTCACTTTTTGAGAAAAGGTCTAATAAGTACATGAAAGAAATTGCCATTGTGAAAAACTGTCTGAAATTGTGGTAACATATCTTTTTTTCTCTTTTTCAAAATCAGATCTTTGGCGTTGCCAGTTCCTTTTACCTTTTGTTAGTCTAGGTTTGATGTGCTTTGGGGCTGTGATTGGACTTTGTGCTTGCATTTGCCGGAGTTTGTACCCCACCATTGCCACAGGCATTCTCCATCTCCTGGCAGGTGAGTCTTGTCATTATACAAACCTTTTATCTTCTTCCTGTTCTCATAGAGACAGAGTCATAATTCTTAAACATTCACATATTGTTGCCCTGTCATGTTGCCTGAAAAGCTCTTACGAGGCTCTTACCTAGTTATGTTTTGTTTTCCTCCAAGGTCTCTGTACGCTGGGCTCAGTGAGTTGTTATGTCGCTGGAATTAAGCTACTCCACCAGAAGCTAGAGCGACCTGAGAATGTGTCTGGTGAATTTGGATGGTCCTTCTGCCTGGCTTGCGTCTCAGCTCCCTTACAGTTCATGGCTTCTGCTCTCTTCATCTGGGCTGCTCATACCAACCGGAAAGAGTACACCTTAATGAAGGCATATCGTGTGGCATGAGTGGGAAGCTGCCTGCTTTGCAATTGCCATTTTATTTTTCAATATTAATATTCTCCTTGTCTCCCCCCCCATTGTTTTTAATTTATTTTTTTTCTTTGTGGATATACCATTTTATCCTGAAAATCCATTCTATTTATTCACACAGACAGTTGTTTCTTAATACCACTAAAATTTATATGGATTATTCCGAATGAGTCCATCTTTTAAACAAACTAATCTAGGTTCAGAGTCCAGACAGCAAGAAATGGGTAGACACTTGCCACACATTTGTGAAAGAAAACTGATAGTGGGAAATTGACCCAGACACATCTACTGAAGTCTTTTAGATTTCTCAGTAAATATCTGTTGAACTGGAAACTCTTCAGTGTCTCTGAGAAAACTCTCATCGTTGTCAGAACTTAGGGTCACTTTGCCATTGTAGATAGCCTGTCAGCCAGAGCATTAATGCTATTTTCAAAGATTTTAAGCTATATAAAATGAGATTATCTAAGATCCTTATCCCCAAATACGGGCATACAGCTTTATTCAAGGTGAAGTACGGCAGCTGTTTAACTAAACTGTGTCTGTCTGCAAGAAAGGAAGTGAAAAATATAGTGTTTACTGGAAATTTTAATTTCGTAACTACAAGAATTCCAATTCAGCCAGACAAGAGGATTAACCTCATTTTACTTTACCTTTTTTTGTATTTTTTTTTTTTTTTTTAAGCTTCCTTAATGTCAGTAGGATTTTCGGTACAACCAAACCATTTTGGATTTTTGCTCCTTGCCTCCTCACACATCAGGCTTATTAAGAGTGCTTTCTTTCTAACACGACTTTGGGGTCACAGAGTAATATTTTCCAACTCCTTTCTATTTATTCCAGCTCAGTACCATGAAGAAGGTTCCACCGTAATGACCCCCCGGAGCTAGGAAAACTACCACAAGACCTAAAGCTTTGGCTGGTCATTAACTTCCAACTATGGTCTTTATTTCTTGTGGTGAAATGATGTGCCTTTCCTTGCCTAAATCCCTTCCTGGTGTGTATCAACATTATTTAACATCTCCTAATTCAGTCATTTTTTTATAAATATGTCTATAAACATTGAACTTTAAAAAAATCTTATTTACTTATTCCATTACTGTAGCACTTGACAGATTTTAAAAAATGTAACTTAGTAATTTCTTACAGTATCCTAAATCTGTCTTTTTTAAAAAATAAAAAAATGAGAAGAAACTCAATTGTGTATCATGTCTGAGTTGATTTAAATCTCAATATTTCAGGATAAAGAAGTACAGGATTCTGAATGAGGATCTCTGTTTCTTTGGAAAATGCCTTTTTCTGGTATCTCTGTTTTATCTTCCAAAAAATATGGGAACTCCTTGCCCTCATTAGAAAATAAGAGCTTCTTTATCCATTATGTTTCAGAGTTTTAAAAACATGTTTTTAGAGTAGTTTTATGATCCTATGTGTCCTATTTAATGTGGCTAGATTTTTTTAAAAGTCATATAATGGCTATTAGTGTTTGTGTTCTATAGCACAGAAATAATCAAGTCTGCTTCTGACTTACAGCAGAGCCAGTATTACTCTGTAGCTGATAACTGCCTATGCAGTTGCTGCTTACTCACTTTTCTACCTCTTCCTCACTCCTCACGTTTCGTTGCCTTTCAGCACATTTTGTGGAAGGTAGAAAAGCTAAGTAAACATACAAAGCTTTTGGGCACAACGTTTTAAAATTATTGACCAACATGACATTTTTGTATTGGGAGATACTTATTTTGGACAACGTCCCCTCTTGTCACCCCAAGTTGTCTGTGACTGTCAGTCCAACACCAGTCTTTAATATGTACTGTGGAAACTCAAGTTACTATGCGACTTTGAGTTCCAGCCTCACTGGTAGTATCCTGAAGCATGGGAAGCCGGCATCATAAGCCCTGGTGTTACCTATGTGTTGTGGTTGATATTTCAAGCACAGCTGAGGTGGTCTTTTGTGAAGACTTTTTTCTTTCGAACACATAGAGCTGTGTTATTTCATTTGATGTGAAAATTAGTTTTTCAGCTGTCTCTTGTGTCTGTTCAGGTGGAACCATATGAAATTGGTGATATTTGACCATTTTGACAAGTATAGTTTTGTTCATCTCTTTTCACCGAATCTTTGAAAGCCACCCCCAAAGTTAAAACTCAGTTTTCAGAACATGAGTTTTATGGCAATTTAAGAATCATGTTTTAAAATCTTAATTTCATGGTTCCTAATCTCATCAAGTGATGTGAATAAATCTCTTTTAATCCTTTTTGGCAAAAGATTCATTTCAAAAATTTTTAGAGATAGCCATAAAGACAGTAAAAGTTAACACAATAAAATGGGAATAATCCTTTCAAAAATTTTTAGAGATAGCCATAAAAACAGTAAAAGTTGACACAATAAAATGGGAATAATCCTAGAAGAATTTATTTGTTTAGTTAACACTGCACCTACTATCTATGTCATGATACTCTAGGGTCTCAGTAACTTAATAATGAAGTAATAGTAATGTGTTAATACTTGCCTGCTTAAAGTACTTCTGTGTTTTTGTGTTGGGGTGGAGGGGAGGGAAAAAGTTGGTAAGTTACTTAAAGATGGACTGATGTAGTCACACCAGTGACTTCAGCCTTTCTGCCCCTCTCAGTCTTCTAGACTTCTGTTCTTGTTTCTCTTCATGCAGCTTGTGTTGTCATTGGTATATTCAGGAGCAACTTGGGACTCCCATGTTCCCATAACCTCTCACGGCCTCTTCCTTCACAATCCTTAGGCTTAAGGCTTATCTTCATAGACTGTGCTGTCTGGTTTACTTATTCTCAGTCTCAAGATACTAAGGATGGCTGTTCAAAACTACTCGGCTGATTCTGTTTAAAAAGTTATGCTTTTTGACTTTAGCTGCTTGACAGTTGTTGATTTATTATTACTCCCTACCACACATTCTCCAAATCTCTACAAAAGTTAGTTGTTGGAAACCCTTACTCTTCTTCCTCAATTTACATAGAGGAAGTTTTATGTTCTTTTTAATGAGGAAATACTGGAATGAACTCTTTCAGTTTCTGCAGTCATTTTTGCTCCTCCCTAAAAAAGAAGGAATATATTATGACTGGAGATATTGCTAGGATCATGGCATCCGCAAAAAGCAGCACAGTGTGTGATGGTTAAGTATCTAGCTCAGAAGACATTCTGGAATACTAAATTTGTAATCCCAGGTCTGTCACTTAGCCTTTCCAAGCCCCACTTTCCCCATCTGTGAAATGCTATGATTATCATACCTGCCTCATACAGTTGCAATGAGGATTATGTAAATTGCTGAGCATAAAGTACTTAGTACTCAGAAAGTGCTAGTTATGACAGGCTGCATGAAGAGGGGATGAGGTTACCAAGCCTATAGAGCAGAGCTTCTCAGCCTAGGCTGCATGCTGGAATTGCCTGGAAAACTTTAAAAAATATTTGCGCCCCAGACATTTTGTGATTTACTCAGTCTGAGGTGTGTCCAGGTCACTGATTTTTTTTAAACCTTTCAAAGTGATTCCAGTGGGTAACTATGTTTGGAAGCTATATTTGAAACTTCGTTTAGAAGCAAGAAATAGGATTCCCTGTCTCCTAGGCAGATTGTCAGAAACTGACAGTGGGCTTTGTCAAATAAACAGACCTGGTAGGGTGCCTGCTTTCTAGAAGCCATTTCTTTCCTGTACTTTCCAACACTCTCTTCTGGTAACTAATTGGCTTTTGGAGACAGGCACCAATCCATCCCACCAGCGCTGGATGGAGATGTGTATGAAGAATGTGCCTGCAGACCCAATATACTCCTGTGGCTTGTCCTAAGGTTCAGATTTGGCAAGAAGTATAGTTTTGGCTATACTTTTGTTTTGGCTTCAATTCCAAAATATTTTCTTTAATCTGGTACTTTCAAGGACTCTGTACTTTGGAGTGGCTAGGTCTCAATAAATAAAGTGAATACTCTGACCCCTGTCTGCTTATCAATTCATTGCATTCCTGCTGTTTTATTTAGAATCACACAGGACAGGGGCATGAGTTACTGACATCAACCTCTTCACAAGTCAGAAGTACTTGAGAATGGACATAGAAAATGAGGAAAAAATAGTATCTGCCTTAACAGGTTACTGTGGCAGTTAAATAGATCCTGAAAGGTAAGAGCTTAATAAAGGGTAGGCCTTTGTTTCTGGAGGCCAACACAGCATGTGGGGAGGAGGCAGCCTTTGCCTGGCCTCTTTGGTCAGGCTGTATGCACGGGAGTTGGAACTGCTCTGGCTTGTCCTCTGACTGCCATAGTGCTATATTAGTGGGGAGAGTCTGGTTTCCAGTTTAAGGTTCAGAACAGTTCATTACATGGACTTTTTAGCCATCCTTGCATCTCAAAGTGGAAGAATTTTTAAAGCTTCTGTTTGTATCTTTTGTCTCAAACGAGACACCACTTAATGTGGGATCTTTGGTTTTTCAATGATTTTGCTAAGCGTCAGTTGGTGATTTAAGATTAGCTGCCTCAAAAATCTGTCTTTATCTTGTTTAAATCCACATCCATTGAGGGAACAGGAAGAAATTGGATTTCTGTGGCTTATTCTCAGACTCCTAAAATCAACTACCACCTGCAATGCAATTTGATTCAGATGGTTCATTTTAAGAGCTAAGCATAGCGGGGCACCTGGGTGGCTCAGTGGGTTAAGCCTCTGCCTTTGGCTCAGGTCATGATTTCAGGGTCCTGGGATCGAGCCCCACATTGGGCTCTCTGCTTGGCAGGGAGCCTGCTTTCTCCTCTCTCTCTCTCTGCCTGCCTATCTGCCTACTTGTGATCTCTCTCTGTCAAATAAATAAATAAATTCTTAAAAAAAAAAAAAAAAGCTAAGCATGGCAACAGATTTCAGGAACACACACCATAGGTCCAATCTCTGGGTATTATTCATGAGTACTTACAATAAATTGTAGAGTGGGACTTTTCTTGTTGTCCCGAACTTAAAGGAGCATGTAAGGTCATGTAAGACAAGAAATTAACCAAAAAGATTCTAGAAAGGCTTCAAACAATTAGGGCTATAAACCCCTTCTAGGACTTATTTAGAGGTAGCAGAACCAATTTTATTATCCTAACTCTGCAACTATCACCCCAGGCAGTGCTCCTCCTTCCTCCACACTTGAAATAAGAAGATGATGGGAAGGAAAAAAGGGAAGAAGAGGCCTGGGTCATTAAGTTGAGGATATTGTGGCCTCTCCTCTCCTCCCCCACAGCAGGGAGGTAGGGACTTCCTCCGGGACACCATTCTAGACGAACAAGTCCAGCTACCCTCTGGTTCATTCAAGACTTTCACATCCACAGAACTGCCTTAGATTTAGACAAATCTACTGAGAATCCCAGCTCTTTTTTTTTTTTACTGCTTGAGAATCTGCCAATTCTTTTTTACATCTCAGTGGGATAAAAATGTCCATCTTCATGTTTGTTGTGAGGGTTAAATAGTATCTGCAAATCACTTAGCATGGTGTCCAGCACATCTCTGGATTTCAAGAAATGGTAACCATAATTAATCTGCAGATGATTTCAGATCCCCAGTCTTACCTTCTCTCCAAAGCTCTAGGTCTAAGCTTTCTAACTGCCTTTAAGACAGCTCCATTTGAATATTTTCATGATTCCTAAAACTTAATATGTCCAGATTAAACTCATCTTTCTTCTCATAATTTCCCCTGTTCCCATTATCTTTATGTTTCTTCCATCACCTAGATTTTCAATGCTGACAACATCTTCAGCTCTTGTTTCTGTGCCTTATAAATCCAGTTGGCTATCAAGGCTTTTTGACTCTACTCCCATAAGGTCTATCTCACTAAAACCCACCTGTCACCCTGGTTCAGGCTCTTGGATGACAGTAACTTCTCTGCTCATGTCCTCACTGCCAGCTCTCTCCTATAATCCATTTTACACACCCTGCCAGTCCAATTTGCAAAAGCATAGATTTGATCACATCAACCTTTTATTTAAAAATTGTCAATGAGGGGCACCTGGGTGGCTCAGTCAGTTAAGTGTTTGCCTTAGGCTCAGGTTATGGTCTTGGGATCCTGGGATCCTGGGATCCAGGCCCATGTCATGTTCCCTACTCAGCAGGGAGTCTGCTTCTTCCTCTCCCTCTGCTTCTCCCCCTGCTCATTCTCTTTCTCTCTCTCTCAAGTGAATAAATAAAATCTTTAAAAGAAAATTTTAAATGACTCCTCATTGCTTATAGAAACAATCTAGAATAGTCTAGATTTAGTCTCCCATCCAAGTTCTAGAACTAGCTAGCTGTATCTTTGCAGTATTTTCTGTTTCCCTCCTTTAGCTTTGTTCAAACTCACTATTGCTTTTTCCCAGTTTGTGTTTTCTTAAGTGCATGCTTCTTATTATACTGCCTTTATTTCTGGAATACTATTCTCCATATATTCAAATTCTGTCCATATCACATTGTTGAAATTACAGTTTCAAAATCATAACCATTTCTTTACCAAGTAGACTAATTTAAAGCTTATCTAAAATGTCTTATTCTTTTGAACTCCTTATAACACACTGAGCACCTTCTTTCTTGTGGCTTTGGTCACTTCCTGCCTTGCATAGCATTGATTAATATTCATTCATCTTCTGTACTAGAATGTATTGGTTATTTAATCTTTGTATCTCCAAACATCTTCCACATTGCCTTGCAAAAAGTAGTCGCTCAAGAAATAAGAGGTTTCTGAGTGATAATCCTTAAAATTATTAGAAAGCCTCAGTGTAAAATATATGCTTAAAATTACATTATCTAGAAAAGAATTAGAATTGATAGACAAGAGCTCAAGTATAACACTTCGGAGGGAAAGCTCTATAGCAGGTCCTGCAAGGTAGCTGAGATTTATAGATTTAACCTTCCCACTCTTACCTGGAAGAGGATGTGGGTGCAGTTCTTTGCCAGTTGTGATGGGAAATGGACAATTTAAGTTAATAATTTAGGCTTTTGTGAGTTTTTGCACATTTTATATGAAGAGCTTAATCTAGAAAATGTTTAAAGTTTTTTTAAATCAACTTGTTTATAAGACATTTCAGAACTATATAAAACACTGATTAAAGAAATTGAAGATGGCACAAACAAATGGAAAGATAGTTCATATTCATGGATTGGAAGGACAAATATTGTTAAAATGTCCATACTACCCAATCTATAGAATTAATGCAAATGCTATCAAAATACCAACAGCATTTTTTCACAGAACTAGAACAAGTAATTCTAAAATTTGTATGGAACCACAAAAGACCCCAAGTAACAAAAGCCATCTTGTAAAAGAACAAGACGGGGGGTATCGCAATCCCAGATTTCAATATACACTGCAAAGCTGTAGTAATCAAGATTGTATGGTACTGGCACACAAATAGACACAAGGATCTATGGAGCCGAAGAGAGCCCAGAAATAAACCCATACTTATATGGTCAATTTATCTTTGACAAATGAAATGAGGAAAACAATGGGAAAGAGTTTCTTCAACAAATGGTGCAGGAAAAACTTTTGCATGCAAAAGTTTAAAACTGAGGCGCTTTCTTACATCCTATGCAAAAATAAACTCAAAATGATAGAAGACTTAAATGTGACACCTAAAACCATAAAAAACCTAGAAGAGAGCATAGACAGTAATTTTTCTGACAGTAAATTTTCTGACAGTAAATTTTCTGACAGTAAATTTTCTGACAGCAACATTTTTCTAGAAATGTTTCCTAAGGCAAGAGAAACAAAACCAAATTAAACTATTGGGACTACACCAAAATAAAAAGCTTCTGCACAGCAAAAGAAAGAGTCAACAAAACAAAAAAGACAACTTATTGAATGGAAGGAGATATTTGGAAATGACATATCTGATGAGATTAGCTTCAAAAGTACTTAATACAACTGAACACCCAAAAACCTAGTAATCTGATTAAAAATGGGCAGAAGACATTTCTCCAAAGAAGACACATAGAAGGCCAACAGACCACAATATGAACATTCCTCAAAAAAATTAAAAATAAAATTACCATATGATCCAGTAATTCCACTAATGGGTATTTACCCAAAGAATATGAAAACTGTAATTCAAGAAGAAATATGCACCTCTATGGTTATTGCAGCATAAAAGCCAGATAATGGAAGCAACCCAGTGCCCTCCATAAATGAATGGATAAAGAAGTTGTAATAAGCACACACAGATGCACACACACACTGGAATATTATTCAGTCATAAAAAGAATGAAATCTTGCCATTTGCAACAACATGGATGGATCTAGAAGTATAATGCTCATTAAGATAAGTCAGAGAAAGACAAATGCCATATGATTTCAATTACATGTAGAATTTAAGAAACAAATCAAATGAGCAAAGAAAAAAGAGATAAACAAAAGAACAGACTTAAACATAAAGAACAAACTGGTGGTTACCAATGGAGAGGTGGAGGAAGAGTGAAATAGGTAAAGGGATTAAGAATACACTTCTTGTAGGGGTGCCTGGGTGGCTCGGTGGGTTAAGGCCTCTGCTTTTGGCTCAGGTCATGGTCTCGGGGTCATGGGATCGAGCCCCGCATCAGGCTCTCTGCTCAGCGGGGAGCCTGCTTCCTCCTCTCTCTCTGCCTGCCTCTCTGCCTACTTGTGATCTCTGTCTGTCAAATAAATGAATAAAATCTTTAAAAAAAAAAAAAGAATACACTTATTGTAATGGGCACTGAATAGTGTATAGAATTATTGAATCATTATATTGTACACCTGAAATGAATACAACAGTGGATGTTAACTGACATTTTAAAAAAGTAATGGAGACTGATGGCACCTAATGTTAAAGAAATGCCATCACTGGTAATATACAGACTGGCTCTGAGAGCCACCTATTGAAAAAGCTGAGGAATAATGACAACTATTCAGGCAACAAATTTCAGGAGAAACTCAATTGTCTCAAAAGCCCTTTTTAATTCCACTACTAGTTTTCATGAACAAATTGTCATTTGTATTGTAATGTTTACTGTATGTTACTGTAATGTTTTTCTTTTGTGATATATTATCAGAGCACATATAAAATAATAACATGAATAAAAACAAAAAAGATTCAGAACTCAACACTGTTGGAGAAGTTTGATGCAGTCAATCCTTATCTATCTTTATTTATATTTAAACTATGAAGTAAAGTTCTACAATGAAATCAGGGCATTGTTCCAATGTTATAAGTTTAATAGGTAAACTGAGGGGAGTATGAGTACTTTAATGGAATGAAGATGTCTCATTTCAAAGGCATAGTCATCAAGAGGTAACTTTTCATCAAGAGGAAATTCTATCATAGATTTCCAGTCAGGATCTGTTCACAAAGAACTCTGTCAATATTATGCCAATCTCTCTTGATTTCTAAAATAGTACTCATCTTGATTAATAGATATTTAACAAACAATAATTTATTTCCTTCAAAGGAAATTAGTCCAATATTTGGTTCAATAAATAATTTTTACATTGTCCTAAGTTGCCTTAGATGATTATTTATTTATCAACAATCTTTGCATTCTGTATCATTATTCTTAGGATACCTTCCAAGCTCCTGAAATGGCCTTATGCTCTCACCAGCAATTTTCATTCTCCAAAAAGACTGACTTTTGAATTTTCTCAGTGGGTCATGCCTACCATACTTTAAAAACATGACCTTATAATTCTTCATTCACCCGGCCATTCAGAGGTGTATTTTCTGTCTTCTTCCCCTGAATCTGGGCTAACTTGTACTGCTTTGACTAAAAGAGTTTGATTTAAATAATACAATGAGTTCATAAAAGGTTATGTGGCTTGAGGTTGGTTTTCTCCTGAAACAATTGGTTTTAGAATACTCACTTCTGGAACATTCCTTCTCAGAACCCACCTGCCATGCTGTGAAGCCCAGGCCACGTGGAGAGACCTTGAGTAGATGATCCAGTCAAATCCCCAAGCTAAGCTCCCAGCTGACAGCCAAGATCATCTTTCAACCATGTGCTCAGCCAACTTGGATGTCTATTCCTTCTAAGCCTTCAGATGACTCTGGCTCCACCACTATCTTACTGTAAGCCTGCGAGCCTCCAATCAAGAACCACTCAGCTAAGCCCATTCAATCTAAAAACTCTAAGAGATAATAATAATAATTTGTTGTTTTTGCTGCTACATTTTGGGGTCATTTGTTATACAATCACAGTATCTAGAACAGTCTCCTTTCCCACCACAGGCTTTCAAAAGGTATTTTTCTCTTCCTGAATGGTTTTTCTGACCACCCCCCACCCCCCACCCCATGCTGTCCCCACTTTTTTGCATGGCTAACTCCTATTGATTTTTTAAATCAAGCTTAATATTTACTTATTCACCAAAATTTCCCTGGCCATCTACCTTGGGCTCATTCTCCGTCTTATTATTTCATACACTGTGAAGTTCTTGACAATGGTAATAGAGTTCAAGTTGGGGAGTGATTCTATGTGTCATCTCTCCTATTAAACTCTATGGATGCAATCATCCCATACCTTAGTATAATATAAGGGACGTTCTGGGGTCACTAAATACTATCAAAGTCCTTTTTGAGAAGGACATGGAAAAATTTCAGTCCAGTCTGGTAATCTAGGTCAGTTAGTGAAATATTAAAACAAAAAAAGCCATTCAGAGTTGGAACTGTCTCTCTTCTTAGCTTAGGCTTGTCTCTGGCTGGGATGCCTACAGTAGGGGAGGGAAGTGAGCTGTCTTTTCTGCCCTCAGTCACTTTCTTCTACATAAACAAAAACTTTCTGGCCTTCCAAGGTCAAACTGTGGAAAGAGTAGGTTAGGAAGAAGGATAGTATAATGTGGCTGGTACAGATATCATCTGACCTGGGGGTATGTAGCCCATACACAATTGCTGGTTCTTTCTCTTTAAAAGCCATTTCAGGGGAGTTTCGCAGAGACCCTCCATCAGCAGATCTTCAGACTATATTTCTTTTAACAAGTGAAATCAGTGCCTCTCCTTTAGCTGTGGGCTTACTACTCCCTCCTCAGTCCTTGCGTTCTTGGTGCTTCAGAAAAATAAAAACCAGACCCGCAAGAGACCAAGTGACCCTTGGAGAAGTAGGAGAACTCGGATTTATTTTACACCAGTGGACCCAGATGAACTTGTACTTGAACTTCTGGGCCCCGGAAAACAGGGTTATGGGCTTCTATAGGGGACTGCAGGCAGTTAGGTTCCAAGAGCCATGCTGACTGCCGATAGGTGGGTTTAAACTTGGGGAGAAGGGGCTGCTTTAGGCGGGAAGAGTAGCACAGGAGGCCTGTGGCAGGAAGCCTATTTACAGAAGCAGAAATGGTTGGTTATTTCTTGCTCCCCGTAGGGCTTATGGTTATCTCTAGCTTATTATTAGCAACTTTTCATCTTCTGGGGCCTCCTGGCCTGGGCCTTCCCTGGGTAATTTTCCTCTTCACTGGTAGTGTGATTTCTTTCTGTTGGGATTGTATTACTCTCAGGTTGTTCAGGAGTTCTCTGTCTCTCTTCTTCTCCTCCTTCTCCTTCTCCTTCTCCTTCTCCTTCTTCTTCTTCTTTTTATTTAACCAGGACTCCTATTGTGAGGGAAACATTTAGCGCCCAAGAAACAAGAACAGTTAAGTCCCTCTCAACTGAACTCCCAAGTTCTCACACTACTTCATGCTTCAGGCTCATCTGGCCAATCCCTTTTATTGTCAGACTTTTCAAGTGTGAGTCAGATGTTCTTACACAGATTTCTCAAATGCCAGGGGGCACACGCCAAGTTCCCTCAGTAAAACCCTTCTCAACTGGCAAGCTCCCTCCTTACCATAGTGGATGGGAAATGGGGAAAGACTGTGAGCCTGCAGCATCTCTCCCCAGAGATGTCTTTCTCCTTATTTTCCAAACTTTGATTCACCCTAAAGCATTTACATATCTTTGTATGGGGAGTGAGACCCAGAAAGTCCCAAGATGGGTTTTTAGACCCACTTTCTGCAAATCCTGCATTTCTCTAACATTTCAATTTGAAATGCAGACCTTCTGATAAAACTAAACTGAGATGACAGGGTAGCTTACATTTAAATCCTCTTAAAAATGGAACTGTAATAATTTTTATTTATCATCTTCTTCTTTCCCTGGGTTAGTTAAAATCCACAAGAACAGAAATCTTGTCTGACTTCCATCATAGTATACCACTACTTAGCACAGTGCATACTATATGTGGAAATGCTCAGTGAGTACTTATTGAATAAATAAACAAGTTATGCAGTTGACTTTTCACCCTGCGTGAATTAATCTTTTAAGTCTGGTTATCCACAATCCTCATTTCTCAGAAGTAGCCATGTAGATATACATATAATTATTAAGTTCTGTGCTTCACTGTTTCCTCTCATCAGTCCTCAAATGAATAAAAGTTATTTTCTTGGTGCACATTGCCTCAGGAGGGGAGTAATAAATCTTCTATCTTGAAAATTCATATTTCCCTCTAAGTAGGGGCTACATAATTAATTATGAATTTAGTTAAATAGAAGAAACAAATGAGAGGGGAAGCACTGTGGAGAATAAAGTTCTGTTAGTATGTTTTGGTCAATTATATTGAATACACTATAAATATCCTGTACCATTTTCTTTCCTTTTTAAATAGCCTGAATAAGATACATTTCTAAGGAGCAGGGATTGTGCCTATGTAATTCTTTTCACTGTGTGTAGCTCTGTATCATTTCCTGTACTAACAGGAGCTCAGTACATGTTTTCCTGAGGATGGCAGGAAGAAAGATGACACACTGTACAGGAGGGGCTGAGGAGGTCACTGGAGAGCAGTGAAAAGGAGGACTACCCTCGGGTTCCTGGGGAAATTACGTCAAAGATTTCATCTCCTTGGTGGTCATAGCTTGCTTCTGCAAGAATTCTTGTCATAATGAATTTCAGTATTACATTTGTTTCTTGCGATAAGACTGAGAGTGTGCTCAGGTGATGTGTCTTTGAGAGCCACACTTCCAGCGTAGCCAACATAAAACTAAGAAGATAACTTGTTTCCGGGGCTCCATCCTTCCCACTTTTAGTTCTGCTTCTTCCTGTCCAGCCTGGTGAGGACTACACATTTGGGGCATTATCTGACTTTTGGTGTGTGAGAATAATAGCTTCCTAGGTTTGTGCCTCATTCCTCTAGGCTGCTTTCTTCTGAATCACTGTCAAAATACCCACTGAATTCATTCGTGCTACTGGTATAATGAGTCACTTCTTCCAGGTAAGCTATTTCCATTTTAACCACTGAACTTCCAAGAACTTATTCTTAATTTTTTGTTTCATATCATTCTTCCTTGTCTTTCTTCTTTCCTTCTTTCTTTCCTGCCTGCCTTCCTCTCTCTCTTCCTCTCCTTTCTATCCTACCTTCCTGCATTCCCCCCACCCCCGCACCACCCCGCCAAATCTTTAAATACCTCAACTGGTGCCAGGCATTGCAATAGGCCCTGGTAATGCACACGGCACCCCTGCCCTCTTAGAAGTCATGTAGAACATGGGCTGCTACTAAAAACACAACACAGATTATTTTTGCTAATGTGGAAGCATGACAGATTTTATTTTGAGTCTAAGAACAATACCCTTCATTAATTAATCATGCTATTGCTTGCTCATTTGGCAAGAAATACAGTTTATTCACCATATTTGTCTCAATATTCTAATGGTGGAATATGTCACTGCTATAAAGACAGAGAGATATTTTGACTAGGAGAATAGTTTGGAACTCCTCAAATTACATTACTTTGACACTCATAGAACTACTTTAGGAGTTCTCTTCCGGGGTTGAATAAATCAATTTTCCCTGCCCAGTTGTTCCCAGTTGTGGTCATCTCAAGTAACTCTTTTAGTCTATGTTCAGATTTATGTCAAATATGTTAAATATATGTCTCACAATCTCCTTTAAGAGGACATACCTGGAAGCCTAGGTGCCAGCCTAGTCTACCCATCAGGGTCACAGCCCAAAGATGGTTTTTTTCTCATGTTTCCTCTTTGCTTTTATGAAGAATTAGTTTCACACAGATACATATTTCTGTATTAAAAAAAAAATTCCCAGTGGTTTTTTTCTCTTCATTTGGGCTTTTATCTCAGTCAGTTTTCCTTTATTTCACAGGTAGCTTTTTATCCTTACTTTCTAAAGTATTAAAGAAAGTGCATCTTTAAGTAATATCATCATATAATGATTCATTTCTCCAAAGTTAGCATACTAATTTGATAATGCACTCTTTCCCACATTTGCACTTGGCTTTCATTCCTTTATGGAGAATTGCTTTGTGAACACGCTAAGCAAGACTAACTAGTCTTGTGCCTGTCTGGTATTGGTATTGACTCAGCAACAAAAACAAACATAAAAGTATAATGCAAAGAATTGAAGATAATTTAAACTAAATAAAATAATAAGTTCTAGTTAATAAAAGGAAAACACATATTTGCTTAAAGTGAATTATATTAGGTGTCAACTTCATACCTATACCTCCTGCCCTATAAAACTGAAACAATTATAAAAAAAAGTTATTGTTTAACAGTCAGCTGTCTACTATGTAAGATTTTCTTTTTGAAAAATAAATGTAGTTAGCTTATTTATTTAGCATTAGTTATTTTTGCTTTTTTAATCACTTACTATATATCTGACTACATATGAATTAATCAGTGAGTTAATAAATTCTCCCTTCTGGGCCTTTTTGGTTATTTCTCTTCTTTTTAATGTTTTCACTATAAAAAAGTGATCTGAAACAGTTCATTATTTCAGATTATTATTATTATATTATTATTATTATAATATCATATTATTATTATTATTCTTACACACCCAAAGCCAGGAAATTATTCAAACAACATATTTTATAGTTTATAATAGTAAGTTGGAAAATGTTTTTAGTGTAATAAATATGGAAATACTTAAGTATGATGAGAGGCAGTATTTTGTAATGCAAAATTACACATTCAAATGTTTGAGGGGGATAGGTAAATAGCATAAAAAGTTCTAATTATTGCCAGATCTCCCAACTTTTCAAGAGAGGTTAAAATTTTAAATGTTCTCCTGGTTTTTAAATCTTGGAAATTAATTTTTAAAAAGTACTATGCTGTTCTGCACTTCCTAGGCTAAACTAATCTGTGCAGCCCCTGGAGGATATTTGGGACTTCCTGTGTGGTAAGTGAGAATGTGGGTTTTATAGTTAGCTGGGAGTTCAAATAAAAAATGCTACTGTGGAATAGTGCTCAAGTGACTAAACCATACTGAGCTTTATTTTCTTGCATGCTACATGGGGATAATAACTGTACTTTTCTCATAGTATTTTGGCTTTCTGGAGGGATAGACGTGAGAGAAGATCTGAGGAGCCCAGAAAATGAAGAGCCAAATTCAGAGTTCGCTGCTATACTTTTTGTTTCGGAACAACCATTTCACATTTTTTCCAGGGGAAAACAAATTTTACAAAGAACAAGTGAGTCAAGCAGCTCTTAACATTCTGTATCTGAACTCAACCCTTACTCCTGCCCTATTACCTTTCTCAGTTTTCCTAAGTCCTTATAATCGGTGTAAGCTGGGATGACCAACACACTCTATTTTATACCACATGTTCTTACAGTGTGTTGCTGATGCTTTTCCCATTAAGGGGTCTCTGTCCCCTCTCCTTGAATGTAAGTAAAATGTTGTGGCTGTCTCAGTGATGAAAGATAGCAGAGTGACATCCAAAATCAGACCTTCAAAGTGCCATGCAGTTCTGCCTGTTCTCTCGGTACACTCATTTTTGGAACTCGGTAGTCCTACTGTAAGGAAACTCAGATGTACTTGTTTCCTGGGACTGCCATAACAAAGTATCACAAGGCAAGTGGCTTAGAAACAATTATAATTTATCACCTCACACATCTGGAGCCTAGAAGTTTGAAATCAAGGTTTAGTCAGGGCCATGGTCTCTCTGAAACCTGTACAGAAGGATCATCCCTGTCTCTTCCTAGCTTCTGGTGGTTTGCTGGCATTTTGGGGATTGTCTGGCTCACAGCTATATCACTATAACCCTCCATTTTCATATGACATTCTCCCTTTGTCTCTCTGCATTGTTTTCCTTCTGCATATGTGTCTCTGTGCCCAAATTTCCCGTTTTACGTAAGACACTGGTCACATTGGTTTCAGGCCCACCCAAATGACCTCATTTTAACTTGATTAACTAAGTAAAGATCGCATTTCCAAGTAAGGTCACATTCTGAGGTACTGGGAATTAGGACATCAACAAAACTTTTTAGGGGCACAATTCAACCTGTAACAAGAGGTCATAAGGAGACACTCCACGTTGACTGGGATCCCATCTGGCAGCCAGTTCCATGGCCAGTCATAAAAATGGAAGAACTTTTAAGATGATTCTAGCCTCAGTCATCATATGGCTGCAACTATGTGATAATACTGAGTAAGAACTTGCTTAGGTGAGCACAGTCAACTCCCCACCATGGGACATAATTATTATTATCGCGTAAAGTTACTGAGTGTAAGGGCCATATAGCAGTAACTAACTGGAGCATAGGTCACAGTGGAATAGAAAGGAAGTTTTCTTTCCGCAGGGGCCAATATATCTTGTAGTTCTAATATTTTATAGGACCTGTGACAGGATCATGCCCTGTTTGCCTTCTGCCTAGACCAGCTCTGGCATTTTTCAGATGAACATAATAAATCTTATCCTTTTTAGATCCTTGAAGCCTATCTTTCACCTTTTACCGACAATTCTTTCACTCCCTGTATGAACAATTAATAACACACCTTTCTTCAGACCCTACCCTGGCAAATATGGTACATATTCTCTTGCTGCTCCTTGTCATGGAACACTTTTCTCAAGGAGTTTCTGTTGTTTTTGATGGATACAGAAAGCCAAAAGAAGCATGGAATTTCAATCATTTGAAACTAACATATCTTTCTTCAAAAATGCTAACTTAGTTTTCTACCTTAAACATTAGAAATGGTCAGGAGCAAAATGTTCAAGCTGAATGTAATATATTGTTATCAATGTTTTCAAATTAATCTTTTATTTTTATCAAAATAATTTGTATGCTTATTATTTTACATGGCTTAAAATGAAACAAGGCATCTATAACTTCACTGCAATTTCTGCCTTCTCCAACTGTCAGTCACTTCAACTCTTGTCATTGTTTTTTTTTTTTTTGGATTTACTTTTATATTTCTAAACAAACATAGAAGAAAATCTGGATGACTTTGGGGTTTTTTTTTTTTTTCCCTCCCATGCACACTGTCCCAATATAGTCCCATCTGGAGAGTTATGGTATTAAACTGAATTAAAGTTTTAACAGTAAGTATGATTTCTAGAGTTGAATGGTCAGTAGATATTATATTCTCCTTCTCTGATACTTAATCAGCATGACTTATGAAGCAATATTTAAAATCATTTTGGGTGCCTGGGTGGCTCAGTCAGTTAAGCATCTGTCTTTGGCTCAGGTCATTATCCCAGAGTCCTGGGATAGAGTCCCACGTCAGGCTCTCTGCTTAGTGGGGAGTCTGCTTCTCATTCTCCTTCTTTCTCTCTCTCTCTCTCTTAAAATAAATAAATAAAATCTTTAAAAAAATAAAATAAAATTAAGAGGTGAAATTGGTTCATTGATGAAGGAGACCTACACAAGCAAGCATTGCCAACTTTAGAGTAATTTTTCTGGGCTGGCAATAGGTATTAAGTGAGGACTAATATAATTATAAAAAGGGATGGTCTATATGGAAATGTTAAAAGACTTGCATAGAGGTGTATGTAAGGAATAAACATTCTTCATGTCACCAAACTCTGGATAGTCAGATAGTTGAATTCAGCCTGGTAACAGGAGATGGCATATTAGGATTCAGGTAAAACCCCAATAATTAAAATGTGAAAAGAAAGTATTGCCAGAATTACAAATACATACAAATTAGCTCAAATGTTAATCTTTGTATACATAATGAGGTCACATTTCAATGTTAACTGATGAACCAACACAGAGATTCTTGTTCATATAGTATCAGTTTGTAAGTCTCTGAAGTGACAATGCTTCCTTGGGGAGGTAAGACTTGTCATAATATGTAATATTCCTAAATGAATTAACCACTTAACAGAATTAATTTCCCCTTACACATTCATCCCTGCTTAACATTACTGTCTTCAACCATCATGCCATCATATTATTTACTGATAATCTGATATAGTAAACATTATTCAAATTCAATGTGAGACTATCTTGAGAGAGATGCAATAGACTTAATATAGTTGATGAATGTCTTCTTGGAGAACTACTTGAAGGATATGTAAAGCCCCATTGACAAATAGGACCTGGTAGAGTTAGGACGATTAAAAAGTGAATAATAAATGAGAAAAATAAAAGCACATTCAGTGGATAAGAATTTGTACAATAAGAATTAGGAGGAACACTTGGGAAAATTGGTGGAGACTTTGGACATTTTACAAAATTGTCCCATTATTAGTATTCATTATTATCACTCCTTCAATTCAAAAGTTAAATAAAGGTGTATCTACTTATCACACTTTATTCTTCTGGAAAATAAGGCCAAGAAAAATACTTGACACTTAACTCATTGTTTGCCAAATTTGTACACATTTGTGATTATAACTAAATTTTGGTTAAGTGTAAGATAGCATACTAATTTCCATAAGTTTGTTTTGTTTTTCAAAATAATGTCCTAAACAGATCTCTTTTCTCCACTTACTGTGGAATATTGGTCAAGATTTTAAAAGGATTAATTTTATGAAACTTTTCTTCCTATATCCAACAGTGCTTATGTGAAAACAGTCTGTGATTCAATCCTGTCCAGTAATCAATTCTGACATTTCAGACAGTAGCTTGTGCAGTTCGGATTTATTGTTTAGAGAAAGATCAGAGCACAACAATGTCAATCTCACTTGCTTTTTTCCCTAAGCATAACTGAAAATCCAGACAGAAGGAATAGACTGAGAAAACCTCATTTTTTGTTGTTGTTTATTTATTTATTTATTTATTTAATTTTTAAAATTTTTTAAAACCTCGTTTTTAAGGACTGTTTCAAAGTATAAATTTACTTCATAAAATTAGATTTGGGAAGCATTTATGATAAGGTAAGAGCTAGGTATCACCCTAGAAATGTAGATGTAATGAGTTGGGGGATTAAAGGAAAGTCATAAGGAAATACTTAGTGTTTGCTGAGATGGTATTCTGTAACTTACATTCCTGGGGGGTGTTCTGGGAATGAGATGGAAAGACAATCAAATGCCCATTGAATTTTGGAGAAATATGGCAAGAGGAACTTTCCAGAGGGACCCATGATAGCTTTCAAAATCTTACACTAAACCCATACTGAGCATCATCAGAAGTGTAAAAATGGTGCCCTTCAGTCTTCTTGTGGATCTTTCCTTCAGCTAGGTGCTGGGGTATATCAATTATCCAAATACCAGTTTTTCCATCTTCTTCTTCTTCTTCTTCTTTTTTTCTGTGATTTGTGGGACTTTTTCTAGCTTTATTAAGATAGAATTGTCCTATAACAATATGTAAGGTTAAGTACATGAAATAATGATTTTTTTTTTTTGCTGAGAGGAAGAATACATTTTTAAAAAAATTTTCAGCATAACAGTATTCATTGTTTTTGCACCACACCCAGTGCTCCATGCAATCTGTGTCCTCTCTAATACCCACCACCTGGTTCCCCCAACCTCCCACCCCCTGCTTCTTCAAACCCCTCAGATTATTTTTCAGAGTCCATAGTCTCTCATGGTTCACCTCCCTTTCCAATTTTCCCCAGCTCTTAAATATCCTAGATGGGGAGGTCAAGAGAAATTACTCAGAAATTAGCAGAGGAAGAAAACAAGAGAGACTGAGCCAGCAGACTTGACAGAAGACTTGTGAAATTAAAAAAGGTTTAGGTGAAATCGTGTTTCCACATCTAGCGTGGGGACTAGATATGAGCACAGAAATAAAAACTGAAAGTGGAATCAAGAGATAACCAGAAAGTCAAAGATCAAACATCTCAAAGGGATATAGCACAGACAAAGCTCAAACTGTAACATGACACCTGTCTTTAATGACATATCAGACAAGTACCTACACATTTAGATGCACTCAAGGAAGGGCGGTGGTAGGGTCGGGTAAAGCTTAAATTGATGGGGGTTTAAATTAGAAACCATAAGGGATACCTGGGTCTCAGTCAATTCAGCCTCTGACTCTTAGTTTGGGCTCAGGTTGTTGATTTCAGGGTCATGAGATGGAGTCCTGAGTTGGGCTCCCAAATCAGTGTGGAGCCTGCTTGAGATTCTTTCCCCCTCTGCCTCTGCTCCTCCTCACACTTTTGTGTTCTGTCTCTAAAATAAATAAATAAATGAAGTATTTTAAGAAAATAAATTAGAAACAAACAAGAAAGATCTTGAAATGTCTCAATTTCAAATCTTAAAATGTCTAATTATATGGCATTAGCTAGATTAGATTTTTTTTGGAAGTTACAAATGGAAACAAAGTGATTATGAGTTTGTATTCGTGAGTTGGGGGATTGGAAATATTGCATCTATGTTCCCACAAATTTTTCTAAATGGATTTAACCTCTTGATTTTCCATATGAAGTCAGCTTTAGTGGCTAGCTAGCCTGGGCCAGAGCTGTAATCCATCAATTGCCTTTGGGAATTTAGATGTGACCTCAGAGCATCAAAAGAAGAGATAGAAGGGGAAATTTTTCTTTTTGATATGGGTCCTCCTTAATCCAGAAATTAGTCATTAAAATCATAACAGTGTTCTATTACTTAAGAAGATGGAAAAGCTGGTATTTTGGTAACTGATATATCCCAGAGTAGTGTTTCTACTCTTTTGGAACTTTAACTTGGAAATATAATACTCACTTTTATTTGATAGCTTCATTTTCTTACTACATTTATCCTAACTATAGTGTCCTCCACAGTGCTATTAAGACTACTTCCTCAAAATTTACTTGCTTCAACTTTGTCTCTCACAACCGTGAGTGATTTCATTGGTTGAAGGTTCACATGTCCCTAAGGTCTTTCATCCTAACTGGAGTGCTCATACTCCGTGCTATTAAGGTAAACTGCCCGTAAATGTTAAACAGAATTCTCCTTTATGTGTGCAACTTATATTTTTTTCCTTTTGGAGGCTGATAATCCCAATCCCTGATGCTGAAACTATTCATGAACTTGGCAACATTTGAAGCTCTTTCTTGAATAAATTACAAATTTGGTTTTGATTTTTGTTACTTTGAGTTAAGATTTAGCAGTTTTCTCTTTCCTGTATATTTTCTCCCATATGTATCGCTTCCTAAATTGATTTTATTATTATATATTATAATATTTTACATATAATTTGTGCATTTTCTCTGTGTAATTTCACTTGGAAGTATTTTCCACCTTTAAATCATTAGGTTATAGTAGATGTCATTTGTTTCCAACTTTCATGAGATCTTTTTTTCTTCAGAATTTTTCTCAAGACAGTTATTACTTCCTTATTTCTTAGGCTATAGATGAAAGGATTTAGTAAAGGAACTACTATTGTAAACAAAATCGCAGCTGGAATATCCCTATCACCTTCTTCAAGCAAATTTGGTCTAATGTACATGAAAAAAAGAGATCCATAGAATAATGAAACGGATAAAAAGTGGGATGCACAGGTAGAAAAGGCTTTGACCCTTCCTTCTTTGGATTTCATTTTGAAAATAGTAAAGAGAATGTAGAAGTAAGATATTAAGACACTGCCTATGGTGAAGACTTGAATTGAGCCTGAAAAGACAAATAGTACCAGTTCATTGATATAAGGGTCAACACAGGAGAGTCTGTATAAAGGAAGAATATCACAATAAAAGTGGTTAATGTGATTAGATCCACAGAAAGCTAACCTAAACAGAAACCCTACATGAATCATGGAATGCAGGTTTCCAGCTATGTAGGCCCCTGTGGTCATCTGAATGCAGAGTTTCTTTGACATCATGGTGTGGTACTGCAGTGGACTGCATATGGCCACATAGCGATCATAGGCCATTGCTGCCAGGAGAAAGCAATCTGCAGTTTCAACAGTGCAAAGAAAATAAAATTGTGCCATGCATTCATAGAGGGAAACCACTCTGTTCTCAGAAAAGAAATTCCCTAACATCTTAGGAGTAATGGCACAGGCGCAGCAAGAATCCACAATAGCCAAGTTGCCCAGAAAGATGTACATTGGTGTGTGAAGATGATGCTCTTTTGAAATCAGTATCACCAGGCCTAGATTCCCCACCATGGTAATCAGATAGATGACAAAAAACACCACAAACAGAAGGGTCTTCAACTCTGGGTTATCTGTAAATCCTGTGAGGATAAACTCACTTTTCATGGTATGATTTTCTTCAGTCATTCCTGACTTCTCTGTTGAGAAAAAAATTGTGGATAAATGAGGTACTAATTTATAATATGTCCAATTTGACTGCTAAACTGGCTGGTTTAGAAGGACGAGGAGCATGTTTTTCAAGGCTTTCATAGTTTATGTGGACATGGCACATGCCCAGTTCTGGGGTAGTATCAATCTCCTGAAGCTATTACCTATGTAGCTACTCTTTTAACATTCTTCCAGCATATTTTCAAGAAAAATTACAGATTATATGCACAGGGATGGCTTATGAAGTCTTAAGAGAAATATTCAGTACAAACAACTTCTCTATATGGGTTAGGTAAGACTGATTCATAATTTTAGTGCCAGCAATTAGCATCAGTGTTCTCAAACAATTTCAGTGACTATATATGCACTGATTAAAAATGATATTGAAAAAACTATTTTCTACACTCATGTTCAAAGCAGAATTATTCACAATAATGAAAGCTGGGAACAACCCAAATGTCCATTGATGAATGAATGGATGAACAAAATGTTGTGTATATGTACAATGAAACATTATTCAACTTTAAGAAAGAATGAAATTCTGACACATGTTAAAACATGGGTGAAACTTGAAGATGTCATGCTAAGTGAAGTAAATTAGACACAAAAGGACAAATGTTGCATGAATTAAAGTCTTACTTACATGAATTAAAGTCAAATTCATAGGGACAGAAAGTAAAATTATAGTTGTCAGCATGAGGAAGGAAATGGGTGGTTATTGTTTAATATGTGTGGAGTTTCATTTTGGTATGATAAAAGATTTCTGGAAACAGTGATGATGGTTACAAAATATATAAGTGTACTTAATACCACTAAACTATATACTAAAATATGAGTAAAATTTTATTATGCGTATTTTATCACCATAAAAATTTTTTAAAAGACTATTTTCACTTGCAAATTCTTAGCAATTTACTGTCATCAATGATAACAGAATATGCATTTAAAAATAAAGTGCTTTTTGGGTAAAAGTGAGCTATTTCAGAGGTATTAAAAATTGTGGAGGTTGGGAAGGGAAGGCATTGTGAATATATTTTGTGGATATATATATTTTGATATATGCATGAGAAATTTAAATGCTATCAGAAGAAATTAGAGAAATCATAAGGGTTAAAAATTGATAAATTTAATTATTTAACTATATGTCAAAAACATCATGAGTAAAATCAAGTGTCAAATGCAAACTGGCAAATTATTACAATAAATATAATGTTTCTATAGTTTTTTTCTAGAAATAGCTTATAGAAATCAGCAGGAATGGGGCGCCTGGGTGGCTCAGTGGGTTAAGCCACTGCCTTCGGCTCAGGTCATGATCTCAGGGTCCTGGGATCGAGTTCCGCATTGGGCTCTCTGCTCAGGGGGGAGCCTGCTTCCTCCTCTCTCTCTCTGCCTGTCTCTCTACCTACTCGTGATCTCTCTCTGTCAAATAAATAAATAAATTCTTAAAAAAAAAAAAGAAATCAGCAGGAATAATCTCTAGATAAAAGATAAAGGAAAGGAACAGAAAAATCTCAAAGGAAATACAATTTAAAAAATAAAAAAAATTGTTTTCACTACTAATCAGAAAGACATCATTTTAAGTTATGAGGAAAAATTTACTTTGCTTATCAAAATTGAATTTTTTAAAAAAGAAACGACAATTTATAGTGTTGTCTAAAATACAGTGAGATGGGAACTCAAATGCATGCCTAGTAGAAGTATAAACTGGTATAATCATTGGAAAATAATTTGGTAATAATTTAACTGTTCATACCCTGTGACAAGTAACTACAATTCTCACAAAAAATAATTAAAACCTCAGATAAAGACTTACATATAATGGTGTCCATTGTAAAGTAATTTATAATAATGAAAGATTAAAAACATCTAAATGGTAAACATTTGCTCAGTATGATTAAGTATGAATCATTCATGTGATGGTATATTATGCAATCATTATTTAATATTCCATTTAGAGATAAAAGAGACATAATAAAACAAGTGAAAAATAAAATATAATGTTCATATACAGAATAATCCTAATTTTCCAAATAAATACATACCATGAATGTAGAGGAAAGGCAACACAGAAACACATCAAAATGTTAATACTGGTTTTCTCTGTGTAATGAGAATACAGGTCACTTTTTTCTTTATGTTTTCCTCTATTTCAAATTTTCTGCAATAAATTTTGCTTTTATAGTCAGCATATAAAAAATTTTAAAATTTTTATTTTTTTATTTGACAGAGAGAGAGAAAGAGAGAGCCAAAGCAGGAGGAGGGGCAGGCAAAGGGAGAGGGAGAAGCAGGCTCCCCGTGGAGCAGTGAGCCTGATATGGGGCTCAATCTAGGACCCTGGGATCATGACCCAAGCTGAAGACAGTCACTTAACCAACTGAGCCATAAGGGGTTCCACAATACAAGATTTTTATTAAATAATTTCAATGACATGCTCTAGGTCTGCTATGTTTTATAACTTATTACCCCGCAATAATCATTAGGGATCTAATTAATGTTTTCTGCTCTTTACAGTTCTATTGTTGATAACATCACAATGGAAGTATTGAGGAAATATTTGTTCCATCTCTGTGACCATGACATTCATGGTTATAAATAATAATAATTTGCTGACAATCTTGGATGTATCTTGAGTCATTCAGGAATATAGTCACATCTTGTGGTAATGTATTCTTAAGGAAACTTGTCTCTGTGTAAAACGATGACACTTTGGTGTCAAGTTTTACTCTTTTCAGTGTCAAGTGTTTCCATGATACATTAAGCTTCTGTAATTATTAAACTTTGAGTATATTTTTAAAACTTTGAAGAATGTTTTATTTCACTCTCCCTTTGCTTGTTTTAGTGAATTCAAGAATCATTTGTTCATTGACCTGATATTTACTAAATGACTGCTCTGTGCTACATACTTTCTTAGAAGGTCACCTGATCCTCTGGACATTTCCACATTGATAGTTTTCTGGATATTCATTGACCATAACCATACTTTGTATTCTAGGAACTGAGGAAAGGCATTTTGGAGAGATATAAGCAGATCTTTTCCCTTTTGCCTTCCTGAAAATATTATTAACTTTTAAATCTCAGACTATTTTGGATTGATTCCTTTAGAAGCAATATTTAAAAACAAAACACTTGAAGTCTTTATATTTTAATTAGTTTTTCATTAAAATGGCTTACTGTTGGCAACCTGAAGTCTAAAAATGAATATTTTATATCTATATAATTTGAATAACTTTTTTCATTTAATGCCTTACACTTGCCAGCTTAAAGTTACATAAAACAGTAAGATTTCCTTCAGTTTTCCTGGTTGATTATAATTAGTCAGACAGAAGTACGTTTTACATTGATATTTTTATTTCTCTAAGAATCAAAAGGGAAATTGGAAAGTTCCCTCAAATTACATCAAGATATTAAAAGAATGGCTTAAAATCATAGCTGATCCTTGAACAACACAGACTTGAACTATGCAGGTCCATTTAAACTTGGATTTTTTTTTCAAATTGTAAATGCATTTTCTCTTCTTTATGATTTTCCTAGTAGAATTTTCTTTTCTCTAGTTAACTTTATTGTGAGAATACAGTATAACACAAAATATGTGCTAATCAACTGTTTATGTTGTCAAAAGGCTACCAGTGAATAGTTCTGGTTAACTACAATTATTGGTGGTTAAGATTTAGGGGTCAAAAATTATATGTGAATTTTCAGTTATACATGGTGTCAACATCCTTAGCACCTACATTGTTTAAGGGTTAACTATATACTTCTTTCTTATAGAATTTGTTTAATATGTAGGGAATGTCCAACACAAACAGTTTAAGCACCATTTCATTATAGAGACTAATAATCTATTTAATCTGTTAAATTGTAAGTTACATTGCAAACCATATTAAAGAAGTTTCAAAAGTACTGTTAAGGGGTGCCTGGGTGGCTCAGTGGGTTAAGCCACTGCCTTCGGCTCTGGTCATGATCTCGGGGTCCTGGGATTGAGTCCTGCATCGGGCTCTCTGCTCAGCAGGGAGCCTGCTTCCTTCTCTCTCTCTCTCTGCCTGTCTCTCCATCTACTTGTGATTTCTCTCTGTCAAATGAATAAATAAAATCTTTAAAAAAAAAAGTACTGTTAATGTTTTCTGTTATTACTACAAAAGTAAAATTTATTTGTTTACTTTTGGTAAATTTAGGCTTCTCTTAAATTCAGGAGTGATGTAAATGAGTTTTAGCTATTTGTATAATTCTTACACAATACAACTTACACTAAAGGAAAGACTGAAAAATAAGAATTGCAACCAAAAAAACCTTAAAGAATTTAAAGAAATGTTTCTGGAGGTTGATATTTCCAAAAAAACCCAAACAAAACAAAACAAAACAAATTAAACAGATTTTAAATACTCGCTCACCTGTTTCCATGTGAAGAGTTTTAGAAAAACTAGTTGGTTGTCTGGTGCTGATTTTTAAAGTAGATCCAGAAATAAAACTCTATCATTCTGAATATTTGGGAAAATATTTCTACCAAAAGGTCAGTGATAATATTTATGTCATTGATAGAGAATGGTTTAAAAATATAAATAATTCTGAAGGGATTTACTTGGCATTGGCATCAAGTATAGCCTGAGAGACCTAATTTTTTAAACATTACAGACACACTGAATGGGAATAATTAAATGTATCCTTTGAGACCTGGAGAGTAAATCAAATGCCCATTTCCAAACAAATTTTAAGGGCTGTGTTTGGATTTTAATTTACTTGCATTTATAATATTTATCCTTTTCATCAATCTGAAAATAGAATTCTAAGTGGAAAGAAAAAATTCCCACCGGATTGGTCAGTAAAGGATCATAGAAGAAGTGAAAGCTAAGCTAAGATTTGTTGCCACAGAGAGAAGAAGGTGTGGCGTGAACAGGAGTCATAAAGTAACACCTTTCCCACCTTTTAAAAAAACCAATATACAACTTCTAGAATCTTCCTTTGAAAATATATTCATAATGTGTTTAATCTTACATCTTAGTTACTAGAATAGACTTTAATTTTTTCTTGCAAATCCAGAAGCAGCTTCTCAAAAAGCTCCTGTCCTCAAACTACTCCCTTATTTAGGACTCTCCTATCATTTATAGTGTATTAAATCCCTATTGTCCATCAACCTCAATCTCAATTTGTTTGATTAATTATTTATCTCGATTGTCCTAATTTTTCATCATTTGAGCTTGTTTTCTCTCTTTATATTCCGCTCTCCCTGTGTGCTATTCCTATGCCAAGCGCTTCTCTTCAGTGAAAGTAAGTCACTTTCATTCTTCATTTTGTGCCTTTTGCCTCATCTGTATTCTGTCCACCATTTTCTTTCATCTATGAAAATCCTTTCTCCTTTTAATCTTCAGACCAATGTCCATATAGCTTTCCTATGATAAACTTCTTTGTTTTCTTCCCAACCTCCTAAGCTCTTGTTACCCATATAATACCAACCAGGTAACAGTATTTGCCTTGTACTGTCCCCTAGCATTTCATAGGTTAACTCTGGCTTCTCTCCACATGATTACAACCTCACTAATATCAGGGTCATGTATATATCTGAGATATACCCTAAGAACACAGCAAAGAACAAAGAAGAAAAAAAACCCATCTCTCAGAATTTAAATTCTAGAGCAATGTGATTGTTTCAGGTGAGGACCACATTTCTCTGACAATGTAGGACTAAGTGTGTGCCAGTATGGCAGAATGGGGAAACTTCCTCCTGTAGTAAGAGCTTGGTAAGAAATGATGGGGAAGAGCCTCTACCAAAGGAACTATGAAGAATGATAAATGATGCTTCTAGCTTACTATTCCAGTCTTTTTTTTTTTTTAAGAATTTGTTTATTTATTTGAGAGAGAGAGAGAGAGAGAGCACAAGAATGGGGGGAGGGGCAGAGAGACAGGCAGATTCCCCACTGAGCAGGGAGCCAAACGTGGGGCTCAATCCCAGGATCCTGGGATCATGAGTTGAGCCAAAGGCAGACACTTAACAGACTGAGCCAACAATGGATCCCACTATTCCATTCTTAACCCATGAAATAATGTGGGGTCAGTGAAAGATTCATGGAGTCAGAGAAAAGAATTGTGCAGCTTATTATTATTCTACTTTTTTCTTGCAAATTTATAAAAATTTTTATGCTTGCTTAAAACTTTTGGAAAACCTTTATGTTTAGTACCACAAATGTTAGGGGGCATTTATTGCTCCATTTATTCATACATTCATGTGACAAATACTTTTAGTGCCTACTATGTGCCATCACAATTATAGACTCTGTTCTCATGGAGTTTACATTTTAAGAGGACAATGGGGGAGAAGATATATACAGAAATGAGAAAAATAGCGAAAATTAGTGCTACGCTGAGAATAAAATTGCATAGTGTGAGAAAAACTGTCTAGGAGTTACTTTAGATCAGATGGTTTGAAAAGCTCTATAGGAAAAAGTTAGCAGTTAATCTGAGACCTGAGTAGTGAGAAGCCAGACATTGCAGTCTGGAAAAGAGCATGATAGGAACAGAGGAAGTACTGAAAATTCCTTAAGGCAGAAATAAGATTTACATGTTTGAAGAATCCATAAAAGCCAGATTAAAGTGGATGGTAATGGGATTGAAAAATTGATCTTGTAGGGATTGTAACATAGAATATAGAGTTTGCATTTCATTTTCAGTGCACTGAGAAGCCTTGGGAGAGTGTATTAGCTTTCTCTATTGTTACTGTAACAAGTTGCCATAAACTCAGTAATTTTAAAAGAACAGGAATTTATTCTACAGTTCTGGAGGTTAGAAGTACTAAATGAGTCTCAATGGTCTAAAATTAGTGTCAATATCCTTTATGGAGGATGTAGGGGAGAATATTCCTTTGTCTTTTCTAGCTTCTGGAGTCTCCACGCATTTCTTGGTTCATGGCCCCCTTCGACCTTCAGAGCCTGAAATCGCCACCCAAATCTTTTTCACATTGCATCACTCTGACTCTGACTCTTCTGCTTTGTTTCAACTTTTCAATTTTTTTTCAAATTTAAAAAATTACATTGGGCCAACCTGGAAATGCAGGATTATTTAATTCCCCCATGCATGTAGTGTAACATATTCACAATTTCCAAAGATTAGGATGAAGACCTCTTTGGTGGGTCATTATTCTGCCTACCAAACCAAAGGTTTTTTCGGGCAGGGAAATGGCATTACCTTATTTATACTTTAGGACAAACACTCTATCAATCTCTCAGAAAATGCATCATGAAGGATGAGAGTGGAACTGGGAGACCAGCCAGGAGGATATGGCAGTAATTCAGAATTAGGATGGTAGTTCTGGACACGGAGGAATGTAGATGGGTTTGGATTGTGTTTTGGGGATGAGTCAATAGGATTTGTTGATGATTTAGATTTGAGAGGGAGATGTGAGGATGTTAAAGAGGTAGAAATGAAAATGCCTAGATTATTTTGCCTTGAGCATCTAAGGGGAAGATGGTAGCATTTATTCAATTGAAGGACATGAGAAGAAATACTTTCTTGGTGGGGCAGTGAAGGTAAAAACCTGAGTTTTAATTTCTCAATGTGATGTTTGAGATGCATATCAGTTATTCAAGCAGAGATGTCAAATAGGCAATTGAGTATGAAAGAAAAGGCTGGAGATTAGAAGTCCTTGGCATGTGGATATTTAAAGCCTTGGAACTGAGTGAGATCAACAAGGAAGAGTGGGAAAGCAGAATAGAGAAGGGTGATCAAGAGAGAGCCCTTTGGTACTTTCTGCTTTAGACTAGACCAGATTATCCAACATACAAAATGCCTGGTTGGTGTAAAATTCAGTGATCTAGAAATTACAGGAAGTATCCTAAAAATAAGGAGGTCAGAATGCCAAATCAGGAAGTGTGAATTTCACTTAGTAGGCCCTGAATAAATTTGTCAAGGGACAGACTACCAAATCCAAGTTTCAGAAAAACAATTCCCTGTGTGGCTTATTGCTTTAATCTTTATGTTACATTTTAAATATTGATATGGCAAGGGTGATAAATTAATCATAGGTCCATTGATATCTATGGTATTGGTACATTGGTATCAGGTACCTACCTGATATATAGGTACCTAATCATTGTACATAAGGTGCCCCTTATGTACAATGTAAGATTACAACTGTGGAATAAAGATGACTTTAAGATTTTTATATATAAAACAGTGAATACAACAAAAAGACCCAAATTCATGTGTTTTGCTTTTGTAGACATGTCTTACTCATCACCAAAAGTTGGTAGCGTTTGTTATAATGCCAAGCATAGTGCTAATAAGCAATAGTAATTCACAGCAGTATAAGACCAAATTCTTCTTTGCTGTGACTTACCTTACTGGAGAGGCAGTCATGTAAATTATTAGAATGCGAAGTGATAGAATCTATAGTATAAATCATACATTCAGAACAGATGGGAGTGACTTAATTTGCTTGGGCATGTTAAAAAGGTTTTCTGTAGGACAACTGTCTTTTTTCCAAATAAAATAATACTTTAGATATTAAATATTTATGTGGGAGGAGCAAATCTCCACAGCCTCCCAACCTTTTTCCAGATTTTCATTTTCTCCCTGGGGAATTAGTCACCACTGTTGCCAAACTGTTGGTGGCCACAAGAAGAAATTCTCCCATTCACTCTGACCCAAATGATTCTCTGCAGCACAGAAATTATGAGGGATCAGTTGTACATGTCTTGACTTGACTTGGAGATAACTGGTGGAAAACAACGTGTATTAATATACAACTAGAAGAGCAGTTCTCAACAGTCTCTCCCAACTGAGAAAGCAGGTTGGGAGATGATGTTGACACTCCTCTGGGCTTTCTCCAGTAATGAGCCATTGCCAGATGGCTAGGTATGATTCCTCTTTATTTTCTCACATTCAAGCTAGTATATTGTTATGCAAAGGAATGAGAAAAGTATTACTGAAGTAATCTGGATTTTATGCTTGCTATGTTTTAAAAATATAAATCCTATTAAACAATGGTACTTTATTATTAGAAACTAATTGTGATGCATGCCATAACTGATTGTGACATATCAGGGTGTTCTGATAGTTTGAAGCCTGCTGATCTTGATAATCTGGTTTAGATGAGTGAGTTGGCTCATCTTGCATTTATGGTTTCCTATAACAAGGCTTCCTTACCTATCTCCAAATCCAAAAGGCAGATCTTTTTCTCAGTCACCTGGAAGTTCAGACATGGCTCATGTCCAAGAGATCTATTTGTAAAAATGTGAGAGACAAACAAGCAAGTAGGAGTGCCACTCCTAGTTTCTTAACCAGAGGATTTAACTCCCCTGTGATTGACACTGCATGTCCAACCCTCCAGGGGGAGCTTCAAACCTAACTGCAAGAATATAGACATATCCTCAACTGAGTAATCATATTAAAATATCCTCCAGTTAGGCCCGGCATCTCTATAAGAAACACACATGGATAACAAAAAATGATAGGGGGTATTTTATTATAGATTACCCAGAAAAGGCCATTTGATCCTGCCTTTGAAAGATATGTAGACATTTTCTCAGCAGGAAAGATTGGAAAGGGAAAGCTAAGGAAATTATCAGAGGCATAAAATCTCATGAAGTACTGGAATAGAATAGAAATAGAAGAATAGAAAGTAGCTCCCAGTCTGGCTGCAGTGTGGGTGTAATTAGAGAACTTGTTACTCATAATTATGTTATAGGAGATTACTTAATGGTTGATCCAGTTTTGACATCCTCTGCCTGAAATAAACACTGAATGAATCAGCTGTTGATAATAAACTAACTGCTCAGAAGTTCTTAAGTCATTCAGTATATACCAGACAGGGTCTCTAAATTTGTTGTTGTCAAAGTCAGGACTTCCTTAGAGAGATGTAGGAATTGAGAAGTAGAAAGTATGGATTAAATTGTGCTCAGCAGAGAAATCCATAAATGGAGATACAGAGGGACTTGCCCTATCCACCCATCCTTCCCTCCTACTTTCCTTCCTTCCTTTGTTCTTTCATATATTGACACATTTATTTTGTATAATTGTATTCTAATATAATGTGTGTCTACTTTATGTCAGCCACAATGCTAGTCACTATGGTTAAGCAATAAACAAAAGCAGATATGGTATCTGTCTCCCCTCTCCTTAAAGAATTGGAAAGAAGTTAGGGGAGACAGATATTAACCAAAAAATCACCTAAATTAATTCTAAATTACAACTTCACTATTGCAAAGATCAGATTATTAGTGATATGAGACATAATAGAGAAGCTTACCCTGTCTGAAAAGGCAGTATAAGATAGTAGTTAACCCCATGGGCTTTGGAATCAGAGTGCCAAATTTTGAATCCTGGCTATAGCATTTTCTAACTGATCTCAGGAAAATTAGTTAACTTCTCTGTGGCTCAATTTCCTCATCAGAAAAATGGATATTACAATGGATTATAGTCTGAAAATGGGGACTAAGAAGGTAGTTTTGAAGATTTAATGAATTACGTTTAAAACAGTTTGAGAGCTCCCAGAATCTAGCAAGTGCTCTTTAAATGTTACATGTTGTGTCACTCATCACCAGTGCCACCAGCACTGTCATGGGTCGGAGAGTGGGGGGAAGTGATGGAAAGATTTCCTTGAAGAAGTGATGACCGAGCTGAAATCTGGAGGCTGAAGAGAATTTTCCAGGAAAAGATAGAGTGGGTGAGTTGTAAGGAAAACATACACTAAGACCCTATTTCTGGAGGGAGCATGACAATTTCAAGGTAGTGAAAGAGGTTCAGTGAGGCAAAGAGAGTTGAGGTAAATGGTGCAAAGGAAGGTGGAGAGGTGGGGAGGGGACCCACATTATAAAAGTATGAAAATAATTTTAATAATATATATTCTATTTAATTCAATGCATCTGAAACATTTCAACACATAATCTATATAAAATTATTAAGAAAGTATTTTACCTTCTTTTCCTTCCAAACCTTCAAAATCTGGTGTGATTTTTATACTTACAGCATGTCATAATTCTGACTATATACATTTCAAGTACTCATTAGCCATGTGTTGAGGAGTTACAATTGGAAAGAATGGGTCTAGGGTGGGGAGAGAAAAAAAAAAAAAGAGAGATAAGAGGGAGCTAAAAGGAGAGGGGGAGAGTTGGTGTAGTGGAATAAAAGCCAAGGAAATAGTGGTCCTTTAAAAAAAAATGAGTGATCAAAAGATTCAACTGACCAGACTTCCCCATCATAATTTTTTTTAAAGATTTTATTTATTTATTTGACATTAGATGGAGAGGCAGGCAGAGAGAGAGGGAGAGAGAGAGAGAGAGAGAGGAAAGTTGGCTTCCCGCTGAGCAGAGACCCCGATGCGAGGCTTGATCCCAGGACCCTGAGATCATGACCTGAGCCGAAGGCAGCGGCTCAACCCACTGAGCCACCCAGGCGCACCCCCCCCATCATAATTTTTTTTAAAAAAAATTCCCTAAAGCTGCAAAGTTCTGCCCTGTTTTGGAAAACCTTAATTGACCTCAGTGTCATCTCTTTAGTTCTTGTTCCATTTCTCTCAATTTTTAGCACCACGTTTCTTAAAAAGCATTCTACACCTGCTGTTTTCATTAACACTTTTAAATTGTCTGCAACCCAGATCTCATTTCCATTAGTTTGTAAGAACAGTGACCAATTGGACCATCGAGTCCAATTATATTCCCAGAACCTTCCTTCTCTTTAATGTCTCAAAAATATTTGAAAATTTAACCATTCTATTTTCTTAAAGCTGTTTCCATCTCCACAGAGGCATTTTTTGAAGTTCCATCTCTGACCCTTTCTTCTCTCTCAAAACTAGTAACTCATATCTGGATGCTGCTGGCTTCCAAATCTTCATCTACAGCCATGATCACTCCACATGACTGATGCCTGTGGGATATTTCCATAATTTCTAATCATGCCTCAAACTTGTCACACTTGAAAGGGAAATTACTGGTACCAAGAAAGAGCTTTCCCTGTTAACTTCCCCAGTTTGTAACAGAATGAAGGAGATGGAAATGGAAAAATATCTCTGAGGAAACAACACATAAACTGAGGCCAGTCTCTTGGGATGAACACTGAGCAAGTATAACGTGGTCCCTGCCCTCATGGAGCTTATCATCGCATGGTGGAAAGACAGTCATTACAACTGTACTAAGTGCTATGATGAAAATTATATTTAATAGAGGTCTTACCGTAGCCTGGGGTAGAAGTTGGGAAAATTTCCCAGAGAAAATAGCATGTAAACTGAAGGTTTGGCAACATGTGATTTAACCAGATAATAGGGGACTAAATGAGACAAATGGCATTTATGCCATAGATAACATTTGCGGGCTCTGAGTTGGGAAATTGTCCTGGTGTATTCTGGGAATGGAGAAACCAGTGCATGTATAGCATTAGGAGGGTAACATTGGTAAATGAAGCTAGAATGGGAGTCAGGGTTTAGATATCAGAGGACCTCATAGTCCAGGGTCAAGATTCTCAAGTGTATTCTAAGAGGAAAAGGAAGACATTCAATATTCCTAGGTTCAAATCTTCAGGATCATCTATGACACTGCTATTGTCTTCACTTCCCATATCCAATTTGTCATCAAGTTGCCAACAAATTCCATGGTTTCTTAAAAGTTCTGTTATGTCACTCAGTATTATGTTCCATGTTTCTCAGTTCATGTGCTTTAGACTCCGCGCAGGGGGTCACAACCTGGAGATCAATAAGATCAATATTAATAAAATTCTTTTTTCATATTTTGGTTAATTTGCAAAATTAACTTTTTGTACAACTGACCGTATATTATGATCTGGTACTATCCATCAGATATTAATTGACTGGGTCCTGTGGCATTGTAAAGTGGGGTGTTACCTACAGCAAATAGGTGTTCAGAAATGAAATGTAACACTGACCTGGTACTATAGAAAAATGTTAAAATTTTATCTCATGAATATGTAGGAGAGCTTGGCCACTCCAGTGAACAGTTCTTTCAAGATAGAAGCACTATATGAAGGACAACCAAGAAAACTTTTCATTACTAGTGGGTACTTTTATAGACTCTCTGAAACCTTATTGTACTAGCATACTAATTTTGTTGTAATTATTGTTGTCTGGTTTAATGTTTTTGTGTCTTTTCATTTTTTAGAGCATGTTGCTAAAATCATTAATGTCTTTATATAAATTGGTTCATTTTAATTTTAACTCATTAGCTGAGAATATTTGCATGAATTAATAATACCCAGTGAAATTTTTAGTAAACCCGAATGTCCTCACTAGAGATTTTATTAAAAGTTTCACCCTTAGAGACTGGGAATTGGATAAGTTCCATAATTGCAAATAGATTTTGCTTTGTTTTCAAACAATGCACAATGGACATTATTAGGAAAGAGATAGGGATTTCCAGGAAATGTACATTAGTGTGACAGAATGAGGAGAGAGTTTGTGTTGAGGCAGCCCTTTAGAGCAGAGACATCATTAGCAAGAAGGGCTGAGTTCATTTTTCAAAGATCACACTTTCATTGTATTTAAAAAAAAAAACCCTAAAAAATATCTCCTGAAGGCCAATAATCTTTTTATTTTTATTTTTATTTTATTTTATTTTATTTTATTTTATTTATTTTTATTTCCAGCATAACAGTATTCATTATTTTTATTAAAGAAAAAATGACAACGATCCAATGTCAGGAAAACCACACTAGGGACCTGACCCCAGTATATATTAAAGTTTTTTTTCATAAAGGACTTCTACACTTTTTAGCTTTAAACTGATAATGACTTCTCCAGTAAAGGACCTTGAAGCGTTATTGGCCTGAATTTCTCCTGGCATCGTCAATGACAATAACTTAGTGAACAAATATTTCATGCTCTCCTTCTCTTGTGAAATATTATGAGAGCTTTCAACAACAAAAGTACCCAGTAAGAGTAATAACAGTCTGGGGCACATGGCTGGCTCAGTCGGTAGAGTACACAAGTGCTGATCTCGGGGTTGTAAATTTGAGCTCCACATTGGGTGTGAGATTACCTAAAAATAGAATAAAAATAACAGTTCTATTCTGTCCTTTGTTCTCCTACCTAGACTCTCTTCTACTTGTGTGAGTGTATGTGAATGTTCCTAGGCTCATTAAAGCTTGTCACTAAACTTGTCTCTCACTATCTAGGTTCCTGCTGGAATTCTGACTGGACCCAGAATCAAAACACTTCCAGCAAAGGTGAAGTGGGATGATTATGACTGGCCACTTCAAGCCATGTTTGAGAGAGAGAGGATGGCTCCTCTTTTAGTGAACGAGCAGCACACTCACTCCACCACATTGATTCAAGCTGCTTTTTGAACCCAGGATCAGGAGCTGAATCAAGCCAACCTGACTTGTTTTGATATGTCCATATGACACTGCCATGAAAACATTAAGTGAAGGTAGTTCCATGGACAGAAAACAACATCAATATTCTCTATTTCTTTGTGAGTTTACATTTATCAAAATGAAATTTTTTATTATAAAATTATTACTTTTATCTATGCTCAGAAAGAATGAAAAAAGACAAAAAATGAGAAATATATAAAAGGAAATTAAAATAAAATACACACACGGTGGTTATGTGAAATAACTACTATTGCCATTTATATGTATCTGTTCAGAGTTATTTTTCATATTTGTTTAGGAAGGTGGAATCATAATGGAAACAGTATTTTAGCTTAACAGTATTTTTTTTTTTTAAAGATTTTATTTATGTATTTGACAGAGAGAGTTAGCAGGAGAGGGAGAGAGAATCTGAAGCAGACTCCACACTGAGCCAGAGGTGGGGCTTGATCCCACCACCGGAAGATCGTGACCTGAGTGAAACCGAGAGTTGGATGCCTAACTGGACTGGGCCACCCAGGTGCCCCCAATTTGACAGGATTAAAAAGAACCCTGCTTCCAGCAACAAACAAACAATCTATGTCATAATTCAGCAAGTGCTCAAGTGCTAGAAGCCCCTTCCTTCTTTCTAATATGTTACCTGTCTAGCTCATGCCACCTAGCAAGCAAACCCCAATCCTTGTTGAAGCCGCATCTGAAGCCCCAGTCAGAGTTACAGTGCAAAAGCCCCTCAATCCAGAGGCCCTGCCAGGTCTGGGTGAACCAGGCTCTAGCCCAAAAGCTATGCAGGGGCGGAATTTCCCGAGAGGAACTTGCGGAGTGCACTATGCTTGTGCCAGACTGCCAGTCTCTCTATTTCCTTCCAGGAGTCTGAAGGCCATGGGTCAGCTATGTGGGCTTCTGGCATGGCATGAGGCGACACCACTATGAGGTCTGCCAAGGTTCAGGGTCAAAGCAACCTCAATGCCCCATCCCATGCCATATGCTTGCAGCCTGTTCCTCCTGGTAACAGCAAGCTGAGAATTTGACTCAGGAGACCACGGTGCTTGGTCTGGAGACTTTCTCCTGAAGAACAGCCTCAGGTACATACATATTGGATTGGTACCATTATTTGTTTCCAAGTTTATTGAGGTATGTTTGCATATGGCACTGTGTGAGTTGAAGCTGTACAACATGATGATTTGATACATGTATATATTGTGAACTGAGTATGACAGTAGGTTAGTTAACACCTCTGTCACTCACATAATTACCATTTTTGTGTGCATGGTAGAAATTTTCAAATTTATTCTTAGCAATTCTCAAGTGTATTGTCAACTGAGAAAAGAGAGCTGAAATGAAAGCATTTATGTGAGGTTTAACAACTGCAATTTGGGGAGCACAGATTCAGGGTGCAATCCAAATCCGTCCCCAGAGGGAACAAATATCAAAGATGTTAAACGACAAAAAGGAATGCTTGTCCGTATGTGTAGTTTAAAGAATTTTGATTGGTATTGATGGCAAAAATCTTGACTAAATTGGTTGCTAAGCTCATCATTCATCTACTATCTCATTGTACCAGATTGCAGGCTGAGTTCTTAGATTTTTACCTTGTCCCAGTTCATCGGTCATGGTTCATTTACTTCCTTACTCACCTCCTGACTCCATTTTAAAGCCCCTTGAGATGACTTACTCCAATTCATTTTATAACCAAATGAGTTCACTCCTTGGTGAGTTACAGATAGAGACTATACCAAGTGTATGTTATGAAGCTTGTGCTCCTCCTTGGGCAGAGATTTTGACATTATAATGAGGTAGAGGTACGTGTGGGATATTCCAAGGTCCATCTTTGCAGGTGTAATTCAGTGATCAAGCTCAAACTGGCCTAGGCTGGCCTCTTGTTTGCCTCTAAAAGATAAAGTTAACATTCCTGTGAGGAATGGGAGGTCAGTGGGGGTCTTGCTGGTGACAGTTTTAGCCTCTTTCATCCAATATGGTTTCAATTTCACCTTTCATGTTTTCCCCTTTCCATCCAGATCTTTTTCTGAAAGCATTGCTGCTCATCCTTAGATTTACCCAGAAAGTCATGTCCCACATTGGGATCAGGGGGGCAGTTTTTAATCTTTAATGATTATTTCAAGGAGCCTTTGAGAAACAAGGAAGCAATCAGGAAATGGTTCTTATTTTCCTCACCTGAGAGCTTTATTAAGCCACATGGCAGCTCAGAATAACCAACTTATGGACTAACCATAATCAGGCTCTTGTAGAAGTTTTAGGTGGATCTTTCTAAGCAAGGTGATGAGCACAAGAAGAGCAATTAGCAATATTTTAAAAGCCTGATGGATACTACACATTAATCTAGGAAATTATTAAGAATGTTAAATTACTAGGTATCTAAGGGCTCTATAAGCTATTTAGAGTGATAGAGCAAATCTGAGGAAGTAAACTCTTAACATCAGTTGTTGGCAAGTTAGATAGGCTAGTACAGTTCCATATTTTAACAAGATCAAGTCCAAAGTACAAAAAGTAATAATTGCTAACAACTCTTTTCACTAACCCCCCCACCTTGTGCTCATACTTTCTTGGAGAAAAAAAATAAATAGAGTAATATTAGTCCCTTGAGGCCAGAGTGGTTTAATTTCACTCCAACTTGTCCAGTCCATAAAAACCATCCTGATAAAAAGCATCTAATAAGGCCATCTGAGCAAACATAAGCTGCATTGTTGAGTGAGTTATAGCAGAAGTTACAATTTTTAGAAAGCATTTGGTCAACATAATATGGATGTTATTAAGAATAATAGTTACTAAACCAGTTTGTGTTATCGTTTAACCATGATACTATTCCTGATGGTAACCAACTAAAGAAATTAGTATAATCTCCAATTCCTGGCATGTGTCCTATCAGCTAATAGGCTATTATCCTTTACAGATTTTAGTTCTTGTGTTATTCTGCCAGTTCAGTTAACATGAAAACAGCATTCTTCAAATAGGGCATAAATGCCTCCTTTTTGGGCTAAGATACTAAGTGCACTTTTATTCTGTAGGGTAGTTTCTACAAGGCTACCAACTTGGGTTTGTTGATACTCAAATCCTTGAACCTCAAGCACTGAAGGTGGTGGTCACCATGACTATGGATAGCTTATATATTGCCTTTTTCAAGTCTGTTACTCTAATCCAAGGAAAGAATGCTCATGCAAAGACATGACTAAGGCCCTTTGTGTCTCTAATTGCTTTGTGTCAATCCAAAATTGTAACCTTCCCAGTTTCACTGAGGTCTTTTTAACTGATATAATACAGGTCTCAGGTTTGGTATGTGAGCAGTGGAAGGAAGAATTTTTCTAATGGTGGCATCAGGGGCAAGAACAACAATCATACAACATTCTTTCAACTTAATGGAAAGAGTAAATATTGGTGCCACATAATTAAAAACATCCAAAACCTTCTAGGGGTGAGGCATATGTGGGTCCCTTTGCTCCGACTCTTTTATCACTTTCCAAGGATGAAATCTTGTGATCAAAATGTAATCATCTTCACAGACTACATGGCAATCTGGTTTATTAGAATTCCATCAGAGATCTTAAGAACATCTTATATTTCTATATACTTGAAGCAATAAATGAGTTTGAATATTGTGAGTCAGATTCAGGTTAAGATATGGGAAACTGGGCGCCTGGGTGGCTCAGTGGGTTAAGCCGCTGCCTTCGGCTCAGGTCATGATCTCAGGGTCCTGGGATCGAGTCCAGCATCGGGCTCTCTGCTCAGCAGGGAGCCTGCTTCCTCCTCTCTCTCTGCCTGCCTCTCTGCCTACTTGTGTTCTCTGTCAAATAAATAAATAAAATCTTTAAAAAAAAAAGATATGGGAAACTTCTGGGATAAAGATAGGAAGAATTAAGTTTCTACCATTCTCCAGATTTTTCATCAATGTCCCATATTGTCCCATTGTCTTTAAGGGGGATATTGCTTCCTAATATCCAGTTTCATTATAGATCTTATTTTCCCATCACAAGGATACATTACAAGGAAGCATTTTGTAGTTGTATAGACTCCAGTGTGGAGCAAGTTCATGATCATCTGAGTCATATAAAAGTGCATGATTACAAACATGCAGTAAAAGAAAACCTGATGTTTTATCCATACCATTTATATTTTTAAAACATAAGAAAAGATTATTTGTCAATGCCTAAATCTGAGTTAGAGGTATTCCCTTATGAGCAGGGGGAATCCAAAAGAAGGTATTTATATTTGGGGCATGTTTTCCGGATGGTAGTTGATGAATATGTTCCAAGACATAAAAAGAGAATCTTACATTTTTATCAGTGAAGTGTTTCCATCACTCTAAGGATAGAGGTCAAGCTATTAATTCAGGCACGTTATGAGGATGGTTTGCTCTGGCATAAATCCAACAGGTTTGCAGAATAAGAAAGTTTTTGCAGGGTAAGAGCAAAAGAATGTGGTAAAGCTTGACCATCAGCAATGAGGATCACAAGAAGAAAAATAAAATGTTAGGCTAGGGGCTAGAACTATTCCAAATAACAGAGGCCATTGTAAGGAGAACTTAAAGATATGTTGACTAGTATATGAGTTCCAGGCAGGCTAGAGCAATTAATAGGCAAGAGATTAAATCTGTAGGGCAATAGCCAATATGAAAATAGTGCTCTTTCCTGATACTATAGGGTTTTTACCACCAACAAAAAAATCCTACTGTGTTACATAGCAAAATGCATTAGAATACTTATTAGGACAAATACCCCAAATGTTTCAATAGTCCTTTAGAACAAATTCCCCAAAGAATCTAAGGTGTGCTTTCCAAGTTTAAATGCCAAGTATAAACCTTGGGATTCTTGGAATTCTTCACTTTGTGTGAATAGGTCCATAAGAAGGAGTACAGGATACATGTTACAGATGGTGTCACATTCCTTCATAGAAAAATAAAGGAGCTTCCCCAATAAGATGATTATGAAAAAGGTAATGAAGAAAATAGCAAGTTATTGGTATAAAGAACAAAAAAGGATTTGAAAGTAAACAGACCTTGTTGCAGTGTGTTAGGACAACTGTATACACAGATGTCCTCTGCTTCAACCCTGAGTCAATAGGAGTTTTAGGTCTGCAGTTAGTTCTGATGTCCACTGAAGGGCTGGAGCTTTCTTTAAATGAGAAACATGAATCCAAAAGTCAATACCTTTGAGTTTAGCTGTGCAAGGGTTGGTTAACAGTATCCTGTTGGGTCCTTTCCATAAGGGTTGTAGGGTGAGTTTGTGGCGATGTCTTTTTTGTTAGACAAAATACCTAGGCTGTAGATTATGGCAGAGGAGTTCTTTATGGGAGTATGCTGGGAGAGGGTTTTCCTACCAAGCATGCGTTTTTCTTTAATGCCTTTACCAGTTCTTTATAGTATTGAAGTATTTAACCTTTGGGTTCATAGGCTCCAGAGTCTCATAGATCTTCCACCTGTGATGAAGAGAGATAGTATCTATTCTCCAAAAGGCATGTCTCTTCAGTTTAATAATGTACATGGCAGAGCCTTAGGCCAGGGTAAATCAAAAGTTTCTATAATTTTAGCTAAGTGTGTTTTAATTATGTCATTTTTTCCCTTCTGCTGACCCCGATGATTGAGGATGGTAAGTACAGTGAAAATGCTGTAGAATAGATTAAATTTCACACAATGCCTTGATTATTTGTTCTGTGAAATGAATTCCTCCATCACTATAATTCAGATGGAATTCCCTAGATAGGTATGATTTTCTCTAATAATGATACTGGAATTAATGCTGAGGCAATGACAGGTTTCCCCCAATGAGAGTGCATGCATACTATTACCAGTACATATTTGTATCTTGTGAGGGGGACATATGGGTAAAATCCAATTGCCAAAATTCAAAGGGCCTTGAGGGTAATGGGAAATGCCTCATGGAACTATGACCAGGATTATGTGTGTTGCAAATAAAACAGCAATGGTAATTTTCTGCTACAGTTTTATGAGATGGGTTCCAAAAATACTGTTTTCACCAATCTGTCATTTTATCCATGTTCCAAAGGGTCATTTCATGGACAAATTTTAAAATCACTTTCTGTAAGCAGTCATGAAAGGCAGGCTGCCTATTTGGGCTATACCAAAGCTGTGTGTTGGGATCAAATTTATAATTTGATTCTATTTACTTCTTTATTTCATTAGTAGTGACATTCTTTTGAATGTCCTTAATTAGTTGTTTCAGGTCACCCAAAAGGAATTCATTTAAGGTCTCAAAAGGAGTTAAGGTTGACATTAATTTTAATGTGTAATGATTTTCTAAAGTTGCAATTTTTACTATAGCATCTGCTATGTGATTGTCCTAATTTTCCTCTACTTTTGCTGCATAATGACCAGGAACTTTCATTATAGGTAGTTGTTTGGGTTGCTGAGATGATCAATTAATTTCAGGACATGAGAACTATTTTTAATTTGTTCTCCAGCAGAAGTTAGATATCCTCTGTTTCTGAAGCATTCTGAAATACTGTGCAGTCCCAAATACATATCACCTGTCTACTGTACATGTGAACTATTTTATCCTTTGCCAAAAGGCAGGCCTGTGTTAAAGCAAAAAGTTCAGTCTCGGGCCAGAGAAACCTCTGGTATGGGGCTTGCTTTAGTAACTTCAGTAGTTGAAGTTAGAGCATGGCCTGGCTGTTCTTCCCTCTTTCAAATATGAACCATCTCTTAAATGGGTAGTAAAAGGGTACAATTGGTTTCTCAAGCTTATTCTGAAGAACAACAAGGAAATAACCTATCCTCATACTGCAACGAAGTAGAATCTTTGGTAACCAAAATAATTCAGCATTGCCGATAAGAGCTTTTTGAAGACCCATGCTGGAGGTTAGTAATTGGTCAGTCATTGCAATACAGTCAGAAGAGTCTTATCAGCAGGAAGAAGGAGAAGATTAGCTGGGGTCAAGGATGGCACTTGGTGATAGTAACATTTAGAGGTGAAAGCAGGAGGATTTCATAGGAAATTAATCTGCCAGCAGATAGGTATTGAGCCTGGTGAGAGTTAACAAAGGTTCTACAGAATGAGGAACATCAATAGTCAAAAGAAAGTACAAGACTAATTCTTCTACACTTTCCAGCAGACAAGCAGTTACTGCTATGGCTCTTGCATTGGGTGACAGTCCTTTGGCTACAGAGTCTAACTGCTGACCATAATATCCTAAAGGCCTCTATACTTTTGAGTTAAAATGCCTAAGGCATTGCCTTCATGTTCATAAAGAAAAAGAAAGGTAATTTAACAATATGGATGTCCCCAATGCTGGAGGGTCTCTGTAAACTATGTTTCTTCAAATCCCTTTTGCTTTAGTTCAGTCCACTGAAGTGACTCAGATTGATTAGCTTTAAGCAGGGTACATAAGGGTTGAACAATAGTAGAGAAATTAGGGATCCAATTCCAGTAAAATCCAAGTAACTTCAGTTTGGGAAATGGGGAAAGAACAAATTTGTTTGTTTGTTTTTTCTGGACCGAGGAGAATCTTTTGGTTACCAATGACAGGTCCCAAATGTGACTTGTGGCTTCTTAAATTATGTTTTTTTCTTGGATATCTTATGTCTATTTGTCACCAATTTCATTAGTAAATGGATATTGTTGGTTTCTCAAGCTTCTTCTGAAGGAAAACAAAGGAGCAAGTTACCCTCATGTTGTAACAAAGTAGAGTCTTTGGGAAAAATTACATCAGCTATGTTGGCTTTTAAAATCTGAGAAAAACAAATAGAGATTTATTTCAATGTAGCCCTGTGGCATGAATGTCCAAGTGTTATATTGTTTTTCCTAAGTGGAAGCAAGTAAAAATTGACTTTCTGGGATCCATTGGTATATTGCAAAAGGAACTACAGAGATCCCTTACTGTTAGTAGTGAGGGAAATAGCACAGTTTAAAGTTTGAGGATTGGGCATAACAGAGTGCCAAGGTATAACCATTATTTATTGCTCTTTGGTCTACATGAATCTCTGTCCTCTTCCCTGACGTTTTTGGATGGGATAAATTGGGATGTTATAAGGGCTGGTGCATGGAATAATTAAACCCTTATTTAATATTCCTTGATTGTGAGTTTAATCCCTTTAATGGCTGTAGCATTCAATGGGTATTGCTTAATATTGGGAAGGGGTTCAGAAGAGTCAATCTAAACTGTTACAGAAGGAGCAGAGTGTGTGTATCCAATGTCAGTAGAACATTTAGATCAAAGGATTTCAGGGACAGTGTTAAGAACTCGATGCTGTGTAATTTGAATTATGGGAAAGACAGGTATTAGTACTGACCCGTTTGTTGTAGATTCTTTTATGATTTGTTGATCTTTTATTTCTAGAGATATTTCTTGCTTTTGAGAGAAAGAAATATGATCCTGATAAGTCTTGAGAGGATCACATCCCAGTGAATTAACAGGAGCTGTGGGAATGAGAATGAGTGGGTGCCCAGCGATGGTCCCAATAAAACAGGAATAAACAAGGATTTAAAAAGAACCAGAGTTTTTCAGAGTCCATATTCTCTCATGGTTCACTTCCCCTTCCAATTTCCCCCAACACCCTTCTCCTCTCTAACTCCCCTTGTCCCCCATGTTATTTCTTATGCTCCACAAATAAGTGAAACCATATGATAATTGACTTTCTCTGCTTGACTTATTTCACTCAGCATAATCTCTTCCAGCCCCGTCCATGTTGCTACAAAAGTTGGGTATTCATCCTTTCTGATGGAGGCATAATACTCCATAGTGTATATGGACCACATCTTCCTTATCCATTCGTCCGTTGAAGGGCATCTTGGTTCTTTCCACAGTTTGGCGACTATGGCCATTGCTGCTATAAACATTGGGGTACAGATGGCCCTTCTTTTCACTACATCTGTATCTTTGGGGTAAATACCCAGGAGTGCAATGGCAGGGTCATAGGGAAGCTCTATTTTTAATTTCTTGAGGAATCTCCACACTGTTCTCCAAAGAGGCTGCACCAACTTGCATTCCCACCAACAGTGTAAGAGGGTTCCCCTTTCTCCACATCCCCTCCAACACATGTTGTTTCCTGTCTTGCTAATTTTGGCCATTCAAACTGGTGTAAGGTGATTTCAAAGTGGTGGGGAGTGGGAGGTTGGGGGAACCTGGTGTTGGGTATTAGAGAGGGCATGGATTACATGGAGCACTGGGTGTGGTGCAAAAACAAGGAATACTGTTATGCTGAAAATTTAAAAAAAAATAAAAAAAAATAAATTAATAAGAACCAGAGTATTGTAAACTCCCACCATTTGAATTGTACTTTGAGGAAGGGGGAAAGAGAGGCTGGTGGAGTTAAGAACTGACAATGTTGTTCCTATGTGTATAAGAGTTCATGGTACCTCATTACCAATGATAAGATCTATTTCTCTTAAGATGTTGGTTAGTAGTAGGGGGAGCTTTCTTTTATCTTTGAAGCCTCCCTATTCTGTCATATGAACAAAAGGTAGATTTTTTTTTTCCAATTTTCTGAAAGAGAAAATTATCTTTAGGTGTTTTGGTCTCTATATGTCTTTTGAGTTTCAAAAGACATATAAAGACCATTCTTTCAATGCCCAGGCTTTTTGTAATAATGATAAATTCCTTTAATAAAGATTGGATGTTGATTTCTTTGTTGCCTTCTAGATAGTTAATTGGTGTAATTGAAAATGCATGATCTTTGCAGCCTAGACCTATAAATCCATGGCTTGCAGGGTTTTCTGTTTTACTCTCTGCTATATAGTGCAGGATAACTGAATGCAGGTAAGTAATTATAAATGCCATCTTATTGTTTTCTGGCTATTTTGTAGTCTTTTTGTTCCATTCTTTCTCTCTTGCTTTGAATTGATGATTTTCTGTAGTGGTACAATTTGATTCCCTTCTTTTTATCTTTAGTGTACCTATTGCAGTGTTTGGCTTTGTGATTACCATGAGGCTTTAGGTACAATTTTAATTTCATTCCCTTTTGATGGATATCTTGCTTAACTCTACTTTCACTTATCATGAGCAGGCTTCTAAGTAACATCTATTTAAATACATCCTTGCTCTCTGAGCCAATAAAAGTAAAATGTCTGGATCAAAGTGCATGAATATTTCAGAGGTTTTAAACCTTTTTTTTTTCTTTTGCCTATTTGCCATCCAGAAAGATTGTAACAATCTGGAAAAAGTCTTTGTTCCATGATACTCCCAACAATTTGGCTATCATCATCCCTTTTAATTTTTGCCAAACTGATAGCTCTTCTTTCCCCTTCACCTCCAAAAGTAAAACAAACAAAACCTCAAGGATGTTTTAATTTCCTTAATTTACTTAAAACATTTTTAAAATATTTATTTACTTGAGAGAGAGAGAAAGTGAGAAAGAGAGCATGAAAGGGGGGGAGAGGGTCAGAGGAAGAAGCAGACTCCCTGCTGAGCAGGAAGCCTGATGCAGGACTTGATCCCGGGACTCCAGGATCATGACCCAAGCTGAAGGCAGTCATTTAACCAACTAAGCCACCCAGGCACCCTAATTTTTTTTTTTAAGATTTTATTTTAAGGGGCGCCTGGGTGGCTCAGTGGGTTAAGCCGCTGCCTTCGGCTCAGGTCATGATCTCAGGGTCCTGGGATCGAGTCCCGCATCAGGCTCTCTGCTCAGCAGGGAGCCTGCTTCCCTCTCTCTCTCTCTGCCTGCCTCTCTGCCTGCCTCTCTGTCTACTGTGATCTCTCTCTGTCAAATAAATAAATAAAATCTTAAAAAAAAAAAGATTTTATTTTAAGTAGTCTCTGCAGCCAAAGAGGAGCTCAAACTTATAAGCCTGGGATCAAAAGCCACATGCTCTACCAGTTGAGACAGCCAGGTGCCCCTTAATTTCCTTAATTTAAATTTAAATAAATTAAACATAGTTTCTTAAATTTAGTGGCTATTTGTATTTCTTCTTTTTTTGTATGTCCATTGGTACTTCTTTCTATTTAAATGTTTGCCTTTTTCATACCAATTGCAAGAGCTGTTTATATATTAAAGATGTTAATCCTTTTCTTTTGTAAAGGTCTTAAATATTTTTCTTACATTATTATTTAGCTGTTAACTCTTTTTTTCTTAATGGTATAGAAGTTCTAAAGTTTTACATAGTCACTGTAAGATGGTTTACCCAGGAGAACTGTGTTCTTGCCCACTAGTTAGAAGGGAAAAACAAAACAAAACAAAACTATTCAGTAAACAGTTTCAAAGAATTACAAAACCAACAAGTCAAACATGGAGTAGTAAGATACCCAGAGATGACGAATAGTGGGATGTTCCTATGGAGAGGAGTGGTATTAACAGAATCCATGATTCCAGTGACATGCAGAGTTTTCCTTCAGGAGCTGGTATTGATAAAGAGGGGCAGCTTATACTGGAGACACTGCCTATAGCACAGCAAGAGGGAGAAATATTGTGGTTTCTTTCTCTAGACTCTTGAATTTCTTACTAGTACCTCTCATTGTCCAAGTCTAGTCTAAAGTTACTGGAAAGGGAATCTGGGAAACAGAATTTAGAGAAGCCATTTGATTGCGAAACAAAACAGGAAAAATTGGGAAATGAATTGAGGGCAAACAGGAAAATGATCAGAAGAAACTCATACTTCAGTTATTCTCTTTATGATTTTTAGATTTGGTGTTTTGGTAATAAAGTTTTTTCTCAAGATTTTTTCTTGTACTAGTTGTATTCAGTTTTGGTTCTTACATATTTTGATAAAAGATGTGAATAGAAATCCAACCTTATTTCTAAATGACAGGCTCATTTTCCCATCACCATAATTTCTCCATTGATTTAAAATTATACCTTTAACATCTTCTTTTTTTAAATTTATTTTTTATTTATTTTCGGCATAACAGTATTCATTATTTTTTCACCACACCCAGTGCTCCATGCAATCAGTGCCCTCTATAATACCCACCACCTGGTACCCCAACCTCCCACCCCCCCCACCACTTCAAACCCCTCAGATTGTTTTTCAGAGTCCATAGTCTCTCATGATTCACCTCCCCTTCCAATGTACCCCAACTCCCTTCTCCTCTCTAACTCCCCTTGTCCTCCATGCTATTTGTTATGCGCCACAAATAAGTGAAAACATATGAAAATTGACTCTCTGCTTGACTTATTTCACTCAGCATAACCTCTTCCAGTCCCGTCCATGTTGCTACAAAAGTTGGGTATTCATCCTTTCTGATGGAGGCATAAATTCCACCGGTATTCTTCAAAGAGCTGGAGCAAATAATCCAAAAATTTGTATGGAACCAGAAGAGACCCGGAATCGCTAAGGAAATGTTGAAAAACAAAAATAAAACTGGGGGCATCACGCTACCTGATTTCAAGCTTTACTACAAAGCTGTGGTCACCAAGACAGCATGGTACTGGTATAAAAACAGACACATAGACCAGTGGCACAGAGTAGAGAGCCCAGATATGGACCCTCAACTCTATGGGCAAATAATCTTCGACAAAGCAGAAAAAAATAGTGGAAAAAGGACAGTTTCTTCAATAAATGGTGTTGGGAAAACTGGGCAGCTATATGTAGAAGAATGAAACTCAACCATTCTCTTACACCGTACACAAAAATAAACTCAAAATGGATAAAAGACCTCAACGTGAGACAGGAATCCATCAGAATCCTAGAGGAGAACATAGGCAGTAATCTCTTCGATATCAGCCACAGCAACTTCTTTCAAGATATGTCTCCATCCCAATCCCATAAGTGACTTTTAATCTCACAAAACAAACTGAGGGTTGCTGGGGGGAGGGGGTTTGGGAGAAGGGGGTGGGATTATGGACATTGGGGAGGGTATGTGCTTTGGTGAGTGCTGTGAAGTGTGTAAACCTGGTGATTCACAGACCTGTACCCCTGGGGATAGAGTATTATGCCTCCATCAGAAAGGATGAATACCCAACTTTTGTAGCAACATGGACGGGACTGGAAGAGATTATGCTGAGTGAAATAAGTCAAGCAGAGAGAGTCAATTATCATATGGTTTCACTTATTTGTGGAGCATAACAAATAGCATGGAGGACATGGGGACTTAGAGTGGAGAAGGGAGTTGGGGGAAATTGGAAGGGGAGGTGAACCATGAGAGACTATGGACTCTGAAAAACAATCTGAGGGTTTTGAAGGGACCGGGGGGTGGGAGGTTGGGGTACCAGGTGGTGGGTATTATAGAGGGCACGGATTGCATGGAGCACGGGGTGTGGTGCAAAAATAATGAATACTGTTATGCTGGAAATAAAAAAAAAATAAAAAATAAATTAAATATTAAAAAAAAAAAAAGAAAAAAAAAGAAAAAAAAAAAAAAAGATATGTCTCCAAAGGCAAAGGAAACAAAAGTGAAAATATACTTTTGGGACTTCATCAAAATCAAAAGCTTCTGCACAGCCAAGGAAACAGTCAAAAAAACAAAGAGGCAACCCACAGAATGGGAGAAGATATTTGCAAATGACAGTAGAGACAAAAGGTTGATATCCAGGATCTATAATGAACTCCTCAAACTCAACACACACAAAACAGACAAGCATATCAAAAAATGGGCAGAAGATATGAACAGAGACTTCTCCAATGAAGACATATAAATGGCTATCACACATGAAAAAATGTTCATCATCACTAGCCATCAGGGAGATTCAAATTAAAACCACATTGAGATATCACCTTACACCAGTTAGAATGGCCAAAATTAGCAAGACAGGAAACAATATGTGTTGGAGGGGATGTGGAGAAAGGGGAACCCTCTTCCACTGTTGGTGGGAATGCAAGTTGGTGCAGCCTCTTTGGAGAACAGTGTGGAGATTCCTCAAGAAATTAAAAATAGAGCTTCCCTATGACCCTGCCATTGCACTCCTGGGTATTTACCCCAAAGATACAGATGTCGTGAAAAGAAGGGCCATCTGTACCCCCATGTTTATAGCAGCAATAGCCACGGTTGCCAAACTGTGGAAAGAACCAAGATGCCCTTCCACGGACGAAAGGATAAGGAAGATGTGGTCCATATACACTATGGAGTATTATGCCTCCATCAGAAAGGATGAATACCTTTAACATCTTCTGAAATTTTAAAGCAATTTAGGTTTACTTCTTTACTTTTATTTAGTTCTATATATATCTTTGTATATTTTGACAGTCTACCATATTGCTTTGTATTCTAAAAGTTTGTGGCAAGCATTTATTCTTCCAGATGATTCCTAGGATAGTTTTGTATAATTAAGACAGAACATGAGAATTAAAAGAATTGGAAATGCTTAGGTATACACATTTATTACCCAAAGGACATTCTTCTTCCTGTTTATGCTTTTTGAATCAACCACAGAAAAGCATATGAAAGTTTAAAGACCTATATAGCAAAACTGCAATGTTGTTACCCCCACTTAGGTTTCATGGTCACTGATCACAGTCCTAAAGAACCACCAGTACAGACTGCGGAAGAAAGGCAGGGGCCCTGGGTGAAAACCTGGAATTGATAGATAGGCTATTTGACATCTGAATTGGTGATAAAAAATATTCAAAGGAAAAAAAAAAAACAACAAGGAGATTATTAACCCTAAAGAAAGGAAAATTATGTGGAAGAAAGGAAACATCATCATAGTACTCTATGTGTTTTTCCTATGAATATAATTTATAATTTATACAGTCATAATGTTAACATTGAATATTGATAAACTTATAATTCTAATATAGCTATATTGAAAGGATGAGGGGATATGAAGAATTAAGTGTGGAAATTCTCATATTTCAATGTGGGAATTTAATAATTTTTAAAACTACAAAATCAACAAAAAGTGTTGTTCTTGGGTGACTCAGTCAGTTGGGTACCTGCCTTTGGCTCATGTCATGATCTCAAGGTCCTGGGACTGAGTCTGGCATGAGCCTCACTGCTCAGCCAGAGTCCGCTTCTCTTTCTCCCTCTGCCCCTCTCCTCTACTTGTGTATAATCTCTCTCTGTCAAATAAATAAGATCATTAAAAAAATCAACAAATAGCAACATAAGCATATGATTTAAAAATACAAGCATGTCTAACAAAAGGACAGGTCGAAGATTGGATAGTGGTGTGGGAATTGATATTTCTTCACTAAAAACTTTGAAGTTGTAGGGGGATAAAGTGATCTTGAATAAGTAGATGAAATATTTAATGAATACTTATAATTAAGAGCAAGGATGAGCTGGCCCAATATGCCACAGTTCATAAGTGACAGAACCTGGATTGAGACACAGTGAAAGGTTGGGAGAACTAGAGCAGAGTAAAACCTGTCAGTAACCTAGGGCTAGAAGGGGAACTTTTTCAACTTGATGAAGAACATTTCTGAAAAAGCCATAGCTGTAGGTCCACTTCTGAATGGCAGTATGAGAAGTTCCGTGGCCCAGTTTCCATCAGAACAGCATAAATGGTGACAATTTTATGTAAAAACATGATTTAAAAATCTTTGGGAAGTGCGGGTGTCTGTGCTAGTGTTCTGGCTTGTTCTGGCCACAGAGGCGGTCCTAACACAGGACTGCACGACAGGGCCCAGGGCACCACAGGGTGCTGAGGAGGACTGGATCAGTGTCCCCCAAGGGCCTGGGGCTCCTCTGGATGAGCTGGTGGGAGCATTCTCCCATGTACGAGGAGGAGGAAGAGAGCAGCTACTACATCTACAAGCACCTCTGCGTGCGCAATAACGTGCTTGCATCTAGTGCAGGGGGCCATGCTGACCTCTGGCTTTCCCTCTGGGCCCCCTGCAGATGCTGCTGAGCCTACACTATGATGAGAACTACCACCAGGTGAAGTATGACAACATGGGGCTGCCTGACATCGACATCAAGGTGAGAATGGAGATCAATATGGTGCCCACCGCCGCTTTGCTCTACACACCTGTGCTCATCAGAGGCCATGAAAGCCTTGTGCTTTGGGCTCTGTGCCCACATTAAGCTGTGAAAGCTGAAGTGTTGTGAGGACAGGACTCACCTGAGAGCACCAGCGAGTTCATATCTCTACTACTCCAGCTTAGGGCCCCTTCCAGATCAGGGATTGCTACAAACCTCATACTTCCTCATGAGATGGGACCTGGAGATGTGGCCACTCTGGTTTCAGGCCATAGCAGTCTGGGTAAGCTTATGGTGTCAGCATCCCTCCCACTGCCTACAGGTTTTTTTGGCACCAAGTGGATGATGTTCCTGGCTGTAGGTATTTATATCCTCTTTAAAAAAAGAAAAAGAAAAAAAAATCTCTAGAAATTGTGCTAAGGGTATGCAGCAAATGAAACATTCATTCAAGAAAATAAATTAAAATGTGGTAAGAACAATGAGAATCTATAGCATTTGAATCATAACCTGTGCCTTCCCAGCTCAGTATGACTAAAGTTCCACTCCACTCATGTGTAGCCAAGAACACAAAAATTCCCCCCAACATCTCGTCTACCTCCTAGTAGTTGACTGTGTTACCTCCCAGGAGGCCCACACCTACAACTTTTCTCATCTCCTTCCAGGTATGTATTGTGGAAGTTTAATTCTGGGTGACTGTGATCAAGTGTTTGGGGATCCCTTCTACACAGTCCTCACTCATAAGGTAGAGATTGTGACACAACATAAATACCAGGACCAGATCACCCTTGAGCCCAGCTCATTTCTAAGGCACTTGTTCCAGACTGGGAGGGGCAAGCTGAGATCAGAGGTTGCTTGCTGTACCTACCCAGTGACCCACTTCTGTAGCAGGGTTATCACATGGAGAGAAGTGGGTCACTCTCACTACTCGCAAGTCTGAAATTTGAGTCTTACAGATTTTACCCAAAAGGGAAGAAAGCCCTTAATAACAGGGACTTCCAAAAGTGTCCCCCGCAGAAAGTGACTTTATTGGCTGAAGGTGATTAAGAGGAGTTTGGTGGAACTATTGGTGAAACATCCAGCTGGTTTGCCAAGAAAAATACAGGATGGGAGAAAGTAAGGAAGAGCTTGCCTCGAGTCAGAAAGAGTCTCAAACATTATCCTCAAAAACTATGCTTCAAAGGGGCCCAAATTTAATTGCATATAATGTGGTACAATTTATTCCCCAAGGCATTAAAAAGAAAGGAAGAGAGGGAGAGAACATGCTTATGCTGTTGCTGGGAGTTAATGTGGCATAAGAGCTGCATATGGTCAAAGAAAGAGATAAGAGGACCTCTGATAAAGTCATGGTGGAGAGCAACATTAGAGGCTTTACACTGCAGAGGAAATGGACTTCATACACACACACACACACACACACACACACACACACACCCTCCAAGTCACTAAACAAAAATATAACAAGACTCAAGGATGAGTTTCATTGTATTATCTTACACGTATTATCTTAATACAGTGTATTATCTTAAATGCCTAGTTCTCAACAACAAGAAAAAAGTCATGAGATAGGCAAAAATGTAACCCATCCAGCAGAAAATCAGCAGAAAACATAAATTGCCTGTGAGAACATTGGATTCAACAGAAAAAACTTAAAAATAATCATAAATGTATTCAGATCAGAGCTAAAGGAAACAAGGATTAAATAAGTAAAGGAAGGTGTGAATGCAATATTATGTGAAACAGAGGCTTATCAATAAAGAGAAAGTATAAAAAACAAATGGAAATTATGTAATTGAAAAGTACAACTCAAATTTAAAAATCACTACAGAAGCTCAACTGTAGATTTAAACTGACAGAAGAAAGATCAGTGAATTTGAAGTTATATCAACAGAGAGTATGCAATCCAAAGGAAGAAGGAAAAAAAGAGTGAAAAAAAAAAAAAAAAGCACAGGCCCTCAGAGAGATAAGGCCCCACTAAGTGCATCAGTATGTGCTTTTGGGAGTACCAGGAAAACACATTTCTGATAAAAGATTACATAAAAAGATTCAAGTTATTTGTTGATAAAAAATTAACAAAAAGCACACAAACAATCCAATAAACATTGGGTAAAAAGACTGAGCAAGCATTTTACCAAAGAAGAAATACAGATGATAAATAAGGATATGAAAAGCTGCTCTACATTATTTGCCATAGAGAACTGCAAATTAAAGCAATAATGGCACATGTAAAGGAACACCTAAAATTAAGAAAAACAATACCAGTTATTGGTAAGAATAGGGAATGACAGGAACACACACATATACCCTTACTGTGCCTACTGTCAGAGCCCAGAAGCAATGACATTGCTGAAACAATTAGCATACCTATGGCCCAGATTTTTGTTCTTAATACCATTTTCCAGTCAAAGAAATTAGATCTACTTGAAGAAATAGCAGATTTGGTGACTAGGGTAGGAAATAAATATGCAGGATGACCCTGGAGCATCTTGTAATGCCAGAAAATAGAAAAAAAAAAAAAAAAGCAAAACAACAAACGAACACAAACCCACCCTGCATACACAATGATGGGTGTGTGTCAAAGGGACACAGGAACCAATGGAAACAGCTCCCTGTGGCCAAAGCTAGCATGATTTGAGCAGCAAAATTAATAAAGTAGTGTTTAATTTTATCAAAGTATAAAATAAATATCTATGATTCTATTTTGATGTAGATAGAGGTTTGCATATATAAACAAGTGAGGTGAATAGAAAATCTTCCATGCAGAAGAATTCCAATTTATACAGATATTTTGCCCCAGGGAGGTGGTCCATTTCTTTCCTCTCTGTAAGTGTGGACTGTGGATAGTTACTTCCTTACACAGAACACAGTAAGAGAGGGTGGAGAAAAAGCAGCTTCACTGCTAACAACACTACCTCAACCAGTGGTCAAGGTCAACATCAAGAGTTACAAGTTGTGAGGACAGTAATTGTCACTGACAGGATGTAATGAAAATGGTGATTTACCTCTGGGGCCTTTCCTCAACAAAGCTATCTCCCCAACCTAATCATGAGAAAAAATTATCAGAATAATCCCAATTGAGGGATATTCTACAAAATGCCTGATTAATATTTCTCAAAACTTACCAAGGACTTCAAAAACAAGGAATGTTAGAAAAACTATCACAGATGCCTGATGTCTGTGATGAGGGAGCAGGAGCCTGGCTGAAGACAAAGCAAAAGCTGGTAACTTGCACCCCCTCTCCATCCGCTCCCCCTCAGTAATATGTGTAGCATTCCTCAGGCACCCCTGACCTTATCAATAGCACAAATTTCCAGAGGCAAATAACTGAGTTCCTCAAGCACTAATGTCTCCCTCTCCACCATAAACAAAACTGGAGGAGGCTGAGGTAGAAGGGAATGTAAATATAGTTAAATCTTTTCTAAACCTAAATCTCACTGAAAAAGACGATTGATTATGACATCCCACCAAGAATCTCCCAACTATCTTGATGTTAATTGCTGGCCTAAAGATAACATTGATCAAGCCGCAAGGCCTCCGGTATCAGGGTACCTTGTAGGCCCTCTTCAGCATATGAAAGCTTCGTTGAAACCTCCCTTCCCCTCACCTTCCCCAACCAAAGGGTACATAACCTGCCATCAATTGCAACCCGGGGCAGCAGCTCTTCTTGCCCACAGGTCCTGTCCCTGTGCTTTAATAAACCACCATTTTGCACCAAAGATGTCTCAAGAATTCTTTTTTGGTCATTGGCTCCGGACCTCAGCCCACTGAACCTCACTTAGGTTCTAGAACTTCATTAACTGAAGCATGATGACTAAATGACTAAATGATGACTAAATAAATTACATCTTGATGACATGATGACTAAATATAAAGTGATATGCTGAATGGGATTCTGGATGCAAGGACACTAGATTAAACTATAGAAATCTGAATCAAGTATGAATTTCACTTCATCATGATGTATCTATATTGGTTCATTAATTATAACAAAAGTACTATACTAAGGTAGGAGGTTAATGACATGGGAAAATGGGTGTGTCAGATATGGGAATTCTCTGTGTTATCTTTATTATTTTCCATAAATCCAATACTGTTTGAAAATTTTTTAAAAAATTTGCTAAAAATTCTTTGAGGTAAAGTTCTTGTTTCTCAAAATGCAGCCAGAGAACACTTGGGGGAAAAACAATCACCAGATTTCTGCTTCCAATGACAATAATTGATTTAAAAGTTATTGTCACAGGATTCTAAAACTGTTGATGAAAAATTATTAGGGAACAAGAAATTCACATGATGTCATTGTACCACCCTACAAATTAGATTTTTATAACAAAGAAATATGTTATCTTTATCATAGAGCTGATGATACCACCCTAATGAAGTAGTTGTTGAAGAGCTTCAGTTAACAAGACAAGCTAATGTGATAGGCTTCATGATGAGATAAGAAAAGCAACACACTTGTGATTTATAAATTTTTAAATTTATTTATTTTTATTTATATAAGATGAAACAACATTAGAATAATTGGGATTCCAGAAGAAGAAGAAAGAGAGAAGGGGGCAGAAGATATAGTGGAGAGAATTATTGGAGGGAATTTCCCTACTATGGCAAAGAGAACAAGCATCAAAATCCAGGAGGTGCAGAGAACCCCCCTCAAAATCAATAAGAATAAGTCCACACCCCGTCACCTAATAGTAAAATTTACAAGTCTTAGTGACAAAGTGAAAATACTGAAAGCAGCCTGGGAAAAGAAGTCTGTAACATACAATGGTAAAAATATTAGATTGGCAGCAGACTTATCCACAGAGACCTGGCAGGCCAGAAAGAGCTGGCATGATATATTCAGAGCACTAATGAGAAAAACATGCAGCCAAGAATACTATATCCAGCTAGGCTATCATTGAAAATAGAAGGAGAGATAAAAATCTTCCAGGAAAAACAAAAACAAAGAATTTACAAACACTAAACCAGCTCTAAGGAAATATTGAAAGAGGTCCTCTAAGCAAAGAGAGAGCCTAAAAGTAGTAAATCAGAAAGGAACAGAGACAATATACAGTAATACTCACCTTACAGGCAATACAGGGGCACTAAATTCATATCTCTCAATAGTTACCCTGAATGTTAATGGGCTAAATGCCCCAATCAAAAGACACAGGGTTGGGGACGCCTGGGTGGCTCAGTTGGTTAAGCGGCTGCCTTTGGCTCAGGTCATGAACCCAGCGTCCTGGGATCGAGTCCCACATCGGGCTCCTTGCTCGGCAGGGAGCCTGCTTCTCCCTCTGCCTCTGCCTGCCTCTCTGTCTGCCTGTGCTTGCTCGCTTTCTCTCCCTCTATCACTGGCAAATAAATAAATAAAAAATCTTATATAAAAAAAAAGACACAGGGTATCAGAATGGATAAAAAAACAAAACCCATCTATATGTTGCCTACAAGAAACTCATTTTAAACCTGAAGACACCTCCAGATTTAAAGTGAGGGAGTGGAAAAGAATTTACCATGCTAATGGACATCAGAAGAAAGCAGGAATGGCCATCCTTATATCAGATCAATTAGATTTTAAGCCAAAGACTAAAATAAGAGATGAGGAAGGACACTATATCATACTCAAAAGATCTGTCCAACAAGAAGATCTAACAATTTTAAATATCTATGCCCCCAATGTGGGAGCAGCCAACTATATAAACCAATTAATAACAAAATCAAAGAAACACATCAACAATAATACAATAATAGTAGGGGACTTTAACACTCCCCTCACTGAAATGGACAGATCATCCAAGCAAAAGATCAACAAGGAAATAAAGGCCTTAAATGACACACTGGACCAGATGGACATCACAGATCTATTCAGAACATTTCATCCAAAAGCAACAGAGTACACATTCTTCTCTAGTGCACATGGAACATTCTCCAGAATAGATCACATCCTGCGTCCTAAATCAGGTCTCAACTGGTATCAAAAGATTGGGATCATTCCCTGCATATTTTCAGACCACAATGCTCTGAAGCTAGAACTCAATTACAAGAAATTTGGAAAGAACCTAAATACATGGAGACTAAAGAGCACACTTCTAAAGATGAATGGGTCAACCAGGAAAATAAAGAAGAATTGAAAAAATCCATGGAAACAAATGATAATGAACACACAACAGTTCAAAATCTGTGCGACACAACAAACGCAGTCCCGAGAGGAAAATATATAGCGGTACAAGCCTTTCTCAAGAAACGAGAAAGGTCTCAAATACACAACCTAACCCTACACCTAAAGGAGCTGGAGAAAGAACAAGAAAGAAAGCCTAAACCCAGCAGGAGAAGAGAAATCATAAAGATCAGAGCAGAAATGAAAGAAATAGAAACCAAAAAAACCAATAGAACAAATCAATGAAACTAGGAGCTGGTTCTTTGAAAGAATTAATAAGATTTATAAACTCCTGGCCAGACTTATCAAAAAGAAAAGAGAAAAGACCCAAATACGTAATATCATGAATGAAAGAGGAGAGATCACAACTAACACCAAAGAAATACAGACAATTATAAGAACATACTATGAGCAACTCTATGCCAACAAATTTGACAATCTGGAAGAAATGGATGCATTCCTAGAGACATATAAACTACCACAACTGAACCAGGAAGAAATAGAAAGCCTGAACAGACCCATAACCAGTAAGGAGATTGAAACAGTCATCAAAAATCTCCAAACCAAAAGCCCAGGGCCAGACAGCTTCTCGGGGGAATTCTTCCAAATATTTAAAGAAGAACTAATTCCTAGTCTCCTGAAACCATTCCAAAAAATAGAAATGGGAGGAAAACTTCCAAACTCATTTTATGAGGCCAGCATCACCTTGATCCCCAAACCAGACAAGGATCTCATCAAAAAAGAGAATTACAGAACAATATCCTTGATGAACACAGATGCAAAAATTCTCACCAAAATACTTGCCAATGGGATTCAGCAGTACATTAAAAGGATTATTCACCATGACCAAGTGGGATTTATTCCAGGGCTGCAAGGTTGGTTCAACATCCACAAATCAATCAATGTGATACAACACATTAATAAAAGAAAGAACAAGAACCATATGATACTCTCAATAGATCCTGAAAAAGCATTTGTCAAAGTACAGCATTCCTTCCTGATCAAAACTCTTCAAAGTGTAGGGATAGAGGGCACATACCTCAATATTATCAAAGCCATCTATGAAAAACCCACCGCAAATTTCATTCTCAATGGGGAAAAACTGAAAGCTTTTCTGCTAAGGTCAGGAACATGGCAGGGATTTCCATTATCACCACTGCTATTCAACATAGTACTAGAAGTCCTAGCCTCTGGAGACATATCTTGAAAGAAGTTGCTGTGGCTGATATCGAAGAGATTACTGCCTATGTTCTCCTCTAGGATTCTGATGGATTCCTGTCTCACGTTGAGGTCTTTTATCTATTTTGAGTTGATCTTTGTGTACGGTGTAAGAGAATGGTTGAGTTTCATTCTTCTACATATAGCTGCCCAGTTTTCCCAGCACCATTTATTGAAGAGACTTTTTCCCACTGTATATTTTTTCCTGTTTTGTCGAAGATTAATTGATTATAGAGTTGAAGGTCCATATCTGGGCTCTCTACTCTGTTCCACTGGTCTATGTGTCTGTTTTTATGCCAGTACCATGATGTCTTGGTGATCACAGCTTTGTAATAAAGCTTGAAATCAGGTAACATGATGCCCCCAGCTTTATTTTTGTTTTTCAACATTTCCTTAGTGATTCGGGGTCTCTTCTGATTCCATACAAATTTTTGGATTATTTGCTCCAGCTCTTTGAAGAATACCAGTGGAATTTTGATTGGAATGGCATTAAAAGTATAGATTGCTCTAGACAGTATAGACATTTTAACAATGTTTATTCTTCTGATCTCCAAAGGCAAAGGAAACAAAAGCGAAGATGAACTTTTGGGACTTTATCAAAATCAAAAGCTTCTGCACAGCAAAGGAAACAGTAAAAAAAAAAACAAAGAGGCAACCCACGGAATGGGAGGAGATATTTGCAAATGACAGTACAGACAAAAGGTTGATATCTAGGATCTATAATGAACCCTTCAAACTCAACACACATGAAACAGGCAAACATATCAAAAAATGGGAAGAAGATATGAGCAGACAGTTCTTCAATCAAGACATACAAATGGCTATCAGACACATGAAAAAATGTTCATCATCACTAGCCCTCAGGGAGATTCAAATTAAAACCACATTGAGATACCACCTTACACCAGTTAGAATGGCCAAAATTAACAAAACAGGAAACAACATGTGTTGGAGAGGATGTGGAGAAAAGGGAACCCTCTTACACTGTTGGTGGGAATGCAAGTTGGTGCAGCCTCTTTGGAGAACAGTGTGGAGATTCCTCAAGAAATTAAAAATAGAACTTCCCTATGACCCTGCCATAGCACTCCTGGGTATTTACCCCAAAGATACAGATGTAGTGAAAAGAAGGGCCATCTGTACCCCAATGTTTATAGCAGCAATAACCACAGTCGCCAAACTATGGAAAGAACCAAGAAGCCCTTCAACAGACGAATGGATAAGGAAGATGTGGTCCATATACACTATGGAGTATTATGCCTCCATCAGAAAGGATGAATACCCAACTTTTGTAGCAACATGGACGGGACTGGAAGAAATTATGCTGAGTGAAATAAGTCAGCAGAGAGTCAATTATCATGTGGTTTCACTTATTTGTGGAACATAACAAATATCATGGAGGACAAGGGGTGTTAGAGAGGAGAAGGGTGTTGGGGTAAATTGGAAGGGGAGGTGAATCATGAGAAACTATGGACTCTGAAAAACAATCTGAGGGGTTTGAAGTGGCAAGGGGGTGGGAGTTTGGGGTACCAGGTGGTGGGTATTATAGAGGGCACGGAATGCATGGAGCACTGGGTGTGGTGAAAAAATAATGAATACTGTTATGCCGAAAATAAATAAATTAAAAAAAAAGTCCTAGTCTCAGCAATCAGACAACAAAAGGAAATTAAAGGCATCGAAATCAGCAAAGGAGAAGTCAAACTATCACTCTTCGCAGATGATATGATACTATATGTGGAAAACCCAAAAGACTCTACTCCAAAACTGCTTGAACTTGTACAGGAATTCAGTAAAGTGTCAGGATATAAAATCAATGCACAGAAATAAGTTGCATTTCTCCACACCAACAACAAGATAGAAGAAAGAGAAATTAAGGAGTCAATCCCATTTACAATTGCACCCCAAATCATAAGATACCTAGGATAAAACCTAGCCAAAGAGGCAAAGAATCTATACTCAGGAAACTATAAAGTACTCCTGAAAGAAATTGAGGAAGACACAAAGAAATGGAAAAATGTTCCATGTTCATGGACTGGAAGAACAAATACTGTGAAAATGTCTATGCTATCTAAAGCAATCTACATATTTAATGCAATCCCTATCAAAATACCACCAACTTTTTTCAAAGAAATGGAATAAACAATTGTAAAATTTATATGAAACCAGAAAAGACCTCAAATAGCCAGAGGAATATTAAAAAAGAAAGCCAAAGTTGGTGGCATCACAATTCCGGACTTCAAGGTCTATTACAAAGCTGTCATCATCAAGACAGCATGGTACTGGCACAACAAAGGAAACATAGATCAAAGGAACAGAATAGAAAGCCCAGAAATAGACCCTCAACTCTAGGGTCAACTAATCTTTGACAAAGCAGGAAAGAATGTCCAATGGAAAAAAGACAGCCTCTTCAATAAATGGTGTTGGTAAAATTGCAGAAAATGAAAACATGCAGAAAAATGAAATTGGACCATTTCCTTACACCACACATGAAAATAGACTCAAAATGGATGAAGGACCTCAATGTGAGAAAGGACTCCATCAAAATCCTTGAGGAGAAAACAGGCAGCAACCTCTTCGACCTCAATCACAGCAACATCTTCCTAAGAACATTGCCAAAGGCAAGGGAAGCAAGGGCAAAAATGAACTATTGGGATTTTATCAAGATCAAAAGCTTTTGCACAGCAAAGGAAAGAGTTAACAAAACCAAAAGACAACTGACAGAATGGAAGAAGATATTTGCAAACGACATATCAGATAAAGGGCTAGTGTCCAAAATCTATAAGGAACTTAGCAAACTCAACACCCAAAGAAGAAATAATCCAATCAAGAAATGGGCAGAGGACATGAACAGACATTTCTGCAAAGAAGACATCCAGATGGCCAACAGACACATGAGAAAGTTTTCCACATCACTCGGCATCAGGGAAATACAAATCAAAACCACAATGAGATATCACCTCACACCAGTCAGAATGGCTAAAATTAACAAGTCAGGAAATGACAGATGCTGGCGAGGATGCGGAGAAAGGGGAACCTTCCTACACTGTTGGTGGGAATGCAAGCTGGTGCAACCACTCTGGAAAACAGCATGGAGGTTCCTCAAAATGTTGAAAATAGAACTGCCCTATGACCCAGCAATTGCACTACTGGGTATTTACCCTAAAGATACAAACGTAGGGATCCAAAGGGGCACGTGCACCCGAGTGTTTATAGCAGCAATGTCCACAATAGCCAAACTATGGAAAGAACCTAGATGTCCATCAACAGATGAATGGATAAAGAAGAGGTGGGATATATACACAACGGAATACTATGCAGCCATAAAAAGAAATGAAATCTTGCCATTTGCAAAACGTGGATGGAACTAGAGGGTATCATGCTTAGTGAAATAAGTCAATCGGAGAAAGTCAACTATCATATGATCTTCCTGATATGAGGAAGTGAAGATGCAACAGTGGAGGTTAAGGGGGTAGGAGAAGAATAAATGAAACAAGATGGGATTGGGCGGGAGACAAACTATAAGTGACTCTTAATCTCACAAAACAAACTGAGGGTTGCTGGAGGGAGGGGGGTTGAGAGAAGTGGGGTGGGGTTATTGACATTGGGGAGAGTATGTGCTATGGTGAATGCTGTGAAGTGTGTAAACCTGGCGATTCACAGACATGTACCCCTGGGGATAAAAATAGTGGCCTTTAATTGAATTCTCGATGAAAAATAAATTGCTAAGAAGGACAATTTGGGGAAAACTAGGAAAATTTTTAATGTGAACACCCTATCAGGTGATGTTAAATTTCTTGGGGTTAATAATGATATGATAGGGTGCCTGGATGGCTCAGTCAGTTAAGTGTCTGCCTTTAGCTCAGGTCATGATCCTGGGGTCCTGGAATCAAGCCACATTCACCTAGGGCTCCCTGCTCAGCAGGGAGCCTGCTTCTCCCTCCCCTTCTCTCCTCACCACACACCCTCCCACTAGTGCTTGCTCTCTCTCTCTCGCTCTTGCTTTCTTTCTCTAATAAACAAAATCTTAACAAAAATATGACAGTGTAGGAAATGTCTTTGTTCTTATGAGGAATATGTTGAAGAATTTATGGGTAAACTGTCATAATCTCATTGTTATGTCACATATACATTTTCAAATGGATTATTGGACAAATGTGGTGCAATGTTAGCAATAAATCATCTTAATTTAAGAAAATTCATGGACACTTTCCCAACTTTTCTGTAGACTTGAAATTTTTCAAAATAAATCTGAAGGAAAATGTCATTGATTCACATTTTTCTTGATTCTCTGCCCTATTTCTCTATCCACATAACAGCTTAGTTTCTTGTTAAGTTGTCCTTTCCTGCTACTTTCACTCCTCTATGTTGTGTACAATACAACTTAGTGGTTAAGAACATGGATTTTGGATTGGATCCCTCAATTTAATCTCCTTGAGCTCCACCTTAATATTTCTGTGGACAAATTAGGAAACTTCTTTTTTCCCCATTTTTTCAGTGGGGCTATAGGAAATTAAAATATAGGAGTAGAAGTAAAAAATATAATAGATAAGCTGAGTAGTTAAATGGATACTGATGAAAAGTTATTTGCAAGCTAAAAGTGTATGGTAGGATTAATTTAAAATATAGCAGAAAGTGAGAGATGAGGCAAGAGACATGAATACATCTGTTAATATTTATTGAATTGTAATAAAAGCATTTTTTTCCAAACAAAGTTAACAGTAAGAAGATCTATTGGATTTTAAAGTGAGAAGAGATGGTTAATTCCAAGGACCTTGAGTCTTCCTCTCTGTGATTCCCTCAGCTATGCCCTCATTTGTGTGTTGACTTCATCTCTAGGCTGGTTTCTCTTTTGGAGGCAAAATGGTTGTAGACTGTGCCACATTTCATATCCACAAAACACGGCATTCAGAGGAAGAAAGACTACCTTTTTTAGTGAATCTCTTTTAAAACAAAGGAAACCTATATCCCAGAAACTTCCAGAAAATTACCTCTTATGTCTCATTGGCCCCAAATAAGTCATGGATTCTTCCTTTAACAGAACTCTAGGCTTCAGGGCTGCTAAGGGTTAGAAGTGGGTAGTGCAGAAATACAAAAACAGAATTTGTCATATTCCTGGAAAAAGGAAAGGGATTAAAGCATGTGAATTTGACAACTAAAAATATCCCCTAAAATAGAGAGTGGTTAAAAAGGAACATCATTCTTAGGACTCAGGTTTCCAGATTCCTTTACACCCTTAAGAAAGTGTTAAGGACCCTGTAGAGCTTTATGTCTGTGAGTTATATCTAATACTACTTACAATATTAGAGGCTAAAACCATGAAATTAAAATTATTTATTGACTTGTTATAAAAATAACAAACCCATTACATATTAATATAAATGATTATATTAAAGGAAATGGCTAATAAATGGCCAGATGTGTTAGATACCTTTTTAAGTATTAATGATAGGAAATTAGTAATACGTAGGTTGGTACTCACAGGAAGAAGATAGGCCTTCATTTTATTATCCAGTAGTTACAGTTTCCTACTTTTTCTTTAAAATGTTTATATCTGTGCCCTCCTCTCCTTTTATCCTCCAGTGTCAGTTCTCATCATCTAATATATGAATTCTTGCAGTTAACCTTCATTCCAATCAATTGCTGGATTAGTTTTCTAAAAAATACAGTCATATTACCTGGTTCTAGGAAGTATTCGGTGTCTGATGCCTCTTGCGATAAAGTCTGACTCTTAACGGTGGCATTTAAGATTCTCAGTAACCCAATCCCTTTCCACCCTTACTTCCCATATTCCACAACAGCTTTTAACAAGAGTTTTTGTCAGCTTTCTGACTCTGTCCATGGTTCACCTCCTTCATCCCAGTTCCCAGTGTCACAGTTATTTCCATAAACATTGACTGTTATACTCATATCTTTTTTCCTCCAAACATCATTTTTTAAAAATTATTTTTAAGGCACATCTTACTTCTGATTCTGCATAAGGACTAAATACCCTAGGTGACAAGGATCTCCATTTCCTAAGCTCCCAAGCAACATTGATACAAATTCTAGCTCAATCTGAATCACCTGGTTGAACTTGAGCAAGCCACTCATTGTTTGAAAGTATGAGGTTTTTACTGATAAAATCCATATAAAATCATATCTAACCAGTTGGTAGGTAATATATATGAAAGTTCTAGTTTCGTTCTTAGCAGATAACATGTCCTCAGTAAATTACTTTTTTCTTTCATATTTGCGTATTTAAATGACCAATAAATATTTTTGTTTAGGTATTTACAATTTTCACTAATTTGTGACTCATTTATGCTTTACAACATTTCCAACTTTTTGTTAATGTTGTGAATGTATCAGTAACTTACACTGGAGTCAGTACAAGTTGGTGGAATTCCTGATAACAAGATAAGTAATATCAGAGAAAAAAACTTTTAATTTAATGTATTCAAGCTTACACTTCATTTTTGAATGACACCTCATCAAAGTATATGAAAATATCCAAATCCATGTGGATATAAAATCCACAAGTATCAACTATTTTAATTACAGATTGATAAGTCACCAGTGTATAGATACGGTATTTCAGAGAACTTGAGAATAAAATTGACTAACACTAAAGATGAAAAGTCTTTTTTATTATACATTTTATTAGTATTCTTGTTTTAGTAATTTTTAATGGTGGTAAAAGATATATAACAAAATTTCCACTTTCAAGGATGAAAATATTGGTTTGAGAATATTCTGTGTGAACTAATATTCAAATATATTATCTTGAATAAACTCAGAGAAAATTAAGAATCAAATATATACAGTTTACTTCTGACAGATGGTGTCGCTTGATCAGGGATTAATTCTTGAAATCCTGGGATATCCCAGAGTTTGCTTTGGAATTCCAGAAATTTGTCAACAATATTATATGGAGGTGATCTTTATATACACTGACTTCTATTCCTAGTGTTACATTTATTGAAAATTGTAACTCAGTACTCTTTGAAACAAAGTTAATAGTTTAACTAATTTCTTTGTGAAACAGTTTGCTACCTGAAGAAAAATTACTTAGTTCATTATACTGGAAGGTAGTGGCTTAGATTGTGGAAAACATTGTAGCAGAATCTCTCCTTGATGAACTTAGTAATTTGACTCCTATACTATCATGTTTTAGTAATTGAATATTTTATGTACAAAGTGGCTCTCTTCTACTTTCTCAACATTCCATGATTTAAAAAATATTTTTTCAAATTTAAGTTAATTTTCCACAGAAGATATTTCTTTTAGAATGTTATAAAATATTCTTTATGATTTTTTTCATAGCTTTTATTACTTCCTTATTTCTCAGACTATAAATAAGAGGATTTAATAAAGGGATCACTAGAGTATAAAAAACAGCACCAGGTATATCTTCATCAGCTTCTTTAACTGAATGTGGGCGAAGGTACACAAAGAGAAGAGAACCATAGAATATTGAGACAGAGAGAAAGTGAGACGCACAAGTAGATAAGGCTTTGCCTCTTCCCTCTTTGGATTTCATTTTGAAAACAGTAAAGAGAATGTAGAGGTAAGATATTAAGACACTGGCAATAGTGAAGACTTGAATTGAGCCTGAAAAGATAAATAGAACCATTTCATTGACATAAGGGTCAACACAGGAAAGTCTGTATAATGGAAAAACATCACAAAAAAAGTGATTAATTTGGTTTGACCCACAGAAAGTTAACCTAAAGAGAAATCCTATATGAATCATGGAATGAAGGTTTCCAGCTATGTAAACCCCTGTGGTCATCTGAATACAGAGTTTCTTTGACATCATGGTGTGGTACTGCAGTGGGTTGCATATGGCCACATAGCGATCATAGGCCATTGCTGCCAGGAGAAAGCAGTCTACAGTTTCAGCAAGGGAGAAAAAATAAAATTGTGCCATGCATTCATAAAGGGAAATTGTTCTGTCCTTTGAAAAGAAGTTCTCTAACATTTTGGGGGTAATGGCACAAGAACAACAGGAATCCATCAGAGCCAGGTTGCCCAGGAAGATGTACATTGGTGTGTGAAGACGACGCTCCATAAAAATCAATGCCACCAGACCAAGATTCCCCACCATAGTGATCACATAGATAGTGAGAAACACCACAAACAGGAGGCTCTTCAACTCTGGGTGATCTGTAAATCCTATGAGGATAAATTCAGTGGTCAAGGAGTAGTTATCCTCAGTCATGTCCACCTTCTCTGTTGAGATAGGAATTCTGGAGGTATAAGATTCTAATTTAAAGTATGCATAAATTTCCTTCCAAATTTTTCTTTTACAACAAAGAGAGGAGCTTCTTTAAACTTCCCTTAGTATCTCTGGATACAGGCACACACATTCCCCTAAAATGCCAGCTTTATAACCTCTGCTCTGTAAATCAGTATTCCCATGAATATTTTGTAATTTCAAGAAGAATACTTACAGTGGATAAGGTTTATCTTTATGAATTCATGCATGATTAGTGTAAATTTATCATTCCTATATTTGGTTCATTGTTGGAAAATATTTCAGTGCCAGTTTTTGTATTAAAGATGCTTAAATTTACAATCCATTTTCATATATACACATTTTTTAACTGAGCAAAAAGCTTTCATATACTCTCCCAGTGGACTGAATGCTTGAAAATAACATTCAACAGATATTAAATTTGTATCTTAGGAATTGTATGAAGAACACAAAGGATTAAAAATGGGATCTTCACCTTCAGACAAAATTACTTGGAATATCCAGTGAAATAAATATCTATATATTTTCACCTCTTTTCATCCCTTTCCCTGGTATTAGCTCTGTCCATGCCATCATTCCTGTTGATCTTTGCCCAGATTTCTAAATCCCTTCTTTCTTTATGTAAACCATACATATAATAATTACATATAATGTTTATGCATACATATAATGCTACTTAGGAAAGTTTAAACTACATTCTCCAGACCACATTGATTTTCACTTCCCGGATTCTCAAGCATATCCTATATACCCAACACAATCTAGAGTTGCTTGTGTATAATCTATGTGGCTTTTCCCCCTCATATATGCACATACAGTTTCTTTATTATTGTAGACATTTGGGTTAAGCTATGACCTATACTTATAGTAAGAGTTATTTAATACTATAGAGAAAAAAGTATTGATTCCAGCCTTAGCTTCAAACACCTGAGATAGGTGAACTTGTCAGTATACTACCACTGATCCTTAGTGGCAGCTTTGGTTTCTGAAAATTGAGACTGCTTATCTTGAAGAATAGCCTACACAGGAAATTCTTCAAAATTTATCACTAAAAACATTATGTATCATTCTCTAATCCAAATTAACCAGTCTACTATTTTCCTATTTCCTAAGAAACTTATATATAAGATTTTCTGAAGAATATCACAGTACTTTAAAAGCTAAAAAAAATAAGCTTGCCTGCTTGCCTGTATATTTTAGTTTTGTAACACTTAGCAAAGGGGGAAAACCTTACATCTTAATATGATTTTTGAGATGGGGCTCCTGGGTGGCTCAGATGATTAAGCATCTGCCTTTGGGTCAGGTCATGACATCCAGGTCCTGGGATTGAGTCCCATGTCTGGCTCCCAGCTCAGTGGTGAGTCTGCTTCTTCCTCTTCCATTACCTCTCCCCTTCCTTGCACTCTCTGTCTCCCTCTGTCAAATGAATATACACAAAAAAAGGTTAAAAAATATGATTTTTGAGGACAAATTTTGTTTTCTTTCAAAGACTATCTTTTATCATTACTTAGTGATCCATTAGGATATATTGACCAATCTAATTATGTAAATTCTATGGTCAAAATGTGTTTATTTTTCCATAATTGAAACATCAAAATGAAGGCACAAGTTGAATGTTTTATTTTCTTGTCTTAAAATATTAAATATAAACCATTTAATTATTCAGCTGTCTTAGAAGTCACTTTCAATGTACTTTCTGGATTATTTAACAGAAGTAAGCTGTATTCTTACCTGTATGTTTTGAAAATTTACCTTATAATCAGAAAAGATCAGCATGGACTCAGTTTAAATCTCATGCTAATTTACTATAAATTTCAGTTGTGGGAAACCTAGAAAGGTGAGAAGTTGAAATCTGGGAACAATGAAAAAATGCTACCTAATTCAGATAAATAAATAATTATGGGTGCTAATAGTAAAGGTAAAGATAAATTTGAATACTTCCTTTACCTGAATGTTGAAGAGTTTTATAACATCACATTGCCTTTTTTTTTTTTTAATGGTTTTAAGTCTTGTAAAATTTCAGGATATAAATTCTGGTCTCAAAAACATTTGGGATTAAAAGAATGTAAATCTGGAAGACTACTAATAGTTCAGTGTCAATAATTATGTTCCTTACAATGCAAAATTAAACTTTCCATCAAATGCTTATGGGACTTCCCTACAATGATAGCGGATTTCTATGGGGAGATTCAGTACTCAAAACATATTAACTGTGTGACATATTAAAGATAACCTGTGAGACAATGAGGTTAAAATAAATGATCTTAGTTAAAGTCACTAAGTCATTTGATATTATCTTGCTGATTCTTATGTAACTGACATCATTTTTAGAATTCTGTTCATTATCCTGTGCATATAAACATAAAATGAGCAAAAGAGAGTCTCAGGTCAGTTTGGACAGTTACTGGAGATTAATAGGGTTTATGAAAGATGATGAGCATTTAGAGAGGGGACCAAAAGTTGTAGTAGGGTTAGCTGGCTCATCAACACCTTCACTCTGAGTTGAATTTTTTCCCATGTATTGCAAAACCCTCATGGAAACGTTGCTGTTACCCTTTAGCCCCACATATGATTTACTGAGTTGTCCTCTGTTCTTTTCAGTTCACCCCAATTCCTTTATCTCTCTTACCCTGTTTTCCCCCTTCACTCTACTAATCACATAGATATACTGTATATTTAATAAAAATACCATATGTAGATCAGGTCTATAAGCAGTCACTTGTTTCCACTGCCACCATTTGCTATAGACATAACATGGAAGGGATTTCTCTGTGACATTCATTTCTTAATTTCTTTTTCTTTTCTTTTTCTTTTTTTATTTTATTATCATATAATGTATTATTTGCTTCAGGGGCACAGGTCTGTGAATCACCAGTTTTACACAATTCACAGCACTCACCATAGCACATATTCTCCCCAATGTCATAACCCATTCACCCTCTCCCCCCCACCCCCCAGCAACCCTCAGTTTGTTTCCTGAGATTAAGAGTCTCTTAAGGTTTGTCTCCATCTCCCGTCCCATCTTGTCTCATTTTTTCCCCTCCCCTCCCCCCAACCCCCTATTTCTCTCTCCAATTCATCATATCAGAGAGATCATATGGAATACTATGCAGCCATAAAACCCCCGAAATCTTGCCATTTGCCACGACGTGGATGGAACTAGAGGGTATTATGCTAAGTGAGATAAGTCAGAGAAAGACAATTATCATTCCTTGATTTCTAATGCCTTCAATAGTGGTACTTTGTAGTGCTTAACACATATTTGTTAATTGAATTAAAAAAATGATACTCTACTGCCCAGGAATTTGCAATGGTCTCTTATTAGTTTTTAAACCGAATTCTTTTTTTTTTTTTAATTTTTGTATTCCAGATACTCCACAGTCAGCCGTCTTATCTATCCCCTTCCTTTCTTCCTCTTAGGTCAGGGCACTTGGTCCTGTGCATCCCTTCATTGCTCTTCTGTGCTTCAGCTAATTCGCTTAGTATATTTCCCTCATCTAAATCTCCCTCTCTCTTTCCTTCCATCTCAAAACTACTTGTCCTTGAGCTCAAATCAGATTTCCTTCATGAGGACTTTCCTAGGTCGTTAAACAGAATTGATATTTTCTTTTCTTGATTTACATGATACCTAACTGCTTTTATAATGCATTCACCACTGTATCAAGTGTGACTCATATGTGTCTTGACTGTAAAAGTGTTGAGTGAATATTAAGTCACCAATCATGTTGTGCATCTTTTTGAGAAACTGACAACAAACTGAGCTAGATCTTGCTCACTAACTGCTAACATTTCCATTCTGCGTAACTTTTATCAAGTACTTTCAACATGAAGAGTATTGGAAAAGACTATGAGAAATATGTGCACAGGATGTGAAAATGGTGGAGATAAGTTCTTAGTTTTTATATATGACTCCTGACAAGAAGCTCATCATCTAGTGGACGGAAAGAAAGGCACTTACATTGTGAACTAGTTTGCAATTTAGGCTGTAATATAAAAGAAATGTGAACATGTTATGTAAAAATATAGTGAGGGAAATGAATGGTCACATGGAAGAAGAAAGGAAGGCTTCCCAGTGGAAGTATAATTTCAGATAACTTTACAGGATAAGCAGGATAAGAATTGGAGAAGAACATGAAGAAAAGCAGTAGACTGAGGGAACCATGTATAGAAGCCTGGACTTTAAGAGGAGCTAGATCTAATTTTTTTAAAAAAGGACAATAAACTAGAGTTGCTGAAGTTTATTTGTACATGATAACAAGGAGACACAATAGGTAATATAAAAAGAATAGGAAAATAGATTGGAAATTGCCTTATTTGAATCCTTCCCATTTATTTTCTCTGTCCTGCCAATTCACTAAAACCTTCTCTCTCTAAGGTCACAATCAACTTTGAATGTCAACCCTGAAGAATATTTAATTATATTCCTAACCGAATATAGTGTTTGGTACTATGAAGTCTTCTATGTCTTCTTTTGGTAACCCTCTCTGCTTTTGTCCTCTTGATTGTTCCATCTCAGTGTTTACACTCAGTCGTGTTTCCCTCTTTGCCCAGAAAGAATGATGCTTCTTTCCGATTGTATCCTTGACCTCCCTCTTCTTTCATTTTGAAGTTTTCCCCACATTATCTCATCTTTTCTTGTGTTTTCACCTATCTTTCATCTGCTGATGTCTTCACTAGAGAAAATATTTCAAACCGTTTGGTGTACATTCATATTAATAAGATCACTGGTAGTATGTTCTAAATATATATATTCTTACCTACAAACTAGATAGATATACCCATATACTAAATTACTATGTACTATAAAATATGAGAAGAGGAATTCAAAAAGAATTAGACTAAAGAAATGGTATTAAAATGTTTAGTATTATGTATTCATAGATTTAAAACATTGTTTACTCCCCACTAACACTATTATTAATTAATAATCTTATTCAGAAAAATGTGACTTATGGATTATTTAAATTATAGTTTAGCACTGTGATACAGCAATTCAAACACTTGCTTGAATTTATTTCCAAACATCTCTTAATGTCTTACAAAGTTGAAAAGTTACTATACACAGATAGATCTGCTCAAATGGGAAAAGAATGCAAGCTTTGAGTGGGTCTCAGAACCAGAAAGTTTTCTTCAGCAGGTTAACACTGACTGAGCAGACCAATAGTATTAGAAATATCTGAGTTGGAGTTTATGGAAATAAACTGGATATAGAATATCCAATATTAGAGTTTATGAAAAACTGGGATAGGAGAACCATAACATACACCCTTTTGGTTTCAGTGAGAGACTTTATTCTCTTTAGGAGAGAATTATAAAATATTCAAAAAATAGCTTCCTGTTGTGCTATGAACCTTGCTAGAGGAAGAGATTCTAACCTTGGGACATCACATGACCAAGAGGCCAGAATTGCCTTCATGAGCTGGACAGACAAATAAGTATAAGTCAGACAAGTAAGTATAAGATTGAGCAGGCCTAGGAGTAATTCACTAGAAGATGAAAAAGGCACATGCAAGCATCTGGCATGAACAGAGCCTGAGAATACAATAGGTTGCCCAAATAGGTAACCCAGACCTCTGTGTCATCCTCCACCATTGCACTGATCTCTTGTCCTCATCTCACTTGTCGACGTCAGCAGCCATGTTGGTTCTTAGATAATTAGCTTGGTATATTGGGGCAAGCCAAGATGTATTGCTGCTAAATACTGTTAATGACTGTTCCATGGAAAGTGTAAATTCCAGGTCCCTGCGTTAGGCGTGGAAACTTTGATGGGAGAACCCAAATCCCTACTTCTTCACCAGATTGGCTAAGGTCTTTGTTGTGACTATAGTTAACTCAACCTTCTGTCCAATGTTACTTCCTTCAATCCATCAATAATTATGGAGCCTGAGAGCATTCTCCAACAAACTTCTACATGCACATCTCCATCTGAGAGTCTGGGTTTTGTTTTCTTTTAATATCACAACCAGTTGCTACAGAAAATAAAGAAAATCACAAGGTCATGTGGGCAGAAGACTGTAGTCTTTGGAATGCATTTTGTGATACTATTTTTTAAATTGGTTCCTGAATGAAAATTAAAATGAAATAAAAGGACTAACAGCAGTGAGAGCTGAAGCCACTAATATTATTCAGTGAGAGATGATAGAAGCATAGTGTGTGAGAATTACTATAAATGGAAGGATGTGGACACTTGTCAGGGTATATTTCTGAGATAGAACTGATAGATTGTGTGAGATGTTACATGTGAAAGCAGAGAGAGATGCAAGATTTCTTCTTTGCCCAACTAGTTGGAGGATGCTCCATCAAGATAGAGAAGACCAGGGATATCCATGTTTATAGGCAAATTAGAGTGGCCTTTGGATCATGTTAAATTTGAGATGTCTTTGAAATATTCAAATTACTTCAAATCCTGCTTAGCAATTGAATAAGTTTGGAGATTAGGGAAGATGTCGGGCTGGGAATATGCATTTTGGGTCACCTTCATATTAATGAAATTAAAGCCATAAAAATAGGGGTACCTGGGTGGGCCAGTGGATTAAGCATCTGCCTTTGGCTCACGATCTCTGGGTTCTGGGATAGAGCCCTGCATCAGGCTCCCTGCTCAGCAGGGAGCTGATTTTCCCTCTCCCTCTCCTGCCCGCCCCCGCCACTGTGCTCACTCTCTCTCTCTGTCAAATAAATAAATATATACAAACATACATAACATACATACATACATAAATCTTTTTAAAAATCCATAAAAATAGATGAAATCATATAAAAATAATAGAAATACTAGAATAAAGAATCTTACAGCCGAGCCTTTTTCAATCCTATCATTTCAACTATGGGTAGAGGCAGAAGAGTCCCAATCCTGCTACTTATTGCAATTTAGTTTAATAACTCTTTAAAAAAAAAGCCTGTCTTCCCTTCTGCAATGTAAATATAGGGGCCAGAGCTCTCTTGTTTTTGTTGTGCAAACTAGGTAGACTAGAAATAGACTTATTGTATGTATGTGCATGTGAGTGCAGCAACAAAAAAGGAGGCATAAAAAAAAATCAGTGAGTGAGGAAGAGTTAGTTAATAAATACTTTTAGCAGTACTGATTAGCCATGAAAAAATAAAACTTTAATTCTCACTTCACAACATTATGACGTCAATCCCAGTTGAGTAAAAGTTCTATGTATAAAAATTTGAGGTATGAAAAAAGAAAAAATATTAATTATGTTTATATAATATCTCTGAATGAGATGGAACTTATACAGTTAACACAGTGGAAAAGATGAATGGTTAATCAATTAACCTAGGACTATTCATTAAATAATTTTTCTTTACTGATCTATTTATGATGTTCTTATTTTACATGAAAGTTTACTTTTGGATAATCATTTTCCAATGATCTAGTCACTGATTCCTGATTTAAAACCAAATTGTTTTAATTATTGGAAGTTCATTATATATTTTAATACATGATACATCAAGTCTGTTTGTCGGTTATCAGTTTTCTAGAAAAATTTTAGAATTATTTTGCCAGGTTTCTAAAGAAGTCTTCCTTGGATTTTATTTGAGTTAATTAATCTGTGTATTATTTTTGAAAGAAGAAGTCAAATAAAGTCATATCCTCAATTCATGCTATATACTAAATAACTCCAGGAAGAATTAAGAGCCTAGTGCAGAAAGTTTAACTATTAAAAAAATGAACGATGAGGAGGAAGAAGAGGAAAAAAGGTAGGAGCTAGAAGAAAAAAATATTGGTTAATAGTAGATGTCAGATTAAGAAAAATTCTAAACAAAGCATGTAAGGGATTACATAAGATAAAAATTAATAAATGTGAGTATATAAGATTATATTTATCATTTATAAATAACACATATATTAAAATAATCTTAACACACAGAAATTATTAGCCACAAATAGTTAAATTTTAATATCTTTTGTCTGTAATGAGTGGTACAAATAAATGAGGAAAATTGAGACTTAAAGAAAAAATGATGAAATAATTTTAGAAGTAAAAATGACCAATAAACACATAAAGTAGTAATACATTTTACTCTTACTCAAAAGTATTAAAAAATGTAGCAGTACCTTCATTAAAATGTTTTTAAATGCTTATTGAGTATTTACTATTTATGTTGCTGTTCTATATTCCGTAATACATTATATGATTGACCCCTTTAAAAAAAAAACCTTAGTTATACTATGGGTTAAAGTAGATCTTAATCTACTGTAGCCAATTTGTTATAATTCATTGTTAATTATTCTATAAAATGTGTGTGTGACTATGTGAGTGTTCCTTATCATTCCATTTTTCCTCATTCTTGGAGTATTATCTAGATCAGACTTCATTATTTTAACCTCTCTTCCCCCCAGACTAACTGACATGTGTCTCCCATGTCAGTTTTTGAAATGAAAATTATCATTTTATTTCCCTGCTAGGAAATTTTAAATGTTTCAAACATTATAATAGGACCAGATATAATATCTTCCATTAATTAGACAAGATAAATCAGGGTGATTTTTCTACACATTTAGACATTTAAATTTGATGCTATGTTGGTTTATTAAGGTTTGGAATAACAGCCTGACACAATTCAGAGATGGTAATAAGAGTTGGTGATGAAAGTTACCATTGAGTGTTCTCCTGATTTGCTCTGATAATTGTGGAATTTGCAGTAAGATTTGCCAAACAATTTTGAAATTATATCCATATATCTTTGAGCAAAACAGTCTAATGATTTAGAGATTAATATTTTATATAAAAACAGTTTTCTTTTTATTTGTCCCTTCTCTATAAAACATTTTTATAAATTAAAATCAATTTTCCATGGAAGACGAAGTTTTTTAACAATATTATTATTCTTCATATGTTTTTTTAGAGCACTTAGAACCTCCTTGTTTCTTAGACTATAAATAAAAGGGTTTAATAAAGGAATTACTATTGTATAAAAAACTGCCACTGGTCGATCTTTATCCCCTTCTTCAAAAGGTCGAATATACATGAGAAGACAAATGTAAAATATTGAAACAGATAGAAAGTGGGATGCGCAGGTAGAAAAAGCTTTACCTCTCCCTTCTTTGGACTTCATTTTGAAAATGGTGGAAATGATGCAGATATAAGAGACAAAGACAATGGCAATGGTGATGATTTGAATTGGCATTGCAAAAATATAGATCATTAGTTCATTGATGTAAGGGTCGGTACAGGAGAGTCTATAGAGTGGAAGAATATCACAAAAAAAGTGATCAATTTGATGAGACCTGCAGAAAGTTAACCTTAATAAAAGCCCTACATGGATCATGGAATGCTGACTACTAGCTATGAAGATCCCTATAGCCATGTGAATGCAGAGTTTCTTTGACATCATGGTGTGGTACTGCAGTGGGTTGCATATGGCCACATAGCGATCATAGGCCATTGCTGCCAGTAGAAAGCATTCTGTAGTTCCAGCATAGCAGAGAAAATAAAACTGTGCCATGCATTCATAAAGGGAAATCGTTCTGTCCTTTGAAAAGAAGTTCTCTAACATTTTGGGGGTAATGGCACAGGAACAACAGGAATCCATCAGAGCCAGGTTGCCCAGGAAGATGTACATTGGTGTGTGAAGATGACGCTCCATAAAAATCAATGCCACCAGACCAAGATTCCCCACCATAGTGATCACATAGATAGTGAGAAACACCACAAACAGGAGGCTCTTCAACTCTGGGTGATCTGTAAATCCTATGAGGATAAATTCAGTGGTCAAGGAGTAGTTATCCTCAGTCATGTCCACCTTCTCTGTTGAGATAGGAATTCTGGAGGTATAAGATTCTAATTTAAAGTATGCATAAATTTCCTTCCAAATTTTTCTTTTACAACAAAGAGAGGAGCTTCTTTAAACTTCCCTTAGTATCTCTGAATACAGGCACACACATTCCCCTAAAATGCCAGCTTTATAACCTCTGCTCTGTAAATCAGTATTCCCATGAATATTCTGTAATTTCAAGAAGAATACTTACAGTGGATAAGGTTTATCTTTATGAATTCATGCATGATTAGTGTAAATTTATCATTCCTATATTTGGTTCATTGTTGGAAAATATTTCAGTGCCAGTTTTTGTATTAAAGATGCTTAAATTTACAATCCATTTTCATATATACACATTTTTTAACTGAGCAAAAAGCTTTCATATACTCTCCCAGTGGACTGAATGCTTGAAAATAACATTCAACAGATATTAAATTTGTATCTTAGGAATTGTATGAAGAATACAAAGGATTAAAAATGGGATCTTCACCTTCAGACAAAATTACTTGGAATATCCAGTGAAATAAATATCTATATATTTTCACCTCTTTTCATCCCTTTCCCTGGTATTAGCTCTGTCCATGCCATCATTCCTGTTGATCTTTGCCCAGATTTCTAAATCCCTTCTTTCTTTATGTAAACCATACATATAATAATTACATATAATGTTTATGCATACATATAATGCTACTTAGGAAAGTTTAAACTACATTCTCCAGACCACATTGATTTTCACTTCCCGGATTCTCAAGCATATCCTATATACCCAACACAATCTAGAGTTGCTTGTGTATAATCTACGTGGCTTTTCCCCCTCATATATGCACATACAGTTTCTTTATTATTGTAGACATTTGGGTTAAGCTATGACCTATACTTATAGTAAGAGTTATTTAATACTATAGAGAAAAAAGTGTTGATTCCAGCCCTAGCTTCAAACACCTGAGATAGGTGAACTTGTCAGTATACTACCACTGATCCTTAGTGGCAGCTTTGGTTTCTGAAAATTGAGACTGCTTATCTTGAAGAATAGCCTACACAGGAAATTCTTCAAAATTTATCACTAAAAACATTATGTATCATTCTCTAATCCAAATTAACCAGTCTACTATTTTCCTATTTCCTAAGAAACTTATATATAAGATTTTCTGAAGAATATCACAGTACTTTAAAAGCTAAAAAAAATAAGCTTGCCTGCTTGCCTGTATATTTTAGTTTTGTAACACTTAGCAAAGGGGGGAAAACCTTACATCTTAATATGATTTTTGAGATGGGGCTCCTGGGTGGCTCAGATGATTAAGCATCTGCCTTTGGGTCAGGTCATGACATCCAGGTCCTGGGATAGAGTCCCATGTCTGGCTCCCAGTTCAGTGGTGAGTCTGCTTCTTCCTCTCCCACTACCTCTCCCCTTCCTTGCACTCTCTGTCTCTCTCTGTCAAATGAATATACACAAAAAAAGGTTAAAAAATATGATTTTTGAGGACAAATTTTGTTTTCTTTCAAAGGCTATCTTTTATCATTACTTAGTGATCCATTAGGATATATTGACCAATCTAATTATGTAAATTCTATGGTCAAAATGTGTTTATTTTTCCATAATTGAAACATCAAAATGAAGGCACAGGTTGAATGTTTTATTTTCTTGTCTTAAAATATTAAATATAAACCATTTAATTATTCAGCTATCTTAGAAGTAACTTTCAATGTACTTTCTGGATTATTTAACAGAATTAAGCTGTATTCTTACCTGTATGTTTTGAAAATTTACCTTATAATCAGAAAAGATCAGCATGGACTCAGTTTAAATCTCATGCTAATTTACTATAAATTTCAGTTGTGGGAAACCTAGAAAGGTGAGAAGTTGAAATCTGGGAACAATGAAAAAATGCTACCTAATTCAGATAAATAAATAATTATGGGTGCTAATAGTAAAGGTAAAGATAAATTTGAATACTTCCTTTACCTGAATGTTGAAGAGTTTTATAACATCACATTGCCTTTTTTTTTTTTTTTTAATGGTGTTAAGTCTTGTAAAATTTCAGGATATAAATTCTGGTCTCAAAAACATTTGGGATTAAAAGAATGTAAATCTGGAAGACTACTAATAGTTCAGTGTCAATAATTATGTTCCTTACAATGCAAAATTAAACTTTCCATCAAATGCTTATGGGACTTCCCTACAATGACAGCGGATTTCTATGGGGAGATTCAGTACTCAAAACATATTAACTGTGTGACATATTAAAGATAACCTGTGAGACAATGAGGTTAAAATAAATGATCTTAGTTAAAGTCACTAAGTCATTTGATATTATCTTGCTGATTCTTATGTAACTGACATCATTTTTAGAATTCTGTTCATTATCCTGTGCATATAAACATAAAATGAGCAAAAGAGAGTCTCAGGTCAGTTTGGACAGTTACTGGAGATTAATAGGGTTTATGAAAGATGATGAGCATTTAGAGAGGGGACCAAAAGTTGTAGTAGGGTTAGCTGGCTCATCAACACCTTCACTCTGAGTTGAATTTTTTCCCATGTATTGCAAAACTCTCATGGAAACGTTGCTGTTACCCTTTAGCCCCACATATGATTTACTGAGTTGTCCTCTGTTCTTTTCAGTTCACCCCAATTCCTTTATCTCTCTTACCCTGTTTTCCCCCTTCACTCTACTAATCACATAGATATACTGTATATTTAATAAAAATACCATATGTAGATCAGGTCTATAAGCAGTCACTTGTTTCCACTGCCACCATTTGCTATAGACATAACATGGAAGGGATTTCTCTGTGACATTCATTTCTTAATTTCTTTTTCTTTTCTTTTTCTTTTTTTATTTTATTATCATATAATGTATTATTTGCTTCAGGGGCACAGGTCTGTGAATCACCAGTTTTACACAATTCACAGCACTCACCATAGCACATATTCTCCCCAATGTCATAACCCATTCACCCTATCCCCCCCACCCCCCAGCAACCCTCAGTTTCTTTCCTGAGATTAAGAGTCTCTTGAGGTTTGTCTCCATCTCCCGTCCCGTCTTGTCTCATTTTTTCCCTCCCCTCCCCCCACAACCCCCTATTTCTCTCTCCAATTCATCATATCAGAGAGATAATATGGAATACTATGCAGCCATAAAACCCCCGATATCTTGCCATTTGCCACGCCGTGGATGGAACTAGAGGGTATTATGCTAAGTGAGATAAGTCAGAGAAAGACAATTATCATTCCTTCATCTAATGCCTTCAACAGTGGTACTTTGTAGTGCTTAACACATATTTGTTAAATGAATTAAAAAAATGATACTCTACTGCCCAGGAATTTGCAATGGTCTCTTATTAGTTTTTAAACCGAATTCTTTTTTTCTTTTTAATTTTTGTATTCCAGATACTCCACAGTCAGCCGTCTTATCTATCCCCTTCCTTTCTTCCTCTTAGGTCAGGGCACTTGGTCCTGTGCATCCCTTCATTGCTCTTCTGCGCTTCAGCTAATTCACTTACTATATTTCCCTCATCTAAATCTCCTTCTCTCTTTCCTTCCATCTCAAAACTACTTGTCCTTGAGCTCAAATCAGATTTCCTTCATGAGGACTTTCCTAGGTCGTTAAACAGAATTGATATTTTCTTTTCTTGATTTACATGATACCTAACTGCTTTTATAATGCATTCACCACTGTATCAAGTGTGACTCATATGTGTCTTGACTGTAAAAGTCTTGAGTGCATATTAAGTCACCAATCATGTCGTGCATCTTTTTGAGAAACTGACAACAAACTGAGCTAGATCTTGCTGCACTAACTGCTAACATTACCATTCTGCATAACTTTTATCAAGTACTTTCAACATGAAGAGTATTGGAAAAGACTATGAGAAATATGTGCACAGGATGTGAAAATGGTGGAGATAAGTTCTTAGTTTTTATATATGACTCCTGACAAGAAGCTCATCATCTAGTGGATGGAAAGAAAGGCACTTACATTGTGAACTAGTTTGCAATTTAGGCTGTAATATAAAAGAAATGTGAACGTGTTATGTAAAAATATAGTGAGGGAAATGAATGGTCACATGGAAGAAGAAAGGAAGGCTTCCCAGTGGAAGTATAATTTCAGATAACTTTACAGGATAAGCAGGATAAGAATTGGAGAAGAACATGAGGAAAAGCAGTAGACTGAGGGAACCATGTATAGAAGCCTGGACTTTAAGAGGAGCTAGATCTAATTTTTTTAAAAAAGGACAATAAACTAGAGTTGCTGAAGTTTATTTGTACATGATAACAAGGAGACACAATAGGTAATATAAAAAGAATAGGAAAATAGATTGGAAATTGCCTTATTTGAATCCTTCCCATTTATTTTCTCTGTCCTGCCAATTCACTAAAACCTTCTCTCTCTAAGGTCACAATCAACTTTGAATGTCAACCCTGAAGAATATTTAATTATATTCCTAACCGAATATAGTGTTTGGTACTATGAAGTCTTCTATGTCTTCTTTTGGTAACCCTCTCTGCTTTTGTCCTCTTGATTGTTCCATCTCAGTGTTTACACTCAGTCGTGTTTCCCTCTTTGCCCAGAAAGAATGATGCTTCTTTCCGATTGTATCCTTGACCTCCCTCTTCTTTCATTTTGAAGTTTTCCCCACATTATCTCATCTTTTCTTGTGTTTTCACCTATCTTTCATCTGCTGATGTCTTCACTAGAGAAAATATTTCAAACCGTTTGGTGTACATTCATATTAATAAGATCACTGGTAGTATGTTCTAAATATATATATTCTTACCTACAAACTAGATAGATGTACCCATATACTAAATTACTATGTACTATAAAACATGAGAAGAGGAATTCAAAAAGAATTAGACTAAAGAAATGGTATTAAAATGTTTAGTTTTATGTATTCATAGATTTAACACATTGTTTACTCCCCACTAACACTATTATTAATCAATAATCTTATTCAGAAAAATGTGACTTATGGATTATTTAAATTATAGTTTAGCACTGTGATACAGCAATTCAAACACTTGCTTGAATTTATTTCCAAACATCTCTTAATGTCTTACAAAGTTGAAAAGTTACTATACACAGATAGATCTGCTCAAATGGGAAAAGAATGCAAGCTTTGAATGGGTCTCAGAACCAGAAAGCTTTCTTCAGCAGGTTAACACTGACTGAGCAGACCAATAGTATTAGAAATATCTGAGTTGGAGTTTATGGAAATAAACTGGATATAGAATATCCAATATTAGAGTTTATGGAAAACCGTGATAGGAGAACCATAACATACACCCTTTTGGTTTCAGAGAGAGACTTTATTCTCTTTAGGAGAGAATTATAAAATATTCAAAAAATAGCTTCCTGTTGTGCTATGAACCTTGCTAGAGGAAGAGATTCTAACCTTGGGACATCAAATGACTGAGAGGCCAGAATTGCCTTCATGAGCTGGACAGACAAATAAGTATAAGTCAGACAAGTAAGTATAAGATTGAGCAGGCCTAGGAGTAATTCACTAGAAGATGAAAAAGGCACATGCAAGCATCTGGCATGAGCAGAGCCTGAGAATACAATAGGTTGCCCAAATAGGTAACCCAGACCTCTGTGTCATCCTCCACCATTGCACAGATCTCTTGTCCTCATCTCACTTGTCGACGTCAGCAGCCATGTTGGTTCTTAGATAATTAGCTTGGTATATTGGGGCAAGCCAAGATGTATTGCTGCTAAATACTGTTAATGACTGTTCCATGGAAAGTGTAAATTCCAGGTCCCTGCCTTAGGCGTGGAAACTTTGATGGGAGAACCCAAATCCCTACTTCTTCACCAGATTGGCTAAGGTCTTTGTTGTGACTATAGTTAACTCAACCTTCTGTCCAATGTTACTTCCTTCAATCCATCAATAATTATGGAGCCTGAGAGCATTCTCCAACAAACTTCTACATGCACATCTCCATCTGAGAGTCTGGGTTTTGTTTTCTTTTAATATCACAACCAGTTGCTACAGAAAATAAAGAAAATCACAAGGTCATGTGGGCAGAAGACTGTAGTCTTTGGAATGCATTTTGTGATACTATTTTTTAAATTGGTTCCTGAATGAAAATTAAAATGAAATAAAAGGACTAACAGCAGTGAGAGCTGAAGCCACTAATATTATTCAGTGAGAGATGATAGAAGCATAGTGTGTGAGAATTACTATAAATGGAAGGATGTGGACACATGTCAGGGTATATTTCTGAGATAGAACTGATAGATTGTGTGAGATGTTACATGTGAAAGCAGAGAGAGATGCAAGATTTCCTCTTTGCCCAACTAGTTGGAGGATGCTCCATCAAGATAGAGAAGACCAGGGATATCCATGTTTATAGGCAAATTAGAGTGGCCTTTGGATCATGTTAAATTTGAGATGTCTTTGAAATATTCAAATTACTTCAAATCCTGCTTAGCAATTGAATAAGTTTGGAGATTAGGGAAGATGTCGGGCTGGGAATATGCATTTTGGGTCACCTTCATATTAATGAAATTAAAGCCATAAAAATAGGGGTACCTGGGTGGGCCAGTGGATTAAGCATCTGCCTTTGGCTCACTATCTCTGGGTTCTGGGATAAAGCCCTGCATCAGGCTCCCTGCTGAGCAGGGAGCTGATTTTCCCTCTCCCTCTCCTGCCCGCCCCCGCCACTGTGCTCACTCTCTCTCTCTGTCAAATAAATAAATATATACAAACATACATAACATACATACATACATAAATCTTTTTAAAAATCCATAAAAATAGATGAAATCATATAAAAATAATAGAAATACTAGAATAAAGAATCTTACAGCTGAGTCTTTTTCAATCCTATCATTTCAACTATGGGTAGAGGCAGAAGAGTACCAATCCTGCTACTTATTGCAATTTAGTTTAATAACTCTTTAAAAAAAAAAAGCCTGTCTCCCTTCTGCAATGTAAATATAGGGGTCAGAGCTCTCTTGTTTTTGTTGTGCAAACTAGGTAGACTAGAAATAGACTTATTGTATGTATGTGCATGTGAGTGCAGCAACAAAAAAGGAGGCATAAAAAAAAATCAGTGAGTGAGGAAGAGTTAGTTAATAAATACTTTTAGCAGTACTGATTAGCCATGAAAAAATAAAACTTTAATTCTCACTTCACAACATTATGACGTCAATCCCAGTTGAGTAAAAGTTCTATGTATAAAAATTTGAGGTATGAAAAAAGAAAAAATATTAATTATGTTTATATAATATCTCTGAATGAGATGGAACTTATACAGTTAACACAGTGGAAAAGATGAATGGTTAATCAATTAACCTAGGACTATTCATTAAATAATTTTTCTTTACTGATTTATTTATGATGTTCTTATTTTACATGAAAGTCGACTTTTGGATAATCATTTTCCCTTGATCTAGTCACTGATTCCTGATTTAAAACCAAATTGTTTTAATTATTGGAAGTTCATTATATATTTTAATACATGATACATCGGTTATTAGTTTTCTAGAAAAATTTTAGAATTATATTGCCAGGTTTCTAAAGAAGTCTTCCTTGGATTTTATTTGAGTTAATTAATCTGTGTATTATTTTTGAAAGAAGAAGTCAAATAAAGTCATATCCTCAATTCATGCTATATACTAAATAACTCCAGGAAGAATTAAGAGCCTAGTGCAGAAAGTTTAACTATTAAAAAAATGAACGATGAGGAGGAAGAAGAGGAAAACGGGTAGGAGCTAGAAGAAAAAAATATTGGTTAATAGTAGATGTCAGATTAAGAAAAATTCTAAACAAAGCATGTAAGGGATTACATAAGATAAAAATTAATAAATGAGAGTATATAAGATTATATTTATCATTTATAAATAACACATATATTAAAATAATCTTAACACACAGAAATTATTAGCCACAAATAGTTACATTTTAATATCTTTTGTCTGTAATGAGTGGTACAAATAAATGAGGAAAATTGAGACTTAAAGAAAAAATGATCAGATAATTTGTAGAAGTAAAAATGACCAATAAACACATAAAGTAGTAATACATTTTACTCTTACTCAAAAGTATTAAAAAATGCAGCAGTACCTTCATTAAAATGTTTTTAAATGCTTATTGAGTATTTACTATTTATGTTGCTGTTCTATATTCCGTAATACATTATATGATTGACCCCTTTAAAAAAAAAACCTTAGTTATACTATGGGTTAAAGTAGATCTTAATCTACTGTAGCCAATTTGTTATAATTCATTGTTAATTATTCTATAAAATGTGTGTGTGACTATGTGAGTGTTCCTTATCATTCCATTTTTCCTCATTCTTAGAGTCTTATCTAGATCAGACTTCATTATTTTAACCTCTCTCCCTCCCAGACTAACTGACATGTGTCTCCCATGTCAGTTTTTGAAATGAAAATTATCATTTTATTTCCCTGCTAGGAAATTTTAAATGTTTCAAACATTATAATAGGACCAGATATAATATCTTCCATTAATTAGACAAGATAAATCAGGGTGACTTTTCTACACATTTAGACATTTAAATTTGATGCTATGTTGGTTTATTAAGGTTTGGAATAACAGCCTGACACAATTCAGAGATGATAATAAGAGTTGGTAATGAAAGTTACCATTGAGTGTTCTCCTGATTTTCTCTGATAATTGTGGAATTTGCAGTAAGATTTGCCAAACAATTTTGAAATTATATCCACATATCTTTGAGCAAAACAGTCTAATGATTTAGAGATTAATATTTTATATAAAGACAGTTTTCTTTTTATTTGTCCCTTCTCTATAAAACATTTTTATAAATTAATTAATCAATTTTCCATGGAAGACGAAGTTTTTTAACAATATTATTATTCTTCATATGTTTTTTTAGAGCACTTAGAACCTCCTTGTTTCTTAGACTATAAATAAAAGGGTTTAATAAAGGAATTACTATTGTATAAAAAACTGCCACTGGTATATCTTTATCCCCTTCTTCAAAAGGTCGAATATACATGAGAAGACAAATGTAAAATATTGAAACAGATAGAAAGTGGGATGCGCAGGTAGAAAAAGCTTTACCTCTCCCTTCTTTGGACTTCATTTTGAAAATGGTGAAAATGATGCAGATATAAGAGACAAAGACAATGGCAATGGTGATGATTTGAATTGGCACTGAAAAAATATAGATCATTAGTTCATTGATATAAGGGTCGGTACAGAGTCTATAGAGTGGAAGAATATCACAAAAAAAGTGATCAATTTGATGAGACCTGCAGAAAGTTAACCTTAATAAAAGCCCTACATGGATCATGGAATGCAGATTACTAGCTATGAAGATCCCTATAGCCATGTGAATGCAGAGTTTCTTTGACATCATGGTGTGGTACTGCAGTGGGTTGCATATGGCCACATAGCGATCATAGGCCATTGCTGCCAGTAGAAAGCAATCTGAAGTTTCAGCAAAGCAGAGAAAATAAAACTGTGCCATGCATTCATAAAGGGAAATCGTTCTGTCCTTTGAAAAGAAGTCCTCCAACATTTTGGGGGTAATAGCACAGGAACAACAGGAATCCATCAGAGCCAGGTTGCCCAGGAAGATATACATTGGTGTGTAAAGACGACGCTCCATAAAAATCAATACCACCAGGCCAAGATTCCCCACCATAGTGATCAAATAAATGGCAACAAACACCAAAAACAAAAGAATCTTCATTACTGGCTGATCTGTAAATCCTATGAGGATAAACTCTGTTGTCAAGGATTGATTTTCCTTAGACATTCCTGGCTTCTCAGCTGAGATAGAAATAATAGAAAAATGAAATCCTAAATTAGAGTGTGTTTATTCTCCCCTCTCATTTTTGCATGTACAAAAAGAAAGACACTGTTTTTAAATCATTCTATGCTGTTTTAACAAACTAGCACACGCACTGTAGGTCAAGAATACAAGAAGAAAAGTATGAGAGATTATATACACAGTGATCATCTAAAAATGACTGTGTGAATTTCCACGGCAGAAAGATATTTTCTGCATAAATTATCCAATGTTAATGTACGATTTCCTGGTCAGTATATATAATTTAGCATTTCCAAAATTAGAAGACATTTTCTTATGGTGTCATTTTCTCCAAGAAAATAAAATAATAGACACATTTTAACTACTATCCTATTGGATTGATGTAATGTTTGGAAAAAAGTTACTTTAGACATTTTAAATGTCTAAGTGTATTATTTTTAAAATTTCATGGAATCACAGTGGGTTTTAAAAAATGATTTCTCTAGCTTAGTATTCCTTCATGGAGAAGCTTACTAAGGGATATTTTAATACCTATTCAGTCTCTAAAATGGGGTAAAAATATAGAACATTTTAAAATTTTCTTAGTAAGTTCATTTTGATACTGCTTTTGTATTTATTTCAATACATTCTAGATCCTACTCCTATAGAGGTTATGATACACTCCACCAATAAATTATTATTCTTAATTATTAATTTATCCAAATACATTCTAGTTTTAAGTGTCTTACATGCATATCTAATGAGATTTGACTACCAAGTCTTCATTCAGAATGTTTATCTTCCTCATGATAAATACCTATCTTGTATTCTTTTATACTTCTGTAGAAACCAATGTTCTTGTTTTTGTGAATCCCATGAAGATTCTACCTTTGTTATATGATTAATTGTATTTATAAACTCATTATTTACTCCTAATCCACTACAGACATTAAAATTCAATGATCACTAAATTTATATTTAGTATAGGTTAGCAAACACAATACAAAAAGAAATTTTGGTTTTAAAGAATGATAAAATACTTTTCTTCCAAAAATTGCTAAAAGTCTATGGCCTTACCATTTTTCAATTAGACAATTTTGGAGAAGAGCCTGTAACTTCTTAGTATATTGTTCCAAAACCACATTTTGGTTAGTCTTCTTTCTATTTCTTATCCTTCTCTACATTGAATTTAATATCCTATTTTTTCTATTTACTCACATAGTATGGTAAGGCTTTCTGGAGTTTTATCACTAGAGGATTGTAATCAAATGAATAAAATAAGTTTGCCTTTGATATTTTAGGTCTATAACACTGTAAAAAATCTTTCAGAATTATAATGTTTTGGAAAAACAGTAAAAATATTCAAAGACAGCTTTTTATCATTGTTTTAGTAACACCTAATGGTGAATCAACTGAAAAAATGTGTGGAATCTAGGTTAGTTTTCTATAATCACTATTTTATATAGAAGATACTGAATTAGAATAATAATAAATGAAAGTTCATTATCTCTCCCTTAACTTAAAATGTAAATTATCCAGCTGAAATAAAAATCAATTTTATTCTATCTCTCAGGATTATATTACAGAATCATTTATACTCTTACCTGTATATTTATTGATAACACAATGGTACTTTTGAACTCAGAATAGGTCAGAATAGGTCCACTGTACTGTGTCTCATTATGGCTTTACATAGTATCTTCAATTTAGAGACAAACCAAAAATTTAGTTATTAAATAGATAAAATGTATTACCAATTAAAATGCTGATGTATTTTAGTGAAATGTGTATTTCTGCATTTTAATATTCTAAATAAGTTAGAAATCAATTCTCATATTTTGAGTTCACTGACAAACATTTTATAGTAGCTGACTGGCCATGTGATATTTGTTATTACAGAAATTAAAAATAAATATCTTGGTCTTTAAAACATTTGGGAATAAATTATGATCTAGCACACTCTACCAGTAGGTCAGTGACAATAATTATGTTAGCCTTAGGGTAAAGTTAAAGTTCTCCATTGATTCTAGAGGGATTCCTTGGCACTAGCATCTGGGTATTTCGGTAAAGACTCTTAGCCTGAGAGATATGGTTCCCAAAACAGAGGTAAACCAAAAGGCATCAATTAAAGATGGATATCCTTTGGAATTCTGAAGTTAGATCAAAAGGCTTTTACTAAAGTCAGCCTAAGTATATTTTGGATTTTTTTGCACAGTCTCTTCCTCTGTCTCTCTCTCAAGTGTTCTTTATTTGAAAACAATAGTGAAGAGAAAAATAATTCATGTTGATTAATAATGGAAGAAGTGGGAGTTAAACCAAGATTAGGAGAGAGATTAGGATTTATAGAAAAGAGGCAAAAATGTGATATATACTAAAGTTGCAGTCTTCTTCATTCCCTTTGATTAATCTGACCGAATCCTATAGATTCATCCTCTGAAACAACTCTGATATTGTACTGCTTCATTTCTCTCTTACAGTATAAGAGCACTTTTTAATTGGTTTTCTATAAATATCTTTTTCTATTGTACACATGCTCTTATGGACTGGAAATGTTTTTAGCTCTTCATTACTCTCAAACCAAATTTTTGTCCCTTATCTCAGTATTTCAAGGACTTCATACACTGGGTTTATAATACCTATGACTTTATTTTCTACCATTCACCTTTAAGAATCTATCTCCAGAAACATACCAATCACTTCTCAATTCATTGAAGCACTAGAGCTACATCATAACTTAGAATATTTACTCAGAATCTACTTCTTATCTAAAATGCCCTCTTTGACTTATTCCTCTACCCAAGTCTTATTTTGTCTTTATAGGAGGTCTGATTCCCTCCATGAAGACATCTTCAACTTACTGATCTGCAAAATGCTTACTGTCTTTGTGACACAAAGAGTTCTTACCTGTGCTTCCCTTGTATGTTTGGCCAGCTCTTCTTCATATGAAAATCTTGTTTATTCTTAGGTGGATTAATTTTCTTTCTGACTTTTCACACTATGCATATCTTAGTATATATAACAGATAATAGTGGCCTTCAAAGAATGTTTATTAAAATGTTTACAGAATTTAAATGAAATTCAACATTTATCAAGTGATAATTACAATGAACAAGTCACTGAGTCAGCATTGATTAGAGAGAAACCCACAATAGGAGTAGGGTTGGGAAAGAAACATCATAGATAAGTAAGAAATAATCCTGCCCTCACGGAGCTGCTAATTCAGAGAGTAAAATCACTTACAAAAATGTATATAGTGGGGCACCTGGGTGGCCCAGTGGGTTAAGCCTCTGCCTTTGGCTCAGGTCATGATCCCAGGGTCCTGGGATCGAGCCCCACATTGGGCTCTCTGCTCAGTGGGGAGCCTGCTTTTCCCCCTTTCTCTCTGCCTTCCTCTCTGTCTACTTCTGAGCTCTCTCTGTCAAATAAATAAAATCTTAAAAAAAAGAAAATGTATATAGAGCAGCTGAGACTGAATTAAATATTAAAAAAAAACAACCCAAAGAACTATAAGCAATATATGGGAATACAAAAGAGGAAGTAACTTAGAGGACTAAGAGAAAAACGTTACAAAGAAATGACATTTCTTGAGAATGATGTTTCTTGAGAGATAAATTAGATTTCAATAAGCAGAAAATGTGTGGTAAGGATTTATAGGCTGAAAGGAGAGCATAATTAAAGGTAAAATCATGGGAGTTTCAATGTATAGGCATATTTAAGGAATGCAGAATGAGACAGGGCAAGTAACCAGAGTCTAGGTGCATGCTAGGATAAGAAGAGGAATTGGAGGTTCAGGTGGTAACTGGTTCTTCATCTTCCCCCTATATTTTGATGACACTGATCTCTCATCAAGACCAAACTCATTTCCTAGTCACCCAATCCAAAGCACATTTGTCAATTATTATTATCTTAATTAACTAACTATATTATATGGAACTCTTGACCACACTCAAACTCTCTCATCAGGCTTCTGTGATAACATTTTCTATTTCTACATTACTGTCCCCCCATCCCCCCAGGAGTCTTTGGATTTGTATTAGATCCTCATTTCCTCACAAATATACATTTGTTGTAAAGAGTGCATCCTTGAATATATTTACAAAATGACGGGTTTCTGTTTTGAAAGCTAACTGCTAATTTTTAAAAGGATTTTCCCAATATTTACCTAGTAAGTTACCATATTCCCTTGTAATCATCTGCTCTTGCAAACTAATGAGAATGTGCTCAATTTTTCTTTATGTTTAAGATAAATCAAACCTCACTGAGCTTCTTTGGAATATTTTCATGTAGGTGATAAAATTCCATTTCCAAGATTTTAAAATAATATATGCAGACATGAAAAAAATTAACATGCTGCTCATATAATTTTTACCTACAAAATCATATCAAGATATGTGGACACATCCCAAATATGTCTTCAAAATTCTCAGTAGTGCTTGATTTCCTTTTGAAAAACAATTGCTTTCTGCTTAAACATCACATTTATATCAAAGGACAAAATAAAGATGTTAATGACTTCTAAAATACTTGTTGAATAGGGTCTTATCATCAGAGAATGGAACAGCAAATTTAGAACACTTGTCTTTTATTAGCAGAAAAATATATGACTCCTAAAATCAGCAACTTTTTAAAGTATTAACATGATGCTCATTGAACATCTGTACTGTATGTGTTCACTCTTCATTTCATTCTTTAGAGTTCATAAAGATAAAAAAGACAAATAAAAGTGTGAGGATGTAGAGAAGAAGGAACCATTGTAAACTTTTTTAAAGATTCTGCATATTAGTGAGATCATACAGGATGTGTCTCTGTCTGACCTATTTCACTTGGAATAATGTCCTCAAGGTCTATCTGTGTTGTCAAAAATAGCAGGACCCTCTTCTTTTTTATGGCTGAGTAATATTCCATCATATGTATGTATGCATGTGTCTGTACATGTATACAGGTGTATGTGTACATATACATACCCACATATACCACATTTTCTTCATCTGTTGATGAACACTTAGGGTGTTTGCATATCTTGGCTATTGTGAGTAATGTTTCAATAAACATGGGGGTGAAGTTATATTTTCAGGATAGTCAGTTCATTTTCTTTGGATATGTACCCAGATATGGGACTGCTGGACCAGATGGTAGTTCTACTTTTAATTTTTTGAGAAACTTTTATACTGTTTTCCATAGTGGCTGTACCAGTTTACATTCTTACAAATAGTGCACCAAATTTCCTTTTCTCCATATCCTCACCAAAACTTATTTCTTGTCCCCAGAAAATAATCATTCTGATAGTTGTGAGGTGATATCTAATTGTGGTTTTGATTTGCTTTTTTCTGATGATGAGCATCTTTTTCTTTTTCTTTTTTTTTTTAAAAAGATTTTATTTACTTATTTGACTGAGAGAGAGAGGTCACAAGTAGACAGAGAGACAGGCACAGAGAGAGGGAGAAGCAGGTTCCCTGCTGAGCAGAAAGCTCAGTTAGGGCTCAATCCCAGGACCCCAAGATCATGACCTGAGCTGAAGGCAGAGGCTTAACCCACTGAGCTACCCAGGCAACCATGAACATCTTTTTCATTGACTTGTTGGCCATCTGTATATTTTCTTTGGAAAAAGTCTATTCAGGACCTCTGTCCATTTTTAATCAGATTATTATTACTAGCTTCTTTTCCATAGTTTCCCTTTTCATTTTGCTGATCATTTCTTTTGCTATGCAGAAGCTGTTTAGTTGAAAGTAATGTTTATTTCTGCTTTTGTTGCTTGTGCTTTTTGACATTACGTTCAAAATATCATTGGCCAAGACCACAATCAAAAATCTTTTTTTTTTTTTTTTTTTTTTTAGGAGTCTTATGGTTTAGGGTCTTACATCTTTAATTCATTTGGTCTCAATTTTTGTGAGTTGTGTAAGGTGATGATTAAATTTTACTCTTTTGCATGGGAATATCCAATTTTCCTAGCATTGTTTACTGAAAAGATCTTGACTCCTTTTTCAAATATTAATTGACTGCTTATGTGTGATTTTTTATCTGGGCTTTCAATTCTGTTTCATTGATTTATGTAACCATTTTTATGCCAGTTCCATACTGTTTAGATTATTATAGATTTTTAGTTTGAAACCAGAAAGTCTGATCTTTCCAATTTTGTTGTTCTTTCACAAGGTTACTTTAACATTTGGATTCTTTTGTGGTTGCATACAAATTTTAGGGTTCCTTTTTCTTTTTATGAAAAATGTCAGTGGAATTTTTATAAGCATTGCATCTCTAGATGACTCTTGGTAGCATAGACATATTAACAATATTAATTCTTCCAATCTATGAGCACAAGCTATTATTCCATCTATCTGCATATTTTCCAGTTTCTCTCATCAATGTCTTACAGTTTTCAGTGTACAAATTTTTCACCTTCTTGGTTCAATTTATTCCTAAGTATTTTATTAGTTTTCAATAATATTGTAAATAGTATTATTTTCTTTCTCTATCAGCTATTTTGTTGTCGGTGAATAGAAACACAACTGATATTTGTATGTTGATTTTTGTTATCCTGCAACTTTAATTTGTTGATGACTTCTAACTGTTTTGGTGGAGTCCTTAAGAGTTTTCTACATATAAGACTGTTATGCTGAAAATAAATAAAAAATAAATTTAAAAAAAAGATTATGCTATCTGCAAACAAGGACAATTTTACTTCCTCCTTTCCTCTTTATTCATTTTTTTCTTTTAATCTAATTACTGTGCAAGGATTTCTAATTTCTAGTACTATGTTGAATAGAAATGGTTGGAATGGTTTTCCCGATTTTTGAAGGTAAATTTCAGCTCTTCACTGTCGCTTGGAATGTTAGCTGTGAGATTGTTGTATATGGCTTTTATTATGTTGAGATATGCTACTTCTATATTCAATGTGTTGAGAGCTGTTATTATGAAAGGATGTTGAATTTTGTCAAATGCTTTTTCTGCATCTATTGAATAATCATATGATCTTTATCTTTCATTCTTTTAATGTGGTATATCACATTTATTGATTTATGTATGTTGAACCATCCTTGTATACAAGGGATAAATCCTACTTGATCATGATATAAGATCCTTTTAATGGATCCTGTTAAGTTTGCTAGAATTTTGTTGTATATTTTTACATATACATTCATTAGGGATATTATCTTATAGTTTTCTTTTCTTCTAGTATTATTATCTGACTTTGATATCAAGGTAATTCTTTAAAATATGAGTTTGAACATATTCTTTTCCTTTTTGGAAGTATTTGAGAACTGACATTAATCCATTAAGTGTTTGGTAGACTTCCCCAGTGAAACCACGCATTCTTGAGCTTTTCTTTATTGGGAGATTTTTGATTACTGATTATATCTTCTTACTTGTTATTGGTTTGTCTACATTTTCTGTTTCTTAATGGTTAAGGCTTGGTAGATTGTATGTTTCTAGAAATTTATCCATCAGTTTATGTTATTCAGTTTGCTTCCTTATAATTGTTCCTCATAGCTTCTTATGATTCTTTGTATATTTGTAGTGTCAGCCATAATGTCTCCTCTTTCATTTAGAACTTTACGTCCTTTCTCTTTCTCTTAATAGAGTTGAAGGTTTTTTGATCTCGTTCATCTTTCAGAAAACAAACTCAGTCTTATTGATCTTTTTTATTGCCATTTAGTGTCTTTTGTTTATTTCTGCTCTAATCTTTACTATTTCCTTCCTTTTCCTAACTTTGGGGTTAATTTTTTTTCTTTTTCTAATTCTTTGAAATTTAATGTTGGGTAGATCTTTTTTAATGTATACTTTTATTACTGTAAACTTCCCTCTTAGAATTATTTTTGCATTATCCTGTTATTTTTGGCATGTTGTAGTTTTGTTCTTTAAAGATGCTTTTGATTTTTTATTTTGATTTCTTTTTTGATCCATTGATTGTTCAATAGTGTGTTTTTGGTTTCCACATATTTTTGAATTTTTTAGTTTTATTAATATTACTAATTCTTGTTTCTTACTGTTGTGGTTGGAAAAGATACTCATATGATTCTATATTTTTTTTAAATGATTCCAATATCCTTAAAATTGCCAGGGATTCTTTGTGGCCCAGCCTATGATCTGCAGAATGTTCCATGTGCACTTGAGAAGCAGGTATATTCTGGTGCTACTAAATGGAATGTCCTCTTACACTCATTTTGTCTGTTGTGTTATTCAGGTATGCTGTTTACTTATTGGTTATAGGTCTGGATGATCTATCCAATGTGAGGTATTGAAGTTCTCTTCTCTTCTATTTCATAAGGGCTATTTCTCCCTTCATTTCTGTTAATATTTGTTTTACATATTCAGGTGCTCCAATGATAGCTGCTTATAAATTTACAATTGTATCCTCCTGATGAATTGAACCCATTATCACTATATAGTGACTTTATCTTGTGACTGATTTTATATTTTTATTCTTATTTTTAAATTTAATTTTATTTTTTTCAGTGTTCCAAGATTCATTGTTTATGTACCACACCCAGTGCTCCATGCAATACATGCCCTCTTTAATTCCCAACACCAGGCTCACCTATCCCCTCACCCCCCTCCCTCTCCTTCTATGACTGATTTTAAGTGAAATTCTATCTTATTCTGAAATTCTATCCTATCTGTTATCACAGTAGCCCTTTTGGTTATTGTTTGCATGATTCTGTGTGTGTTTTTAAAGCTAAGGTGAATTTCAAAAAAAAAAAGCTAAAGTGAATTTCTTACAGATAGCAAATTGTTGGATCTTATTTTTTGTTTTGTTTTTATTCACCCAGCCACTCTGTCTTTAGATTATAGAATTTAGTCCATTTACATTTAAAGTAATTATTGATAACTAAGGGCTTATTATTGCCATTTTGTAAATTGTTTTCTGATTTTTTTTAGTGTCTTTATTCTTTTCTTCCTCTCTTGTTGTCTTCTTATGTGATTTATTTTTTGTAGGGGTATGCTTTGATCCTTTTTTATCTTCTAAGTATCTATTATAGGTTTTTTGTTGTTGTTGTTGTTACCATGAGGATTAAGTAAAACATGTTATAGATCTAACAGTCTATTTTAAATGATAAAACTTACCTTCAAATGCATATGAGAGTGCACTTTTGTTTCTTTTGTTCCCACATTTTTATGCTGTTGCAATGTTAACACTTTGCATCTTTTTCTGTAGTGTATCCATTAAATTACTGTGACTATAGATATTTTTAATATTATTATTTTACACTTTTATACTTGAAATAAAAAATGATTTATGCATCATCATTACAGCATTAAAGTATTCAAAATTTGGCTACACATTTCCCTTAAGAATGAGTTTATACTTCTATATGTTTTCATGTTGTTTCTTGGTGTCCTTTCATTTCCTCCTGAACAACTCCCTTTAACATTTCTTGGAAGGCAAGTCGAGTGGTGATGAAATCCCTTAGATTTTGTTTGTTTGAGAATGTATTTCTCCTTCAGTTCTGAAGGGTAATTTTACCAGTTATGGTGTTCTTAGTTGGTAGAGGGTTTTTTTGTTGTTATTTGTTTGTTTTCCTTTCAGTATTTTGACTATATCATTATACCTCCTCCTGCTGTACAAGGTTTCTGCAAAGAAATTTGCTTATAATCTTATGGGGTTTCCTTGGTAGGTCACAAGTCATTTTGCTCTTACTACTTTCAAAATTCTCTTATTGTCTATTACTTTGATACTGTGTTTATAATGTGTCTAAGACTAGTCTTCTTTGGGTAGATCTTGCTTAGGGTCCTTTGAGTTTCTTGTGCCTGGGTATGCATATCTCCCAAGATTTGGGAAGTTTTCAGCTATTATTTCTTTAAGTAAGCTTTCAGCCCCTTTCTTTCTCTTCACCTTCTGGAACTCCATTGAAATAAATTTTCATTTAATTTGTGATATACTATAATTAACATAGACTTTTTCACTCTTTTTCAATCGTTTTTTAATTTTTGTTCCTTTAACTGGCTTATTTCATACAATCCCTCTTTGATTGGTTTGATTATTTTTTCTGAATGATTAAATTTCTTGTTAAAACTCTATTGAATTTTTTACTTCTGTAATTGTATTCATCAGCACCAGGATTTATTTGGTTATTTTTTATGGTTTCTATTTTTTAAAAATATTTTATTAATTCATTTGAGTGAGAGAGAGAGAGAGAGAGAAAACACAAGTGTGGAAGGGAGCAGAGGGAGTGGAACAAGCAGATTCCCTGCTGAGTGGGGAGCATGGTGAGTGACTTCATTCTAGGACCCTGAGATCATTACCTGAGGCAAAGTCAGATACAACTGAATGAGTAACCCAGGTGCCCCTATGGTTTCTATTTTTCTATTTAACTTCTAATGTTATGTGTGCATTGTTTCCTCATTTCATTTAGTTACCTGTTCTGTTGTATTTCTTTGAGTTTCTTTTATATAATTATTTTGAATTCCTTGTCAGACAAACTATAGATCTCTATTTCTTTGATCAATTACTGGCTTAATTAGTTTCCTTGGTGGTGTTCTATTTGTATTGTTCTTTATGACCTGTAGAGCCTTGCATTGGTGTCTGTTGATTTGAGGGAGCAAACACCTCTTCTGGTCTTTACTGACTATTTTAACAGGTAAAAATTTCTTTTCCTTGCTGGTTCCCCATGTCAATAGGATTACCACATAACTACAGTAGTGCTGATTTGTAGCCAGTTATGTAGCTGTTGCTAGGTCTGCAGTGGGGACCATGACTGGCAGTCTTGTAACCAGACATTCAGGAGGTTGTGATCCTGTCTGGTACCTGGATAGAAGGGACTAACTTCTGTACCTTTTTCAGTGAAGTGGCAGTGCATCTACCTTCTGAACTCTTTCATCTGTCCCTTCATCTTCCCATCAATCTCAATGTCATTTCAAACATGAATCAACCATGTCACATACATTTGAGTCACTTAGAGTTCAAGTAAAATACAGATTATTAGCCTTAATAATTACTTCACTAAATCAGTGTCTACCATAAAACCTCAAATACATATTTTGTATAAAATGTTCCCTGTATTACACATTTTGGGGAACCTTTTATGCAAAATGTAGATTTGAAGTTTTACTATAGGTTCTGGTTTGAGAACACAGAATAGGAGTAACTTTTTAACTAGTATTCCTGACCTTAATTTCAAACTCTCTACGGCCTATTTTCTACATTTCTGTATATTCATTTAAAAAAGAATCTACCAGTAGTACTCCCTTCTCTTAAGTTTCAGTGCATGCTTATTTCCTGATGAATAATATTCATGATCCTTCACATGCCATTTAGCTCATTTTGTTACTGAAAACCTTTAAGCTCCTTTATCCCTTTGCCCTATATTCATGTCCCAAACATACAATTTCCAAATCACACCAATCCTATTTAGGACTTACTACAGGGCTTACTACAATATCTTTCATTTTTCTAATTCTTTTCATAGCTGCACATTTTAAAAATGGAAATAATTGCACTATTTTGAAGCCCTCAAAATAGATTCCAATCAACAGAGAGTCAATACACAAAATTGAGATTCTGATGTGCATAATCTATTTCATATCTCCTATCCATATTTTCATGTTATAAATTGAGTGACATTTTCCCATTTACTAAATTTCATTTCAGGCAACACTCAGTGAGGATTTGGAAAAGGAACATTGAAAAGAACTTGGAAATACGACATTGCTGACCGATTTGATTTTCACAGGACTCACATATGAACCACAGTGGCAAATATCCCTGTTCCTGGTGTTCTTGGTTATCTATTTTCTCACCATTTTGGGGATTCTTGTTCTAATTGCTCTCAAATGGGATGACCCTCAGCTTCACATCTGCATATACTTATTCCTCAGGAGTTTGACACTTGTGGATGCTTGGATATCACCCACAGTATCCTCCCAAGATGCTAGTCAACTTTTTTGCCAAGACCAAAATGATATCTCTTTCAGAATGCATGATACAATTTTTTTCCTTTGCAGTAAGTATAAAAGTGGAATGCTTTCTGTTGGCAACAATGGCATATGATCTCTCTGTGGCCATATGCAAACCATTACATTATCCAGTGATTATGTCCAATGCACTGTGCATCCACTTGTTAGTGTTGTCACTTTTAGGTAGCCTTCTTCATGCCATAATTTATAGTTCTTTTTCTTTTTTTTTTTAAAGATTTTATTTATTTGACAGAGAAAGACCACAAGTAGGCAGAGAGGCAGGCAGAGTGAGAGGGGAGAAGCAGGCTTGCCGCTGAGCAGAGAGCCCGATGTGGGGCTTGATCGCAGGACCCTGGGATCATGACCTGAGCCGAAGGCAGAGACTTTAACCCACTGAGCCACCCAGATGCCCCCATAGTTCTTTTTTATTCAGATTAATCTTAGGCAATTCCCATAGTACATCACTTTTACTATGACATTATACCATTGCTTAAGATTTCTTGTACTGACCCTTCTATCAATTATCTGATATTATTTGTTTTTGCTGGGTCAATACAAATATTCACCACTCTGATGGAGACTTTTGTCTCCTACACACTAGTTGTCTTTATAATCTTAAAAAAGAAGTCTCTACAAGGCATAAAGAAAGCCTTCCTTGGGGCACCTGGGTGGCTCAGTGGGTTAAAGCCTCTGCCTTTGGCTCAGGTCATGATCCCCGTGTCCTGGGATCAAGCCCCGCATCGGGCTCTCTGCTCAGTGGAGAGCCTGCTTCCCCCTCTCTCTCTGCCTGCCTCTCTGCCTATTTGTGATCTCTGTCTGTCAAGTAAATAATTAATATCTTAAAAAAAAAAAAAGAAAGCCTTCTTTACTGGTAGAGCCGATCTCTTATTTGTCTCCTTATACTATGGTGCTCTTATCTTCATGTATGTGTGCCCCGTATTTACACAATCAGAAGACCAAGGTATGAAGGACTCTCTCTTTTACACTATCATAATTCCCTTGTTAAATCCAATTATCTACAGTTTGAGAAATAAGAAAGTCATAGATTAGTTGAGGAAAATATTGAAGAGAAATTCTTAGAATTCACATTATTATCTGTTCTCTTTTCACTAGAATGACAAACTGTACAGATTACATATTTTCTCTGTGTTGATTAGGGTTCAGTTTTTGCAGTTATATTTGTCCTAATGTTTAAATGACTTAAGGTGAGATTATAAAATAAATATATGTATATGTAGTCAAAACAAAGAGGGAATTTTAATCAAGTGTTCATGAAAAAATAACTTAAAAGGAAATAAAATATTTTATATGTTTGCATGTTTCAATGTAGCTTCGTAAATGCATTAAGCATTGAAATAGGGTAATTTCTCTAAAGAGACTTTGAATATGGTATATTGGACCGCCATACAGCTATGTGCCCCAAAGACTCACATTACATTCATTCCACACTGGAGTCAGGGTTGTATTTGAGTGAACAAAGACCGAAAAGTATAATGAGTGACCAGATTTCAGGTTCACCTCTGCCCTTCCTCTCTCATCACTGATTACCTACATCATTCTATTGTTATAACTTAGGTCCTCACACTAAGACTCCTCACTTCTGTCATTTGTTGTAATCTTGTTACTTTTTCTACATCCTGTTAATATTCTCTTACTTCCAAAACATTGACTAATTAATATCCCACTTCAGCATCTTTTCATATTGACCAGATTATTAAAAATGGTATACATATCTAGTACTCTTTATATCCATGTATTCATATGGAATATGTACAAAATGAATGATATAAGTAGATATCTCTATACATATTATATAGATTGTATATATCCCTGGCAGATTATATATTTGTTATGTTTTGATTAGTTTGTTGTTGTTATAAATAATTTTTAAAGGTTTTATTTATTTATTTGAAAAAGAGAGAGCAAGAGAGCACACAGGTGTAGAGGAGATGGGCAGAGGGAGAAGCAGACCCCCCAAACAGCAGGGATCCCGATGTGGAGCTACATCCCAGGACCCTGGGATAATGACCTGAGCCAATGGCAGAACAAACTGAGCTTAACCAACTGAGCCACCAAGGTTCCTCTGTTGTTGTTGCTGTCTTAAAGTAGGCTCCATGCCTAGTGCTGGGCCCAACACAGGGCCTGATCTAATGACCCTGAGATCAAGACCCCAGCAGGGAGCAAGTGTCAGACAACCAACTGACTGAGTCACACTGGCACCCCTGTATTGACTGATTTTAAATAATTTTTGCAGTTATAATTGTCCTAGTGTTAATGACTTCAGTCCCAAAGTTATTTTATGCATATCTTCAATATGTATGTATTCATGTGCACATACACACATGTTCTCCCTTGCATTACTGGAGATTCACCCCCCCAAAACCTTGATTTGACTCGGAAGTCTCCTAAAACACTCATAATGGATTCTGTGTTATGCTGAAATGAGTTACTGAAATCCTTCTGGACTCTTTCTTCTTAGGTACATACTACAGTCTAGAGTAATTGTTAACTTCTTGCTCATTAGGTCAAATCAGAATAAAACACTGATCTTATGGGAGGAAAGAAGATCAATCACTGCACAACACTGGGTCAGTTCTCAACACTCGGCTAATTCTGCCCAAATCAATATTGACTTGGGCAGAAAGCTCCTGAGAATTGGCCAGAAACCCGGGCGATCTCGCTTCAGGTGGCATGGGCTTTCAGGGAGCCGCTTAGGCCTGACCCATGGTCCTGAGTGGTCGTGGCCAGAACCCTGCAGGAAAGCACACTAAGCACCAGGTGCAAGGATGGCCAACCCCTCCCTCTACTCAGCCCCCTTGGAAGCCCATTTCAGCTCTGGGAGATCAGGTCTGACTGCACCTAGGCCCTAACCCTAACCCTTGGTTGGAGTTTCAGGCTTCTGTCCGCACAGGCCTGGCACTAAAGCCCTCCAGACTGGGGACCCCTAAGCCACACTCTAGGATTCTGCCAGCTACCCAGGAGGAAACTGCCATTTGTAGCAGTGCAAAACCCTCAGAGTCAGAGAATGCTTCTGGAGACCACCCCCACATTTGGCTACCCCCAGAGCAAAAACCCAGAGCTTGAAGCCTTGTCTGCCTCTTTCCTCCACGTAGCCCTTTGGGAATCTGCCTCAGCACTGGAAGATCAGGCCTGCTATGTTCGTAGGCCCTAACATGAAATCTAAGTTGGGTTTTCAGGTTTCCATCCCCAGTCCCTGGCCCCCAAGCCCTCCAGATTAGGGACCCCTGAGCCAACCCCAGGACTCCACCTGCCACCCAGTAGGAATCCATGCCCTTTGGAGCTGTGCAGAACCTTCAGAGTGGGAGAAACCTGCATACTCCTGGGGCCACCCCCACCTTAGGCTGCCACAAGGCCACAAAACTGGAGCCTGTTTCTCAGTCTGATCCCCTTGATCAACTCTGTCCCCGGGGAGCTTGACTCAGCGGGGCCCTCAGGGGAGCCACGTGGGCCCATCCCATCATCCCTGAGGGTCTCAACAAGCACCTACGCAGAACGTGCTCCAAACACAGGGCAAGTATGCCCGAATTACTGCACAATGTTGGCCAATTCTCATGAGCTTTCTGCCCAAATCGATATACTGGTCAACTTCCTAGCGAAGAGTAAGATGATCTCTCTCTCTGAATGCATGATACAGATTTTTTCCTTTGCATTGGGGGAACCACAGCATGTTTACTCTTGGCAACAATGGCATGTGATCGCTACGTAGCCATATGCAAACCATTACTTTATCCAATGATTAAGATCTATAGACTTTGCAGCTGGCTATTAGTCTCATCATTTGTAGGTGGCTTTGTTCATTCTTTAATTCATACAAGTTTCTTATTCAGATTAACCTTTTGTAATTCTAACATAATATATCACTTTTACTGTGACATCATGCCATTGTTTAAGATTACATGTACTGATCCTTCACTTAATGTTCTGATGGTTTTTATTTTCTTTGGGTCAATACAGGTATTTACCAATCTGATTGTTCTGGTCTCGTATACACTTACTCTTTAACAATTTGAAGAAAGAAGTCTCTGCAGGGCATGAAAAAAGCCTTTTCCACCTATGGAGCCCATCTTTTGTCTGTGTCTTTATAGTATGGCCTTCTCTTTAGCTATGTGTGTCCTGGATCTGCACAATCAGATGATCAAGATATGATGGACTCTATTTTACACTGTCATAATTCCTTTGTTATATCCAATGATCTATAGCCTGAGAAATTAAGAAAAAATTATAGAGTCACTGAGAAAAATGTTAAAGGGAAGTATATAGATCTCACACTATTATCTGTTCTCTTTTTCATTAAAAGCATCACAAATTATGCAGATTATATGTGGTTCTGTTTGGTAAGTGTGCAAAGATTTTCCAGTTATGATTTCCCTAGGGTTTTGTTGGGCTCCCCGCTGAGGGGAGGAGGCGCCCGGGCCAGCCGGAGGCCTCTCCTTGGGGCTGAGCGGGATGGCGAGTGTCACGAACCCGGAACGCACCCACAGAAGACACCGGGCTCGGGAGGTCTGTCGAAGCAGGATCTCGCTTTATTGAGCAGGGCAGCGGCTTATATGGGGCGAGGGAAGGGAAGTGAGGTCAGCAAAGTGGGGGCCAATGGGGATGTGCCGTGTCGGCAGGAGTTGGGAGAGACACGCCCTGCAGGGGGTGGAGACTCGCGGGAAACGAAACTGATGGGAAACCGAAACCGCCACTTTGGCGCCTTTGTGGTCGGCCATGTGGGTTCCCGATCTGGAAGAGAAGGCCACCCAGCGCCATCTTAGCCTCTTGGGGCCCAACATCTCCCCCTTTTGTTTTTGTATGCATGACTTCTGTCTTAGGTCGCCGGCGGCGGGCCTTCAGGCTTACCCGTCATTGGGGAATCACACTGCTTTGGTGTACCCCCTGTCTTAGGTTGCTCTGCGTCCACTGCCGGTCTTACCCATCATTGAATATCATGCCTGTATAGGGGTTTGGTCCCTGACCTGGCGTGGGTTGTTCCTGCAAGGAATCCCATCCGCCATAGGTCGTGAGACTATTGATGGGGCCCCTCGTAGGACTTGTCGTCACGGGTGGCCAGTCTCTGGTATTGAACATGGACGTTCATGAGTTGAAAGGCCTCCACTCTTTTTTGGACGAATTGGGCAATCTTATTGATAATACAGGGGCCAAAGGTCAGCAGGAGAAGTAGGGTTAGGATGGGCCCCAGGAGGGGGAGGAGAAAGGGAAGTAAGCCATTAAAGCTTGTCCAGAAGGGGGAGGTCATCAGGGCGTGGCGGCGCTTCTCTAGGTCCTCCTGTAGCTTCTTGATTTTGTCTCGTACAATACCCGACCGGTTGGCAAAGAAACAACATTCCTCCTGTAAAAACAAACATATGCCTCCCTTTTCGGCTGTTAATAGATCTAAGCCTCGCCGGTTTTGGAGTACCACAGTGGCTAAGGAGTCCAATTGTTCCTGGAGGTTTAAGATGGTTCCCGCTATTGTTTGGAGATCATCAATCATTTGTTGGGAGAGTGTTTTATAAAAATGGAGAGAGGTGCCCAAACCGGCCGACCCAGTGGCTACCCCGGCAGTGATGCCGAGCCCCAATAAGAGAGGGATGGTGGGATTGGCTCGAGCATTTCTCTCTGCAATTTGTTGGCATTCCTCCTTGTATAGGGCTGTCCACTTTATATATAAGGCCCCTGGAAGAACGGCCCTAGCTAGCGACCGCCAGTCAGCTGCTGTACATGGGGCATGGGCCAGACCTCGGAGGATGGTTTCTGTCCATGGGGCATTGGGCCCGTCCTCTAATACTGCCTTTTTGAGCTCCTTAAGGTCCCCAGGTTCCCATGGGTACCAAGGAGCCGGACGGTTGCCTCCTGGGTTAACGTAAACAAAGTGCTGCCAGGAGGCAGAGAAAAGATTCCCGGTTTTAGAGCTCATAAGGCAGCTGCTTGGGAATATTCCCTATAGTCTCTGTCTCGAGTTAGACCAACCCCAGTTGGCTCCAGTTATAGCCATTAACACGGGAAGTGAGTGAGGGAGAAGCCCCCACATCTATTAGGAGAAACAGAGAGAAATACAGCAAGAGTCCCCTTTGTTAGGGATGGCCCAACAACCTGGGTTTACTAGAAGAAAGCACTAGAAGAAGGCTTATTTGCATAATTATTATCCAATATTTCAGGAGGAAATTTACTAGTTGACTCACCGAATCTGGTTTTAGCTCTTAATACCTATCTCTTATATTCCCTCCCGACATGTACGATGTCCTCAGATTCAAACGGGGCAGACATCCTCCCCTTAAACAGAATGTAACCTTAATCAAGGGAAACACAAGGGGCAATGAGAAAGACACACAAAACAATTAACGAGCCGGCAAAGAAAGACGCTGCGCGATTTCGGTACAGAACCGAAAGTACAAATTCAAATGGCCAAGGGGAACCGCGAGTTTCCCCTGTGGCCCACAAACGAATGAGACCCCAAAAAAGTGGGCCCCTCTAATCCCTGGGGTGTCCCCCAGGGTGGCAGGGGAGAAGTCCGAGTTCGTCAACTCCTTCTCAAGCTGCCCAAAATACGAAGCAACAACGTTGTTGTACGAAACAGAAAACAGAGCACCGATAACTGACAGACGAGACAGACGAACAGGGGAACAGGAACATCGATATCGAAACACAAGTGCTGGCCAGCTTACCTCCCGGTGGGAGTCGGTTGGGTCCTTGGGCAGGAGTCCGATGATCTTTATTATATTGCAGGTGCCTGCGGGTGGTCAGCAGCTCCTGCTAGCTGAGCACCCCAGGCTGGGGTGGTGCAGGATTTTTATAGACAGGTACAAACAAGTTTTGGGTGGGGCGGAGCTGATTGGCTGACAATTTACTTGGTGTTAGTGGATTGGCTTTGGAGGACCCGCGCGCGCGAAGAAAAAGGCGGGAAGGGGGAGTGAGGAGGGGGAGTTGGACCTTATTACTCAGCAGAGAAGCATCCTGCCTACGTGACTATGTGGACCCCTGCCTACGTGACTATGCCTCGGCTATTAGCAGAAGGTATCTTGTTCAAACAGGAGACAAATGTCACACACTAAAAGCCAAGCGGTTACAGAAAGGTGGTGCACAAGCGGTTACAAGAAGGCAAAAGAGCAGTTAATTAGTTAACAACTGGGGGAAGGGTCTTTCATTCCCCCCCTTTTTCTTTATCATGGATAGAATCTTATATCCATTTGTCCTGTTCAGTCTGGGGCTCGGTTTGTTTAAGGAGTTGATATTGCTGCGTCAGTACCATGGTCTGGATTACTGACAAGCGGTCTTTTATAAACTGTCCGAGTTTATTTAAGATACAAGGGCCGATGGAGAGGCTTAGTAGAAGTATAATAAGGGGCCCTAAGATGGTGGATAGTAAGGTGGTGAGCCAAGGAGATCGATTAAACCAGTTTTCAAACCAGCCCTGGTGGGATTCAAAATCCTTTTTTCTTTGGGCTAGTCTTTCTCTGAGTTTATCCATGGTTTCCCTAACAACCCCTGTATGGTCCGCATAAAAACAACATTCTTCCTTGAGGGCTACGCATAATCCCCCCTCTCTCAAGAACAATAGGTCCAGCCCTCTCCTGTTTTGTAGGACCACCTTGGAGAGGGAGGTTAGGGATTTTTCTAAGGCAGTGATATTGAAGGCCTGGTTACAATTGGGAGTCTCCTGGTGGAATGTTACATTCCTGCTATCAAACATCCTTGTTAATGAGATTTAGGTTTAGAAGAAATTTAACTTTATTTACCTTTCCTTCTACCTCCGCCTCCTTCAGTTTTTCATGGAGGGTAGGGTGACATTAGGGCTATTGATAAGGTAACTTCTTTGTTGTAAATCTCAAGGACATTTGCAAACCAAGGGAGACTCCTACCCTGCAGGACTGTGATTTCTGCAAGTTAGCTATTTATCGTTTTATGGCAGTCAGGGGTGCCTGAGGAATGCTACACATATGGAGGGGAGTGGGTGAAGGGGGGGTGCAAGGCGCCAGCTTTTGCTTTGTCCTCAGCCAGCCTCCTGCTCCCTCATCATTCCCCCCTGAACAATTTTGACCCTTAAATCTCTAAGGTGGTTGAAGGTGGATGGTCTCATCTTCTGTAACTTCTTCATGCTGAATAGGGGCGTAGAGCTGTCCCTACCTGCTCTGGTCAATATTGGTCAGGGTAGGGACGTATAAGGGAGTTACGAAAGGTGGAGGCAGCTGAATCCAGCACTGACAGTGAAGAGGCGTCTTCGCGTGCGATAAGGATCCTATGCTCCGGAGGGGGTGGGCAATAAGGAGGCGGAGGAGTGGGCACTGATGGTTGGAGGAAGGGGTTACTAGAAGGGGGGCATGTAGGAGGGCCTTCAGCCCGAGATTTGGGTTGGAGATCCGGGGCGAAGGAGCTGCATCAAAGGGATCTAGCGAGGGATAGAGCCTCTTTGGTTTAACAGGGGGGTCTCCAGTGGTGTTTGAGACGGTGGAGGTGGGCTCCTTTGAGGGCTAGTGGGATTCATTTGGGGCAGCTGCTTCGGGAGGGTTGACATGGGCTTTGCGAACTAATTGTTCGATACGGTCCCAGGTGTCCCAGTCAAAGAGATTACTTTCAGGCAGCCAAGGGGCGGCTTTAATAAGGGTTTCCCATGTTTTGAGAGCCTGGGAGTCAGTGAGGGAAAGACCGCGGCTCTTCAGAAGGAAGCTAGGGATTCTAAGGAAGGGTCATTTTTAGAAAAGGACTGCCCCATAGCTTATGGGGGTACACTCACCCGTAGACCGATTGGCCCGTCAGCGAGAAAAGCGAGGTTCCTCACACGGGGCACCAGTTGTTGGGCTCCCCGCCGAGGGGAGGAGGCGCCCGGGCCAGCCGGAGGCCTCTCCTTGGGGCTGAGCGGGATGGCGAGTGTCGCGAACCCGGAACGCACCCACAGAAGACACCGGGCTCGGGAGGTCTGTCGAAGCAGGATCTCGCTTTATTGAGCAGGGCAGCGGCTTATATGGGGCGAGGGAAGGGAAGTGAGGTCAGCAAAGTGGGGGCCAATGGGGATGTGCCGTGTCGGCAGGAGTTGGGAGAGACACGCCCTGCAGGGGGTGGAGACTCGCGGGAAACGAAACTGATGGGAAACCGAAACCGCCACTTTGGCGCCTTTGTGGTCGGCCATGTGGGTTCCCGATCCGGAAGAGAAGGCCACCCAGCGCCATCTTAGCCTCTTGGGGCCCAACAGGGTTTAATGATTTATTACATGTGTTCATATCATACTAGAATATTTGAAGCATGAAACAAATAAAAACATTTTGTATGCTTATATATTCTTCCTTGTAATTTTATAAAATCATTCAGTACTATAGAGTGTACTTCCTCTGAACAGGAATTGATTATGATGTCTTTGATCATTTTATAGCCATATAGCCTGGAGTGAGGGCCACACGCATTTCACTCCACAGTGGAGGAAGGTTTATGTTTGAACGAATGGCAACAAATCCCAAGAATTCTGCTAGCCATTGAAAGGTCTCTCCTTCCACTTTATTTGTGGCATGGTGAATTTCACTTCATGTGGGAATTCAATGACTCTCGTAGCACTGAGGGAAACAAAAAGAAATGGGGGAGCAATTAGGAAAATATAAGCAGGGAGTTTAAACAGTGAGGATCAAGCCAAATTGTAAGAGATGGTCTTAGCCCAGTGTGTGTGTATGAGAAATGAGGGGAGCAAGGCAGGGGGAAGGGTAAAGTTGCCTTTCATTGTCTACAATGCCTTCTATATGCCTCTTCTAGCTGTGTTTATATGTTGTAGGTTAATTTGTAAAACTTCACTAATTCAGAAAGCTAAGAGAGGAGACTGCAGAATTTTAAGTGGGATGGTCTGGAGAAGAAAAGAGAAGTAGCATAATAGGAAGGAAACGGTCAATCTTCCTTTAATAAAAAAAAGAGTGATGCTAGTAAAATACAACAGTAATATGTAATTTTTAAAATGTGTTGATGACATGAGGACTTTAAGAGTATATTTCTGAGGGGAGGAGTCAAGATGGTGGAGAAGTAGCAGGCTGAGACTACTTCAGCTAGCAGGAGATCAGCTAGATAGCTTATCTAAAGATTGCAAACACCTGCAAATCCATCAGCAGTTGGAAGAGAAGAAGAACAGCAATTCTAGAAACAGGAAAACGATCACTTTCTGAAAGGTAGGACTGGTGGAGAAGAGAATCCAAAGTGACAGGAAGATAGACCCTGGGGGGAGGGGCTGGACCCGGCAAGCGGCGGAGCAACAGAGCACAAAATCAGGACTTTTAAAAGTCTGTTCCACTGAGGGACATCGCTCCAGAGGCTAAACCGGGGTGAAGCCCACGCGGGGGCAACGTGGCCTCAGGTCCTGCGGGGTCACAGAAGGATCGGGGGTGTCTGAGTGTCGCAGAGCTTGTGGGAATTAGAACGGGAAAGCCGGCTACAGAGACAGAGCCGACAGTAAGATCACAGCTCGGGGTTACCTTGAACTGCAGGCTAAATGAGCTCGGAGCGTGGCCAGAGGTCAGGCAGACGGGAGTTACTGGGCGCTGTTCTCTGAGGGCGCACTGAGGAGTGGGGCCCCGGGCTCACGGCTCCTCCGGGACAGAGACCAGGAGGCCGCCATTTGTATTCCTGTCCTCCAGAACTCTATGGAAAGCGCTCAGGGAACAAAAGCTCCTGAAAGCAAACCTGAGTGGATTACTCAGCCCGACCCTGGTAAGGGCGGTGCAATTCCACCTGGGGCAAAGACACTTGAGAATCACTACACCAGGCCCCACCCCCAGAAGATCAACAAGAAATCCAGCCAAGACCAAGTTCACCTACCAAGGAGTGCGGTTTCAATACCAAGGAGAGCAGCAGAATTCCAGAGGAGGAGAAAGCAAAGCACGGAACTCATGGCTTTCTCCCTGTGATTTTTTAGTCTTGCAGTTAATTTAATTTTTTTCTTTTTCATTTTTTTCTCTTCTTTTGTTAAATTTTCTTTAACTTTTACCCTTTTCTTTTTTAATGTTTTTAAACTAGTTTATCTAATATATATATATATTTCTTTTTTATACTTTTCTTTATTCCTTTTCTTATATAAATTCTTTTTTTTTCTTCTTTCTTTCTTTCTGAACCTCTTTTTATCCCCTTTCTCCCCCCTCACGATTTGGGATCTCTTCTGATGTAGTTAAAGCATATTTTCCTGGGGTTGTTGCCACCCTTTTAGTATTTTACTTGCTCCTTCATATACTCTTACCTGGACAAAATGACAAGGTGGAAAAATTCACCACAAAAAAAAGAACAAGAGGCAGTACTGAGAGCTAGGACCTAATCAATACATACATTGGTAATATGTCAGATCTAGAGTTCAGAATGACAAGGCTCAAAAAAGGCATGGAAGATATTAGAGAAACCGTCTCCGGAGAAATAAAAGCCCTTTTTGGAGAAATAAAAGAACTAAAATCTAACCAAGTTGAAATAAAAAAAGCTATTAATGAGCTGCAATAAAAAATGGAGGCTCTCACTGCTAGGATAAATCAGGTAGAAGAAAGAATTAGCGATATAGAAGACCAAATGACAGAATAAAGAAGCTGAGCAAAAGAGGGACAAACAGCTACTGAACCACGAAGGGAGAATTCGAGAGATAAGTGACACCATGAGACGAAACAACATTAGAATAATTAGAATAATGGGGATTCTAGAAGAAGAAGAAGAAGAAGAAGAAGAAGAAGAAGAAGAAGAAGGAGAAGGAGAAGGAGAAGAAGAAGAAGAAGAAGAAAGAGAGAGGGGAGCAGAAGGTATACTGGAGAGAATTATTGGGGAGAATTTCCCCAATATGGCAAAGGGAACGAGCATCAAAATTCAGAAGGTTCAGAGAACGCCCCTCAAAATAAATAAGAATAGGCCCACACCCCGTCACCTAATAGTAAAATTTACAAGTCTTAGTGACAAAGACAAAATCCTGAAAGCAGCCTGGGAAAAGAAGTTTGTAACATACAATGGTAAAAATATTAGAAGAAGAAGAAGAAGAAGAAGAAGAAGAAGAAGAAGAAGAAGAAGAAGAAGAAGAAGGAGAAGAAGAAGAAGAAGAAGAAAGAGAGAGGGGAGCAGAAGGTATACTGGAGAGAATTATTAGGGAGAATTTCCCCAATATGGCAAAGGGAACGAGCATCAAAATTCAGGAGGTTCAGAGAACGCCCCTCAAAATAAATAAGAATAGGCCCACATCCCGTCACCTAATAGTAAAATTTACAAGTCTTAGTGACAAAGAGAAAATCCTGAAAGCAGCCTGGGAAAAGAAGTTTGTAACATACAATGGTAAAAATATTAGATTGGCAGCTGACTTATCCACAGAGACCTGGCAGGCCAGAAAGAGCTGGCATGATATTTTCAGAGCACTAAACGAGAAAAACATGCAGCCAAGAATACTATATCCAGCTAGGCTATCATTGAAAATAGAAGGAGAGATTAAAAGCTTCCAGCACAAACAAAAACTAAAAGAATTTGCAAACACCAAACCAGCTCCACGGGAAATATTGAAAGGGGTCCTCTAAGCAAAGAGAGAGCCTACAAGTGGTAGATCAGAAAGGAACAGAGACCATATACAGTAACAGTCACCTTACAGGCAATACAATGGCACTAAATTCACATCTCTCAATAGTTACCCTGAATGATAATGGGCTAAATGCCCCAATCAAAAGACACAGGGTATCAGAATGGATAAAAAAAACAAAACCCATCTATATGTGGCCACCAAGAAGCTCATTTTAAGCCCAAAGACACCTCCAGATTTAAAGTGAGGGGGTGGAAAAGAATTTACCATGCTAATGGATATCAGAAGAAAGCAGGAGTGGCAATCCTTAGATCAATTAGATTTTAAGCCAAAGACTATAATAAGAGATGAGGAAGGACATTATGTCATACTTAAAGGGTCTGTCCAACAAGAAGAGCTAACAGTTTTAAATATCTATGCCCCCAACGTGGGAGCAGCCAACTATATAAGCAATTAATAACAAAATCAAAGAAACACATCAACAATAATACAATAATAGTAGGGGACTTTAACACTCCCCTCACAGAAATGGACAGATCATCCAAGCAAAAAATCAATAAGGAAATAAAGGCCTTAAACGACACACTGGACCAGATGGACATCACAGACATATTCAGAACATTTCATCCCAAAGCAACAGAATACACATTCTTCCCTAGCGCACGTGGAACATTCTCCAGAATAGATCACATCCTCGGTCCTAAATCAGGACTCAACCGGTATCAAAAGATTGGGATCATTCCCTGCATATTTTCAGACCACAATGCTCTGAAGCTAGAACTCAACCACAAGAGGAAGTTTGGAAAGAATGCAAATACATGGAGACTAAACAGCATCCTTCTAAAGAATGAATGAGTCAACCGGGAAATTAAAGAAGAATTGAAAAAAATCATGGAAACAAATGATAATGATAATTCAACGGTTCAAAATCTGTGGGACACAACAAAGGCAGTCCTGAGAGGAAAATATATAGTGGTACAAGCCTTTCTCAAGAAACAAGAAAGGTCTCAGGTACACAACCTAACCCTACACCTAAAGGAGCTGGAGAAAGAGCAAGAAAGAAACCCTAAGCCCAGTAGGAGAAGAGAAATCATAAAGATCAGAGCAGAAATCAATGCAATAGAAACAAACAAACATACAAACAAAAAAGCCACAATAGAAGAAATCAACAAAACTAGGAGGTGGTTCTTTGAAAGAATTAATAAAATTGATAAACCCCTGGCCAGACTTATCAAAAAGAAAAGAGAAAGGACCCAAATAAATAAAATCATGAATGAAAGAGGAGAGATCACAACTAACACCAAAGAAATACAAACTATTATAAGAACATACTATGAGCAACTCTATGCCAACAAATTTGACAATCTGGAAGAAATGGATGCATTCCTAGAAACATATAAACTACCACAACTGAACCAGGAAGAAATAGAAAGCCTGAACAGATCCATAACCAGTAAGGAGATTGAAACAGTCATTAAAAATCTCCAAACAAACAAAAGCCCTGGGCCAGACGGCTTCCCGTGGGAATTCTACCAAACATTTAAAGAAGAACTAATTCCTATTCTCCTGAAACTGTTCCAAAAAATAGAAATGGAAGGAAAACTTCCAAACTCGTTTTATGAGGCCAACATCACCTTGATACCAAAACCAGACAAGGATCCCATCAAAAAAGAGAGCTATAGACCAATATCCTTGATGAACACAGATGCAAAAATTCTCACCAAAATACTAGCCAATAGGATTCAACAGTACATTAAAAGGATTATTCACCACGACTAAGTGGGATTTATTCCAGGGCTGCAAGGTTGGTTCAACATCCACAAATCAGTCAATGTGATACAGCACATCAATAAAAGAAAGAAAGAACAAGAACATATGATACTCTCAATAGATGCTGAAAAAGCATTTGACAAGTACAGCATCCCTTCCTGATCAAAACTCTTCAAAGTGTAGGGATAGAGGGCACATGCCTCAATATCATCAAAGCCATCTATGAAAAACCCACTGCAAATATCATTCTCAATGGAGAAAAACTGAAAGCTTTTCCGCTAAGGTCAGGAACACGGCAGGGACGTCCATTATCACCACTGCTATTCAACATAGTACTAGAAGTCTTAGCCTCAGCAATCAGACAACAAAAGGAAATTAAAGGCATCCAAATCGGCAAAGAAGAAGCCAAATTATCACTCTTCACAGATGATATGATACTATATGTCAAAAACCCAAAAGACCCCACTCCAAAACTGCTAGAACTTGTACAGGAATTCAGTTAAGTGTCAGGATATAAAATCAATGCACAGAAATCAGTTGCATTTCTATACACCAACAACAAGACAGCAGAAAGAGAAATTAAGGAGTCAATCCCATTTACAATTGCACCCAAAACCATAAGATACCTAGGAATAAACCTAACCAAAGAGGATAAGAATCTATAATCAGAAAACTATAAAGTACTCATGAGAGAAATTGAGGAAGACACAAAGAAATGGAAAAATGTTCCATGCTCCTGGATTGGAAGAATAAATATTGTGAAAATGTCTATGCTACCTAAAGCAATCTACACATTTAATGCAATTCCTATCAAAGTACCATCCATCTTTTTCAAAGAAATGGAATAAATAATTCTAAAATTTATATGGAACCAGAAAAGACCTCGAATAGCCAAAGCGATATTGAAAAAGAACGCCAAAGTTGGTGGCATCACAATTCCGGACTTCAAGGTCTATTACAAAGCTGTCATCATCAAGACAGCCTCGTACTGGCCCCAAAACAGACACATAGATCAATGGAACAGAATAGAGAGCCCAGAAATAGACCCTCAACTCTATGGTCAGCTAATCTTCGACAAAGCAGGAAAGAATGTCCAATGGAAAAAAGACAGCCTCTTCAATAAATGGAGTTGGTAAAATTGGACAGCCGCATGCAGAAAAATAAAATTGGACCATTTCCTTATACCACACATGAAAATAGACTCAAAATGGATGAAGGACCTCAATGTGAGAAAGGAATCCATCAAAATCCTTGAGGAGAACACAGGCAGCAACCTCTTTGACCTCAGCCTCAGCAACATCTTCCTAGGAACATCGTCAAAGGCAAGGGAAGCAAGGGCAAAAATGAACTATTGGGATTTCATCAAGATCAAAAGCTTTTGCACAGCAAAGGAAACAGTTAACAAAATCAAAAGACAACTGACAGAATGGGAGAAGATATTTGCAAACGACATATCAGATAAAGGACTAGTGTCTAAAATCTATAAAGAACTTAGCAACTCAACACCCAAAGAACAAAGAATCCAATCAAGAAATGGGTAGAGGACATGAAGAGACATTTCTGCAAAGAAGACATCCAGATGGCCAACAGACACATGAAAAAGTGCTCCATATCACTCGGCATCAGGGAAATACAAATCAAAACCACAATGAGATATCACCTCACACCAGTCAGAATGGCTAAAATCAACAAGTCAGGAAATGAGAGATGCTGGCGAGGATGCGGAGAAAGGGGAACCCTCCTACACTGTTGGTGGGAATGCAAGCTGGTGCAACCACTCTGGAAAACAGCATGGAGGTTCCTCAAAATGCTGAAAATAGAACTGCCCTATGACTCAACAATTGCACTACTCGGTATTTACCCTAAAGATACAAACGTAGTGATCCGAAGGGGCACGTGCACCCAAATGTTTATAGCAGCAATGTCCACAATAGCCAAACTATGGAAAGAACCTAGATGTCCATCAACAGATGAATGGATCAAGAAGATGTGGTATATATACACAATTGAATACTATGCAGGCATCAAAAGAAATGAAATCTTTCCATTTGCAACAATGTGGATGGAACTAAAGTGTATCATCCTTAGTGAAATAAGTCAAGTGGAGAAAGACAACTATAATATGATCTCCCTGATGAGGAAGTGGTGATGCAACATGGGGGCTTAATTGGGTAGAAGAAGAATAAAAGAAACAAGATGAGATTGGGAGGGAGACAAACCATAAGTGACTCTGAATCTCACAAAACAAACTGAGGGTTGCTGGGGGGAGGGTGATTGGGAGAAGGGGGTGGGGTTATGGACATTGTGGGGGGTGTGTTTTGGTGAGTGCTGTGGGGTGTGTGGACCTGGCGATTCACGGACCTGTACCCCTGGGGATAAAAATATATGTGTATAAAAGATAAAAAATTAAAAAAAATAAAAGTATGTTTCCAAAATTCAAATAATGTTAAGATAATGTGATGTCAGAGTGCCTAGTGGATGGTTGGGAAAGACATGAAAATGAGCAATATTTTGGATGTTCTCTGTCCTAAGAATTCTTAAATGTTAGCTTTCTTGTACCCCATACTCTAAGTATAATGAGTGACCCATCCTAAAGTTCATTCCTGCCCTGCCTTTCTCAACACTGAAACTCCACACTCTTTACTACTGATTCTCCTGAAGGCTTCGCCCTGCTTCTGTGTTTTGCAACACTTTGGTTACTTATCTTTTACATCTTGATACTATTCCTTCCTTAACATAGCCACCTTGTTATTCTTCAGAAACAACTCTGATTAAATCATATCTTTTTTTCATAATTTTTAATGGATTGTCATTGCTACCAGAGTATGTGCAAATCCAGTATATATCTAGATCTGCATATATGCACTTGTATATGTTTGTGTTCATGTGTCTGTCTAGATTTATTTATATTTATTACATATTTATAAATAAAATAAATATAATAAAATATATTTATGTAATATATATAACAGTTGCTTATATCATACACTTAAAGTGAATTATTTTTGTTTTTGTTGCTAGGATAGGCTTCTGGGTTGGGCTATGACAAAATAGCAGGAAGAAGCTATTCAATTAGTTTAGTTTAAACATCGATCTGTTTAAAAGATGTTTAACTATTCAAACACTTTAACTATTCTATAGTCTGGAAGTACACATCACAAGATTAGACCAGATCATCTGCTCTTGAGGGATATCCCCAAGCCCTAGAAAAGGGAGGAGTGGATCACAGCAAATGCTTTCCCCCCAGGACATCCATATTATTGCTGTGTCTCAGATATTTCTAATACTATTGGATGCTGAGTCAGTATTGACCTGGTGAAGAGCGCTTTCTTGTTCTGAGACCCACTCAAAACTCGTATTCTCCCATTTGAGCAGGTCTATCTGTGTATAGTATCTTTTCAACTTTGTAGGATTTTAAGAGATGTTTGGAAATAAATTCAAGCAAGTGCTTGAATTGCTGTATTAATTAATTAATTGCTGTATTATTGTGTTAAGCTACAATTTAAATACTAAGCCATATATCACAATTTTTCTGACCAGAATGATTAATTAATAAGAGTGTTAGTGGAGAGTAAACAAAGTTTTAATATTATTAATACATAAAATTAAAAATTTTAATACCATTTCTTTAGTTTAACTGCTTTTAAATTTCTCTTTTCATGTTTTATAATGCATAATATTTTAGCATGGTAGCACACCTATCTAATTTGTAAGTAAGAATATATATATTTAAGACATACTACCAATGATCTTATTAGTATGAATGTACACCAAAATGGTTTGAAATATCTCCTTTACCAAAGCCATCAGAAGATGAAAGGTAGTTGGAAACACAAGAGTAGATGAGCTAATATGGGGAAAAGTCTAGAATGAAAGAAGAGGAAGGTCAAGGATATAATCAGCAAGAAGCATCATTAAGGGCAAAGAGGGAAACATGACCTAGTATAAAATGCTGAAATGCAGGAATCAAGGACAGAAGCAGAGAGAGTTACCATAAGAAGCCAGAGAAGACTTTAATAGTACCAAAAATTACACATGGTTAGGAAAACAATTAGATATTCTTTGGAGTTGACATTTAAAGTTGGTTGTGTCCTTGGAGAGGGTTTTAGTAAACTGGCAGAGCAGAGAAAATAAACAGTAAGGAATTAAATAGGACAATTTCTAATCTATTTTCCTTTTCTTTTTATATTACCTGTTGGGTCTCCTTGTATCATATATCAGTAAGCTTCAGCCACTCTAGTTTATTGTCCTTTCTTAAATTAGTTCTGTTTTCAGAGTCCAGGCTTTTATACATGGTTCCCTCACCTATTGGTTTTCCTCATGTTCTTGTCCAATTATTATCCTGCTTATCCTATAAAGTTATCTGAAATTATACTTCCACTGGAAAACCTTTCTTTCTTCCTCCAGGTTACCATTCCTTTCCCTCAGTATATTTTCATATAACTTGCTTACACTTTTTAAAATAAACTTTTAATAAATTTAATAAATTTTAATAAAAATTAATAATTTAAAATTAAATATAAAATAAAAACATTTTTAAAAATTAATAAAAAATTTAATAAATTTTATTAAATTTTAATAAATTTAATAAATTACACACTAGTTACCAATGTAAGTACCTTTATTTCTCCCCACTAGATGATGAGCTCTAGTAGGAGCCATATATAAAAACTAAGAACTTGCCTACACCATTTTCACATCCAGTTCCACAGTCCCCTTTGTCTTTTCCATTACCCTGCATACTGAAAGTACTTGATAAAAGTTGAGCAGAATGGAAATGTTAGCAGTTAGTGCAGCAGGTATTGAGGATCTAGCTCAGTGTGTTGATCATTTCTCAAAAGATGCATGACATGACTGGTGACTTAACATTTAGTCAAGACTTTTACAATCAGGACATGTATGAGTCGCCCCTGATACATTGGTGAATGCATTATAAAATCAGTTAAGTATCATGTAAATCAGGAAAAGAAAAAAAAAATCAAATCTATTTAAAAGACCTAGGAAAGTTCTCATGGAGATCTGATTTGAGCTCAAGGATGAGTAGTATTGAGATGGAAGGAAAGAGAGAAGGAGTTTTAGATGATGTAAACATTATCAGTGAAGGGATGATTAGCTGAAGCACAGAAGGTCAGTGAAGGGATGTACATGGCCAAGTGCCTTGATGTAAGAGGAAGAAAGGAAACTGATAGGTAAGACACAGGCTGACTTTGGAAAATCTGGAATACCAAAATAAGAAAAATGGATTTGGAGGTGTCTGGGTGGCTCAGTCAGCTAAGCTTCTGCCTTCAACTCAGGTTATGATCCTAGAGTCCTGGGGCCAAGCCCCAGAGCCCCATGTCCAGCTCTCTGTTCAGCAGGGAGTCAGCTTCTCTCTTTCTATTTCCTCTGTTCCTTCCCTCTCTCTCATTCACTCACTCTCTCTCTCAAGTAAATAAGTAAAATCTGAAACAAAAACAAAAACAAACAAAAACAAAAAAACACCCTAAAAAAAAAAAAGAAAAATGGATTTGGTTAGAACACTAGAAAAAGAGCATGGCAATTTCCTGAGCAGTAGACTATCATTTCCATGAGGGTTTTGCAATACATGGAACAAATTCAACTCAGAGTGAAGGAGTTGATGAGCCTAGCTAATCCTCCCACACCTTTTGTTCTCCTCTCTAAATGCTAATCATCTTTTATAAACCGTATTAATCTCTCCAGTAACTGTCCAAGCTGACCCAAGACTCTCTTTGGCTCATTTTACATTTTATGCACAGGATAATGAACAGAATTCTAGAAATGATGTCAGTTACATAAGAACCAGCAAGATGATCATCAAATGACTTAGGGACTTTAGCAAAGGTCATTTACTTTAACCTCATTATCTCACAGGTCATCTTTAATTCATGTCACAGAGTTAATATGTTTTGGGAGCTGAATCTCCCCATAGAAATACATTGATGTCATCATAGGGAAGTCCCATAAGCATTTGATGGGAAAGTTACCTTTGCATTGTAAGGAACATAATTATTGACACTGACCTCTTAGTAGTCTAATAGACTTTCATTCTTTCAATCCCAAAATGATTTGAGACCATAATTTATATTCTGAAATTCTACAAGACATACCACCATTAAAAAAAAAAGAAATCTGAAGTTGTAAGACTCTTCTTAGAGCACTCAGGTAAAGGAAGTACTCAAATTTATCTTTATGTTTGCTATTAGCATCCATAAGTATTGATTTATCTGAATTAGTTCTGAGATTTCAACTTCTCACCTTCCTAGCTCTTCTCACAACTGAGGGCTATGGCAAATTAGCATGAGATTTAAACTCAGTTCATGCTGACCTTCTCTGATTATAAGGTAAACGTTCAAAACATACAGGTAAGAATGCAGCTTAATTCTGTTAAATAATTCAGACAAGTACATTGAGAGTCATTTCTAACACAGCTGAATAAATAAATGGCTTATATTTAGTACTTTAAAACAAGAAAATAAAATGTTCAACCTGTGCCTATATTTTGATGTTTTCATTATGGAAAAATAAACCCATTTTGACCAGAACATTTACATAATTATACACATTGGTCAAAATACCCCAATGGATCCCAAAGTCTTGATAGAATATAGACTTTGAGGCAAAGCAAAATTTGTCTTTGAAAATCATATTTAAAACAAATTTTAAAATCTATTCATTTGAGAGAGAGAGGTAGACAGAGAGAGCTCAAGCTGGCAGAGAGTGGAAGGAGAGGAAGAAGCAGACTCCCCACTGACCAGGGAGCCAGACATGGGGCTCAACTGGAGGACCTGGAGATCATGACCTGATCCAAAGGGCACACTTAACCATTTGAGCCACCCAGGAGCCCCATCTCAAAAATCTTATTAAGATTTTTTTTCTCTTTCTCTAAGTAGTATAAAACTAAAATATACAGGCAAACTTATTTTATTAGATTTCGAACTACAGTGCTATACACCAGAAAATCTTATATAAGTTTCTTAGGAAGCAGGAATATATTATATGGGTCAATTCAGATAAGAAAATGATACAAAAATTTTTTTAATGATAGATTTCCAAGAATTTCCATTGTAGGCTGTTGTTCAAAATTAGCAGTCTCAATTTGCATAAACCGAAGAGATCACTAGGGATCAGTGGTAGTATGAGAGAAGCTAGGACTGGAATCAATACTTTTTTCCTCTATAGCATAAACAACTCATAAGTCATAACTAAACTCAAATGTCTACAATTCTAATAAGGAAACTGTGCATGCATATAAGGAAAAAGCCATGTAGATTATACACAAGAAATTCTAGATTGTGTTGCATATATAGGATATGCTTGAGAATGCAAGAAGTAAAAATCAGTGTGGTCTGAGGCATTTAGTTAAAACTTTCTTAAGTAACATTATACGTAAACTTTACATAAAGAAAAAGAGGATTTAGATATCTGGGAAAACTCAACAGGAATGATGGGATGGACAAAATCAGTTTTAATGGAAATGGATCTAATCCCAGAGAAAGTGATGAATGAGGTGAAAATATACAGATAATTACTTCCTTGGATAGCCAAAGTAATTTTCTTTAAAAATGAAAGTCCTATTCCTAAACCTTTGTGATCTTCATACAATTCCTAAGATATAAATTTAATATTTGTTGAATGCTATTTTCAGGCATTCACTCCACCGGGAAAGTATATGAAGTATTTTTGCTCAGTTACAAAAATGTGTATATATGAAAATTGATGGTAAATTTATTTTAAGGATCGTTAATACAAAAATTGACACTAAAATTATGTCAACAATGAAATTATGTCAACAATGAACCAAATATGGGTATGCAAGATTTGTACACTATTCATACATGAATTCATGAAGACAAACCTTTTCCTTTGTAAGTGTTCTTCTTGCAATTACAAAAATATTCATGGGAATGTTGATTTTCAGAATTGAGGTTATAAAACTGACATGTTAGGGGAATGACTGTCTCCTAGAGGTTTGTGTGTCTGTATCCAGAGATACAAATACTAAGTTTGAAGAAGCTCCTCTCTTTGTTGTAAAAAGAAGAAATTGGAAGGAAAGTTATACACCCTCTAAATTAGAATCTTGTATTTCCAGAATTCCTATCTCAACAGAGAAGGTGGATATGACTGAGGATAACTACTCCCTCACCACTGAATTTATCCTCACAGGATTTACAGATCACCCAGAGTTGAGGAGCCTCCTGTTTGTGGTATTTCTCACGATCTACGTGGTCACTATGGTGGGGAATCTGGGTCTGGTGGTATTGATTTTTATGGAGCGTCGTCTTCACACACCAATGTACATCTTTCTGGGCAACCTGGCTCTGATGGATTCCTGTTGTTCCTGTGCTATTACCCCCAAAATGTTAGAGAACTTCTTTTCAAAGGACAAAACAATTTCCCTTTATGAATGCATGGCACAATTTTATTTTCTCTGCCTTGCTGAAACTACAGACTGTTTTCTCCTGGCAGCAATGGCCTATGATCGCTATGTGGCCATATGTAGCCCTCTGCAGTACCACACCATGATGTCAAAGAAACTCTGCATTCAGATGACCATAGGGGCCTATATAGCTGGAAATCTGCATCCCATGATTCATGTAGGGTTTCTCTTTAGGTTAACTTTCTGTGGGGCAAATCAAATTAATCACTTTTTTTGTGATGCTTTTCCATTATACAGACTTTCCTGTGTTGACCCTTACATCAATGAATTGATGATATTTATCTTTGCAGGTTCAGTTTTAGTCTTCTCTGTTATCGTAGTCCTAATTTCTTATCTCTGCATCCTTTTTATGATTTTCAAAATGAAATCCAAAGAGGGAAGAGGCAAAGCCTTATCTACTTGTTCATCTCACTTTCTCTCTGTCTCAATATTCTATGGTTCTCTTCTCTTTGTGTACACTCGACCACAGTCACTTAAAGAAGAGGATGAAGATATACCTGGTGCTGTTTTTTATACTCTAGTGATCCCTTTATTAAACCCTTTTATTTATAGTCTAAGAAATAAGGAGGTAATAAATGCTATGAAAAAAGTTATAAAGAAAATTTTATAACATTCTTAGAAGAAATATCATCCCTGTGAAAATTAATTTAAATTTGAAAAAAAATTCAAAATCATGGAATATTGAGAAAGTAGAAAAGGACCACTTCGTCCATAAAATATTCAATTACTAATACATGTTAGTATGGGAATCAAATAAGTAAGTTCTGCAAGGAGAGATTCTGCTACAATGTTTTCCAAAATCTTAGTTACTAGGTTCCTTCAAGAATGAATTAAATAATTATTCCTGAGGTCACAAACTGTGCCACAAAAAAATTAGCCAAACTATTAACTAATTGTTGCAAAGAGTAATGAGTTACAATTTTTAAGAAATACAACAAATACTAGGAATATAAGTCAGTATATGTAAAGGTCACCTCCATTTAATATGGCCAACAAGTTTCTGGAATTCCAAAGCATAATCATACAAAGTCTGGCACATTCCATGTTCTCAAGAATTAATCCATTCTTAACCTATACCATCTGTCAGAAATACACTGTATATATTTGATTCCCGATTTTCTTTGAGTTTTTTCAAGAGACAATATTTGAATATTACTTCATACGGAATATCTATTCTCAAAAAGAAGAATATTTTCATTCTTGTGGAGCCTGGGTGGCTCAGTGGGTTAAACCTCTGCCTTCAGCCTGGGTCATAATCTCAGGGTCCTGAGATCCAGCCCAGCATCAGGTTCTCTGCTCAGTAGGGGGCCTGATTCCCTTCTTTCTCTGCCTGCTGCTCTGCCTACCTGTGATCTCTCCCTGTCAGATAAATAAATAAAATCTTTTAATAAAAAAGAAGGAGGTGGGATTATGGACATTGGGGAGGGTATGTGCTTTGGTGAGTGCTGTGAAGTGTGTAAACCTGGTGATTCACAGACCTGTACCCCTGGAGATAAAAATATATGTTTATAAAAAATAAAAAATTATAAAAAAAACATAGAAAAAAATAAAAAAAATAAAAGAGGTTGCCATAAAAAAAAATTAAAAAAATTAAAAAATTAAAAAAAAGAATATTTTCGCCTTTAAAAGGGGAAATTTTGTTATGTATCATTTGCCACAATTAAAAGTATTAAAGACAAGAAAAGAATACTAGTAAAGATTTATAATAAAAAAAGACTATTTTGATCTTTAGTGTCAGTCAATTTTACTCTCATGTTTTCTGAAGTAGTGTATCTGTATACTTGTGATTTATCAATCTCTAGATGAAATGGATGGTATTCATACATAAATCCATATAGATTTGGATATTTTTATATAGTTTGATTAGGTGTCCATCAAAAATAAAGCACAATTTTGAATACATTATACATAATGAAGGTGTTATTCTCTTTGATATTAGTTATCGTGTTTGTTATTAGGAACTCCACCCACCTGTATTTATTTCAGTGTAAATTACTGATACATTAATAGCATTAACAAAAAAGTTGGAGATGCTATAAGCATAATTGAGGCACAATATAGTAAAATTTCTGAATATCTAAACATAAATATTTATTGATCACTTACATATACAAATATGAATGAAAAAAATGATTTACTGAAAACATGTTATCTGCTAGGCACAAAGCTACACCTTAAATAGATATTACCTACCAACTGGTTAGATATACTTTCTAATGAATTTTCTCAATAAAAATCCTCATGCTTTGAAACAATGAGTGGCTTGCTCAAGTTCAACCAGGTGATTCAGATTGAGCTAAAATTTGTATCAATGCTGCTTGGAAGTTAAGGGAATGGAGAGCCTTGTCACGTGGGATATTTAGTCCTATGCAGCATCAGAAGTAAAATGTGTCTTAAAAATGATTTTTAGAAAATGATGTTTGGAAGAGAAAAGGAATGAGTATGACCACAGTGTTTATGGAAATAAGTGTGACACTGGGAACTGGGATGAAGGAGGTGAACCATGGACAGAGTCAGAAAGCTGATGAAACTGTCCATAAAAGCTGTTGCGGAATATGGGAAATAAGGATGGAAGGGAATCAGGTTACTGAGAATCTTAAATGCCACCCTAAAAAATCTGAATTTATCTCAGAGGCATCAGACCCTGAATTCTTCCTAGAACCAGATAATATGACTCTATTTTTCAGAAAACTAATCTGGCAATTGATTGGGAAGGAGGCTAGAAGCAATGAGGCTAACTGCCAGAATTCATATATTAGATGATGAAAGCTGACACTGGAGGATGAAAGGGGAGGAGGGCACAGATAAAAGCAACATTTTAAAGAAAAAATAGTAAACTGTGACTACCTGATAATAAAATGAAGGCCTGTCTTCTTCCTGTGAGTACCCACCTGGTTGTGACTGATTTCCTATCACTAATCTTTGAAAAGCTACCTGACACATTTGGTCATTCATTAGCCTTTTCTGTAAATGTATTTTAATATAATTGTTTAATTTAATATATGACATGTTTGTTATTTTTATTTTTAAATAAGTCAGTGAATATTTTTAATTTCTTGGTTTTAATTTCTAGTATTGCAAATACTTTTAGCTATAACCCACAAACACAAAGCTCTACAGGGTTTTAAACACATTTTTTTAAAAGTGTAAAGTAATCCAGAACCCTGAGTTCATTGAATGTGTTCCTTTGTATCCACTCTCTGTTTTAGAAGATACTTTTGGTTATCAGATTCACATTCATTGGTCCCTTTCCCTTTTTAAGGGGTACCACAAATTCTCTTTATGTATTTCTGTGCCAACTGCTTCCAACTCTTACCAACACTGAAGCTTAGAGGTCTGTTAAGGGAAGTGTCCATGGCTTACTTAGGTCCAGTGAGTCAAGAGGTAATTTTGTGAAAGTTTCTGGGTTATATGTTTCCTTTATTTTAAAAGAGATCCACAGGAAAATGTAGTCTTTCTTCCTCTGAATGTCATGCTGTGTGGATATGAAATTTGGCACAGTCGAGAACCATTTTGCTACCAAAAGAGAAACCAGCCTGGAGATGAAGTCAACACACAAATGAGGGCATAACTGAGGGAATCACAGAGCAGATCCAGAATCTGTAGAATTAAGCATCCCTTCTCATTTCAAAATCCAATAGATCTTCTTACCATTAAACTTGTTTGGAAAAAATGCTTTTATTACAATTGAGTAAATATTAACAGATATATTCATATCTCTTGCCTCATGTCATTTTTGTTTTATTTTAAATTTATTCACAGATACCTTTTAAACTTGCCAATAACTTTTTATCAGTATCCATTTAACTATTCAACATATCTATTACATTTTTTCTTTTATTTATATATTTTAATTTCCTACAACCCCACTGAAAAAATGGGGAACAAATAGGTTTCATAATTTGTCCACAGAAATATTAAGGTGAGCTCAGGGATCAAATGTAGAGATCAAACCCAAAATCCATGTTCTTAACTACTAAGTCATATTATAGACAACATAGAGAAGTGAAAAGTAGTTGGAGAGGAAAACTTACAAGAAACTTAGCTGTTAAGTGGATAGAGAAATAGGGCAGTGGGTCAAGAAAAATGTGAATCAATGACATTTTCCTCCAGATTATTTTGAAAAATTTCAAACCTACAGAAAAGTTGAGAGAATGTCCATGAATTTTTTTATATCAAGATGATTGTAACCTTGCACCACCTTTGCCCAAAAATACATCTGCAAATGTGTATATATACATATTTAATGTATGTATTTATGTCTATACATATATATAATATTATGACAGTTTATCCATAAATTCAACATATATCTCAAAATAACAAAGAGATTTCCTACACTGTCATATCATATTTTTAAGGATTTTGTTTATTTATTTGGGAGAGAGAGAGAGAGAGAAAGAGGGAGGGATCATAAGTGGGAGGGGGAGAAGCAGGAGCTCCAGGTGTTTGGGTTTGATCCCAGGACTCCAGGATCATGACCTGAGCTGAAGACAGACACTAATTGACTGAGCCATCCAGGCACCCCATCATATAATTATTATCCCCAAGAAATTTAATATCACCTAATATGATGTTCATATTAAAATTTTCCCAAAATTCTCCTTTCTAGCAATTTATTTTTTCATCAAAAATTCAATTAAGGGCCATTATTTGCTTTATTATCATTATTTGATCTTCTGTAATGTAGAGTAAACTTCTTGCTTTTCTTTTCTTTCATGACATATTAAAATTTTTAAATATTTGTGTCAGACATCATTTATAGTATCCCACCATCTCTATTTTTGTAATGTATGCTCATGATTAGATTAAATTAAATAATTCAGCAATCATGGGTGTACTGTTTTCTCCTCCCATCATGAGGTCTATCACGTCAGCTTGTCTTGTTAACTGTTCACTGATTACTTCATTAAGGTGGTGCCCTCAGCACTATGATAAAAATAACTTATTTCTTTGCTATTAAAATCAATCTTTAGGGTGATATATTAAGGTCATGTGAATTTCTTGTTCCCTAATAATTTTTCATCAACAGTTTTAGCATCTGATGTCTTTAAATTTTTGAATCAATTATTATCATTGGAAGCAGAAGGTTGATGATTGTTTTTCCCCAAGTGTTCTCTGGGTTCATTCTGAGAAACAAAAACTTTACCTCAAAGATTTTAATAAATTTTTAAAAGTTCTTCCAACAATTTTGATTTATAGAAAATAATAAAGATAGTGTAGAGAATTCCCATATATGACACATCCATTTTCCCGTGTCATTAATACTCTACATTAGTATGGTGCATTTGTTTTAATTAATGAGCCAATATTGATACATTATGATGAAGTGAAATTCATACTTGATTCAGATTTCCATAGTTTAATTTGTGTCCTTGCATCCAGAATCCCATTCAGTGTATCACTTTATATTTACTCATCACCCCCCTTTAGTCATCAGGTGTCAGTGATAGCTTTTCAACATTCCTTTTTTTTAAAAAAATGAATTTATTAATTTTTTTAAATAAACATATAATGTATTTTTATTCCCAGGGGTACAGGTCTGTGAATCGCCTGGTTTACACATTTCACAGCACTCATCATAGCACATACCCTCCCCAATGTCCATATCCCCACCATGCTCTCCCGTCCCCTGTCCCCCCAGCAACCCTCAGTCTGTTTTGTGAGATTAAGAGTCACTTATGGTTTGTCTCCCTCCCAATCCCCAACATTCCTTATTTTTGATGTCCTTGGTAAGTTTTGAGAAGTACTAATCGGGCATTTTGTAGAATGTCCCTCAACTGGGATCCTTCTGATGTTTTTCTCATGATTAGGCTGCGGGGGATAGCTTTTTAGGAGAAAAGCCACAAAGGTAAATCACCATTTTCTTTACATCCTACTGGTGGCAAATACTGTCCTTATTGCTTGTAACTCTTTTGATGTTGAACTTGACCACCTGGTTGAGGTAGCGTTTGCCGGGTTTCTCCATTGTGGAGCTGCTCTTTCTCCACCTTCTCTTACTGTGTTGGGTAAGGAAGAAGTCACTATCCACAGCCCACACTTAAGAGAAGAGAGAAATGGACCACCTCCGTGGGACGAAGTATCTATATAAACTGGAATTCTTCTGCATGGAAGATTTGTCTATTCACCTCACTTATTTACACATTCAATCTTCTATTTACATCAGTATAGAATCATAGATATTTATTTTATACTTAGAGAAAATTTAATACTACTCTGTTAATTTTGGTGCTCAAATCATTCTAGCTTTGGCCACAGGGAGCTGTTTCCATGGGCTCCTGTGTCCCTTTGGCATACATCCATCGCTGTGTATGCAGGGAAGTTTTGTGTTCGTTTGTTCTTTAGCTTTGATTTTTTTCTTCCTCCCTCCCTCCCTTCCTCTCCCTTCCTTCCTCTCTCCCTGTCTTTTTTTCCCCCTTTCTCTCTCTCTCTCTCTCTCTTCTCTCTCTCTTTCTTTCTTCTCTCTCTTCTTTTTTCTATTTTCTGGCATTACAAGATGTTCCAGGCTCATCCTGCATATTTATTGCCTACCCTCGTCACCACATCAGCTATTTCTCCAAGTAGATTTAATTCCTTTGACTGGAAAATGATATTACGAACAAACATCTGGGCCATAGGTATGCTAATTGTTTCTGCAATGTCATTGCTTCTGGGTCCTGTCAGCTGGCAGAGCTAGGGTATGTGTGTGTCCTCCTATCATTCCATATTCTTGCCAGCAACTGGTAACTTTAAAATTTTTTTTAAAATTTTAGATTTCTTCTATGTTATGCAATTATTGCTTTAATTTGTAATTCCCTATGGCAAATAATGTGGAGCAGATTTTCATATGCTTATTTACCATCTGTATTTCTTCTTTGGTAAAATGTTTGTTCAGGCCTTTTGCCCAATTTTTATTGGATTGTTTCTGTGCTTTCTGTTCTTTGTTTATCAACAAACAACAAACAACGTGGATCTTCTTATACAAGTCTTTTATCAGAAACATGTTTTCCTGGTACACCCAAAAGCCCATGCTGATGCACTTAGTGCTGGCTTTATTTCTCTGAGGGTCTGTGCATTTCTCCTCATTCCTTTTCTCTTTCATCCTTTGGATTGCATACTCTCTGTTGAAATAACTTCAAATTCACCAATCTTCCTGCTATCAGTTTAAATCTACAGTTGAGTTTCTGCAGTGATGTTTTAAGTTTCGGTTGTACTTTTCAATTACAGAATTTCTACTTAATTGTTTCTTTATACTTTCTCTTCATTCATAGTCTATTTCACATAACTTTGCATTCATACCTTCCTTTTTTAAAAATTTAATCCTGGTTTCCTTTAGATCTATGAACACATTTATCATGATTAGTTTTTAAGTTTTTTTCTGTTAAATCCAATATGTTATTACTCTAACAGACAGTTTATGTTGTCTGCTAATTTTATGATGTATAGGTAACAATTTTTCCCTATCTCATGTATTTTTTTGTTGTTGTTGAGAATTTGGCATTTAAAATAATACACTGTAGAACTCTGGATATTCATTCATCCTTCGGTCTTGTTATATCTTTGTTGATTTGTTTAGGAATTGGGTGGATAATGTTTGTGTGTGTGTGTGTGAGAGAGAGAGCGAGAAAGAGAGAGAGAGAGAGAGAGAGAAGTCCATTTCCTCTGCAGTGTAAAGACTCTGATGTTGCTCTTCAGAGGATGCAGCATCTACACAGTCCTTTGGGATGACCATGGTTTTATCATAGGTCCTCTTTTATCTTTCTTTGATCACATACAGCTGTTAGGCCCCATTAACTCCTAGCAATAGCACTCTTTCTCTCTTTCTCTCTCTCAATTGCCTTAGGGAATAAGTTGTTCTACATTCATACGCAATTAAATTTGGGCCCCTTTGATGCATGGTTTTTGAGGATAATGTTTGAGGGTCTTTCTAACTTGAGGTAACCTCCTCCCTATTTCCTCCGGCAAACCAGCAGGATGTTTCAGCAATGGTTCCACCAATCGCCTCCTAATCATCTTTTGTCAATAAAGGCACTTTCTTAGAGGGACACTTTGGCAGTTGCTATACATGACTAATGAATCCTTGAACACTACCACAATAACTTATGTATTATGTGCTGGCTAACTGAACAAAATAAAAAAAAAAGTTAAAAAAAAGAAATGAATCTTTTCCCAAAAGGATATAAAAATATTTATTCACATTATTTAATGAGATTAGGAACCATAAAATTAAGATTTTAAAACACGTTTCTTATATTGTCCTAAAACTCATATTTAAAAAAACCTGAAAATTATGTTTTCACTTTGGGGGTTGCTTTCAAAGATTAGGTGAAAAGACATTAACAAAACTTTATTTATTTATTTATTTTTTTAAAAGATTTTATTTATCAGAGAGAGAGGGGGGGAGAGAGCAAGCACAGGCAGGCAGAATGGCAGGCAGAAGCAGAGGGAGAAGCAGGCTCCCTGCCGAGCAAGGAGCCCGATGTGGGACTCGATCCCAGGACGCTGGGATCATGACCTGAGCTGAAGGCAGCTGCTTAACCAACTGAGCCACCCAGGCGTCCCAACAAAACTTTATTTGAAACTAATTTTCTACTATATGTTTTAATAAAAAATAGTCAAATATCAGCAATTTCATATGATTCTACCTAATTAGAAACAGGAGACAGCTGGAAAACTAATTTTTGCATTAAATGAAACAACCCACCCCATGTGTTCTAACAAAGTCTTCTCAAGAGAGGATGACCTCAGCTATTTTGAAATATGCTTAAAATACCAATCACAACATATATTCAACACCAGGGCTTATGGTGCCAGCATCCCATGCTTCTGGATACTACCAGTGAGGCTGTAACTCACAAGGTCCAATAGTGCCATAGTGCCTGACTTTCCACAGTGCATATTAAAAGACTGATGCTGGGCTCACATTCACAGACAACTTTGGGGTGACAAGAGGCAGGGATATGGTCCTAAATAAATAACTTCCTAATAGAAAAATGCCATGTTAGTCAATAATTTTAAAACCCCATGCCCAAGTGCTTTGTATCTTTGTTTAGGTTTTCTGCCTTCCATGGAAGGTGCTGAAAGGCACAATACTTGAAGAGTGAGGAAGAGGTAGAAAAGCGAATAAGCAGCAACTGCATAGGTGGTTATCAGCTGCAGAGTAGTACTGGCTCTACTGTAAGTCTGTAAGCAGACTTGATTATTTCTATGCTATAGAACACAAATACCCACAGCCATTATATGACTTTTTAAAAATCTAGCCATGTTAAATAGGACACACAGGGCCACAAAACTACTCTGAAAACATGTTTTTAAAACTCTGAAACATAATGGATAAAGAGGCTCTTATTTTCTAATGGGCGCAAGGACTTCCCATATTTTTGGAGGATAAAACAGAGACGCCAGATACAAGGTATTTTCTGAAGAACCCCAGAGACACTCATTCAGAATCCTGTACTTCTTTATCCTGAAATAGTGAGATTTAAATCAACTCAGACGTGATACACAATTGAGTTTCTTCTCATTTTTAATATTACTTTTTTTAAAAAGACTGATTTAGGATACTGTAAGATTTTACTGTTACCTTTTAAAAATCTATGAAGTCTACAGTAATGGAATAAATAAGATTTTTTGATGTTCAGTGTTTATAGACATATTAATAAAAATAATGACTGAATTAGAACATGTTAAATAATGTTGACGCACACCGGGAAGGGATTTAGACAAGGAAAAGCATGTTATTTCACCACAAGAAATAAAGATATTAGTTGTAAGTTAATGACCACCCATAGCTATAGGTCTTGTGGTAGCTTTCCTAGCTCTGGAGGGTCATTATGGAGGAAACTTCTTCATGGTACTGAGCTGGAATAAATAAGATAGGAGTTGGAAAATTTTACTCTGTGACCCCAAAGTCGTGTTAGAAAGAAAGCACTCTTAATAAGCCTGATGTGTGAGGAGGCAGGGAGCAAATATCCAAAATAGTTTGGTTGTACTGAAAATCCTACTGACATTAAGGAAAGCTTAAAAAAAAAGTGAAGTAAAATAAGGTTAATCCTCTTGTCTAGCTGAATTGGAATTCTTATAGTTTACAAAGTTAAAATTTCAAGTAAACACTGTATTTTTCACTTCCATTCTTATAGACAGACACAGTCTGGTTAAACAGCTGCCATACTTCACCTTGAATAAAGCTGTATTCCTGTATTTGGGGAAAAGGTTCTTAGATAATCTCCTTATTTTATATCACTTAAGTCTTTGAAAAGAGCATTAATGCTCTGGCTGACAGGCTATCTACAATGGCAAAGTGACCACAGATTCTGACAACAATGAGAGGCTTCTCAGAGACTCTAAAGAGTTTCTAGTTCAACAGATCGTTATTTACTATCGGTTTACCTGGAAACTTTAACAGACTTCAGTAGATGTGTTTGGATTAATTTCCCACTATCAGTTTTCTTTCACAAATGTGTGGCAGCTGTCTACCCGTTTCTTGCTGTCTGGACTCTAAACCTAGATTAGTTTGTTTAAAAGATGGACTCATTCAGAATTATCCATATAAGGTTTAGTGGTATTAAGAAACAACTGTCTGTAAATAGATAGAATGGATTTTTAGGAAATATTTACAAAGAACAAAAAATTAAATTAAAAACAGTTGGGGGGGACAAGGGGAAATATTAATATTGAGAAATAATAAAATGGCAATTGCAAAGCAGGTAGCTTCCCACCCATGCCACACAATATGCTTTAATTAAGGTGTACTCTTTCCTGTTGGTATGAGCAGCCCAGATGAAGAGAGCAGAAGCCTTGAACTGTCGGGAGCTGAGATGCAAGCCAGGCAGAACAACCATTCAAATTCACCAGACACCTTCTCAGGCAGCTCTAGCTTCTGGTGGAGTAGCTCAATTCCAGCAACATAACAACTCACTGAGTCCAGCATACAATCTTCGAGGAAAACAAAACATAACTAGGTAAGAGCATCCTAAGAGCTTTTTAGGCAACATGACAGGGCAACAATATGTGAATGTTTAAGAATTATGACTCTGTCTCTATGGAAACAGGAAGAAGATAAAAGGTTTGTATAATGACAAGACTCACCTGCCAGGAGATGGAGAATGCCTGTGGCAATGGTGGGGTACAAACTCCGGCAAATGCAAGCACAAAGTCCAATCACAGCCCCAAAGCACATCAAACCTAGACTAACAAAAGGTAAAAGGAACTGGCAACGCCAAAGATCTGATTTTGAAAAAAGAGAAAAAAAGGATATGTTATCACCATTTCAGACAGTTTTTTTTCACAATGACAGTTTCATGGACTAATTAGATCTTTTCTCAAAAAGTGAGAAAGGAGGCCTTGAATGGTGCAGTGGGTTGAGCATCTCACTCTTGGTTTCTGCTCAGGTGGTGATCTCAGGGTCCTGAAAAAGAGCCCTGTGCTGGGTTCCATGCTCAGCGGGGAGTCTGCTTAAGATTCTCTCTCTTTCTCCCTCTGCCCCTCCCCCTACTTATGCTATCTCTCTCCTCTCTCACTCTAAAATAAATTTTAAAATATTTTTTTTAAAATGAGAAAGAAATACTTTAATATTGTGAATTTTTCTTTAAAGCACTTTGTTCAAAAAGATGCTACCAGATTAAAGTAAAAGAACATTAACAGTTAACAATTACTGAGGCTCATTGTGCCAGGTACTGTTCCGCACATGCTTTGTGTATTAATCCTCCCTAAAGCCCTATGAAGGATGTATAAATTTTATAAATGAGGGCACCAAGGCAAGAGGTACAAATAACTTGTACAAGGTAACACAGTAATTGGTAGAGCCAGCATTAGAAGCAAAACCGCCTGGCTCTACATACAAATAAATCTACATCCTTATAGGATCTCAAGGCAGGAAAAAGAAGTAAGTGAATGGTGATTATAAAAGACCTATTGAAAGAATATACATAAAGCATAAAGCAGAGGATCTCAGCACTCAACAAATGGCACCTTAAATTACCATAAATTTCCTCAACAACATAGGAAGATAGCTGATGACTTTACAAACCATCCTCTCCCATTTATACATTATTTTAATTATTAGTAATGTCTTAATACCAACTCTAAACCAAATTTGACTTTCTAGGGCTTGTTTTACTTTTGGAACTACACAAATCTTTTTTCCATTTTCCCTTCAGTCTGTCAATTATAAACTTCTTCCTACATATTTGCAATACAAAATTGAATACGTTGAATAACACAATTTAACTGTACAGACTGACATACATGCAGATTTTTAATAGAATAATACTGTAAATGTATATTCTCTTCCTTATGATTTTCTTGGTAATATTCTCTTTTCTCTAAATTACATTATGTAAGAATACAGCATATAATACACATAACATACAAAATATGTCTCAATTGTCTGTTTTATGTTATTGGTAAGGCTTTCTGATCAACAGTAGGCTAAAAATAGTTATGTTTTGGGGGAGTGAAAAGCTATACATGGATTTTTGACTGTGTGAAAGGGTCAGTGGTCTAACCCCTACATTATTCAAGGGTCAAGTCTACTTGCCATATTTATTCAATGCTTCCTCTCATAAGCGCCAGAAAGTATCTACAGCCTGAATATCAGGTCTAAATATGAAGACAGTATTTCCTAAGTAGTCTGACCATCAAAGAACAGAATCCTCTTAAATATATTCATTGTTCTTGATATCTATACTTTTGTTACTGCTGCAGAAGACTGGATTAACATTTCTCGTAACCCTGAACTTTGACTCATATAGAGCTTTTAATCAACTTTTTTCAGATATCCCTATCTGAACTCAGGTAACTGAAATGTTTATCTCAAATATAGGAATTTGTTATTTATCTAAATTTACTATTTGAGTAAAGATTCTTTGCCTCTTTGGTTAGGTTTATTCCTAGGTATCCTATAGTTTTGGGTGCAATTGTAAATGGTATTGACTCCTTAATTTCTCTTTATTTTTGTCTTGCTGTAGGTATAATAGAAATGCAACTGATTTCTGTGCATTGATTTTATATCTTGACACTTTTTACTGAATTCCTGTATGAGTTCTAGCAGTTTTGGAGTGGAATCCTTTGGGTTTTCCACATGAAGTATCACATCTTCTGCAAAGAGTGAGAATTTGACATCTTCTTCACCAATTTGGATGCCTTTTATTTCTTTTTGTTGTCTGATTGCTGAGGCTAGGACTGCTGGTACTATGCTGAATAGTGGGGTGATGGTAGACAGCCCTTCTGTGTTCCTGACCCTTCTGTGTTCCAGCCCTGTTCTGTGTTCCTGAAAAACTAAGAGCTTTTCCCCATTAAGAATGATATTCGCTGTGGGCTTTTCATAGATAGATTTATGATATTGAGGTATGTACCCTCTATCCCTACACTGTGAAAGAGTTTTGATCAAGAAAGAATGCTATACTTTGTCAAATGCTTTTCCAGCATCTATTGATAGTATCATGGCTATTGTTTTTTCTTTTATTAATACATTGTATCACACTGATTTGCAGATGTTGAACCAAACTTGCAGTCCAGGATTAAATTCCACTTGGTCGTTGTGAATAATACTTTTAATGTGCTGTTGGATCCTATTGGCTAATATGTTGGTGAGAACTTTTGTATCCGTGTTCCTCAAGGATATTGGTCTGTAATTCTCCTTTTTGGCAGGGTCTTTGTCTGGTTTTGGGATCAAGGTAATGCTGGCCTCATAAGATGAGTTGGGAAGTTTTCCTTCCATTTCTATTGTTTGGAACGGATTCAGAATAATAACCATTAATTCTTTAAATTTGGTAGAATTCTCCTGGGAAGCCATCTGGCCTTGGTCTCTTGTTTGTTGGGAGATTTTTTTTGACTACTTACACCTCCTTCCTGGTTATGGGTCTGTTCAGGTTTTCTATTTCTTTCTGGTTCAGTTTTGGTAATTTATGTGTCTCTAGGAATGCATCCGTTTCTTCCAGATTGTCAAATTTGCTGGTGTATAGTTGCTCACAATATGTTCTTATACTTGTTTGTATTTCTTTGGTGTCATTTGTTCTCTCTCCTCTTTCATTCATGATTTTATTTATTTGGATCCTTTCTCTTTTCTTTTTGATAAGTCTGGCCAGGGGTTTATTAATCTTATTCATTCCTTCAAAGAAGCAGCTCCTAGTTTTGTTAATTTGTTCTATTGTTTTTTGGTTTCTATTTCATTGATTTCTACTCTGATCTTAGTTATTTATGGTTTAGGTTGAGGCTTTCTTTGCTGTTGGGTTTAGGCTTTCTTTGCTGTTCTTTCTCAAGCTCCTGCAGGATTTATGCTTTCTTTCTGGTATAAGGTTCATTCTGGTGTAGGGTTAGGTTGTATACTTGATGCCTTCCTTATTTCTATAAATTACTCATGAAAGAAACTGAGGGAGACAAAAGAAATGGATAAATATTCCATGCTCATGGATTGGAAGAACAAATATTGTGAAAAGTTCTATGGGACCTAAGGCAATCTGCACATATAAAGCAATGTGTATCAAAATACCACTTTTTTTCCAAAGAAATTTATATGGAACCCGAAGAGACCCCAAATAGCCAGAGGAATGTTGAAAAAGAAAACCAAAGTTTATGGTATCACAATTCCAGACTTCAAGCTCTATTACAAAGCTGTAATAAACAAGAAGTATGATACTGGCACAAAAACAGACATACAGATCAATGGAACAGAATAGATGTCCCAGAAATGGACCCTCAACTCTATGGTCAACTAATCTTTGACAAAGCAGGAAAGAATATCCAGTGGAAAAAAATGCAGCTTCTTCAACAAATGGTGTTGGGAAAATTGAACAGCCACATGCAGAAAAATGAAACTGGGCCACTTCCTTACACCACACACAAAAATAGACTCAAATATTGATGAATGAGGGGCACCTGGGTGGCTCAGTGGGTTAGAGCCTCTGCCTTCAGCTCAGGTCATGATCCCAGGGTCCTGGGATCGAGCCCCACATCAGGCTCTCTGCTCAGCAGGAAGCCTGCTTCCTCCTCTCTCTCTGCCTGCCTCTCTGCCTACTTGTGATTTCTGTCTGTCAAATAAAAAAATAAAATATTCTAAAAAAATTGATGAATGACTCAATGTGAGACAGGAATCCATCAAAATCCTTGAGGAGAACACTGGCAGCAACCTCTTCGACCTCAGCGGCAGTAAATTCTTCCTAGAAACATCACCAAAGGAAGTGAAGAAAGGAAAAAAATGAACTATTGGGACTTCATCAAGATCAAAAGCTTTTGTACAGCAAAGGAAACAGTCAACAAAACCAAAAGACAACTGACAGAATGGGAGAAGATATGTGCAAATGACATATCAGATAAAGGGCTAGTATCCAAAATCCATAAAGAACTTATCAAACTTAACACCCAAAGAACAAATAATCCAACCAAGAAATGGGCAGAAAACATGAGCAGACATTTCTGCAAAGAAGACATCCAAAATGGCCAACAGACACATGAAAAGGTGCTCAACATCTCTCAGCATCAGGGAAATACAAATCAAAACCATAGTGAGATACCATCTCACACCAGTCAGAATGGCTAAAATTAACAAGTCAGAAAATGACAGAGGTTGGCAAGGATGCAGAGAAAGGGGAACCCTCTTAAACTGTTGGTGGGAAAGCAAGCTGACACAGCCACTTTGGAAAACAGTATGAAGGTTCCTCAAGAAGTTGGCAATAGAGCTACCCCATGGCCCAGCAATCACACTACTAGATATTTACCCTAAAGAGAGAATTGTAGTGATTTGAATGGGCATGTGCACCCGAATGTTTATAGCAGCAAAGTCCACAATAGCCAAACTATGGAAAGAACCTAGATGTCGATCAACAGATGAATGGATAAAGATGTGGTATATATACACAATGGAATAATAGGCAGTCATCAAGTGGGTTAGAGCCTCTGCCTTAGGTTCAGGTCATGATCCCAGGGTCCTGGGATCGAGCCCCACATCGGGCTTTCTTCTCAGCAGGGAGCCTGCTTCTCCCCCCACCGCCTGCTTCTCTGCCTACTTGTGATATGTGTCTGTCAAATAAATAAATAAAATCTAAAAAAAAAAAAACCCACAACATCTTGTCATTTGTATTGATGTGAATGGAACGAGAGGGTATTATGCTAAGCAAAATAAGTCAATCAGAGAAAGACAATTATCTTATGATCTCTCTGATATGGGGAATTTGAGAGATAGGTGGGGAGGTCAAGGAGGGAAGAGGGAGAAAATGAAGCAAGATGTGACTGGGGAGGGAGAAAAATCACGAGACTCTTAATCTGAGGAAACAAATTTAGGGTGGCTGGGTTTGGTGGGGGGGGATGGGTGGCTGGATTATGGACATTGGAGAGGGTATGTGGTATGGTAAGGACTGTGATTTGTATAAGACTAATGATTCACGGAACTGTATCCCTGAAGCAAATAATACGGTATAAGTTAATTTAAAAAAAGCTATTGATTTCATCATATAAACCATATAATTCTCTTTGCTTCAGAGAAGTTGGAAGGATCTTAGTAATTCATGGGCACAAACACTAATTGACTACTTTTCCTGGATGCCACTGGGGGATGGGAGGAAGGAAAAAACCTTATTGCAAGGTTCACTGTTCTATTAGGGGAAAAAAAAGAATATGAAGAGAAGATTCAAGGGTTGCTGATCATGATGCATTTACTTGTCATCAAGACCAGAAAGTAAAATTTTTTTGTACGTTAAAAATAAAATAAAATAAATTTTACTCTTTAAAATGGCCCAGTAATTACATCTTTTGGGGAGGTCTATATTCATCCAATGGGTTCACTGCTTTTGGTAAGTATGTATGTAACTTTAGAGTATATTATCAACAGAACAGAGTTTACTGGAATACCACTTATTCCAAGTTGATGCAATGTACTGACTCATCTGGGTCAATAGCAGAGACCAACAACTGGCAAATTTATTTCCTTTTCCCCCCAACTGTACTGCTGAGATCAATGTACTCATAGGTCTGAAGCAGATCAAGCCCTCTACTATGGTTTCTAAGATCAACAAATTTCTCCATGAACTGCTCATTTAGTGTGAAACTTATGCATTTTGTGACCACATCAAGTGACTCTGCAACATGAACAACAATGACTGCTTGTTGTTTTAATTATAAACATTAAAAAAAAAACCCTTTTAGTAATTATTCTCTGAAATAAAAAGTGATACAGAAAGATGTTCCCAGAGGACAACAACTTATTTGGCCTTGAGTGACACACAGGATTCACTGATGCTCAGTGAATGCCAGTAGTTCTCAGCAGTAAGCTTAAGTAATGGGCACAAGGAAGGAACAGTTTGAGCAGTAAAATGAATGAGAATAGATATGCAAGAAGACTAGGAAGGTGGAGAAGACAAAAACCTAAATGAATAGGAACTTTTCTTTGCCAAACCTACTCCCCAAACCACCCTCTTACCCATTTCCATTAATGACAATTCCATCCTTCTAGTTCTAGTTCTTTCTAGTTCCATCCTTCTGGTTTTCAAATGAAGAGTAATAGTTTGCAGTGATAGCATGGCTTAGCTCTAAACCTAAGGGCCTGTGCTGTGATTTGCCTACAGAGAGACCTCCCCAAGTCTCCAAAAAGTGTCCTTATCTCCCACCATGCCTTCAATTACTATTAGTTTTGGTGGATCATATGACCCAAGGAGTAGAGCATCTTGTACAGCTGTTTACACCTTTGTAAATCCTTCTTCTGTTGAGAGTCACACTTAAAACTAACAGCTTTCCTGGACACTTGGTAAGTGGGTTGGAATAATACACCCAAATGAAGATGACATTGGCTCCAAAATCCACAGGCTCCCAATAGGTGTTATATGTTTCTTTTGGTTGTAAGAGGCCAGATGCAGCAACTTATCCTTTACCTTAGAAGAGATGTCTCCCCATGACCCACCACTGGATGGTTAAAAATTTCACCTAGATAAATGGGCCTTGAATTTTGTTGACTATATTTCTCAATTTCTGGTACACAAATATCTACCAATAGGTCTACAGTAGTTGCTCCATAAGGAATAAATGTGATATCTTATGAAAGGGAAAGAAGATCAAGGTCATTGAGTAAATATTTGCAAATCATGTATCTCATAAGAGCTTCATAAGCAGAATATAAGAAGAATATCAAAGCTAAAAAATAAGAAATATAAAACTCAATTTAAAAAAGAGAAAATATTTGAGTAGACACTTCAGTAAACAAGATACACAGATATTAAATGGAGACACAAAAATATGTTCAGTAAAATTCATCATTGGGAAAATCAAATGAGCATAGTGAGATACACTGACCCACCATTTAAAATGACTAAAATTGAGGGGCACCTGTGTGGCTCAGTTGGTTAAACATCTGCCTTCTGCTCAGGTCATGATGTCAGGGTCCTGGGATCGAGTCCTGCATCCTGCTCTTGCTCAGTGAGGTGTCTGCTTCTCCCTCTCATGCTTCCTCTGTGCTCTCTCTCTCTCTCTCTCTAAATAAATAAATAGATATCTTTAAGAAAATAACTAAAATTGAGAAGACTACTAATATTGAAGCAGCAATGCAGACTTTTGTACCGTAGATGGACCACAATATGAGGTCAGAGATAAATACACAAAATTGAAGAGAAGAATTTAATTTAACTCAAGTTTGGATTATGTTGAAATTCCCAGTGCACATATTGCTTACACACCCTTCTACTAAGTTATGACAGGGCTTCTCTTATCTATGTAGTTTATTTCCCCCCTTTCTTTGGCTTTCACAAACAAAGTCTAAGAACACAGAATAACTGATTAATGACTACATAAGAATATAGGCCCTTTGCTTTCCCCCTTGCTGCCATCAAGTCCCATGTGGAGGTTAAGCACTTTTACTCCTCTTTAGATACTAAATCAAAACAATTTGTACATTGTACTCGTTTGACACATATAATGTCATTATTTTCTGAGTGAACATTATGTCACTTCTCTCTTCATGTTGAAAGGAAGTATGAACACCTTACCACTGTGTTCAAAATATCTCACTATCTGTCCTTAAAATTGGGATAAAAATCAAAGTGCCTGACCTACCCTCCAGATCCCATGTGAGCCCAACCATGTTGGTCTTTCTCATCCCATCTGGCTCCTCTTGCTTCTCTTTGGATGCCAGCTACATTTACCTCTCTTCTTTATGTGCTTCTCTAATGTTCTAGCTCTGAGATCATCTAGGTCCTCCAAGGATGGAAGGCCCTAAAGGTAGCAAATGTCCAGGTCATCACTTTGTCAGTGAAGACTTTGGACATCCTGCCTGACTTATCAAAAGAGAATCTGCATTTTCAGAAAATTACTAGGAGATTCACAGGCATTAATGTTTGAGAAGCATGGATATATGCCAACTCCCACTATGGTCCTTTGTTTTGTTTTCCTTTTCATCTCCCCTTGACCTTTGTGAAGTAAGATTTCTCACCTGTCACAAATTAAAGTGTGAAAGTTCAGTGTAGTTTGGGAACATGAGCTGCACTTTGTATGAAAAGGACACCTGTAGTTAAGGTTCCCCTGAAGGGAATGCAGCACTTTGGCTTCATTAAAATCACGTATGATTGGCTCAGTTGTGATCATACTAATCAAAGCACTGAGAGCATCAACATTTATACATTTAAATATGCATAAATATGTCAGAGGCATCATTAGTAGTGGAAAATAGGGGCACAAAATATAATATCTATGATGACTTGATGTTTATGATTTCAGAGTCTATAATGTCCTATGAGCTACCTGGACTTTTCACACATGTTGAAGTTTACATTGTCCAGAAGAACAATTTAGCTTTGTCCTAAAGGGAAGCCTTTGGTGCTATTGGGAGAATTTTAGTTTTTCATTCCTTCCTATTCTGGCAAAAAGCCCAGAGTTGTAAAACTGGTTGACCCTTGTGCTTGAAACAAATTGATATAAACAACATTCTCCTGAGCTTGTTAAAGGAAGCCTCCAAAGTGAATCAGTGTGCAAGAAGTTACTACACATGTTTTGGTCATTTCAGTGCTACTGCATTTCTTATCTACTTTTGAAAACCTAACACTTCAAAAGAATTTTCTCAGTTTCTTATAAGATATGGATAAGAGAGAAATGATTACTATAAAATTCATTACTCTTTATATATAAGTTTGACATACTCTTGAATTTTAATAATTTTACATTGGGTTTACAAGAGCCTAAAAGCCAGGTGAGTAATGAAAAACAAATACTGAATAATTTACATATTAAATCTTAATGACTCTCCTCTAGTAAGCAAAATAGCTGTAAAACTGAATTACTCCCTTTAACAAAGTTTTATTATTTCTTAACATATCTCTAAGGACATAAATATTTCTGAACTAGAGTGTTCAACAATTTAAACTACATTTAAATATCATTCCATAATGATTTCTACATAAGTAATCTTTCTGCTTATTCTGATTAAAAGCTCTATTACGTTTAACTGATCACATTTTCTGAATCAAACTTTTAAGGTAAGTCAATTGTGTATTAACTCTATCCTATCTCCCACTTCTGACAAGCATTTCATTGACTATTTATATACATGTAGCAGGAAATAGGCAGTAGGTGCTCCTTAACTTCTCTTTCCAGCATTTATAGCTTAATAAGTACCCACACAAACTGAATTTGAGATTTTTTCATTATTTAGTGATTTGGAATTGCCTAGAAAGCTTTTCAAATAAAAATACCTCTATCATGTAAAATTAGTAGCTTTGTTATTTATATCACCTGTATTCCACTCCATTCTGCCTCAATTTTATTCTGCGAAAACACTGGTAGAGAAAAGGTGTTCTCAAGTAAAACCATAAGGATTTCTAGAAAAAAGTCAGTCCTAATCATTATTATAGCAAATGTAAGGCAACTCTTAAATATGAAAAACATTTCAGGCAGTGTTAATATATTTATTAATAAAGTTTGTGATGTAGAATTTAACCGGAAAATCTGTTACATACAAATATCCCATAGAAAAATAAATTTGGACATTTGAATAAAATAAGGAAAGAAAAGATTCCCATTGTTGACAACTTTAAACAACACCCAGGGTTAAAATAAACATTTATCCCTAAACCCTGGGCTTTTACTTATTTGTTGTCCATAGTCTTTCTCTGATACATTCGTTTTTTCTTTTAAATATTAATTTCTTTATTTTAGAAAGAAAGAGAGAGAGAGAGTGAAAGTGGGTAGAAGGGCATATTGAGAGAGAGAGAGAGAGAGAGAGAATCCTCAAGCAGACGTCAGGCTGACTGCATAGTCCAATGTGTGGCTTAATCCCAGGACTCTGAGATTATGACCAGAACTGAAATTGAAAGTCTGCCTCTTAACCCACTGAGCCACCCAGTCACCCCTGATAGATTCTTAATCCTTTTTACTTGTCTTTCCCACACTCATCTAGCCATATGTCTATTATTCTCTGCCTATTTCTGTTCCTGCACCTTGTGATCTTCACCCACCCAAACTTCTCCTTCTGCTGTCTTCTTTCTTCTTTTTATGGCTTTCTCTCCATTTCTCTGTTTTGAAAATTTTTAATAAAGCCATGTCAAGGAAAGATGTTCTATTTGTCCACCTGCAGTAGACATATAACAACTGTTGTCCACATTCTTGGAATATTCAATCTTGCTTCCCTTCTCACTGTTGTGCAATTGTTTCCCATTCAGTGCCATTATGCTCTGGCCTCCACTGCATCACATAACAGAAATTGCTCTCGCTAAAGCCATTAGTTTCCATGCTCAATCACACCTGTTCACTCCTTATCCTAGTAGAGCATTTATTTTAATAAATAATGTTGGTACCATAATTTTCTTTGTCCTTCTTAACTATCTTCCTCTCTGTGTGTTCATGATACTCATCACTCATCTTGATCACTCTGCTCAGTATTCTTTCCTGGTCTCTCCCTGTCTTTATTCACTGCCAGTCAGAACTATTAGTTTCAACAACAAATTTTTTGGAATGGACTCTAACAGGGAAATCCTGGGAAATTAAAGGATTCTGCTGAGAAAAAATGGGCAGGAACAGAAGCAAGCATGGCCATCTGCCAATAGCAAAAATTATATTCCAACATTGACTCCATGAGGGCTGTTGTCACCACTGCTATGTGAGAATGCCACTGTTCACATGGACAGAGTCACTGGTGTGGATGCAGGGTGCATTTGCTGGAAACTTCATATTGTGTCTTGGCTGCCTTTGCAATTCAGATTATCTTTTGTCCTTGTCCCTCTTCCTCCCTCAATCCAAATTTCAACTCTAGTGTGAGTGATGTAGAGTTACCAAACCTACATCATATCCCCTCACCCCTAGTTGTCAGGAGTTAGGAAAGTCAACTGTAGCACTTTTGGGACCTACGATGGGTGGTAGAGTTTGCTGGCATCAAAATTATGTCGTAGAAAAGAGGATCAGTTTCGTTACCTAAAAGTGACATATATCTTACTCCACTTTAACATACGTTGTCAGTTTAGTTATTCGCCATTCTCTTCACTTTATGTATTCTCCAACAGATAGGTCATACATAACTACACCTTCAGTCTACCCCAAGGATTTTCAATTCATGATTTGCAGTAGACTCAAACTACAAAGTACACATGCACTGGATGTCCACAAACTGGACACTGCATCTAAGTTCTCAATCAAATTTTGATGAGAATCTACCAAGTTGACAAGTGATAATTCATTCTTTAATGACTAACCCTGAAATGTGTCAGAGAGGCACTGCATCTACCTTCTGAACACTTTCCATCTATCTCTTCATCTTCCCATCAAACTCAATGTCATCTCACATATAGTTTAGCCATGTCACATGTGTTTGGGTCACTTATAGTTCAAGTAGAATACAGATTATTAGCCTTTATAATTGATTCACTAAATCAATATCTACAGTAAAACATCAAATCTATATTTTGCATATAACTTTTCCCAGAATGAGGACATTTTAAGCAAAATATAGATTTGAGGTTTTACTATAGGTTCTGGTTTGAGAACACTCAATAGTAGTAACATTTTTACTAGTATTCCTGACCTTAATTTCAGACTTTCTGCAGCTTATTTTCTACACCTCCATATATTCATTTTATTTTATTACAATTTTTTAAAATTTTTATTTATTTTTAAAATTTCTTTTCAGTGTTCCAGAATTCATTGTTTATGCACCACACCCAGTGCCCCATACAATATGTGCCCTCCATAATACCCACCAGCAGGCTCACCCAACCTCCCACCACCCTCCCCTCCAAAACCCTCAGATTGTTTCTCAGGGTCCACAGACTCTCATGGTTCGTTTCCCCCTCCAAATTCTCCAACTCCCTTCTCCTCTCCATCTCCCCATGTCCTCCATGTTATTCCTTATACTCCACAAATAAGCGAAACCATATGATAATTGACTCTCTCTGTTTGACTTATTTCACTCAGCATAATCTCTTCCAGTCCTGTCCATGTAGATACAAAAGTTGGGTATTCATCCTTTCTGATGGAGACATAATGCTCCATGGTATATATGGACCACATCTTCCTTATCCATTCATCTGAAGGGCCTCTTTGTACTTTCCACAGTTTGGCGATTGCCACTATGAACATTGGGTTACAGATGGCCCTTCTTTTCACTACATTTGTATCTTCTGGGCAAATACCCAGTCATGCAATTGTGGGGTGATAAGGTAGCTCTATTTTTAATTCCTTAAGGAATCTCTACACCGTTTTCCAAAGTGGCTGCACCAACCTGCATTCCCATCAACAGTGTAAGAGAGTTCCCCTTTCTCTACGTCCTCTCCAACACTTGTTGTTTCTTGTCCTGTTAATTTTGTCCATTCTAACTGGTATAAAGTGGCATCTCAAAGTGGTTTTGATTTGAATCTTTCTGATGGCTAGTGATGATGACCGTTTTTTCATGTGTCTGTTAGGCATTTGTATGTCTTCATTGGAGAAGTGTCTATTCATTTCTTCTGCCCATTTCTTGACATGATTATCTGTTTTCTGCGTGTTGAGTTTGAGGAGTTCTTTATAGATCCTGGATATCAGCCCTTTGGCTGTAGTGTCATTTGCAAATATCTTCTCCCATTCTATGCATTGTCTCTTTGTTTTATTTTGACTGTTTCTTTTGCTGTGTAGAAATTTTTGATCTTCATGAAATCTCAAAAATTCATTTTTGCTTTTGTTTCCCTTGCCTTTGGAGTCATCATGAAAGAAGTTACTGTGGCAGATGTAGAAGAGGTTGCTTCCTATGTTCTCCTCTAGTATTCTGATTGATTCCTGCCTCACGTTCAGGTCTTTTATCCATTTCAAGTTTATCTTTGTGTTTGGTGTAAGAAAATGGTTAAGTTTCATTCTTCTACACATAGCTGTCCAATTTTCCCAGCACCATTTATTGAAGAGACTGTCTTTTTTCCACTGTATTTTTTTCCTGCTTTATTGAAGATTATTTGACCATAGAGTTGAGGGTCCATATCTGGGTTCTCTACTCTGTTCCACTGGTCTATGTGTCTGCTTTTGTGCCAGTACCATGCTGTCTTAGTGATCCCAGCTTTGTAATATAACTTGAAATCAGGCAACATGATGTCCCCAGTTTTGTTTCTCTTTTTCAACACTTCTTTATCAATTTTGAGTTTCTTCTGATTCCATACAAATTTTAGGATTTTTTGCTCGAGCTCTGTGAAAAATGCCAGTGAATTTTGATCAGAATGGCATTGAAAGTACAGATCGCTCTATTAGTGTAGACATTTTAACAATATTTATTCTTCCGATCCAAGAGCATGGAATGGTCTTCCATCTTTTTGTGTCTTCAGTTTGTTTCATGAGTATTTTGTAGTTCATCAAGTACAGATCCTTTACCTCTTTGGTTAGGTTTATTCCCAGGTATCTTATGGTTCTTGTTGTTATAGTAAATGGAATGGATTCTCTAATTTCCCTTTCTGTATTTTCATTGTTAGTGTATAAGAAAGCCACTGATTTGTGGAGATTCCTTAAGAAATTAAAAATAGAACTTCCCTATGACCCTGCAATTGCACTACTGGGTATTTGCCCCCAAAATACATATGTAGTGAAAAGAAGGGCCATCTGTACCGCAATGTTTATAGCAGCAATGGCCACGGTCGCCAAACTGTGGAAAGAACCAAGATGCCCTTCAACGGATGAATGGGTAAAGAAGATGTGGTCCATATACACTATGGAGTATTATGCCTCCATCAGAAAGGATGAATACCCAACTTTTGTAGCGACATGGACGGGACTGGAAAAGATTATGCTGAGTGAAATAAGTCAAGCAAAGAGAGTCAATTATCATGTGGTTTCACTTATTTGTGGAGCATAACAAATAGCATGGAGGATAAGGGGAGTTAGAGAGGAGAAGGGAGTTGGGGGAAATTGGAAGGGGAGGTGAACTGTGAGAGATTATGGACTCTGAAAAACAATCCGAGGGGTTTGAAGGGGCGGGGGGGTGGGAGGTTGGGGGAACCAGGTGGTGGGTATTATAGAGGGCACAGATTGCATGGAGCACTGGATGTGGTGCAAAAACAATGAATACTGTTATGCTAAAAATTAAAAAAAATGGATTGAAACAATGAAAAATGATAACATTATGATCGAAAACCTTTGGGAAGCAGCAAAGGAGGTTATAAAAGGGATGTGTATAGCAATACATGCCTACATCAAGAAGCATGAAAAATCTCAAATACACAACCTAACTGCACAACTAAAGATGCTAGAAAAAAGAACAACCAATGAAGCCTAAAGCCAACAGAAGAAGGAAGTAATAAAAATGTGAGCAGAAATAAATGATACAAAAACAAAACAACCTAGTAGAATAGATCAATGAAACCAGGAGCTGATTCTATGAGAAAATTAATAAAATTTATAAACCTCTAGCCAGACTTACCAAAAAGAAAAATAAAGGACCCTAGTTAAATAAAATCACTAATGAGAGAGGATAAATCACAACCAACACTACAGAAATACAAATTATAAGTGCATATTATGAAAAATTATATGCCAAGAAAGTGGGGAATTTGGAAGACATGGATAAATCTCAAGAAACATATAAGTACCAAAACTGAAACTAGAAAAAATAGCAAACTTGAAAAGACCTATAACCAGCAAAGAAATCTGGTTCAGTTGGTTAAGCCTCTGCCTTGGGCTCAGGTAATGATCTCAGGGTTCTGGGATTGAGCCCTGCATGGGGCGCTCTGCTCAGCAGGGAGCCTACTTCCCGTCTCTCTCTCTGCCTGCTGCTCTGCCTACTTGTGTTCTCTGTCTTTCAATAAATAAATAAACTTTTAAAAGAAAAAAGAAATTGAATCAGTAATCAAAAATCTCCCAACACACCAAAGACCATGGAAGATGGCTTTACAGGGTAACTCTACCAAACATTTAAAGACGAGTTAATACCTATTCTTCTCCTGCTATTCCAGAAAATAGATATGCAAGGAAAACTTTGGAACTCATTCTATAAGGACAGCATTACCTTGATCCCCAAACCAAAGACACCATTAAAAAGGAGAATTACAGATCAATATCCCTAGTGAATATGGATGCAAACAATTCTCAACAATATAATAGCAAATCAAATCCAACAGTAGATTAAACAGATCATTCACTGCAATCAAATGGTATTTATTTCTGGGTTACAAGGGTGGCTCAATATTCATGAATCAACCAACATGATACACCACATTAATAAAAGATGGGACAAGAACCATACAATCCTCTCAATAGATGCAGAAAAATCATTTGATAAAGTACAACATCACTACTCAATAAAAACCTTCAGCAAAGTAGGGATGTAGGGAATATGTCTCAATATCCTAAAGGCCATATATGAACAACCCAAGCTAAAATCATCCTTACTGGGGAAAACTGAGAACTTTTCCCCTAAAGGTCAAGAGCAAGACAAGGATGTCCCATCTTACCACTATTGTTTAACATGGTACTGGAAGTTCTAGGGTCAATGGTTAGACAACAGAAAGAAATAAAAGGCTTCCAAACCAGCAGGGAAGAAGTCAGACACTCACTCTTTGCAGACAACAAGATACTCTGTGTAGAGAACCTGTAAGACTCCATCAAAAATATGGCTAGAATTGATATATGAATTCAGCGAAGTCACAGAATACAAAATCAACATACAGAAATCTGTTGCATTTCTATAAACTGATAATGAAACAGCAGAAATGTAAGTGAAGGAATCAATGCCATTTATAACTGCATCAAAACCCATAGGATGCCTAAGAGTAAACCTAACCAAAGAGATACAATGTACTCCGAAAAGCTTAAAACACTTCTGAAAGAAATTGAATATAACATAAGGAAATGAAAAAACATTACATGCTCATGGACTGGATAAACAAATATTGTTAAATTGTCTTTACCACCCAAAACAATCAACTCATTTAATGCAATCCCTATGAAAGTACCAATAGCATTTTTCACAGAACTAAAACAAACAATTACAAAATTTGTATGGAACCACAAAAAGACCGCAAATAGCCAAAGCAGTCTTGAAAAAGAAAAGCAAAGCTGTAGGCATCATGATTCTGGACTTCAAGCTATATTATAGAGCAGTAGTGATCAAGTTAGTATGTTACTGTCTCAAGAAAGGACACATAGATAAATGGAACAGAATAGAGAACCCAGAAATGGATCCAAAACTATATGGTTAACTAATCTTCAACAAAGCAAGAAAGAATATCTAATGGAAACAAGATAGTCTCTTCAACAAAAGTTTTCAGGAAAACTGGACAGCAACATATAGAAAAATGAAACTGGACCATTTTCATATAGCATACAGAAAAATAAATTCAAAATGGGTAGTAGCCCCAAATGTGAAACAGGACACCATCAAAATCCTAGAGGAGAGCACAGGCAATGACTTCTTTGACATCAGCTGTAGCAACTTCTATTGTGTTTTTTGCTTTTTGTTTTTTGTTTTTTTATTATTCCAGAGAAAGAGAGAGAAAGAGAGTGAGAGATTGAGTAGGGAGAGGGCTCAGTACCAGGGCGTGAGATCATGATCTAAGCCAAAATCAAGAGTTGGCCACTTGACCATAGAGTTGAAGGTCCATTTCTGGGGCAGTAAACAACAAGTTTTGGAGAGGATGTGGAGAAAGGGAACCTTCTTACACTGTTGGTGGGAATGCAAGTCGTGCAGCCACTTTGGAAAACAGTGTGGAGATTCCTCAAGAAATTAAAAAGAGAGCTTCTCTATGACCCTGCAATTGCACTACTGGGTATTTACCCCAAAGATACAGATGTAGTGAAGAGAAGGACCATCTGTACCCCAATGTTTATAGCAAAAATGGCCACGGTTGCTAAACTGTGGAAAGAACCAAGATGCCCTCCAACAGATGAATGGATAAAGAAGATATGGTCCATATATACAATGGAATAGTATGCCTCCATCAGAAAGGATGAATACCCAACATTTGTATCAACATGGTTGGGACTGGAAGAGATTATGCTGAGTGAAATAAGTCAAGCAGAGAGAGTCAATTATCATATGGTTTCACTTATTTGTGGAGCATGAGGAATAACACAGAGGACATGGGGAGATGGAGAGGAGAAGTGAGTTGGGAGATATTGGAGGGGAAGACAAAGCATGATAGACTGTGGACTCTGAGAAACAAACTGAGAGTTTTGGATGGGGGGTTGGATGAGCTTGGTGGTGGGTATTTTGCAGGGCACATATTGCATGAAGCACTGGGTGTGGTGCATAAACAATGAATTTTGGAACACTGAAAAAATTAAATTAAATTAAATTTTAATAAAGAATGGGAAATAAGATGTAACCATGGCAAGGATAAGCTGTTAGCAAAATTTAGGACATATTTTCAAAAATAATAATATGTATGAAATGAACAACTTTCTAATAAAGTATAAGATTTCCTAAAAAAAGAAAAAAAGTGTTGGCTACTTAACTGACTGAGGCATCTGGGCTCTCCATTGTCTGTAGTAACTTCTTACTAGACACTGGAGGCAAGGAAACAAAAGCAAAAGTGAGGTATTGGAACCTCATCAAGAGAATAGCCTTGTGTACAGCAAAGGAAGCAATCAACAAAATTAAAAGGCAAGTTTTAGAATGGGAAATGATATTTGCAAATGACATACCTGATCAAGGGTTAATACCCAAAATCTATAATGAACTTACCAACTCAAAAACCAAAAAAGCAAGAGTAACCCAGTTAAGAAATTAGCAGAAAAGAAGAATGGACATATTTCCTTTTTTATTTTTAATTTTTTAAATTTATTTATTTTCAGAAAAACAGTATTCATTATTTTTTCACCACACCCAATGCTCCATGCAATCCGTGCCCTCTATAATAACCACCACCTGGTACCCCAACCTCCCACCCCCCCGCCACTTCAAACCCCTCAGATTGTTTTTCAGAGTCCATAGTCTCTCATGATTCACCTCCCCTTCCATTTTACCCCAACTCCCTTCTCCTCTCTAACTCCCCATGTCCTCCATGCTATTTGTTATGCTCCACAAATAAGTGAAACCATATGATAATTGACCCTCTCTGCTTGACTTATTTCACTCAGCATAATCTCTTCCAGTCCTGTCCATGTTGCTACAAAAGTTGGGTATTTATCCTTTCTGATGGAGGTGTAATACTCCATAGTGTATATGGACCACATTTTCCTTATCCATTCGTCCGTTGAAGGGTATCTTGGTTCTTTCCACAGTTTGGCGACCGTGGCCATTGCTGCTATAAACATTGGGGTACAGATGGCCCTTCTTTTCACGACATCTGTATCTTTGGGGTAAATACCCAGGAGTGCAATGGCAGGGTCGTAGGGAAGTTCTATTTTTAATTTCTTGAGGAATCTCCACACTGTTCTCCAAAGAGGCTGCACCAACTTGCATTCCCACCAACAGTGGAAGAGGGTTCCCCTTTCTCCATATCCCCTCCAACACATGTTGTTTCCTGTCTTACTAATTTTGGCCATTCTAACTGGTGTAAGGCGATATCTCAATGTGGTTTTAATTTGAATATCCCTGAGGGCTAGTGATGAACGTTTTTTCATGTGTCTGATAGCCATTTGTATGTCTTCATTGGAGAAGTGTCTGTTCATATCTTCTGCCCATTTTTTGATGTTATTGTCTGTTTTGTGTGTGTTGAGTTTGAGGAGTTCTTTATAGATCCTGGATATCAACCTTTTGTCTGTACTGTCATTTGCAAATATCTTCTCCCATTCCATGGGTTGCCTCTTTGTTTTTATGGCTGTTTCCTTTGCTGTGCAGAAGGTTTTGATTTTGATTTTAAAATAATGGTTCTTAAACTTTAGTTGATCTCAGAATCACATGGAGCATTTGCGGAAACAAAGATTGATGGGTTCCATCTCTAGAGTTCCTTCCTCAGTAGTTTATGTTGTTTGGCTGGGACTGTACTAGATAAATTCTCTTTTAAATGATATTAGACCTGTGAAAATGCAGTTTCTGCATACTCTCTATTCCTTACTTAAATAGCACTCTGCAAGTATTTTGAAGATTTCCATTGTCATTTTTTTTTTTCAGAGACAGGTTTTTATTTAAAATTTATTGTAATGGGATCCACGCAAAAAGAGGGAGGGAAGGGTAGAGAGCATACAGGAGACACAGGAACATGAGGACATGGCTAGGGCCACAACTGTAATGAGGAAGAGGGATGAAAAGAAAAGTCTAGAGCTGGAGCTGGGTTGGAAGAAGGGTGGGGGACATGTGGCTATATTTCCTCATCACCAGGAAGCATGTTTAACCCCTGGATATCCCTCTGTTTGCCCTGGAACCCTGGAATTCTATCTCTTGTCCTGCCTGTGGCTCTAGTGGTTTATTCTTTATTTCCCCTCATCTTGTTTTCCTCTGATAGGACAACGTTTAGGGCCTGACCTCAAACAACACTACCTTATGAATGTACTACCATTGCCTTCACTGCTTCTGCCCTTCCTCCAATTTCAGCTTTTCACCCTTCTGGGGCAGAATCTTTGATTCTTCCCGCTGAAAGAAAAAGCACCAGCTCCCCAGGGAGGGGCGGCAGTTAGTAGTGGGACTTGTGCAAGGAAGAGAGGAATGATCATCAAGAAGTCTCACAGATCTTTGAAGGGAAGGTCAGGGGTTACAGAGAGGAGAGGGGGTGAGGGCAATGGCTTCTCCTGTCCTATAGGACTTTTATACTTTTATCTCTGTTTGGGCAGCTGAATGCAGGTTTCAAGGGAACATATTCTTCAAAAAATGAAGTATTGTGGATGATTCTATATTTTTTTCTTGAAAACATGATTAACAATGATGATAGCCAATTAAGAGCTCACTTTCTCAAAGGTTAATGGCAAGGCTATCTGTTCATTAGAAAATTTAATGTCATGCTGGGTCAACTTTTGAATCATTTTTCTCAAATTAATTTTGTATACAAGATAATACACATGTTGTAACATATAATGATACCTCTTCATAAAAGTTACCTTCTAAGACAGAGTTATTTGCCTTCAATAGCTACCAGTTGCATCATATTTCCCTCTCTTTCTCAGATTAAGAAGAAGTCACTAATGTGGCAAAGTTTATATTGCTCAGGGTTGTCCAGAATACAGAACTAATAAATTACCAATCTATAAGTGAAATATGCATATAAATATGTAATATTATATATAAATATGAATATATATACATATGTATATGTATAAAATATGATATCTACTATAAGATATTGGCTCATATGAACATGGAGCCTGAGAAGTCCCATGATCTGTGGTCTGCAAGGTTTGAGACCCAGGAAATATGATGTTGTAGTTCTAAAGTGTAAGAATAAGAGAGCCAATAAAAGGTATAAATTCCACCCATCAGCTCTGAAGAAAGGACGGAGGATCAAGAACACCAAGGGCAGAAAAGTATCAATGTTACAGATCAACCAACCAGGCAGAGTGAATTCAACTTCCTCTGGCTTTTTGTTCCATTCAGGCTTTCAATGGATTAGGATGATGCTCACCAGCATCAGGGAAAGTCCTCTACTTTACTCAGTCAATTGACATAATGCCAACTTTTTCTGGACACACCCTCACACATACAGATAGAAATAATATTTATCCAATTATCTAGACATCTTGCACACTAGTCAAGTTGGCATATACAATGAACTATCACAAGTCCACCCCCTGTCAGCTTGACACCCATACACAATTCCTTAAACCATACTTAAGTGCCAGGTAAGACCAATAGCAGGGTCATAATTCCACCTAACATGATACAACTATGCTGTGTAAAGCTGAAAATGCACTATACCTTTCCCCAGAAATTGAGTTAAAATACTTCAGTGATTTTTATACCATATACCTGATGAGAGCTTCCTTGATATCTGGTAACTTAAACACTATGATGTCAAATTAACAATAATTAGTTACCATGACATAAATTCATCTCATTTTATTTTACATGATAAGGGAATAGAAGTGGAAGGAAAGCAAAGAAATTTGTTATGTGTATACAAATATACAAATGTGGGTATACACACATATGCGTGCGCATGTGCGCGTGCATGCACACACACACACACACACGAGTGTGTTCTTAACCAAGCTGAGGATTAAACATTTTATGGCAATTACAGTCCTCATTTCTGAGACCAGTCATGTGGTCGTAGCTCTTATTTACAATTACCTCTTCTTCCAGTACCCATTGCACAATCCTTTATTCTATAACAAACCATTCACTGGTCAGATTTCTCTACCTTCTTTCTTAAGGGTCTGACTTAGAAATCTTGCCTGAATTGGTTTGTTGGAGTTTTCTATTGACCTTAACTACAGGGAATGGTACTACTAAAGAAAAATCCAAGTGATTTGAATTTCTGACATACTTGGCCTCATCCCCATTGTAGAGAACTAGTCCAATTTCTCCTTGGTAGTCTCACCAGCTGGGTAACTCCCTTCTTTGCATAATGATGCAGGGAGAAAAAGTGGCCTAGTGCCAGGTTTAACTTCCTGATGAACAGAATCGTTGTTGTGTGTGCTGGTGGAAACATTCTTCCCTCTGGATCTAAGACTTTTAGACAGCAGAGCATTAAGGCAAAGGATGACTTGCAAAAATTACACTAGTGTGTCATTAACAAGTGGTAATGGTGAGTAGTATCACTCAAATTTTCACTACTGAATTCCTGGGCTGGTGAATTTTAGCTATGGAAGAAACTATACTGTGTATTGGACACTGATTGAGAAAATATACAGGCTTCTGGAGAGCCTTGCTGAGCCATGCCTGATAACGGCACCTAGAAGGTGCAATAACTGTGCTTTGAAAGATGATTCTATCATTCTAGCTGACTCCCTGTATCAGGATGGTGGGGAAAATAGTAAGATAAGGTAGTTTGTTATCATGGGGCCATTACCAGACTGTATTTACTGTGAAGTAAATTGCTCAATTAGAAGCAATGGGCATGGGATACCATGACAGTGAACAAGGAATTCTGTTAGTCCACAGATAGTTTTGTCAGGACCATTGCTCACAGTACTGAAAATATGTATCTGGAATACATGTCTATTCTTATAAGAACAAAACATTTCCTTTCCATACATTGGAATCTGGCCAATACCGATCAGTCATGAGGTAGATGGCTGATCACTCCAATGAATGGTGCCATATCAGGGACCCAGATTCAATCTCTGCTGCTGGCAGACTGGACATTCAACAGTGGCTGTAGCCAGATTGTCTATGGTGAGTAGAGGTCCATGTTGTGGAGCTCATATATAAACCTCCATTCCTACTACCATAGCCCCCTGTTTCATGAGCCCATTTGGTGATTCTTCCTACTTGATTATTAAAATCCTCCACTGCTGAGTTTCCCTTTGCTGAGCATCACATAGGACATAAATATTTCTATGTTTTTTGCCTCTTCCACAAATTTCCTTGCATCATTTTCCAGTCATAAACCTTCAGATTCCCTGACCATCCAGCCAAACCATTTCTCAAAGCACTTGAATCATTAAATAATCAGACACATGGCTATTCCTCCTTGTAGGCAGGTGAACAACCAGGTGCACTACTCAAAATTCTGCCCACTGGGAGAAATTTCTTTCACTGTTGTCCTTCAGTGATGTCCCAGAGCAAGGCAGCAGTGCTGCAATCATTCACTTTTGATAGGTATCTGCATATCTTGCAGAATTATCAGTAAGCCAGGCCCAGGTAATCTTTCCCTTTGTTTACTGATTACGGAGAACCCTCCATGAGCTCATAAGTATGGCTGGAATAGAGAAGCCAGGCCAGCAGGCATGGGGAACTGGGGCATTTGGACCACTTCTTCATGTAACTTACTGATACCTTCTGGGACTGCTCAGACTACATCATGTGTATATCACACCCATTTGATGATGCTGTGGCCATGTACTCTGAAATTTATGTCTTGGTGGGTCATACAATACACAGTTCATGAAAGGCAGCTCTGGTTCCATGGGAAATTGCTGGCCATGGTTGAGAATTCAATCTCTACTGAAGCCTAGTAGCAGACCGATAGCTCTTTATCAAATGGAGAGTAGTTGTCTACAGTGATGGCAGAGCTTAACATGAAATTTAGCATCTGTGCTGTGATTTACCCACAGACACCAGCCTCAGACTCCATACAACATCCCCCTGTGCTATTGCCAATTGGACCACCACTGTTTTTGGTGGATCAGGTAACCCAAGTGCTAGTGCATCTTGCATAGCAGCCCATACCTTTCACAAGTCCTCCTTTTTGAAATCACACTCAAAAGTAGCAGCAAAATTATCATACAGTTTCACTAATACATAGAATATAAGGAGTAGCACAGAGAACTGTGGGGAAGGGGAAGGAAAACTGAATGAGAGGATATCAGAGAGAGAAAGCCAACCATGAGAAACCAAGACTCAGCGAAAAAAATTGAGGGTTGTGGAAGAGAGATAGAAGGGGGGTGAGAGTAACTGGGTGATGGGCATTAAGGAGGGCACCTGATCTGATGAGCACTGGGTGTTATACACAACTCATGAATCATTGGAAACTATATCAAAGACTAATGATGTACTATATGTTGGCTAATTGATCTCAATTTAAAAAAAAAAAACACAAAACCAGCAGCATTTCTGTACATTTGATAAATGGGTTCTAATAATACACTCAAATAAAGATAATGTTGCCTCCAAAATCCACATTTCCACTATGTGTTGCACCTCTTTTTCTGGCCACAGAAGGGCTAGATGCAACAATTTATCCTTTACTTAGAGGATATATCTCCACATGACACATCAACTGGACCTCTAGAAATGTCATTGAGATAAATGGGCCCTGAATTTTGATGGATTTATTTCCGAACTTCTAGTATGCAAATGTCTACCGGAAAGTCAACAGTAATCGTTACTTCTTGCTCATTAGGTGCAATCAACATAAGACATTGGTTTTACGGGAAAGAAAGAAGATCAAGAGCCTTGAGAAAATATTTGCAAATCATACACCTGGTGAGAGCTTGCACCTATATCTAAAGAATCTCCAAACTGAATAATAAATATGTATCTGAATTTTAAAGAGGAAAATACTTGAACAGGTGCTTCAGGAAACCATATATATAGATGTCAAATAGGGCACAAAAATATTTTCAATATAATTGATCAGTGGGGAAATGCAATGAAGAACACAGTGAGATACCACTCCCACTTTTGGCACCCCCGCCGGGCCACAAACCTGGAGCCTGATGCTCAGGTGACCCCCTCCCTCAACTCTGCCCCAGAAAGCTTGCCTCAGAGGGTGACCTTAGTAGAGCTGTGTGGGCCTGGCACGTGGTCATGCACAGTCACAATATGCACCTAGAAAGAAAGAGCTCTAAGCACCAGGCCCGCATGCGGCCCGAATCACTGCACAACGCTGGCCAATTCTCACGAGGCTTCTGCCCAAATCAATATCAATTTGGGAGAAAGCTAGTGAGAATTGGCTGGAAACCCCTGGCAAACTCACTTCCAGTGGCGCGGGCCCTTCAGGAGCCCCGTGGGCCTGGCACATGATCACGAATGGTCAAGGCATGAACCCTGAGAGAAAGTGCTCCAAACCTCAGGCACACATGGGGCCAAGCCTCCCTCTACTCAGTCCCCTGGGAAGCCTGCTCAGTGCTGGCAGATCAGACCTGCCTAATTCTAGGTTGGGTTTTCAGACTTCTGTCCCCAGAGGCATGGCCCCCAAGCCCTCCAGACTGGGGACCCCTGAGACACACCCAGGAGGAATTCATGCCATTTGGAGCTGCTCAGGACTCTCAGAGTGACAGAAATTTGCATACCCCTCTGAGGACACCCCCACCTTCAGCCAACCCCTGTCCACACACCCCGAGCCTGATGCCTAGTCTGACCCCTGCCCTTCACTCAGCACCCTGGGCATCCCACCAGCAGATAGGGCCTGCCATGCCCCTAGGCCCTAACAGTAACTCTAGGTTGGATTTTCCAGTTTCCATCTCCAGAGCCCTGGCCCCCAAGCCCTCCAGATTGGGGACCCCTGAGCCACATCCCAGGCTCTGCCTGCCACCCAGGAAGAAACCTTGCCATTTGGAACTGCACAAAACTGTCAGAACGGGAATGTCCCCCTAAGGCCACCATCATTTGGTGCCTCCCTGGGCCACAAAGCTGGAGCCTGGCACTCAGCCTGACCCCCTCAGTGGGGGCCCTCAGCGGAGCCATGTGGACCCTGCCCATGGTCCCAGATGGTAGCAACATGCACCTAGAGAGAAAGCACTCCAAATACCTGGTGTGCATGCAACCTGAATCTCCAAATATCGCTGTCCAATTCTCATGAACTTTCTGCCCCAAGTGATATTATTTGGGGCAGAAAGCTCATGAGAATTGGCCTAAAACACCTATCAATCTCACTTTCTGCAGTGCAGACCTTCAGGAAAGCCGCCTGTACCTGGCCCTTGGTCCCAAGTTGTGCAGTAGAATCCTGCAAGAAAGCACTCTAAATGCCAGGCCCACGCATGTCCAACCCCTCCTACTACTCAACCCCTGGCAAGCCTGCCTCAGGACTGGCAGATTTGGCCTCCCATGCCTCGAGGCCTTAACCTTAACCCTAGGTTGGATTTTTAGGCTTTTGATCCCAGATCCCTGGCACCCAAGCCCTCCAGATTAGAGACCCCTGAGCCACACCCCCGGAGTCCATCTGCCACCCAGGAGGAATCTGTGTCATTTGAAGCTGCACAGAACCCTCAGAGAGATGTCTGCATGCCCCAATGAGGCCACCCCCTACCTTTGTTGACCCCCCCCAGCCAAAAACCCAGAGTCTGATGCCCAATGTAACCCCCGCCCTCCACTCAGCCCCCTGGAGACCTGCCTCAGCACCAGCAGATCAGGCCTGCCATGCCCCTAGGCCCTAACAATAACTCTAGGTTGAGTTTTTAGTCTTCTGTCCCCAGAGACCTGGTTCCCATGCCCTCCAGATTGGGCACCCTTGAGCCACACCCCAGGACTCCGCCTGCCATCCAGGAGGAAACCGTGCCATTTGGAGCTGTCCCAAATCCTCAGAGCTGGAGAAACCTGCATGCCCACCTGAGGCCACCATCACTTTCAGAACTCCCCTGCCCTGGGGGCCACAAACCTGGAGCCTGATGCTCAGCCTGACCACTTCCCTCAACTCTGCCCCCAGCGAGCTCGCCCTGCCCATGGTCCCAGATGGTAGCAACATGCACCTAGGAAAAAAGAGCTCCAAATACCTGATATGCACGCATCCCAAATCACTGAACATCACGGGCCAGTTCTCATGAGTTTTCCCCAAGTAATATTGATTGGGGCAGAAAGCTCAAGAGAATTGGCCCAAAACACCTGTTGAGGGCGCTTTCAGTGGTGCAGGCTTTCAGAGAGCCACCTGTACTTGGCCTGTGGTCCCAAGTGGTCCCTGCCAGACCCTGCAAAAAAGCATTCTAAATGCCAGACCCATGCATGTCTAACCCCTCCCACTGCTCATTCCCTGGAAAGCCCGCCTCAGCACTGGCAGATCTGGCCTGCCATATCCCTAGGCCCTATCTTCAACTCTAGGTTGGGTTTTTAGGCTTTTGTCCCCAGATCCCTGGCACCCAAGCCCTCCAGATTGGGGATCCTAGAGCCACACCCCAGGTCTTCTGCCACCCGGGAGGAAACTGTACCATTTGGAGCTGCACAAAACCCTCAGAGAGGGAGAAACCTGCATTCCCCCCTGGGACCACCATCACCTTTGGAGCCCCACCCCCCACCACAAACCCTGAGCCTGTTGCTCAGCCTGACCCCCTCATTCAACTCTGCTCCTGGGAGCTCACCTCAGTGATGGCCCTCAGAAGAGCCACATGGATCCTGCCCATGGTCCCAGATGGTCCAACATGCACTGAGATAGAAAGCACTCTAAATACCAAATGCCCACATGACCTAAATTGCTGCACAACGCTGGCCAGTTATCACGAGCTTTCTGCCCAAATTGATATCAATTTGGGCAGATTGGGCAGAAGTCTCATGATAATTGTCCAGAAATTCCAGGCATATTCCCTTTTGACGGTGCAGGTCTTCAGAGTAGCCCTCTGGTCCTGGCCTGTGGTACTGGTGGTCCTGACCTGAATCCTTTGGGAAAGCTCTCTAAATGCCAGGCACTCATGTAGCCAACCCCTCCCTCTACTCGGTCCCAGGGAGCCCACCTCAGCGCTGGTAGTTCGGGTCTGCCATGCCCCTAGACCCTAACAATAAGTGTAGGTTGGGTTTTCAGGCTTCTGTCCCCAGAGACCTGGCTCCCAAGCTCTCCAGACTGGGGACTCCAAGCCACACCGAGGTACTCCACCTGCCACCCAAGAGGAAACTGTACCATTTGGAGCTTCCCAAAACTCTAGAGGCAGCAATAGAGCTGTGACCTTGAAAATGAAGACCAATTGTCAAATACTGGCTTTTGGTCCTCTAGCCTCTCCAGTGATTGTTTTTCTTTAATATTTGACTTTTGGGGGGGCTCATGAGTGACTCAGTCATTAATCACCTGCCTTTAGCTCAGGGTCCTGGAATTGAGCCTTTCATTGGGCTCCCTGCTTGGCTGGAAGCCTGTTTCTCCCCTCTCACTCCCCCTGCTTGTGTTCCTTCTCTCACTGTCCCTCTCTATGTCAAATAAATAAATATAAGTTTTTTAAAAAAATATGATTTTTTTGAAAGTCAGTTTTATTAGGGTACAATTTACATAGAGTAAAATTCACCCTTTTTTCCCCTCCTTAATGTCTATTACCCAGACACTCCATCTCCCAAAACCTCTCCCCTCCAGTAACCCTCGGTTTTTTTCCTATGATTAAGAGTCTCTTAGGTATTGTCTCCCTTCTGATTTCATCCTGTTTTATTTTCTCCTCTCTTCCCCTATGATCTTCTCTTTTGTTTCTTAAATTCTGCATATCACTGAGAGTGTATGATAATTGTTTTTCTCTGATTGACCTCTTTTGCTTAGCAAATATCTTCTAGTTCCACCCATGTCATTGCAAAAGGCAAGGTTTCAGTTTTCTTGATGGCTGTGTAGTATTCCATGGTTGTGTGTATATATCCACATCTTTTTTATCCATTTGTCTGTCAATGGACATCTGGGGTCTTTCCATAGCTTGGCTATTGTGGACATTGCTGCTATAAACATTGGGATGAAGGTGTCCCACTTAGATCACATTTGTATCTTTGGGGTAAATACACAGTACCTAATTCAGGACACCTAACTCCTACTTCTCCCACTATTTGGATAATGGTTTCTGTTTCCTGCATCAAAACATGACAGAGTCTCTTGGAACACATTTTTAGAACTTTAAAATAATGAAATAACTATCTTGATTCAACAAAATAGAGAAGTGCATGAAAAAGAACAGAGTACTTCATAGTGATAAAAAATTGCAGTAGAAGAACAAGCTTCCTATTATTCAAGCACAAATAACAGCACCAGTGGATTAGGTTATAATTTATACTGTTGGAAGAAGGTAGTCATCAAGTATTTCTGATGAACTGAAGCTAACACTATCACCTAAGTACCACAGGCTCCAGAAAACAGTCAGCCAATCAACAAATTACAGATGCTTAAAATTGGTTTGTATCCTATAGATTTTTAAAAAGTTTACAAAGCAATTGAAAGATAACTAGATTTAGAATCTGAATACCTAGAAACAACTAGGTATATGATTTGGGGAAATTCTAAACAACCTATCCCATCTGCTAATGGAGAAAACAGCAGTATCCTTCCAGAACTGTTGTAGGCTTAAAGGAAATAATATTTGAGAAAGTTTTTTTTTAAGACTTCATTTATTTATTTGACAGAGAGTTAACAAGAGTGGGAATATAACCAGGGCGAGTGGGAGAGAGAGAAGCAGTATTCTTGCTGAACAGACAGCCCTATGTAGGACCCAGTCTTGGACCCTGAGATCATGACCAGAGCCTAAGGCATAGGCTTAACAACTGTGCCACACAGGCAGCCCAAGAAAGGGCTTTTTAAACAGAAAAATACTCCACACTTTTACATTTTATATCTATTCATTCTTCAGCAATTTTTTTTTTAAAATCCACAATTTTACAATTTCTATGTAGTGATCTGTTCTTGTCCCTTGAGTCCACGGCTCTTCTCTGTTAATTCATTCTGAGTTTGGCATAGCTAATCAGTGGAGTTGACACTTGTTTTATGTAAGTATGACCCTTCTTGTGAGATACTAAACTTGAATAAATTCTTCCTTTTTATTTTTGCACCACTTTGCATAATTTATTGCATCTTGCATATTTCATGATAATAAAGACAAATTTAATAGAAACTTGCTTCGTTTTAATCACACACATAAAGAATATTTTATAAATATATGTTTCTTCACCTTGACATTAATGGCTTGCATTATTTTCTTCTGAGGCACTCACTATGATTTCTATATTGTTTATAATATACAAATATTTAGGTAAGTTTTATTACAATACTAGACCTCTTTGTGAACTATTAAGAAAATTTACCAAAAATATACATAAAACTGAAAAATTTAAATATTTTGGTTCTGGAAGATATAGTGAACTTTAAGTTGTTTTCTATGACAATGGAACCTATGAGGGAACCAAGACACAAATGGTCAGTAACAACAACAAAAAAAAGATCACTGACCTCTCATCAGAAATAGAACCATGAGGCATGGTCAAAGTCAGTCATAGTGAGTTATAATAGGAAGTTAAGTTATTTTTAAGAAATTAAGAAAGATTATTAAACAGTTTTGATCCTCAGATTTCATCAGAAGGCAAAATATTTCCAGAACTTCCTCAAATCACTTCTGTGCTTCAAATACAAACAATAAACTCACATTGATTTTTATGGCAAAAAAAAAAAAAAAAAGAAATAGAACCACGAAGACAGTAGGAACAGCATCTTCAAAGTGATGAAAGAAAATAAAATATCTCAATTAAGAATTCTATATCTGTTGTAAATATATTTCAAGAATAAAGCACAGTAAAGATATTTTTGTTAATAAAAACTAAGGAAATTTACCATGGGTATCACTGTGATAAAGGAATTTCTTAATAACGAATGGAAATTAGTCCATGTGGGAAGTCAGATATTTAGGAAGAAACAACTTTGAAGATAATAATTCTGTAAATAAATAGAAACGAGTATTTTCTCTATTAATCTTTTTAAATATATATGAATGCTAAAAGCAAGAATTATGATTGATATTGGGGCTATATATATGTAGATGCATTACACATGACAACTATACAGCTTTATATCGGATAAAAGCTGTATAAATAGACTTATATGAAACACACATTGTTCAGTTTTGAGTGAAATGATATTATCTTTAAGCTAACTTTGAAAAAAGCTAATATTATATATTGTAATCTTGAAAGCAACCATACATGCATACAAACAAAGTAGAGAGGTTTAAAAAAAATGTTGGAAACATAAAACAAATAATGGAAAGTTGGACCCAAGTCCAACTACCCTATCAATATATATACAGCAGAATATTACCCAGCCATCAAAAGAATGAAATCTTGCCATTTGCAATGAAATGGAATGGATGGGGCTACAGAATATTATGTTAAACAAAATAAGTCAGGCAGAGAAAGATAAATGAAATTTGATTTCACGCATATGTAGAATCTAAGAAACAAAACAAAGAAACAATGGAAAAAAGAAAGAGTGAAGGAGACAAACCAAGAAACAGACTCTTAATTATAGGGAATGAAGTGATGATTACCAGAAGTGAGGTTGGGGGAGAAGGGTAAAATATGGGATGGGGATTAAGGTGTGCACTTGTAATGAGCACCAGGTGTTGTACGGAAGTGTTGAATCACATATTGTATACCTGAAATTAATATTACACTGCACGTCAACTAAATGTAATTTAAATAAAAACTTTTTAAAATTTTAAAAAATAATAGGTGATAAAGAAGTAATAATATCTTAATTTTTACTACCAAGAAATTTTTAGGCTCAAATGAAACCATATGAAATCAATGGTAAATGTAATCAAACATTCAGGGAATAAATATTACTAATCTACACAAAACTCTTTCATTAAAAGGAAGAGCAGTGAAATATTCCCACCTCATTTTATGAGTCTAGTATAATCTTGATAACAATACAAAACAAATGATCTTTTTTAAAAAAAAAAATCAATATCCCTCTGAACATAGAGAGAAAATGCTGATCAAAAATATCAGCAAAATATGGTTCACCTGAGTGGCTCAGCCTGTTAATTTCTGCCTTTGGCTCATGCCATGTTCTCAGGGTGCTGGGATCCAGTCCACATCGGGCTCCTTGCTCAGCAGGTAATCTGGTTCTCCTTCTCTTTCTCCCCCTCCCCCAACTCATGCTCGCTCTCTCTCTCTCTCACACACACTATCAAATAAATAAAATATTCAAAAAAATATCAGCAAATGTGATCAACTAATCTTCTACAAAGCAGGGAGAATACCCAATGGAAAAAGACAGTCTTTTCAACAAATGGCGTTGGGAAAACCAGATGGCAAAACATGCAGAAGAATGAAACTGGACCACTTTCTTACACCATGCACAAAAATAAATTCAAAATGGATGAAAGACCTATATGTGAGATAGAAAACCATCAAAATCCTAGAGGGGAAAACAGGGAGACAGTTCTTTAACCCTGGCTGCAGTACCTTCTTATTAGACACATTGCCAGAGACAAGGGAAGCAAAAGCAAAAATGAACTATTGGGACCTCATTGAGAGTAAAAGCTTGTGCACAGCAAAGGAAACAATCAAAAAACTGAAAGGAAGACTGTTTTCAAAAGGAAGATATTTTCAAATGACATATCAGATAAAGGATTAGTATCCTAAACCTATAAAGAACTTCTCAAACACAACACCCAAAAAACCAAATAATCCAATTAAGAAATGGGCAAAAGATCTGAATAGACACTTTTCCAATGAAGACATCTAGATGGCTAATGGCTAACAGACATATGAAATGATGTTCAACATCACTCATCATCAGGGAAATACAAATGAAAACCATGATAAGATACTACCTCATATTTATCAGAATGGCTAAAATTGACAACACAAGAAATAACAAGTGTTGGTGAGCATGTGTAGAAAAGGGAACACTCTTGCACAGTTGGTGGGAAAGCAAACTAGTGGAGTCACTGTGGAAAACAGTTTAAAGTTTCCTCAGAAAGTTAAAAATAGAACTATCCTACAATCTAGCAGTGGCATTACTATGTATTTATCCAAATGATATAAAAATACAGATTCAAATGGGTATATGCCCCCTGGTGTTCACAGCAGCATTATCAACAATAGCCAAACTGTGGAAAGAGCCCAAATGCCCATCAACTGATGAACAGATAAAGGAAAAATGGTGTATATATACAATGAATGCTACTCAGCCATCAAAAAGAATGAGGTCTTGTCATTTGCAACAATGTGGATGAAGATAGTGTATTTGCTAAGTGAAATAATTCAGTCAGAGAAAGACAAATATCATTTGACCACACTCATATGTGGAATTTAAGAAAGAAAACAGATGAATATATAGGAAGGAGGAAAAGAAAGAAAAGAGAAAGAGAAACAAGTCATAAGTGACTCTTACTGGTATAGAACAAACTGAGGGTTGATGAACGGAGGTAGGTGGGGGATGGGCTAGATGGGTGATAGGTGTTATGCCCCACAAGGGCACTTGTGATGAGCACTAGTGCTGTATGTAAGTGATAAATCACTAAATTCCACTCCAGAAACCAATATTGAACTGTATGTGAATTAACAAATTTAAAAAATAAACTATGATCCTGTATGGAAATTAACAAGCAAATTCCAAAATTTAAAGGAAAAATGTAAGAATATCTAGAATATCTAAAGTAATTAAAAAATGATTGAAGGACTTATGTGAAAACATAATCCTCATTTTATCTAATATTAGTATGTAAAATGTGTTTATATAATATTAATAAAACCCAAAAGTCAATCTTGGCATTAAGGACATTGATTGATTTCAATGTAACCATAAAGCTATAGTAGTTAATACAGTGTGATATGGAAATAAGTTTCTACACGTAGATGTGTGAGAGACAGAGCAAAGATAGGCTCACACATATGAAGAAATTTTTTTAATCAAATACTTGAAAGCATAAAAATATACTGGCTAACAGACAAGTAAACAATATTTAAAAAAAAGCTACTACAATATAATTAGAAAAAAAATGAGTCTTTCAGTGAAAAACGGGCAGAGTCAATTGGCCTTTACATTAATTGAAATGGAGATCCACTGAAGTGTTTTGAGCAGTGACATTACATAACTTATATCTCTGGGTGCTCTGTTAGGATAAAACTGTAGGATGTATGGATAGAAGCTGGGAAATTCATTAGATGCGTTTTCATTAACAGGTAAGAAATGGTAGTTTGCATTAGGATGGTAAGTGATTGGATTTTGAATACATTTTGAAAGTAATGCTAACATTTATTTGATGACTGGATCGTATTTTTGCCTGAGTAACTGAAACAATTTGGTGACCATTTCTAAAGTAGAGATGACACAGGAGAAATAGACTTGGACATTGATAGTAATAACAAAACTCAGGCTTGGCCATGATAAATTTGAAATGCTTGTTAGACATTTACACAGGGATGTCAAGTAGGCAGCTGGATATAATACATGATGAATTTGACAGTTTATAACTGAAGAACTAGCTTTAGTTTTCCTTGGGACAAAACTTTGTTTTGAGAAGAAAGTGAATTTTTGACTCTTCTCTCTTAAACTAGACCAACTTCCCTTTGCAGATGATCTGATTGGACCTGAGACAAATCCAAATAAACTAGCTTTACCCTTAAAACAGTTAAAACACCCAGCATAGACCTCAATATATAGATTGAAAGAGTTGAACAGATTACTGGGATTGTCAGCAGAATCTTCAGAATCTCCACTCTCACACCTGGAGACAAGTCAGGAGAACGAAGCACAGGAATAAGAGGTGCAAGAAAAGCAACTACAAAAACACATGGAGAGAGGAAAAAATGGAGACAGAAGAGAAATATTTAGTCCAGGGTAAATGATAAAAGTAGAACTAGAGCTTGGAAAAGGGAAGAAGAAGGAATTTAGATGGAAAAAAAGAGGCGTGGAAGTTACTCCATGATGTCTTGGAAGCTTTACCATTATATATGCCACTATAATGGATGAAATTACAACTTTCCAAAAGTTTATTCCCCTTTAATCAATATCTCAAAGTTCACTACTAGACCAGTTTCCAATATTTATACTGATTTTTTGTGTGTTATAAGTATAAAGTAATAGCTTCCACAAGTCTGATACAGAAGACCCAGAAACTCTTCTGTCATTTAATTATGAAACAGGCAGATGGGCTTCTTCAATTATTTCTAGAACATAAATGGTCAGCATATTTCCCTTTCCGAGACTACCATCAGTCTTCAAAAAATAATCTATCAGTGAGAACAATTAAAGGCAGTACTATGCTAAATACTCTCATTCACTTGTTACCTGGTGACATACAGAGACAATTAACATTCTCTATTAAAGATATAGTAGTGAATCTGAAACTCTTCTCTAGAGACTCTATTAAAAGTTTGATGATTAGAGACTGGGACTAGGGAAATTTATGTAATTGTAAATGTATATACGTAATTTATGTGCAATGCTCAGAGGATACTATTAGGAAATCAATAGGGATTTCTTATGGAAGGTAACATTGCTGTCACCAAATGAGAAAACATAATCCTCATTTTATCTAATATTGGTATGTAAAATGTGTTTATATAATATTAATAAAACCCAAAAGTCAATCTTGGCATTAAGAACATAAATGTGTTTCCTCTGCTCTGGACTAGAGCCAAACTGACTGCACATTCTCTCATCCCTCACCTGTTACCACGCTGAGGTTAGGGAAAGATGCTAATGGTAATGAATGTTCTCTGAATTTTTTTTAACTCTACTCTCTGCATGTCAGCACTTATGCTTGTTCCCTCTAACATCTGACTCCATTCTCAATTCCATACCTTCTTGGGAATTCCTTAGATTTGGTAGTCCTGAGTTCTAAGTACTCCAAAGGAGATGTCTCTCTTTCCTCATCTGAATTAAAAGTTGACCTCAGATTACATTAATAGAAATCTGCAATGGGAGTTCATTAGTACATTGGCTCTTGAAAAATGTGGAGGTTAGGGGCACTGAGCCTTTACACAGTTGAAAATCCACAATGAGCTATTGATTCTCCCCAAAATGTAACTACGAATAATCTGCTGTTAATTGAAAACCATACCAATAACATAAACAGTTAACACATATTTTGTATGTTGTATATATTATATACTGTATACTTACAATAAAGTAAGTTAGAGAAAAGAAAGTGTTATGTAACAATCATCAGAAAGAGAAAATATATTTACAGTGCTGTACTGAGTTACATAAAAAAAAATCCATGTATAATTGGACCCACATGATTAAAAATCCATGTTGTTCTGGGATCAGCTGTATTTCCAATTCCCCCTAAAATCTCCAGGAAATATTCATATATAAGAAATTGGCTATTGGCCTGACTTGGATCAGCAGTATACTCAGTTATTTCTTTTATTTTTTTAAAATTTTTTATTTCTTTTCAGTGTAACAGTATTCATTGTTTTTTTATTATTTATATACTTTTAAAATTTTTATTTTATTTTTCAGTGTTCCAAGATACATTATTTAAGCACCATACCCAGTGCTCTGTGCAATACATGCCCTTCTTTTTTTTTTTAATTAAATTAATTTTTTTTTCAGAAAAACAGTATTCATTATTTTTTCACCACACCCAGTGCTCCATGCAATCCGTGCCCTCTGTAATACCCACCACCTGGTACCCCAACCTCCCACCCCCCCACCACTTCAAACCCCTCAGATTGTTTTTCAGAGTCCATAGTCTCTCATGGTTCACCTCTCCTTCCAATTTCCCTCAACTCCTTTCTCCTCTCCATCTCCCCTTGTCCTCCATGCTATTTGTTATGCTCCACAAATAAGTGAAATCATATGATAATTGGCTCTCTCTGTTTGACTTATTTCACTCAGCATAATCTCTTCCAGTCCTGTCCATGTTGCTACAAAAGTTGGGTATTCTTCCTTTCTAATGGAGGCATAATAATACTCCATAGTGTATATGGACCACATCTTCCTTATCCATTCGTCTGTTGAAGGGCATCTTGGTTCTTTCCAAGGTTTGGCGACCGTGGCCATTGCTGCTATAAACATTGGGGTACAGATGGCCCTTCTTTTCATGACATCTGTATCTTTGGGGTAAATACCCAGGAATGCAATTGCAGGGTCATAGGGAAGCTCTCTTTTTAATTTCTTGAGGAATCTCCACACTGTTTTCCAAAGTGGCTGCAGCAACTTGCATCCCACCAACAGTGTAAGAGGGTTCCCCTTTCTCCACATCCTCTCCAACACATGTTGTTTCCTGTCTTGCTAATTATGGCCATTCTAACTGGTGTAAGGTGGTATCCCAATGTGGTTCTAATTTGAATCTCCCTGATGGCTAGTGATGATGAACATTTTTTCATGTGTCTGATAGCCATTTGTATGTCTTCATTAAAGAAGTGTCTGTTCATATCTTCTGTCCATTTTTTGATATGATTGTCTGTTTTGTGTGTGTTGAGTTTGAGGAGTTCTTTATAGATCCTAGATATCAACCTTTAGTCTGTACTGTCATTTGCAAATATCTTCTCCCATTCCGTGGGTTGCCTCTTTGTTTTGTTGACTGTTTCCATTGCTCTGCAGAAGCTTTTGATCTTGATGAAGTCCCAAAAGTTCATTTTCGCTTTTGTTTCCCTTGCCTTTAGAGACATATCTTGAAAGAAGTTGCTGTGGCTGATATCGAAGAGATTACTGCCTACGTTCTCCTCTAGGAGTCTGATGGATTCCTGTCTCACGTTGAGGTCTTTATCCATTTTGAGTTTATCTTTGTGTACGGTGTAAGAGAATGGTCGAGTTTCATTCTCCTACATATAGCTGTCCAGTTTTTTCAGCACCATTTATTGAAGAGACTGTCTTTTTCCACTGTATATTTTTTCCTGTTTTGTCAAAGATTATTTGACCGTAGAGTTGAGGGTCCATATCTGGGCTCTCTACTCTGTTCCACTGGTCTATGTGTCTGTTTTTATGCCAGTACCATGTTGTCTTGGTGATCAAAGCTTTGTAGTAAAGCTTGAAATCAGGTAACGTGATGCCCCCAGTTGTATTTTTGTTTTTCAACATTTCCTTAGCGATTCGGGGTCTCTTCTGATTTTGTACAAATTTTAGGATTATTTGCTCCAGCTCTGTGAAAAATGCTGGTGGAATTTTGATCAGAATGGCATTAAAAGTATAGATTGCTCTAGGCAGTATAGACATTTTAACAATGTTTATTCTTCTGATCCAAGAGCATGAAATGGTCTTCCATCTTTTTGTGTCTTCTTCAATTTCCTTCATGAGTGTTCTGTAGTTCTTCAAGTACAGTTCCTTTACCTATTTGATTAGGTTTATTCCCAGGTATCTTATGGTTCTAGGTGCTATAGTAAATGGAATCGGTTCTCTAATATCCATTTCTGTATTTTCATTGTTAGTATAAGAGAGCCACTGATTTCTGTACATTGACTTTGTATCCTGCCACATTGCTGAATTGCTGTATGAGTTCTAGTAGTTTGGGAGTGAAGTCTTTTGGGTTTTCCATATAAAGAATCATGTCGTCTGCGAAGAGAGAGAGTTTGACTTCTTCATTGCCAATTTGGATACCTTTTATTTCTCTTTGTTGTCTGATTGTTGTTGCTAGGACTTCTAATACTATGTTGAACAAGAGTGGTGAGAGTGGGCATCCTTGTCGTGTTCCTGATCTCAACGGGAAGGCTGCAAGCTTTTTCCCATTGAGGATGATATTTGCTGTGGGTCTTTCATATATAGATTTGATGAAGTTCAGGAATGTTCCCTCTATTCCTATACTTTGAAGCATTTTAATCAGGAACAGATGCTGGATTTTGTCAAATGCTTTTTCTGCGTCAACTGAGAGGACCATGTGGTTCTTCTCTCTTCTCTTATTGATTTGTTCTATCACACTGATTGATTTGTGAATGTTGAACCATCCTTGTATCCCAGGGATGAACCCCACCTGGTCATGGTGGATAATCTTTTTAATGTGCTGTTGGATCCTGTTGGCTAGGATCTTGTTGAGAATCTTAGCATCCATATTCATCAGTTATATTGGTCTGAAATTCTCCTTTTTGGTGGGGTCTTTGCCTGGTTTGGGGATCAGGGTAATGCTGGCTTCATAGAAAGAGTCTGGAAGTTTTCCTTCTGCTTCAATTTTTTGAAACCTATTCAGGAGAATAGGTGTTATTTCTTCTTTGAAAGTTTGGTAGAATTCTCCAGGAAATCCATCAGGTCCGGGGCTCTTGTTTTTTGGGAGGTTTTTGATCACTGCTTCAATCTCGTTACTAGATATTGGGCTTTTCAGGTTGTCAGTTTCTTCCTGGTTCAGTTTGGGGAGATTATAGCTTTCCAGGAATGCATCCATTTCAGCTAGGTTGCTTAGCTTATTGGCATATAACTGTTGATAATAACTTCTGATGATTGTTTCTATTTCCTTGGTGTTAGTTGTGATCTCTCCCTTTTCATTCATAATGTTATTAATTTGGGCTTTCTCTCTTTTCTTTTGGATTAGTGTGGCCAATGGTTTATCTATCTTATTGATTCTTTCAAAAAAACAACTTCTAGTTTCATTGATACGTTCTACTGTATCTTTGGTTTCTACCTCATTGATCTCTGCTCTAATCTTGATAGTTTGCAATTTTCTATGGCAAAGAATGTGGAGGATATTTTCATATGCTTGTTTACCATCTATATTTCTTCTTTGATAAAATGCTTGTTCAGACCTTTTGCCCAATATTTATTGGATTGTTAGTGTACTTTCTGTTCATTGTTTTTCAACAAATAACTTGCATCTTTTTATACAAGTCTTTTATCGGAAACCTGTTACTTTGGTACTCCCAAAAGCATATGTTGATGCACTTAGTGCTGGCTTTATTTCTCTGAGGGTCAGTGTACGTCTCCTCATTCTCTTTTTTTTTCTCCTTTGGTTTGCATACTCTTTGTTGATAAAACTTCAATTTCACAGATCTTTCCTCTGTCAGTTCAAATCTATGGTTGAGTTTCTTCAGTGATTTTTAAAAAATTTCTGTTGTACTTTTCAACTACAGAATTTCCACTTCATTTTTTCTTTAAACTTTCTCTTTACTGATAGTCTCTGTTTCATATAATTCTGCATTCATACCTTCCTTTGTTTATTTAATCCTGGTTTCCTTTAGTCTGTGACCATTTTTATCATGATTATTTTTATGTGGTTTTTATTTTTTTGTTAAATCTAGTATATGATTGCTCTCAAAGGTAGTTTATGCTTTCTGTTAATTTTCTGATGGATGGGTGACACTTTTTGCCTATCTGTTTTTGAGAACAGGGCATTTAAGATAATACACTGTAGAACTCTGGATACTCATTCATCCTTATGTCTTGTTATATTTTGGTTTGCCCAGTGATTTGGTGGAGTATGTGTGTGAAGTCCATTTCCTGTGCAGTGTAAAGCCTCTGATGCTGCCCTTCAGAGGATGCAGCATGCACACAGTCCCTTGGGATGACCATGGCTTTATCAGAAGTCCTCTTATCTCCTCCTTAGATAATATCCGGCTCTTCGGCCCTATGAACTTCCAGAAATAGCATAAGCATGCTCTCTCCCTCTCTTTCTAATGCCTCAGGGAATAAATTGTTCCACATTCATAAGCAATTTTAAATTAGGGCCCGATTTCAGCAATCAGACAACAAAAGGAAATTAAAGGCATCCAAATCGGCAAAGAAGTCAAACTATCACTCTTTGCAGATGATATGATACTATATGTGGAAAACCCAAAAGACTCCACTCCAAAACTGCAAGAACTTGTACAGGAATTCAGTAAAGTGTCAGGATATAAAATCAATGCACAGAAATCAGTTGCATTTCTCTACACCACCAACAAGACAGAAGAAAGAGAAATTAAGGAGTCAATCCCATTTACAATTGCACCCAAAACTATAAGATACCTAGGAATAAACCTAACCAAAGAGGCTAAAAATCTATACTCAGAAAACTATAAAGTACTCATGAAATTATTTCAGGAAGACACAAAGAAATGGAAAAATGTTCCATGCTCCTGGATTGGAAGAATGAATATTGTGAAAATGTGTAAGCTACCTAAAGCAATCTACACATTTAATGAAATTCCTATCAAAGTACCATCCATTTTCTTCAAAGAAATGGAACAAATAATCCTAAAATTTATATGGAACCAGAAAAGACCTTGAATAGCCAAAGGAATATTGAAAAAGAAATCCAAGGTTGGTGGCATTACAATTCTGGACTTCAAGGTCTATTACAAAGCTGTCATCATCAAGACAGCATGGTACTGGCACAAAAACAGACACATAGATCAATGGAACAGAATAGAGAGCCCAGAAATAGACCCTCAACTCTATGGTCAACTAATCTTCAACAAAGCAGGAAAGAATGTCCAATGGAAAAAGGACAGTCTCTTCAATAAATGGTGTTGGGAAAATTGGATAGCCACATGCAGAAAAATGAAATTGGACCATTTCCTTACACCACACACAAAAATAGACTCAAAATGGATGAAGGACCTCAATGTGAGAAAGGAATCCATCAAAACCCTTGAGGAGAACACAGGCAGGTCTTTGACCTCAGCCACAGCAACATCTTCCTAGGAACATCACCAAAGGCAAGGGAAGCAAGGGCAAAAATGAACTATTGGGATTTCATCAAGATCAAAAGCTTTTGCACAGAAAATGAAACAGTTAACAAAACCGAAAGACAACTGACAGAATGGGAGAAGGTATGTGCAAACGACATCTCAGATAAAGAGCTAGTGTGCAAAATTTATAAATAACTTAGCAAACTCAACACCCAAAGTACAAATAATCCAATCAAGAAAAGGGCAGAGGACATGAACAGACATTTCTGCAAAGAAGACATCCAGATGGCCAACAGACACATGAAAAAGTGCTCCACATCACTTGGCATCAGGGAAATACAAATCAAAACCACAATGAGATATCATCTCACACCAGTCAGAATGGCTAAAATTAACAAGTCAGGAAATGAGAGATGCTGGCGAGGATGCAGGGCCCTCCTACACTGTTGGTGGGAATGCAAGCTGGTGCAACCACTCTGGAAAACAGCATGGAGGTTCCTCAAAATGTTGAATATAGAACTGTCCTATGACCCAGCAATTGCACTACTGGGTATTTACCCTAAAGATACAAACATAGTGATCCGAAGGGGCATGTGCACCTGAATGTTTATGGCAACAATGCCTACAATAGCCAAACTATGGAAAGAACCTAGATGTCCATCAACAGATGAATGGATAAAGAAGAGTTGGTATATATACACAATGGAATACTATGCAGCCATCCAAAGAAATGAAATCTTGCCATTTGCGACAACGTGGATGGAACTAGAGTGTATCACACTTAGCGAAATAAGTCAACTGGAGAAAGACAACTATCATATGATCTCCCTGATATGAGGAAGTGGGGGGTTAAGGGGGTAGGAGAAGATTAAATGAAACAAGATGGGATTGGGAGAAAGACAAACCATAAGTGACTCTTAATCTCACAAAACAGACTGAGGGCTGCTGGGGGGAGGGGGGTGGGGAGAAGGGGGTGGGGTTATGGACATTGGGGAAGGTATGTGCTATGGTGAGTGCTGTGAAGTGTGTAAACCTGGCAATTCACGACCTGTACCTCTGGGGATAAAAATATATTATATGTTTATAAAAAATAAAAAAAAATTTGGGCCTGATTGAAGCACGATTTTTGAGGCTAATTCTTGAGGGTCTTTCTGACTCAAGACAAGCTCTTCCTTATTTTCTCCCAACTTACACTTTTCTGGGTAAACCAGCTGGATGTTACACCAATATTTCCAGCATTCTCCCACTAATCATCTTTTGCCAATAGAATCACTTTCTTTGAGGGATCCTTTGTAGGTCCCTGTTCTTACAAACTTTCTTCCCTTTGGGGCAAAATCTCTGAGACTCAGCTTTTAGACATGGGAGTAATGATAGTGACCCACTCCTCTCCATGTGATACCTCTGCTATAGAAGTCATACCTAAGGGGCACCTGGGTGCCTCAGTGGGTTAAGGTCTTGACTTCCACTCAGGTCATGGTCCCAGGGTCCTGGGATCAAGCCATGCATTGGGCTCTCCACTCAGTGGAGAGCCTGTATCTCTGCCTATTTGTGATCTCTGTCTGTCAAATAAATAAATAAAATCGTAAAAAAAAAAAGACTGGAGGATTTCTCTCTTAAAAAAAAAATTCGTTATATAGAGTCTCTATCATAAGAGTGTGGACTGGGTAGAAGCAATCCCCAAACTCTTGATCACAATTGCCTAGAATTTAACTTCCATAATACATAGCTGCAAAGAGGTGAGTAAAGCTGTTGGGTGTGGCCCTCCTGTGAGGTAACACAGTCAACTACTTGGAGGTAGAGGGGATGTGGGGAGGGAGTTTTGTGTTCTTGTCTGCACCTGAATAAAATGGACCTTTCATCACACTGAGCTGGGAAGGTACAGGTTGTGATTCGAATGCTATAGATTCTCACTGTTCTTTCCAAATTTTAATACATTTTCTTGAATGAATGTTTTATTTGCTGCATACCCTAGCACAATTTCTAGCCAGAGACATTTTTCTTTTCTTTCTTTTTCTTTTCTTTTTTTAAGAGGACATAAATACCCACAGCCAGGAACATCATCCACTTTGTGCCAAAGAAACCGGTGGGCAGTGGGAGGGATGTTGACACCATGAGCTTACCCAGACTGCTATGGCCTGAAACCAGAGTGGCCACAGCTCCAGGTCTCAGCTCATGAGGAAGTGTAAGGTTTGTAGCAATACCTGATCTGGGAGTCAGGGGCCTTAAGATGGAATAGCATAGATATGGACTCGCTGGTGCTCTCAGGTGAATCCTGTGTTCACAACACTTCAGCTTTCACAGCTTAATGTGGGCACAGAGCCCAAAGCAGGCCTTCCATGGCCTCTGATGACCACAGGTCTGTAGAGCAAAGCAGTGGTAGGTGCCATGTTGACCTCCATCCTCACCTTGCTGTCGATGTCAGGCAACCCCATGTTGCCATACCTGGAGGTAGTTCTCATCATAGTGCAGTCTCAGCTGCATCTGCAGGGGGCCCAGGGGGAAAGCCAGAAGTCAGCATGCCCCCTTCACTGATTGCAAGCATGTTCTTGAGCAGACAGAGGCGCTTGCAGGTGTATTAGTGGCTCTCTTCCTCCTTCTCCTTGTACATGGGGGTATGCACCCACCAGCTCATCCAGAGGAGTCCCAGGCCCATGGGGGACACCGAGCCAGTCCTCCTCACCCACTGTGGCACCCTGGCCCCTGTTGCACCGTCCTGTGGCAGCACTGCCTGCATGGCCAGAACCTGCCAGAACACTTAGCACAGCAGCCCCTACTTCCCAAAGATTTTTAAATCATGTTTTCTAATATAAAATTGTCACCATGTATGCTGTTCTGTTGGGAACTGGGCCATGGAACTTCCTGTGCTGCCATTCAGATGTGGACCTAAGCTATGGCATTTTCAGAAATGTTCTCATCAACTTGAAAATGTTCCCATTCTTGTCCTAGTTTACTGACTGGTTTTTACTCTGCTCTAGCTCTCCCAACCTTACTCTGCATCTCAATCCTGGTTCTGTCACTTATTAAATGTGGCATATTGGGCAAGTTCATCCTTGCTCTTAATTATAAGTATTCATTAAATATTTCATCCACTTATTCAAGATCACTTTCTCCCCATAAACTTCAGAGTTTAACCAAGAAATATCAATTCTCACACCACTTTCATGTCATTTATCTGTCCTTTGGTTAGACATTTCTGAACTTTTAAATATGCTTATGTTGCTACTTGTTGATGTTTTTAAGTGACTTTTAAAATTTTATTTGACAGAGAGAGAGAGAGCATGGGTAGGGGTGAGGGGCAGAAGGAGAGAGAGAAGCAAACTCCCCACCGAGCAGGGAGCCTGACAATGGACTAGATCCCAGGACCTTGGGTTCATGACGGAGCAAAAGCAGACAGTTAACCAATTGAGCCAACCAAGGGCCCTTTATTTGTATCTTTTTACCCTTGTCACTCATTTTGCCCAACATCCCACCACAGGAAACCACCAGTCTGTTCTCTTTATCTATGAGCTTAGGTTTTTTTTTTTTTTTTTTTTTGACTTCACATATAAGTAAATTATCTGAATTATCTCATTTAGCATAATGCCTTCAAGATCCAGACATGTTGTTGCAGATGGCAGGAGTTCCTTTCATTTTTAGGCTAAATGATAGTCGTGTGTGTGTGTGTGTGTGTGTGTGTATCACCTTTCCTTTAGTGGCTTTAGTGTTTTCCATAGTGGCTATGACAATTTACATTGTTACCAATAATGTGCAAAAGGTTCCCCTTTTTTCCACATTCTCTCCAATACTTGTAATCTCATCTTGGCTTTGATTTGCATTTCCCAGATTACTAGTGATGTTTAATGCTTTTTCATGTACCTATTAGCCATTTCTGTATCTTCTTTGGGAAATATGTCTACTCAAGTTCTCTACCCATTATAAGTCAGATTTTTTTTTTTTTTTGCTATTGCGTTGTATAAGTCCCTTCTATATTTTGTATAGTGACCTCATCAGACATATGGTTTACAAAGATTTTCTCCCTTTCCACAGTTCTCCTTTAATTTTGTTGATTATTTCTTTTGCTGAGTAGAAGCTGACGTAGTCCCAGTTATTTTGCTTTTGCTGTTTGTGCTTTTGTTGTCATGCAAAGAATCGTTGTCAATACCAATGCCAAAAAATTCTTTGTGTATTCTAGTAGTTTTGCAATTTCACGTGTTACGTTGCAATCTTTAATCCATTTTGAGTTACTTTTGTTGAATGGTATAAGATTGGGATGAAGTGCATTCTTCTGTATGTGAATATCCAGTTTTTCCAACATCATTTATTGAAGACTAACTTTTGTTTCTTCAGTATTCTTGGCTTCCCTATCAAAAATTTGACTATACATGTGTGGGTTTGTTTCTGGGATCTTGATTCTATTCCATTGGTCTACGTGACTGTTTTTATGCCATCATGATACTGTTTTGGCTTCTATGATTTTGTAGCATACTTCAAAACCAGTGCAATGTCTCCAGTTTTTGTTTTGTTTTGTTTTGTTTTTCTTTCTCAAGAATGCCTTAGATTTAGGGCCTTTTGTGGTTTCACATGATTTTTTTTTTTTTTTCTGACAGAGATTACAAGTAGGCAGAGAGGCAGGCAGAGAAAGAGGAGGAAGCTGGTTTCCCACTGAGCAGAGACCCCAATAGGGGGCTTGATCCCAGGACTCCAGATTCATGACCTGAGCTGAAGGCAGAGGCTTTAACGCACTGAGTCACCCAGGTGCCCCCAAATTTTTGATTTTTTATTAGTAAAAAAATGCCATTAAAATGATAGGGTTTAAAAATCTTAGAAAGGGATTACATTGAACGTATAGATGGTTTTAGCTAGTAAAAGATATTTTAACAATATTAATTCTACCAATAAGTGAACATAGAGTATCTTTTCATGTATTTTTTTAAATTTATTTTTTATTTTCAGCATAATAGTATTCATTATTTTTGTACCACACCCAGTGCTCCATGCAATCCATGCCCTCTATAGTACCCACCACCTGGTGCCCCAACCTCCCACCCCCCGCCCCTTCAAAACCCTCAGATTGGTTTTCAGAGTCCATAGTCTCTCATGGTTCACCTCCCCTTCCAATTTACCCCAACTCCCTTCTCCTCTCTAACTCCCCATGTCCTCCATGCTATTTGTTATACTCCACAAATAAGTGAAACCATATGATAATTGACTCTTTCTGCTTGACTTATTTCACTCAACATAAGCTCTTCCAGTCCTGTCCATGTTGCTACAAAAGTTGGTTATTCGTCCTTTCTGATGGAGGCATAATACTCCATAGTGTATATGGACCACATCTTCCTTATCCATTCGTCCGTTGAAGGGCATCTTGGTTCTTCCACAGTTTGGCAACCATGGCCATTGCTGCTATAAACATTGGGGTACAGATGGCCCTTCTTTTCACTACATCTGTATTTTTGTCTTTAATTTATATCATCAATATCTTATAGCTTTCAGTATGTAGAACTTTCACCTTCCTGGTTTAATTATTCCTAACTATTTTATTATTTTTGATGCTATTTGTAAAATGTATTTTTTTGTTTTCTTTTTTTTGTTGTTTTTTACTTCTCTTTCATTTGTTCCTTGTGTGTGTATAGAAACACCACTGAGTTTTTATAATACTGATTTTTTTATTCTGCGACTTCACTGAATTTGATTAGTTCTAACAGTTTTTTGGTGGTTTATTGGGTTTTCTATATAATTACATCATGTCATTTGCAATGGGAGACAATCTTACTTCTTCCTTTCCTATTTGAATGTCTTTATTTCTCTTTCTTTCCTGATTGCTCTGGCTTGGACTTCCAGTACTATGCTGAAAAAAATGATTAGTGTGGGTACACTGGTCTTGTTCTTAATGTTAGAAGAATAGGTTTCAATCTTTTGCCATTGAGTGTTGTGTTAGCTGTGTGTTTGTCATATATGGCTTTTACAGATTGAGGTATATTCCTTCTATACCCATTTTTTAAAGCATTTTTATCATGAGCTATTGAATTCTGTCAAATGATTTTTCTGCATCCATTGAGGTCACCAGGTAGTTTTTGTCCTTTGTTCTATTAATGTGATATTGATTTCTGTCTGTTGAACCATGCTTGTATCTCAAGGATAAATCCACTTGATTATGGTCATGATTCTTTAAATGCGTTATTGAATTTGATTTGCTAGCATTTTGTCAATGATTTATGCATCTATATTCCTCTATACTCAGGGATATTGGCCTACAGTTTGCTTTTAGTGTTCTTATGTGGTTTGGTATCAGGGTAGTCTGGCCTTGTCAAATGAGTTTGGGAGTTTTCCTTCCTCCTCAACTTTTTGGAAGAGTTTGAGAAGGATTAGCCTTAATTCTTAAATGTTTGATAGGATTCACCAGTGAAACCATCCAATCCTGAGCTTTTCTTTGTTGATAGGTTTTTGATTACTAAATCAATCTCCTTACCAGCAATTGTTCTGTTTAGGTTTTCTATTTCTTCCTGACTCAGTTTAGATAAGTTACAAGTTTCTAGTTTCATTTATTTTTGGTTATCCAATTTCCTGGCTTATAAACACTCTTAAGTAGTTTTCTTCTATGATCCTTTGTATTTCCATAAATTCAAGTGTAATGTCCCCATTTTGTTTGTATAGTCCTCTCTCTCCTCTTTTCTTGGTTAATCTAGCTAAAACCTGTCAATTTTTTATGTGTTTAAAAACAGCTCTTAATTTCATTGCCCTTTCTGTTGTCATTTTAGTTTCTATTTTTATTTATTTTGCTCCAAGCTTTTATTTTATTTTATTTTATTTCTGCCTGCCTGTTCATTTTGGGTTTAGTGTGTCCTTGTTTTCTAGGTCTTTGAAGTGTAATGATAGATTGTGTGTCTCAGATTCTTTTTTTTTTTTTTTTTGTAGTAATATATACATTTATTTATTTATTTATTATTTTATTTTATTTTTTCAGTGTTGCAAGATTCATTTTTCATGCACCACAACTCCATGCAATATGTGCCCTCCTCAATACCCATCACCAGGCTCACCCAACCCCCCACCCTCCTCCCCTCCAAACCGTCAGTTTGTTTCTCAGAGTCCAGAGTCCCTCATGGTTTGTCTCACACTCCAATTTCCCCTAACTCCTTTCTCTCCATCTACCTCGGTGTTAATCCTTATGCTCCGCAAGTAAGTGAAACCGTATGATAATTGACTGTCTCTGCTTGACTTATTTCTCTCAGCATACTCTCCTCCGGTCCTGTCCATGTTGATACAAAAGTTGGGTATTCATCCTTTCTGATGGAGGCATAATATTCCATTGTATATACAGGCTATATCTTTTCTATCCATTCGTCTGTGGAATGGCATCTTGGCTCTTTCCACAGTTTGGCTACTGTGGCCATTGCTGCTATGAACACTGGAGTGCATATGACTTTTCTTTTCACTACATCAGTATCTTTGGGGTAAACACCCAGTAGTGCAATTGCAGGGTCATAGGGTAGCTCTATTTTTGTTTAAGACTTTTTTGTTTTATTTATTTGACAGAGAGAGAACACATATAGGCAGAGAAGCAGGTGGAGAGAGAGGGGGAAGCAGGCTCCCCACTGAGCAGAGAGCCTGATGCAGGCCTCGATCCCAGGACCCTGAGATCATGACCCAAGCCGAAGGTGCCCGGGTAGCTCTATTCTTAATTCCTTAAAAAATCTCCGCACTGTTTGCTGTTTGCAAATGACACTACAGACAAAGGGCTGACATCCAAGATCTATAAAGAACTCCTCAAACTCAACACTCAAACAACAGATAATCATGTCAAATAAATGGGCAGAAGACATGAACAGACAGTTCTCCAAAGAAGACATAAAAATGGCTAACAGACACATAAAGAAATGTTCATCATCATTACCCATCAGGGAGATTCAAATCAAAACCACATTGAGATACCATCTTACACCAGTTAGAATGGCCAAAATTAACAAGTCAGTAAACAACAAGTGTTGGAGAGGGTGTGGAGAAAGGGGAACCCTCTTACCTTGTGTGTGGGAATGCAAGTTGGTGCAGCTATTTTGGAAAACAGTGTGGAGATTCCTTAATAGCAACATTTATATCAACATGTATCTTAGAATTGATTTTGTTGCATCCCTTAAGTTGTTCTATGTGTGCTTCCATTTTTATGTGTCTTGATTTTTTCTTTTCTTTTTAATTTGATCTAATTGTAATTTTCATGTATTTGTGAATGTTCCAAATTTCTTCCTGTTATTAATTTCTAGTTTTGTACCATTGTGGCTGGGAAAGATACTTGATGTATTTCCTATCTTCTTGAATCTGTTGAGGCATGTTTTGTGACCTAATATATAATCTATCCTACAATGGTCTATGTGCACTTGGGAAGAATATGTATTCTGTTGTTGTTGGATGGAATGTCATGTGTATAACCACTAGGTACACTTGGTGTATAGCATTCCTCAAATCCACAGTTTCCTTACTGACTCTCTTTCTGGGCTATATTATCCATTGTTGAGAGTGGAGCATTAATCTTCGGAACTATTATTATATTTTTATTCCTCCTTTTAGTTCTGTTAGTATTTGCTTTATATATTTACATGCTGTAATGTCAGGTGCATAACTACCTACAATGGTTACACCTTATTGATACATTTACCTTTACTAACATATAATGACCCTCTTTGTCTCTTATAACCATGTTTAGCTTATATTCTATTTTATCTCAGTATAGGTACCTCTGATTTCTTTTGTTTACCATTTGTTTAGAATATGATTTTCCATCTCTTCACTTCCAGCTTCTCTGTGTCCTTAATGTTAAAGTGAGTCTCTCCTAGGCAGCATGTTGTTGCATCTTATTTTTTATTTATTAAACCCTTCTATGTCTTTGGCTTAGAGAATTTAATCCATTTTCATTTAAAGTCATTGTTGAATGCTAAGGCTTACTACTGCCATTTATTAATTATTTTCTGACTGTAGATCCTTTCTTCCATGCCCCCTCTCTTGGCTGTCTTCTTTTGTAATTTGATGACTTTTTGTGGTGGTATGCTCTGACTCCTTTATTATAATCTTCTGTGTATCTACTAATGGGTTGACTTTTGTGACTGCCCTGAGGCTTGCATAAAACTTCTTACGGTTATCTTGTTTTAAGGTAACAACAACTCTGACAACATAGAAAACTTTGTACCTTTACTTCTCTTCTCTTCAACATTTTAGGCTATATGCAATGTCAAATTATTATTGAGTTATTTTTCATACATTTGCTTTTTAGCTTTTAAACTAGAGCTTGATTTTTATATTGCCATTACAATATTAGAGTATTTGAATTTGACACCATTTTTACTAACTTTATTGATGAGTTTTACATGTTCATATATTTTTGAAGTGTTAATTAGTATCCTTTCATTTCAGATGTAGAACATCCTACAGTATTCCTTGTAAAGAAGGTTTAATGGTGATGAACTCTGTCGGTTTTTGTTTGGGAGCCTTTATGTCTCCTTCATTTCTGAAGAGTAGCTCTGCTGGGTATTTTATTCCTGCTTGATAGGTTTTTGGGCTTTTTTTTTTTTAATATTTTTAATATAACATCCCAATCTCTATTGACCTACAAAGTTTATGCTAGGAAGACCACCGATACTCTTTTAGGCACTCTTTTGTAGACAATAAGTTACTTTTCTCTTTTTGGTTTCAAAATTCTCTTTTGCTTTTGCTTTTTGACATTTTAATGATAATGTGCTTCAATGTATCCCTTTGGGGTTAAACTTATATGAGGTCCTTTGAGCCTCATGAATCCTGATATCCTGATTTCCCTCCCCACATTTATGAAGGTTCCACCTATTGTTGGTTGTTTTTGTTTTTGTTTTGTTTTTGTTGTTTGTTTGTTTGTTTTTAAATAAGCCTTTTTACCTTTATCTTTTTCTTCACCATCCAAGATTTCCATCATGTCTATATTATTTCTGTGATGGTATCTCGTAGGTCCTGAAGGTTTTCTTCTCTCTTTTTCATACTGTTTTTTGCTTGTCCATTTAGATAATTTCAAACAATTTGTCTCTAGTTTATGGATTCTTTCTGCTGACTCATCAAGGCTAGTATTGATACTATTGAATATTTCAGTCATTACGTGCTTCAGCTCTATGATTTCTGCTTTTTTTATTTTATGGTTTCTGTTTCTTTGGTGAACTTCTCATTTTGCTTATGCATTATTTTCCCAATTTCATATAGTTGCCTGAGTCTTCTTATACTCTGCTGTACTACTTTAAGAAGATCATTCTGAACTATATGTCAGGTCATAGATCTGCATTTCTTTAGGGTCAGTTATTGGAGCATTATCAGTTTCTTCTGGTGGTATCATGTTTACCTAATTCCTTGTGATCCTTGTATCCTTGTGTTTGTATCTGTGCATTCAAGTAAGTGGTTTGTTCTTCCGTTCTTTATATATTTGTTTGGAAAGACCTTCCTTAGTTGTGTCACTTGGGGTATTAGATGGGTCAACTGGTGGCATCCATGGGCAGGTGGGATTTGTTTTGGGGATCTTTGTTGGATGAGACCAGTGCCTATAATCTGACGTGGTGGTATGCATGTAATTGGTTGGAGAGTGCCAGTGTGTAAGCTTTGTGGTAGGTTGGGCCTGTAGGCTGTGCTTTGTGCTCAGTTGGGCTCAGTATATGAGCTTTCTAGCTGGGCATGATGCCTACCTGTATGGAATCAGGTAGGGTTACTAGCTGAGCTCACTGCTATTACCTCTAATTGTCAGGGCCCCATGCTGTGCTCCCTGGTAGGGCAGTGCCACTTGTTGTATTCTATTATTGGACACAGCTATGAGGTCACCATATTTGGATGACACTCCTCGGACACCATATTTGGATGGAGGTAGTCACAGGTCAGGCTTTGAAGTCATATGAATACTCAGACTGTGCTCTGTGATCAGGAAGGTGACAAGCTGTGCCCTGACACTGGGCAGGCTGTTAAGCTAGACTTTGTGATCAAGTAGACTGTTGCTGTGTTCTGTGATTGGGTGACATGGCTGGCTTGTCTTTCTGGTCATGTGGGACTTCCAGCTATACCCTAAAACTGGGTGGCACTAGAGACTATGCTCTGCAGTTAGGAGGGTTCACTGTCCAGGCTCTCTGATCAGGTGACACTTCAGGCTATGTTCTGTGATTAGATGGGGGTCACTGGGTTTCCTGCTTGGGCAGTCCCTAGGCTATGTTTAGCAATTGCGCATGGTCATATGCTGAACTCTCTCCACTGCTGGCTGGGGTTGTAAGCTTGGCTCCATGGTTGGGTGGCTTTGAAGTCTGGGATCCAAGACTGCTCAAGCTCACCATTCAGTTTCCCTGGATATGAGGGCCATAAATTATGCTCAATGGTTAAGCAAAGCTTTTAGCTTGGTTCCCTGACCAGCCAGGCTCTAGGATATGTTCTGTGGCTGGCAGGGGTCTGTGACCATGTTTCTTGAAGCGGTGCATCCTGAGCAGTTGGGTGCAATTGAGAATTTGCTTTCCTCCTTTGGGAGACAGTAGGAAGTGCTTCATGACTGCGGGATATAGACAGACCCATTCTTAAAGAAGTGTTTGGTACAGACCATTCTGATTAGGCTACTGCAGTGACAATCTTCAGGTCAATCTCAATAAATAGAATTTAATTTCTATTTCTAATATAAAAAATAAAAATTGTAAATATGATGCATAGAAAAGTTAAATAAAGAAAAAATGTACAACACAATGAATTATGCAATATTCATTAAGATTAAGACATGGAATATTAGATTCACATAAGATGCTTCCCTGTGTATATTTTTCAATCCCAACCTCCTGCCTTGACCTCTTGTGTACAAAAAATGACATTCTTCTTTCCTCATTCTTGATTCTTTACTTTCTATTCATTTTTTTTCTCTTCTTTTTTTTTTTTTGCTCCTTTTTCAGTGGCTATAACATTCATTATGAAACTGAATACTAGTGATGACAATAGACAGCCTAGTGTCACTCCTGAACTCAAAAGGAAGCATATAGTGTTTACTATTAAGGCAATATTTATTTAAGTTATTGGTACTTAACTTTTTTATTAAAGAACATCTTTTTAATTCCAAATTTGTTAAGTGTTTTTTCATAGAAGATGACTAAATTTATTATGGCTCCATCAGAAAGGATGAATATCCAACTTTTGTATCAACATGGATGGGACTGGAAGAGATTATGCTGAGAGAAATAAGTCAAGAAGAGAGAGTCAATTACGACCTGGTTTTGCTTATTTCTGGGGCATAAGAAATAACACAGAGGACATAGGGAGATGGAGAGGAGAAGTGAGTTGGGGGAAATTGGAGGGGGAGAGAAACCACGATAGACTGTGGACTCTGAGAAACAAACTAATGGTTTTGGAGGGGAGGGTAGTGGGAGGTTGGGTGAGCCTGGTGGGTATTATGGAGGGCACGTATTGCATGGAGCACAGGGTGTGGTACATAAACAATGAGTTCTGAAACACTGAAAAGAAATTAAAAATAAATAAATAATTTTTTTAAAGAAGATGATTAATCTGACCAAACTCTTTTAAAAAAAATTTATTTAATCATTTTCAGCATAACAGTATTCATTATTTTTTCACCACACCCAGTGCTCCATGCAATCTGTGTCCTCTATAATACCCACCACCTGGTACCCCAACCTACCACCCCCCCGTCACTTCAAACCCCTCAAATTGTTTTTCAGAGTCCATAGTCTCTCATGGTTCACCTTTTTTTTGCATCTGTTTAAACTGCCATATTATTTTCTTTTAATCTACTAATGAGACCAATTATACTGATCAATTTTCAAGCACTAAAGCATCCTTAAATCCCTGGAAGACACCAGTTTGGTCATATTATATTTTTCATAAAATGCAAGATTCAGTTTGCAAATTTGAAGAATCTGAGGAGGTATACGTTTATGAGTCAGCTTGTCCTACAATTTTCCTTTCTCATGTCCAGGTTGTGGTAACCTCATAAATGTATCTGGGAGTCTATCCTCTCTTTGGATTTTCTGTTTTTAACCAGTGTTGTATTCATGAGAAAGATTGTAAGCTTCCAAATGACATAATGTTCCTTAATTTAGTAACATTCATTAGTAACTGAGGCAGTGTGCTTTGCATTAATAGAGAGTTTACTATTTAGAAATTAGTGTGGGCAGTTGTTTGAGAGGTTCTATTGATAGTCCCAAAGACCTGTGACTGATCTTGGCCAAACTGATCCATTCTTACTAGAATGTATCTTTGATGTTGCCAATTATATGAAAGGCTTTTAGGGTATTAAAATATTTGGTTTCCTTTAGTGATGAGAGCTGTTTCTCCCAAAATACTCCAATGGACCAACCATTTTCTCTTCAAGTAACTGTAGTTGTTAGTTTCCGATGAATATATTTTCTGATGACTCCAAAATCACATTATTCCTTGCTAGAGGCTGAGGGTTCAGTGGAAAACTTTTGCCAAAGATTGTAGTTTGCACGCATAGAGATATTTGCTTAAAAAGTCATTTGGGTCATATGGCCGTTAAAGCACTGTTTGGATTTTGAAGGGACGGGGGGTGGGAGGTTGGGGTACCAGGTGGTGGGTATTATAGAGGACACAGATTGCATGGAGCACGGGATGTGGTGCAAAAATAATGAATACTGTTATGCTGGAAATAAAAAAAAAAAAAAAAAAAAAAAAAAAGCACTGTTTGGGATAGCCTGCTCCACAGCACTCAGAGTGTGTTTTTTGCTCCAGACTAAATTGAAAAATATATTTCGTTTTGGTTCCTTATAATACCCAGTGCTCATCTCAAGTGCCCTCCTTTTTTTTTTTTTAAATTTTATTTATTTATTTATTATTTTTTAAATCTTTACAACATTTTATTTATATTTTTTATTTAATTTCTTTTCAGTGTAACAGAATTCATTGTTTATGCACCACACCCAGTGCTCCATGCAATACGTGCCCTCCATAATACCCAGCACCAGGCTCCCCTAACCTCACATTCCCCGCCCCTTTAAAACCCTCAGATTGTTTTTCAGAGTCCATAGTCTCTCATGGTTCATCACCCCCTCCAAAACATTTTATTTTTGTAACAATATTTGGAAATAGTTATTGGTTATACCTATTTTGCTGATGAAGACACTAAGCTTCAAAGTGAGGATAACCACAACTTCTTTTAAAGTGTAATGAGAGCAGTTATTCTCAAAATTTGTGTAAAATTTGTATGTACATTATGTACAAAATGTAAAATTTATGTTCAAAATTATGAACTTCCTGTGGCATCTTGAAAAAATGCAAATTACTATTTGGTAGGTCTAGAGTGGGCCTACATTTCTGCATTTATTTTTCTTTTTTTTTTTTTTTCAGCATAACAGTATTCATTATTTTTGCACCACACCCAGTGCTCCATGCAATCCATGCCCTCTATAATACCCACCACCTGGTACCCTGACTTCCCACCCCCCACCCCTTCAAAACCCTCAGTGCCCATCACCCATTTACCCCATCCCATCACCCATCTCCCCTCTAGCAAGCCTGTTATTCCTCTCTATATAAGATTATCTTATGGTTTGCCTTCCTTTCTTTTTTATCTTATTTTTCCTTCCCTTCCCCTGTGTTCATCTGTTTTGTTTCTTAAATTCCACATATGTGTGAAGTCATATGATATTTGCCTTTCTCTGAATGACTTATTTTGCTTAGCCTAATACACTCTAGTTCTGTCCGTGATGTTGCAAATGGCAAGATGAGCTGATGAATGAATAAGAAGAAATGGTATATATATATATATATATATATATATATGCAATATTAGCCATCAGAAAGAATAAAATCTTGCCATTTGGGTGATGAACCATGAGAGACTCCTTCATATTTCTGTATGTGACTGATCAATAAACATTTATATTTATATTTAGGTATTTAGAATGTTCCCACTTTTGTGCCTCATTTATACTTACAGCATCTCCAACTTTTTCTCAATGCTGTGAATGTATCAGTAATTTACATTAGAATCAGTACAAGTTGGTGGAATTCTCAGTAACAAACATAATAAGTAATATTAGAGAGAAAGAAATAGGGATTTCCATATAAATTCCATCTATTTCAACTACATTTTGATAAATCATGAGTTTACAGATCCTCGATTTCAGAGAATCTGAGAGTAAAGTTGATTAACAATAAAGATGGACATAGTTTTGCTTTATTATACTTTTTGATTAGCATTCTTTTCTTGTTTTTAATATTTTTTAATTGTGGTAAAAGATACATAACAAAATTTCCTCTTTTAATGATGAAAATATTCTTGATTTAAGAATAGATACTTCATATAAATTGATATTCAAATATAGTCCCTTGAATAAACTCAAAGAAAATTAAGAATGAAATATATACAGTGTACTTCCGACAGATGATCTTGTTTAAGAAGGGATTAATTCTTGAGAAACTGGAATGGAACAAACTTTTTAAAATTATGCTTTGGAATTCCAGAAACTTGTCAACAATATTAAATGGAGGTGATCTTTACATATACTGACTTGTATTACTAGTCTTTGTTGAAAATTATAACTCATTACTCTTTGAAACAATTAGTTAATAGTTTAGCTAATTTTTCTGTGGCACAGTGTGTGACCTCAATAATAATTACTTAATTCATTCTTGAGGGGAGATAGTAGCTATGATTTTGGAATACATACTAGCAGAATCTCTCCTTGCAAAACTTGTTTATTTGATTCCTATATTAACATGTATTACTAATTCAATATTTTATGGATGAAGTGGTCCTTTTCTACTTTCTCAATATTCCATGATTTTGAAAACATTTAATCAAATTTAATTTTCCTATTAGACGATGATATTTCTTTTAAAATGCTATAAAATATTCCTTATAATTTTTTTCAGAGCATTTATTACTTCCTTATTTCTTAAACTATAAATAAAAGGGTTTAATAAAGGGATCACTATGGTATAAAAAACAGCACCAGGTATATCTTTATCCTCTTCTTTAACTGAATGTGGCCTAATGTACACAAAGATAAGAGAACCATAGAATATTGAGACAGCGAGAAAGTGGGATGCACAAGTAGATAAGGCTTTGCTTCTTCCCTCTTTGGATTTCATTTTGAAAATAGTGAAGAGAATGTAGAAGTAAGATATTAAGACACTAGCAACGGTGAAGAGTTGAATTGAACCTGCAAAGATAAATATCATCAATTCATTCATATAAGGGTCAACACAAGAGAGTCTATATAATGGTAAAACATCACAAAAAAAGTGATTAATTTGATTTGACCCACAGAAAGTTAGCCTAAAGAGAAAGCCTATTTGAATCACGGAATGTAGATTTCCAGCTATATAGGCCCCTGTGGTCATCTGAATGCAGAGTTTCTTTGACATCATCGTGTGGTACTGTAGAGGGCTACATATGGCCACATAGCGATCATAGGCCATTGCTGCCAGGAGAAAGCAATCTGCAGTTTCAGCAAGGCAGAGAAAATAAAATTGTGCCATGCACTCATAAAGGGAAATCATTCTGTCTTTAGAAAAGGAGTTCTCTAACATTTTGGGGGTGATGGCACAGGAACAACAGGAATCCATCAAAGCCAGGTTGCCCAGAAAGATGTACATTGGTGTGTGAAGACGACGCTCCATAAAAATCAATGCCATGAGACCAAGATTCCCCACCATAGTGATCACATAGATAGTGAGAAACACCACAAACAGGAGGCTCCTCATCTCTGGGCGATCTGTAAATCCTATGAGGATGAATTCAGTGGTCAAGGAGTAATTATCCTCAGTCATATCCACTTTCTCTGTTGAGATAGCAAATCTGGAGATATAAGATTAAGGGAAATTAGAGAATCTATTCCATTTACTATACCACCAAGAACCATAAGATACCTGGGAATAAACCTAACAAAAGGGGAAAGGATCTGTACTTGAGGAACGACAGAACACTCGTTCTGAAATTGAAGAAGACAAAAAAATTTGGAGTAGCATTCCATGCTCATGGATCAGAAGAATAAACATAAGATTGTAATTTAGAGTGTGCAAAACTTTCCTTCCAAATTTTTCTTTTTACAACAAAGAGAGAAGCTTCTTCAAACTCCTATTAGTATCTCTGGACACAGGCACACAAACCTCTAGGGGATAGCCATTCCCCTAAAATGTCAGCTTTATAACTGAACTCTGAAAATCAGCATTCCCATGAATATTTTTGTAATTCCAAGAAGAATGCTTACAGAGGAAAAGGTTTGTCTTTATGAATTCACGTATGGATAGTGTAGAAATCTAGCATTCTTATATTTGGTTCATGGTTGACAAAAAATTTCAGTGTCATTTTTGGTATTACAGATCCTTAAAATAAATTTAATATCAATTTTTATGTATATATTTCTTTTTTTTTTACTGAGCAAAAATTTTTCATATACGTTCCCAGTGACCTGAATCTTTGAAAAGGGCATACAACAGATATGTTAAATTTATACCTTAAGAATTGTATGAAGATCACAAAGGTTTAAGAATAGGACTTTAATCTTTAGAGAAAATTCCTTGAGATATTCAAGGATATAAATATCTATGTATTTTCATCTATCTCATCCCTTTTCCCGGTACTAGATCCATTTCCATAAAAACTGATTTTGTACATCTCATCATTCCTGTTGATTTTTTCCCAGATTTCTAAATCCTCCCATCTTTATGTAAAGCATAGTATACATATAATGCTCCTTAAGAAAGCTTTAACTAAATGCTCCAGACCACATTGATTTTCACTTCTTGCATCCTCAAGCATATCCTATATACCCTACACAATATAGAGTTGTTCATGTGTAATACTCATGGCTTTTAAAAAAAATGCATGTACAGTTTCTTTATTAGAATTGTAGACATTTGAGTTCAGCTATGACTTTTATTCCTCGTAGGAGTTATTTAATGCTATAGATGGGGAGAAAAGAAATACTGATCCCAGTCCTAGCTTCAAAGACCCGAGATAGGTGAACTTGTTGTCAGTGGACTATCACTGATCCTTAGTGACCATTTTGGTCTCCACAAATTGAGACTGCTAGTTTTGAAGAACATGCTACAAAGGAAATTCATGGAAATTTATCATGAAAAACGTTATGTGCCATTCTCTGACCGGAAGTGACCCAGCTAATATTGTCCTGCTTCCTAAGAAACTTATGTAATATTTTCTGAAGTATATCACAGTAGTTTGAAAGCTAATAAAAATAAGCTTGCCTGTATATTTTAGTTTTATAACACTTAGAGAAAAATCTTAAATCTTAATATGATTTTTGAGATGGGTTGCCTGGATGGCTAAGATATTTAAGCATCTTCCTTTGGTTCAGGTCATGATTCTCCAGGTCCTGGGACTGAGCCCCATGCTTGGCTCCCAGCTCAGTGGGAGTTCTCCTTGTTCCTCTCCCTCTGCCTGTCCCTCTGCTTGAGCTCTCTCTATCTCTCTGTTTCTCTCTCTCAAATGAATAAATTAAAAAAATCTTAAAATAAATATGATTTTTGAGAACAAATTTTGTTTTACCTCAAAGGCTCTCTTGTATTATTACTTTGGAATCCATTAGGATATTTTGACCAATGTGTCTAATTATGTAAATTCTATGGTCAAAATGGGTTTATTTTTCCATACTGAAAACATCAAAATAAAAGCACAGGCTGAATGTTTCACTTTCTTGTTTTAAAGTACTAAAGAGGGGCGCCTGGGTAGCTCAGTGGGTTAAGCCTCTGCCTTCGGCTCCGGTCGTGATCCCAGAGTCCTGGGATCGAGCCCCACATCGGGCTCTCTGCTCAGCGGGGATCCTGCTCCCACCTGCCCCTCTGCCTACTTGTGATCTCTGTCTGTCAAATAAATAAATAAAATCTTAAAAAAAAAATAAAGTACTAAAGATAAGCCATTTCATTATTCAGCGATGTTAGAAATAACTGTCAATGTACTTGCCTGAATTATGTAACAGAATTAAGCTGCACTCTTACCTGCATGTTCTGAAGATCTACCTTATAATCAGAAAAGGTTAGCATGAACTGAGTTCAAATCTCATGCTAATTTGCCATAGCCTTCAGCTGTGGGAAGACCTAGGAAGGTGAGAATTTGAAATCTGAGAACAATTAAAAAATGCCAACTAATTCAGATAAATCAATACTTACAGATGCTAGCAGTTAGGTAGATATATCTGAATACTTTCTTTGCCTGAATGCTCTGAGAATTTTTATAACATCACATTGCTTTTGTTTGTGTGTGATGTTAAGTCTCATATTATTTCAGGATATAAGTATTTGTCTCAGAAACATTTGGGATTAAAAGGATGAAAATCTGGAAGGCTACTAATAGTTCAGTGTCAATAATTATGTTCCTGCTAATGCAAAATTAGCTTTCCATCAAATGCTTATGGGACTTGCCTACAATGACCTCAGTGTACTTCTATGGGGAGATTCAGTTCCCAATACATTTTAACTCTGTGATATAAATTAAAGATGACCTGTGCGACCACGAGTTTAAAGTAAATGAACTTTGCTAAAGTCATTAAGTCATTTGATGATCATCTTGCTGATTCTTATGTAACTGACATCATTTCTAGAATTCTGTTCTTTATCCTGTGCATAAAATGTAAAATGAGCATAAGGGACTCTCAGGTAGGTTTAGAAAGTTACTGGAGAGAATAATAGGGTTTATGAAAGATGATTAGCATTTAGAAATGAGAACAAAAGTTGTGGTAGTGTTAGCTAGTCTCATCAACGCCTTCACCCTGATCTGAAGTTGTTCCCATGTATTGCAAAATCCTCATGGAAACTTTGCTCTTACCTTTAGCCACATATATGATTTACTGAGTTAATCTCTGTTCTTTTCAGTTACACCAACTCCTTTACTTTCTTACCCTGTTTTCACCCTTCACTCCACTAATCGTATAAATATACTGTATATTTAATAAAAATACTATATGTCATAGAGCATGTCTACAAGCCATCACTTTTTGCCTGCTGTTACCATTAGCTATAGACATAAGAGGGAGAGGATTTCTCTGTTACATTCATTCTTTCATTCCTAACACCTTGGACATTCATACTTTGTAGTGCTTAACAAATGTTTGTTGAACAAGTAAAAAAATGATAGTCTACTGCTCAGGAATTTGAAATGGTCTTTAATTAGTTTCAAACCAAATACTTTCTTCTTTTTTTTAAGGGTTTCTTAAAATCTGTTTTAGGTTTTTTTTTTTTTAAATTTTACTTATTTATTGAAAGAGAGTAAGAGAGAGAAAGAAGGAGCAGGTGTGGGGTAGAAGGAGAAGGAGAGAGAGAAGCCAATCCTCTGCTGAGCAGAGAGCTGGACATGTGGCTCTGGGGCTTGATTCCAGGGCTCCAGGATCATGACGCATGCTGAAGGCAGACACTTAACTGACTGAGCCACCCAGGCATCCCCAAATTCATTTTTCTTATTTTGGTATTCCAGATGCTCCACAGTCAACTTGTGTCTTATCTATCTCTTTCCTTTCTTCCTCTTACATCAGGGCACTTGGACATGTGCTTTCCTTCAAGGCCCTTCTGGGCAGTTGCTTCAACTAATTCACTTTCAATGTTTCCCTCATCTAAAACTCCTTCTCTCTTTCCTTCCATCTCAGTACTACTCATCCTTGAACTCAAATCAGATCTCCATGGGGACTTTCCTAGGTCCTTGTAACAGAGAATTGATTCTTTCCTTTCCTGATGTACATGATACTTCTCTGTTTTTATAATGCATTCACTTCCATATCACGTGTGATTCATATGTGTCTTAATTGGTAAAAGTCTTGACTGCATATTAAGTCACCAATTATGTCATGCATCTTTCTGAGAAACTGACTACAAACTGAGCTAGATCCTGCTGCATTAACTCCTGACATTATCATTCTGTTTCACTTTTATCAGGTACTTTCAATATGCAGAATATTGGAAAAGACAATGGAGAGTGTGTGCACAGGACGTGAAAATGGTGGGGATATCTTCCTAGTTTTTATATATGGCTCCTGACAAGATGCTCACCATCTAGTGGGCAGAAAGAAAGGGACTTACATTGCTAACCAGTGTACAATTTAGGCTGTAATAGAAAAGAAGTGTCTGTACTGTCATTTACAAATATCTTCTCCCATTCTGTGGGTTGCCTCTTTGTTTTCTTGACTGTTTCCTTTGCAAGTGACAGTACAGTCAAAAGGTTGATATCCAGGATCTATAAAGAACTCATCAAACTCAACACACACAAAACAGATAATCATCTAAAAAAATGGGCAGAAGATATGAACAGACACTTCTCCAATGAAGACATACAAATGGCTATCAGACACATGAAAAAATGTTCATCATCACTAGCCATCAGGGAGATTCAAATTAAAACCACATTGAGATACCACCTTACACCAGTTAGAATGGCCAAAATTAGCAAGACAGGAAACAACATGTGTTGGAAAGGATGTGGAGAAAGGGGAACCCTCTTACACTGTTAATGTGAATGCAAACTGGTGCAGCCACTTTGGAAAAGTGTGGAGATTCCTCAAGAAATTAAAAATAGAGCTCCCCTATGACCCTGCAATTGCACTACTGGGTATTTACCCCAAAGATGCAAATGTAGTGAAAAGAAGGGCCATCTGTACTGCAATATTCAGAACAGCAATGGCTGCAATCACTAAACTGTGGAACAAGCCAAGATGCCCTTCAACAGACGAATGGATAAAGGGGATAAAGGATAAAGGAGACAAATGGTCCATATATACAATGGAATATTACACAACCATCAGAAAGGATGAATACCCAACATTTGTATCAACATGGTTGGGACTAGAGGAGATTATGCTGAATGAAATAAGGCAAGCAGAGAAAGCCAGTTATCATATGGGTTCACTTACTTGTGAAGCATAAGGAATAAAATGGAGGACCTTAGAAGAAGTAAAGGAAAAGTGAAGCGGGGTAAATCAGTGGGGGAGATGAAACATGAGAGACTGCAGACTATGAGAACCAAATTGAGGGTTTTGATGGGGGGGGGGAGTGGGTGAGCCTGGTGATGGGTATTTGGGAAGGTACATATTGCATAGAGCACTGGGTGTTTTACATAGAGAGTGAATCTTGGAACACTACATCAAAAATTAATGACATAGTGTATGGTGACCAGCATTACATAATTAAAAAAATAAATAAATAATAAATAAATAAATATATATCAAATTTCAATGAACTTTGGAAGATCATTTTTTAATGTAGGTGATAAAATCTGTTTCTGAGCTTTTAAAAAAAATCCAAATCTGAAAAAATTTAATATGTTACTCATATAATTTTTACCTAGAAAATCCTATCAAGATATATGGGAACATCCCAAATACGTTTTCAAAATTCTGTCTGCATTGCATGATTTCCTTTTGGAAAACAATTGCTTTCTACTTAAATATGACAGTTATATCAAAGGACAAAATAAAAATGTTAATGACTTTTGAAGCAGCAAATTTAGAGTGCTTGTCTTTTATTAGCAGAAAAGTAAATAACTCCTCCTAAAATTAACAAATTTTTAAATATTAACATAAAGATCAAAAGAACAAGAAATAAAAAGTATTTCTAAGGATGTAGAGAAGAAGGAACTATTGTGCACTTTTTTAGGTTCTACGTATTAGTGAGAAACAGGATTTGTCTTTCCCTGTCTGAATATTTCACTTAGCATAATGCCCTCAAGTTCCATCTATGTTGCCAAAAATAGCAGGATTTTCTCCTTTATTATGACTGAATATTTCATTTTATGTATATATCTATGTGTCTGTGCATATTTATGTGTATATGTTTACATATACATACCCACACACACATTTTCTTCATTTGTTGATGAACACTTAGGTTGTTTTCATGTCTTAGCTATTGTGAGTAATGCTGCAATAAATATGGGGATGAAGGTACATTTCCAAAATAGTCAGTTCATTTTCTTTGGATATATACCCAGATAGGGATTGCTGCTGGATCAGATGGTAGTTCTATTTTTTAATGTTTTGAGAAAATTTTATACTGTTTTCCACAGCAGCTATACCAATTTACAATCTCACAAATAGTGCACCAAGTATCCTTTTCTTCACATCCTCACCAATGCTTCTTTCTTGTCCCCTGAAAATAATCGTTCTGATAGGTGTGAGGTGATATTTAATTGTTTTGATTTGCTTTTCCCAGATGATGAATAATGGTGAGCAACTTTCCACAGGCTTGTTGGCCATTTGTATGGTTTCTTTGGAAAAAAAAGTCTATTCAGGACCTCTGCTGATTTCTAATCAGATTATTATTAGTAGTATTTTGCTAATAAGTTAAAGGAGTTCCTTATGTATTTTGGATATTAACTCTTTTTCAGATATATGGCTTGCAAATATTTTTCTTTTTTCCATGGTTTCCTTTTTCATTTTGCTGATCATTTCTTTTGATGAGCTTTTTAGTTTGAAGCAATGTTTATTTCTGCTTTTGTTGTTTGGGCTTTTTGTCAATACATCCAAAATATCATTGGCCAAGGCCACTACCAAGAATCATTTTCTATGTTTTTTCTAGGAGTTTTATGGTTTCAGGTCTTTATGTCTTTAATCCATTTGGAGTCAAATTTTTGAGAGTTGTCTAAGCTAATGATTAAATTTTAGTCTTTTGCCTGGGAATATCCAGTTTCCCTAACATTATTTGCTGAAAAGATCTTGACTCCTTTTTCAAATATTAGTTGACTGTGTGTGTTTTTATATCTGGCTTTTAATTCTGTTTCATTGTTTATGTAACCATTTTTATACCACGGTTCCATACTGTTTAAATTACTATAGATTCTTAGTTTATAATCAAGAAGTCTGATGCTTCCAATTTTATTCTTCTTTCACAAGATTACTTTTGCTTTTGGATTCTTTTGTGGTTGCATAAAAACTTTAGGATTTTTTTCTTTTTATGAAAATTGCCACTGGAATTTTTATAAGAATTGAATTGTATCTATATATGACTTTGGGTAGCATGGACATATTAACAATATTAAATTCTTCCATTCCATGAACATGAGCTATTGTTCTACTTATCTGCATATTTTCCAGTTTCTTTCATCAATGTCTTATAGTTTTCAGTGTGCAAATTTTTCACCTCCTCGGTTCAATTTATTTCCAAGTATTTTGTTGGTGTTCAATGATATTGATAAATGGTATTATATTCTTTCTCTTTCAGCTATTTTGTCATTAGTAAACAGAAATGCAACTGATATTTATATGTTGATTTGTGTTATCATGCAATTTTATTTAATTTTTTCATTACTTCTAACTGTTTTGGTGGTATTCTTAGAGTTTTCTACATATAAGATTATGCTATCTGCAAACAAGGACAATTTTATCTCCTTCTTTCCTATTTGAATCACTTTTATTTATGTTATTCTTTTAACCTAATTACTATGGCAAGGATTTCTAGTACTGTGTTGAATAGAAGTGATTAGGGTGGCACCTTTGTGTTCTTCCTGATTTTTGAGCGTAAATTTCAGCTTTTCACTGTTGCATAAGATATTAACTGTGTGCCTGTCGTATATGGCCTTTATTATGTTGAGACACAATACTTCTTCTTTTTTTTTTATATTTTATTTATTTATTTGACAGACAGAGATCACAAGTAGGCAGAGAGGCAGGCAGAGAGAGAGGGGGGAAGCAGGCTCCCTGCTGAGCAGAGAGCCCAATGTGGGGCTCCATCCCAGGACCCTGAGATCATGACCCGAGCCGAAAGCAGAGGCTTTAACCCACTGAGCCACCCAGGTGCCCCGAGACACAATACTTCTAATTCAAAGTGTTGAGAGCTATTGTCATGAAAGGATGTTGAATTTTGTCAAATGCTTTTTCTGCATCTATTGAATGATCATATGATCTTTATCTTTCATTCTATTAATGTGGCATATCACACTTACTGATTTGTGGATGTTGAACCATACTTGGATCCAAGGGAGAAAGCCCACTGGATCATGGTGTATTTGATCCTTTTAATGGATCCTGTTGAATTCAGTTTGCTGGAATTTTGCTGTGTATTTTGCTTAAGTATTTATCAGGGATATCGTCTTGTACTTTTGTTTTCTTCTAGTGTTCTTATCTGATTTTGGTGTCAAGGTAATGCTGGCTTTAAAAAACTTGAGTTTGAACACATTTCTTTCTTTTTTTGGAAGAGTTTTAGGAATGGCATTAACTCTTCATTAAATGTTTGGTAGACTTCCCCAGTGAAACCACCTATTCTTGAGCTTTTCTTTGTTGGGAGGTTTTTGATTACTAATTCAATTTTCTTACTATGTTATTGATCTGTTCATGTTTTCTGTTTCTTAATGGTTCAGGCTTGGTAGATGGTATGTTTCTAGAAATTTATGCATTGGTTTATGTTATCCAATTTTCTTCCATTTGGTTGTTCCTCATAGCTTCTTATAATCCTTTATGTATTCGTAGTGTCAGTCATACTGTCCCCTCTTTCATTTAAAACTTTATTTAAGTCCTTTTTCCTTTTCTTGGTTAATAGAGCTAAAGATTTTTTGTTTGTTTGTTTATCATTCAAAAAACAAACTTATTTTTTATTGGTCTTTTCTATTGTATTTCTGGTGTCTTTTATTTCTGCTCTAATCCTTACTATTTCCTTCCTTTTCCTAACTTTGGGTTTAATTTTTAATTTTCATTTTTCTTCTTTTTCTAATTCTTTGAGATTTAATATGAGATAGTTTATTTGAAATATTCCTTTTTAGTTCAATTAAACTTTGGGTTTAATTTTTAATTTTAATTTTTCTTCTTTTTCTAATTCTTTGAGATTTAATATGAGGTAATTTATTTGAAATATTCCTTTTTAGTTCACATTGATCGCTCTAAACTTCCACTTAAGAATCATTTTTGCATGATCTTGTATGTTTTAACATGTTGTGTTTTTGTTGTCAAAAGAAGCTTTCTGATTTCACTTTCATTTCTGCTTTGACTTCAGTAGTGTGTTGCTTAATTTCCAAATATTTGTGGATTTTCCAGTTTTATTATTGTTACTAATTTTCAGCTTATCATTGTGGTTGGAAAAGATACTCAATATGATTCTGCTATTTTTTATAATTATTCCAATATTCATAAAATTGCTAAGGCTTACTTTGTGGCCCGACTTATGATCTATCCTACAGAATGTTCCATGTGGCTTGAGAAGTAGGTATATTCTGGTGTTATGAAATAGAATGTCCTGAATAAAGTGCTTACATTCATTTTCTCTATCGTGTTATTCAGTTCTGCTATTTACTAATTGATTATTGGTCTGGATGATCTATCCTGTGCTGAATGTGAAGTATTGAAGTTCCCTTCTATTTTATAATGGCTGTCTGTTTCTTAATTTCTGTTAATATTTGTATTATATATTCATGTGCTCCAATGTTGGGTGGATATGTTTACAACTATGAATTGACGCATTTATCATTATATATGACTTCTTTGCCTTCTCTTATTGATGTTGACAGAAATTCTGTTCTATCTGATATCACTGTAGTCATTTGGTTATCATTCTTATGATTACTCTAAGTGTGCTTTTAAAGGTAAAATGAATTTCTTATAGGTAGCGTATTTTTGGATCTTGTTTTGTGTTTTTCTTTTTATTCATTCAGCCACTCTGTCTTTTAATTGTAAAATTTAGTCCATTTACATTTAAAGTAATTATGGGTAAGTAATGACTTACTATTGTCATTTTGTTAATGCTTTCTCATTTTTTTAGTGCCTTTGACCCTTTCTTCCTCCCTTGCTGTCTTCCTATGTGATTTATCTTTTTATAGTCATATGCTTTGTTTTCTTTTTATCTTTGATGTGTATCTACTGTAGGTTTTTTGTTGTTGTTACCATGAGGATTAAGTAAAACATTTTATAGATCTAACAGTCTATTTTAAATGATAAAAATTCCCTTCAAATGCATATGAGAGTATACCTTGGGTTCTGTTCTCACGTTTTATGTTATTGTCACATTTTGCATCTATTTCTATAGTGCATCCAATTTTTAAATTTTATTTTTTCAGTGTTCCAAGATTTATTGTTTATGTACCACACCCAGTGCTCCATGCAATATGTGCCCTCCTTAATACCCACCACCAGGCTCACTTAACCCCATATCCCCTCTCCCCTCCAAAACCCTCATTTTGTTTCTCAGGGTCCAGGGTCTCTCATGGTTCATCTCACCCTCTGCTTTCCCCCAATTTACTTTTCCTTTCCTTCTTCTATTGTCCTCCATGTTATTCCTTATGCTCCACAAAAAAGTGAAACCATATGATAAGTGCCCCTTTCGGCTTGTCTATAGTGTATCCTTTAAGAAATTATTGTGTCTATAGATATTTTAAATATTATTATTTTCTCACTTTTCTACTAGAGATAAAAATGGTTTACATATTGCCATTATACCTTAGGACAGTCAAAATTTGGCTACATATTTACCTTTGTAGGTCAGTTTTATACTTCTATATGTTTGCATGTTGTTGCTTAGTGTCCTTTCATCTTCTCCTGAACAACTCCCTTTAACTCTTCTTGTAAGGGGATCTAGTGGTGATGAAATCCCTTAGTTTTTGTTTGTCTGAGAATGTCTTTATTTCTCCTTCAGTTCTGAAGCATAATTTTACCAGGTATGGCATTCTTAGTTGGCAGGATCTTTTTCTCTCAGTCTTTGACTATATCATTATACCTCCTCCTGGTGTATAAATTTTCTGCCGAGAAATTTGCATATAGCCTATGGGGGTTCTTTGGTAGATCACAAGTCATTTTGCTCTTACTACTTTCAACATTCTCTTATTGTCTGTTATTTTGATCCTTTGTTTATATTGTGTCTCAGATCTTGGGTTGATCATGCTTAGGGTCCTTTCAGTTTCTTGTCCCTTGCTATCCATATCTCCCAAGATTTGGAAGTTTTCAGCTACTATTTCTTTAAATAAGCTTTCAGGCCCTCTCTTTTTCTTCATCTTCCTGAATACTAGTGAAACAAGTTTTCATTTATTTCATGATATTGTATAATTAACATGGACTTTTTCCACACTTTTTCATTCTTTTTTTTTTCCTTTTTGTTCCTTTAACTGGCTTAGTCCATATAATCTGTCTCTAATTATGTTGATTCTTTCTTCTGAATGAGTAACTCTGTTGTTAAAATTCTTTATTGAATTTTTCATTTCTGTCATTGTATTCTTCAACTCCAAGATTTGCTTGCTTATTTTTCATGGACATTATTTTTTGGTTTGTTTGTTTTTTTATTTATTATGATTTTTAAAATTTTTTAATAAACATATATTGTATTATTAGCCCCAAGGGTACAGGTCTGTGAACCATCAGTTTTACACACTTTACAGCACTCACCATAGCACATACCCTCTGCAGTGTCCATAACCTCACCACCCTCTCTCTATCCCCCTCCCCCAACCACCCTTCGTTTGTTTTGTGACATTAAGAGTCTATTATGGTTTGACATGGACATTATTTAAAAAAAAAATTATTAATTTATTTTAGAGAGAGAGTGAGGACATGACTGTGGAAGAGACCAGAGGGAGAGGAACAAGCAGACTCCACACTGAGTGGAGAGCCTGTTCCAGGGCTCAAACCCAGGACCTTGAGATCATGACCTGAGACTAAGCAGACACTTAAGTGAATGAGCCACCCAGGTGGCCCTATTGTTTCTATCTTCCTGTTAAACTTCTGATTTTGTACATTGTTTCTTCATTTCATTTAGTTACCTATTCTGTTGAATTTCTTTGTGTTTCTTTTAGATAATTATTTTGAATGCCTTGTCAGGAAAACTATAGAGCTCTGTTTCTTTGGAGTTGATTACTGGGTTAATTAGCGTTTTGTTGCTGTTATGTCTGCATGATACTTCATGATCCATATAGCCATACATTAGTGTCTGTTGATTTGAGGGAGCAAACACTTCTTCCAAGTCATTACCGACTATGTTGACAGGTAAAGATTTTTTTCCTCATTTGTTCCCCATGTCAATAGGATTAACCACAAAAAAGCTGATTACAAACGAGTTGTGCTGGTTTGTAATCAGCTATGAAGCTGTTGCGGAGCCTGCAGTGAGGACCATGATTGGCAGTCTTTCTACCAGGCTTTCAGGAAGTTGTTGATCCTGTATGGTATGGGGTGGATGGGACTTTCTTCCGTACCTTGTTTGGAGGAGTGGCACTGAGACAGCTAACTGTTTCAAGGTCTACAATTGGGTCCTCAGACATTAGGCCCATTAACAGCTATGCAGACATGCTTAGATCCCACTACACTCGAGGAGGGCTCCTGCCAGGGCACTGCATAGGTTCCTGGGTGGGTCTTGGGCCATGGCTGAGAGGGGCTGGAAATGACTGAACCACAGGACTTGTTATCTGTTCTACAGCCAAGACTGAGATATGCAGATTTGGCTCTAGAAGCATGGGTAGGCATGTCTCCTGCCAGTTTCTGGGAAGACTGGACTATCTGTGACCATGGTTGAGGAGACTAGAGTTGAGTATAGAGTCTTTCAGTATCTCTGGAAGTGCAGATGGAAAGATCTTCAGCTGGGACCCTGTGCTACCACTACTGTTCACAGACCGTAGCTAGAAAGGGCTCTTTTGCAATTTCAGGGTGATACAGACACAATGTCTCCTGCTGCTTCCCTGGGCCAGCAATTCTGCTTATAGATTGAACTATGAGGGTTGAAGCTAAGGAAGGTCCCTTTAAGATCTCTGAGGGCTCTGATGCTCAGCTGTGAGCATCTCCTATCTTGTCCCTGTGCCAACAGAACTGCTTCTGAATTATGACTGGGAGATCAAAGCCAAGTATAGGGCATATTAGCATCTCCAGGGGTGTAGACAGGAGTTTCTCCAATTGTAACTCTGGACTCTCAGGACTTCTGGAAGACTGTGACTAGAAGAATGCAGGAGGAATTTAGGGCCCTTTCAGGACCTCTGGAGGTGTAGACAAGAGTGTCTCCTTTTGGGAGCCTCAGCCAATAAAAATGCTCACGGAGTACAAGGGTGTGGGCTGGAACTGTTATAGGGTCCTCTCAGGATCTATAGTCATACCAAGTCTAGTGAGCTTATTTATAGAAGCCTCTGGAACACAGCTTAGAGGAGCTGGAGACTTTTCATGGACAACTTCCGGGACCATAGCAGGGCAGAGGTTTGTGTGCTTATATACTGATGTGCAGGTGATTGTGACAACTCCTGGGTCCTTTGGGTGTATGGTGCTGGTAACATAACTAAAGCTAAATAAAGCTGTATCAAGTCCTCAGAGGTGAAACTGCTTCTGGGTCTGCAGCTGGGATCACAGTCAGTGAGTAAACTTCCTTGGCACAAGACTGCTTTCTCAAAGCAGTTCTCCTAGGTTGTAGACTGCACCAGGGTTTTACAATCTCTTACCTGGATCTGAAGGCCCTCTAGTCTGTGAATGGATGTGAAATTGTCATTGAGCAAGGGATGTCTTATTCAGCCATTTTGATGATGTCCCATGGCAAATTTTTGAGAGTGAAATTAATGAGATTGAGGAGTTTAAATAAGGCAGCTGAGAGAACAGGAAAAAGCTGGAAAAAAAACAGTTAAAAAATTTTACAGCTTTATTGAGATATAATGTATATTGTATATGCAGTAAGATCTATTTAAGAGTATTATTTGATAAATTTTAGAAATGGTATGCAGTTGTGACACAACCATCATCGAATTTTAAAACAATAATAAAGATAAAAAATAAATAACTGAGTAGAGGAGACAAGATGGCGGGGAAGTAGGAGGAGGCGCCATTTCAATCTGTACCCTAAAGTGAGCTGATTACCTACCAAAGAACTCCAATCACCCATGAAATCAGCCTGAGATCAGAATTATACACGTCTGGATCTCTACAGGGGCAGAAGACGCCAGTGGACAGGTAAAGCAGAGTGGGAATGTCGGACTGATATCGGAAGATAAAAAAAAGGCGGAGGGAGCCACCAGAGGTAAAATATTGGAAAGTAATACCCCTAATACAAGAGTGCCCTGCATCTGGGGACCAGCATTAACTTGGAGACTGGTTGAAAGCACTCAAAAAGAGCAAAGGATTGCGGGGGGTAATTGTGGGAATTGGGGTAGCTAAGGCAAAGGGCTTAAGTCCCCGGACCCAGGACAGCCTCCCTGGTGTGAGCCAGAGAGAGTGCGATGGAGAAGCCAGGTCTTGGTCCCTGAGCCACCAGTGCACCGAAAACAGGTGGGGTCCGGCTCCTGTGAGGGACTGGGAGCCTCGCCAGATGGCAGAATGCTGAGCCATGCTAACAGAGCCTGAGATGCGCAGCCCATCATCCTCCCCTCAGAGAGGTGTGTGAAGGCCCAGGCCCGGCGCTCTTAGACCTGCGCCATTCTATCAGAGCCTGAGATGCGCGCATGCCCCAAACCCTCACCTGGGTGCACATAAGCCCTGTGCTCTTAGACATGGAAAGACCAGCCACTCCCAGCCCAGGCAAGCGGGAAAAATCTCAGTGTGCGATCGCTGCTTGGAACCTCTCTGGCAGTCTGGAGCTGCCCAGACAGCCACCACTGCCGTGGTTTGGGGTACAAACAGAAGATCCTGCATCCCCAGGGACCGAGATTCAGAACCTGCTCTGCCAGTGGCCAAGGGGGAATTCATATTGGCTCTGCAGCACCTGCAGGGGACCAGACTGAGGCTTCTCTCTGAGAGGGAAGTCAGGGTGCAGTTTGCTTTCCTCTGAACCTACAAAAACCATCAAAAGTGGTCAAGGCGAGAGAAAAAAAAGTGAACAAACATAAAAACCTCCAGAGAACAAAAGCCTGAAAAAACCGGTTTCCTCATAGCCCACCCCCTTGAAGGGGGCGGGAGGACTTAACTCAGGGAACATCATTGACTGAAAACCCACGTGGCAGGCCCCTCCCCCAGAAAACCAACCAGGAAAGGAAAAAAAAAAAAAAAAAGACTACAAGAGAACAACCACCACTACTTCATAGGACAACTTTTATTTTTAACTTGTTCCCAGTATTCTGGTTCATTTTTTTTATATAGATAATTTTTTTAACCTATTTACCGTCACAGTGAAATTTCCAGTACATCAAATTCCCTAATAACCTTCTAACCTCAACTTTTTGATACAAATACCTGTGTTTTTCTTTTGCATTTCTATTTTTTAATTTTTTTAAATTTTAGTTTACTTTAGTTTATTCCTTTTTTAGTTTTATTTTCTAATATTCATATACAGTTAAACTTCAATGTAATCCCCTTTCCCCAATCAATGCTACCCCTATAGGTAAAACAATTTTTAATCCCCCTTTATCTTAGGAAAGTTGAATCCTTTAACAAAGATACCAAGATACATCCAGGAAGAATCAAAACGACCTTCCTTGCCCACACTGAGAATTTATAACCACTCTCCCATCTTTTTCTTCCACAAGTGTTTCTGTGTTTTTGTGTTTGTCCTGATTCTTATACTTGGGGTTCTTTTTGATGAGGTTCTTCCTTTATTTGCTTTTATATATATATATATTTTTCTCTTGTCATATACTTATATCAGTCTTTTTGTTTGTCTGTTTTTGTTTGTATACTTCATAAATCTTACCTTGGAGCCTATTTGGGCTGAACCTTCTCTTTTATCTTCCCTTTTTTTCCCTGTCTCTCTCTCTTTTTTCTTTTTCTTTTCTTTTTTCTCTTGTTTGGGTGGGGAATCCTGATTGCTCAGTAGTGTTCCAGGGTGAACCTTGACTGCACCATGGCTGATACTACAACTACATCTATTCAGTCATCTCTCACCAAAAAGACTAGGAGGAGGAATGCCCAACAGAAGAAAAATAGAGAGGATGGTCCTTCTGCAACAGAGCTAATGGCTATCATCATAGACAATATGTTGGAAAGAGAATTCAGACAAACAATTATCCAGGCAATAGCTAGGTTGGAGAAAGCCATGGATGACCAAACAGAATTGATTAGGGCAGGACTGAAAGCGACCAGGGATGATGTTCACAATGTTAGGGCAGAACTGAAAGCCACCAGGGATGAGGTTCACAATGCTCTCAATAAGTTCCAATCTAACCTAAACTCTCTCAAAGCTAGGGTAACTGAGACAGAAGATAGAATTAGTGATCTGGAGGACAAATAGATAGAGAGAAAGGATCAGGAGGAAGCCTGGAACAAACAGCTTAGAAGCCACGAAAACAGAATCAGGGAAATAAATGATGCCATGAAATGTTCCAATGTCACAATTATTGGAATCCCTGAAGGGGAGGAGAAAGAAAGATGTCTAGAAGATATAGTAGAACAAATTCTTCATGAAAATTTTCCCAATCTCACGAATGGAACCAGCGTTCATGTACTAGAGGCTTAATGGTCTCCACCCAAGATTATACATTCCAAAAAAAATCAAGGCACCTGATGGTCAAATTGAGGAATCATAATTGTAGATACGATCTCTTGAAAGCCACTAGGACAAAGAGGCTCCTTACTTACAGAGGAAAGCCCATCAGAATAATGTCAGACCTGCCCACAGAGACCTGGAAAGCCAGACAGGGCTGACAAGTTATATTCAGGGCACTAAATGAGAAGAACATGCAGCCAAGAATACTTTATCCAGCAAGACTGAGGTAAAAAGTTTCCAAGACCGGCAAGGCTTAAAAGACTATGCAACCACCAAGCCGACACTGCAGAAAATATTAAGGGAGTTCTATAAAAGAGAAAAAATCCTAAGAATAGCATTGAACAGAAATATAGAGACAATCTACAGAAAGAAATAATTCAAAGGTAACACGATGTCAATAAAAACGGATTATGGACATTGGGGAGGGTATGTGCTTTGGTGAGTGCTGTGAAGTGTGTAAACCTGGTGATTCACAACCGGTACCCCTGGGGATAAAAATATATGTTTATAAAAAATAAAAAATTAAAAAAAAAAACGTATCTCTCAATAATCACTCTCAATGTGAATGGCCTAAATGCGCCCATAAAACAACACAGGGTTGCCGATTGGATAAAACGACAGGACCCATCCATATGTTGTCTACAAGAGACCCATTTTGAACCTAAAGATACACCCAGACTGAAAGTGAAGGGATGGAGAAGCATCTTTCATGCCAATGGTCTTCAAAAGAAGGCCAGGGTAGCGATTCTCATATCAGATAAATTAGATTTTAAACTAAAGACTGTAGTCAGAGAAAAGAAGGACACTACATAATTCTTAAAGGGACTATCCACCAAGATGATCTAACAATTGTAAATATCTATGCCCTCAATATGGGAGCAGCCAATTACATAAGAAATCTGTTAATCAAGATAAAGAGTCATATTGATATGAATACATTAACAATAGGAGATCTTAACATGCTTCTCTCAGAAATAGATCATAGAAGCAGAAAATCGATAAAGAAACAAGAGCATTGAATGACACATTGGACCAGATGGACCTCATAGATATATACAGAATATTACACCCTAAAACAACAGAATATTCATTCTTCTCAAGTGTACATGGAACCTTCTCAAGAGTAGACCACATACTGGGTCACAAATCAGGACTCAACTGATACCAAAAGACTGAGATTATTCCCTGCATATTCTCAGATCACAATGCTTTGAAACTGGAGCTCAATCACAAGGAAAAGTTTGGAAGGAACTCAAACACCTGGAAGCTAAAGAGCACTTTGCTTAAGAATGCTTGGATCAACCAGGAGATCAAAGAAGAACTTAAACAATTCATGGAAACCAATGAGAATGAAGACAGTTTGGTCCAAAGCCTATGCGATACAGCAAAGGTGGTTCTAAGAAGGAAATACATAGCCATCCAAGCCTCCCTCAAAAAATTTGAAATATCCAGAACACCAGCTGTCTCTACACCTTAAAGAATTGGAGAATCAACAAATCAAACCAACTCCACACATAAGAAGGGAAATAATCAAGATTAGAGCAGAGATCAATGAGGTAGAAACCAGAGATACAGTAGAATGTATCAATGAAACTAGAAGTTGGTTTTTTGAAAGAATCAATAAGATTGATAAACCATTGGCCACACTAATCCAAAAGAAAAGAGAGAAAGCCCAAATTAATAACATTATGAATGAAAAGGGAGAGATCACAACTAACACCAAGGAAGTAGAAACAATCATCAGAAGTTATTATCAACAGTAATATGCCAATAAGCTAAGCAACCTAGATAATGGATGCATTCCTGGAAAGCTATAAACTCCCCAAACTGAACCAGGAAGAAATTGACAACCTGAGTAGCCCGATATCTAGTAACAAGATTGAAGCAGTGATCAAAAACTTCCCAAAAAACAAGAGCCCAAGACCTGATAGATTTCCTGGGGAATTCTACCAAACTTTCAAAGAAGAAATAACACCTATTCTCCTGAATAGGTTTCAAAAAATTGAAGCAGAAGGAAAACTTCCAGACTCTTTCTATGAAGCCAGCATTACCCTGATCCCCAAACCAGGCAAAGACCCCACCAAAAAGGAGAATTTCAGACCAATATAACTGATGAATATGGATGCTAAGATTCTCAACAAGATCCTAGCCAACAGGTTCCAACAGCACATTAATCTTTTAATGTGCTGAGAGATTCTTTAAGAGATTCTTTAAGAGAATCTCGACCATTCTCTTAGACTGTACACAAAGATAAACTCAAAATGGATAAAAGACCTCAACGTGAGACAGGAATCCATCAGAATCCTAGAGGAGAACGTAGGCAGTAATCTCTTCGATATCAGCCACAGCAACTTCTTTCAAGATATGTCTCCAAAGGCAAGGGAAACAAAAGCGAAAATGAACTTTTGGGACTTCATCAAGATCAAAAGCTTCTGAAGAGCAAAGGAAACAGTCAAGAAAACAAAGAGGCAACTCACAGAATGGGAGAAGATATTTGCAAATGACAGTAGAGACAAAAGGTTGATATCTAGGATCTATAATGAACTCCTTAAACTCAACACACACAAATCAATCATCTAAAAAAAATGGTCAGAAGCTATGAACAAACACTTCTCCAATGAAGACATACAAATGGCTATCAGACACATGAAAAAATGTTCATCATCACTAGCCATCAGGGAGATTCAAATTAGAACCACATTGGGATACCACCTTACACCAGTTAGAATGGCCAAAATTAGCAAGACAGGAAACAACATGTGTTGGAGGGGACGTGGAGAAAGGGGAACCCTCTTACACTGTTGGTGGGAATGCAAGTTGGTGCAGCCTCCTTGGAGAACAGTGTGGAGATTCCTCAAGAAATTAAAAATAGAGCTTCCCTATGACCCTGCCATTGCACTTCTGGGTATTTACCCAAAGATACAGATGTCGTGAAAAGAAGGGCCATCTGTACCCCAATGTTTATAGCAGCAATGGCCATGGTCGCCAAACTATGGAAAGAACCAAGATGCCCTTCAACGGACGAATGGATAAGGAAGATGTGGTTCATATACACTATGGAGTATTATGTCTCCATCAGAAAGGATGAATACCCAACTTTTTTAGCAACATGGACGGGACTGGAAGAACTTATGCTGAGTGGAATAAGTCAAGCAGAGAGAGTCAATTATCATATGGTTTCACTTATTTGTGGAGCATAGCAAATAGCATGGAGGACAAGGGGAGATGGAGAGGAGAAGGGAGTTGAGGGAATTTGGAAGGAGAGGTGAACCATGAGAGACTATGGACTCTGAAAAACAATATGATGGTTTTGAAGGGGTGGGGAGTGGGAGTTTGGGGGAACCAGGTGGTAGGTATTATACAGGGCACGGATTGCATAGAGCACTGGGTGTGGTGCAAAATCAAAGAATACTGTTATGCTGGAAAAAAAACCTAAATTACAATAAAAAAAAGAAAATTGCAAACTAAAACAATAATGGTATATGTAAAGGTTTGGCTAAACTTAAATAAATAAATAAATAACCAGTTGTTGGCAAGAATATGGATGACAGGAAATACACATACATACCCTCACTCTGCCAGTTAACAGAGCCCAGAAGCAATGACATTGCAGAAGCAATTAGCATAGCTATGGTACAGATTTTGGTTCTTAGTATCATTTTCCAGTCAAAGGAATTAGATCTATTTGGAGAAATAGCTCATTCAGTGAGTAGGGCAGGAAGTAAATATGCAAGATGAGCCTGGAACATCTTGGAATGCCAGAAAAAACCACCACCAACAACAACAAAAACAGAAGCTTAACAACAAACACACACAAACCCACCCTGCATACACAATGATGCGTGTATGTCAAAGGACAAAGGAGTCAATAGAAACAGCTCCCTTTGGCCAAAGCTCCTAAGATTTGAGCAGCAAAATTAGTAAAGTGCTGTGTAATTTTATCAAAGTATAAAATAAATATCCATGATTCATACTTGTAAATAGAGGATTGAATATATAAATAAGTGAGGTGACTAGATAAATCTTCCATGCAGAAGAATTCCAGTTTATATAGATACTTTGCCCCAGGGAGGTGGTCCATTTCTTTCCTCTCTGTAAGTGTGGACTGCGGATAGTTACTTCCTTACACAGAACACAGGAAGAGAGGGTGGAGGAAAAGCAGTTTCACTGCAGAGGAACCTAACAACACTACCTCAACCAGGTGGTCAAGGTCAACATCAAGTGTTACAAGTGATGAGGCCAATAGTTGCCATTGACAGGATGTAATGAAAATGGTGATTTACCCCCAGGGCCTTTCTCCTCAAAAGCTATCCCCCCCAGTCTAATCATGAGAAAAAAAACATCGGAAGAATTCCAGTTGAGGGACATTCTACAAAATACCCGATTAGTACTTCTCAAAACTTACCAAGGACTTCAAAAACAAGGAATGTTGAAAAGCTGTCTCAGATACCTGATGACTAAAGGGGCGTGATGAGTAAATATAAAGTGATACACTGAATGGGATTCTGGATGTAAGGAAATGTAAATAAAGTATGAATTTCACTTCATCACAATGTACCAATATTGGCTCATTAATTAAAACAAATGTACCATACTAATGTAGGATATTAATGACATGGGAAAATGGATGTGTCATATATGGGAGTTCTCTCTACTATGTTTATTATTTTCTATAAATCCAAAACTGTTCAAAATATTTTTTTAAAGATTTTATTTATTTATTTGACAGACAGAGATCACAAGTAGGCAGAGAGGCAGGCAGAGAGAGAGAGAAAGGGAAGCAGGCTCCCTGTGGAGCAGAGAGCCCGATGCGGGGCTCGATCCCAGGACGCTGAGATCATGACCTGAGCCGAAGGCAGCGGCTTAACCCACTGAGCCACCCAGGCGCCCCTGTTCAAAATATTTTTTTAAAATTCTCATTTCTCAACCAGAGAACACTTGGAGAAAACAATCACCAGTTTTATGCTTCCCATGATGATAATTGATTCAAAAAATTATTGTCATTGGATGCTAAAACTGTTGATAAAAATTATTAGGGAACAAGAAATTCACATGGTGTCCAGGTACCACCCTACAGATTAGATTTTCATAGGAAGGAAATATACTACCTTTATCGTAAAGCAGATGGTGAAGGTACCACCTTAATGAAATAATCAGTAAATGGCTTCAGTTAATAAGGCAAGCTAATGTCATGGGTCTCACCTTAAAACAACACACTTGTGATGGCTGAATTATTTAATTTAATCTAATCTAATCATGAGGAATCATCACAAAAATAGATATGGTGGGATATTTTACATGATGTCTGATACAAAGTTTTAAAAATTTTCAAATGTCATGAAAGGAGAAAAATTCAAGAGGCTTGTTCTAGATTACAGGATATGGAAAAATGGTAATATACCAAATAGTGCATTTAACTGAATTCTTGATGAAAAGATAAATTGCTAAGAAGGACAATTTGGGCGAAATTTTAGTGTGAACATCATATTAGGTCATGTTAAATTTCTTGAGGGTAATAATGATATGATGGGATGCCTGGGTGGCTCAGAAAGTTAAGTCTGCCTTTAGCTCTGGTTATGATCCTGGGGTGTTGGGATCAAGCCCCATGCACTGGGGGCTCTGGCTTCTCCCCTTCCTACTTGCTCCTTCTTGCTCTCTCTCTCTCTCTCAAATAAATAAATAAAATCTTCAAAAAATGATATGACAGTGTAGGAAATGTCTTTGTTCTTTTGAGATATATATTGAAGAATTTTGGGTAAACTACCATAATCTCATATATATGTATAGTCACATATACATACTTGTATTCCATACATATATATTTGCATTTTCCAAGTGGATTGTTAGGCAAATGTGGTGAAATATCAATAATTATTAATCATGATTTTCAAAATTCATGGGCAGTTTCTCAGATTTTCTGTAGGTTTGAAATTTTTTCAAAACAAATCTGGAGGAAAATGTCATTCACATTTTTCTTGACTCTCTGCCCTGTTTCTCTATTCACTTAACAGCTTAGTTTCTTGAAAGTTTTCCTCTCTTGCTACTTTCACTTTTCTATGTTGTGTACAATATGACTTAGTGGTTAAGAACATGGACTTTGGATTGGATCCTTCAATTTGATCCCTGTGCTCCACCTTAATATTTCTGTAGACAAATTAGGTAACCTCCTTTGTCCCCATTTTTTCAGTGAGGCCATAGGAAATTAAAATGTAGAATTAAAAGTAAAATATATAATAGATTTGTTGAGTAGTTAAATGGATACTGATGAAATGTTATTTTATGAGCTAAAAGGTTGTCTTAGAATTAATTTAAAATAAAGTAAAAATGAGAGATGAGACAAGAGACATAAATGTATCTGTCAATATTTATTCAGTTGCATTAAAAGCATTTTTTTCCAAACAAGGTTAACAGTAAAGGTATCTATAGGATTTTGAAGTAAGAAGGGGTGGTTAATTCCAAAAACCCTGGGTCTGCTTCTCTGTGATTCCCTCAGCTATGCCCTCATTTGGGTATTGACTTCACCTCCAGGCTGGTTTCTCTTTTGATAGCAAAATGGTTGTAGACTGTGCCAGATTTCATATCCATATCCACAAAACATGACATTCAGTTTCCCAGGAACTTCCACAAAATTCCCTCTTTGGTCTCCTTGGCCCCAAATAAGTCACAGACTCTTCCCTTAGCATACCTCTAGGCTTCAGTGTTACTAAAGGTTAGCAGTGGGTGGTGATGAAATTTGTAAACAGAATTTGTAGTACACCTGGAAAAGGGAAAGGGATCAATGATGTGAATCTGACAACTAAAAATATCCCCTAAAATGGAGAGTGGATAAAAAGAAACAGCATGGTGGTGAGGAATCTGGCTCGGGGTCTCCCACAGACCTGGGGCTCCTCTGGATGAGCTGGTGGGCACATACCTCCATGTATATGGATGAGGAGGAAGATAGCCACTACTACAGCTGCAAGCACCCCTGCCTGCTCAAGAATGTGCTTGCATCCAGTGCGGGGGACGTGCTGACATCTGCTTTCCCCCAAGCCCCCCTGCAGACGCAGCTGAGCCTGCACTATGATTAGAACTACCACAGGTTAATTATGGCAACATGGGGCTGCCTGACATTGACAGCAAGGTGAGAATGGAGATCAATATGGCGCCCACCGCTGCTTTACTCTACACACGCGTGCTCATCAGAGGCCATGAAAGGCTTATGCTTTGGGTTCTATGCCCACATTAAATTGTGAAAACTTTAGTTTCACTGTTCACGTATAAGATCCAGTGTTGTATGCAATATGTGCCTTCCTAAATATCCACCACCAGGCTCACCCTTCTCCCTATACCCCTCCTGTCCAAGACAATCAGTTTTTTTTTTTTTCTCATACTCCACCATCTCTCATGTTTTATCTCATGTTTCATCTCCTGCACTGATTTACTCCACTTCACTCTTCCTTTCCTTCTCCTAATATCATCAATGTTATTCCTCATGTTTCACAAGTAAGTGACCCATGTGATAATTCACTTTCTCTGCTTGCCTTATTTCTTTTCTCATTTTTTTAGAGATATTATTTATTTATTTGACAGAGAGAGGGATCACAAGTAGGCAGGGAGACAGGCAGAGGGAGAGAGGAGGAAGCAGGCTCTCTGCTGAGCATAGAGCAGGATGCAGGACTCAATCCCAGGACTCTGAGATCAAGACCTGAGCCAAAGGCAGAGGTTTAATCTACTGAACCACCCAGCCATCCTGCTTGTCTTATTTCATTCAGCATAATCTCCTCTAGTCCCATCCAAGTTGATACAAAAGTTGGGTATTCATCCTTTCTGATGGTTGTGTAATATTCCATTGTATATATGGATCATATCTTCTTGATCCATTCATCTGTTGAAGGGCATCTTGGCTCTTTCCACAGTTTGGCTATTTCAGCCATTGCTGCTATGAACATTGAGGTACATATGGCTCTTCTTTTTACTACATCTGTATCTTTGAAGTAAATACCCAGTTGTGCAATTGCAGGATCATAGGGTAACTCTATTTTTAATTTCTTAAGGAAACTCCACATTCTTTTCCAAAGTGGCTGCACCAACTTGCATTCCCACCAACAGTGTAAGAGAGTTCACCTTTCTCCATATCCTCCTCAACACTTGTTGTTTCTTGTCCTGTTAATTTTGGCCATTCTAACTTATGTAAGGTGTTATCTCAGTGTGGTTTTGATGTGAATTTCCCTGATGGCAAATGATGATGAACATTTTTTCATGTGTCTGTTAGCCATTTGTATGTCTTCTTTGGACAAATGTCTGTTCATGTCTTCTGCCCATTTCTTGACATGATTCTCTGTTTTATGGGTGTTGAGGTTGAGGAGTTCTTTATAGATCTTGGATATGAGCCCTTTGTCTGTGATGTCATTGTGAATATCTTCTGCCATTCTGTGGGCTGCCTCTCTGTTTTATTGACTGTTTCCTTTGCTGTAAAGAAGCTTTTGATCTTGATGAAGTCCCCAAAGTTCATTTTCACTTTTGTTTCCTTTGCCTTTGGAGACATGCCTTGAAAGAAGTTGCTGTGGCCTATGTCAAAGAAGTTACTGCCTATGTTCTTCTCTAGGATTTTGATAGATTCCTGCCTCATGTTGAGGGCTTTCATCCATTTCCAGTTTACCTTTGTGTATGGTGTAAGAGAATAATCTGGTTTCATTCTTCTATACATAGCTGTCCAATTTTCTCAGCACAATTTATTGAAGGGACTGGCTTTTTTTCCCACTGAATATTTTTTCCTGCTTTGTTGAAGACTAGTTGACTATAGAGTTGAAGATCCATATATGGGCTTTCTGTTGTTTTCCATTGATCTATGTGTCTGTTTTTGTACCAGTACCATGCCGTCTTAGTGATGAAAGCTTTGTAATATAACTTGAAATCAGGCAACATGATGCCCCCAACTTTGTTTTTCCTTTTGAATGTTTCCTTGGCAAATTGGGTCTTTTCTGGTTCTATATAAATTTTAGGATTGTTTGTTCCAGCACTTTGAAAAATGCTGGTGAAATTTTGATCAGGATGTTATTGAAAGTGTAGATTGCACTAGGCAGTATAGAAATTTTAACAATGTCTATGCTTCTGATCCGTGAGCATGGAATGCCTTTCCATCTTTTTTGTGTGTTCTTCAATTTCTTTCATGAGTGTTCTGTAGTTCCTTGAGTACAGATCCTTTATATCTTTAGTTAGGATTTTTCCAAGGTATCTTATGGTTCTTGGTGGTGTTGTAAATGGAATCAATTCTGTAATTTCCCTTTCTATGCTTTCATTTTTAGTGTATAAGAAAGCAACTGATTTCTTATATGTGAATGCTCCACATTCCTATTTTTAAATGCCTACTGTATTTCTGGATTAGTAATGACAGATGATTCTATTTAGCAGGAGTGAGGGTGCCACCTCCTGACTGCACATGGGAGAAGAATGAGGCACAATCACGTCAGCTGCAAGAGAAAGGGAGCAGGGGGTGACAGCAGAAAAGACTGTCATCCAGAACAACTCCTCAGTCTCATATTTATTCAAAAGTCTTTAACAACCAAAGAAGCTGGATTTACACATTCAACATCAGTTTTCTAAATAAGTAAGAAGAAAGGCAAACTATGTCTTGTTACATAGTACATGACCTATAGTGATCAAGCCCAAACAAAAGGATGATCTGACAACTGCTGGCACTCTCTGGGAAGGGGGAAATAACAGAAAAATAAAGCTGGTGGCATTCCTCCCTGAGCAGGCCGGATGTTCCCAGCTGCTCAGCTTCTAGGGTATATATGGTCTTTTGCCCCTGAGGCTTTTTGCCAGTACATATTTTTCTAAAGGCTATACCTAAGCATGCTTGGTTACTAGTATAATTTCTCCTAGGTTATATTTTAAGTAGTATGTTGTTCTGAGGGACGGTTAAATGAGGGTGTACTATAGTTTAAGAAGTTGCTATCTGGGGAATAGCCTCCTCTATTGATATAGTGATACACTATTTCATAATAGACGGTTTATCTCTGAAAGGTAGGTTTAGTTGTGTCATCTGTCCCTGTGATTTTTTTTGTTTCTGTAAAAATTTGGTTGAGATATAGAAAAACAAAAACAAACTCTGAAATGGAGAAATGCATGTAAGAAGTTTGTTAGAGAATGCTCTGAGTCTCAATAATTATTGATGGAGCGAAGAAAGTAAGAAGGATGAGTTGACTATATTCACAATAAAGACTATCCAATCTGATGAAGAAGTAGGGATTTGGGATGTCCCTTTGATGTTCCCATGTCCAAGGCAGGGACCCAAAATTTATATTTTTCATGCAACAGTCATTAAATGTAGGCTGCTTCCAAGGAAGGAATATGACATTCATAAGAAAATTATCTTCAGATAAGCATACTTTTTTAAAAATTAATTTATTTATTTTCAGCATAACAGTATTTGTTATTTTTTCACCACACCCAGTGCTCCATGCAATCCGTTCCCTCTCTAATACCCACCACCTGGTACCCCAAACTCCCACCACCCCCCGCCACTTCAAACCCCTCAGATTGGTTTTCAGAGTCCATAGTCTCTCATGATTCACCTCCCCTTCCAATTTTCCTCAACTCCCTTCTCCTCTCTAACTCCCCATGTCCTCCATGCTATTTGTTATGCTCCACAAATAAGTGAAACCATATGATAATTGACTCTCTCTGCTTGACTTATTTCACTCAGCATAATCTCTTCCAGTCCCGTCCATGTTGCTAAAAAAGTTGGGTATTCATCCTTTCTGATGGAGGCATAATACTCCATAGTGTGTATGGACCACATTTTCCTTATCCATTCGTCCACTGAAGGGCATCTTGGTTCTTTCCACAGTTTGGTGACCGTGGCCATTGCTGCTATAAACATTGGGGTACAGATGACCCTTCTTTTCACGACATCTGTATCTTTGGGGTAAATACAGAGTAGTGCAATTGCAGGGTCATAGGGAAGCTCTATTTTTAATTTCTCGAGGAATATTCACACTGTTCTCCAAAGAGGCTGCACCAACTTGCATTCCCACCAACAGGGGAAGAGGGTTCCCCTTTCTCCACATCCCCTCCAACACATGTTGTTTCCTGTCTTGTTAATTTTGGTCATTCTAACTGGTGTAAGGTGATGTCTCAATGTGGTTTTAATTTGAATCTCTCTGAGGGCTACTGATGATGAACATTTTTCATATGTCTGATAGCCATTTGTATGTCTTCATTGGAGAAGTGTCTGTTCATATCTTCTGCCCATTTTTTGATATGATTGCCTGTTTTGTGTGTGTTGAATTTGAGGAGTTCATTATAGATCCTGGATATCAACCTTTTGTCTGTACTGTCTTTTGCAAATATCTTCTCCCATTCCGTGGGTTGCCTCTTTGTTTTTTTGACTGTTTCCTTTGCTCTGCAGAAGCTTTTGATTTTGATGAAGTCCCAAAAGTTTATTTTCACTTTTGCTTCCTTTGCCTTTGGAGATATATCTTGAAAGAAGTTGCTGTGGCTGATATCTAAGAGATTACTGCCTATGTTCTCCTCTAGGATTCTGATGGATTCCTGTCTCACATTGAGGTCTTTATCCATTTTGAGTTTATCTTTGTGTACGGTGTAAGAGAATGGTCGAGTTTCATTCTTCTACATATAGCTGTCCAGTTTTCCCAGCATCATTTATTGAAGAGACTGTCTTTTTTCCACTGTATATTTTTTCCTGTTTTGTCGAAGATTAATTGACCATAGAGTTGAAGGTCCATATCTGGGCTCTCTACTCTGTTCCACTGGTCTATGTGTCTGTTTTTATACCATGCTGTCTTGGTGATCACAGCTTTGTAATAAAGCTTGAAATCAGGTAACATGATGCCCCAGTTGTATTTTTGTTTTTCAACATTTCCTTAGCGATTCGGGGTCTCTTCTGATTCCATACAAATTTTAAGATTATTTGCTCCAGCTCTTTGAAGAATACTGGTGGAATTTTGATTGGAATGGCATTAAAAGTATAGATTTCTCTAGGCAGAATAGACATTTTAACAATGTTTATTCTTCCGATCCAAGAGCATGGAATGGTCTTCCACATTTTTGTGTCTTCTTTAATTTTTTTCATGAGTGTTCTGTAGCTCCTCAAGTACAGTTCCTTTACCTCTTTGGTTAGGTTTATTCCCAGGTATCTTATGGTTCTTGGTGTTATAGTAAATGGAATTGATTCTCTAATTTCCCTTTCTGTATTTTTATTGTTAGTGTATAAGAAAGTCACTGATTTCTGTACATTGACTTTGTATCCTGCTACATTGCTGAATTGCTGTATGAGTTCTAGTAGTTTGGGGATGGAGTCTTTTGGGTTTTCCATATAAAGAATCATGTCATCTGCGAAGAGAGAGAGTTTTACTTATTCATTGCCAATTTGGATACCTTTTATTTCTCTTTGTTGTCTGATTGCTGTTGCTAGGACTTCTAATACTATGTTGAACAAGACTGGTGAAATACTTCTTGATAAGGGATTCAGTTGAGAACTATCAGCTACTGGCCCTCTTACTGCTGGAGATCTTGGCACTGAACCATAGATCTATTACTAGCTATAGTTTGTAAAGTTTGTAATCAGTTTCTCAGAAAGATGCATGACATGATTGGTGACTTAATATGCAGTCAAGACTTTTACAATCAAGACACATATGAGTCACACTTGGTATGGTGGTGAATGCATTATAAAAGCAGTGAAGCATCATGTAAATGAGGAAAGGAAAGAATCAATTCTAAGGACCTAGGAAAGTCTCCATGGGGATCTGATTTGAGTTCAAGGATGAGTAGTACTGAGATGGAAAGAAAGAGAGGAGTTTAAGATGAGGGAAACATTGAAAGTGAATTAGTTGAAGCAACTGCCCAGAAGGGCAGAGAAGGGATGCACATGGCCAAGTGCCCTGATGTAAGAGGAAGAAAGGAAAGAGATAGATAAAACATAAGTTGACTGTGGAGCATCTGGAATACCAAAGTAAGAAAAATGAATTTGGGGGTGCCTGGGTGGCTCAGTCAGTTAAGTGTCTCCCTTCAGCTTGGGTCATGATCCTGGAGTCCTGGGATCAAGCCTCAGAACCACATGTCCACCTATCCTCCCAACAGAGTGTTGGCTTCTCTCTCTCCCAACAGAGAGGTGGATCCCTTTTTCCCTTTCCTCACTCCTTCTCTCTCTTTCTCTCACTTATTCTCTTTCAAGTAAATATGTAAAATCTAAAAAACAAACAAACAAAAACCTAAAACAAAATTTTTAAAAACCCTTAAAAAAAACAAAAATGGATTTGGTTTGAAATCTAATCAGAGACCACTGCAAATTCCTGAATGGTAGACTATCATTGTTTTAATCATTCAGCAAATATTTGTTAAGCACTACAAAGTGGTGCTTAACAATTTTTTTCCAACACTCCTTCATTTCCAACACTGTTCAAGGTGTTAGAAATGAAGGAATGAAATGAAGGAATGAACATAACAGAAAAATTCCTTCCCTGTTATGTCTATAGCTAATGCTAGTAGCAGGCAACAAGTGATGCATCATAGATATTCCTTATGTATAGTATTTTTATTAAATTAAATTTCATTAAATATACAGTATATTTATATGATTAGTGGAGTGAAGGGGTGTCATCTTCATGAGGTGGGGATCCTGGTGATCAGAGCCAATGTGATGGGGAGACTACCAACTGATGAGTAGATGTCTTTATCACAGTCACTTATTTTGTACCTTCCTTGAGATCCGATTATAAACAGGATATAGATTTTCGTGCAGGGTGTGGGCTACATGTGGGATGTGATTTACATGCAGGCAATCAAGTGAGATAAGTGAACAATAATGATTATCGCTTAGATTTAAATGACAATATCTCTTAGCTTTTAATGGCAAGAGCAAGTTAAGTATTCTCCACATATACTAGATCTTCCTAAAAGAGGACAAGAAAACACTCCATGGATCCTCCCATGTTTATTCCAGGCGTGGGCCCAGGAAACTCTTGCCCTCCATTTCCTGGAGTTTTCTCACAGGATTCCATAGGACCCCAGTCATATTGGTGAGGATCCGGGTTGTGGTTCAACAATTCCCCTTTTTTTTTTTGTTTTTTAATTGTAACATCTTAAGAACCAATTCCAAGCTCAACCCCTGTTGTTTATTCACTCGTCATTTGAGGAGACAATACCCACTGATGTACAGGTCAGAAGAGCAACGATAGCCAAAAACAAGTTCTCAGGGGTCTGTGGGCTTCAGGTAGATCACCAAACTGCTTCTCCTTTAGCTGACAGGGCCTTAATCTGACCCCATGTGTGTGGATCGGCCCTACACTGATATGGTCAGGGTCTCCTCTTACAAAGGGACAGCACATGTATCTTGTGAGTAACCTCCTGTGTCTCTTGTATTTCTGCATCTTTCTCATAGATCACGGATGCAGTGGTTATCAGATGGGTCATTGGTTTTCTGGGCCTGATGAGCTGAAGAGGAAGCCATAGTGTTTCGGAAGGGTCCATCACCGGAATCAGAGGAAATAAGAGCAGACCCTCTGCCTTTCCTTAATAGGAGGCCAGGGAGTCATTCATTAAAAGATATGAACCAAATAGGAATAGAGGCTTCAAGGGATTACTGTGATTGTGAGATGTGTTTTTCTGCTGCTGTCTGAATGTTGCCTTGGGGTAATTTCCAAAAATAAAAGTAAATAAAGAGAGTGCTAAAACATCCTTGTGGGATCCCCCCTTTTTCTTTTAATAATTGCAGTTTAAATGTATGATGAGCTCGTTCAACTATACCTTGTCCTTGTGGATTATAAGGTATATCACAATATGATGAATCTGTCAATCAGAACAAAAGGCAGTAAATTTGTGTCTCGTGTAAGCTGGTGCATTATCAGTTTTTATGGTAGTAGGGACCCCCATAACACTAAAACATTGCAATAGAGTACAGCGGACAGCAGAAAGGGAACTGGAAGATTAAGGAATTGCCCGAAGAATTTTGGAAAATGTATCAATAACATGTAAATAAGGTTGACAAGGAAAGAGTTGGAAATGAGTTACATCCATTTGCCATAGTTCGTTGGCTTGTGAGCCATGCTGATTGGCTCCTGAAGGGTGTGGGCAACAGTGCAAAGGCACACAAGCAGAACAGGATTAAACAATGTTATTTGTCTTTTGAAGAGGAATGTGGTAAAGGTTGTGCAGCCGATTAGCACTGGTATGTAAAACCGAGGGTTCATCTGCAGGTGATGTGAAAATAAGACATGTCAGGATATCTGCTTGATCATTACCTTCTATCAACGGGTAGTGGGAGAGAAGAATGGGCCCTAATATGGGTGACATAGAGAGGATGGGAACAGGATTGTACAAGGGACTGTAGTTTTGTGAGAAGGTGTAATATGGATTTTTGTGTTGTAGATATCTGAGCTGTTTCAATGGCAGGAAAGAGACCAACTACATAAGCAGAATCAGAAACGATGTAAGTGCAGAAGATATATGAGTTAACAGAGTAGTAAGAACGAATATTTGTTTGTTGTACTGATGCATACTCACTTTGAATTGAGAGGTTTAAGCCACGTCCATGTATACTTCATTTTTCAGTCGAGGAGACGTCAATAAAATACATGGGAGCACCTACAACTGGACTAGTTTCACAGATAGTAGAAATTACAAATAATGACTTTTTAAGGAAATTCCATAATTTACCCACAGGGTAATAGTATCCGATGGTTCCAGAATATCTTGCTCAAGCATTAAGGAGATGATCATTCAAGGGAAATAGGGAAGAAAAATGTTTTATAGAAATCGGAAGAATGCAATCTGAGGGGTTTTAAGTGGTGGGGGGTGGGGGGTGGGGGGTTGGGGGAACCAGGTGGTGGGTATTAGAGAGCACACAGATTGCATGGAGCACTGGGTGTGGTACAAAAGCAATGAATACTGTTATGCTGAAAATAAATTAAAAATAAATTTTAAAAAAAGGATATTAAAAAAAAAGATATAGGAAGAATGATAACACATGAGTTGTATCTCAGTATCTGAAGACATCTGGTTCGGCCAAGGATAATGAGGTTTGCAAGAAGGTCAACATATGCAGTTAAACACTTAGGAGCTCAGTGATTCAAGTAGATGCATTCTAAAGGACAGTCTTGTTGAGCTAACACCCCTTTAGGTGAATGGGAACTAGGAAAAGAAATAACAGTAATGGTAACACAGGATCATATAGACACAAGGACACTTGATGAAGGCATTCCTCAAGGAACTGAAGTTCCTGTTCAGCCTGTGGTATTAAGCTTTGAAGACTATGAAGGTTAGGGTCTCCCTCAAGAGTGGCAAATACCTTTGTAAGTTCATGTGTAGGAGTACCCACACTGGGCATAACCAATTAATATCTCCTAATAAATTCTAAAATCATTTAAAGTATTTAAAGTATCTCAACGAATGGAAAACTGAGGACTAACAGTGATACGGTTTTTAATACGATCTAAATAGAAGAAGGGTGGAGTAAATTGTACCTTTTCAGAAGCTATTATAAGACTGCCCTGTTGTAGGTATTATTGTGTCTGAGGTTGGGGCTGCTAGTAAGATTTCATCCATGTAATGGAAAATATGACATGTGGGATATAATTGTTAAATGGGATCAAGAATCTTTTCAACAAAATACTGGCACATCATAGGAGAGTTAGTCATGCCTTGAGGGAGAACTTTCCAATGAAATCTTTGTAAAGGTTCTTGTTGATTTACTGTTGGAATTGAAAACACAAAATGCTCTTTGTCTGAGGGGTGGATAGGAGTAGTGGAAAAGCAGTCATGTAAATCCAAAACTACTAAAGACCATTTAGTAGGTATACAAGAGGGAGCAGGAAGTCTGGGTTGTAATGAACCCATAGTTTCCGTGGCAGAATTAATATTACGGAGATCTATTATAATCTCCATTTCCCTGACCTTTTCTTTACCACAAAAAATGGAGAATTCCAAGGAGAAAAAGAAGGTTCAATATGTCCATTTTTTTAATTGTTCTTGAATTAAAACTTTTAGAGCTTTCGGTTTTTCTAACGTGAGGGCCAACTGGGGGTGTCCAAATCGGTTTGTTACTTTTCCAGGTGATTGGAATTGGTGAAAGGGCTTTATCAACCACAATGGCTCCTATATAAAACCCAGCCCAACACAAGTATCATTAGGGTTAAGATCTATAGGTTCAGGCACTCCTTGTAAGTTTTTACCTAAGCCTCTACTAGGAATATACCCCATGTTTTTCATCATGTTTTTTACAAGTGAGGATGTAGGTATGTGAATTTCAGCATCCCATTGTTGTAATAAATCTCATCCCCAGAGATTAATAGGTATGCGGGCAATGTAAGGTTGAATATGACCTAGTAATCCCTCTGAGCCCTCACAGGGCAGAGGTTGGCTGTTTTGTCTCAACTGCTGAGTAGTTACATAGCCGAGACCCTCAAGGGCATAATCAGCGGGCATTGTAGGCCACTAGCGTGGCCAACATTAACAAGAAATGAGAGCGATATCTGCTACAGAATCTAAAAGCCCTTCAAATATTCATTCCTTAATAGAAAGCTTCACTTGGGATTGACTTCCTACAAACAGTTTCTTAGAAAAGGAATCTTTTTACTAGTACTGCCGAATCCTCTTTCCCTAAAATTTGAAGATTGAATAGGCATAATATAGGGAAGTAGCACAAGTTGGGCGGCTCATTCGCCTGCTGAAAAGGTCCTAAGAACAGTGACAGAAACCATAATTTGAATCTCACCATAATAATCAAGAGTCTGTAACTCCAGTAAGTACTGTAACTCCTTTCATAGTTAAACTACTCCGTTCAAGTAGGAGACCAACCGTATTTGGGGGTATAGGTCCATATAGGTTTGTTGACAATTTATAAGGACACTAAGATTGATGTATAAAGCAAGCCTTAGAGAGAGGAGCGCTCCTAGTCCTTGAGTAGCAGGGACTAAGTCCATTACTGAGAGTCACTGTTGGGTACAAAGAGAATAGGATAGTTCCATGACCCCATATTTATTGGGGCCTGGGGTTGGCCCCTTAGGGAATTTCCCTGATGAGGGTTCCCCAAAGGATTTCCATCTTTCTCGTTTTTAGACTTACATTCGTTGGCCCAGTGTTTGCCTCATTGAGAGCAGGGACAAACATTAGGGGGTTGAATCTTGGATTTATTCAGCCGATTGGTGGGAAAGGAGGCAAACAGACAGGGAGGGAGACGGCATTGTTTTTTTATGTGTCCTGTTTGTCCATGATTAAAACATTTTGTCTGCAATCGTTTTTGAACAGCCATAGCCATGGTTTCTAACGCTGTTATTCAGGCCTGAGTTTTAAAGGGTCCTAAATTATGAGAAGCTTTTAAATAATCCATGACATCGCCAGATTCTCTAAGAGGTCGAATCAGGGCCTGGCAATCTTCGTTAGCATTATCATATGCTAGTTGTCTTAAGAGTATTTGCTGAATTTGTTCTCCTCTTATCTGTTTTTCCAATGATTCTTTTAACCTGCAGATAAAATCAATGTATGGCTCTTTAGGCCCTTGTATTTTTGTATACCTGGCAGTATAATCGGTGTCTGAATTAATTTTTTGCCAGGTTTGTAAAGCCACATCACATACTGGGGAAGGGCTGCAGGAGGGATGTTATGACTTTGATGATTAGAAGTTGTCCAAACTCCTGTTCCCATGAGTATATCATAAGTAACAGCAGCTATATTCCCTCTCTGTCCTAAACTCCTGACCTTTTCATGTGGCCTCCTCAGAAAGCCACATCTTCCATTGTAGAAATTCAGAAGAGGTTAATAGCATTTTAGCTATGAGTTGAAAATCATAGGGAATCCAGTGGGCATTAATGCCCCAACTGGATAAATATTTATAACAATAAGAAGAAGTAGGCCCCTACATGGAACATACCTTTTCAATTCTCTTACAGTCTCCATCAGCATCCTATTGTAAGTATTTGGCCTGTTAGTATGAAAAGTTACAGGGAAAAATAAGTGAAGCTCATGGGGGTGAGACGGTGTAGAAATAGAATTTTGTTTTTTTTAGATTTTGTTGGTCCTAATTGTAACATACATAAATTAACATCCAACCCAGTGTCACTTCGCTCATTCCCAAAGAGGTCTGCTGCTCTTTCCTTGTCCTCATCCCCATTGGAAATCGAGGTGCGGTGGCCAAAGGAGAAACATGGCATTTGTCCTTTTTGCCAAAAAATAATTTTTACTTTGGGTTTGAATTTGTTGGGTCGTTTCATCATCTAACTCATATGTACGCAGAGAGGCGCTGTTTCAGCCTTAAGATCCTCTTCGTTATGTTCCCCGCTAAGAATTAAACCAACGTCCATGTAACCCAAAACTCCACAGGAATTTTTGCACCTTGTCTAGAGGCCTTTTCCACATTACAGCATGTGTGCTACCAAATTGTCTTTTCCAAGGTTATTTCATCGGGAAACTAAGGAGTATATTCGCTAATAACACCCAGACAAGTTCTTAACTGACATCTGGATACTCAAGCACCTTCCCGAGATAAAAGGTATTGTACTAATGCTAGAAAAGGCTGGGGACAACTTTGATTCTGCCCCATCGTTCTCACTTATTTCCTTCTGTGAAGATCTCTGGATCCCTGAGTGACTCTTCCTTGATTTCAGTTTCCTGTTCAGGTGCCACTTGTCACCTTCCCGAGGTGGGGATCCTGGTGATCAGAGCCTGCGTGATGGGAGAACTACCGACTGATGATCAGTAGACGTCTTTATTTCTTACAATCACTTCTTTTATGCTTTCCCTAAGATCCCATTAGAAACAGGATATAGATTTATGTGCAGGGCATGGGCTACATGTGGGATGTGATTTACTGCAGGCAATCAAGTGAGACAAGTGAACAACAATGATTATCACTTAGCTTTAAATGACAATATCTCTTAGCTTTAAATGACTAGAGAAAGTTAAGGATTCTCCACACTTACCAGATCTATCTAAAGGAGGACAAGAAAACACTCCAGGGATCCTGCCATATTTGTCCCAGGTGTGGGCCCAGGAAGACGCTTGCCCTCCATTTCTTGGAGTTTTCTCACAGGATTCAACAGGACCCCATTCACCTTGGCGAGGATCCAGGTTTTGTTCCAACACAGGGGCAAAATAGGGTAAGAAAGGTAAAGGAATTGGGGTGAACTGACAAGAACATAGATTAACTCAGTAAATCGTATGTGTGGCTAAAGGGTAACTGCAAACTTCCCATGAAGATTTTGCAATACATGGGAACAACTTCTGCTCAGGCTGAAGGAGTTGACACTAGCTAACACTACCACAACTTTTGTTCTCCTCTCTAAATGTGAATCATCATTCATAAACCCTATTATTCTCTCCATTAACTGTCCAAACTGACCTGAGAGTCCCTTCAGCTCAATTAACATTCTATGCACAGATAAAGAACAGAATTCTAGAAATGATGTCAGTTTCATAAGAATCAGCAAGATGATCATCAAATGATTTAGTGACTTTAGCAAAGGTCATTTACTTTAACCTTATTGTCTCACAGGTCATCTTTATTTATTTCACAGAGTTAATATGTTTTGGGAACTGAATCTCCCCATAGAAATGCACTGATGTCATCATAGGCAAGTCCCATAAGCATTTGATGGAAAGTTTAATTTTGCATTGTGAGGAACATAATTATTCACACCAACTTATTAGTATAGTCTCCCAGATTTTCATTCTTTTAATCCCAAATGTTTCTGAGAAAAAAATTATATCCTGAAATTATGAGAGTTAACAACATGCTGACGCACACAAAACTAATATGATGTTATAAAAGTCTTCTAAGTGCATTCAGGTAACAGAAGTATTCAGATTTATCTTTACCTTAGTATACTTTACCTTACCTACTATACTTTACCTTATTATTAGTGTCCGTAAGTATTGATTTATCTCAACTAGTTAGCATTTTTAAATTGTTCTTAGGTTTTAACTTCTCAACTTTCTAGGTCTTCCCACCCTGAAGGCAATGGCAAATCAGCATGAGATTTGAAGTCAGTTCAAATCAACCTTTTCTAATTATAAGGTAGATCTTCAAAACATACAGGTAAGAGTGCACCTTAATTCTGTTAAAGAATTCAAGCAAGTACATTGAAAGTTAATTCTGACATAGCTGAATAATTAAATTTCTTATCTTTAGTATTTTAAACAAGAAAATGAAATGTTCAGCCTGTGCTTTTATTTTGATGTTTTGAGTATGGAAAAAGAAACCCATTTTGACCACAGAATTTACATAATTAGACACATTGGTCATAATATCCTAAGGGATACCTAAGTAGTAGTAGAAGATAGCCTTTGAGGTAAAACAAAAATTGTTTTTGTTTTGTTGTTCTCAAAAATCATATTTATTTTTAAGATTTTTTTCATTTATTCATTTGAGAGAGAGAGCCAGAGAGAGCTCAAGCAGAGGGAGAGGCAGAGGAGAGGAACAAGGAGAACTCCCACTGAGCTGGGAGCCAGGCATGGGGCTCAGTCCCAGGACCTGGAGAGTCATGACCTGAACCAAAGGAAGATGCTTAAATATCTTAGCCATCCAGGCAACCCATCTCAAAAATCATATTAAGATTTAAGACTTTTCTCTTTCTCTAAGTGTTATAAAACTAAAATATACAGGCAAGCTTATTTTTATTAGCTTTCAAACTACTGTGATATACTTCAGAAAATATTACAGAAGTTTCTTAGGAAGCAGGAAAATTATAGCTGGGTCACTTCCAGTAAATTCTTTTCCAAGAATTTGCTTTGTAGCCTGTTCTTCAAAACTAGCAGTTTCAGTTTGTGGAGACTAAAGAGGTCACTAAGGATCAGTGATAGTATACTGACAACAAGTTCACCTGTCTCAGGTCTTTGAAGCTAGGACTGAAATCAATACTGCCCCCCCCCCATAGTATTATATAACTCCTTTTATTTTTTAAAAGATTTTATTTATTTATTTGACAGAGAGAGTTCACAAGTAGGCAGAGAGCCAAGCAGAGAGAGAGAGAAGAAAGCAGGCTCCCTGTGGAGCAGGGAACCCGATGCGGGACTCAATCCCAGGACCCTGAGATCATGACCTGAGCTGAAGGCATAAGCTTAACCCACTGAGCCACCCAGGCACCCTAGCATTAAATAACTCTTATGAGAAGTAAAAGTCATAGCTGAAATCAAATGTCTACAACTCTAATAAAGAAACTGTACATGCATATTTCTTTTTAAAAGCCATGTGTGTTATACATAGTTTGTGTTGGGTGTATAGGGTATGCTTGAGAATGCAAGAAGTGAAAATCTGTAGTCTAGAGAATTTAGTTAAAGCTCTTTTAAGGAGCATAATATGTAAACTATGCTTTACATAAAGATGGGAAGGATTTAGAAATCTGGGCAAAAATCAACAGGAATGATGGCATGGACAAAATCAGTTTTTATGGAAATGGATCTAATACCAGGAACAGGGTTGAGAAAGGTGAAAATACATAGATATTTATTTCCTTGGATATCCCAAGTAATTTTCTCTAAAGATGAAAGCCCTATCATAATCCTTCGTGATCTTCATAGAATTCCTGAGATATAAATTTAACATATCTGCTGTATGCTCTTTTCAAGCATTCATTCCACTGGGAGAGTATACGAAAACTTTTTGCTCAGTTAAAAAAATGTGTATACATGAAGATTGACAGCAAATTTATTTTAAGCATCTTTAATACCAAAACTGACACTGATACTGTTTGTGAGCATTGAACCAAATATGCGAATGCTAGATTTCTACACTATTCATACATGAATTCATGAAGACAAACCTTTTCCTCTATAAGCATTCTTCTTGGAATTACAAAAGTATTTGTGGGAATGCTGATTTTTGGAGTTGAGCTTATAAAACTGACATTTTTAGGGGAATGATTATTCCCTAGAGGTTTTTGTGTCTATATCCAGAGATACTGAGGGGAGGTTGAAGAAGCTTCTCTCTTTGTTGTATAAAGAAAAATTTGGAAAGAAAGTTATACACACTCTAAATTAGAATCTTATATCTCCAGAATTCCTATCTCAACAGAGAAGGTGAATATGACTGAGGATAACTACTCCTTGACCACTGAATTTATCCTCATAGGATTTACAGATTATCCAGAGTTGAGGAGCCTCCTGTTTGTGGTGTTTCTCACTATCTACGTGATCACTATGGTGGGGAATCTTGGCCTGGTGGCATTGATTTTTATGGAGCATCGTCTTCACACACCAATGTACATCTTTCTGGGCAACCTGGCTCTGATGGATTCCTGTTGTTCCTGTGCCATTACCCCCAAAATGTTAGAGAACTTCTTTTCTAAGGACAAAATGATTTCCCTTTATGAATGCATGGCACAATTTTATTTTTTCTGCCTTGCTGAAACTACAGACTGCTTTCTCCTGGCAGCAATGGCCTATGATCGTTATGTGGCCATATGCAGCCCTCTGCAGTACCACACCATGATGTCAAAGAAACTCTGTATTCAGATGACCACAGGGGCCTACATAGCTGGAAATCTGCATTCCATAATTCATGTGGGGTTTCTCTTTAGGTTAACTTTCTGTGGTTCAAATGAAATTAATCACTTTTTTTGTGATGTTTTTCCATTATACAGACTTTCCTGTGTTGACCCTTATATCAATGAATTAATGATATTTATCTTTTCAGGTTCAGTTCAAGTCTTCACCATCGGTAGTGTCTTAGTATCTTACTTCTACATTCTCTTTACTATTTTCAAAATGAAATCCAAAGAGGGAAGAAGCAAAGCTTTATCTACTTGTGCATCCCACTTTCTCTCTGTCTCAATATTCTATGGCTCTCTTCTCTTTGTGTACCTTCGCCCACACTCAGTTAACGAAGAGGATGAAGATATACCTGGTGCTGTATTTTTTACTCTAGTGATCCCATTACTAAACCCCTTTATTTATAGTCTAAGAAATAAGGAAGTAATAAACGCTATGAAAAAAATTATAAGGAATATTTTATAACATCCTAAAAAATATATCATCCCCTGTGAAAAATTAGCTTAAATTTGATAATAAGTTTTCCAAAATCATGTAATATTGAGAAAGGAGAAAAGAACCACTCTGCCCATAGAATTTTCAATTACTAAAAAATGATATTTAAGAGTCAGATAAGTTCAACAGGAGAGATTCTGCTACGATGTATTGTAAAATCTAAGCTCTAGCTCCCAGCAAGAATGAAATAAATAATTCTTCTTCAGGTCACACACTGTGTCCCAAAGAAATTAGTTAAATTATTAGCTAACAGTTTCAATGGGTAATGAACTATACTTTTCAACAAACACAACAAATATATGAATGAAAGTCAATTAGATAAAAAGATCACTTCCATTTAAATTAATTTAAAACAATGAGTCTTGGAACACTGAAAAAATTTAAAAAAATATATTGTTGGGGCGCCTGGATGGCTCAGTGGGTTAAAGCCTTTGCTTTCAGCTCAGGTTATGATCCCAGGGTCCTGGGCTCGAGCCCCACATCGGGCTCTCTCCTCAGCAGGGAGCCTGCTTCCCTCTCTCTCTGCCTGCCTCTCTGCCTAATTGTGATCTCTCTGTCAAATAAATAAATAAAATCTTTAAAAAAATTATATTGTTGACAAATTTCTGGAATTCCAAAGCATAATCTTACAATCTCTGGCACATTCCAGGTTCTCAAGAATTAATCCCTTCATAAAAAACACCAACTGTCAGAAGTAAACTATATACCTTTGATTCTTAATTTTCTTTGAGCTTATTCAAGAGAAGATATTTGAATATTAGTTCACAAAGAATATTCTCAAATCAAGAATATGTTCACCTTTATTTTTTTAAAATTAAATTTATTTATTTTCAGCATAACAGTATTCATTATTTTTTCACCACACCCAGTGCTCCATGCAATCCGTGCCCTCTATAATACCCACCACCTGGTACCCCAACCTCCCACACCCCCTCCACTTCAAACCCCTCAGATTGTATGTTCATCTTTAAAAGGGGAAATTTTGTTATATATATTTTACCACAATTAAGAAATGTTGAAACCAAGAAAAGAATGCTGGTAAAAATGTACAATAAAAAAAGACTATTTTCATCTTTAGTGTTAGTCAATTTTACTTTAAAGTTCTCTGAAATAGAGTATCTGTATACTGGTGATGTAGCACTGTGTAGTTGCCATAAATGGTATTTATGGATTGGATGTCCATATGGATTTGACTGTTTTCATATAATTTGATTAGGGTGTCCATCAAAAATGCAGTGTATTCCTGAATACACTAAATTGAACGAAGTCGTTTTTCTCTCTGATATTACTTATTTTGTTTTTACTAGGAATTCCACCAAACTGTACTTATTCCAGTGTAAATTACTGATACATTCACAGCAATAACAAAAAGTTGGAGTTGTTATAAAGCATAAATGAGGCACAAAATAGTGACAATTCTAAATTCCTAAACAAAAATATTTATTGATCATTTATATATGCAAATATGAAAGAAAACCATATATTACTGAGAACATTTTATCTGCTAGGCACAAAACTACACCTTTCATATATATTACCTACCAATTGGTTAGAAATGACTTTTCATGCATCTTCTCAGTAAAATCCTCATACTTTGAAACATTGAGTGGCTTGCTCAAGTTCAGCCAGGTGATTGAGACTGAGCTAGAATTTGTATCAATGATACTTGGGAGTTCAGAAAATTGAGATGCTTATACCCTGGACTATATAGACCTTATTCAGCATCAGAAGTGAGATGTGCCTTGAAAATGATTTTAAAATAGGATGTTTTGAGGAAAAAAAAGAATGAGTATGACCACAGTCAATGTTTATGGAAATTAGTGTGACACTGGGAACTGGGGTGAAGGAGGTGAACCATGGACAGAGTCAGAAAGTTGACAAAACTTTTGCTAAAAGCTGTTGCGGAATATGGGAAATAAGGGTGGGATGGAATCAGGTCACTGAGAATTTCAAAGGCAATCCTTAAGAATTTACCCCAGAGGACTCAGACATTGAATACTTCCTAGAACCAGGTAATATGATTGTAGTTTTTGAGAAGAGTAATCTGGTGATCGGAATGATGCTGGAAGAAATAAGGCTAACTTCAAGAATTCTTATACTAGGTGATGAGAGTTGAAATTGGAGGATAAAAGGGGAGGAGTGCACAGATATAAGCAACATTTTAAAGGAAAATAATGAATTATAACTATTGGATAATAAAATGAAGGCCTATTTTCTTCTGAGAGTACCAATCCTGTTATAACTTTTTTCCTTCACTATTACTTAAAAATGTACCTGACAGAATTGGCCATTCACTAGCCATTTAGTTAATATACATTTAAGTTAATATGTAGTAAGTTTGTTATTTTTATTTTTAACAAGTCAATAAATATTTTTTAATTTCTTGGTTTTAATTTATAATATTGCAAGTACTGTTAGATATCACCCACAGAAACAAAGATTTACAGGGTCCTAAACACTTTTTTTAAGGGTGTAAAGGAATCCAGATACCTGAGTTCGATGAATTATTTTGTTTGTATCCACTCTCTATTGTAGGGGATATTTTTAGTTGTCAGATTCACATGCATCGCTCCCTTTCCCTTTTCCAGGCATACCACAACTTCCATTTACATATTTCTGCACCACTTAGTAACACTGAAGCCTAGAGTTATGCCAAGGGAAGAGTCTGTGACTTATTTGGGGCCAGTGAGACCAAAGAGGGAATTTTATGGAAATTCCTGGGAAATATGTTTTCTTGGTTTTAAGAGATCCACAAAAAAGTAGTCTTTCTCTGAATGTCAAGTTTTGTGGATATGAAATCTGGCACAGTCTACAACTCTTTTGCCATCAAAAGAGACACCAGCCAGGAGGTGAAGTCAATACACCTGGAGGGCATAGCTGAGGGAATCACAGAGAAGCAGACCCAGTTTTTCTGGAATTAACCACCCCTTCTCATTTCAAAATCCAATAGATCTCCTTACCTTGTTTGGAAAAAAATGCTTGTAATGCCAATGAATAAATATTAACAGTTACATTTATGTCTCTTGTCTCATCTCTCATTTTTGCTTTATTTTAAATTAATTCTAAGACTCCCTTTTATCTTGTAAATAACATTTCATCAGAATCCATTTAATTACTCAGCAAATCTCTTAAATTTTTTACTTTGACTTATATATTTTAATTTCCTATAGCCCTACTGAAAAAAATGGGGGAATAAAGAGGTTTCCTAATTTGTCTACAGAAATATTAAGGTAAAGCTCAGGGATCAAATTGAGGAATCTGATCCAAAGTTCATGTTCTTAACTACTAAGTCATATTGTACGCAACATAGAGAAGTGAAAGTAGCATGAGAGGAAAACTTTCAAGAAACTAAGTTGTTAAGTGGATATAGAAACAGGGCAGAGAGTCAAAAAAAAATGTGAATCAATGACATTTTCCTCCAGATTTGTTTTGGAAAAATTTCAAACCTACAGAAAAGTTGAGAAAAGGCCCATGAATTTTGAAAATCATTAGTAAATATTGATATTTCACCACATTTGCCTAACAATCCACCTGGAAAACGTGTATATATACATATTAAATACACATATGTGTATGTGATTTTACATGTATATGAGATTATGATAGTTTACCCAACATTCTTCTACATATATCTCAAAAGAACAGAGACATTTCCTACACTGTCATACCATTTCTATAATATTTTATGTATCTATTTATTTGAGACAGAGAGAAAGCAAGAGGGAACACAAGTGGGAAGGGGAGAAGCAGGAGCCCTAGGTGCATGGGGCTTGATACCAGGACCCCAGGATCATGACTGGAGCTAAATGCAGACTCAACTGACCAAGCCACCCAGTTATCCCATCATATTATTATTACCCCCAAGAAATTTAACATCACCTAACATGATGTTCACACTAAAATTTTGCCCAAATTGTCCTTCTTGGCAATATATATTTTCATCAAGAATTCAATTAAATGCCACTGCTTGGTGTATTATCATTTTTCAATCTCCTGTAAGCTAGAACAAATCTCTTGTTTTTTTCTCCTTTCATGACATTTGAAAATTTTTAAATCTTTGTGTCAGACATCATGTAAAATATCCCACCATATCTATTTTTGTGATGTTTCCTCATGAGTAGATTAGGTTAAATAATTCAGCCATCACAAGTGTGCTGTTTTAAGGTGAGGCCTATGACATTAGCTTGCCTTGTTAACTGAAGCCATTTACTGATTACTTCATTAAGTTAGTACTATCACCGGGGAACCTGGGTGGCTCAGTGGGTTAAAACCTCTGCGTTCGGCTCAGGTCATGATCCCAGGGTCCTGGGATCGAGTCCCACATCAGGCTCTCTGCTCAGCAGGGAGCCTGCTTCCTTCTTTCTCTCTGCCTGCCTCTCTGTCTACCTGTGATCTCTGTCAAATAAATAAATAAAAATCTTTAAAAAAAAAAAGGTAGTACCATCACCATCTGCTCTACAATAAAGATAACATTCCTTCTTATGAAAATCTAATCTGTAGGGTGGTACCTGGATACCATGTGAATTCCTTGTTCCCTAACAATTTTTCATCAACAGTTTTAGCATCCAATGACAATAATTTTTTGAATCAATTATTATAATTGGAAGCATAAAACTGGTGATTGTTTTTCCCCAAGTGTTCTCTGGCTGTGAATTCTGAGAAATGAGAATTTAAAGAAAAAAATTTGAACTGTTTTGGATTTATAGAAAATAATATAGTATAGAGAATTCCCATATCTGACATACCCATGTTCCTATGTCATTAATATCCTACATTGGTATGGTGCTTTTGTTATAATTAGTGAGCCAATATTGATACATTGTGATGAAGTGAAATTCATACTTGAATCAAATTTGCATAGTTTAATCTAGTGTCCTTCCATCCAGAATCCCATTCAGCACATCAGTTTACATTTAGTCACCATGTTCCTTTAGTCATCAGGTGTCTGCAATATCTTTTCAACATTCCTTGTTTTTGAAGTCCTTGGTAAGTTTTGAGACGTTCTAATCAGACATTTTGTAGAATGTCCCTCAACTGGAATCCTTCTGATGTTTTTCTCATGATTAGATGGGGGGGCGGATAGCTTTTGAAAAGAAAGGCCCCAGAGGTAAATCACCATTTTCATTACATCCTGTCAGTGGCAACTACTGACCTCATCACTTGTAAATCTTGATGTTGACCTTGACCACCTGGTTGAGGTAGGGTTAGCTTCCTCCGTGGTGAAGCTGCTTTTCCACTACCCTCTCTTACTGTGTTCTGTGTAAGGAAGTAACTATCCACAATCCACACTTACAGAGAGGAAAGAAATGGACCACCTCTCTGGGGCAAAGTATCTATACAAACTGGAAATCTTCTGAATGGAAGATTTATCTAGTCACCTCACTTATTTATATTTTTCATCCTCTATTTACATAAGTATGGAATCATGGATATTTATTTTATACTTTGATAAAATTACACAGTACTTTATTAATTTTGCTGCTCAAATCATAGGAGCTTTGGCCACAGGGAGCTGTTTCAGTTGGTTCCTTTGTCCATTTGACATACATGCATCATTGTGTATGCAGGGTGGGTTTGTGTTTGTTTGTTTGTTGTTTAGCTTTTGTGTTTTGTTTTTGTTGTTGCTGATGGTTTTTTCTTGCATTCCAAGATGTCCCAGGCTCGTCCTGCATATTTACTTCCTGTCCTAGTCAGTGAGCCAGATATTTTTCCAAGTAGATCTAATTCCTTTGCCTGGAAAATGATATTAAGAAACAAAATCTTGGGGGGGCAGAGTCAAGGTGGCAGAGGAGTAGCAGGCTGAGATGACATCAGGTAGCAGGACATCAGCTAGATAGTTTATCAAAACATTCCAAATACCTACAAATCCAAGAGGAGATCAAAGAAGAGCAGCAATTGTAGAAAGAGGAAATTAACCACTTTTTGAGAGGTAGGACCTGCAGAGAAGTGAATCCAAAGCAACAGGAAGATAGACCTCAGTGGGACGGGTTGGCTCCTTGCAAGTGTTGGAGAGTATTAATAAGACTGACAAACTCCTTGCCAGACTTATCAAAAAGAAAAGAGAAAGGACCCAAATAAATAAAATCAGGAATGAAAGGGGAGAGATCAAAATCAACAGCAACAAAATACACACAATTATAAGAATATATTATGAGCAACTATATGCCAGCCAATTTGACAATATGGAAGAAATGGATGTATTCCTAGAGACACATAAACTACCACAACTGAACCAGGAAGAAATAAAAAACCTGAACAGACCCATAACCAGTAAGAAGATTGAAACAGTTATCAATAATCTCCCAAAAAACAAGAGCCCAGTGCCAGACAGCTTCCCAGGGGAATTCTACCAAACATCTAAAGAATTCCTATTCTCCTGATAATGTTCCAAAAAATAGAAATGGAAGGAAAACTTCCAAACTCATTTTATGAAGCCAGCATTACCTTGATCCCAAAACCAGACAAAGTTCCCATCGAAAAAGATAACTACAGACCAATATCCTTGATGAACAAGATGGGAAAATTTTCACCAAAATACTAGCCAATAGGATCTAACAGTACATTAAAGGATTATTCACCACGACCAAGTGGGATTTATTCCAGGGCTGCAATATGGTTCAACATCCACAAATTAATCAATGTGATACAGCACATTAATAAAAGAAAGAATAAGAACCATATAATCCTCTCAATAGATGCGGAAAAAAGATTTGACAAAGTACAGCATTCTTTCCTGATCACAACTCTTCAAAGTGTAGGGATAGAGGGTACATACCTCAATATCATCAAAGCCATCTATGGAAAACCCACTGCAAATATCATTCTCAATGGAAAAAAACTGAGAGCTTTTCTGCTAAGGTCAGGAATATGGCAGGGATGTCCATTATCACCACTGCTATTCAACATAGGACTAGAAGTCCTATCCTCAGCAATCAGACAACAAATAGAAATTAAAGGTATCCATATCGGCAGAGAAGAAGTCAAACTATCACTCTTTGCAGATGATATGATACTATATATGGAAAACCTGAAAGACTCCACTCCAAATCTGCTAGAACTTGTACAGGAATTCAGTAAAGTGTCAGGATATAAAATGAATGCACAGAAATCAGTTGCATTTCTTTACAGGACAGAAAAAAGAGAAATTAAGGAGTCAATCTCATTTACAATTGCCCTTAAAACCATAAGATACGAAGGAATAAACCTAACCAAAGATGAAAAGAATCTATACTCAGAAAACTATAAAGTACTCATGAAAGAAGTTGAGGAAGACACAAAGAAATGGAAAAATGTTCCATGCTCCTGGATTGGAAGAAGAAATATTTGAAAATGTTTAAGCTACCTAAAGCAATCTACACATTTAATGCAATCCCTATCAAAATTCCATCCTTTTTTTTTTTCAAAGAAATGAAACAAATAATCCTAAAATTTATATGGAGCTAGAAAAGACCTCAATTAGCCAAAGGAATATTGAAAAAGAAAGCCAAAGTTGGTGGCATCACAATTCCAGACTTCACGCTCTATTGCACAGCTGTCATCATCCAGAAAGTATTGTAATGGCACAAAAATAGACACAGAATAGAGAGCCCAGAAATAGACCCTCAACTCTATGGGACCATGACCCTAGCTGAAGGCAGACACTTAACTGACTGAGCCACCCAGGCACCACCAAATCCATCTTTCTTATTTTGGTATTCTAGATGCTCCACAGTCAACCTGTGTCTTATCTACCTCTTTCTTTTCTCTTCCTACATCAGGGCATTTGGCCATGTGCATTCCTTCACAGCCCTATAGGCAGTTGCTTCAACTAATTCACTTTCAATGTTTCCCTCAACTAAAACTCCTTCTCTCTTTCCTTCCATCTCAGTACTACTCATCCTCGAACTTAAATCAGATCTCCATGGGGACTTTTCTAGGTCCTTAAAATAGAATTGGTTCTTTCCTTTACATGATACTTCACTGCTTTTATAATGCATTCACTTCCATATCATGTGTGACTCATCTGTGTCTTGATTGGTAAAAGTCTTGACTGCATATTAAGTCACCAATCATGTCATGCATCTTTCTGAGAAACTGACTACAAACTGAGCTAGATCTCACTGCATTAACTGCTAACATTACCATTCTGTTTATCTTTTATCAAGTACTTTCTATATACAGGATATTGGAAAAGACAATGGAGAGTGTGTCTACGGATGTGAGACTGATGGGGATAATTTCCTAGTTTTTATATATGGCTGCTGACAATAAGTTCATCCTCTCATGGGGAGAAAGAAAGGCACATACATTGCTAACCAGTGTGCAATTTAGCCTATAGTATATAAGAAGTGTAAACAAGTTGTGTAAAAATATAGTGAGGGAAGTGAATAGTGACCTGGATGAAGAAAGAAATGTTCCCCAGTGGAAGTATAATTTCAGATAACTTTATAAGATATGCAAGGTAAGAATTAAGGAAGAACATGAGGAAAAATAGTGGACTGAGGGAACCATATATAAAAGCCTGGAGTCTTAAAAGAGACAGACCAAATTAAAAAAAAAAATGGATAGTAAGCTAAAAAGCCTCAAGTTTATTCATACATGATACAAGGAGACAAAACTGGTAACATAAAAGGAATAAGAAAAGAGATTGGAAAATGTCCTGTTTGATTCCTTCGCATATTTTCTCCACTCTACCAATTCATTAAAACCTCTCTCCAAGACCACAACTAAATTTAAATGCCAAAAGTAAAGAATATTTAATCATTTTCCTAACCAAGTGTAGTGATTGGTACTATTAAAGTCCTCTCTGGCTTCTTATGATAACCCTCTCTGCTTCTGTCTTCTTGATTGCCGCATCTCAGTATTTCACACTAGTTCATGTTTCACTCTTTGCCCCTAATGATGCTTCCTTCTGATTGTTCCTTGACCTCCCTCTATTTTTATTCTAGAGTTTTCCCCATATTATCTTGTCTACTCTCTGTTTTCAACTATCTTTCATCTACTGATGGCTTCACTGGAGAAGATATTTCAAACTATTTTGCTGTACATTTATGTTTTTTTCATTAACATATAATGTATTATTTGCCCCAGGGGTACAGTTCTATGAATCATCAGGCTTACACATTTTAGAAAACTCACCACAGCACATACCCTCCTGAATGTCCATAAGCCAGCCACCCTATTCCTCAACTTCCACATTTAGCAACCCTCCATTTGTTTCGTGAGATTAAGAGTAAGAGTCTGGTATAGTTTGTCTCCCTCCTGATCCCATCTGGTTTCATTATTTCCCTCCCTACCCCCTATGACCTGTGCCCTGCCTCTCAAATTCCTCATGTCAGAGAGATCATATGATAATTGTCTTTCTCTGATCGACTTGTTTCGCTTAGCATAATACCCTCTAGTTCCATCCAGGTCATTGCAAATGGCAAGATTTCAATTTATGATATTGTATAGTATTCTTTTGTATACATATACCACATCTTCTTTATTGATTCATCTGTTCATGGACATTTAGGTTCTTGCCATAGTTTGACTATTGATGACATTGCTGCTATAAACGTTTGGGTACATGTGCCCCTTTGGATCCCCACATTTGTATCAAAAGGTACAAATAAAGGGCCCTTGGTTGGCTCAGTTGGTTAACCCCTGATTTGGGCTTCAGTCATGAGCCAAATGTCCTGAGATCTAGTCCTTTGTCAGACTCCCTGCTCAGGGGGGAGTCTGCTTTACACTCTCCTTCTGCCCTTCGCCCCTACTCATGCTGTCTGTCAAAAAAAAATTTTTTTTTAAAGTCATTTAAAAACATCAACAAATCGCAACCTAAGCATATTTTAAAAGCTCAGACATGTCTAACCAAAAGACAGATAAAGGACATGAAAATGGTGTGAGAATTGATATTTCTTCCTTAAAAACTGTGAAGTTTTATGGGGATAAAGTGATCTGGGTTCCCAACCCAGATTCAGTGCTGCCACAGGACCTTGCGACAGGGGCCAGGGCACCACAGGGCAGTGAGGACTGGCTCAGGGTCCCCCATGGGCCTAGGACTCTTAGGATGAACTGGTGGGTGCATACATCCATGTTAAGGAGGAGGTAAAAGAGAGCAGCTACTACAGCTGCAAGTGCCTCTGTGTGCTCAATAATGTGCTTGCATCCAGTGCGGGGGGGGCATGGGGGGTGTGCTGGCCTCTGGTTTTACCCTGGGCCCCCTGCAGATGCAGCTGAGCCTACACTATGATGAGAACTACCACCAGGTAAAGTATGGCAACATGGGGCTACCTGACATCAACAGCAAGGTGAGGATGGAAATCAATATGGTGCCTACACCTGCTTTGCTCTACACACCTGTGCTCATAAGAGGCCAAGAAAGGCTTGTGCTTTGGACTTTGTGGCCACACTAAGCTGTGAAAGCTGAAGTATTGTGAGCACAGGACTCACCTGAGAGCACCAGTGAGTCCATATCTATGCTATTCCATCTTAGGGAACCTGACTCCAAGATCAGGATTTGCTGCAAACCTCACACTTCCTCATGAGCTGAGACCTGGAGCTGTGGCCACTCTGGTTTCAGGCCATAGCAGTCTGGGTAAGCTCATGGTGTCTGCATCCCTCCCACAGCCTACAGGGTTTTCTTTGGCACCAAGTGGATGATCTTTTGGACTGTGGGTATTTATGTCCTCTAAAAAAAAAAATTAAAAAAGGAAGAAAGAAAAGAAGAGTCTCTGACTGGAAATTGTCCTAGGGTATGCAGCAAATGAAACAATCATTCAAGAAAATGTATTAAAATTTGATAAGCACAATGAGAATCTACAGCATTTGAATCATATTTGATTCATAATATTTGATTGAATCAGCATTTGAATCATAATTAAATAAATTAATTAAAAAATTAAAAAATGGGCAAAAGGTCTGAATAAGCATTTTATCAAAGAAGGAATATAAATGATAAATAAGCATATGGAAATCTGTCCACAGTGTTTGCCATAGAAAACTGCAAATTAATACAATAATGGTATATGTAAAACATTGGCTAAAATTAAGAAAATAAATACCAGTTGCTGGCAAGAATATGGATGATAGAAACATACATACCCTCACTCTGTCAGCTGAGAGAGCACAGAAGCAATGACTTTGCAGAAGCAATTAACATAACTACGGCCCAGATTTTGGTTCTTTTTTATTTTTAAAAATTTTTTATTAACATATAATGTTTTAGCCCCAGGGATACAGGTCTGTGAACTGCCAGGTTTACACACTTCACAGCACTCACCATAGCACATACCTTCCCCAATGTCCATAACCCCACCACACTCTCCCCGCCCCCCTCCCTACCAGCACAGCCCACCACACTCTCCCTACCCCCCTACCCCCAGCAACCCTCAATTTGTTTTGTGAAATTAAGAGTCTGTTATGGGGGTACCTGGGTGGCTCAGTGGGTTAAAGCCTCTGCCTTTGGCTTGGGTCATGGTCTCAGGGTCCTGGGATCGAGTCCTGCATCAAGCTCTCTGGTCAGCAGGGAGCCCTCCTCTCTTTGCCTGACTCTTTGCCTACTTGTGATCTCTGTCAAATAAATAAATAAAATCTAAAAAAAAAAAAAAAAAAAAGGTCTCTTATGGTTTGTCTCCCAATCCCATCTTGTTTCATTTATTCTTTTCCTACTCCTTAACCCTCCCACGTTGCCTCTCAAGTTCATCATTTCAGGGAGATCATATGATAATTGTCTTTTTCTGATTTACTTATTTCCCTAATCGTAATACCCTATAGTTCCATCCATGTCGTTACAACTGGCAAGATTTCCTTTCTTTTGATGGCTGCATAGCATTACATTGTGTATATATACCACCTCTTCTTTACCCAATCATCTGTTGCTGGACATCTAGGTTCTTTGCATAGTTTGGCTATTGTGGACATCGCTACTATAAACATTTGGGTGCACGTGCCCATTATTTAGGGTAAATACCCAGGAGTATTTATTTAGGGTAAATACCCAGGAGTGCAATTGCTGGGTTGTAGGGTAGCTCTATTTTAATCTTTTTGAGGAACCTCCACACTGTTTTCCAGAGTGGTTTCACCAGCTTGCATTCCCACCAACAGTGTAGGGGGTTCCCCTCTCTCTGCATCCTCACCAGCATCTGTCATTTCTTGACTTGTTAATTTTAGCCATTCTGACTGGTGTGAGGTGGTATCTTATTGTGGTTTTGATTTGTATTTCCCTGATGCTGAGTGATGTGGAGCACTTTTTCATGTGTCTGTTGTCCATCTGGCTATCTTCTTTACAGAAATGTCTTTTCATGTCCTCTGCCCATTTCTTGATTGGATTATTTGTTCTTTGGGTGCTAAGTTTGATAAATTCTTTACAGATTTTGGATACTAGCCCTTTATCTGATATGTCGTTTGCAAATATCTTTTCCCATTGGGTCAGTTGTCTTTTGGTTTTGTTAACTGTTTCCTTTGCTATGCAAAAGCTTTTGATCTTGATGAAATCCTCATAGTTCATTTTGCCCTTGCTTCCCTTGCCTTTGGCAATGTTCCTAGGAAGAAGTTGCTGTGGCTGAGGTCAAAGAGGTTTCCATCTGTGCTCGTGGACAGGATTTTGATGGATTCCTTTCTCACATTGAGGTCCTTCATCCATTTTGAGTCTATTTTTGCATGTGGTGTAAGGAAATGGTCCACTTTCATTTTTCTGCATGTGCCTGTCCAATTTTCCCAACACCATTTGTTGAAGAGACTGTCCTTTTTCCATTGGACATTCTTTCCTGCTTTGTCGAAGATTAGTTGACCATAGCGTTGAGGGTCTATTTCTGGGCTCTCTATTCTGTTCTACTGATCTATGTGTCTGTTTTTGTGCCAGTACCATACTGTATTGATGATGATAGCTTTGTAATAGGGCTTGAAATCTATTGTGATGCCACCAGCTTTGGCTTTCTTTTTCAATATTCCTCTGGCTATTTGAGGTCTTTTCTGGTTCCATACAAATTTTTGTATGATTTGTTCCATTTCTTTGAAAAAATGGATTCGATTTTGATAGGGATTGCATTAAATGTGTAGATTGCTTTAGGTGGCTTAGGCACTTTCACAATATTCATTCTTCCAATCTAGGAGCATGGAACATTTTTCCATTTCTTTGTGTTTTCCTGAATTAATTTCCTGAATGAATTTCACGAGTACTCAGTTTTCTGAGTATAGATTCTTTGCCTTTTTGGTTAGGTTTATTCCTCGGTATCTTATGGTTTTGGGTGCAATTTTAAATGGGATTGAGTCCTTAATTTCTCTTTCTTCAGTCCTGTTGTTGGTGTAAAGAAATACAACTGATTTCTATGCATTGATTTTATATTATATTTTATATCAATGACACTTTACTGAATTCCTGTGCAAGTTCTAGCAGATTTGGTTGGAGTCTTTCAAGTTTTCCACATATAGTATCATATCATCTGCAAAGAGTGATAATTGACTTCTTTGCTGATTTGAATGCCTTTAATTTCTTTTTGTTGTCTGATTGCTGAGGCGAGGACTTCTAGTCCTATGTTGAATAGCAGTGGTGATAATGAACATCCCTGACGTATGCCTGACCTTAGCAGAAAAGCTCTTAGTTTTTCTCCGTTGAGAATGATATTTGTGATGGGTTTTTCATGATGGCTTTGATGATATTGAGGTATGTACCCTCTATCCCTACACTTTGAAGAGTTTTCTTCAGGCAAGAATGCTGTACTTTATCAAATGCTTTTTCAGCATCTATTGAGAGGATCATATGGTTCTTGTTCTTTCTTTTATTAATGTATTGTATCACATTGATTGATTAGCAAATGTTGAGCCATCCTTGCAGCCCGGGACTAAATCCCACTTGGTCATGGTGAGTAATCCTTTTAATGTACTGCTGTATCCTACTGGCTAGTATTTTGGTGAAAATTTTTGCATCTGTGTTCATCAAGGATATTGGTCTGTAATTTGATGGGATCTTATTCTGGTTTTGGGATCAATGTAATGCTGGCCTCATGAAATGAGTTTGGAAGTTCTCCTTCCCTTTCTGTATTTTGGAACAGTTTCAGGAGAATAGGAATTAATTCTTCTTTAAATGTTTGGTAGAATTCCCCTGGGAAGCCATCTGGCCCTGGGCTCTTGTTTGTTAGGAGATTTTTTTTTTTAAGATTTTATTTGACAGACAGAGATCACAAGTATGCAGAGAGGCAGGCAGAGAGAGAGAGGTAAGTAGGTTCCCTGCTGAGCAGAGAGTCCAATGTGGGGCTCAATCCCAGGACCCTGGGATCATGACCTGAGCTGAAGGCAGAGAGTTTAGCCCACTGAGCCATCCAGATGACCCTGTTAGGAGATTTTTGATGACCGCTTCAATCTCCTTACTGGTTATAGTTCTGTTCAGGTTTTCTATTTCTTTCTGGTTCAGTTGTAGTAGTTTATATGTCTCTAGGAATGCATCCATTTCCACCAGACTGTCAAATTTGCTTGTGTATAATTGCTCATAATATGTTCTTATAATTGTGTGTATTTTGTAGGTGTTGGTTATGATCGCTCCTCCTTCATTCATGACTTTATTTATTTGGGTCCTTTCTCTTTTCTTTCTGATAAGTGGCCATGATTTTATCAATCTTATTAATACGTTCAAAGAACCAGCTCCTAGTTTTGTTGATTTGTTCTATTGTTTTTTTGAGTTTCTATTTCATTGATTTCTGCTCTACTCTTTATTATTTCTCTTCTCCTGCTGGGTTTAGGCTTTCTTTGTTGTTCTTTGTCCAGCTCCTTTAGCTGTAGGGTTAGGCTGTATATTTGAGACCTTTCTTGTTTCTTGAGAAAGGCTTGTATCACTATATATTTCCTCTCAAGACTGCCTTTGCTGTGTTCCACAGTTTTTGAGCCATTATGTTTTCACTATTATTCCTTTCCATGAATTTTTTCAATTCTTCTTTAATTTCCTGGTTGACCATTCATTCTTTAGAGGCATGCTGTTTAGTCTCCATGTATTTGGGTTCTTTCCAAATTTCCTCCTGTGATTGAGTTCTAGCTTCAAAGCATTGTGGTCTGAAAATATATAGGGAATGATCCCAATCTTTGATACTGGTTGAGACCTGATTTATGACCCACAATGTGATCTGTACTGGAAAATGTTCCATGTGCGCTAGAGAAAAATGTGTATTCTGTTGCTTTGGGATGGAATTTCTGAGCAGATTCTTGATGTTCATCTGCTCTAGTGTGTCACTTAGGTCTTTATTTCTTTGCTGATCTTTTCCTTAGATGATCTTTCCATTTCAACAAGGTGAGTGTTAAAGTCCTCCACTATTTTTGTGTTATTGTTGATGTGTTTCTTTGATTTTGTTATTAATTGGCTTATTTAGTTGGCTGCTTCCACATTAGGGGCATAAATATTTAAAATTGTCAGATCTTCTTATTGGACAGACCCTTTGAGTATGATATAATGTCCTTCATCATCTCTTATTATAGTCTTTGGCTTAAAATCTAATTGATCTGATATAAGGATTGCCACCCCAGCTTTCTTTTGATGTCCATTAACATGGTACATTGTTTTCCACCTCCTCACTTTAAATCTGGATTTGTCTTTGGGTCCAAAATGAGTTTCTTGTAGATAGCATATTGTTTTTTTTTTTTTTTTTTTTTTTTTTTTCATTCTGCTACCCTGTGTCTCTTGATTGAGGCATTTAACCCATTTACATTCAGGATAACTATTGAGACATATCAATTTAGTGCCATTGTATTGTCTGTAAGGTGCCTGTTACTGTATATTGTCTCTGTTCCTTTCTGATCTACTACTTTAGGCTCTCTCTTTGCTTAGAGGAGCCCTTTCAATAGTTCCTGTAGAGCTGGTTTGTTGTTTGCAAAATTCTTTCAGTTTTTGTTTGTCCTGGAAGCTTTTAATTTCCCCTTCTATTTTCAACGATAGCCTAGCTAGATATAGTATTCTTGGATGCATGTTTTTCTCATTTAGTGCTCTGAATATATCATGCCAGTTCTTTCTGGCCTGCTACATCTCTGTGGGTAAGTCTGCTGCCAATGTAATAATTTTACCATGGTATATTACAGACATCTTGTCCCAGGCTGCTTTCAGGATTTTCTCTTTGTTACTAAGACTTATAAATTTTACTATTATATTACGAGGTGTGGTCCTATTCTTATGGATTTTGAGGGGGTGTTCTCTGTGCCTCCTGGATTTTGATGCTTGTTCCCTTTGCCATATTAGAGAAATTCTCTACAATAATTCTCTCCATATACCTTCTGCTCCCCTCTCTCTTCTTCTTCTGGAATCCCAATCATTCTAATGTTGGTTCATTTTATGGTATCATTTATCTCTCAAATTCTTCCCTTGTGGTCCAGTAGTTGTTTGTCTCTCTTCTGCTCAGCTTCTTTATTCTCTGTCATTTGGTCTTCTATATCAGTAATTCTGTGACCTCATTTATCCTAGCAGTAAGAGTCTCTGTTTTTTATTGCACCTCATTAATAGCTTTTTAAATTTCATCTTGGGTAGAGTTTAGTTCTTTTATTTCTCCAGAAAGGGCTTTTATTTCTCCAGACAGTGTTTCTCTAATATCTCCCATGCCTTTTTCAAGCCCAGCTAGCACCTTGAGAATTGTCATTCTGAACTCTAGATCTGACACATTACCAATGTCTATATTGATCAGTTTCTTAGCCTTAGGTACTGCCTCTTGTACTTTTTTCTGTGGTGATTTTTTCTGCCTTGTCATTTTATCCAGATAAGATATATATGAAGGATCAAATAAAATACTAAAAGCCCATCAAAGACCCTGGAAAGTGTACTTTAACCAAATCAAAAGAGACCCCAAATCATGGGGGTAGAAAGGGGGTAAAAAGAAGTTCAGAAAAAAATTTAAAAAAAAAAAAGAAGAAATATAAAAAAGAAAATATATACATATTAGACTGGTGAATAGAACAGAGTCACCCACTTTATTTTGGGAGTATTTTGGTCTCTTAGGAGAAATTAACTTCTAATATTTTAAAGAATGAGAAACTTCTATATTTCTCTCTCTCTCTACACACACACACACACACACACACACACGAAATTAAGTTAAACACAACGAAGGGGTGGAATATGACCATAAAGTTGAAAATTTTTAAAAAATATTTCTAAAAACAGAGTTGATAAATTAGTTGGGAGAAAAAAGAAAAAGAAAGTGGAGAGAATTTGCTCAGGCTGGAGACTAGAACAAGCCCTATGCCAGATTTAGGGTATATTTTGATCTGTTAGAAGAAGTTGTATCCCAAATTTTTTTAGAAGAAAAAACTCTATATGCATACAAAACCAAACCAAACCAAACCAAAAAACTTTAGATACAATGAAGGATAATATATGACTATAAAAATGAGTGTTCAAAAAATATTTTTTTATGGAAGGTATTGTTAAGATAAATTAGTGAAAAAACTTTAAAAGAAGGAAGAGTAAAAGTTTTAAAAAAGTAGCATAAGAAAAAAAATGAAAAAAATTATTTAACTTTGAAACACTAAGGAATCATTGGGAGAAAGTTATGAATTCCATGCTTTGCTTTCTCCTCCTTTGGAATTCCACTTTTCTCCTTGGTAAGTGAACTTGGTCTTGGCCTGATTTCTTGCTCATCTTCTGGGGGAGGGGCCTGTTCTAGTGATTCTGAAGTGTCTTTGCCTGAGGCGGAATTGCACCACCCTTACCAAGGGCCAGCTAAGTAATATGCACAGGTTTGCTTTCGGGAGCTTTTGTTCTCTGAACACATTCCGAAGAGTTCTGGAGGATGGGAATGGAAATGGTGACCTCCACATAGCTGACCTGGAAGAGCCGAGAGCTCAGGGCCCCACCTCTTAGTGTGCCCTCGAAGAAAAGCACTCAGTCACTCCAGTTTCCCCAGCCTCCATCTGCACACCGAGCTCACCTAGCCTGTGATAAGCATCTGTCTCTGGCACACTATCAGCCTGGAGTCTCCAAACCCAGCAGATCCCTTTGCTCTTTTTCTACTTCCCAGATCTTGTGAAGTCCCTGTTCACAGAGTAATGGCCTGATTGTGCCATGCACCACAGTTTAAAGTACCCCTGAGTTGAGAGCTCATTCCTAGGCTCCGTCTCTGTAGCCAGCTTCCCCATCCTAATACCTGTAAGCTCTGAAACACTCAGAAACCCCTGATCTTTTTCTGACCCCGTGGGACCTGAGAACATGATGATGGACCTGAGAACCCACTTTGGCTTCACCCCAGCTTAGCCTCTCGTGTGATGCCCATCAGTAGAGCAGGCTTTAAAAAGTTCTGATTTTGTGCTTCATGGCTCTGCCACTTGCCAGGAGACAGCCCCTCCCTCATGGTCTATCTTCTTGTGGCTTTGGATTCACTTCTCAGCAGGTCCCACCTTTCAGAAAGTGGGTGATTATCTGTTTCTAGAATTGCTGCTTCTTCTCTTCAATCTCCTCTTGGATTTGTAGGTGTTCAGAATGGTTTGATAAACTATCCAGTTGATCTTTTGCTACCTGATGTCATCTCAACATGCTACTTCTCCGCATTTTGACTCAACCCCCCAGATTTTGGTTTTTAATATCATTTTCCAGGCAAAGGAATTAGATCTACTTGGAGAAGTAGCTGATAGAGTGACTAGGGCATGAGGTAAATATGCAAGATGAGCCTGGAACATCTTGGAATGCCAGAAAAAACCACCACCACCACCAACAACAACAAAACACCAGAGCTAAACAACAAACACACACAAACCCACCCTGCATACACAATGATACTTGTATGTCAAACGGACAAAGGAGCCAATGGAAACAGCTCCCTGTGGCCAAAGCTCCTATTATTTGAGCAGCAAAATTAATAAAGTACTGTGTAATTTTATCAAAGTATAAAATAAATATCCATGATTCCATACTTATGTAAATAGAGGATGAAAAATATAAATAAGTGAGGTGACTAGATAAATCTTCCATTCAGAAGATTTCCAGTTTGTATAGATACTTTGCCCAGGGAGGTGGTCCATTTCTTTCCTCTCTGTAAGTGTGGACTGTGGATAGTTACTTCCTTAAACAGAACACAGTAAGAGAGGGTAGTGGAAAAGCAGCTTCACCACGGAGGAACCTAACCACCTCAACCAGGTAGTCAAGGTCAACATCAAGAGTTACAAGTGATGAAGACAGTAGTTGCCACTGACAGGATGTAATGAAAATGGTGATTTACTCCTGGGGCCTTTCTCCTCAAAAGCTATCCCCCCAGTCTAATCATGAGAAAAACATCAGAAGGATTCCAGTTGAGGGACATTCTACAAAATGTCTGATTAGAACGTCTCAAAACTTACCAAGGACTTCAAAAACAAGGAATGTTGAAAAGCTATTGCAAACAACTAATGTCTAAAGGGACGTGATGACTAAATATAAAGTGATATGCTGAATGGGATTCTGGATGAAAGGACACTAGATTGAACTATGCAAATCTGAATCAAGTATGAATTTCACTCCATCACAATGTATCAATATTGGCTCACTAATTATAACAAAAGTATCATACCAATGTAGGATATTAATCACATAGGAAAATGGGTATGTCAGATATGGGAATTCTCTATACTATCTTTATTATTTTCTATAAATCCAAAACTGTTCAAAAAGAAATTTTTTTTTAATTCTCTTTCTCAGAATGCAGCCAGAGAACACTTGGGGAAAAACAATCACCAGTTTTATGCTTCCAATGATAATAGTTGATTCAAAAAATTATTGTCATTGGATGCTAAAACTGCTGATGAAAAATTATTAGGGAACAAGAAATTCACATGGTGTCCAGGTACTACCCTACAGATTAGGTTTTCATAAGAAGGAAATATGTTATCTTTATTGTAGAGCAGATGGTGATGGTACCACCTTAATGAAGTAATCAGTAAATGCCTTCAGTTAACAAGGCAAGCTAATGTCATAGGCCTCACCTTAAAACAGCACACTTGTGATGGCTGAATTATTTAACCTAATCTAGTCATGAGGAAACATCACAAAAATAGATATGGTGGGATAATTTACATGATGTCTGACACAACGATTTAAAAATTTTCAGATGTCATGAAAGGAGAAAAAAGCAAGAGGTTTGTTCTAGACTACAGGAGATTGAAAATGATAAAACACCAAGTAGTGACATTTAATTGAATTCTTGATGAAAAAATATATTGCTAAGAAGGACAATTTGGGCAAAATTTTAGTATGAACATCATGTTAGGTGATGTTAAATTTCTTGGGGGTAATAATAATATGATGGGATAACTGGGTGGCTCGGTCAGTTAAGTCCACATTTAGCTCCAGTCATGATCCTGGGGTCCTGGGATCAAGCCCCATGCACCTAGGGCTCCTGCTTCTCCCCTTCCCACTTGTGTTCCCTCTTGCTCTCCCAAGCTCTCTCTCTCTCTCTCTCTCAAATAAATAAATAAAATCTTTTAAAAACGATATGACAGTGTAGGAAATGTCTTTGTTCTTTTGAGATATATATTGAAGAATTTAAGGCAAACTATCATAATCTCAAAACAAAACAAAACAAACAAACAAAAAATCTCATTTATGTATACTCACATATACATACCTGTATTCAATATGTATGTATACACATTTTCCAGGTGGATTGTTAGGCAAATGTGGTGAAATGTCAATAATTACTAATCATGATTGTCAAAATTCATGGGCATTTTCTCAACTTTTCTGTGGGCTTGAAATTTTTTCAAAGCAAATCTGGAGGAAAATGTCATTGATTCACATTTTTCTTGACTCTCTGCCCTGTTTCTATATCCACTTAACAGGGTCATTTCTTAAAAGATTTCCTCTCTTGCTACTTTCACTTCTCTATGTTGCATACAATATGACTTAGTGGTTAACCACTTAGTGGTTATTGACTTTGGATTGGATCCCTCAATTTGATCTCTGAGCACCTCCTCAATATTTCTGTAGACAAATTAGGAAACGTCTATGTTCCCCATTTTTTCAATGGGGCTATAGGAAATTAAAATATAATAGTCAAAGTAAAAAATTTAAGAGATTTGCTGAGTAGTTAAGTGGAGAGTGATGAAATGTTATTTACAAGCTAAAAGGGTGTCTTAGAATTAAGACAGAGTGCTACATCACCAGTATACAGATACTCTATTTCAGAGACCTTGAAAGTAAAATTGACTAACACTAAAGATGAAAATAGTCTTTTTTTTTATTGTACATTTTTACTAGCATTCTTCTCTTGCTTTCAACATTTCTTAATTGTGGTAAAATATACACAACAAAATTACCTCTTTTAAAGGTGAACATATTCTGGATTTGAGAATATTCTTTGTGAACTAATATTCAAATATCTTCTCTTGAATAAACACAAAGAAAATTAAGAATCAAAGTTATACAGTTTACTTCTGACAGTTGGTGTTTTTTAAGAAGGGATTAATTCTTGAGAACCTGGAATGTGCCAGAGATTGTAGGATTATGCTTTAAAATTCCAGAAATTTGTCAACAATTTTTTCTTTTTTAAATTTTTGCAGTGTTCCAAGACTCATTGTTTTAAATTAATTTAAATGGAGGTGATTTTTATCTAGCTGGCTTCTATTCATCGTATTTGTTGTTATTTGTTGAAAAATTGTAATTCATTACACATTGAAACAATTAGCTAATTGTTTAGCTAATATTTTTGTGACACAGTGTGTGACCTGAAGAAGAATTACATAGTTCAATCTTGCTGGGAGCTAGAGCTTAGATTTTTTAATACATTATACCAGAATCTCTCCTTTTTGAACTTATTTATCTGACGCCTATAATATCATATTCAGTAATTGAATATTATAAGGACAAAGTGGTCCTTTTCTACTTTCTCAATATTACATGATTTTGAAAAACATATTATCAAATTTAAGTTAATTTTCCACAGGGTATTATATTTCTTTTAAATTGTTAGAAAATATGGGGCACCTGGGTGGCTCAGTGGGTTAAGCCTCTGCCTTCCACTCAAGTCATGATCCCAGGGTGCTGGGATCGAGTCCTGCCTCAGGCTCTCTGCTCAGCGGGGAGACTGCTTCCTCCTCTCTCTCTGCCTGCCTCTCTGCCTACTTGTGATCTCTCTGTCCAATAAATTAAAAAAATCTTTAAAAAAAATAAATAAATTGTTAGAAAATTTTCTTTATAATTTTTTTCACAGCATTTATTACTTCCTTATTTCTTAGACTATAAATAAAAGGGTTTAATAAAGGGATCACTAGAGTATAAAAAACAGCACCAGGTATATCTTCAGCATCTTCTTTAACTGAATGTGGTCGAATATATACAAAGAGAAGAGAACCATAGAATATTGAGACAGAGAGAAAGTGGGATGCACAAGTAGATAAGGCTTTGCCTCTTCCCTCTTTGGATTTCATTTTGAAAATAGTAAAGAGAATGTAGAAGTAAGATATTAAGACACTACTGATGGTGAAGACTTGAACTGAACCTGAAAAGATAAATATCATTAATTCATTGATATAAGGGTCAACACAGGAAAGTCTGTATAATGGAAAAACATCACAAAAAAAGTGATTAATTTCATTTGAACCACAGAAAGTTAACCTAAAGAAAAACCCCACATGAATTATAGGATGCAGGTTTCCAGCTATGTAGGCCCCTGTGGTCATCTGAATACAGAGTTTCTTTGACATCATGGTGTGGTACTGCAGTGGGCTGCATATGGCCACATAGCGATCATAGGCCATTGCTGCCAGGAGAAAGCATTCTGTAGTTCCAGCAAGCCAGAGAAAATAGAATTGTGCTATGCACTCATGAAAGGAAATCATTCTGTCCTTAGAAAAGAAGTTCTCTAATGTTTTGGGGATAATGGCACAAGAACAACAGGAATCCATCAGAGCCAGGTTGCCCAGAAAGATGTACATTGGTGTGTGAAGACGATGCTCCATAAAAATCAACACTACTAGGCCCAGATTCCCCACCATAGTGATCACATAGATAATGAGAAATACCACAAACAGGAGGCTCTTCAACTCTCGTCGATCTGTAAATCCTATGAGGATAAATTCAGTGGTCAAGGAGTAGTTATCCTCAGTCATTTCTACCTTCTCTGTTGAGACAGGAATTCTGGAGATATAAGATTCTAATTTAGAGTGTGTATAGCGTACCTTCCAAATTGTTCTTTTTACAAAAAAGAGAGGAGGTTTTTCAAATTCCCCTCAGTATCTCTGGATATAGGCACCCAAACATCTAGGGGATAGTCATTCCCCTAAAAATGTCAGTTTTATAAGCTCAACTGTGAAAATCAGCATTCCCACGAATGTTTTTGTAATTCTAAGAAGAATGATTACAGAGGAAAAGGTTCGTCTTGATGACTTCATGCATGAATAGTTGAGAAATCTAGCATTCCTATATTTGGTTCAATGTTGACAAACAATATCAGTGTCAGTTTTTGTTTAATAATCCTTAAAATACATTTGCTATAAATTTTCATGTATGCACATTTTTTTAACTAAGCAAAAAGTTTTCATATACTCTCCCAGTGGAATGAATGCTTGAAAAGAGCATACAACAGATATCTTAAATTTATACCTTAGGAATTGTATGAAAATCACAAGGATTTAAGAATAGGACTTTAATCTTTAAATGAAATCCTTGGGATATCCAAGGAAATAAATATCTATGTATTTTCACCACTCTCATCCCTGTTCCTGGTATTAGATCCATTTCCATAAGAACTGATTTTGTCCATGCCATCATTCCTGTTGATTTTTCCCCAATATCTAAATCCTTTCCATCCTTATGTAAAGCATAGTTTACATATTATGCTACTTAAGAAAGCTTTAACTAAATGCTCTAGACCACACTGATTTTCACTTCTTGCATTCTCAAGCATAACCTATATACACAACACAATCTAGAGTTGTTTATGTAAAATACACATGGCTTTAAAAAAATATGCATGTACAGTTTCTTTATTAGAATTGTAGTCATTTGAGTTCAGCTATGACTTCTACTTCTCATAAGAGTTATTTAATGCTATGGGGGGGGGGAGTATTGATTTTAGTCCTAGCTTCAAAGACCCGAGATAGGTGAACTTGTTGTCAGTGGACTATCACTGATCCTTAGTGACCTCTTTAGTCTCCACAAATTAAGACTGCTAGTTTTGAAGAACAGGCTACAAAGGAAATTCTAGGAAATTTATCATGGAAAACCTTATGCATCATTCTTTTACTGGAAGTCACCCAGCTACTATCTTCCTGCTTCCTAAGAAACTTACGTAATATTTTCTGAAGTATATCACAGTAGTTTTAAAGCTAATTAAAAAAAAAAAAAAGCTTGCCTGTATATTTTAGTTTTATAACACTTAGAGAAAGAGAAAAATCTTGAATCTTAATATGATTTTTGAGATGGGTTCCCTGGAGGGCTAAGATATTTAAGCATCTTCCTTTGGTTCAGGTCATGATTCTCCAGGTCCTGGAACTGAGCCCCATGCCTGGCTCCCAGCTCAGTGGGAGTTCTCCTTGTTCCTCTCCTCTGCCTCTCCCTCTGCTTGAGCTCTCTCTGGCTCTCTCTCTCAAATGAATAAATGAAAAAAAAATCTTAAAAATAAATATGAATTTTGGGAACAAATTTTGTTTTGCCTCAAAGGCTATCTTCTATTACTACTTGGGGATTCCCTTAGGATATTTTGACCAGTGTGTCTAATTATGTAGATTCTATGGTCAAAATGGGTTTCTTTTTCCATACTAAAAACATCAAAATAAAAGCACAGGCTGAACGTTTCACTTTCTTGTTTTAAAGTACTAAAGATAAGTTATTTAATTATTCAATTATGTTAGAATTAACTTTCAATGTACTTGCCTGAATTATGTAACAGAATTAAGCTGAATCCTTACCTGTATGTTTTGAAGATCTTTTAATCGGAAAAGGTTGATATGAACTGAGTTCAAATCTCATGCTGATTTGCCATTGTCTTCACCTAGAAAGGTGAGAAGCTGAAACCTGAGAATATTAAAAAATGCTAACTAATTCAGATAAACAACACTTAAGGACACTAATAGTAAAGTAAAGATAAATCTGAATACTTCCTTTACCTGAATGCTCTGAGAAGAGTTTTATAACATCATATTGGTTTTGTGTGTGTCTGTGTGGTGTGAAGTCTCATATAATTTCAGAAAATAATTTTTTTCTCACAAACATTTGGGATTTAAAAAATGAAAATCTGGGAGATGACTAATAAGTCAGTGTCAATAATTATGTTTCTTTCAATGCAAAATTAAACTTTCCATTAAATGCTTATGGGACTTTCCTATGACGACATCTGTGTATTTCTATGGGGAGATTCAGTTCCCAAAACATATTAACTCTGTGACATAAATTAAAGATGACCTGTGAGACAATGAGGTTAATATAAATGACCTCTGCTAAAGTCAAATCATGATTTGATGATCATCTTGCTGATTCTTATGTAACTGACATAATTTTCAGAATTCTGTTCTTTATCCTGTGCATAAAATATAAATGAGCCAAGGAGAGTCTCAGGTCAGTTTGGACTGTTACCTGAGAGAATAACAGGGTTTATGAAAGATGATTAGCATTTAGAGAGGAGAACAAAAGTTGTGGTAGTGTTAGCTAGTGTCATCAACTCCTTCACCCTGAGTTGAAGTTGTTCCCATGTATTGCAAAATCCTCATGGGAACTTTGCTGTTACCCTTCAGCCACATATATGATTTACTGAGTTAATAATCACTGTGCTTCTCAGTTCACCTGAATTGCTCTACCTTTCTCTCCCTGTTTTCCCCCTTTGTGAGAATACCACCCGGATCCTCGCCAAGGTGACTGGGGTCCTGCGGAATCCTGTAAGAAAACTCCAGGAAATGGAGGGCATGCTTCTTCCTGGGCCCACACCCAGAATAAACAAGGGAAGATCCCTGGAGTGTTTTCTTGTCCTCCTTTAGATAGATCAGGTAAGTGTAGAGAATGCTTAACTTTCTCTAATCATTTAAAGGTAAGAGATATTGTCATTTAAAGCTAAGTGATAATCATTGTTGTTCACTTGTCTCACTTGATTGCCTGCATGTAAATCACATCCCACATGTAGCCCACACCCTGCACAGAAATCTATACCCTGTTTCTAATGGGATCTTAGGGAAGGTATAAAAGAAGTGATTGTAAGAAATAAATACATCTACTGATCATCAATCGGTAGTTCCCCCATCACACAGGCTCTGATCACCAGGATCCCCACTCGGGAGGGTGACATGTGGTGCCCAAACCGGGCACTGAAATCAAGGAACAGTCACGCATGGATACAGAGACCCTCACAGAAGGAAGTAAGTGATAATGATGGGGGAGAATCAAAGTCGCCCCCAGCGTTTTCTAGCATTAATACAACACCTTTTATCTCAGGGAGGTGCTCCAGTATCCAGATGTCAATTAAGAACTTGTCTGGATGTTATTTGAGAATATAATCTTTGGTTTCCTGATGAAGGAACCTTGAAAGAGACAATTTGGGTTTTTTTTTTTTTTTTTTTTCTTCTTTCTTCTTTTTTTTTTTTTTTTTTTTTTTTTTGAGTCATGAAAGAGACAATTTGGGAGTGTGCATGCCATAATGTGGAAAAGTCTTATAGACAAGGTGCAAAAATTCCTGTGGAGTTTTGGGTTACATGGGCATTGGTAAAAATGGTTGTTTTAATTCTTAGAGGGGAGTATAAGAAAGAAATCATAAGGTTGAAACAGCTACCTCTCTGCATACATATGAGTTAGATGATGAAACAACCCAACAAATTCAAACTGAAAGTAAAAACTTATTTTTCAGCAAAAAGGACAAATGCTATGTTTCTCCTTTGGTCACTGTGCCTCCAATTTCTTCCAGAAATGAGGACAAGGAAAGAGCAGCAGACTTCTTTGGGAATGAGGGAAGTGACACTGGTTTGAATGATAATTAATGCATGTTACAATTAGGACCAAAAAAACTAAAAAACAAAGTTCTGTTTCTACACCGTCTCACCCCCATGAACTTCACTTAGTTTTCCCTGTAACTTTTCATACTAACAGGCCAACTACTTATGATAGGATGCTGATGGAGACTGTTAGAGAATTTAAAGTAGGGGCCTACTTCTCCCTATTGTTATGAATTATGAATATTTATCCATTTGGAGCAAAAACGCCTGCCGGATTCGCTATGATTTTCAACTTATAGCTAAAATGGTATTATTAACCTCTTCTGAAATTTTACAATGGAAGATATGGCTTTCTAAGGAGGCACATGAAAAGGTCAGGAGTTTAGGACAGAGAGGGAATATAGGTGCTGTTACTTATGATATGCTCATGGGAACAGGAGTTTGGATGACTTTTTTTTTTTTTTTTTTTAATTATTTAATGTTTGTTTCTTTTTTTTTTTTTTCTTTTTTTTTATTTTTTTTATTTCCAGCATAACAGTATTGGATGACTTTTAATCATCAAAGTCATAACATCCCTCCTGCAGACCTTCCCCACGTATGTGATGTGGCCTTACAAACCTGACAAAAAATTAATTCAGACACTGATTATACCATCAGTTATAAAAAAAAATACAAGGGCCTAAAGAGCCATACATTGATTTTTATTGGCAGGTAAAAAAGAATCGCTGGAAAAACAGATAAGAGAAGAACAAATTCAGAAAATACTCTTAAGACAACTAGCATATGATAATGCTAATGAAGACTGCCAGGCCCTGATTCGACCTCTTAGAGAATCTGGCGATGTCATGGATTATTTAAAAGCTTCTGTAATGTAGGACCCTTTAAACATCAGGCCCAAGTTACAGCGTTAGAAACCATGGTTGTTCAAACACAATTGCAGGCAAAATGTTTTAATCCTGGACAAACAGGACACATAAAAAAACAATGCCGTCTCCCTCCCTGTCTGGTTACTCCCTCTCCCGCCAATCGCCTGAATAAATTCAGGATTCAACGCCCTAATGTTTGTCCCTGCTGTCGATGAGGCAAACACTGGGCCAAGGAATGTATGTCTAAAAATGAGAAAAATGGAAATCCTTTGGGGAACCCTCATCAGGGAAACTCCCTAAGGGGCAGCCCCAGGCTCCAATAAATATGGGGTCATGGAACTATCCTATTCTCTTTGTACCCAACAGTGACTCTCAGTAATGGACTTAGTCCCTGCTACTCAAGGACTAGGAGCGCTGCTCTTGCTATCCCTCTCTCTAAGGCTTGCTTTATACATCCATCTCAGTGCCCTTATAAATTGTCAACAAACCTATATGGACCTATACCTCCAAATACGGTTGGTCTCCTGCTTGAACAGAGTAGTTTAACTATGAAAGGAGTTACAGTACATACTGGAGTAATAGACTCTTGATTATTATGGTGAGATTCAAATTATGGTTTCTGTCACTATTCCTTGGATCTTTTCAGCAGGTGAATGAGCCGCCCAATTTTTGCTACTTCCCTATATTATGCCTAATCAATCTTCAAATTTTAGTGAAAGAGGATTCGGCAGTACTAATAAAAAGATTCCTTTTCTAAGAAACTGTTTGAAGGAAGTCAACCCCAAATGAAGCTTTCTATTAAGGAATGAATATTTGAACAGCTTTTAGATTCTGGAGCAGATATTGCTCTCATTTCTTGTCAATATTGGCCACGCCAATGGCCTACAATGCCTGCTGATTATACCCTTGAGGGTTTTGGCTATGTAACTACTCAGCAATTGAGACAAAGCAGCCAACCTCTGCCCTGTAAGGACCCAGAGGGATTACTAGGTTATATTCAACCTTACATTGCCCGCATACCTATTAGTCTCTGGGGATGAGATTTATTACAACAATGGGATGCTGAAATTCACATACCTACATCCTCACTTGTAAAAAACATGATGAAAAATATGGGGCATATTCCCAGGAGAGGCTTAGGTAAAAACCTACAAGGAGTAACCTATAGATCTTAATCCTAATGACAATTGTGCTGGGCTGGGTTTTATATAGGGGCCATTGGGATTGATAAATCCCTTTCACCAATTCCAATCACCTGGAAAAGTAACAAACTGATTTGGACACCCCAGTGGCCCCTCACATTAGAAAAACTGAAGATTCTAAGAGGTTTAATTCAAGAACAATTGGAAAATGGATACATTGAACCTTCATTTTCTCCTTGGAATTCTCCATTTTCTATAGTAAAGAAAAGGTCAAGCAAATGGAGATTATAATACATCTCCATAATATTAATGCTGTAATGGTAACTATGGGTTCATTACAACCAGGACTTCCTGCTCCCTCTTGTATACTTACTAAATGGCCTTTAGTAGTTTTGGATTTACAGGACTGCTTTTACACTATCCTATTCCTATCCACCCCTCAGAAAAAGAACATTTTGTGTTTTCAATTCCAACAGTAAATCAATGAGAACATTTACAAAGATTTCAATGGAAAGTTCTCCCTCAAGGCATGACTAACTCTCCCATGATGTGCCAGAATTTTGTCGGAAAGGTTCTTGAGCCCATTTGACAATTATATCCCACTGTTATATTATCCATTACATGGATGACATCCTACTAGCAGCCCCAACCCCAGAGCTCTTACATCAAGTGTTTCTAAATACGCAAGAATACCTACAACAGGGCAGTCTTATAATAGCTTCTGAAAAGGTACAATTTACTCCACTCTTCTTCTATTTAGATGGTATTATAGACTGTACCATTGTTAGTCCTCAGTTTTCCATTCATTGAGACACTTTAAATACTCTAAATGATTTTCAAAAATTATTACAAGATATTAATTGGTTATGCCCAGTGTTGGTTACTCCTACACATCAACTTACAAATCTATTTGCCACTCTTGAGGGAGACCCTAACCTTGATAGTCTTCAAAGCTTAATACCACAGGCTGAACAGGAACTTCACTTCCTTGAAGAATGCCTTCATCAAGTCTTCTTGTGTCGATATGGTCTTGCATTACCTTTACTGTTATTTCTTTTCCCTACTTCCCATTCACCTACAGGGGTGATAGCTCAACAAGACTGTTCTTTAGAATGGATCTACTTGAAATACCAAGCTCCTAAGGTTTTAACTGCATATGTTGACCTTCTTGCAGACCTCATTATCCTTGGCCAAACCAGATGTCTTCACATATTGCGATACGACCCTCATGCTATCATTCTTCCTATTTCTATAAAACATTTTACTTCCCTATTTCCCTTGAATGCTCATCTCCTTAATACTTTAGCAGAATATTCTGGAACCATTGGATATATTGCCCTGTGGGTAAAATATGGGATTTCCTAAGAAAGTCATCATTTGTAATTTCTACTATTGGTGAAACTAGTCCAGTTGTAGGTGCTCCCATGTATTATATTGACGGCTCCTCATCTGGAAAATGAAGTATACATGGACCTGGCTTAAACCTTTCAATTCAAAGCGAGTATGCATCAGTGCAACGAACAGAAATATTTGTTCTTACTATTCTGTTAATTCGTATATCTTCTGCACTTACATCTTTTCTGATTATGCTTATGTAGCTGGTCTCTTTCCTGCCATTGAAACAGCTCAGATATCTACAACACAAAAATCCATATTACACCTTCTGACAAAACTACAGTCCCTTGTACAATTGTTCCCATCCTCTCTATGTCACCCATATTAGGGCCCATTCTTCTCTCCCAAGACCCATTGGTAGAAGGTAACCATCAAGCAGATATCCTGACATGTCCTATTTTCACATCACCAGCAGAAGAACACTGTTTTATATACTAATGTTAATCGACTGCACAACTGTTATCACATTCCACTTCGAAAAACGCATAATATTGTTTAATCCTGTCCTATTTGTTTGCCTTTGCACTGTTGCCCACACTTTTCAGGAGCCAATCCTCATGGCTCAAAAGCCAATGAACTGTGACAAATGGATGTAACTCATTTCCATCTCTTTCCTCATCAACCTTATTTACATGTTATTGATATATTTTCTAAATTTCTTTGGGCAATTCCTTAATCCTCCAAGACCTTACTGCCATCTGCTGTACTCTATTGCAAAGTTTTAGTGTTATGGGGGTCCCTACTACCATAAAAACTGATAATGCACCAGCTTACACTAGATACAAATTTACTGCCTTTTGTTCTGATTGGCAGATTCATCATATTACAGGTATACCTTAAAACCCACAAGGACAATGTATATTTGAATGAGCTCATCATACACTAAAACTTCAATTATTTAAAAAAAGGGAGGAGGGAGGACTCCCAAGGATGTTTCAGCACTCTATTTACTCTTAATTTTTTTAATTTACCCCAAGGTGACATTCAGACAGCAACAGAAAAACACTTCTCAAATCACAGTAATCTCTTGAGGCATCTATTCCTATTTTGTTCATATCTTTTAATGAATGGCTCCCTGGCCTCCTATTAAGGAAAGGCAGAGAGTCTGCCCTTATTTCCTCCCATTCCAGTGATGGACCCTTCGGAAACACTATGGCTTCCTCTTCAGCTCATCAGGCCCAGAAAACCAATGACCCGGCTGATAACCACTGTAACCGTGATCTAGAAAAAAGATACAGAAATACAAGAGACACAGGCAGTCACTCATGTGCTGTCCCTTCATAAAAGGAGACCCCGACCATATCAGCATAGGGCTGATCCACACACATGGGGTCAGATTAAGGCCCTGTCAGCTAAAGGAGAAGCAGTTTTATGATCTACCTGAAGCCCACAGACCCCTGAGAACTTGTTTTTGGCTATCGTTGCTCTTCTGACCTGTACATCAGCGGGTACTGTCTCCTCAAATGACGAGTGAACAAATAACAGGCATGGAGCTGGGAATTGGCTCTTAAGATGTTGCAATTAAAAAGCCAAAAAAGGTTTTAATTTGAATCTCCCTGATGGCTAGTGATAATGAACATTTTTTTATGTGTCTGATAGCCATTTGTATGTCTTCATTGGAGAAGTGTTTGTTCATATCTTCTGCCCATTTTTTTATATGATTGTCTGTTTTGTGTGTGTTGAGTTTGAGATAGAGCTTCCCTATGACCCTGCAATTGCACTACTGGGTATTTACCCCAAAGATACAGATGTAGTGAAAAGAAGGGCCATCTGTACCCCAATGTTTATAGCAGCAATGGCTACAGTCGCCAAACTGTGGAAAGAACCAAAATGCCCTTCAATGGCATCTGAATAAGGAAGATGTGGTCCATATACACTATGGAGTATTATGCCTCCATCAGAAAGGATGAATACCCAACTTTTATAGCAACATGGATAGGACTGGAAGAGATTATGCTGAGTGAAATAAGTCAAGCAGAAAGAGTCAATTATCATATGGTTTCACTTATTTGTGGAGCATAACAAATAGCATGGAGGACAAGAGGAGATGGAGAGGAGAAAGGAGTTGAGGGAAATTGGAAGGGGAGGTGAACCATGAGAGACTATGGACTCTGAAAAACAATCTGAGGGTTTTGAAGGGGCGGGGTGTGAGAGGTTGGGGGAACCAAGTGATGGGTATTAGAGAGGGCATGGATTGAATGGATCACTGGGTGTGGTGCAAAAACAATGAACACTGTTACCCTGAAAAGAATTAAAAAAAAAAAAAAAGGGAGGGGGTATTGTTGAAACAGAACCTGGATCCTCACCAATGTGACTGGGGTCCTATGGAATCCTGAGAAAACTCCAGGAAATGGAGGTCAAGAGTTTCCTGGGCTCACGCCCTGAATAAACATGGGAGGATCCATGGAGTGTTTTCTTGTTCTCTTTTAGGAAGATCTAGTGTATGTGGAGAATCCTTAAGTTGCTCTTGTCATTAAAAGCTAAGAGATATTGTCATTTAAAGCTACGGGATAATCATTGTTGTTCACTTGTCTCACCTGCATGTAAATCACATCCCACATGTAGCCCAAACCCTGCACATAAATTGAATCTCAAAGAACTTATAAAATAAGGGATTGTGAGAAATAAAGACATCCACAGATCATTAGTAGGTATTCTTCCCATCAGATCGGCTCTGACCACCAGGATTCCCACCTTGTGAAGGTGACACCCCTTCACTCCACTAATTGTATAAATATACTGTATATTTAATAAAATTTAACTTAATAAAAATATTATACATAAAGGATGTCTATATCTATCACCTGTTGCTTGTTGCTACCATTAGTTATAGACATAAAAGGGAAGGAATTTCTCTGTTATGTTCATTCCTTCATTTCATTCCTTCATTTCTAACACCTTGAACAGTGTTGGAAATGAAGGAATGTTAGAAAAGCACTACTTTATAGTGTTTAACAAATATTTGTTGAATGATTAAAAAAAATGATAGTCTACCGCTCAAGAATTTGCAGTTGTCTCTGTTTAGGTTTCAAAACAAATCTACTTTTCTTTTTTTAAAAGGGTTTTTTAATATTTTGTTTCAGTTTTTTTTTTTTTTTAAGATCTACTTATTTGCCTGAAAGAGAATAAGTGAGAGAGAGAGAAGGAGTGGAGGGATAGAAAGATAGAAGGGGAGAAGGAGAGAAAGAAGCCAACTCTGCTCAGCAGAAAGCTGAACATGTGGATCTGGGGCTTGATCTCAGGACTGGCCCAAGCTGAAGGCAGATGCTTAACTGAATGAGCCACCCAGGCACCCCCAAATTCATTTTTCTTATTTTGATATTCCAGATTCTCCAAGTCAGACTGTGTCTTATCTATCAGTTTCCTTTCTTCCTCTTACATCAGGGGACTTGGCCATGTGCATCCTTTCACGGCCCTTCTGGGCAGTTGCTTCAACTAATTCACTTAGCACTGTTTCCCTCATCTTAAACTCCTCTCTTTCCTTCCATCTCAGTACTACTCATCCTTGAACTCAAGTCAAATCTCTTCCATGAGGACATTCTGAGGTTCTTCAAATAGAATTGATTTTTCCTTTTCCTGATTTACATGATACTTCACTGCTTTTATAATGCATTCACACCATATCAAGTGTGACTCATATGTGTCTTGACTGTAAAAGTCTTCACTGCATATTAAGTCACCAATCATATCATGCAGTTTCTGAGAAAGAAACTGACTACAAACTGATCTAGATCTTCCTACATTAACAGCTAACATTTCCACATTCTGTTTTTTATGAAGGACTTTCAATATGGAGCGTATTGGGAAAGACAATGGAGAGTATGTGCACAGGATGTGAGACTGATGGGGATAATTTCCTAGTTTTTAATATATGGTTTTTGACAAGAAGCTCATCCTCTCATGGGGAGAAAGAAAGGCACTTACATTGCTATCTAGTGTGCAATTTAGGCTGTAATATATAAAAGTATAAACATGTTATATAAAAATATAGTGAGGGAAGTGAATGGTGACCTGGAGGAAGAAAGAAATGCTTCCCAGTGGAAGTATAATTTCAGATAACTTCACAGGATAAGCAGGATAAGAATTGGGGAAGAACATGAGGAAAAGCAGTAGACTGAGGGAAACATGTATAAAAGCCTGGACTCTTAAAAGAGCCAGACCAATTTTTTTTTTTAATTGATAGTAAACTAAAATGGCTGAAGTTTATTCATACATGACAAAAGGAGACACAACAGGTAACATTAAAAGAATAGGAAAAGAGATTAGAAATTGTCCTATTTGGTTCCTTTAGCTTTATTGTTTCTGCTCTGCTTATTCATTAAAACCTTCTCTCTTGGGGCACCTGAATGGCTCAGTGGGTTAATCCTCTGCCTTCGGCTCGGGTCATGATCTTTGGTTCCTGGGATCAAGCCCCACATCGGGCTCTCTGCACAGCAGGGAGTCTGCTTCCCCCTCTCTCTCTGCCTGCCTCTCTGCCTACTTGTGATCTCTCTCTCTGTTAAATGAAGAAATAAAAAAAAATCTTAAAAAAAAAGAAACCTCTCTCCAAGGCCACAATCAACTTTTAAATGCCAAAAGTAATGAATATTTAATCATTTGCAGTATGTTATATATATATATATATATATATATATATATATTCTTACCTACAAATTGGGTAGGTGTACCACTATACTAAACTATTATGTATTATAAAACATGAAAAGATAAATTTAAAAAGAATTAGACTAATGAAATGTTATTAAAATTTTTAATTTTATGTATTAATAATATTAAAACACTGTTTTCTTCCCACTAACACTATTATATACTTAAATAATAATCCTTTTCAGAAAAAAATGTTGATGTGTCTTATTGTTTAAATTATAACTTAACACTGTGATATTGCAATTCAAGAATTACTTAAATCTATTTCCAATCATCTGTCAATATCCTACAAAGTTGAAAAGATGATATACACATTGATATACAATACAGATTGATTCTCAAATGGGAGAAGAATGCATATTTTGATTGGGTCCCCCAAGAAAGTGCTCTTTAGCAGGTTACACTGACTGAGAAGGACCATAATATTAGAAATATCCAAGTTTGAGTTTATGGAAATAAATTGTATATAGAATATCCATAATTAGATTTTATGGAAAACTCTAATAGGAAAATCATAATATATACTCTTCTGGTTTTAGAACAAGACATTGTTTTCTACAGGAGAATAAACTATTCAAAAAATAATTTCTTGCTCTGCTATGAACTTTGCTAGAGGAAGACCTCCTAACCTTGGGACAATATGTGAGCAAGAGGCCAGTATTACCTTCATGAGCTGGAATTAGTCATACCCATAAGTATAAGATTGAAAAGGGAAGGAGCAAGGTGGCAATCAACAGACACATCTGCAAAGAACACATCCAAATGGCTGACAGACACATGAAAAAGTGCCCAACTTCACTTGGCATCAGGGAAACACAAATCAAAGCTACAGTGAAAAAAAAAAAACTGCACTGAGATACCACTTCTCACCAGTCAAAACAGCTAAAATTAGCAAGTCAGGAAAGGACAGGTGTTGACAAGGATGTTGAGAAAGTGGAACCCTTCTTCACTGTTACTAGGAATGCAAGCTGGTGTAGCCCCTCTGGAAAATAGTATGGAGGTTCCTCAAAAAGTTGAAAATAGAAGTACCCTATGACCCAGCAATTACTCTACTGAAAGTTCAAATGTAGTGATCCAAAGGAGCATGTGCACCTGAATGTTTATAGCAGCAAGGTCCACAATAGCTAAACTATGGAAAGAGCCTAGGTGTCCATAAAAAGATGAATGGATAAAGAAGATGTGAATATACACACACACACACATATATACACATACACACATATAAAATGTATATTGCATATGAATATGAAAATTATATTCATATAATATGTATATATTAATATTTTCATTTTTTTCTTATGCTAAAAATTTTTAACTTTTACTCTTTCCTCTTTTAACGTTTCTTAACTAGTTTATCTTGTTGGGTCCCCCAAAATTGGGTACCCCAATAATGGGTCCGTGATTAAAGGAGCGAGACTGATACAAAGCGAAGGTCAAGCAAAGCTTTATTTCATGCCAAGCATCAGGAATCAAACCGGCTGGCCAGGGTTGCACCTCTTACAGAGAGGGCGACCCCTCCCTGCTTTCCAAACTAACTTTTATAGAGCAAAGGCCATGTGGTTGGGCCTGGCCACACACAGGTGGCTAATTGAATTACAATTCACCCCACAGTAGCCATAGAAACTAGCCCATCACCTTGGTAGCTAGGAGACAGTATGCATCCCCACTGAATACCTCCACCTGGCCTGACCCACCCTTGTACTTGGACTTTGTTACCTGGTACTGGTTTCTAGGACTTGTTTTTAAGTAAGTTCCCCTGGAGGGGGGGCAAAGTCAATTTAAGTTTTACAACAAAATGACAGTTCAACCGGGTTGGGCCTGCTCTGGCTGAATAGGCCCTTACAATCTTAACAATACCTTTCATAAAAAAATCTTTTTTGAACATTCATTACTATAGTCGTATTTTATCTTTCATTGTATCTAACTTTATTTTTTTGTATACACATAGGTTTTTTCTTCTAAAAAAATTTGGGATACAACTTCTTCTAATAAATCAAAATATACCCTAAATCTAGCACAGGCTTTGTTCTGGTCTCCAGCCTGAGCAAATTCTCTCCACTTCTGTTTTCTTTATTCTCCCAACCAACTTATCTTATCAACTCCTTTTTTAGAATTTTTTTAAAAAAATTATCATCTTTATAGCATATTCCATCCCTTCATTCTGTTTAGCCTTATATATGTTTTTCATTCTTTAAAATTATGGAATGTAGTTTCTTCTAAGAGACCAAATACTCCCAAAATTAAATGGGTGACCCTGTTCTAGTCACCAGTCTAATATATATATTTTCTTTCTTTTATATTTTTTCTTTCTTTTTTTCTTTTTAATTTTTTTTTTTTTTTGAACTTCTTTTTACCTCCATTCTTCCCCCTATGATTTGGGGTCTCTCCTGATTTAGTTAAAGTACATTTTCCTGGGGTCTTTACCACCCTTTTAGTTTTTATTTGATCCTTCATATAGTCTCATCAGGATAAAATGACAAGGCAGAAAAACTTACCACACACACACACACACCGACAAAAAGAACAAGAGGCAGTACCAAAGGCTAGGGACCTAATCAGTATGGATATTAGTAATATGTCAGATCTAAAGTTCAGAATGATTCTCAACATGCTGGCTGTGCTTGAAAAAGGCATGGAAGATATTAGAGAAACACTGTCTGGAGAAATAAAAGCCCTTTCTGAAGAAATAAAAGAAATAAAATCTAACCAAGTTGAAATTTAAAAAAGCTATTAATGAGATGCAATAAAAAATGGAGGCTGGGGTGAAGTAAATATGGCGGAAAAGTAGCAGGCTGAGACTACATCGGGTAGCCGAGATCAGCTAGATAGCTTATCAATCCATTGCAAGCACCTACAAATCCAATGGGAGATTGAAGAGAAGAACAGCAATTCTAGAAACAGAAAATTGACCACTTTCTGAAAGGTAGTACCAGCAGAGAAGTGAATCCAAAGTGACAGGAAGATAGACTGCGGGGGGAGGGGCCAGCTCCCAGCAAGCCACGGAGCAATGGAGCACTAAATCAAAACTTTTAAAAGTCTGCTCCACTGAGGGACATTGCTCCAGAGGTTAAACAGGAGTGAAGCCCACATGGGGTCAGCATGGTACCAGGTCCCACAGGGTCACAGAAGATTTGGGGGTGTCTGAGTGTCACAGAGCTTGCAGGTATTAGAGTGGGGAAGCCAGCTACAGAGACAGAGCCGAGGACTGAGCTCTCAGCTTGGGGTTACTTGAACCTGTTGCAGGTTGGGTGAGCTCAGAGCATGGTTGGAGGCTGGGGAGATGGGAGTGGTTGAGCGCTTGAGCGCTTTTCTCTGAGGGCGCACTGAGGAGTGCGGCCCTGAGCTCTCAGCTCCTCTGGGCTGGAGATTGGGCGGTCACCATTTTCATTCCCATCCTCTGGAACTATACAGGAAGCATTCAGGGAATAAAAGCTGCCAAAAGTGAACCCGAGCAAATTACTTAGTCCGGCCCCTGGTAAGGGTGGTGCAATTCTGCCTCAGGCAAAGACACTTGAGAATCACTACAACAGGCCCCTCCCCCAGAAGATCAATAAGAAATCCAGCCAGGACCAAGTTCACTTACCAAGGAGAAAAGCAGAATTCCAGAGGAGGAGAAAGCAAAGCATGGAATTCATGGCTTTCTCTCCATGATTCTTTATTCTTACAGTTAATTTAATTTTTTTAATTTGATTTTTTTTCTTCTGCTAATTTTTTTGAACTTTTACCCTTTTTTAAAATTTTTAACTAGTTTATCTTAACAATATCATATATAAAAAAATCTTTTTTGAACTTTCATTATTATAGTCATATTTTATCCTTCATTGTATTTAACTTCATTTTTTGTATACACATAGGGTTTTTTCTTCTAAAAAATTTAGGGTACTTATTCTAATAGATCAAAATATACACTAAATCTAGCTCTGGGCTTGTTTTAGTCTCCAGCCTGAGAAAATTCTCTCCACTTTCTTTGTCTTTATTCTCCCAACCAACTTACTTTATCAACTCCTTTTTTAGAAATTAAAAAAAAATAATTTTTTCATCTTGATAGGCATATTCCATTCCTTCACCATGTTTACCCTTATATACATTTTTCATTCTTTAAAATTTTGGGAGGTAGTTTCTTTTAACAGACCAAAATACTCCCAAAATTAAGTGGATGACCCTGTTCTAGTCACCAGTCTAATATATATATTTTTTTCTTTTTTATATTTTTTCTTTATTTGTTTTCTTTTTTCAATTTTTTTTTTTTCCTGAACTTCTTTTTATCCCCTTTCTCCCTCCAACAATTTGGGGTCTCTTCTGATTTGGATAAAGTGCATTTTCCTGGGGTCTTTGTCATACCATTAGTATTTTACTTGCTCCTTCATATAGTCTTATCTGGAAAAAATGACAAGGCAGAAAAAAATCACCACAAAGAAAAAAGAACGAGAGGCATACCGAAGGCTAGGGGCCTAATCAATACAGACATTGGTAATATGTCAGATCTAGAGTTCAGAATGATGATTCTCAATGTTCTAGCCAGGCTCAAAAAAGGCATAGAAGATACTAGAGAAACCCTCTGTGGAGAGATAAAAAGTCCTTTCTGGAGAAATAAAAGAACTAAAATCTAACCAAGTTGAAATTTAAAAAAGTGATTAATGCGGTGCAATAAAAAATGGAGGCTCTTACTGCTAGGATAAAGGAGGCAGAAGAAAGAATTAGTGATATAGAAGACCAAATGACAGAGAATAAAAAAGCTGAGCAAAAGAGGAACAAACAGCTACAGGACCATGAGGGGAGAATTCGAGAGATAAGTGACACCGTAAGATGAAACAACATTAGAATAATTGGGATTCCAGAAAAAGAAGAAAGAGAGAGGGGAGCATAAGGTATATTGAAGAGAATTATTATAGAGAATATCCCTAATTTGAAAAAGGGAATGAGCATCAAAATCCAGGAGACACAGAGAACCCCCCTCAAAATCAATAAGAATAGGTCCACACATCCTCATCTCATAGTAAAATTTACAAGTCTTAGCGACAAAGACAAAATCCTGAAAGCAGCCCGGGACAAGAAGTCTGTAACATACAAAGGTAAAAATATTAGATTGGCAACAGACTTTTCCACAGAGACCTGGCAGGCCAGAAAGAACTGGCATGATATATTCAGAGCATTAAATGAGAAAAACATGCAGCCAAAAATACTATATCCAGCTAGGCTATCACTGAAAATAGAAGGGGAGATTAAAAGCTTCCAGGACAAACAAAAACTGGAAGAATTTGCAAACACCAAACCAGCTCTACAGGAACTATTGAAAGGGTTCCTCTAAGCAAAGAGAGAGCCTAAAAGTAGTAGATCAGAAAGGAACAGAGACAATATATAGTAACAGGCACCTTAAAGGCAATACAGTGGCACTAAATTCATATCACTCAAAAGTTATCCTGAATGTAAATGGGCTAAATGCCCCAATCAAAAGACAGGGGTATCATAATGTAAAAAATGTTGTTGTCTACAAGATTTTTTGTATGTATGATATATGTTGCCTACAAGAAACTAATTTTAGACCCAATGACACCTCCAGATTTAAAGTGATGGGGTGGAAAACAATTTACCATGCTAATAGACATCAGAAGAAAGCTGGGATGGCAATCCTTATATCAGATCAATTAGATTTTAAGCCAACGACTATAATAACAGATGAGGAAGGACACTATATCATACTCAAAGGATCTGTCCAACAAGAAGACTTAACAATTTTAAGTATCTATGACCCTAATGTGGGAATGGAAAACTATATGAACTAATTAATAACAAAATCAAAGTAACACATCAACAATAATACAATAATAGTAGGGGACTTTAACACTCCCCTCACTGAAAGAGACATATCATCCAAGCAAAAGATCAACAAGGAAATAAAGGTCTTAATTGACACATGGACCAGATGGACATAATAGATATAGTCAGGACATTTCATTCCAAAGCAACAGAATACACATTCTTCTCTAGTGCACATGGAACATTCTCCAGAATAGATCATATCCTGGGTCATAAATCAGGTCTCCACTGGTATCAAAAGATTGGGATGATTCCCTGCATATTTTCAGATCACAATGCTCTGAAGCTAGAACTCAATCACAAGAGAAAATTTGGAAAGAACCTAAATACATAGAGACTAAACAGCATCTTTCTTAAGAATGAATGGGTCAAACAGGAAATTAAAGAAGAATTGAAAAAATTCATGGAAACAAATGATATTGAAAACACAATGGTTCAAAATCTGTGGGACACAGCAAAGGCAGTCCTCAGAGGAAAATATATAGCAGTACAAGACTTTCTCAAGAAACAAGAAAGGTCTCAAATACACGACCTAACGCTACACCTAAAGGAGCTGGAGAAAGAACAAGAAAGAAAGCCTAAACCCAGCAGGAGAAGAGAAATAATAAAGATCAGAGCAGAAATCAATGAAATAGAAACCAAAAGAACAATAGAACAAATCAACAAAATTAGGAGCTGGCTCTTTGAAAGAATTAATAAGATTGATAAAGCCCTGGCCAGACATATCAAAAAGAAAAGAGAAAGGACCCAAATAAATAAAATCATGAATGAAAGAGGAGAGATCACAACTAACACCAAAGAAATACAAACTATTATAAGAACATACTATGAGCAACTCTACACCAACAAATTTGACAGTCTGGAAGAAATGGATGCATTCCTAGAGACATATAAACTACCACAACTGAACCAGGAAGAAATAGAAAACCTGAACAGACCCATAAGCAGTAAGGAGATTGAAATCATCATCAAAAATCTCGAAACAAACAAAAGCCCAGGGCCAGACAGCTTTTGAGGGGAATTCTACCAAACATTTAAAGAAGAATTAATTCCTATTCTCCTGAAACTGTTTCAAAAAATAGAAATGGAAGGAACACTTCCAAACTCATTTTATGAGGCCAGCATTACCTTGATCCCAAAACCAGACAAGGATCCCATCAACAAAGAGAATTACAGACCAGTATCCTTAATGAACACAGATGCAAACATTCTCACCAAAATACTAGCCAATAGGATCCAACAGTACATTAAAAGGGTTATTCACCTCAACCAAGTGGGATTTATAACAGGACTTCAAGGTTAGTTCAACATTTGCAAATCAATCAATGTGATACACTACATTAATAAAAGAACAAGAACCATATGATCCTCTCAATAGACACTGAAAAAGCATTTGACAGTACATTAAAAGTATTATTCACAACGACCAAGTGGGATTTATTCCAGGGATGCAAGGTTGGTTCAACATCTCCAAATCAATCAATGTGTACAACACATTAAAAAAGAAAGAACAGGAACCATATGATCCTCTAAATAGATGCTGAAAAAGCATTTGACAAAGTATAGCATCCCTTCCTGATCAAAACTCTACAAAGTATAGGGATAGAGGGCACATACCTCAATATTATCAAAGCCATCTATGAAAATCTCACTGAGAATATCATTCTCAATGGAGAAAAACTGAAAGCTTATACTCTAAGATCAGGAACATGGCAGGGATGTCCATTATCACCACTGCTATTCAACATAGTACTAGAGGTCCTAGCCTCAGCAATCAGACAACAAAAGGAAATTAAAGGCATCCAAATCGGCAAAGAAGAAGTCAAATTATCACTCTTCGCAGATGATATGATACTATATGTGGAAAACCCAAAAGACTCCACTCCAAAACTGCAAGAACTTGTACAGGAATTTAGTAAAGTGTCAGGATATAAAATCAATGCACAGAAATCAGTTGCATTTCTCTACACCAACAACAAGACAGAAGAAAGAGAAATTAAGGACTCAATCCCATTTACAATTGCACCCAAAATTTTAAGATACATAGGAATAAACCTAACCAAAGAGGCTAAAATTCTTTACCGAGGAAACTGTAAAGTACTCATGAAAGAAGTTGAGGAAGACACAAAGAAATGGAAAAATGTTCTATGCTCATGAATTGGAAGAACAAATATTGTGAAAATGTGTAAGCTACCTAAAGCAATCTACACATTTAATGCAATTCTATCAAAATACCACCCATTTTTTTCAAAGAAATGGAACAAATAATCCTAAAATTTATATGGAACCAGAAAAGACCTCGAATAGCCACAGGAATAATGAAAAAGAAAGCCAAAGTTGGTGGCATCACAATTCTGGACTTCATGCTCTATTACAAAGCTGTCATCATCAAGACAGTATGGTACTGGCACAAAAACAGACACATAGATCAATGGAACAGAATAGAGAGCCCAGAAATAAATCCTCAACTCTATGGTCAACTAATCTTCGACAAAGCAGGAAAGAAATGTCCAATGGAAAAAAGACAGTCTCTTCAACAAATGGTGTGGGAAAATTGGACAGCCACATGCAGAAAAATGAAATTGGTCCATTTCCTTACACCACAGACAAAAATAGACTCAAAATGGATGAAGGACTTCATGTGAGAAAGGAATCCATCAAAATCCTTGAGAAGAACACAGCATCAACCTCTTCGACCTCAGCCACAGCACCTTCTTCCTAGGAATATCGCCAAAGGCAAGGGAAGCAAGGGCAAAAATGAACTTTTGGGACTTCAAGATCAAAAGCTATTGCACAGCAAAGGAAACAGTTAAGTAAACCAAAAGACAACTGACAGAATGGGAGAAGATATTTACAAATGACATATCAGATCAAGGGCTAGTGTTCAAAATCTATAAAGAACTTAGCAAACTCAACACCCAAAGAACAAATAATCCAATCAAGAAATGGGCAGAGGACATGAACAGACATTTCTGCAAAGAAGACATCCAGATGGCCAACAGACACATGAAAAAGTGCTCCACATCTCTCGACATCAGGGAAATAAATACAAATCAGAACCACAATGAGATGCCACCTTCCACCAGTCAGAATGGCTAAAATTAACAAATCATGAAATGACAGATGCTGGCGAGGATGTGGAGAAAGGGGAACCCTCTACACTGTTGGTGGGAATGCACGCAGGTGCAACCACTCTGGAAAACAGCATGGAGGTTCCTCAAAAAGTTGAAAATAGAACTTCCCTATGACCCAGTAATTGCACTCCTGGGTATTTACCCTGAATATAAAAATGTAGTGATCAGAAGGGGCACGTGCACCCGAATATTTATATCAGCAATGTCTACAATAGACAAACTATGGAAAAAACCTAGATGTCCATCAACAGATGAATGCATAAAGAAGATGTGGCATATATACACAATGGAATACTATGCAGCCATCAAATAAATGAAATCTTGCATTTGCAATGACATGGATGGAACTAGAGGTTATCATGCTTAGTGAAATAAGTCAGTCAGAGAAAGACAACTATCATATGATCTCCCTGATGTGAGGAAGTGGAGGTGCAACACACAGGGTTTGGGGGGTAGGAAAAGAATAAATGAAACAACATGAGATCGGGAGGGAGACAAACCATAAGTGACTGTTAATCTCACAAAACAAACTGAGGGTTGCTGAGGGGAGGGGTGGGGTGGGGTCATGGACATTGGGGAGGGTATGTGCTATGGTGAGTGCTGTGAAGTGTGTAAGCCTGACGATTCACAAACCTGTACCCCTGGGGATAAAAATACATTATATGTTTATAAAAAATTTTTAAAAATTTAAAAAAAGAATAAAAGCTTCATTTTGATGATTGAAAAACTGTATTCTTCATCATATTAAATTTGAAAGACTGTCAGAAAAAATGGAGGCTCTTACTGTTAGGATAAATGAGGCAACAGAGAGAATTACTGATATGGAAGACCAAATGACAGAGAATAAAGAAGCTGAGCAAAAGAGAGAAAAACAACTACCGGACCATGAGGGGAGAATTTGAGAGATAAGTGATACCATAAGATGAAACAACATTAGAATAATTGGGATTCCAGAAAAAGAAGAAAGAGAGAGGGGAGCATAAGGTATATTGAAGAGAATTATTATAGAGAATATCCCTAATTTGAAAAAGGGAATGAGCATCAAAATCCAGGAGACACAGAGAACCCCCCTCAAAATCAATAAGAATAGGTCCACACATCCTCATCTCATAGTAAAATTTACAAGTCTTAGCGACAAAGACAAAATCCTGAAAGCAGCCCGGGACAAGAAGTCTGTAACATACAAAGGTAAAAATATTAGATTGGCAACAGACTTTTCCACAGAGACCTGGCAGGCCAGAAAGAACTGGCATGATATATTCAGAGCATTAAATGAGAAAAACATGCAGCCAAAAATACTATATCCAGCTAGGCTATCACTGAAAATAGAAGGGGAGATTAAAAGCTTCCAGGACAAACAAAAACTGGAAGAATTTGCAAACACCAAACCAGCTCTACAGGAACTATTGAAAGGGTTCCTCTAAGCAAAGAGAGAGCCTAAAAGTAGTAGATCAGAAAGGAACAGAGACAATATATAGTAACAGGCACCTTAAAGGCAATACAGTGGCACTAAATTCATATCACTCAAAAGTTATCCTGAATGTAAATGGGCTAAATGCCCCAATCAAAAGACACAGGGTAGCAGAATGGATAAAAAAAAAAAAAAAAAAAAAAAAACCATCAATATGCTGTCTACAAGGTACTCATTTTAGACCCATTGACACCTCCAAATTTAAAGTGATGGGGTGGAAAACAATTTGCCATGCTAATGGACATCAGAAGAAAGCTGGGGTGGCAATCCTTAGATCAATTACATTTTAGGCCAAAGACTATAATAAGAGATGAGAAAGGATATTATATCATACTCAAAGGATCTGTCCAACAAGAATATCTAACAATTTTAAACATCTATGTCCCGAGCATGGGAGCAGCCAACTATATAAACCAATGAATAATAAAATCAAAGAAACACAATGACAATAACACAAGAATAGTAGGGGACTTTAACACTCCCCTCACTGAAATGGACAGATCATCCAAGCAAAAGATCAACAAGGAAATAAAGACCTTAAATGACACACTGGACCAGATGGACATAATAGATATATTCAGAACATTCCATCCCAAAGCAACAGAATACACATTCTTCTCTAGTGCACATGGAATATTCTCCAGAATAGATCACATTGTGGTTCATAAATCAGGTCTGAAATGGTATCAAAAGATTGGGATGATTCCCTGCATATTTTCAGACCATAATGCCCTGAAGCTAGAACTCATCCACAAGAGGACGTTTGGAAAAAAAAAACCAAATACATGGAGGCTAAAGAGCATCCCTGGGTCAACCAGGAAATTAAAGAAGAATTGAAAAAATTCATGGAAACAAATGATAATGAAGAGACAATGGTTCAAAATCCATGGAACACAGCAAAGGCAGTCCTCAGAGGAAAATATATAGCGGTACAAGCCTTTCTCAAGAAATAAGAAATGTCTCAAATACTCAACTCAACCCTACACCTGAAGGAGCTAGAGAAAGAACAAGAAAGAAAGCCTAAACCCAGTAGGAGAAGAGAAATAATAAAGATCAGAGTAGAAATCAATGAAATAGAAACCAAAACTAAAACAAACAAAGAAACAAAAAATAATAGAACAAATCAATGAAACTAGGAGCTGGTTCTTTGAAAGAATTAATAAGATTGATAAACCGCTGGCCAGACATATCAAAAAGAAAAGAGAAAGGACCCAAATAAATAAAATTATGAATGGAAGAGGAGGGATCACAACCAACACCAGTGAAATACACACAATTATAAGAACATATTATGAGCAACTATATGTCAGCAAATTTGACAATCTAGAAGAAATGGATGCATTCCTAGAGACATATAAACTACCACAAACGAACCAGGAAAAACAAACAAACAAACCTGAACAGATCCATAACCAGTAAGGAGATTGAAGCAGTCATCAAAAATCTCCAAACAAAGAAGAGCCCAGGGCCAGACAGCTTCCCAGAGGAATTTTACCAAACATTTAAAGAAGAATTAATTCCTATTCTCCTGAAACTGTTCCAAAATACAGAAAGGGAAGGAAAACTTCCAAACACATTTTACAAGGCCAGCATTACCTTGATCCCAAAACCAGTCAAAAGCTCCCATAAAAAAAGATAAGTACAGTCCAATATCCTTGGTGAACACAGATGTGGAAATTCTTTCCAAAATACTAGTCTATAGGTGTTGGGCCCCAAGAGGCTAAGATGGCACCGGGTGGCCTTCTCTTCCAGATCGGGAACCCACATGGCCGACCACAAAGGCGCCAAAGTGGCGGTTTCGGTTTCCCATCAGTTTCGTTTCCCGCGAGTCTCCACCCCCTGCAGGGCGTGTCTCTCCCAACTCCCGCCGACACGGCACATCCCCATTGGCCCCCACTTTGCTGACCTCACTTCCCTTCCCTCACCCCATATAAGCCGCTGCCCTGCTCAATAAAGCGAGATCCTGATTCGACAGACCTCCCGAGCCCGGTGTCTTCTGTGGGTGCGTTCCGGGTTCGCGACACTCGCCATCCCGCTCAGCCCCAAGGAGAGGCCTCCGGCTGGCCTGGGCGCCTCCTCCCCTTGGCGGGGAGCCCAACAACTGGTGCCCCGTGTGAGGAACCTCGCTCTTCTCGCTGACGGGCCAATCGGTCTACGGGTGAGTGTACCCCCATAAGCTATGGGGCAGTCCTTTTCTAAAAATGACCCTTCCTTAGAATCCCTACGCTTCCTTCTGAAGAGCCGCGGTCTTTCCCTCACCGACTCCCAGGCTCTCAAAACATGGGAAACCCTTATTAAAGCCGCCCCTTGGCTGCCTGAATGTAATCTCTTTGACTGGGACACCTGGGACCGTATCGAACAATTAGTTCGCAAAGCCCATGTCAACCCTCCCGAAGCAGCTGCCCCAAATGAATCCCACCAGCCCTCAAAGGAGCCCGCCTCCACCGTCTCAAACACCACTGGAGACCCCCCTGTTAAACCAAAGAGGCTCTATCCCTCGCTAGATCCCTTTGATGCAGCTCCTTGGCCCCCGGATCTCCAACCCAAATCTCGGGCTGAAGGCCCTCCTACGCACCCCCCTTCTACTAACCCCTTCCTCCAACCATCAGCGCCCACTCCTCCGCCTCCTTATTGCCCCCCCTTCCAGAGCATAGGATCCTTATCGCACGCGAGGACGCCTCTTCACTGTCAGCGCTGGATTCAGCTGCCTCCACCTTTCGTAACTCCCTTATACGTCCCTACCCTGACCAATACTGACCGGAGCAGGTAGGGACAGCTCTACGCCCCTATTCAGCATGACCTTCCACCTTCAACCACCTTAGAGATTTAAGGGTCAAAATTGTTCAGGGGGGAATGATGAGGGAGCAGGAGGCTGGCTGAGGACAAAGCAAAAGCTGGCGCCTTGCACCCCCCCTTCACCCGCTCCCCTCCATATGTGTAGCATTCCTCAGGCACCCCTGACTGCCATAAAACGATAAATAGCTAACTTGCAGAAATCACAGTCCTGCAGGGTAGGAGTCTCCCTTGGTTTGCAAATGTCCTTGAGATTTACAACAAAGAAGTTACCTTATCAATAGCCCTAATGTCACCCTACCCTCCATGAAAAACTGAAGGAGGCGGAGGTAGAAGGAAAGGTAAATAAAGTTAAATTTCTTCTAAACCTAAATCTCATTAACAAGGATGTTTGATAGCAGGAATGTAACATTCCACCAGGAGACTCCCAATTGTAACCAGGCCTTCAATATCACTGCCTTAGAAAAATCCCTAACCTCCCTCTCCGAGGTGGTCCTACAAAACAGGAGAGGGCTGGACCTATTGTTCTTGAGAGAGGGGGGATTATGCGTAGCCCTCAAGGAAGAATGTTGTTTTTATGCGGACCATACAGGGGTTGTTAGGGAAACCATGGATAAACTCAGAGAAAGACTAGCCCAAAGAAAAAAGGATTTTGAATCCCACCAGGGCTGGTTTGAAAATTGGTTTAATCGATCTCCTTGGCTCACCACCTTACTATCCACCATCTTAGGGCCCCTTATTATACTTCTACTAAACCTCTCCATCGGCCCTTGTATCTTAAATAAACTCGTACAGTTTATAAAAGACCGCTTGTCAGTAATCCAGACCATGGTACTGACGCAGCAATATCAACTCCTTAAACAAACCGAGCCCCAGACTGAACAGGACAAATGGATATAAGATTCTATCCATGATAAAGAAAAAGGGGGAGAATGAAAGACCCTTCCCCCAGTTGTTAACTAATTAACTGCTCTTTTGCCTTCTTGTAACCGCTTGTGCACAGCAGCTGACTGGCGGTCGCTAGCTAGGGCCGTTTTTCCAGGGGCCTTATATATAAAGTGGACAGCCCTATACGAGGAGGAATGCCAACAAATTGCAGAGAGAAAAGCTCGAGCCAATCCCGCCATCCCTCTCTTATTGGGGCTCGGCATCACTGCCGGGGTAGCCACTGGGTCGGCCGGTTTGGGCACCTCTCTCCATTTTTATAAAACACTCTCCCAACAAATGATTGATGATCTCCAAACAATAGCGGGAACCATCTTAAACCTCCAGGAACAATTGGACTCCTTAGCCACTGTGGTACTCCAAAACCGGCGAGGCTTAGATCTATTAACAGCCGAAAAGGGAGGCATATGTTTGTTTTTACAGGAGGAATGTTGTTTCTTTGCCAACCGGTCGGGTATTGTACGAGACAAAATCAAGAAGCTACAGGAGGACCTAGAGAAGCGCCGCCACGCCCTGATGACCTCCCCCTTCTGGACAAGCTTTAATGGCTTACTTCCCTTTCTCCTCCCCCTCCTGGGGCCCATCCTAACCCTACTTCTCCTGCTGACCTTTGGCCCCTGTATTATCAATAAGATTGCCCAATTCGTCCAAAAAAGAGTGGAGGCCATTCAACTCATGAACGTCCATGTTCAATACCAGAGACTGGCCACCCGTGACGATGAGTCCTACGAGGGGCCCCATCAATAGTCTCACGACCGATGGCGGATGGGATTCCTTGCAGGAACAACCCACGCCAGGTCAGGGACCAAACCCCTATACAGGCATGATATTCAATGACGGGTAAGACCGGCGGGGGACGCAGAGCAACCTAAGACAGGGGGTACACCAAAGCAGTGTGATTCCCCAATGACGGATAAGCCTGAAGGCCCGCCGCTGGTGACCTAAGACAGAAGTCATGCATACAAAAACAAAAGGGGGAGATGTTGGGCCCCAAGAGGCTAAGATGGCACCGGGTGGCCTTCTCTTCCAGATCGGGAACCCACATGGCCGACCACAAAGGCGCCAAAGTGGCGGTTTCGGTTTCCCATCAGTTTTGTTTCCCGCGAGTCTCCACCCCCTGCAGGGCGTGTCTCTCCCAACTCCCGCCGACACGGCACATCCCCATTGGCCCCCACTTTGCTGACCTCACTTCCCTTCCCTCACCCCATATAAGCCGCTGCCCTGCTCAATAAAGCGAGATCCTGATTCGACAGACCTCCCGAGCCCGGTGTCTTCTGTGGGTGCGTTCCGGGTTCGCGACACTCGCCATCCCGCTCAGCCCCAAGGAGAGGCCTCCGGCTGGCCCGGGCGCCTCCTCCCCTCGGCGGGGAGCCCAACATATAGGATCCAACAGTACATTAAAAGAATTATTCACCATGACCAAGTGGGATTTAGTCCAGGGCTACAAGGCTGGTTCAACATTTGCAAATCAATCAATGTTATACACTACATTAATAAAAGAAAGAACAAGAACCATATGATCCTCTCAATAGATGCTGAAAAAGCATTTGACAAAATACAACATCCTTTCCTGATCAAAACTCTTCAAAGTGTAGGGATGGAGGGTACATACCTCAATATCATCAAAGCCATCATTGAAAAACCCACTGCAAATATCATTCTTAATGGAGAAAAAGAGAGCTTTTCTGCTAAGGTCAGGAACATGGCAGGGATGTCCATTATCACCACTGCTATTCAACATAGTACTAGAGGTCCTAGCCTCAGCAATCAGACAACAGAAAGAAATTAAAGGCATCCAAATCAGCAAAAAAGTCAAACTATCACTCTTTGCAGATGATATGATAGTATATGTGGAAAACCTAAAAGACTCTACTCCAAATCTGCTAGAACTTGTACAGGAATTCAGTAAAGTGTCAGGATATAAAATGAATGCACAGAAATCAGTTGCATTTCTTTACAGGACAGAAGAGAAATTAAGGAGTCAATCCCATTTACAATTGCCCCTAAAACCATAAGATACTAAGGAATAAACCTTACCAAAGATGCAAAGAATTTATACTCAGAAAACTATAAAGTACTCAAAAGAAATTGAGGAAGACACAAAGAAATTAAAAAATGTTCCATGCTAATGGATTGGAAGAACGAATATTGTAAAAATATCTACATTACCTAAAGCAATCCACAGATTTAATACAATTTCTATCAAAATCCTATCCACTTGTTTCAAAAAAAAATGGAACAAATTATCTAAAATTTATATGGATCTGGAAAAGACCTCAAATAGCCAGATGGATATTGAAAAAGAAAGCCAAAGCTGGTGGCATCACAATTCCAGACATCACGCTCTATTACCAAGCTGTCATCATCAAGACAGTATGGTACTGGCACAAAAACAGACACATAGATCAATGGAATAGAATAGAGAGTCCAGAAATAGACTCTCAATGTTATGGTCTACTAATTTTTGACAAAGCAGGAATGAATGTCCAATGGAAAAAAGAAAGCCTCTTCAACAAATGGTGTTGGGAAAATTGGACAGCCACATGAATAAAAATGAAACTGGATCATATCCTTACCCCATACACAAAGATAGACTCAAAATGGATGAAGGACCTCAGTGTGAGAAAGGAATCCATGAAAATCCTTGAGGAGAACACAGGCAGCAACCTCTTCAACCTCAGCCAGAGCAATGTCTTCCTAGGAACATCCCAAAGGCAAGGGGAGCAAGGGTAAAAATGATCTTTTGGGACTTCATCAAGATCAAAAACTTTTGCACAGCAATGGAAACAATTAACAAAACCAAAAGACAACTGACAGAATGGGAGATGATATTTGCAAACATATCAAATAAAACAGTTTTGCAATGCATGGGAATGACTTCAACTCGGGGTGAATGAGTTGATGAGAGTAGCTAATACTATCACAACTTTTGTTCTCCTCTCTAAATGCTAATCATCTTTCATAAACCCTATTATTCTCTCCAGTAACTGTCCAAACTGACCTGAGACTCTCCTCGGCTCATTTTATATTTTATGCACAGGATAAAGAACAGAACTCTAGAAATGATGTCAGTTACATAAGAATCAGCAAGATGATCATCAAATGATTTAATGACTTTATCAAAGGTTATTTACTTTAACCTCATTGTCTCACAGGTCATCTTTAATTTATGGCACAGAGTTAATATGTTTTGGGAACGGAATCTCCTGATAGAAATACACTGATGTTGTCATAGGCAAGTCCCATAAGCATTTGATGGAAAGTTTAAATTTGCATTGTAAGGACCATAATTATTGACACTGACTTATTAGTAGTCTCCAAGATTTTCATTCTTTTAATCTAAAAGTTTTCTGAGAAGACAAAAACTTGTATCCTGAAATTATATGAGAGTTAATACCATGCTGACACACACAAAACTAATATGATGTTATAAAACTCTTCTCAGAACGACCAGGTAAAGAAAGTATTCAGATTTTCTTTACCTTACTATTAATGTCCAGAAGTATTGATTTATCTGATTAGTTAGCATTTTTTAATTGTTCTCAGATTTCACCTTCTCACCTTTCTAGGTTTTCCCACAGCTGAAGGCTATGGCAAATTAGCATGAGATTTAAATTCCGTTCATGCAAACCTTCTCATTATAAGGTAGATCTTCAAAACACCCTGGTAAGAATACAGCTTAACTCTGTTACATAATTCAGGCAAGTCCATTAAAAGTTATTTCTAACATAGCCGAATAATTAAGTGACTTATCTTTAGTAATTTAAAACAAAAAAATAAAATATTAAGCCAGCGCTTTTTTTTTTTTTATGTTTGAGTATGGAAAAATAAACCAATTTTGACCATAAAATGTACATAATTAGACACATTGGTCAAAATATCCTAATGGATCCCTAAATAGTAATAGAAGATAGCCTTTGAGGTAAAACAACATTTGTTCTCAAAAATAAAATTTATTTTGAGATTTTTAAAAAATTTATTTATTTAAGAGAGAGAAAGAGAGAGACAGAGAAGGCAAAAGCAGAGGGACAGGCAGAGGGAGAGGAAAAAGAATTCTGATGAGCTGAGAGCCAGACATGGGGCTCAATCCCAGGACCTGGAGAATCATGACTTGAACCAAAGGAAGATGCTTAAATATCTTAGCCATCCAGGCAACCCATCTCAAAAATCATATCAAGATTTAAGGTTTTTCTCTTTCTCTAAGTGTTACAAAACTAAAATATACAGGCAAGCTTATTTTTATTAGCTTTCAAACAACTATGATATACTCCAGAAAATATTACATAAGTTTCTTAGAAAGTGGAAAAATAGTAGCTGGGTCACTTCCAATAAGAGAATGATGTATAAGGGTTTTTATGAGAAATTTCCAAGAATTTCCTTTGTAGTGTGTTCTTCAAAACTAGCAGTCTCAATTTGTGGAGACCAAAGAGGTCAATAAGGATCAGTGATAGTCCACTGACAACAAGTTCACCTATCTCAGGTCTTTGAAGCTAGGACTGGAATCAATGCTTTTTTTTTTTTTCACCTCAATAGCATTAAATACCTCTCTTTTTTTTTTTCTTTTCAGCATAACAGAATTCATTGTTTATGCACCACACCCAGTGCTCCATGCAATCTGTGCCCTCCATAATACCCACCACCTGGCTCCCCCAACCGCCCACTCCCCACTCCTGCAAAACCCTCAGACTGTTTTTCAAAGTCCATAGTCTCTCATGGTTCATTTCCCCTTCCAATTTCCCTCAACTCCCTTTTCCTCTCCATCTCCCTATGTCCTCCATGTTATTTGTTATGCTCCACAAATAAGTGAAACCATATGATAATCGACTCTCTCTGCTTGACTTATTTCACTCAGCATAATCTCTTCCAGTCCCATCCATGTTGATACAAATGTTGGGTATTCATCCTTTCTGATGGAGGCATAATGCTCCATAGTGTATATGGACCACATCTTCCTTATCCATTTGTCTGTTCAAGGGCATCTTGGTTCTTTCCACAGTTTGGCAACCACGGCTATTGCTGCTATAAACACTGGGGTACAGATGGCCCTTCTTTTTACTACATCTGTATCTTTGGGGTAAATACCCAGTAGTGCAATTGCAGGGTGATAGGGAATCTCTATTTTTAATTTCTTAAGGAATCTCCACACTGTTCTCCAAGGAGGCTGCACCAACTTGCATTCCCACCAACAGTGTAAGAGGGTTCCCCTTTCTCCACATCCTCTCCAACACACATTGTTTCCTGTCTTGCTAATTTTGGGCATTCTAACTGATGTAAGTTGGTATCTCAATATGGTTTTAATTTGAATCTCCCTGATGGCTAGTGATGATGAACATTTTTCCATGTGTCTGATAGTCAATTAAATACCTCTTACAAGAAGTAAAGATCATAGCTGAACTCAAATGTCTACAGTTCTAAAAAGGAAACTGCACATGCCTATTTTAAAAAGCCATTAGTATTATGCATAAACAACTCTAGATTGTATTGGTATATAGGATATGCTTAAGGATGCAAGAAGTGAAAATCAGTGTGGTCTAGAGCATTTAGTTAAAGCTTTCTTAATGAGCATAATATGTAAACTATGGTTTACATAAAGATGGAAAAAGATTTAGATATTGGGGAAAAATCAACAGAAATGATGGCATGGACAAAATCAGTTTTTATGGAAATGGATCTAATACTGGGAACAGGGAAGAGAGAGGTAAAAATACATAGATATTTATTTCTTTGGATATCCCAACTAATTTTCTCTAAAGATGAAAGTCCTATCATAATCCTTTGTAATCTTGATAGAATTCCTGAGATATAATTTTAACATATCTGTTGTATGCTCTTTTCAAGCATTCATTCCACTGGGAGAGTATATGAAAACTTTTTGCTCAGTTAAAAAATGTGTATACGTGAAGATTGACAGGAAATTTATTTTAAGGATCTTTAATACAAAAACTGACACTGATATTGTTTGTCAACATTGAACCAAATATGCAAATGCTAGATTTGTATACTATTAATGTATGAATTCGTAAAGGCAAACCTTTTGCTCTGTAAGCATTCCTCTTGGAATTACAAAAACCTTCATGGGAATGCTGATTATCAGAGTTGAGCTTATAAAACTTACATTTTTAGGGAAATCACTATCCCTAGAGGTTTGGGTGTCTGAATCCAGAGATACTGAGGAGAGTTAGAAAAAGCTCCTCTCTTTTTTGTAAAAGAACAAATTGGAAGGCACGTTATATGCACTCTAAATCAGAATCTTATATCTCCAGAATTCCTATCTCAACAGAGAAGGTGGATATGACTGAAGATAACTACTCCTTGACTACCAAATTTATCCTCATAGGATTTACAGATCACCCAGAGTTGAGGAGCCTCCTGTCTGTGGTGTTTCTCACTATCTATTTGATCACTATGGTGGGGAATCTGGGCCTGGCGGCATTGATTTTTATGGAGCATCGTCTTCACACACCAATGTACATCTTTCTGGGCAACCTGGCTTTGATGGATTCCTGTTGCTCCTGTGCCATTACCACCAGAATGTTGGAGAACTTCTTTTCAAAGGACAAAACAATTTCCCTTTATGGTTGCATGGCACAATTTGATTTTCTCTGCCTTGCTGAAACTACAGATTGCTTTCTCCTGGCAGCAATGGCCTATGATCATTATGTGGCCATATGTAGCCCTCTGCAGTACCACACCATGATGTCAAAGAAAGTGCACATTCAGATGACCACAGGGACCTACATAGCTAGAAACCTGAATCCCATTATTCATGTAGGGTTTCTCTTTAGGTTAACCTTCTGAGGGTCAAATCAAATTAATATCTTTTTTTTTTTGTGATGTTTTTCCATTATACAAACTTTCCTGTGTTGACCCTTATTTCAATGAATTAATGATATTTATCTTTTCAGGTTCAGTTCAAAACTTCTCTATTATTATAGTACTAATCTGCTATATCTATATCCTTTTCATGATTTTCAAAATGAAATCCAAAGAGGGAAGAGGCAAAGCCTTATCTACTTGTGCATCCCACTTTCTCTCTTTCTCAATATTCTATGGTTCTCTTCTCTTTGTGTACATTCGACCACATTCAGTTAAAGAAAAGGAAGACAATATACCTGTTGCTGTTTCTTATACTCTAGTGATCCCATTATTAAACCCCTTTATTTATAGTCTAAGAAATAAGGAAGTAATAAATGTTATGAAAACAATTATAAGGAATATTTTATAACGTTCTAAAAGAAATATCATCCCCCCCCGGAAAATAAATTTAAATTTGAAAAAAAAAGTTTTTCAAAATCTTGGAATATTGAGAAAATAGAAAAGGACTATTTGGCCAAAGAATATTCAATTACTAAAACGTGATATTATAGGAGTCAGATAAATAAGCTCAACAAGGAGATATTATGCTACAATGTGTTGCAAAATCTAAGCTCTAGGTCCCAGCAAGAATTAACTAAATAATTATTCTTCAGGTCACACACTGTGTCACAAAGAAATTAAGTAAATAATTACCTATTGTTTTAATGGGTAATGAATTACAATTTTCAACAAATACAACATGGATAGAAGTCAGTTAGATAGAGATCATCTCCATTTAAATTAATTTAAAACAATGAGTCTTGTAACACTGCAAAAATTTAAAAAAGAAAAAATTTTTGACAAATTTCTGGAATTCCAAAGCATAATCTTACAATCTCTGGCACATTCCAGGTTCTCAAGAATTAATCCCTTCTTAAAAAACACCAACTGTCAGAAGTAAACTGTATAACTTTGATTCTTAATTTTCTTTGAGTTTATTCAAGAGAAGATATTTGAATATTAGTTCACACAGAATATTCTCAAATCCAGAATATGTTCACCTTTAAAAAAGGAAATTTTGTTATATATATTTTACCACAATTAAGAAATGTTGAAACCAAGAAAAGAATGCTAGTAAAAATGTACAATAAAAAAGACTATTTTCATCTTTAGTGTTAGTCAATTTTACTTTCAAGATCTCTGAAATAGAGTATCTGTATACTGCTGATGTAGCACTCTGTAGTTTCCATAAATGGCATTTATGGATTAGATGTCCATATGGATTTGGCTGTTTCCATATAATTTGATTAGGGCATCCAGCAAAAATGCAGTGTATTCCTGAGTACACTAAGTAAACAAAGGCGTTTTTCTCTCTAATATTGCTTATCTTGTTTGTTACTGGGAATTCCACCAACCTGTGCTTATTCCAGTGTAAATTACTGATACATTCATAGCAATAACAAAAAGGTAGAGTTGCTATAAAGCATAAATGAGGCACAAAATAGTGACAATTCTAAATTCCTAAACAAAAATATTTATTGATCATATTTATATATGCAAATATGAAAGAAAACCATATATTACTCAGAACATGTTACCTGCTAGGCACAAAACTGCACCTTTCATATATATCACCTACCAATTGGTTAGAAATGACTTTTCATGCATCTTCTCAGCAAAATCCTCATACTTTGAAACATTGAGTGGCTTGCTCAAGTTCAGCCAGGTGATTGAGATTGAGCTAGAATTTGTATCAATGATGATTGGGAGTTCAGAAAATGGAGATGCTTGTCCCCTGGGCTATTTAGACCTTATGCAGCATCAGAAGTGAGATGTGCCTTGAAAATGATTTTAAAATATGATGTTTTGGGAGAAAAAATGAATGAGTATGACCACAGTCAATGTTTATGGAAATTAGTATGACACTGGGAACTGGGGTGAAGGAGGTGAACCATGGACAGAGTCAGAAAGTTGACAAAACTTTTGTTAAAAGCTGTTGCAGAATATGGGAAATAAGAGTGGGAGGGAATCATGTTAGTGAGAATCTTCAAAGCCAATCCTTAAGAATCTGAATTTATCTCAGAGGCCTCAGACACTGAATACTTCCTAGAACCAGGTAATATGATTGTATTTTTCAGAAAAGTAATCTGGTGATCAAAATGACACTAGAAGCAATATGGCTAACTTCAAGAATTCTTATACCAGATGATGAGAGTTGAAATTGGAGGATAAAAGAAGAGGAGTACACAGATATAAGCAACATTTTAAAGGGAAAATAATGAATTATAACTACTGGATAATACAATGAAGGCCTATCTTCTTCCTGAGAGTACCAACCATGTAAGTGATTTCCTTCACTAATATTTAAAAAGACACACGACACATTTGGCCATTCACTAGCCATTTCTTTAATATATTTTAAGATAATCATTTAAGTTAATATGCAATAGGTTTGTTATTTTTATTTTTAACAAGTCAATAAATATTTTTAATTTCTTGGTTTTCGTTTATAATATTGCAAGTACTGTTAGATATTACCCACAGACACAAACTCTACATGGTCCTAAACACTTTTTTGAGGGGGTAAAATAATCCAGATACTTGAGTTTCACGAATGCTGTTTCCTTGTACCCACTCTCTATTTTAGGGGATATTTTCAGTTGTCAGATTCACATGCATTGATCCCTTTCCCTTTTCCAGGCGTGCCATGTATTTCTGCATCACCCACTGCTAACCCTTAGTAACACTGAAGCCTAAAGTTATGGTAAGGGAAGATTCTGTGACTTATTTGGGGCCAGTGAGACCAAAGAGGGAATTTTGTGGAAGTTCCTGGGAAATGTTTCCTTTGTTTTAAAAGAGATCCACAAAAAAGTAGTCTTCCTCTGAATGTCATGTTTTGTGGGTATGAAATCTGGCACAGTCTACAACCATTTTGCCATCCAAAGAGACACCAGCCTGGAGGTGAAATCAATATACAAAGGAAGGCATGGCTGAAGGAATCACAGAGAAGCAGACCCAGGGTTTGTGGAATTACCCACCTCTTCTCATTTCAAAATCCAATAGATCTCCTTACCGTTAACCTTGTTTGGAAAAAATGCTTTTAATGCCAATGAATAAATATTAACAGATACACGTATGTCTCCTTTCTCAACTCTCATTTTGGCTTTATTTTAATTTAACTCTATGACAACCTTTTAGCTTGTAAATAACATTTCATCAGTATCCATTTAACTATTCAGCAAATCTCTTAAATTCTTTACTTTGACTTCTATATTTTATTTTCCTATAGGCCCACTGAAAAAATGGGGAACAATGAGGTTTCCTAATTTGTCTATAGAAATATTAAGGTGGAGCACAGGGATCATATTGAGGGATGCATTCCAAATTCCATGCTTTTAACCACTACGTCATATTGTACACAACATAGAGAAGTGAAAGTAGCAGGAGAGGAAAACTTTAAAGAAATTAATCTGTTAAGGGGATAGAGAAACAGGGCAGAGAGTCAAGAAAAATGTAAATCAATGACATTTTCCTCCACATTTGTTTTGGAAAAATTTCAAGCCCACAGAAAAGTTGAGAAAATGCCCATGAATTTTGAAAATCATGATTAGTAATTATTGACATTTCACCACATTTGCCTAACAATCCACCTGGAAAACGTGTATACGTTCATATTGAACACAGGTATGTATATATGACTATACATATATATGAGATTATGATAGTTTACCCAAAATTCTTCAATATATAACTCAAAAGAACAGAGACATTTCCTACACTGTCATATCATTTTTTAAAGATTTTATTTATTTATTTGAGAGAGAGAGAGAGAGCAAGGGAGAGCAAGAGGGAACACAAGTGGGAAGGGGAGAAGCAGGAGCCCTCGGTGCATGGGGCTTGATCCCAAGACCCCAGGATCATGACTGGAGCTACAGGCAGAGACTTAACTGACTGAGCCACCCAGGTATCCCATCATATCATTATTACAGCCCCCACCCAGAAATTTAACATCACCTAATATGATGTTCACACTGAAATTTTCCCCAAATTGTCCTTCTTAGCAATTTATTTTTTCATCAAGAATTCAATTAAATGCCACCACTTGATGTATTATCATTTTCAATCTCCTGTAGTCTAGAACAAACCTCTTGCTTTTTTCTCCGTTCATGACATTTAAATATTTTTCTAAATCTGTGTCAGACATCATGTAAAATATCCCACCATATCTATTTTTGTGATGTTTCCTCATGAGTAGATTAGGTTAAATAATTCAGCCATCACAAGTGTGCTGTTTTAAGGTGAGGCCTATGACATTAGCTTGCCTTGTTAACTGAAGGCATTTACTGATTACTTCATTAAGGTGGTACCATCACCATCTGCTCTACAATAAAGATAACATATTTCCTTCTTATGAAAATCTAATGTGTAGGGTGGTACCTGGACACCATGTGAATTTCTTGTTTCCTGATAAAAAAATAATTTTTCATCAACAGTTTTAGCATACAACAACAATAATTTTTTGAATCAATTATTATCAATGGAAGCAAAAAGCTGGTGATTGTTTTTCCCCAAGTGTTCTCTGGCTGCATTCTGAGAAATGAGAATTTTAGAAAAAAATTTTGAACAGTTTTGGATTTATAGAAAATAATAAAGACAGTATAGAGAATTCCCATATCTGACAAACCCACCTTCTTATATCATTAATATCCTACATTTGTATGGTACTTTTGCTATAACTAATGAGCCAATATTGATACATTATGATTGAGTGAAATTCATACTTGATTCAGATTTCCATAGTTCAATCTAGTGTCCTTCCATCCAGAATCCCATTCAGCATATCAGTTTATATTTAGTCATCACATCCCTTTAGTCATCAGTTGTCTGGGACAGCTTCTCAACATTCCTTGTTTTTGAAGTCCTTGGTAAGTTTTGAGATGTACTAACTGGGAATTTTGTAGAATGTCCCTCAACTTGTATCCTTCTGATGTTTTTCTCATGATTAGGCTGAGGGGATAGATTTTGAGGAGAAAGGTCCCGGAGGTAAATCACCAATTTCATTACATCCTGTCAGTGGCAACTACTGTCCTCAACACTTGTAACTCTTGATGTTGACCTTGACCACCTGGTTGAGGCAGTGTTGCTGGTTCCTCTGTGGTGAAGTTGCTTTGTCTCCACCCTCTCTTACTGTGTTCTGTGTAAGGAAGTAACTTTCCACAGTCCACACTTACAGAGAGGAAAGAAATGGACCACCTCCCTCGGGCAAAGTATCTATACAAACTGGAATTCTTCTGCATGGAAGATTTATCTAGTCACCTCACTTATTTATATATTCAGTCCTCTATTTACCTAAGTATGGAATCATGGATATTTATTTTATACTTTGATAAAATTACATAGTACTTTATTAACTTTGCTGCTCAAATCATAGGAGCTTTGGCCACAGGGAGCTGTTTCTATTGGCTCCTTTGTCCCTTTGACATACACGCATCATTGTGTATGCAGGGTGGGTTTGTGTTTGTTTGTTGTTTAGCTTTGGTGTTTTGTTGTTGTTGGTGGTGGTGGTTTTTTCTGGCATTCCAAGATGTTCCAGGCTCATCTTGCATATTTACCTCATGCCCTAGTCACTCTATCAGCTACTTCTCCAAGTAGATCTAATTCCTTTGATTGGAAATTGATATTAAGAACCAAAATGGGCCATAGATATGCTAATTATTTCTGCAATGTCATTGTTTCTGGGCTCTGTCTGCTGGCAGAGTGAGGGTATGTATGTGTGTTCCTGTCATCCATTATCTTGCTAGTAACTGTTATTTCTTTCTTTTTTTTTTTTTAAATTTTAACCAATCTTTACATATGCCATTATTGTTTTAGTTTGCAATTTTCTATGGCAAATAATGTGGAGGAGATTTTCTTATGCTTATTTACCATCTGTATTTCTTCTTTGATAAAATGTTTGTCCAGGGATCACCTGCGTGGCTCAGTGGGTTAAAGCCTCTGCTTTCGGCTCAGGTCATGATCCCAGGGTCCTGGGATCGAGCCCCACATTGGGGCTCTCTGCTCAGCGGGGAGCCTGCTTCCTCCTCTCTCTCTCTGCCTGCCTCTCTGCCTATTTGTGATCTCTGTCTGTCAAATAAATAAATAACATCTTTTAAAAAATGCTTGTTCAGAACTTTTGCCCAATTTTTATTGGATTGTTTGCATACTTTCTGTTCATTGTTTATCAACAAACAACTCGCTTTTTTTTTTTTTTTATACAAGTCTTTATTAGAAACATGTTTTCCTGGTACTCCCAAAAGCACATGCTGATGCACTTAGTGCTGGCTTTATTTCTCTGAGGGTATGTGCATGTCTCCTCATTCTTTCTTTCCTTCGTCCTTTAGATTGCATACTCTCTGTTGATAAGAATTCAATTTCACAGATCTCTCTTCTGTCAGTTTAAATCTACAGTTGAGTTTCTTCAGTGATTTTTTAAAATTTGAGTTGCACTTTTCAACTACAGAATTTCCACTTCATTTTTTCTTTAAACTTTCTCTTTATTGATAGTCTCTGCTTTATATAACACTGCATTCATAACTTCCATTATTTATTTAATCCTGGTTTCCTTTAGTCTGTGACCATTTTTATTGTTAGGGTCGAGAAGACCTCAACCCAGGGAGGCGCGGAGGAACGACACCAAGGTGGCTCTTTCTGCAACAGCAAGGGTTTTATTGTTTTATTGTTCCAGCATGCTGGGGCTCTGCAGCTTTCCTGAAAACCAGGCGGAGGCTGAGAGCCCCGATCCAAGGGAGTATGGGGTTTTTATGCATTTTTTTAGACAAAGGCTTGTCATAAAGCCATAATCACAGTGACCTTATAGTTACAGTTCCTGGTATGTTCTGTACAGTTCACATTTTTCAGTTAGCCATATCTTATCGTCCGGATGTAGCTGGGCGGCTGTGAAACTAGGACAAAATAGTTCTCTTCTTTATTAACCACAAGCATAATTCAAGGACATCTCTTGAGCAGGGAACGTACTCAGGATGTGGGGCCTCGGGGGAATGGAGGGGAACACGAAGGGAAGACCATGCTCCTATTTCTCAAGGTTCGACTGGCAAGGCAGCAGAGCAGTTACAGAAAAGCAAGTTAGCAGAAGCTCCACACAATTTAACTCTTTCAGCTCTGGATCTCTTCATTATCAAGATTATTTTTAAGTTTTTTTTTTTTTTCGTTAAATGCAGTATATTATTGCTCTCACAGGCAGTTTATGTTTTCTGATGGATGGGTGACACTTTTTGCCTATATCATGACTTTTTGTTGTTGAGAACTGGGCATTTAAGATAATATATTGTAGAACTCTGGATACTCATTCATCCTTGGAAATTGTAATATTTTTCTTTGTTCAGTGACTTGGTGGAGTGTGTGTGTGTGTGTGTGTGTGTGTGTGTGTGTGTGTGAAGTCCATTTCCTCTGCAGTATAAAGCCTCTGGTGCTGCACTTCTGAGGATGCAGCATGCACACAGTCCCTTGGGATGACCATGACTTTATCAGAAATCCTCTTATCTCCTTCTTTGAACATATCCAGCTCTTAGGCCCACGAACTCCCAGTAATAGCATGAGCATGCTCTCTCTCTCTCTCTCCTCTCTCTCTCTTTAATGTCTTAGGGAAGAAGTTGTTCCACATTCATAAGCGATTAAATTTGGGCCCCTTTGAAGCATGGTTTTTGAGGCTAATGCTTGAGGGTCTGACTCAAGGCAAGCTCTTCCTCATTTTCTCCCACCCTGCATTTTTCTAGGTAAACCAGCTGGATGTTACACCAATAGTTCCACCATTCTCCCACTAATCATCTTTTGCCAATAGAATCACTTTCTTTGAGTGATCCTTTGTAGGTCCATGTTCTTAACACCTTTCTTCCCTTTGGGGTAAGATCTCTGAGACTCAACTTTTAGACATAGAAGTAGTGATAGTGACCCACTTCTCTCCATGTGATATCCCTGCTATCAAAGTTGTACCTAAGATAGAGTCTCTACCTTAAGAGTGCAGACTGAGTAGAAGGGATCCCCAAACTCTTGGTCACAATTGCCTAGAATTTACCTTCCACAATACATAGCTGCAAAGTGGAGAGAAAAGCTGTTGGGTGTGGCCCTCCTGGGAGGTAACACAGTCAACTACTAGGAGGTAAAGGGGATGTGGGGAGGGAGTTTTGCATTTTTGTCTGCACCTGAATAAAGTGGACCTTTCCTCACACTGAGCTGGGAAGGCCCAGGTTATGATTCGAATGCTGTAGATTCTCATTGTTCTAACCAAATTTTAATACATTTTCTTGAATGGATGTTTCATTGCTGCATACCCTAGCACAATTTCCAGCCAGAGACTTTTTTCTTTTCTTTCTTTCATTCTTTTTTTTTTTTTTTTTAAGAGGACATAAATACCCACAGCCAGGAACATCATCCACTTGGTGCCAAAAAAAACCTGTGGGCAGTGGGCAGTGGGAGGGATGCAGACACCATGAGCTTGCCCAGACTGCTACGGCCTGAAAGCAGAGTGGCCGCAGCTCCTGGTCCCAGCTCAGGAGCAAGTGTGAGGTTTACAGCAATCCCTGAACTGGGAGTCAGGGTCCCTAAGATGGAATAGCATAGATATGGACTCACTGGTGCTCTCAGGCGAGTCCTGTGCTCACAACACTTCAGCTTTCACAGATTAATGTGGCACAGAGAGCCCAAAGCACAAGCCTTTCATGGCCTCTGATGAGCATAGGCGTGTAGAGTAAAGCAGCGGTGGGTGCCATATTGATCTCCATCCTCACCTTGCTGTCGATGTCAGGCAGCCCCCTGTTGCCATACTTCACCTGGTGGTAGTTCTTATCATAGTGCAGGCTCAACTGTGTCTGCAGGTGCCCAGGGGGAAAGCACATTATTGAGCACGCAGAGGCCCTTGCGGCTGTAGTAGCTGCTCTCTTACTCCTCTTCCTTGAACATGGGGATACGCACCCACCAGTTCATCCAGAGGAGCCCGAGGCCCATGGGGGACCCCGAGCCAATCCTCAACACCCTGTGGCGCCCTGACCCCTGTGGCGCAGTCCTGTGGCCAGAACCTCCTCCGTTACCAGAACCCGCCAGAACACTAGCACAGCCGCCCCCACTTCCCAAAGGTTTTTTATCAAGTTTTTTTAGCATAAAATTGTTACTATCTATGCTGTTCTTTGGGAACTGGGACATGCACTTCCCATGCTGCCATTCAGACGTGGACCTAAGCTATGGCTTTTTCCTTAATGTTCTCATCAACTTGAAAATTTCCCCTTCTAGCCCTAGGTTAATGACTGGTTTTTACTCTTCTCTAGTTCTCCCAATCTTGCCCTGTGCCTCAATCCTGGTTCTGTCACTTATGAACTGTGGCATATTGGCAAGGTCATCTTGCTCTTAATTATAAGTATTCATTAAATATTTCATCTACTTATTCAAGATCACTTTATGCCCATAAAACTTCAGAGTTTTTAATGAAGAAATATCAATTCTCACACCACTTTCATGTTATTTGTCTGTTGTTTGGTTAGACATCTCTGAACTTTTAAATATGCTTATGTTGCTATTTATGTTTTCAAATGACTTTTTAAATTTATTTGACAGAGAGAGAGCGAGCATGAGTGGGTGTGAGGGGCAGAAGGAAAGGGAGATGCAGACTCCCCCCTGAGCAGAGAGCGTGACCAAGGACTAGACCCCAGGACCTTGGGTTCATGTCCAGAGCCCAAATAGACGGTTAACCAACTGAGCCAACCAAGGGCCCTTTATTTGTACCTTTTGACCCTTGTCACTCATTTTGTCTAACCCCCCTCCCCAGGTAACCACCAATCTGTTCTCTTTATCTATCAGCTTAGGTATTGTTTTGTTTTAGATTTCACATATAAGTGAGATTTCACATATAAGTGAAATCATGTATTTCTCTTTTTCTGTCTGAATTATCTCATTTAGCATAAAGCTTTCAAGATCCAGACATGTTGTTGCAGATGTCAGGAGTTCCTTTTTTTTTTTTAGGCTACATGATAGTACTGTGTGTGTGTATCACATTTTCTTTTTTTTTTTTTTCTTTTTTTTAAAGATTTTATTTATTTGTTAGAGAGAGAGATACAGAGCGCAAGCACAGGCAGACATTTTCTTTAGTGGCTTTAGTGTGGAAAACATAGTGGCTATGACAATTTACATTGTCACTGATAATGCGCAAAGGTTCTCCTTTTCTCCACATCCTCTCTAATACTTGTAATCTCATCTTGTCTGTATTAACCATTCTAATAGGTGTGAGGCAACAACTCATTGTGGCTTTGATTTGCATTTCCCAGATTACTAGTGATGTTGAATACTTTTTCATGTACGTGTTGGCCATTTCTGTATCTCCTTTCAGAAATGTGTCTACTCAAGTCTTCTACCTATTTTAAATCAGATTTTTTTTGCTATTGAGTTGTGTAAGTTCCTTCTATATTTTGTATAATAATCTCAGCAGACATGATTGATCAGTTGATTACTTTTTTTGCTGAGCAGAAACTGTTTGATGCAGTGCCAGTTATTTTGCTTTTGCTATTTGTGCCTTTGTTGTCATGCAAAGAATCCTTGCCAATACCAATGCCCAAAAACTCTTTGTGTATTCTAGGACTTTTGTAATTTCAAATGTTGCATTGGAATCTTTAATCCATTTTGAGTTACTTTTGTTGAGTGTTATAGGATTGGGACAAGTTGTATTCACATGTATGTGAATATGTAGGTTTTCCAACATCATTTATTGAAGACTAACTTTTATCTATTCAGTATTCTTGGCTTCCCTATCAAAAATTTGACTATACATGTGTGGGTTTATTTCTGGGCTCTAAATTCTATTCCATTGGTCTGCATGATTGTTTTTATGCCATTATGATACTGTTTTGGCTTCTATGATTTTGTAGCATACTTCAAAACTAGTGCAATGTCTCCAGTTTTTTTTTTTCTTTCTCAAGATTGCCTTGGATTTAGAGCCTTTTGTGGATTCATATTAATTTTCGATTTTTTTATTAGTAAAAATGTCATTAAAATTTTGATAGGGTTTAAAAATTTTAGAAAGGGATTGCATTGTATGTATAGATGGTTTTAGATAGCGTAAGATATTTTAACAATATTAATTCTTCAATAAATGAACATAGAGTATCTTTTCATGTATTTTTCTCTTCAATTTGTATCATTGATATCTTATAGTTTTCAGGTTATAGATCATTCCCCTTCCTGGTTAAATTTTTCTTATTTTACTGTTTTTGATGCTATTGTAAAATATATTTTTTTGTCTTTTGTTTTATTTTTAACTTCTCTTTCAGATGTTCCTTGTGTGTGTATAGAAACACCACTGGTGTTTAAAATACTGAAATTTTACTCTGCGACTTTACTGAATTTGGTTAGTCCTAACAGTTTTTTGGTAGTCTTTCGGGTTTTATATAAAATCACATCATATCATGTATAATGGGAGACAATCTTACTTCTTCCTTTCCTATTTGGATGCCTTTATTTCCCTTTCTTTCCTGATTGCTCTGGCTTGGACTTCTGGTACTATGCTGAATAAAAATGATTAATGTGGGTACACTGGTCATGGTCCTGATCTTCGAAGAATAAGTTTCAATCTTTTGCCAGTGAGTGTTGTATTAGCTGTGTGTTTGACATATATGGCTTTTACAGGTTGAGGTATATTCCTTCTATACCCATTTTTTAAAGCATTTTTATCATGAACTATTGAATTCTGTCAAATCATTTTTCTGCATCTATTGAGGTCACCAGGTAGTTTTTGTCCTTTGTTCTATTAATGTGATATTGATTTCTGTCTGTTGAACCATCCTTGTATCTCAAGGATAAATCCACTTGATTATGGTCATGATTCTTTTAATGCATTATTGAATTTGATTTGCTAGCATTTTGTCAATGACTTATGCATCTATATTCCTCTATACTCAGGGATATTGGACTACAGTTTGCTTTTAGTGTTCTTATGTAGTTTGGTATCAGGGTAGTCTGGCCTTGTCAAATGAGTTTGGGAGTTTTCCTTCCTCCTCAACTTTTTGGAAGAGTTTGAGAAGGATTAGCCTTAATTCTTAAATGTTTGATAGAATTCACCAGTGAAACCATCCAATCCTGAGCTTTTCTTTGTTGGTAGGTTTTTGATTATTTAATCAATCTCCTTACTAGCAATTGTTCTGTTTAGATTCTATTTCTTCCTGACTCAGTTTAGATAAGTTACAAGTTTCTAGGAATTTATTCATTTATTTTTGGTTATCCAATTGCCTGGCTTATAAACACTCAAGTAGTTTTCTTCTATGATCCTTTGTATTTCCATGAATTCAAGTGTAATGTCCCCTTTTTGTTTATATATGTTGTTAGTCCACTCTCCTCTTTTCTTGGTTAATCTAGCTAAAACCTGTCAATATTTTATGTGTTTAAAAACAGCTCTTAATTTCATTGGTCTTTTCTGTTGTCATTTTAGTTTCTGTTTTTATTAAATAAAAACTTTTATTTCTTCCTTTCTGTTCATTTTGGGTTTAGTGTGTGCTTCTTTTCCAGGTCTTTAAAGTGTAATGATAGATAGTGTATCTCAGATTCTTTTTTAGTAATATATACATTTATTTATTTATTTATTTATTTATTTATTATTTAGAATTTTATTTTATTTTTTCATTGCTCCAAAATTCATTGTTCATGCACCATACCTAGTGCTCCATGCAATACATGCCCTCCTCAGTACCCATCATCAGGCTCACCCAACAACCACATCCTCTGCTCCAAACCCTCAGTTTGCTTCTCAGAGTCCACAGTCTCTCACGGCTTTTCTCCCCCTTCAATTTCTCCCAACTCACTTATCTCCATCCACCTTGGTGTTATTCCTTATGCTCCACAAATAAGTGAAACCATATGATAATTGACTCCCTCTGCTTGATTTATTTCACTCAGCATAATCTCTTCCAGTCCCGTCCATGTTGAATACAAAAGTTGGGTATACATCCTTTCTGATGGAGGCATAATATTCCACTGTATATATGGGCCATATGTTTTCTGTCCATTCGTCTGTTGACAAATAGATAGGCATCTTGGCTCTTTCCAGTTTGGCTACTGTGGCCATTGCTGCTAATGAACACTGGGGTGCATATAACCCTTCTTTTCACTACATCTGTATCTTTGGAGTAAACACCCAGTAGTGAAATTGTAGGGTCATAAGGTAGCTCATTTTTTTTTTAAGATTTATTTATTTATTTGACAGAGAGAGACCACAAGTAGGCAGAGAGGCAGGCCGAGAGAGAGGGGGAAGCAGCCTCCCCGCTGAGCAGAGAGCCCGATGTGGGCCTCGATCCCTGTACCTTGAGATCATGACCCGAACGGAAGGCAGAGGCTTAACCCACTGAGCTACCCAGGTGCCCGGGTAGCTCTATTCTTAATTTTTTTTTTTTATAAACATATATTTTTATCCCCAGGGGTACAGGTCTGTGAATCACCAGGTTTTACACACTCACAGCACTCACCAAAGCACATACATTCCCCAATGTCCATAATCCCACCCCCTTCTCCCAAACCCCCTCCCCCCAGCAACCCTCAGTTTGTTTTGTGAGATCAAGAGTCATTCATGATTTGTCTCCCTCCCAATCCCATCTTGTTTCATTTATTCTTCTCCTACCCACTTAAGCCCCCATGTTGCATCACCACTTCCTCATATCAGGGAGATCATATGATAGTTGTCTTTCTCTGCTTGACTTATTTCGCTAAGCATGATACGCTCTAGTTCCATCCATGTTGTCACAAATGGCAAGATTTCATTTCTTTTGATGGCTGCATAGTATTCCATTGTGTATATATACCACATCTTCTTGATCCATTCATCTGTTGATGGACATCTAGGTTCTTTCCCATAGTTTGGCTATTGTAGGCATTGTTGCCATAAACATTCGTGTGCACGTGCCCCTTCAGATCACTACGTTTGTATCTTTAGGGTAAATACCCAATAGTGCAATTGCTGGGTCATAGGGAAGTTCTATTTTCAACATTTTTTAAGGAAAGGAATCGCTACACTGTTTGCTGTTCGCAAATGACAATACAAAGGTCTGATATCCCGGATCTATAAAAAAACTCCTCAAATTCAACACTCAAACAACAGATAATCTTGTGAAGAAGTGGGTAGAAGACATGAACAGACACTTCTCCAAAGAAGACATACAAATGGCTAACAGGCACATGAAAAAATGTTAATCATCATTTGCCATCAGGAAAATTCACATCAAAACCACATTATGATATGGTCTTACACCAGTTAGAATGGCCAAAATTAACAAGAGAGTAAACAACAAGTGTTGGAGAGGATATGGAGAAAGGGGAACCCTGTGTGTGGGAAGGCAAGTTAGTGAAGCCATTTTGGACAACAATGTGGAGATTCCTTAATAGCTATATTTATATCAACATGTATCTTAGAATTGATTTTCCTGCATCCCTTAAGTTGTTTAATGTGTACTTCCATTTTTTATGTGTCTTGATTTTTTTTCTCTTTTATTTTTAATTTGATCTAATTGTAATTATCATGTATTTGTGAATGTTCCAACTTTCCTCCTTATTAATTTCTATTTTTGTACCATTGTGGCTGGGAAAGATACTTGATGTAATTTATATCTTCTTGAATTTGTTGAGACATGTTTTCTGACCTAATTAATAATATATCCTAAAATGGTCTATGTGCACTTGGGAAGAATATGTATTCTGTTGTTGTTGGATGGAATGTCCTGTATATAACCACTAGGTCCACTTGGTAAATAGTATTCCTCAAACCCACAGTTTCCTTACTGACTCTCTTTCTGGACTATACTCTCCATTGTGGAGAGTGGGGCATTAAACTTTGGAATTACTGTTACTATTTTTATTCCTCCTTTTAGTTTTGTTAGTATTTGCTTTATATATTTACATGCTGTAATGTCAGGTGCATAAACTACCTACAATGGTTATATTCATTTTGATACATTTACCTTTTATTATCATATAATGACCCTCTTTGTCTCTTGTAACCATGTTTAGCTTACATTCTATTTTATCTAAGTATAGGTACCCCTGATTCCTTTTGTTTACCATTTGTTTAGAATATGATTTTCCATCTCTTCACTTCCAGCTTCTCTGTGTCCTTAATGCTAAAGTGAGTCTCTTCTAGGCAGCATGTTGTTGGATCTTATTTTTCATTCATTAAACCCTTCTATGTCTTTGGCTTAGAGAATTTAATCCATTTTCATTTAAAGTCATTATTCATGCCCCCTCTCTTGGCTGTCTTCTTTTGTAATTTGATGACTTTTTGTGGTGGTATGCTCTGACTCCTTTATTATAATCTTCTGTGTATCTACTAATGGGTTGACTTGTGGCTGCCCTGAGGATTATATAAAACTTCTTACAATTATCTTGTTTTAAGTTAACAACAACTCTGACGGCATAGAAAACTTTGTAGTTTTCTCTTCTCTTCAACATTTTAGGTTTTAGGCTAATCATGTTATAATTTCACGTTTTTAAAAATTTCTATATGTAATGTCAAATTATTACTGAGTAATTTTTCATACATTTGCTTTTTTAGCTTTTAAACCAGAGCTTGATATTTTCTAATTAAATTTTTTTTTTATAAACATATACTGTATTTTTACCCCCAGGGGTACAGGTCTGTGAATTGCCAGGTTTACACACTTCACAGCACTCACCATAGTACATACCCTCTCCAATGTCCATAACCCCACCCCCCTTCCTGTCCCCTCTCCCCGCTAGAGCTTGATTTTTATACTGCCATTACAATATTACAGTATCTGAATTGGACGATATTTTTACTAACTTTGTTGATGAGTTTTACATGTTCATATATTTTTAAGGTGCTAATTAACATCCTTTCATTTCAGATGTAGAACACCCCTCAGTGTCCTTGTAAAAAAAGGTTTAGTGGTGATGAACTCTGTCGGTTTTTGTTTGGGAGACTTTATGTCTCCTTCATTTCTGAAGAATAGCTCTGCTGGGTTTATTATTTCTGCTTGACAAGTTTTTTTGTTTTTGTTTTTATATAACGTCCCAATTTCTCTTGGCCTACAAGTTTCTGCCTAAGAAGACCACTGATAGTCTTTTATCCTCTTCCTTTATATATAATAAGTACTTTTCGCTTTCTGGTTTCAAAATTCTCTTTTGTTTTTTGACATTTTAATTATAATATGTTTCAATGTAACCCTCTTGGGGTTCAACTTATATGACGTCCTTTGAGCTTCATGAATCCTCATGAAATATCCATTTCCCTCCCCACATTTAGGAACTTTCCATCCCTTGTTGTTTTGTCATTTTTTTTTTCAATAAGCCTTCTTACATTTATCTTTTTCTTCATCTCCCAAGATTTCTATAATGTCTATATTATTTCTGTTATGGTGTCCTGTAAGTCCCATAGGCTTTCTTCACTCTTTGTTTTTTTTTTTTAATTTTTTATTTCTTTTCAGCATAACAGTATTCATTGTTTTTGCACCACACCCAGTGCTCCATGCAATCCATGCCTTCCCTAATACCCACCCACCTGGTTCCCCCAACCTCCGACGCCCCCGCCCCTGCAAAACCCTCAGATTGTTTTGCAGAGTCTACAGTCTTTCATGGTTCACCTCCCCTTCCAATTTCCCCCAACTCCTTTTCTCCTCTCCATCTCCCCTTTTCCTCCTGTTATTTGTCTATGCTCCACAAATAAGTGAAACCATATTGATAATTTACTCTCTCTGCTTGACTTATTTCACTCAGCATAATCTCTTCCAGTCCCGTCCATGTTGCTACAAAAGTTGGGTATTCATCCTTTCTGATGGAGGCATAATATTTCCATAGTGTATAAGGACCACATCTTCCTTATCTATTCGTCCTTTGAAGGGTATCTTGGTTATTTCAACAGTTGGCAACCGTGGCCATTACTGCTATAAACTTTGGGGTGCAGATGGCCCTTCTTTTCACTACATCTGTAATCTTTGGGTAAATACCCAGGAGTGCAATTGCAGGGTCATAGGGAAGCTCTATTTTTAATTTCTTGAGGAATCTCCACACTGTTCTCCAAGTGGCTGCACCAACTTGCATTCCCACCAAGAGTGTAGGAGGGTTCCCCTTCTGTTCCCCCTTTCTCCATGTCTTCTCCAACACATGTTGTTCCTGTCTTGCTAATTTTGGCCATTCTAACTGGTGTAAGCTGGTATCTCAATGTGGTTTATTTTGAATCTCCCTGATGGCTAGTGATGATGAACATTTTTTTCATGTGTCCGATAGCCATTTGTATGTCTTCATTGGAGAAGTGTCTGTCATATTTCTGCCATTTTTTTTTAGATGATTGTCTGTTTTTTGTGTGTTGAGTTGAGGAGCTCTTTATAGATCCTGGATATCAACCTTTTGTCTATACTGTCATTTGCAAATATCTTCTTCCATTCCATGGGTTGCCTCTTTGTTTTGTTGACTGTTTCCTTTGCTGTGCAGAAGCTTTTGATCTTGATGAAGTCCCAAAAGTTCATTTTTGCTTTTGTTTCCTTTGACTTTGGAGACATATCTTGAAAGAAGTTGCTCTGGCTTGATATCGAAGAGTTTACTGCCTATGTTCTCCTCTAGGATTCTGATGGGATTCCTGTCTCACATTGAGGTCTTTATCCATTTTGAGTTTATCTTTGTGTATGGTGTAAGAGAGTGGTCGAGTTTCATTCTTCTACATATAGCTGTCCAGTTTTCCCAGCACCATTTATTGAAGAGACTGTCTTTTTTCCACTGTATATTTTTTCCTGTTTTGTTGAAGATTATTTGACCATAGAGTTGAGGGTCTATATCTGGGCTCTCTACTCTGTTCCAGTGATCTGTGGACTTCACTCTTTTTCATACTGTTTTTTGCTTGTCCATTTAGATAATTTCAAACAACTTGTCTCTAGGTCATGGATTCTTTTTTCTGACTCATCAAGTCTGCTATTGATATTATTGGATAATTCAGTCATTACATGCTTAAGCTCTATGATTTCTGCTTTTTTGTATTTTATGCTTTTTTAGTATATGTTCTGCCAAAGCGAGCACTGTATTTTATGGTTTTTGTTTCATTGTTGAACTTCTCATTTTGCTTATGCACTACTTTTCTAATTTCATTTCGCTGAACTGAATTATAGTTCGCTGAACTACTTTAAGATGATCATTCTGAACTATGTGTCAGGTCATAGATCTGCATTTCTTTAGGGTCAGTAATTGGAGCATAATTAGTTTCTTCCAGTGGTATCAGTTTCACCTAATTCCTTGTGATCCTTGTATCCTTATGTTTGTATCTGTGCATTCAAGTAAGTGGTTTGATATTTGTTTGGAAAGACCTTCCCTAGTTGTGTCTGCTTGAGGTCCTAGATGGGTCAACTGGTGGCATCCATAGGCAGGTGGGATTTGTTTTGGGGATCTTTGTTGGATGAGACCAGTGCCTATAATCTGAAGTGGTGCTATGTATGTGTTTGGGGGCAGAGTGCAAGCTTATAAGCTTCGTGGTAGGGTGGGACTGTAGGCTGTGTTCTGTGCTCAATTGGGCTCAGTGTATGAGCTTCCTAGCTGGGCATGATGCCTAGCTATATGGAATCAGATAGGGTTACTAGTTGAGCTCTCTGCTATTACCTCTGATTGCCAGGTTCCCATGTTGTGCTGCCACTTGTATTCTGTTATTGGTCACAGCTATGAGGTATGCTCCATAATCACTACTGGACAATATGGCCCTCAGGTTGTGTTCCCCACCTGGATTGTGTCACTACTTGGACTCCATATTTGGATGGAGGTAGTCACAGGTCAGGCTTTGAAGTCAGATGAATACTCAGACTGTGCTCTGTGATCAGGCAGGTGACAAGCTGTGCCCTGACACTGGGCAGGCTGTTAAGCTAGACTTTGTGATCAAGTAAACTGTTGCTGTGCTCTGCAATTGGGTGACATGGCTGGCTTGTTTTTCTGGTCATGTGGGGCTTCCAGCTGTACCCTAAAACTGGGTGGCACTAGAGACTATGCTCTGCAGTTAGGAGGGTTCACTGTCCAGGCTCTGTGATCAGGTGATGCTTCAGGCTATGTTCTGTGATTAGATGTGGTCACTGGGTCTCCTGCCTGGGCAGTCCCTAGGCTATGTTTAGCAATTGGGCATGGCCATATGCTGAACTTTCTCCACTGCTGGGTGGAGTTGTAAGCTTGGTTCCATGGTTGGGTGGCCTTGTAGTCTGGGATCCAAAGCTGCTCAAGCACACCATTCCATTTCCCTGGATATGGGGGCCAGAAATTATGCTCAATGGTTAAGCAAAGCTTTTAGCTTGGCTCCCTGACCAGTCAGGCTGTGGGATATGCTCTGTGGCTGGCAGGGGTCTGTGACCATGCTTCTTGAAGCGGTGAGTCCTGAGAAGTTGGGTGCAATTGAGAATTTACTTTCCTCCTTAGGGAACCAGTAGGAAGTGCTTCATGACTGCTGGATATAGACTGACCCATTCTTAAAGAAGTGCTTGGTACAGGCCATTCTGATTAGGCTACTCTAGTGACATCTTCAGGTCAATCTCCGTAAATAGATTTTATTTCTATTTATAATATAAAAAATAAAAATTGTAAATATGATGCATATAAAAAGTAAATAAAGAAAAAATATAAAATACGATGAATTATAAGGGAGTGAAGACCCATGCAATAATCATAAAGGTCAAGACATGGAATATTAGATTCACATAAGACGTTTCCCTGTGTATATTTTTCAATCCCAAATTCCTTCCTTGACCTCTAGTCTCCAGAAAAATGGCATTCTTCTTTCCTCATTCTTAATTCTTTTCTTTCTATTCATTTTTTTTCTTTTTCTTATTTGATCCTATTTCAGTGGCTATAACATTCATTATGAAACTGTCACAGTGACAGTTTATTGTCAGTGATGACAATAGACATCGTAGTGTCACTCCTGAACACAAAAGGAAGCATACACTGTTTACTATTAAGGCAATATTTATTTAAGTTATTGGTACTTAACTTTTTAATTAAAGAACTTCTTTTCAATTCCAAATTTGTTAAGTGTTTTTTCATAACAGATGACTAAATGTGTTATGCCTCCATCAGAAAGGATGAATACCCAACTTTTGTATCAACATGGACTGGACTGGAAGAGATTATGCTGAATGAAATAGGTCAAGCAGAGAGAGTCAATTATCATATGGTTTCACTTATTTGTGGAGCATAAGAAATAACAGGGAGGACAGGGGGAGATGGAGAGAAGAGGTGAGTTGGGAGAAATTGGAGGAAATTGGAAACAAATTCATTGTTTATGCACCGCATCCAGTGCTCCATGCAATATGTGCCCTCCATAATACCCACCACCAAGCTCACCCAAACTCCCAACCCCATTCCCTCCAAAACCCTCATTTTGATTCTCAGAGTCCATAGTCTCTCATGGTCTGAGAACCAAAATGAGGGTTTTGGAGGGGATGGGGTTGGGAGTTTGGGTGAGCTTGGTGGTGGGTAGTATTGAGGGCACATATTGCATGGAGCACTGGATGCGGTGCATAAACAATGAATTCTGGAACACAGAAAAGAAATTAAAAATAATTAAATATAATTTTTAAAAAAAGAAGGTGATTAAATCTGACCAAACCCTTTTTTTTTTTTGCATTTATTTAAACTGCCATATTATTTTCTTTTAATCTACCAATGAGACAAACTATACTGATTAATTTTCAAGCACTAAAGCATATTTAAATCCCTGGAAGATGCCACTTTGGTCATATTATATTTTTCATAGAATGCAAGATTCAGTTTGCAAATTTGAAGAATCTGAGAAGGTATAGGTTTATGAGTCAGCCTGTCCTACAATTTTCCTTTCTCATGTCCAGGTTGTGGTAACCTCACAAATGTATCTGGGAGTCTATCCTCTCTTTGGATTTTCTGTTTTTTAACCAGCGCAGTATTCATGAGTGTCGGTGCCCGAGCGGCTTGTAGCGCATGCGCGGTGATGCTTTTGGGCTCCGCCGTGCCCGCTCGCTGCCTCGGCCGCCGCTGCCTCAAGCCGTCGCCACCGCCAGGTGGCGACGATGGGGAGCTGCTCCGGCTGGGCCCGTGGGGGCCTCGGGCGCCGCATGACTTTTTCCGTGCCCGAAAGTAAACACGCCATTAAGATGGCGGCTGGATGCGAGCCAGTAGGCGGAACTTAAGATTTTGTATCTATGTGGCTGCGAGTGATTGGTTGTGCAACCTTGGTATATATAGACATGCGTGGGCGGGGGAGAGGAGATCCCAACAGCTACCCAGAAATAAAGCTTGTTCCGCTGAGGTCTCCTGGTCGTTCTTGCTGGCGAGAGCGACACATGAGAAAGATTGTAAGCTTCCATATGACATCATGTTCCTTCATTTCGTAACATTCATTAGTAACTGAGGCAGCGTGCTTTGCATTAACAGAGAGTTTACTATTTAGAAATTAGTGCTGGCCGTTGTTTGCGAGGGTCTACTGATAGTCCCAAGGACTTGGATCTTTGCCAAACTGATCCATTCTTACTAGAATGTATCTGTGACATTGCCAGTTAGATGACAGGCATTTAAGGTATTAAAATTATTTGGTTTCTTTTAGTGATGAAAACTGGCTCTCTCAAAATACTCTAATGGACTGACCATTTTCTTTTGAAATAACTGTAGTTGTTAGTTTCTGATGAATACATTTTCTGATGACTCCAAAATCACATTATTCCTTGCTAGAGGCTGAGGGTTCAGTGGAAAACTTTTTTTTTTTTTTAATATTTTATTTATTTATTTGACAGAGAGAAATCACAAGTAGACAGAGAGGCAGGCAGAGAGAGAGAGAGAGGGAAGCAGGCTCCCTGCCGAGCAGAGACCCGATGTGGGACTCGATCCCAGGACCCTGAGATCATGACCCGAGCCGAAGGCAGCCGCTTAACCCACTGAGCCACCCAGGCGTCCCTCAGTGGAAAACTTTTGCCAAAGATTGTAGTTTGCACACATAGGGATATTTGCTTAAGAAGTCATTTGTGTCATATGGCCGTTAAAGCACTGTTTGGGATATAGCCTGTGCCACAGCACTCAGAGCATGTTTTTTGTTCCAGACTAAATTGAAAAATAGATTTCATTTTGGTTCCTTATGCCCAAAAGTGAGTTAAGGATGGAAAATGGGGGTGCCCGGGTGGCTCAGTTGTTCAAGCATCTGACTTTGGTTGACATCATGATCTCAGGGTCCTGGGATCAAGCCTCAGGGTGGGCTCCATGCTTAGCAGGGAGTCTTCTCTCATGGTTTCTCTCTCACTCTGATTTCTCCCCCTTCATTTCTCCTTTCTCCTAATGCTTAGGAGACAGGAATAGAATTTAATGATTCAGCACTTAACATATAATTCCCAGTGCTCATCCCAAGTGCCTTCCTTAATGCCCATCACCCATTTACCCCATCCCATCACCCATCTCCCCTCCAACAAGCCTGCTATTCCTCTATATATAAGAGTGTCTTATGGTTTGCCTTTTTTCTGTTTTTATCTTATTTTTCCTTCCATTGCCCTGCATTCATCTGTTTTGTTTCTTAAATTCCACATATGTGTGAAGACATATGATATTTGTCTTCCTCTGAATGACTTATTTTGCTTAGCCTAATACACTCTAGTTCTGTCTATGATGTTGCAAATGGCAAGATGAGCTGATGAATGAATAAAGAAGAAATGATACACACACACACACACACACACACACACACACAGTGGAATATTAGCCATATTAGGCTTATTAGCGAATAATAGCCAATATTAGCCAGAAAGAATAAAATCATGTCATTTGGGTGGTGAACCATGAGAGACTCCTTCATATTTCTGTATGTAATGGTTCAATAAATATTTATATTTAGGTATTTAGAATGTTCCCAATTTTGTGCCTCATTTATGCTCATAGCATCTCCAACTTTTTCTTAATGCTATGAATATATCAGTAATTTACATTGGATTCAGTACAAATTGGTGGAATTTCCAGTAACAAACATAATAAATAATATTAGAGAGAAAGAAATAGGGATTTCCATATAAATTCCATCTATTTCAACTACATTTTGATAAATCATGAGGATACAGATACTCTATTTCAGAGAATCTGAGGGTAAAGTTGACTAACAATAAAGATGAATGTAGTTTTTCCTTATTATACAGTGTGATTAGCATTCTTTTCTTGTTTTTAATATTTTTTAATTGTAAAAGATATATAACAAAATTTCCTCTTTTAATGATGAAAATATTCTTGATTTAAGAATAGATACTTCATATGAATTGATTTTCAAATATAGTCCCTTGAATAAACCCAAAGAAAATTAAGAATCAAATATATACATTGTACTTCTGACAGTGGTCTTGTTTAAGAAGGGATTAATTCTTGAGAACCTGGAATGGGATAAACTTTGTAAAATTATGCATTGGAATTCTAGAAACTTGTCAATAATATTAAATGGGGGTTATCTTTACACATATAGACTTGTATTACTAGTATTTGTTGGAAATTATAACTCATTACTCTTTGAAACCACTAGTTAATAGTTTAGCTAATTTTTCTGTGGCACAGTATGTGACCTCAATAATAATTATTTAATTCATACTTGAAGGGAGCTAGGAGCTATGATTTTGGGATACATATTAGCAGAATCTCTCCTTGCAGAACTTATTTATTTGATTCCTATACTAAGATGTATCAGTAATTGAATATTTTATGGACCATGTGGTCCTTTTCTACTTTCTCAATATTCCATGATCTGGAAAAACATTTTATCAAATTTAATTTTCCACAGGTGATGATATTTACTTTAAAATGTTATAAAATTTTCTTTATAATTTTTTTCATAGCATTTATTACTTCCTTATTTCTTAGACTATAAATAAAAGGGTTTAATAAAGGGATCACTATGGTATAAAAAACAGCACCAGGTATATCTTTATCCTCTTCTTTAACTGAATGTGGTCGAATGTACACAAAAATAAGAGAACCATAGAATATTGAGACAGAGAGAAAGTGGGATGCACATGTCGATAAGGCTTTGCTTCTTCCCTCTTTGGATTTCATTTTGAAAATAGTAAAGAGAATGTAGAAGTAAGATATTAAGACACTAGCAACGGTGAAGAGTTGAACTGAACCTGCAAAGATAAATATCATCAATTCATTGATATAAGGGTCAACACAAGAGAGTCTGTATAATGGAAAAACATCACAAAAAAAGTGATTAATTTGATTTGACCCACAGAAAGTTAACCTAAAAAGAAACCCTATTTGAATCACAGAATGCAGATTTCCAGCTATATAGGCCCCTGTGGTCATCTGAATGCAGAGTTTCTTTGACATCATCGTGTGGTACTGCAGAGGGCTACATATGGCCACATAGCGATCATAGGCCATTGCTGCCAGGAGAAAGCAATCTGCAGTTTCAGCAAGGCAGAGAAAATAAAATTGTATCATGCACTCATAAAGGGAAATCATTCTGTCTTTAGAAAAGGAGTTCTCTAACATTTTGGGGGTAATGGCACAGGAACAACAGGTATCCATCAAAGCCAGGTTGCCCAGAAAGATGTACATTGGTGTGTGAAGACGATGCTCCATAAAAATCAATACCACCAGGCCCAGATTCCCCACCATAGTGATCACATAGATAGTGAGAAACACCACAAACAGGAGGCTCCTCATCTCTGGGCGATCTGTAAATCCTGTGAGGATGAATTCAGTGGTCAAGGAGTAATTATCCTCAGTCATATCCACTTTCTCTGTTGAGATAGCAAGTCTGGAGATATAAGATTAAGGGAAATTAGGGAATCGATTCCATTTACTATACCACCAAGAACCATAAGATACCTGGGAATAAACCTAACAAAAGAGGTAAAGGATCTGTACTTGAGGAACGACAGAACACTCATGAATGAAATTAAAGAAGACAAAAAAATTTGGAGTAGCATTCCATGCTCATGGATCAGAAGAATAAACATCATAAGATTGTAATTTAGAGTGTGTAAAACTTTGCTTCCAAATTTTTCTTTTTACAACAAAGAGAGAAAGTTCTTCAAACTCCTCTTAGTATCTCTGGACACAGGCACACAAACCTGTAGGGAATAGCCATTCCCCTAAAATGTCAGTTTTATAACTGAACTCTGAAAATCAGCATTCCCATGAATATTTCTGTAATTCCAAGAAGAATGCTTACAGAGGAAAATGTTTGTCTTTATGAATTCACGTATGGATAGTGTAGAAATCTAGCATTCTTATATTTGGTTCATGGTTGACAAAAAATTTCAGTGTCAGTTTTGGTATTACAGATCCTTAAAATAATTTTAATATCATTTTTTATGTATACATTTCTTTTTTTTTTACTGAGCAAAAATTTTTCATATACCTTTCCAGTGGAATGAATGCTTGAAAAGGGCATACAACGGATATGTTAAATTTATACCTTAGGAATTGTATGAAGATCACAAATGTTTAAGAATAGGACTTTTATCTTTAGAGAAAATTCCTTGGGATATCCAAGGAAATAAATATCTATGTATTTTCACCTCTCTCATCCCTGTTCTCAGTATTAGATCCATTTCCATAAAAACTGATTTTTGTCCATGCCATCATTCCTGTTGATTTTTGCCCAGATCTCTAAATACCCTTCATCTTTATGTAAAGCATAGTTTACATATAATGCTCCTTAAGAAAGCTTTAACTAAATGCCCCAGGCTACACTGATTTTCACTTCGTGCATTCTCAAACATATCCTATATACCCAACACAATCTAGAGTTGTTCATGTATAATACTCATGGCTTTTTTAAAAAGTACATGTAGAGTTTCTTTATTAAAATTGTAGACATTTGAGTTCAGTTGTGACTTTTACTCCTCGTAAAAGTTATTTAATGCTATAGAGAGGGGAAAAAAGTATTGATTCCAGTCCTAGCTTCAAAGACCCGAGATAGGTGAACTTGTTGTCAGCATACTATCACTGATCCTTAGTGACCTCTTTGGTCTCCACAAATTGAGACTGCTAGTTTTGAAGAACATGCTACAAAAGAAATTCTTGGAAATTTATTATGAAAAATCTTATGTATTATTCTCTTATTGGAAGTGACCCAGCTATAATTTTCCTGCTTCCTAAGAAACTTGTGCAATATTTTCTGAAGTATGTCACAGTAGTTTGAAAGCTAATAAAAATAAGCTTGCCCCTAGTTCCATTCATGTCGTCGCAAGACAACTATCATATGATCTCCCTGATATGAGGAAGTGGAGATGCAATGTGGGGGGTTTAGGGGGTAGGAAAAGAAAAAATGAAAGAAGATGGGATCGGGAGGGAGACAAATCATAAAAGAATCTCAAAAAACAGACTGAGGGTTGCTGGGGGGAGAGGGGACAGGAGAAGGTGGTGGGGATATGGACATTGGGGAGGGTATGTGCTATGATGAGTGCTGTGAAATGTGTATACCTGGCGATTCACAGACCTGTACCCTTGGGGATAAAAATACATTATATGTTTAATTAAAAAAAATAAGCTTGCCTATACATTTTAGTTTTATAACACTTAGAGAAAGAGAAAAATCTTAAATCTTGATATGATTTTTGAGATGGGTTGCCTGGAGGGCTAAGATATTTAAGCATCTTCCTTTGGTTCAGGTCATGATTCTCCAGGTCCTGGGACTGAGCCCCATGCCTGGCTCCCAGCTCAGTGGGAGTTCTCCTTGTTCCTCTCCCTCTGCCTGTCCCTCTGCTTGAGCTCTCTCTGTCTCTCTGTTTCTCTCTCTCAAATGAATAAATTTGTAAAAAATCTTAAATATGATTTTTTTTTTTTAAAGATTTTATTTATTAATTTGACAGAGAGAAATCACAAGTAGACGGAGAGGCAGCCAGAGAGAGAGAGAGAGGGAAGCAGGCTCTCTGCTCAGCAGAGAGCCCGATGCGGGACTCGATCCCAGGACTCTGAGATCATGACCTGAGCCGAAGGCAGCGGCTTAACCCACTGAGCCACCCAGGCACCCTTAAATATGATTTTTGAGAACAAATTTTGTTTTACCTCAAAGGCTATCTTCTTTTATTACTTAGGGATCCGTTAGGATATTTTGACCAATGTGTCTAATTATGTAAATTCTATGGTCAAAATGGGTTTCTTTTTCCATAAACATAAAAATAAAAGCACAGGCTCAAAACATCAAAATAAAAGCACAGGCTGAACGTTTCACTTTCTGGTTTTAAAGTACTAAAGATAAGCCATTTAATTATTCAGCTCTGTTAGAATTAACTTTCAATGTACTTGCCTGAATTATGTAACAGAATTAAGCTGCACTCTTACCTGTATGTTTTGAAGATCTACCTTATAACCAGAAAAGGTCAATGTGAACTGAGTTCAAATCTAAGACCTAGAAAGGTAAGAAGTTGAAACCTGAGAACAATTAAAAAATGCCAACTAATTTGGATAAATCAATACTTACGGTCGCTAACAGTTAGGTAAAGATATATCTGAATACTTCCGTTGCCTGAATGCTCTGAGAAGAGTTTTATAACATCACATTGCTTTTGTGCATGTGTGATGTTAAGTCTCATAGAATTTCAGGATATAAGTTTTTGTCTCAAAAACATTTGGAATTAAAAGGATGAAAATCTGGAAGGCTACTAATAGTTCAGTGTCAATAATTATGTTCCTCAGAATGCAAAATTAGCTTTCCATCAAATGCTTATGGGACTTGCCTATGATGACACCAGTGTATTTCTATGGGGAGATTCAGTTCCCCATACATTTTAACTCTGTGACATAAATTAAAGATGACCCGTGAGACAATGAGGTTAAAGTAAATGACCTTTGCACAAGTCACTAAGTCATTTGATGATCACCTTGCTGATTCTTATGTAACTGACATCATTTCTAGAATTCTGTTCTTTATTCTGTGCTTAAAATGTAAAATGAGCTGAAGGGACTCTCAGGTTGGTTTGGACCATTACTAGGGAGAATAATAGGGTTTATGAAAGATGATTAGCATTTAGAGAGGAGAACAAAAGTTGTGGTAGTGTTAGCTAGTCTCATCAACTCCTTCATTCTGATCTGATATTGTTCCCATGTATTGAAATATCCTCATGGGAACTTTGCTGTTACCCTTTAGCCGCATATATGATTTACTGAGCTATTCTCTGTGCTTTTCAGTCACACCAATTCCTTTACTTTCTTACCCTATTTTCACCCTTCACCCCACTAATCGTATAAATATACTGTATATTTACTAAAATTTAATTTAATAAAAATACTATACATCGTAGAACATGTCTGCAATCCATCACTTTTTGCCTGCTGCTACCATTAGCTATAGACATAGGAGGGAAAGGATCTCTCTGTTACGTTCATTCCTTCATTACTAACACCTTGAACATTGTTACTTTGTAGTGCTTAACAAATGTTTGTTGAACGAGTAAAAAAAATGATAGGCTACTGCTCAGGAATTTAAAATGTCTTTAATTAGTTTCAAACCAAATCCTTTCTTCATTTTTTTAAGGGTTTCTTAAAATCTGTTTTAGTTTCTTTTTTTGTTTGTTTGTTTTTCTTTTTTTCTTTTTTTGGATATTAGTTATTTATTGAAAGAGAGTAAGAGAGAGAAAGAAGGAGCGGATGTGGGGTAGAAGGAGAAGGAGAGAGAGAATACAATTCTCTGCTGAGCAGAGAGCTGGACATGTGGCTTTGGGGCTTGATTCCAGGACTCCGGGATCATGACCTGAGCTGAAGGCAGACACTTAAATGACTGAGCCACCCAGGCACCCCCAAATCCATTTTTCTTATTTTGGTATTCCAGATTCTCCACAGTCAACTTTTGTCTTATCTATCTCTTTCCTTTCTTCCTCTTACATCAGGGCAGTTGGCCATGTGCATTCCTTCATGGTCCTTCTGGACAGTTGTTTTGACTAATTCACTTTCAATGTTTCCCTCAATTAAAACTCCTTCTCTCTTTCCTTCCATCTCAGTACTACTCATCCTTGAACTCAAATCAGATCTCCATGGGGACTTTCCTAGGTCTTTCAAATAAAATGGATTCTTTCTTTTCCTGATTTGCATGATCCTTCACTACTTTTATAATGCATTCACCACCATATCAAGTGTGACTCATATGTGTCTTGATTGGTAAAAGTTTTGACTGCATATTAAGTCACCAATAATGTCATGCATCTTTCTGAGAAACTGACTACAAACTGAGCTAGATCCTGCTGCATTAACTGCTGACATTACCATTCTGTTTCACCTTTATCAGGTACTTTCAATATGCAGGGTATTGGGGAAGACAATGGAGAGCGTGTGCACAGGATGTGAGACTGAAGGGGATAATTTCCTAGTTTTTATATATGGCTGCTGACAAGATGCTCATCATCTAGTGGGCAGAAAGAAAGGCACTTACATTGCTAACCAGTGTGCAATTTAGGCTGTAATAGAAAAGATTATGTTATGTAAAATATAGTGAGGGAAGTGAATAGTGACCTGAATGAAGAAAGAAATGTTGGAAGTATAATTTCAGATAACTTTACAGGATAAGAATGGTAAGAACTGGGGAAGAACATGAGGAAAAGCAGTAGACTGAGGGAAACATGTATAAAAGCCTGGAGTCTTAAAAGAGACAGACGAAATTTTTTTTTTTTTAAAGGATAGTCATCTAAAAAGTCTCAAGGTTGCTCATAAATGATACAAGGAGACACAACAGGTAACATAAAAAGAATAGGAAAAGAGATTGGAAATTTTCCTATTTGATTTCTTTGCATATTTTCTCTGTTCTACCAATTCATTAAAACCTCTCTCCAAGGCGACAACAAACTTTAAATACCAACAGTAAAGAATATTTAATCATTTTCCTAACCAAGTGTAGTGATTGGTACTATTAAAGTCCTCTGTGGCTTCTTATGGTAACCCTCTCTGCTTCTGTCTTCTTGATTGCTGCATCTCAGTGTTTCACACTAGTTCATGTTTCTACCTTTGCCCTGAATGATGCTTCTTTCTGATTGTATCCTTGACCTCCCTCTTCTGTCATTCTAGATTTTTCCCATATTATCTCAACTACTCTTGTGTTGTCAACTATCGTTCATCTACTCATGGCTTCACTAGAGAAGATATATCAAACCATTCTGGTGTACATATATTTTTTTTATTAACATAAAATGTATTATTTTCCCCAAGGGTACAGGTCTGTGACTCATCAGGCTCACACAATTCAGAACACAAACCACAGCACATACCCTCCCCAATGTCCATAACCCAGCCACCCTATCCCTCCCTTCCCACCCCCAGAAACCCTCGGTTTGTTTTGTGAGATTGAGAGTCTCTTATGGTTTGTGTCCCTCCAGATCCGATCTTGTTTCATTTTTTTCCCTCCCTAACACCCAAGGCCCCCTGCCTGCCTCTCAAATTCCTCATGTCAGAGAGATCATATGACAATTGTGTTTCTCTGATTGACTTGTTTCACTTAGCATAATACCCTCTAGTTCCATCCGGTCAGTGCAAATGGCAAGATTTCAATTTTTGATGTTGCATAGTATTCTATTGTATATATATACCACATCATCTTTATCCATTCATGAGTTCATGGACTTTTAGGGTCTTTCCATAGTTTGGCTATTGTGGATATTGTGCTATAAACATTTGGGTGCATGTGCCCCTTCGGGTCCCTACATTTGTATCAAAAGGTACAAATAAAGGGCCCATAGCTGGTTCGATTGGTTAACCATCTGGTTTGGGCTCTGATCATGAACCCAAGGTCCTGGGATCTAGTCCTTTGTCAGGCTCCCTGCTCAGGCAGAAGTCTGCTTCTCCCTCTCCTTCTGCCCCTCACCCCTACTCATGCTCTCTCTCTCTGTCAAATAAATTTTAAAAATATTTAAAAACTTGATATTTATAAATATCAATAAGTAGCAACATAAACATATTTAAAATTCAGACATGTCTAACCAAAGGACAGATAAATGACATGAAAGTGGTGTGAGAATTGATATTTCTTCATTAAAAACTTTGAAGTTTTAGGGGGATAAAGAGATCTTGAATAAGTAGATGAAATATTTAATGAATACTTATAATTAAGAGCAAGGATGAGCTTGTCAATATGCCACAGTTCATAAGTGACAGAACCTGGATTGAGATGCAGTGAAGGGTTGGGAGAACTAAAGCAGAGTAAAAAACAGTCAGTAACCTAGGACAAGAATGGCAACATTTTCAAGTTGATGAGAACATTTCTGAAAAAGCCAGAGCTTAGGTCCACTTCTGAATGGCAGCATGGGAAATTCCGTGGCCCGGTTGCCAACAGAACAGCATACATGGTGACAACTTTGTATTAAAAAACATGATTTAAAAATCTTTGGGAAGTGGGGGTTGCTGTGCTAGTGTTCTGGTGGGTTCTGGCCACGAAGGCGGTACTGCCACAGGACCATGCCACAGGGCCCAGGGTGCCACAGGGAGGTGAGGAGGACTGGCTTGGGGTACTGCATGGGCCTGGGCCTCCTCTGGATGAGCTGGTGGGTATGTGCCCCCATGTACTAGGAGAAGGAGGAAGAGAGCCACTAATACACCTGCAAGCACCTCTGCCTGCTCAAGAACGTGCTTGCAATCAGTGAGGGGGGTGTGCTGATCTCTGGCTTTCCCCCTGGGCCCCTGCAGATGCAGCGGAGCCTGCACTATGATAAGAACTACCTCCAGGTGAAGTATGGCAACAGGGGGCTGCCTGACATCGACAGCAAGGTGAGGATGGAGATCAATATGGCACCTACCACTGCTTTGCTCTATACACCTGTGCTCATCAGAGGCCATGAAAGGCCTGTTCTTTGGGTTCTGTGCCCACATTAATCTGTGAAAGCTGAAGTGTTGTGAGCACAGGACTCGCCTGAGAGCACCAGTGAGTCCATATCTATGCTATTCCATCTTAGGGACCCTGACTCACAGATCAGGGACTGCTGCAATCCTCACACTTTGCTCCTGAGCTGGGACCAGGAGCTGTGGCCACTCTGCTTTCAGGCCATAGCAGGCTGGGCAAGCTCATGGTGTCTGCATCTCTCCCACTGCCCACAGGTTTTTTTGGCACCAGGTGGATGATGTTCCTGGCTGTGGGTATTTATGTCCTCTTAAAAAAAAAAAAAAAAAAAAGAATGAAAGAAAGAAAAGAAAAAAGTCTAAAAGTCTCTGGCTGGAAATGGTGCTAAGGTATGCAGCAATGAAACATTCATTCAAGAAAGTGTATTAAAATTTAGTTAGAACAATGAGAATCTATAGCATTCGAATCATAACCTGGGCCTTCCCAGCTCAGTGTGAGGAAAGGTCCGCTTTATTCAGGTGCAGACAAGAACACAAAACTCCCTCCCCACATCCCCTTTACCTCCTAGTAGTTGACTGTGTTACCTCCCAGGAGGGCCACACCCAACAGCTTTTCTCACCTCTTTGCAGCTATGTATTGTGGAAGGTAAATTCTAGGCAATTGTGACCAAGAGTTTGGGGATCCCTTCTACTCAGTCTGCACTCTTAAGGTAGAGACTCTATCTTAGGTACAATTTTGATAGCAGGGGTATCACATGGAGAGAAGTAGGTCACTCTCACTACTCCCATGTCTAAAAGTTGAGTCTCAGAGATTTTACCCCAAAGGGAAGAAAGGTGTTAAGAACATGGACCTACAAAGGATCACTCAAAGAAAGTGATTCTATTGGCAAAAGATGATTAGTGGGAGAATGGTGGAACTATTGGTGTAACATCCAGCTGGTTTACCTAGAAAAATGCAGGGTGGGAGAAAATGAGGAAGAGCTTACCTTGAGTCAGAAAGACCCTCAAGCATTAGACTAAAAAACCATGCTTCAAGGGGGCCCATATTCAATTGCATTTGAATGTGGAACAACTTATTCCCCAAGGCATAAGGGGAATTATTCCCTGAGAGTGAGAAAGAGAGAGAAAGAGTGCATGCTCATGCTATTACTGGGAGTTCATGGGCCTAAGAGCTGGATGTGTTCAAAGAAGGAGATAAGAGGACTTCTGATAAAGCCATGGTCATCCCAAGGGACTGTGTGCATGCTGCATCTTCTGAAAAGCAGCAACAGAGGCTTTACACTGCAGGGGAACTGGACATACACACACAAACACTCTCCACCAAGTCACTGAACAAACTAAAATATTATAATACCCAAGGATGAATGAGTATCCAGAGTTCTACAAAATAATATCTTAAATCTCCAGTTCTCAACAACAAAAAGTCATGATATACGCAAAAATTGTAACCCATCCATCAGAAAATTAACAGAAAACATAAACTCCCTTTGAGAGCAATCATATACTGGATTTAACAGAAAAAAATTTTAAAATAATCTTGATAAAAATGGTCACAGACTAAAGGAAACCAGGATTAAATAAATAAAGGAAGGTGTGAATGCAGTGCTATATGAAACAGACTATCAATAAAGAGAAAGTATAAAGAAAAAATGAAGTGGAAATTCTGTAGTTGAAAAGTACAATTGAAATTTTAAAAAAATCACGGAAGAAACTCAACTATAGATTTAAACTGACAAGAAAGATTGTGAGGGGTGCCTCGGTGTCTCAATGGATTAAACCTCTGCCTTAGGCACAGGTCATGATCTCAGGGTCCTTGGATCAAACCCAGCATCATGCTCTCTGCTCTGCAGAGAGCCTGCTTCCCCCTCCCCTACACTCTCTGCCTGTCTCTCTGCCTACTTGTTATCTCTGTCAAATAAATAAATAATAAAATCTATTAAAAAAAAGAAGATTTGTGAAATTGAAGTTTTATCAATAGAGAGTATGCAATCCAAAGGATGAAGGACAAAAGAATGAGGAGAAATGCACAGACCGTCAGAGAAATAAAGCCAGCACTGACCGTCAGAGAAATAAAGCCAGCACTGAGTACATCAGCACGTGCCTTTGGGAGAACCAGGTAAACACATTTCTGATAAAAGACACATTTCATCTGATACAAAGATGAAAGTTGTTTGATGATAAACGATGACAAAAAATAACAAACAATCCAATAAAAATTGGACATGGGGAGTTAGAGAGGAGAAGGGAGTTGGGGGAAATTGGAAGGGGAGGTGAACCATGAGAGACTATGGACTCTGCAAAACAATCTGAGGGTTTTGAAGGGGCGGGGGGTGGGAAGTTGGGGTACCAGGTGGTGGGTATTATAGAGGGCACGGATTGCATGGAGCACTGGGTGTGGTGCAAAAATAATGAATACTGTTATGCTGAAAATAAAAAATAAATTAAAAAAAAAGAAGTCAGAGAAGACTTTAATAGGACCAAACACTACTCTTGATTAGGAAAATGATTAAACATTCGTTTCTTTTGGCATTTAAAGTTGGTTGTGGCCTTGGAGAGAGAAGGTTTTAATGAATAGGCAGAGCAGAGAAAATGAAGGCGAAGGAACCAAACAGGACAATTTCCGTTCTCTTTTCCTATTCCTTTTATGTTACCTGCTGTGTCTCCTTGTAGCATGTATGAATAAACTTCAGCCATTTTAGTTTACCATCCTTTAAAAAAACAAAAAACAAAAAAAAAACATTGGTCTGGCTCTTTTAAGAGTCCAGGCTTTTATACATGTTTCCCTCAGTCTACTGCTTTTCCTCATGTTCTTCCCCAATTCTTATCCTGCTTATCCTGTAAAGTTATCTGAAATTATACTTCCACTGGGAAGTGTTTCTTTTTTTCCTCCAGGTCACCATTCACTTCCCTCACTATATTTTTACATAACGTGTTTACACTTCTTTCCTATTATAGCCTAAGTTACACACTAGTTAGCAACGTAAGGGCCTTTCTTTCTCCCCACTAGATGATGAGCTTCTTGTCAGCAGCCGTATATAAAAAACTAGGAAATTATCCCCATCAGTCTCACATCCTGTGCACATACTCTCCATTGTCTTTTCCAATACCCTGCATATTGAAAATCCTTAATAAAAAAACAGAATGTGGAAATGTTAGCTGTTAATGTAGCAAGATCTAGCTCAGTTTGTAGTCAGTTTCTCAGAAAGATACATGATATGATTGGTGACTTAGTATGCAGTCAAGACTTTTTTTTTTAATTTATTTTTTATTTTCAGCATAACAGTATTCATAGTTTTTGCACCACACCCAGTGCTCCCATGCAATTCTCATGCCCTCTATAATACCCACCACCTGGTCCCGCCCCTTCAAAACCCTCAGATTACTTTTATAATCAAGACACATATGAGTCACACTGATATGGTGGTGAATGCATTACAAAAGCAGTGATGTATAGTTGTAAATCAGGAAAAGAAAGAACCAATTCTATTTGAAGAACCTCGGAATGTCCTCATGGAAGAGATCTGACTTGAGTTCAAGGATGAGTAGTACTGAGATGGAAGGAAAGAGAGGAGTTTAAGATGAGGGAAACAGTGCTAAGTGAATTAGTTGAAGCAACTGCCCAGAAGGGCCGTGAAAGGATGCACATGGCCAAGTCCCTGATGTAAGAGGAAGAAAGGAAACTGATAGATAAGACACAGTCTGACTTGGAGAATCTGGAATATCAAAATAAGAAAAATGAATTTGGGGTGCCTGGGTGGCTCATTCAGTTAAGCATCTGCCTTCAGCTTGGGCCATGATCCTGCAGTTCTGAGATCAAGCCCCAGATTCACATGTTCAGCTTTCTGCTGAGCAGAAAGTTGGCTTCTTTCTCTCCTTCTCTCCTTCTATCTTCCTATTCCCTCCGCTCCTTCTCTCTCTCTCACTTACTCTCTTTCAAGAAAATAAGTACATCTTAAAAAAAAAAAAAACTTAAACAAAATATTAAAAAAACCTTTAAAAAAAAAGAAAAATGGATTTGGTTTGAAATCTAAACAGATACTACAAATCCTGAGAGGTAGACTATCATTTTTTTTTTTTTTATCCTATACTGCAAATTCCTGAGAGGTAGACTATCATTTTTTTTTTTAATCATTCAACAAATATTTGTTAAGCACTAAAAGTAGTGCTTTTCTAACACTCCTTCATTTTCAACACTGTTCAAGGTGTTAGAAATGAAGGAATGAAATGAAGGAATGAACATAACAGAGAAATTTCCTTCCCTCTTATGTCTATAACTAATGGTAGCCAACAGGCAACAAGTGATGGATTATAGACATTCTTTATGTATAGTATTTTTATTAAATTAAATTTTATAAATATACGGTATATTTATACAATTAGCAGAGTGAAGGGGTGTCACCTTCGTGAGGTGGGGATCCTGGTGATCAGAACCAATGTGATGGGGAGACGACTGACTGATGATCAGTAAATGTCTTTATTCTCACAATCACTTATTTTATACCTTCCTTGAGATCCGATTATAAACAGGATATAGATTTATGTGCAGGGTTTGGGCTACATGTGGGATGTGATTTACATGCAGGCAATCAAGTGAGACACGTGAACAACAATGATTATCCCATAGCTTTAAATGACAATATCTCTTAGCTTTTAATGACAAGAGCAAGTTAAGGATTCTCCACATATATTAGATCTTCCTAAAAGAGGACAAGAAAAACACTCCATGGATCCTCCCATGTTTATTCAGGGCGTGGGCCCAGGAAGACACTTCCCCTCCATTTCCTGGAGTTTTCTCACAGGATTCGACAGGACCCCAGTCACATTGGCAAGGATCTGGGTTGTGTTTCTGAAAGACCCGCGGATCCCCTTACCCAAGAATCCAACACTGCCACTGGATGCAAACAGCAAGAGGTTTATTGGGACGCAGGTACCGGCGGGTGGTCGGCAGCTCCAGCTAACCGAGCACACCAACCGAGGGGAAAGCGGGGTTTTTATAGATTGGCACAAACAGGTTTTGGGTGGGGTAGAGCTGATTGGCTGACAATTTGAACTTTTGAAAGAGGCACCCTCGGTGTTAGTGGATTGGTTTCGGGGGTCCGCGCGCGCGAAGGGGGAGTACATTTGAAAAAGCTTGTGTGCGCGAAGGGGGAGCAAGGAGGGGGGTTGGGCCTCATTACTCAGCAGGAAAATATCTTGCCTACTTGACTATGTGGCCCCCTGCCTACGTGACTATGCCTCTTAGCAGAAGGTATCTTGTTTGAACAGGCGACAAGTGTCACACCCTAAAAGCCAAGCGGTTACAGAAAGGCAAAAGAGCAGTTAATTATATAATTCATCACACAATTCATAATCTAACCTTATACCTAAAAGCCAGCGGTTCACAGAAAAGCAAACAAGCGGTTAGTTCTCCTATCTATCTCTTAAGGGAGGGGACTTTCCAGGGCAGGGGTCTTTCATTTCAACAATTCCCCCTTTTTTGTTTTTTAATTGCAATATCTTAAGTGCCAATTTCAGCTGGACGCCTGTTTGTTCACTCGTCATTTGAGAAGAAAGTGCCCGCTAATGTCAGAAGAGCAATGTTAGCCAGAAACAAGTTCTCAGGGGTCTGTGGGCTTCAGGTAGATCATAAAACTGCTCCTTTAGCTGACAGGGCCTTAATCTGACCCCATGTGGGTGGATCGGCCCTACACTGATATGGTCGGGGTCTCCTCTTACAAAGGGACAGCACATGTATCTTGTGTGTGACCTCCTGTGTTTCTTGTATTTCTGCATCTTTCTCGTAGATCAGGGATGCAGTGGGTCATTGCAGATCAGCTGGGTCACTGGGTTTTCCAGGCCTGAGCTGAAGAGGAAGCCATAGTGTTTCGGAAGGGTCCCTCACCGGAATCAGAGGAAATAAGAGCAGACCCTCTGCCTTTCCTTAAAAGGAGGCCAGGAAGCCATTCAATAAAAGATATGAACCAAATAGGAATAGATGCTTCAAGTGATTACTATGATTGTGAGAAGTGTTTTCCTGCTGCTGTCTGAATGTCACCTTGGAGTAAATTCCAAAAATTAAGAGTAAATAAAGAGAGTGTTAAAACATCCTTGTGGGCTCCCCCATTTTTCTTGTATTAATTGCAGTTTTAGTGTACGATGAGCTCAACTATACCTTGTCCTTGTGGGTTATAAGGTGTACCTGTAATATGATGAATCTTCCAATCAGAAAAAAAGGCAGTAAATCTGTGTCTTGTGTAAGCTGGTGCATTATTAGTTTTTATGGTAGTAGGGACCCCCATAACACTAAAACATTGCAATAGAGTACAGCGGACAGCAGAAAAGGAACTGGAGGATTAAGGATTTGCCCAAAGAATTTTAGAAAATATATCAATAACATGTAAATAAGGTTGACAAGGAAAGAGATGGAAATGAGTTACATCCATTTGCCACAGTTCATTGGCTCGTGAGCCATGAGGATTGGCTCCTGAAAAGTGTGGGCAACAGTGCAAAGGCACACAAATAAGACAGGATTGAGCAATGTTATGTATTTTTTGAAGTGGAATGTGGTAACAGTTGTGCAGTCGATTAGGATTAGTATGTAAACCGAGTGTTTTTCTGCCGGTGATATGAAAATAGGACATGTCAGGATATCTGCTTGATCATTACCTTCTACCAATGGGTAGTGGGAGAGAAGAATGGGCCCTAATATGGGTGACATAGAGAGGATGGGAACAGGAGTGTACAAGGGACTATAGTTTTGTGAGAAGGTATAATATGGATTTTTGTGTTGTAGATATCTGAGCTGTTTCAATGGCAGGAAAGAGACCAACTGCATAAGCACAATCAGAAGTGATGTAAGTGCAGAAGATATATGAGTTAACAGAGTAGTAAGAATGAATATTTGTGTTTGTTGCACTGATGCATACTCGCTTTGAATTGAGAGGTTTAAGCCAGGTCCATGTATACTTTGTTTTCCAGTCAAGAAGCCATCAATATAATACATGGGAGCACCTACAACTGGACTAGTTTCACAGATAGTAGAAATTACAAATGATGACTTTTTTAGGAAATCCCATAATTTACCCAAAGGGCAATGGTTTCCAATGGTTCCAGAATATCCTGCTAAAGCATTAAGGAGATGATCATTCAAGGGAAATAGGGAAGAAAAATGTCTTATAGAAATAGGAAGAATGATAACATGTGGGTTGTATCTCAATATGTGAAGACATCTGGTTCGGCCAAGGATGATGAGGTCTACACAAAGGTCAACATAAGCAGTTAAATCCTTAGGAGCTCAGTGATTCAAGTAGATGCATGCTAAAGGACAGTCTTGTTGAGCTATCACCCCTTTAGGTGAGTGGGAAGTAGGGAATAGAAATAATAGTAACGGTAACACAGGATCATATGGATACAAGGACACTTGATGAAGGCATTCCTCAAGGAACTGAAGTTCCTGTTCAGCCTGTGGTATTAAGCTTTGAAGACTATCAAGGTTAGGGTCTCCCTCAAGAGTGGCAAATAGATTTGTAAGTTGATGTGTAGGAGTACCCAACACTGGGCAAAGCCAATTAATATCTCCTAATAATTTTTGAAAATCATTTAGAGTACTTAAAGTATGTCAACGAATGGAAAACTGAGGACTAACAGTGATACGGTCTATAATATGATCTAGATAGAAGAAAGGTGGAGTAAATTGCACCTTTTCAGGAGCTATTATAAGACTGCCCTGTTGTAGGTATTATTGTGTATTTGGAAACAGTTGATGTAAGACCTCAGCGGTTGGGGCTGCTAGTAAGATATCATCCATGTAATGGATAATATGACATGTGGGATATAATTGTCAAATGGGATCAAGAATCTTTCCAACAAAATACTGGCACATCATAGGAGAGTTAGTCATGCCTTGAGGGAGAACTTTCCAATGAAATCTTTGTAAAGGTTCTTGTTGATTTACTGTTGGAATTGAAAACACAAAATGCTCTTTGTCTGAGGGGTGGATAGGAATAGTGTAAAAGAAGTCCTGTATGTCTTGATTGGAGAAGTGTCTGCTCATATCTTCTGCCCATTTTTTAATATATTTGCCTGTTTCGTGTGTGTTGAGTTTGAGGAGTTCATTATAGATCCTGGATATCAACCTTTTGTCTGTACTGTCATTTGCAAATATCTTCTCCCATTCCATGGGTTGTCTCTTTGTTTTTTTGACAGTTTCCTTTGCTGTGCAGAAGCTTTTGATCTTGATGAAGTCCCAAAAGTTTATTTTCGCTTTTGTTTCCTTTGCCTTTTGAGACGTATCTTGAAAGAAGTTGCTCTGGCTGATATCAAAGAGGTTACTGCCTATGTTTTCCTTTAGGATTCTGATGGACTCCTGTCTCACATTGAGGTCTTTTATCCATTTTGAGTTTATCTTTGTGTACAGTGTAAGAGAGTGGTTGAGTTTCATTCTTCTACATATAGCTGTCCAGTTTTCCCAGCACCATTTATTAAATAGACTGTCTTTTTTCCATTGTATATTTTTTCCTGTTTTGTCAAAGATTAATTGACCATAGAGTTGAGGGTCCATATCTGGGCTCTCTACACTGTTCCACTGGTCTATGTGTCTGTTTTTAAGCCAGTACCATGCTCTCTTGGTGATCACAGCTTTGTAGTAAAGCTTAAAATCAGGTAACGTGATGCCCCCAGTTTTATTTTTGTTTTTCAACATTTCCTTAGCAATTCGGGGTCTCTTCTGATTTGATACAAATTTTTGGATTATTTGCTCCAGCTCTTTGAAGAATACCGGTGGAATTTTGATCGGAATGGCATTAAAAGTATAGATTGCTCTAGGCAGAATAGACATTTTAACAATGTTTATTCTTCCGTTCCAAGAGCATGGAATGGTCTTCCATCTTTTTCTGTCTTCTTCAATTTCTTTCATGAGTGTTCTGTAGTTCCTCAAGTACAGATCCTTTACCTCTTTTGTTAGGTTTATTCCCAGGTATCTTATGGTTCTTGGTGCTATAGTAAATGGAATCGATTCTCTAATTTCCCTTTCTGTATTTTCATTGTTAGTGTATAAGAAAGCGACCGATTTCTGCACATTGGCTTTGTATCCTGCCACGTTGCTGAATTGCTGTATGAGTTCTAGTAGTTTGGGGGTGGAGTCTTTTGGGTTTTCCATATAAAGAATCATGTCATCTGCGAATAAAGAGAGTTTGACTTCTTCATTGCCAATTTGGAGACCTTTTATTTCTCTTTGTTGTCTGATTGCTGTTGCTAGGACTTCTAATACTATGTTGAACAAGAGTAGTGAAAGTGGGCATCTTTGTCTTGTTCCTGATCTCAACGGGAAGGCTGCAAGCTTTTTCCAGTTAAGGATGATATTTGCTGTGGGTCTTTCATAGATAGATTTGATGAGGTTCAGGAATGTTCCCTCTATCCCTATACTTTGAAGTGTTTTAATCAGGAACGGATGCTGGATTTTGTCAAGTGCTTTTTATGCATCAATTGAGAGGACCATGTGGTTCTTCTCTCTTCTCATATTAATTTGTTCTATCACATTGATTGATTTGCGAATGTTGAACCATCCTTGTAGCCCAGGGATGAATCCCACCTGATCATGGTGGATAATCTTTTTAATGTGCTGTTGAATCCTGTTTGCTAGGATCTTGTTGAGAATCTTAGCATCCATATTCATCAGTGATATTGATCTGAAATTCTCCTTTTTGGTAGGGTCTTTGCCTGGTTTGGGGATCAGGGTAATGCTGGCTTCATAGAAAGAGTCAGGAAGTTTTCCTTCTGCTTCAATTTTCTGAAACCTATTCAGGAGAATAGGTGTTATTTCTTCTTTGAAAGTTTGGTAGAATTCCCCAGGGAATCAGTCAGGTCCTGGGCTCTTGTTTTTTGGGAGGTTTTTGATCACTGCTTCAATCTCGTTACTAGGTATTGGTCTATTCAGGTTGTCGATTTCTTCCTGGTTCAATTTTGGTAGTTTATACTTTTCCAGGAATGCATCCATTTCATCTAGGTTGCTAAGCTTATTGGCATATAACTGTTGATAATAACTTCCTATGATTGTTTCTACTTCCTTGGTGTTAGTTTTGATCTCTCCCTCTTCATTCATAATTTTATGAATTTAGGCTTTCTCTCTTTTCTTTTGGATTAGTGTGGCCAGTGGTTTATCGATCTTATTGATTCTTTCAAAAAACCAGCTTCTAGTTTCACTGATATGTTCTACTGTATCTCTGGTTTCTACCTCATTGATCTCAGCTCTAATCTTGATGATTTCCCTTCTTATGTGTGGAGTTGGTTTGATTTGTTGTTGATTCTCCAATTCTTTAAGGTGTAGAGACAGCTGGTGTATTCTGGATTTTTCAATTTTTTTGAGGGAGGCTTGGATGGCTATGTATTTCCCCTTTAGGACCGCCTTTGCTGTATCCAATAGGATTTGACCGAAGTGTCTTCATTTCATTGGTTTCCATGAATTGTTTCAGTTCTTCTTTGATCTCCTGGTTGATCCAAGCATTCTTAAGCAAGGTGTCTTTAGCTTCCAGGTGTTTCAGTTCCTTCTGAACTTTTCCTTGTGATTGAGCTCCAGTTTCAAAGCATTGTGATCTGAGAATATGCAGGAATAATCTCAGTATTTTGGTATCGGTTGAGTCCTGATTTGTGACCCAGTATGTGGTCTATTCTGGAGAAGGTTCTGTGTGCACTTGAAAAGAATGAGTATTCTGTTTTTTAGCGTGGAATGTTCTATATCTATGAGGTCCATCTGGTCCAATGTGTCCATTCAATGCTCTTGTTTCTTTATTGATTTTCTGCTTCGATGATCTGTCTGTTTCTGAGAGAGGCATGTTAATATCTCCTATGATTAGTGTATTCATATCAATATGACTCTTATCTTGATTAACAGTTTTCTTAAGTAATTGGCTGCTCCCCATATTGGAAGCAGAGATATTTACAATTGTTAGATCATCTTGGTGGATAGTCCCTTTAAGGATTATATAGTGTCCTTCTGTATCTCTGACTACAGTCTTTAGTTTAAAAGTCTAATTTATCTGATATGAGAATCGCTACCCCAGCCTTCTTTTGAGGCCCATTGACATGAAAGATGCTTCTCCATCCCTTCACTTTCAGTCTGGGTGTATCTTTGAGTTCAAAATGGGTCTCTTGTAGACAACATATGGATGGTCCTATCGTTTATCCAGATCTGCAACCCTGTGCCATTTATGGGCACATTTAGGCCTTTCACATTGAGAGTGATTATTGATAGTTATGTTTTTATTGACATCGAGTTACCTTTTGAAAGTTTTCTTTCTGTAGACTGTCTCTATATTTTCTGTTAAATGCTATTCTTAGGATTTTTCCTCTTTTATAGAACCCTGCTTAATAGTTCCTGCAGTGTCGGCTTGGTGGTGCATAGTCTTTTAAGCCCTTGCCGGTCTTGGAAACTCTTTATCTCTCCATCCATTTGAATGTCAGTCTTGCTGGATAAAGTATTCTTGGCTGCATGTTATTCTCATTTAGTGCCCTGAATATATCTTGCCAGCCTTTTCTGGCTTGCCAGGTCTCTGTGGACAGGTCTGACATTATTCTGATGGGCTTCCCGCTGTAAGTAAGGAGCCTCTTTGCCCTGGCAGCTTTCAAGAGATTATACCTACAATTATAATTCCTCAATTTGACTATCAGGTGTCGTGATTTTTTTTTTGGAATGTATAAGCTTGGGTGGAGACCGTTCAGCCTCTAGTACATGAGCGCTGGTTCCATTCGCGAGGTTGGAAAAATTTTCATGAAGGACTTGTTCCACTATATCTTCTAGACTTCTTTCTTTCTCCTCCCCTTCAGAGATTCCAAAATTCTGACGTTGGAATGCCTCATGGCATCATTTATTTCCCTGATTCTGTTTTCGTGGTTTCTAAGCTGTTTGTTCCAGGCTTCCTCCTGATCCTTTCTCTCTATCTGTTTGTCCTCCAGATCACTAATTCTATCTTCTGTCTCAGTTACCCTAGCTTTGAGAGAGTTTAGATTAGATTGGAACTTATTGAGAGCATTGTGAACCTCCTCCCTGGTAGCTTTAAGCTCCGCCCTAACATTGTAAACATCCTGTCTGGTCGCTTTCAGTTCGGCCCTAATCAATTCTGTTTGGTCATCCATGGCTTTCTCCAACCTAGCTATTGCCTGGATAATTGTTAGCCTGAATTCTCTTTCCAACATATTGTCTATGTTGATAGCCATTAGCTCTGTTGCAGAAGGTCCATCCTCTGTATTTTTCTTCTGTTGGGCATTCCTCCTCCTAGTCATTTTGGTGGGAGATGACTGAACAGATGTAGCTGGATGTATCAACTGTGTTGCTGTCAAGGTGCACCCTGGAACACTTCTGAGCAATCAGGATTCCCCACCCAAATGAGAGATAAAAGAAAAGAAAAAGAAAAAGAAAAAAAAGAGAGAGAGAGAGAGAGACAGGAAAGAAAGGGAAGATGAAAGAGAAGGTTCAGCCCAGATGGACCCCAAGGTAAGATTTATGAAGTAGACAAACAAAAGGCAGACAAACAAAAAGACTGATACAAGTATATGACCAGAAAAAAATATATATATATGCAAATAAAAGAAGAACCTCGTCAACAAGAACCCCAAGTGTAAGATTTATATGCTATCAGGACAAACCACAAAAACACAGAAACACTGGTGGAAGAAGAAGATGGGAGAGTGGTTATAAATTCTCAGTGTGTGCAAGGAAGGTTGTTTTGATTCTTCCTGGATGTATCTTGATATCTTTGTTAAAGGACTCAACTCTCCTAAGATAAAGGGGATTAAAAATTGGTTTATCTATAGGGGTAGTATTGATTGGGAAAAGGGGATTACTTTGAAGTTTAACTCTATATGAATTTAGAGAATAAAAATAAAAAGGAATAAACTAGACTAAACTAAACTAAAATTTAAAAAGTGGAGTTCAAAAAATAAAAATGCAAAAGAAAAACATTAGGTGTATGTATCAAAAAGATTAGGTTAGAAGGGTATTATGGAGTTTGATGCACTGTACAGCTCGCTGTGATGGTAAATAGGTTAAAAAAATTACCTATGGGTAAAAAAAATGAACCAGAATAGTGGGAATGCGTGAAAAATAAAAACTTTCCTATGAAGTAGTGGTTGTTCTCTTGTAGTCCTTTTTTTTTCTCTCTCTCTCTCTCTCTTTTTTTTTTTTTTTCTTTCTTGGTTTTCTGGGGGAGGGGCCTGCCACGTGGGTTGTCAGTCAATGATGTTTCCTGAGTTAAGTCCGCCCGCCCCCCTCAAGGGGGGTGGCTCTGAGGAAACTGGTTTTTTTCAGGCTTTCGTTCTCTGGCGGTTTTTATGTTTGTTCACTTTTTTGTTTCTCTCACTTGACCGCTTTTGATGGTTTTTGTAGTTTTAGAGGAAAACAAACCAACACCCTGATCTCCCTCTCAGAGAGAAGCCTCAGTCTGGGGGCAGAGCGTAAATAAGTTCCCCCTTGGCTGCTGGCAGAGCAGGTTCCAAGTTGCAGACCTTGGTGGATGCAGGATCTTTTGCTTGTACCAAAGCCAAGGCAGTGGTGGCAGTCTGGGAGCTCCCAACCATCAGAGAGGTTCCAAGCAGGGATCGCACACTGAGATTTTCCCGCTGGCGCCGGGCTGGGAGTGCCTGGTCTTCCTGGGTCTAAGAGTGCCCGGCTTGCGTGCACCTCTTTCAGGAGTGGCTATGGGTTGCGCGCGCATCTCAGGCACTAAGAGCGGGGCGCAGGTCCAAAAGCACGAGGCTGGGCTTTTGCGCACCTCTGTCAGGGGAGAGTTTGGGGCACGCAGCTTAGGCTCTGAAACAATGGTGCGGGTCAAAGACCACCGGTCGGGCCTCTTCTTTGATTTCAGTTTCCTGATCAGGTGCCACTTGTCACCTTCCCGAGGTGGGGATCCTGGTGATCAGAGCCTGCGTGATGGGGGAACTACCGACTGATGATCAGTAGACGTCTTTATTGCTTACAATCACTTCTTTTATACCTTCCCTAAGATCCCATTAGAAACAGGATATAGATTTCTGTGCAGGGCGTGGGCTACATGTGGGATGTGATTTACGTGCAGGCAATCAACTGAGACAAGTGAACAAAGATGATTATCACTTAGCTTTAAATGACAATATTTCTTAGCTTTAACCATGAGAGACTATGGACTCTGAAAAACAATCTGAGGGTTTTGAAGGGGTGGGGGTGGGAGGTTGGGGGAACCAGGTGGTGGGTATTAGAGAGGGCACGGATTGCATGGAGCACTGGGTGTGGTGCAAAAAATAATGAATACTCTTATGCTGAAAAAAAAACAATTTTTTTAAAAAAGCTTATAAATTTAAAAAAAATGATTAGAGAAAGTTAAGGATTCTCCACACTTATCAGATCTATCTAAAGGAGGACAAGAAAACACTCCAGGGATCCTCCCATGTTTATTCCTGGTGTGGGCCAAGGATGACGCTTGCCCTCTGTTTCCTGGAGTTTTCTCACAGGATGCAACAGGTCCCCAGTCACACTGGTGAGGATCCGGGTGGTATTCCAACATAGGTGGAAAATAGGGTAAGAAAGGTAAAGGAGTTGGTGTGAACTGAAAAGAACATAGATTTACTCAATAAATCATATGTGTGGCTAAAGGGTAACTGCAAAGTTCCCATGAAGATTTTGCAATACATGGGAACAACTTCAGCTCAGGGTGAAGGAGTTGATGAGACTAGCAAACACTACCACAGCTTTTGTACTCCTCTCTAAATGCTAATCATCATTCATAAACCCTATTATTCTCTCAGGTAACTGTCCAAACCGACCTGAGAGTCCCTTCAGCTCATTTTACATTTTATGCACAGGTAAAGAACAGAATTCTAGAAATGATGTCAGTTACATAAGAATCAGCAAGATGATCATCAAATGACTTAGTGACTTTAGCAAACGTCATTTACTTTAACCTCATTGTCTCACAGGTCATTTTAATTTATGTCACAGAATTAATATGTTTTGGGAACTGAATCTCCCCATAGAAGTACACCGATGTCATCATAGGCAAGTCCCATAAGCATTTGATGGAAAGTTTAATTTTGCGTTGAAAGAAATATAATTATTGATACTGACTTATTAGTCATCTCCAAGACTTTTATTCTTTTAATCCCGAAGTTTCTGAGACAAAAACCTATATCCTGAAATTATATGAGACTTCACACTACAAAGACACACATCAAAATGATGTTATAAAACTCTTCTCAGAGCATTCAGGTAAAGGAAGTATTCAGATTTATCTTTACCTTACTATTGGTGTCCAGAAGTATTGTTTTACCTGAATTAGTTAGCATTTTTTAATTGTTCTCAAATTTCATCTTTGCACCTTTCCGGGTCTTGCCACAGCTGAAGGTTCTGGAAAATTAGCACGAGATTTAAATTCAGTTCATGCCAACCTTCTGATTATGAGGTAGATCTTCAAAACATCCTGGTAAGAATACAGCTTAATTCTGTTAAAGAATTCAAGCAAGTACATTGAAAGTTATTTCTAACATAGCTGAATAATTAAGTGGCTTATCTTTAGTGATTTAAAACAAGAAAATAAAACGTTCAGCCTGTGCTTTTATTTTGATGTTTTGAGTATGAAAAAATAAACCCATTTTGACCATAGAATTTACATAATTAGACACATTGGTCAAAATATCCTAAGGGATCCCTAAGTAATAATAGAAGAGCCTTTGAGGTAAAACAACATTTGTTCTCCAAAATCATATTTAGTTTAAGATTTTTAAAAAATGTATTCATTGAGAGAGAGAAACAGAGAGACAGAGAGGCTCAAGCAGAGGGAGAGGCAGAGGGAGAAGAAAATAATTCCCATGAGTAGAGAGCCAGACATTGGGCTCAATCCCAGGACCTGGAGAATCATGACCTGAACCAAAGGAAGATGCTTAAATATCTTAGCCATCTAGGCAACCCATCTCAAAAATCATATCAAGATTTAAGATTTTTTCTCTTTCTCTAAGTGTTATAAAACTAAAATATACAGGCAAGCTTTTTTTTTTTAAGCTTTCAAACTACTGTGATATACTTCAGAAAATATTACATAAGTTTATTAGGAAGCATGAAAATAATAGCTGGGTCACTTCCAGTAAGAGAATGATGCATAAGGTTTTTTCATGATAAGTTTCCAAGAATTTCCTTTGTAGCCTGTTCTTCAAAACTAGCAGTCTCAATTTGTGGAGACCAAAGAGATCACTAAGATCAGTGATAGTATACTGACAACAAGTTCACCTATCTCAGGTCTTTGAAGCTAGGACTGAAATCAATACTTTTTCTTTTTTTTCCCCCCTTGATACAAGAAGTAAAAGTCATAGCTGAACACAAATGTCTACAATTCTAAAAAGGAAATTGTACATGCATATTTTTAAAAAGCCATGCGTATTATACATAAACAACTCTAGATTGTGTTGGGTATATAGGATATGCTTGAGGATGCAAGAAGTGAAAATCAGTGTGGTCTAGAGCATTTAGTTAAAGCTTTCTTAAGTAGCATAATATGTAAACTATGCTTTACATAAGGATGGAAAGGATTTAGATATTGGGGAAAAAATCAACAGGAATGATGGCACGGACCAAAATCAACTCTTATGGAAATGGATCTAATACCGGGAAACAGGGATGAGAGAGGTAAAAATACATAGATATTTATTGCCTTGGATATCTCAAGTAATTTTCTCTAAAGATGAAAGTCCTATCATAATCCTTTGTGATTCTTCATAGAATTCCTGAGATGTAAATTTAACATATCTATTGCATGCTCTTTTCAAGCATTCATTCCACTGGAGAGTGTATGAAAACTTTGTGCTCAGTTAAAAAAAAATGTGTATACGTGAAGATTGATAGTAAATTTATTTTGAGGATCATTAAACAAAAACTGACATGATATTGTTTGTCAACATTGAGCAAATATGGGAATGCTAGATTTGTACACTATTAATGTATGAATTCATAAAGACAAACCTTTTCCTCTGTAAGCATTCTTCTTACAATTACAAACACATTCATGGGAATGCTGATTTCAGAGTTGAGCTTATAAAACTAATATTTTTGGGGGAATGGACTATTCCCTAGAGGTTTGGGTGCCTGAATCCCAGAGATACCGCAAGGAGTATTGAAAATCTCCACTCTTTGTTGTAAAAAGAACAATTTGGAAGGAAAGCTATACACACACTAAATTAGAATCTTATATCTCCAGAATTCCTATCTCAACAGAGAAGGTGGATATGACTGAGGATAACTACTCCTTGACCACTGAGTTTTATCCTCATAGGATTTACAGATCACCCAGAGTTGAGGAGCCTCCTGTTTGTGGTGTTTCTCACTATCTATGTGATCACTATCGTGGGGAATCTGGGCCTGGTGGCATTTGATTTTTATGGAGCATCGTCTTCACACACCAATGTACATCTTTCTGGGCAACCTGGCTCTGATGGATCCTGTTGTTCCTTGTGCCATTACCCCCAAAAACTTCAGAGAACTTCTTTTCTAATGACAGAATGATTTCCCTTTATGAATACATGGCACAATTTTATTTTCTCTGCCTTGCTGAAACTACAAAACTGCTTTCTCCGGGCAGCAATGCCTATGATTGCTATGTGGCCATATGCAGCCCACTGCAGTACCACAACACGATGTCAAAGAAAGTGCACATTCAGATGACCACAGGGGCCTACATAGCTGGAAACCTGCATCCCATAATTCATGTGGGGTTTCTCTTTAGGTTAACTATCTGTGGGTCAACTCGAATTAATCACTTTTTTTGTGATGTTTTTCCATTATATAGACTTTCCTGTGTTGACTCTTAAATCAATGAATTAATGATATTTATCTTTTCAGGCTCAGTTCAACTCTTCACCATTGGTAGTGTCTTAATATCTTACTTCTACATTCTCTTTACTATTTTCAAAATGAAATCCAAAGAGGGAAGAGGCAAAGCCTTATGTACTCGTGCAGTCCACTTTCTCTCTCTCAATATTCTATGGTTCTCTTCTCTTTGTGTACATTCAACCACAGTCAGTTAAAGAAAAGGATGAAGATATACCTGGTGCTCTTTTTTATACTCTAGTGATCCCTTTATTAAACCCTTTTATTTATAGTCTAAGAAAGAAGAAATAAAAAAATGCTATGAAAAAATTGTAACAAAATTTTTATAACATTTAAAAAAATATAAAATACCCCGTGGAAAATTAATTTAAATTTGGTAAAATGTTCTCAAAATCATGGAATATTGAGAAAGTAGAAAAGGATCACTTTGTCCATAGAATATTCAATTACTAAAACATGATATTATAGGAGTCAGATAAATAAGTTCAACAAGGAGAGATCCTGGTATAATGTATTGCAAATCTAAGCTCTAGTGCCCAGCAAAATTTAACTAAATAATTCTTCAGGTCACACACTGTGTATCAAAGAAAATTAGGTAAATAATTAGGTAATTGATCAATGGGTAATGCACTACAATTTTCAACAAATACCAACAAATACTATGAATACAAGTCAGTTAGATAAAGATCACCTCCATTTAATTCTGTATACTGGTGACATAGCACTCTGTAGTTTCCATAAATGGTATTTATGGATTAGATGTCCATATGGATTTGGCTGTTTTCATATAATTTGATTAGGGGCATCCAGCAAAAATGCAGTGTATTCCCGAATACACTAAATAACAAAGGCGTTTTTCTCTCTGATATTGCTTATCTTGTTTGTTACTGAGAATTCCACCAAACTGTACTTATTCCAGTGTAAAATTACTGCTACATTCACAGCAATAACAAAAAGGTGGAGTTGCTATAAAGCATAAATGAGGCACAAAATAGTGACAATTCTAAATTCCTAAACAAAAATATTTATTGATCATTTATATATGCAAATATGAAAGAAAACCATATATTACTCAGAACATGTTACCTGCTAGGCACAAAACTGCACCTTTCATATATATCACCTACCAATTGGTTAGAATGACTTTTCATACATCTTCTCAGCAAAATCCTCATACTTTGAAACATGAGTGGCTTGCTCAAGTTCAGCCAGGTGATTGAGATTGAGCTAGAATTTGTATCAATGATGATTGGGAGTTCAGAAAATGGAGATGCTTGTCCCCTGGGCTATTTAGACCTTATGCAGCATCAGAAGTGAGATGTGCCTTGAAAATGATTTTAAAATATGATGTTTTGGGAGAAAAAATGAATGAGTATGACCACAGTCAATGTTTATGGAAATTAGTATGACACTGGGAACTGGGGTGAAGGAGGTGAACCATGGACAGAGTCAGAAAGTTGACAAAGCTTTTGTTAAAAGCTGTTGCGGAATATGGGAAATAAGTGTGGGAGGGAATCAGGTTAGTGAGAATCTTCAAAGCCAATCCTTAAGGATCTGAATTTATCTCAGAGGCCTCAGACACTGAATGCTTCCTAGAACCAGGTAATATGGTTGTATTTTCAGAAAAGTAATCTGGTGATCAAAATGACACTAGAAGCAATATGGCTAACTTCAAGAATTCTTATACCAGATGATGAGAGTTGAAATTGGAGGATAAAAGAAGAGGAGTGCACAGATATAAGCAACATTTTAAAGGGAAAATAATGAATTATAACTTACTGGATAATACAATGAAGGCCTATCTTCTTCCTGAGAGTACCAACCATGTAACTGATTTCCTTCACTAATATTTAAAAAGACACACTGACACATTTGGCCATTCACTAGCCATTTCTTTAATATATTTTAAGATAATCATTTAAGTTAATATGCAATAGGTTGTTATTTTTATTTTTAACAAGTCAATAAATATTTTTAATTTCTTGGTTTTCGTTTATAATATTGCAAGTACTGTTAGATATTACCCACAGACACAAACTCTACATGGTCCTAAACACTTTTTTGAGGGGGTAAAATAATCCAGATACTTGAGTTTCACGAATGCTGTTTCCTTGTACCCACTCTCTATTTTAGGGGATATTTTCAGTTGTCAGATTCACATGCATTGATCCCTTTCCCTTTTCCAGGCGTGCCACGGGTTCTGTTTACGTATTTCTGCACCACCCACTGTTAACCCTTAGTAACACTGAAGCCTAAAGTTATGGTAAGGGAAGATTCTGTGACTAACTTGGGGCCAGTGAGACCAAAGAGGGAATTTTGTGGAAGTTCCTGGGAAATATGTTTCCTTTGTTTTAAAAGAGATCCACAAAAAAGTAGTCTTCCTCTGAATGTCATGATTTGTGGGTATGAAATCTGGCACAGTCTACAACCATTTTGCCATCCAAAGAGACACCAGCCTGGAGGTGAAATCAATATACAAAGGAAGGCATGGCTGAAGGAATCACAGAGAAGCAGACCCAGGGTTTGTGGAATTACCCACCTCTTCTCATTTCAAAATCCAATAGATCTCCTTACCGTTAACCTTGTTTGGAAAAAAATGCTTTTTTTTTTAAATTAAATTTATTTATTTATATTCAGTAAAACAGTATTCATTATTTTTTCACCACACCCAGTGCTCCATGCAATCCGTGCCTCTATAATACCCACCACCTGGTACCCCGACCTCCCACCCTGCCACTTCAAACCCCTCAGATTGTTTTTCAGAGTCCATAGTTTCTCATGATTCACTCCCCTTCCAATTTTCCCCAACTCCCTTCTCCTCTCTAACTCCCCATGTCCTCCATGCTATTTGTTATGCTCCACAAATAAGTGAAACCATAGGATAATTGACTCTCTCTGCTTGACTTATTTCACTCAGCATAATCTCTTCCAGTCCCGTCCATGTTGCTACAAAAGTTGGGTATTCATCCTTTCTGATAGAGGCATAATACTCCATAGTATATGGACCACATCTTCCTTATCCATTCGTCCGTTGAAGGGCATCTTGGTTCTTTCCATAGTTTGGCGACCATGGCCATTGCTGCTATAAACATTGGGGTACAGATGGCCCTTCTTTTCACTACATCTGTATCTTTGGGGTAGATACCTAGGAGTGAAATTGCAGGGTCATAGGGAAGTTCTATTTTTAATTTCTTGAGGAATCTCCACACTGTTCTCCAAAGAGGCTGCACTAACTTGCATTCCCACCAACAGTGTAAGAGGGTTCCCCTTTCTCCACATCCCCTCCAACAAATGTTGTTTCCTGTCTTGTTAATTTTGGCCATTCTGACTGGTGTAAGGTGATATCTCAATGTGGTTTTAATTTGAATCTCCCTGAGGGCTAGTATGATGAACATTTTTTCATGTGTCTGATAGCCATTTGTATGTCTTGATTGGAGAAGTGTCTGTTCATATCTTCTGCCCATTTTTTGATATGTTTGCCTGTTTCATGTGTGTTGAGTTTGAGAAGTTCATTATAGATCCTGGATATCAACCTTTTGTCTGTACTGTCATTTGCAAATGTCTTCTCCCATTCCGTGGGTTGCATCTTTGTTTTTTAGCATAAAAACAGACACATAGACCAGTGGAACAGAGTAGAGAACCCAGATATGGACCCTCAACTCTATGGTCAATTAATCTTCGACAAAACAGGAAAAAATATACAGTGGAAAAAAGACAGTCCTCTTCAATAAATGGTGCTGGGAAAACTGGACAGCTATATGTAGAAGAATGAAACTCGACCATTCTCTTACGCCGTACACAAAGATAAACTCAAAATGGATAAAAGACCTGAACGTGAGACAGGAATCCATCAGAATCCTAGAAAAGAACATAGGCAGTAATCTCTTTGATATCAGCCACAGCAACGTCTTTCAAGATACGTCTCCAAAGGCAAAGGAAACTAAGCGAAAATAAACTTTTGGGACTTCATCAAAATCAGAAGCTTCTGCACAGCAAAGGAAAAATGCTTTTAATGCCAATGAATAAATATTAACAGATAACTGTTTCCTTTGCTGTGCAAAAGCTTTTGATCTTGGAGAAGGGGGTGGGATTATGGACATTGGGGAGGGTATGTGCTTTGGTGAGTGCTGTGAAGTGTGTAAACCTGGTGATTCACAGACCTGTACCCCTGGGGATAAAAATATATGTTTATAAAAAATAAAAAATTAGAAATAAATAAATAAATAAAAATATTAACAGATACACGTATGTCTCCTGTCTCAACTCTCATTTTGGCTTTATTTTAATTTAATTTTAAGACAACCTTTTAGCTTGTAAATAACATTTCATCAGTATCCATTTAACTATTCAGCAAACCTCTTAAATTTTTTACTTTGACTTCTATATTTTATTTTCCTATAGGCCCACTGAAAAAATGGGAAACAAAGAGGTTTCCTAATTTGTCTACAGAAATATTAAGGTGGAGCACAGGGATCATATTGAGGGATCCATTCCAAATTCCATGCTTTTTTTTTTTCCGGCATAACAGTATTCATTATTTTTTCACCACACCCAGTGTGCCATAAATTTGTGCCCTCTATAATCGCCACCACTTCGTACCCTAACCTCCCACCCACCCGTCAATTCCAACCAGTCAGATTGTTTTTGAGAGTCCATAATCTCTCATGGTTCACCTCCCCTTCCCACTTCCCCCAACTCCCTTCTCCTCTCTAACTCCCCATGTTCTCCATGCTATTGATTATACTCCACAAATAAGTGAAACCATATGATAATTGACTCTCTCTGCTTGACTGATTTCACTCAGCATAATCTCTTCCAGTCCAAATTTAACCACTAAGTCATATTGTACACAACATAGAGAAGTGAAAGTAGCAGGAGCGCAAAACTTTCAAGAAACTAAGCTGTTAAGAGGATAAACAGGGCAGAGGGTCATGAAAAATGTGAATCAATGACATTTTCCTCCACATTTGTTTTGGAAAAATTTCAAACTACAGATATGTTGAGATAATGCCCATGAGTTTTGCAAATCAGGATTAGTAATTATTGACATTTCACCACATTTGCCTAACAATCCACCTGGAAAACGTGTATACATTCATAATGAATACAGATATGTATATATGACTATACATATATATGAGATTATGATAGTTTACCCAAAATTCTTCAATACATAACGCAAAAGAACAGAGACATTTCCTACACTGTCATATCATTTTTTAAAGATTTTATTTATTTGAGAGAGAGAGAGAGAGAGAGCAAGAGAGAGCAAGAGGGATCATAACGGGGAAGGGGAGAAGCAGGAGCCTTCGGTGCATGGGGCTTGATCCCAAGACCCCATGATCATGACTGGAGCTACAGGCAGGAGACTTAACTGACTGAGCCACCCAGGTATCCCATCATATCATTATTACAGCACCCCCCCCAGAAATTTAACATCACCTAATATGATGTTCACACTGAAATTTTCCCCAAATTGTCCTTCTTAGCAATTTATTTTTTCATCAGGAATTCAATTAAATGCCACCACTTGATGTATTATCATTTCAATCACTGGTAGTCTAGAACAAACCTCTTGCTTTTTTTCTCCTTTCATGACATTTAAAAATTTTTCTAAATCTCTGTGTCAGACATCATGTAAAATATCCCACCATATCTATTTTTGTGATGTTTCCTCATGAGTAGATTAGGTTAAATAATTCAGCCATCACAAGTGTGCTGTTTTAAGGTGAGGCCTATGACATTAGTTTGCCTTGTTAACTGAAGCCATTTACTGATTACTTCATTAAGGTGGTACCATCACCATCTGCTCTACAATAAAGATAAAATATTTCCTTCTTATGAAAATCTAATCTGCAGGGTGGTACCTGGACACCATGTGAATTTCTCATTCCCTAATAATTTTTCATCAACAGTTTTAGCATCCAATGACAATAATTTTTTGAATCAATTATTATCAATGGAAGCAAAAAGCTGGTGATTGTTTTTTCCCCAAGTGTTTCTCTGGCTGCATTCTGAGAAACGAGAATTTTAGAAAAAAATTTTGAACAGTTTTGGATTTATAGAAAATAAAAAGATAGTATAGAGAATTCCCATATCTGACACACCCACCTTCTTATATCATTAATATCGTACATTGGTATGGTACTTTTGCTATAACTAATGAGCCAATATTGATACATTATGATTAAGTGAAATTCATACTTGATTCAGATTTCCATAGTTCAATCTAGTGTCCTTCCATCCAGAATCCCATTCAGCATATCAGTTTATATTTAGTCATCACATCCCTTTAGTCATCAGGTGTCTGGGATAGCTTTTCAACATTCCTTGTTTTTGAAGTCCTTGGTACGTTTTGAGATGTACTAATTGGGAATTTTGTAGAATGTCCCTCAACTGGGATCCTTCTGATGTTTTTCTCATGATTAGGCTGAGGGGATAGATTTTGAGGAGAAAGGTCCCAGAGGTAAATCACTAATTTCATTACATCCTGTCAGTGGCAACTACTGTCCTCAACACTTGTAACTCTTGATGTTGACCTTGACCACCTGGTTGAGGCAGTGTTGCTGGTTCCTCTGTGGTGAAGCTGCTTTGTCTCCACCCTCTCTTACTGTGTTCTGTGTAAGGAAGTAACTTTCCACAGTCCACACTTACAGAGAGGAAAGAAATGGACCACCTCCCTGGAGCAAAGTATCTATACAAACTGGAATTCTTCTGCATGGAAGATTTATCTAATCACCTCACTTATTTATATATTCAGTCCTCTATTTACCTAAGTATGGAATCATGGATATTTATTTTATACTTTGCCAAAATTACACAGTATTTTATTAACTTTGCTGCTCAAATCATAGGAGCTTTGGTCACAGGGAGCTGTTTCCATTGGCTCCTTTGTCCCTTTGACATATACGCATCATTGTGTATGCAGGGTGGGTTTGTGTTTGTTTGTTGTTTAGCTTTGGTGTTTTGTTGTTGTTTTTATTGTTTTTTTCTGGCATTCCAAGATGTTCCAGGCTCATCTTGCATATTTACTTCCTGCCCTAGTCACTGTATCAGTTATTTCTCCAAGTAGATCTAATTCCTTTGACTGGAAAATGATATTAGAACCAAAATCTGGGGCAGGGGGGTTGAGTCAAAATGGTGGAGGAGTAGCAGGCTGAGATGACATTAGGTAGCAGGAAATCAGCTAGATAGTTTATCAAACCATTCTGAATATCTACAAATCCAAGAGAAGATTAAAGAGAAGAAGAGCAGCAATTCTAGAAACAGATAATCAACCACTTTCTGAAAGGTAGGACCTGCCGAAAAGTGATTCCAAACCAGGGGAAGATAGACCGTGGGGGAGGAAGTGGCTCCCAGCAAGTGGCAGAGCCACAGAGCACAAAATCAGAACTTTTAAAAGACTGCTGCACTGAGGGGTATTGCATCAGCGGTTTAGCTGGGGTGAAGCCGACATTGAGATAGCGTGGTGTCAGGTCCCATGGGGTCACAGAAGGATCAGGGGTGTCTGAGTGTCTCAGAGCTCGCAGGTGTTAGAGCGGGGAAGCTGGCTACAGAGACAGAGCCGAAGAGTGAGCTCTCAACTCAGGAACCTTAAACTGTGATCTGTAGCATGGTCAAACCATTGCTCTGTGAACAGGGACTTCACAAGATCTAGGGAGTAGAAGAAGATCAAAAGGACCTGCTGGGTGAGGAGACTCCAGGTGGGTAGTGTGTCAGAAACAGAGATGCTTGGTCACAGGCTGGGTAAGCTCGGTGCATGGACGGAGGCCAGGAAAGCTGAAGTGATTGAGTGCTTTTCTCTGAGGGCACACCGAGTGGTGTATAGATAGATAGATAGATAGGGAGAGAAAGAGATAGAAATATAGAAGTTATCATTATTTAAAATTTTGAAAGGTAGTTTCTTCAAAGAGACCAAAATACTCCCAAAATTAAGTAGGTGACTCTGTTCTATTCACCAGTCTAATATATATATTTTCTTTTTTTATATTTCTTCTTTATTTTTTCTTAAAATTTTTTTTTCTGTACTTCTTTTTACTCCCTTTCTTCCCCCACAATTGGGGTCTCTTCTGATTTGGTTAAAGCACATTTTCCTGCAGTCTTTAAATGCCTCTTAGTATTTTATTTGCTCCTTCATATATTCTTATCTGGATAAAAAGGCAAGGTGGAAAAAATCACCACAAAAAAAAAAAAAAAAAAAAAAAGAACAAGAGACAGTACCTAAGGCTAGGGACCTAATCAATACGGACATTGGTAATATGTCAGATCCATCTAGAATTCAGAATGACAATTCTCAAGGTGCTAGCTGGGCTCAAAAAGGCATGGAATATATTAGAGAAACCCGGTCTGGAGAAATAAAAGCCCTTTCTGGAGAAATAAAAGAACTAAACTCTAACCAAGATGAAATTTAAAAACGTATTAATGAGGTGCAATAAAAATGGGGCTCTTACTGCTAGGATAAATGAGGCAACAGAGAGAATTACTGATATAGAAGACCAAATGATAGAGAATAAAGAAGCGAGCAAAAGAGAGACAAACAAGTAGTGGACCACGAGGGAAGAATTCGAGAGATAAGTGATACCATAAGATGAAACAATATTAGAATAATTGGGATTTCAGGAGAAGACAAAAGAGAGAAGGGAGCAGAAGGTATATTGGTTAGAATTATTGCAGAGAATTTCCCTAATATGACAAAGGGAACAAGCACCAAAATCAGGAGGTGCAGAGAACTCTCCTCAAAATCAATAAGAATAGGTCCACACCCCATCATCTCATAGTAAAATTTACAAGTCTTAGTGATGAAGAGAAAATCCTGAAAGCAGCCTGGGACAAGAAGTCTGTAGCATACCATGGTAAAATTATTAGATTGACAGCAGACTTACCCACAGAGATGTGGCAGACCAGAAAGAACTGGCATAATATATTCAGAGTGCTAAATGAGAAAAACATGCAGTCAAGAATACGATATCCAGCTAGGCTATCATTGAAAATAGAAGGAGAGATTAAAAATTTCCAGGACAAACAAAAACTAAAAGAATTTGTAAACACCAAACCAGTTCTACAGGAAATATTGAAAGGGGTCCTCTAAGTAAAGAGAGAGCCTAAAAGTAGTAGAGCAGAAAGGAATAGAGAAAATATACAGTAAGAGTCACTTTATAGACAATACAATGGCATTAAGTTCATATGTTACCCTGAATGTAAATGGGCTAAATGTCCCAATCAAAGACACAGGGTAGCAGAATGGATAAAAAAACAAAACCATCAATATGCTGTCTACAAGAAACTCATTTTCGACCCAAAGACACCTCTGGATTTAAAGTGAGGAGGTGGAAAACAATTTACCATGCTAATGGACATCAAAAGAAAGCCTGGGTGGCAATCCTTATATCCGATCAGTTAGATTTTTAGCCAAAGACTAGAATAAGAGATGAGGAAGGACATTATATCATACTCAAAGGGTCTGTCCTACAAGAACATCTAACAATTTTAAATATCTATGCCCCTAATATGGGAGCAGCCAACTATATAAACCAATGAATAACAAAGAAACACATCGACAATGACACAATAATAGTGGGGGACTTTAACACTCACTTCGTTGAAATGGACAGATCATCTAAGGAAAAGATCAACAAGGAAATAAAGGTCTTAAATGACACACTGGATCAGATGTACATAATAGATATATTCAGAACATTCCATCCCAAAGCAGCAGAATACACATGCTTCTCTAGTGCACATAGAACATTCTCCAGAATAGATAACATCCTGGCTCATAAATCAGATCTCAACCAGTATCAAAAGATTGGGATCTTGTTTCATTCCCATGTTGCATCACCACTTCCTCATACAAGATGGGATTGGGAGGGAGACAAACTATAAATGACTCTTAATCTCACAAAACAAATTGAGAGTTGCTGGGGGGAGGGGGTTTGGGAGAAGGGGGTGGGATTATGGACATTGGGGAGGGTATGTGCTTTGGTGAATTCTGTGAAGTGTGTAAACCTGGTGATTCACAGACCTGTACCCCTGGGGATAAAAATATATGTTTATAAAAAATAAAAAATTAAAAAAAAAAAGATTGGGATCATTCCCTGCATATTTTCAGACCACAATGCTCTGAAGCTAGAACTCAATCACAAGAAGAAATTTGGAAAGAACCCAAATACATGGAGACTAAATAGCATCCTTCTGAAGAATGAATGGGTCAACCAGGAAATTAAAGAAGAATTGAAAAAAATCATGGAAATGAGTGATAATGAAAACACAATGGTTGAAAATCTGTGGGACACAGCAAAGGCAATCCTGAGAGGAAAATATATAACGATACAAGCCTTTCTCAAAAAACAAGAAAGGTTTCAAATACACAACCTAACCCTGTACCTAAAGGAGCTGTAAAAGAACAACAAAGAAAGCCTAAACCCAGCAGGATAACAGTAATAATAAATATCAGAGTAGAAATCAATGAAATAGACACCAAAAAGAACAAAAGAAGAAATCAATGCAACTAGGAGCTGGTACCTTGAGAGTATTAATAAGATTGATAAATCCCTGGCCAAACTTACTAAAAAGAAAAAAGAAAGGACCCAAATAAAGTCATGAATGAAAGAGGAGAGATCACAACCAACACCTATGAAATACACACAATTATAAGAACACATTATGAGCAACTATACATCAGCAAATTTGACAGTCTGGAGAAATGGATGCATTCCTGGAGACATATAAACTACCGCAACTGAACCAGGAAGAAATAGAAAACCTGAAGAGACCCATAACCAGTAAGGAGATTAAAGCAGTCATCAAAAATCTCCAAACAAACAAGAGCCCAGGGCCAGACGGTTTCACAGGGAATTCTACCAAACATTTAAGAAGAATTAATTTATATTCTCCTGAAACTCTTCCAAAAAACAGAAAGGGAATGAAAACTTAACAACTCATTTTATGAGACCAGCATTACCTTGATCCCAAAACCAGACAAAAGATCCCATCAAAAAAGAGAACTACAGACCAACATCCTTGATGAACACAGATGCGAAAATGTTCACCAAAATACTAGCCAATAGGATCCAACAGTACATTAAAAGGGTATTCACAGGACACCTGGGTGGCTCAGTTGGTTGAGCGGCTGCCTTCAGCTCGGGTCATGATCCCGGCTTCCTTGGATCGAGTCCCACATCAGGATCCTTGCTCGGCGGTGAGCCTGCTTCTCCCTCTGCCTCTGCCTGCCACTCTGTCTGCCTGTGCTCTCTCTTTCTCTCTGACAAATAACTAAATAAAATCCTAAAAAAAAAAAAAAGATTATTCACCTCAACCAAGTGGGATTTATTATAGGACTTCAAGGTTGGTTCAACATTTGCAAATCAATCAATATGATACACTACATTAATAAAAGAAAAAAACAAGAACCATATTATCTTCTTAATAGACACTGAAAAAGCATTTGACAAAGTACAGCATTCTTTCTTGTTCAAAACTCTTCAAACTGCAGGGATAGAGGGTACATACCTCAATTTCATCAAAGCCATCTATGAAAAACCCACTGAGAATATCATTCTCAAAGGACAAAAACAGAGCTTTTCTGCTAAGGTCAGGAACACAGCAGTGATGTCCATTACCACCACTGCTATTGAACATAGTACTATACATCCTACCCTCAGCAATCATACAGCAAAAAGAAATTAAAGGCATCCAAATGAGCAAAGAAGAAGTCAACTATCACTCTTTGCAGGTAATATGATACTGTATGTGGACAACACAAAAGACTCCACTACAAATCTGCTAGAACTTGTACAGGAATTCAGTAAAGTGTCAGGATATAAAATCAATGCACAGATATCAGTTTGATTTCTTTACATCAATATCACGACAGAAGAAAGAGAAATTAAGGACTCAATCCCATCTATACTCAGAAAACTATAATGTACTCATGAAAGAAATTGAGGAAGACACAAAGAAATGGAACAATGTTCCATGCTCATGGATTGGAAGAATAAATATTGTGAAAATGTCTAAGCTACCTAAAGCAATCTACATGTTTAATGCAATCCTTATCAAAATCAAATCCATCTTTTTAAAGAAATGGAACAAATCATACAAAAATTTATATGGAAACAGAAAAGACCTCAAGTAGCCAGAAGAATATTGAAAAAGGAAGCCAAAGTTGGTGGCATCACAATTCCAGACTTCAACCTCTATTACAAAGCTGTCATCATCAAGACAGTATGGTACTGGCACAAAAATAGACACATAGATCAGTGGAACAGAATAGAGGACCCAGAAATACACCCTCAACTCTATGGTCAACTAATCTTTGACAAAGCAGAAAAGAAAGTCCAATGGAAAAAAGAAGGTCTCTTCAACAAATGGTGTTGGGAAAATTGAACAGACACATGAATAAAAATGAAACTGGACCATTTTCTTACATCATACACAAAAATAGACTCAAAATGGATGAAGGACCTCAATGTGAGAAAGGAATCCATCAAAATCCTTGAGAAGAGCACAGGAAGCAACCTCTTAGACCTCAGCCGTAGCAACGTCTTCCTAGGAACATTGCCAAAGGCAAGGCAAGCAAGGGCAAAAATGATCTATTGGGATTTCATCAAGATCAAAAGCTTTTGCACAGCAAAGGAAACAGTTAGCAAAACCAAAAGACAACTGACAGAATGGGAGAAGATATTTGCAAATGACATATCAGATAAAGGGCTAGTATCCAAAATCTATAAAGAGCTTAGCAAACTCAACACCCAAAGAACAAATAATCCAATCAAGAAATGGGCAGAGGACATGAACAGACGTTTCTGCAAAGAAGACATCCAGATGGCCAATAGACACATGAAAAAGTGCTCCACATCACTCAGCATCAGGGAAATACAAATCAAAACCACAATGTGCTACCACCTCACACCAGTCAGAATGGCTAAAACTAACAAGTCAAGAAATGACCGATGCTGGTGAGGATGCTGAGAAAGGGGAACCCTCTTACACTGTTGGTGGGAATGTAAGCTGGTGCTACCACTCTGGAAAAAAACATGGAGTTTCCTCAAGAAGTTGAAAATAGAGCTACCCTACGACCAGCAATTGCACTACTGGGTATTTACCCTAAAGATACAAATGTAGTGATCCAAAGGGGGACATGCACCCATATCTTTTAAAAATATTTTATTTATTTATTTATTTGATAGAGAGAGATATCACAAGTAGGCAGAGAGGCGGGCAGAGAGAGAAGGAAGAAGCAGGTTCCCTGCTGAGCAGAGAGCCCGATGCGGGCCTCGATCCCAGGACCCTGGGATCATGACCTGAGCTGAAGGCAGAGGCTTTAACCCACTGAGCCACCCAGGTGCCCCCCAAATGTTTATAGCAGCAATGTCCACAATAGCCAAACTATGGAAAGAACCTAGCAACAACATGCATGGATAAAGAAGAGGTGGTATATATACACAATGCAATACTATGCAGCCATCAAAAGAAAGGAAATCTTGCCATTTGCAACCAATTGGATGGAACTAGAGGATATTATGCTTAGCGAAATAAGTCAATCAGAAAAAGACAAATATGATCTTCCTTAAGTGATGAAGTTGAGAGGCAATGTGGAGTATTTAGGGGTAAAAAAAGAATAAATGAAACAAGATGGGATTGGGAGGGAGACAAGCCATAAGAGGCTTTTTTTTTTTAAGATTTTATTTATTTATTTGACAGACAGAGATCACAAGTAGGCAGAGAGTCAGGTAGAGAGAGGAGGGCTCCCCACTGAGCAGAGAGACTGATGCAGGGCTCAATCTCAGGACCCTGAGACCATGACCCAAGCCAAAGGCAGAGGCTTTAACCAACTGAGCCACCCAGGTACCACATAAGAGACTCTTACTCTCACAAAACAAATGGAGGGTTGATGGGGGGAGGCGGGTAGGGAGCAGGTAGTGAGGTTTTAGGCACTGGGGAAGGTAAGTGCTATGGTGAGAGCCATGAAGTGTGTAAACCTGGTGATTCACAGACCTGTACCCTCGGGGCTAATAATACATTATATGTTAATAAACAAATTAAAAATTTTTTAAAAAATGAACCAAGTTGAATAGCAGTGGTGATAATGGACATCCCTGCCGTGTTCCTGACCTTAGTGGAAAAGCTTTCAGTTTTTCTCCATTGAGAATGATATTTGCGGTGGGTTTTTCATAGATGGCTTTGATGATATTGAGGTATGTGCCCTCTATCCCTACACTTTGAAGAGTTTTGATCAGGAAGGGATGCTGTACTTTGTCAAATGCTTTTTCAGCATCTATTGAGAGTATCATATGGTTCTTTTTCTTTCTTTTATTGATGTGTTGTATCACATTGACTGATTTGCGGATGTTGAACCAACCTTGCAGCCCTGGAATAAATCCCACTTGGTCATGGTGAATAATCTTTTTAATATACTGTTGAATCCTATTGGCTAGTATTTTGTTGAGTATTTTTGCATCTGTGTTCATCAAGGATATCGGTCTATAGCTCTCTTTTTTGGTGGGATCCTTGTCTGGTTTTGGGATCAAGGTGATGCTGGCCTCATAAAATGAGTTTGGAAGTTTTCCTTCCATTTCTATTTTTTGGAACAGTTTCAGGAGAATAGGAATTAGTTCTTCTTTAAATGTTTGGTAGGATTCCCCCGGGAAGCCGTCTGGCCCTGGGCTTTTGTTTGTTTGGAGATTTTTAATGACTGTTTCAATCTCCTTACTGGTTATGGGTCTGTTCAGGCTTTCTATTTCTTCCTGGTTCAGTTGTGGTAGTTTATATGTTTCTAGGAATGCATCCATTTCTTCCAGATTGTCAAATTTGTTGGCGTAGAGTTGCTCATAGTATGTTCTTATAATAGTTTGTATTTCTTTGGTGTTAGTTGTGATCTCTCCTCTTTCATTCATGATTTTATTTATTTGGGTCCTTTCTCTTTTCTTTTTGATAAGTCGGGCCAGGGGTTTATCAATTTTATTAATTCTTTCAAAGAACCAGCTCCTAGTTTCATTGATTTGTTCTATTGTTTTTTTGGTTTCTATTTCATTGATTTCTGCTCTGATCTTTATGATTTCTCTTCTCCTGCTGGGCTTAGGGTTTCTTTCTTGTTCTTTCTCCAGCTCCTTTAGGTGTAGGGTTAGGTTGTGTACCTGAGACCTTTCTTGTTTCTTGAGAAAGGCTTGTAACCGCTATATATTTTCCTCTCAGGACTGCCTTTGTTGTGTCCCACAGATTTTGAACCGTTGTGTTTTCATTATCATTTGTTTCCATGATTTTTTTCAATTCTTCTTTAATTTCCCGGTTGACCCATTCATTCTTTAGAAGGATGCTGTTTAGTCTCCATGTATTTGGGTTCTTTCCAAACTTCCTTTTGTGGTTGAGTTCTAGCTTTAGAGCATTGTGGTCTGAAAATATGCAGGGAATGATCCCAATCTTTTGATACCGGTTGAGTCCTGATTTAGGACCGAGGATGTGATCTATTCTGGAGAATGTTCCATGTGCACTAGAGAAGAATGTGTATTCTGTTGCTTTGGGATGAAATATTCTGAATATATCTGTGATGTCCATCTGGTCCAGTATGTCGTTTAAGGCCTTAAGGACCTCAATGTGCGAAAGGAATCCATCAAAATCCTTGAGGAGAACACAGGCAGCAACCTCTTTGACCTCTGCCACAGCAACATCTTCCTAGGAACAACGCAAAAGGCAAGGGAAGCAAGGGCAAAAATGAACTATTGGGATTTCATCAAGATCAAAAGCTTTTGCACAGCAAAGGAAACAGTTAACAAAATCAAAAGACAACTGACAGAATGGGAGAAGATATTTGCAAACGACATATCAGATAAAGGACTAGTGTCCAGAATCTATAAAGAACTTAGCAAACTCAACACCCAAAGAACAAATAATCCAATCAAGAAATGGGCAGAGGACATGAACAGACATTTCTGCAAAGAAGACATCCAGATGGCCAACAGACACATGAAAAAGTGCTCCCATATCACTCGGCATCAGGGAAATACAAATCAAAACCACAATGAGATATCACCTCACACCAGTCAGAATGGCTAAAATCATCAAGTCAGGAAATGACAGATGCTGGCGAGGATGTGGAGAAAGGGGAACCCTCCTACACTGTTGGTGGGAATGCAAGCTGGTGCAGCCACTCTGGAAAACAGCATGGAGGTTCCTCAAAATGTTGAAATAGAACTGGCCCTATGACCCAGCAATTGCACTATTGGGTATTTACCCTAAGGATACAAACGTAGTGATCCAAAGGGGCACATGCACCCGAATGTTTATAGCAGCAATGTCCACAATAGCCAAACTATGGAAAGAACCTAGATGTCCATCAACAGATGAATGGATCAAGAAGATGTGGTATATATACACAATGGAATACTATGCAGCCATCAAAAGAAATGAAATCTTGCCATTTGCGACAACATGGATGGAACTAGAGCGTATCATGCTTAGCGAAATAAGTCAAGCAGAGAAAGACAACTATCATATGATCTCCCTGATATGAGGAAGTGGTGATGCAACATAGAGAGAGGTTTTAATGAATTGGTAGAGCAGAGGAAATATGCGAAGGAATCAAACAGGATATTTTCCAATCTCTTTTCCTATTCCTTTTATGTTACCCGTTGTGTCTCCTTGTATCGTGTATGAATAAACTTGAGCCTTTTACTATCCATTTTTTTAAAAAATTTTGGTCGGTCTCTTTTAAGAGTCTAAGCTTTTATACATGGTTCCCTCAGTCTACTGCTTTTCCTCATGTTCTTCCCCAATTCTTACCTTACATATACTATAAAGTTATCTGAAATTTTACTTCCACTGGGGAACATTTCTTTCTTCATTCAGGTCACTATTCACTTCCCTCACTATATTTTTACACAACTTGTTTACACTTCTTATATATTACAGCCTAAATTGCACCCTGGTTAGCAATGTAAGTGCCTTTCTTTCTGCCCACTAGATGATGAGCATCTTGTCAGAAACCATATATAAAAACTAGGAAATTATCCCCATCAGTCTCACATCCTGTATTCATGCTCTCCATTGTCTTTTCCCATACCCTGCATATTGAAAGTACTTGATAAAAGTTAAACAGAATGGTAATGTCAGCAGTTAATGCAGCAGGATCTAGCTCAGTTTGTAGTAAGTTTTTCAGAAAGATGCATGACATGATTGGTGACTTAATATGCAGTCAAGACTTTTATAATCAAGACACATATGAGTCACAAGTGATATGGTGGTGAATGCATTACAAAAGCACTGATGTGTCATGTAAATCAGGAAAAGAAAGAATCAACCCTATTTGAAGGACCTAGGAAAGTCCCATGTAGATCTGATTTGAATTCAAGGATGAGTAGTACTGAGATGGAAGGAAAGAGAGAAGGAGTTTTAGTTGAGGGAAACATTGAAAGTGAATTAGATGAAACAACTGCCAGTAGTGCTGTAAAGGAATGCACATGGCCAAGTGCCCTGATGTAAGAGGAAGAAAAGAAAGAAATAGATAAGACACAGGTTGACTGTGGAAAATCTGGAATACCAAAATAAGAAAAATAAGAAAAATGAATTTGGGGATGCCTGGGTGGCTCAGTCAATTAAATGTCTGCCTTCAGCATGAGTCATGATCCTGGAGTCCTGGGATCAAGCCCCAGAACCACATGTCCAGCTCTCTGCTCAACAGAGTTGGCTTCTCTCTTTCCTTCTCCTTCTACCTATCCCTCTGCTCCTTCTTTCTCTCTCACTTACTCTATTTCAAGTAAATAAGTAAAACCAAAAAAAAGCCAAAACAAAATTTAAAAAACACCTTAAAAAAATGGATTTTGTTAGAAACCAATTAGAGGTCATTTCAGATTCCTGAGCAGTAGACTATCATTTCTTCACTCATTCAAGAAACATTTGTTAAGCACTACCACTGTTTGGAATGAAGGAATGAACATAACAGAGAAATCCTTTCCCTCTTATGTCCATAGCTAATGGTAGCAGCAGGCAACAAGTGATAGATGGCATACTGTATGTATAGTATTTTTATTAAACTAAGTTTTATTAAAATATACAGTATATTTATATGATTAATGGAATGAAGGGTGAGAACAGGGTAAGAAAGTTAAGGGATTTGGGGTAACTGTAAAGAACAGAGATTAACTCAGTAAATCATATGTGTGGCTAAAGGGTAACAGCAAAGTCTCCATGAGGATTTTTCAATACATGGGAACAACTTCAGATGAGAGTGAAGGAGTTGATGAGACTAGCTAACACTACCACAACTTTTGTTCTTCACTCTAAATGCTAATCATCTTTCATAAACCCTATTAATCTCTACAGTAAATGTCCAAACCAACCTGAGAGTCCCTTCAGTTCATTTACATTTTAGGCACAGAATAAGGAACAGAATTCTAAAAATGATTTCAGTTACATAAGAATCAGCAAGATGATCATCAAATGACTTAGTGACTTGTGCAAAGGTCATTTAATTTAACCTCATTTCTCACAGGTCAACTTTAATATATGTCACAGAGTTAATATGTTTTGGGAACTGAATCTCTCCATAGAAATACACTGATGTCATCATAGGCAAGTCCCACAAGCATTTGATGGAAAGCCTAATTTTGTATTGAAAGAAACATAATTATTGACAGTGACTTATTAGTAATCTCCCAGATTTTCATTTAATCTCAAATGTTTCTTAGACAAAAACTTTTATCCTGAAAATGTATGAGACTTAACATCACACACACACAAAAGCAATGTGATGTCATAAAACTCTTCTCAGAGCATTCAGGTAAGGAAGTATTCAGATTTATCTTTACCTTTACAATTAGCATCCATAAATATTGATTTATCTGAATTATTTAGCATTTTTAATTGTTCTCGGGTTTCAATTCTCACTGTCACAACTGAAGGCTATTGCAAGTTAACATGAGATTTGAACTCAGTTCATGCCAACCTTTTCTGATTATAAGGTAGATCTTCAAAATATCCTGGTAAGAATGCAGCTTATTTCTGTTACATAATTCAGGCAAGTACACTGAAAGTTATTTCTAACATAGCTGAATAATTAAATGGCTTATCTTTAGTAATTTAAAACAAGAAAATAAAACGTTCAGCCTGTGCTTTTATTTTGATGTTTTGAGTATGGAAAAATAAACCCATTTTGACCATAGAATTTACATAATTAGACACATTGGTCAAAATATCCTAACGGATCCCTAAGTAATAAAAGAAGATAGCCTTTGAGGTAAAACAAAATTTGTTCTCAAAAATCATATTTATTTTAAGATTTTTTTTTAATTTATTCATTTGAGAGAGAGAAACAGAGAGACAGAGAGAGCTCAAGCAGAGGGACAGGCAGAGGAGAGGAACAAGGAGAACTCCCACTGAGCTGGGAGCCAGGCATGGGGCTCAGTCCCAGGACCTAGAGAATCATGACCTGAACCAAAGGAAGATGCTTAAATATCTTAGCCCTCTAGGGAACCCATCTCAAAAATCATATCAAGATTTAAGATTTTTCTCTTTCTCTAAGTGTTATAAAACTAAAATATACAGGCAAGCTTATTATTATTAGCTTTCAAACTACTGGGACCTACTTCAGAAAATACTGCATAAGTTTCTTAGGAAGAGGGAAAATAGTAGCTGGGTCACTTCCAATAAGAGAATGATACATAAAGTTTTTTTAATGATAAGTTTCCAATAATTTCCTTTGTAGCCTGTTCTTCAAAACTAGCAGTCTCAATTTGTCGAGACCAAAGTGGTCACTAAGGATCAGTGATAGTCCACTGAAAACAAGTTCACCTATCTCAGGTCTTTGAAGCTAGGACTGGAATCAATACTTTTTTTTTTTTTCCCCCTCTATAGCATTAAAAACTCTTATGAGAAGTAGAAGTCATAGCTGAACTCAAATGACTACAATTCTAATAAAGAAACTGTACATGCATATGTAAAAAAAAAAGCCATGTGTATTATACATAAACAATGCTAGATGGTGTTGGCTATATAGGATATGCTTGAGGATGCAAGAAGTGAAAATCAGTGTGGTCTGGGGCATTTAGTTAAAACTTTCTTAAGTAGCATTATATGTAAACGATGCTTTACATAAAGATGGAAAGGATTTAAGGATCTGGGCAAAAATCAACAGGAATGATGGCATGGACGAAATCAGTTTTTATGGGAATGGATCTAATACCGGGAACAGGGATGAGAGGTGAAAATACATAGATATTTATTTCCTTGGATATCCCAAGGAATTTCCTCTAAAGATTAAAGTCCTATTCTTAAATCTTTGTGATCTTCATACAATTTCAAAGGTATAAATTTAACATATCTGTTGTAAGCTCTTTTCAAGGATTCATTCTACTGGGAGAGTATATGAAAACTTTGCTTAAAGAAATGTGTATACATGAAAATTGATAGTAAATTTATTTTAAGGATTTGGGGGGGAAAGATTTTATTTATTTGACAGAGAGAGAGAGACCACAAGTAGGCAGAGAGGCAGGAAGAGAGAGAGGGGGAAGTAGGCTCCCCGCTGAGCAGAGAGCCCAATTCGGGGCTCGATCCCAGGACACTGAGCCACTCAGGCACCCCAAGGGTTTTTAATACCAAAACTGACACTGAAATTTTCATCAACAATGAACCAAATATGAGAATGCTAGATTTCTAGACTATTCATATGTGAATTCATAAAGACAAACCTTTTCCTCTGTAAGCATTCTTCTGGAAATTACAAAAATATGTTCAGTTATAAAACTGACATTTTAGGGGAATGGCTATTCCCTAGAGGTTTTTGTGCCTGTATCCAGAGATACTAGGAAGAGTTTAAAGAAGCTTCTCTCTTCGTTGTAAAAAGAAAAATTTGGAAGGAAAGTTTTACACACTAAATAACAATCTTACAATGTTTATTCTTCTGATCCATGACCATGGAATGTTCTTTGATCTTTTTGTGTCTTCTTCAATTTCTTTCATGAGCGTTCTATAGTTCCTTGAGAACAGACCCTTTACCTCTTTTGTTACATTTATCCCCAGGTATCTTATGATTCTTGGTGCTGTAGTAAATGGAATCAATTCTCTAATTTCTCTTATTCTTATATCTCCAGAATTCCTATCTCAACAGAGAAGGTGGATATGACTGAAGATAACGACTCCTTGACCACCGAATTTATCCTCATAGGATTTACAGATCACCCAGAGTTGAGGAGCCTCCTGTTTGTGGTGTTTCTCACTATCTATGTGATCACTATGGTGGGGAATCTGGGCCTGGTGGTATTGATTTTTATGGAGCATCGTCTTCACACACCAATGTACATCTTTCTGGGCAACCTGGCTCTGATAGATTCCTGTTGTTCCTGTGCCATTACCCCCAAAATGTTAGAGAACTCTAAAGACAGAATGATTTCCCTTTATGAGTGCATGGCACAATTTGATTTTCTCTGCCTTGCTGAAACTGCAGATTGCTTTCACCTGGCAGCAATGGCCTATGATCGCTATATGGCCATATGTAGCCCTCTGCAGTACCACACGATGATGTCAAAGAAACTCTGCATTCAGATGACCACAGGGGCCTATATAGCTGGAAATCTGCATTCCATTTTTCATATATGGTTTCTCTTTAGTTTAACTTTCTGTGGGTCAAATCAAATTAATCACTTTTTTGTGATGTTTTTCCATTATATAGACTCTCTTGTGTTGACCCTTTATATCAATGAATTGATGATACTTTTCTTTGCAGGTTCAGTTCAACTCTTCACCATTGGTAGTGTTTTAATACCTTACTTCTACATTCTCTTTACTATTTTCAAAATGAAATCCAAAGAGGGGAGAAGCAAAGCCTTATCGACATGTGCATCCCACTTTCTCTCTGTCTCAATATTCTATGGTTCTCTTATCTTTGTGTACATTTGACCACATTCAGTTAAAGAAGAGGATAAAGATATACCTGGTGCTGTTTTTTATACCATAGTAATCCCTTTATTAAACCCTTTTATTTATATTCTAAGAAATAAGGATGTAATAAATGCTATGGAAAAAAATTATAAAGAATATTATATAACATTTTAAAAGAAATATCATCATCTGTGGAAAATTAAATTTGATAAAATGTTTTTCAAGATCATGGAATATTGAGAAAGTAGAAAAGGACCTCTTTGTCCATAAAATATTCAATTACTTATACATGTTAGTATAGAAATCAAATAAATAACTTCTGCAAAGAGAGATTCTGCTAATATGTATTCCAAAATCATAGCTACTAGCTCCCTTCAAGAATGAGTTAAATAATTATTATTGAGATTATATACTGTGCCACAAAAAATTAGCTAAACTATTAACTAATTGTTTCAAAGAGTAATGAGTCACAATTTTCAACAAATGATAGGAATACAAGTCAGTATATGTAAATATCACCTCCATTTAAAATTGTTGACAAGTTTCTAGAATTCTGAAGCATAACATGTCCCATTCCAGGTTCTCAAGAATTAATCCCTTCTTAAACACCACCTGTTGGAAGTACACTGTATATATTTGATTCTTAATTTTCTTTGAGTTTATTCAAAGGACTATATGTGAATATCAATTCAATTCATATGAAGTATCTATTCTTTTTTTTTTTAAAGATTTTATTTATTTATTTGACAGAGACAGATCACAAGCAGGCAGAGAGGCAGGCAGAGAGAGAGGAGGAAGCAGGCTCCCCCACTGAGCAGAGAGCCCGATGCGGGGCTCATTCCCAGGACCCTGAGATCATGACCTGAGCCAAAGGCAGTGGCTTAACCCACTGAGCCACCCAGGCGCCCCTGAAGTATCTTTTTTTTTTTTTTAATATTTTAATTAAATTTTATTTCTTTTCAGTGTTCCAGCATTCATTGTTTATGCACCACACCCAGTGCTCCATGCAATCTATGCCCTCCTTAATGCCCACCACCAGGCTCACCCAAACCCCACTCTCCCTCCCTCCAAAACCCTCAGTTTGTTTCTCAGAGTCCACAGTCTCATTCTTATAGCATTTAATTTATGTTTCCAAATAACCTTTCAGAAAGACTAGACCAATTTACCTTTCTACGAGATGCATCTGAAAATATATGTTCTCAACAGTTTTGATTAAAAAAATAGGTATTGCTCATCTTTTAAAATATGCATTTTAGAGGGTTGTTGGGGGGAGGGGGTTTGGGAGAAGGGGGTGGGATTATGGACATTGGGGAGGGTATGTGCTTTGGTGAGTGCTGTGAAGTGTGTAAACCTGGTAATTCACAGACCTGTACCCCTGGGGATAAAAATATATGTTTACAAAAAATAAAAAATTAATAAAAAAAAATCAGTAAGGAAAGAAGCAGAAGTAGATTTAAGAAGGTAAAAGGATACAAAAGGAACCACAAAAGAAAGAAATGCAAATAGCAAGAAAAAAGGAGAGAACAAAATATAACAGATTAAAAAGAAACTTCTATGTTAACAGTAGTCATCAAATGCATATCTGAAGTATCTATTCTTAAATCAAGAATATTTTCATTATTAAAAGGGGAAATTTTATTCTATATCTTTTACCACAATTAAAAAATATTAAAAACAAGAAAAGAATGCTAGTCAAAATGTATAATAAGGAAAAACTACATTCATCTTTATTGTTAGTCAACCTTACTCTCAGATTCTCTGAAATAGAGTATCTGTATCCTCATGATTTAGCAAAATGTAGTTGAAATAGATGGAATTTATACGGAAATCCCTATTTCTTTCTTTCTAATATTACTTAATATGTCTTTTGCTGGGAATTCCACCAAGTTGTACTGATTCCAATGTAATTTACTGATACATTCATAGCAGTAAGAAAAAGTTGGAGATGTTGTAAGCATAAATGAGACACATAATTGGGAACATTCTAAATACCTAAATATAAATATTTACTGACCCATTACATACAGAAATATGAAGGAGTTTCTCATGGTTCATCACCCAAATGGCAAGATTTTATTCTATCTGATGGCTAATATTGCACTTTATATATATATATACCACTTGTTCTTTATTCATTCATCAGCTCATCTAGCCATTTGCAACATCATAGACAGAACTAGAGTGTATTAGGCTCAGCAAAATAAGTCATTCAGAGAAAGACAAATATCATATGACTTCACACATATGTGGAGTTTAAGAAACAAAACAGATGAACACAGGGGAAGGGAAGGAAAAATAAGATAAAAACAGAAAGAAGGCAAACCATAAGGTGCTCTTATATAGAGAGGAATAACAGGCTTGCTAGAGGGGAGATGTGTGATGGGATGGGGTAAATGCGTGATGGGCATTAAGGAGGGCACTTGGGATGAGTACTGGATATTATATGTTAACTGATGAATCACTAAATTCTATTCCTGTCTCCTAAGCATTAAGAGAAGGGAAAAATGAAGGGGGAGAAATCAGAGTGGGAGAGGAACCATGAGAGAAGACTACAACAAAACTTAGGATGCAGAGGGATAGGCAGACTCCCTGCTAAGCATAGAGCCCACCCTGAGGTTTGATCCCAGGATCCTGAGATCATGATGTGAGCCAAAGTCAGATGTTTAACCAACTGAGCCACCCAGGCACCCACATGTTCCATCCTTAATTCACTTTTGGGCATAAGGGACCAAAATGAAATCTATTTTTTAATTTAGTATGGAGCAAAAAACATGCTCTCAGTGCTGTGGCACAGACTATATTCCAAACAGTGCTTTAACGGCCATATGACATAAATGACTTCTTAAGCAAATATCCCTATGCGTGCAAACTACAATCTTTGGCAAAAGTTTTCCACTGAACTCTCAGCTTCTAGCAATGAATAATGTGATTTTGGAGTCATCAGAAAATATACTCATCAGAAACTAACAACTACAGTTATTTCAAGAGAAAATGGTTGGTCCATTAGAGTATTTTGGGAGAGCCAGCTCTCATCACTAAAGGAAACCAAATATTTTAATACCTTAAATACCTGTCATATAATTGGTAATGTCATAGATACATTCTAGTAAGAATTGATCAGTTTGGCATAGATCAGTCACAGGTCCTTGGGACTATCAATAGAACCTCTCAAACAACTGCCCGCACTAATTTCTAAATAGTAAACTCTCTGTTAATACAAAGCATGCTTCCTCAGTTACTAATGAATGTTACTAAATTAAGGAACATGATGTCATTTGGAAGCTTACAATATTTCTCATGAATACTACACTGGTTAAAAAACAGAACACCCAAAGAGAGGATAGACTCCCAGATATATTTATGAGGTTACCACAACCTGGACATGAGAAAGAAAAATTGTAGGACAGGCTGACTCATAAACCTATACCTCCTCAGATTCTTCAAATTGGCAAACTGAATCTTGCATTCTATGAAAAATATAATATGACCAAAGTGGTGTCTTCCAGGGATTTAAGGATGCTTTAGTGCTTGAAAATTGATCAGTATACTTTGTCTCATTAGTAGATTAAAAGAAAATAATATGGCAGTTTAAACAGATGGAAAAAAGAAGAGTTGGTCAGATTTAATAATCTTTAAAAAAAAATATATATATATATATATATATATATATTTATTTATTTATATTTTTTAAACTTTATTTTCAGTGTAACAGTATTCATTGTTTTTGCACCACACCCAGTGCTCCATGCAATCTGTGCCCTCTCCAATACCCACCACCTGGTTCCCCCAACCTCCCACCCCCCGCCCCTTCAAATCCTTCAGATTGTTTTTCAGAGTCCATATTCTCTCAAGGTTCACCTCCCCTTCCAATTTCCCTCAACTCCCTTCTTCTCTCTAATTTCTTTTGTGTTTCAGAATTCATTGTTTATGTACCACACCAGTGACATGCCCTACATAATACCCACCATCAGGCTTACCCAACCTCCAACCACCCTCCCCTCCAAAACACTTAGATTTTTCTCAGAGTCCACAGTCTCTCATGGTTTCTCTCCCCCTCAAATTTCCCCCAACTCACTTCTTCTCTCCATCTCCCTATGTCCGCCGTGTTATTTGTTATGCTCCACAAATAAGCGAAACCATATCTTAATTGACTCTCTCTGTTTGACTTATTTCTCTCAGCATTGTCTCTTCTAGTCTCACCAATGTTGATACAAAAGTTTGGTATTCATCCTTTCTGATGGAGCCATAATAAATTTAGTCATCTTCTATGAAATAACGCTTAACAAATTAGAAATTAAAAAGAAGTTCTTTCCTGACCTTAGCGGAAAAGCTTTCAGTTTTTCTCCATTGAGAATGATATTTGCGGTGGGTTTTTCATAGATGGCTTTGATGATATTGAGGTATGTGCCCTCTATCCCTACACTTTGAAGAGTTTTGATCAGGAAGGGATGCTGTACTTTGTCAAATGCTTTTTCAGCATCTATTGAGAGTATCATATAGTTCTTGTTCTTTCTTTTATTGATGTGTTGTATCACATTGACTGATTTGCGGATGTTGAACCAACCTTGCAGCCCTGGAATAAATCCCACTTGGTCGTGGTGAATAATCTTTTTAATGTACTGTTGAATCCTATTGGCTAGTATTTTGTTGAGTATTTTCGCATCTGTGTTCATCAAGGATATCGGTCTATAGCTCTCTTTTTTGGTGGGATCCTTGTCTGGTTTTAGGATCAAGGTGATGCTGGCCTCATAAAATGAGTTTGGAAGTTTTCCTTCCATTTCTATTTTTTGGAACAGTTTCAGGAGAATAGGAATTAGTTCTTCTTTAAATGTTTGGTAGGATTCCCCCGGGAAGCCGTCTGGCCCTGGGTTTTTGTTTGTTTGGAGATTTTTAATGACTGTTTCAATCTCCTTACTGGTTATGGGTCTGTTCAGGCTTTCTATTTCTTCCTGGTTCAGTTGTGGTAGTTTATATGTTTCTAGGAATGCATCCATTTCTTCCAGATTGTCAAATTTGTTGGCGTAGAGTTGCTCATAGTATGTTCTTATAATAGTTTGTATTTCTTTGGTGTTAGTTGTGATCTCTCCTCTTTCATTCATGATTTTATTTATTTGGGTCCTTTCTCTTTTCTTTTTGATAAGTCGGGCCAGGGGTTTATCAATTTTATTAATTCTTTCAAAGAACCAGCTCCTAGTTTCGTTGATTTGTTCTATTGTTTTTTTGGTTTCTATTTCATTGATTTCTTCTCTGATCTTTATGATTTCTCTTCTCCTGCTGGGCTTAGGGTTTCTTTCTTGTTCTTTCTCCAGCTCCTTTAGGTGTAGGGTTAGGTTGTGTACCTGAGACCTTTCTTGTTTCTTGAGAAAGGCTTGTACCGCTATATATTTTCCTCTCAGGACTGCCTTTGTTGTGTCCCACAGATTTTGAACCGTTGTATTTTCATTATCATTTGTTTCCATGATTTTTTTCAATTCTTCTTTAATTTCCCGGTTGACCCATTCATTCTTTAGAAGGATGCTGTTTAGTCTCCATGTATTTGGGTTCTTTCCAAACTTCCTTTTGTGGTTGAGTTCTAGCTTTAGAGCATTGTGGTCTGAAAATATGCAGGGAATGATCCCAATCTTTTGATACCGGTTGAGTCCTGATTTAGGACCGAGGATGTGATCTATTCTGGAGAATGTTCCATGTGCACTAGAGAAGAATGTGTATTCTGTTGCTTTCGGATGTCCATTATCACCACTGCTATTCAACATAGTACTAGAGGTCCTAGCCTCAGCAATCAGACAACAAAAGGAAATTAAAGGCATCCAAATCGGCAAAGAAGAAGTCAAATTATCACTCTTCGCAGATGATATGATACTATATGTGGAAAACCCAAAAGACTCCACTCCAAAACTGCTAGAACTTATACAGGAATTCAGTAAAGTGTCAGGATATAAAATCAATGCACAGAAATCAGTTGCATTTCTCTATACCAACAGCAAGACAGAAGAAAGAGAAATTAAGGAGTCAATCCCATTTATAATTGCACCCAAAACCATAAGATACCTAGGAATAAACCTAACCAAAGAGACACAGAATCTATACTCAGAAAACTATAAAGTACTCATGAAAGAAATTGAGGAAGACACAAAGAAATGGAAAAATGTTCCATGCTCCTGGATTGGAAGAATAAATATTGTGAAAATGTCTATGCTACCTAAAGCAATCTACACATTTAATGCAATTCCTATCAAAGTACCATCCATCTTTTTCAAAGAAATGGAACAAATAATGCTAAAATTTATATGGAACCAGAAAAGACCTCGAATAGCCAAAGGGATATTGAAAAAGAAAGCCAACGTTGGTGGCATCACAATTCCGGACTTCAAGCTCTATTACAAAGCTGTCATCATCAAGACAGCATGGTACTGGCACAAAAACAGACACATAGATCAATGGAACAGAATAGAGAGCCCAGAAATAGACCCTCAACTCTATGGTCAACTAATCTTCGACAAAGCAGGAAAGAATGTCCAATGGCAAAAAGACAGCCTCTTCAATAAATGGTGCTGGGAAAATTGGACAGCCACATGCAGAAAAATGAAATTGGACCGTTTCCTTACACCACACACAAAAATAGACTCAAAATGGATGAAGGACCTCAATGTGCGAAAGGAATCCATCAAAATCCTTGAGGAGAACACAGGCAGCAACTTCTTTGACCTCAACCGCAGCAACATCTTCCTAGGAACAACGCAAAAGGCAAGGGAAGCAAGGGCAAAAATGAACTATTGGGATTTCATCAAGATCAAAAGCTTTTGCACAGCAAAGGAAACAGTTAACAAAATCAAAAGACAACTGACAGAATGGGAGAAGATATTTGCAAATGACATATCAGATAAAGGACTAGTGTCCAGAATCTATAAGGAACTTAGCAAACTCAACACCCAAAGAACAAATAATCCAATCAAGAAATGGGCAGAGGACATGAACAGACATTTCTGCAAAGAAGACATCCAGATGGCCAACAGACACATGAAAAAGTGCTCCATATCACTCGGCACCAGGGAAATACAAATCAAAACCACAATGAGATATCACCTCACACCAGTCAGAATGGCTAAAATCAACAAGTCAGGAAATGACAGATGCTGGCGAGGATGCGGAGAAAGGGGAACCCTCCTACACTGTTGGTGGGAATGCAAGCTGGTGCAGCCACTCTGGAAAACAGCATGGAGGTTCCTCAAAATGTTGAAAATAGAACTGCCCTATGACCCAGCAATTGCACTATTGGGTATTTACCCTAAGGATACAAACGTAGTGATCCAAAGGGGCACATGCACCCGAATGTTTATAGCAGCAATGTCCACAATAGCCAAACTATGGAAAGAACCTAGATGTCCATCAACAGATGAATGGATCAAGAAGATGTGGTATATATACACAATGGAATACTATGCAGCCATCAAAAGAAATGAAATCTTGCCATTTGCGACAACATGGATGGAACTAGAGCGTATCATGCTTAGCGAAATAAGTCAAGCAGAGAAAGACAACTATCATATGATCTCCCTGATATGAGGAAGTGGTGATGCAACATGGGGGCTTAAGTGGGTAGGAGAAGAATAAATGAAACAAGATGGGATTGGGAGGGAGACAAACCATAAGTGACTTTTAATCTCACAAAACAAACTGAGGGTTGCTGGGGGGAGGGGGTTTGGGAGAAGGGGGTGAGATTATGGACATTGGGGAGGGTATGTGCTTTGGTGAGTGCTGTGAAGTGTGTAAACCTGGTGATTCACAGACCTGTACCCCTGGGGATAGAGTATTATGCCTCCATCAGAAAGGATGAATACCCAACTTTTGTAGCAACATGGACGGGACTGGAAGAGATTATGCTGAGTGAAATAAGTCAAGCAGAGAGAGTCAATTATCATATGGTTTCACTTATTTGTGGAGCATAACAAATAGCATGGAGGACATGGGGACTTAGAGTGGAGAAGGGAGTTGGGGGGAATTGGAAGGGGAGGTGAACCATGAGAGACTATGGACTCTGAAAAACAATCTGAGGGTTTTGAAGGGACGGGGGGTGGGAGGTTGGGGTACCAGGTGGTGGGTATTATAGAGGGCACGGATTGCATGGAGCACGGGGTGTGGTGCAAAAATAATGAATACTGTTATGCTGGAAATAAAAATAAATAAATAAATAAATTTAAAGAAAAAAAAAAAAGAAGTTCTTTAATAAAAAAATTAAGAACCAATAACAAATAAATATTGCCTTAATAGTAAATAGTGTATGCTTCCTTTTGAGTTCAGGACTGACACTAAGATGTCTATTGTCATCACTTGTATTTGGTTTCATAATGAATGTTACAGCCACGAAAATAGGAGAAAAAAAAATGAATAGAAAGTAAAGAATCAAGAATGAGGAAAGAAGAATGCCATTTTTTGTAGACAAGAGGTCAAGGAAGAAGTCTGGGATTGAAAAATATATGCAGGAAACCTCTTATGTGAATCTCATATTCCATGCCTTGGTCTTTATGAATATTTCATGGGTGTTCGTTCACTCTCTTATAATTCATTGTGTTGTACATTTTTTATTTATTTATTTTTATATGCATCATATTTATAATTTTTATTTTTTATATTAGAAAAAGAAATTAAATTATATTTACTGAGATTGACCTGAAGATGTCACTGCAGAAGCCTAATCAGAATGGCCTGTACCAGGCACCTCTTTAAGAATGGGTCTGTCTAGATCCATTCATCTGTTGATGGACATCTAGGTTCTTTCCATAGTTTGGCTATTGTGGACATTGCTGCTATAAACATTCGGGTGCATGTGTCCCTTTGGATCACTACGTTTGTATCCTTAGGGTAAATACCCAATAGTGCAATGCCATTTGCGACAAAATGGATGGAACTAGAGCGTATCATGCTTAGCAAAATAAGTCAAGCAGAGAAAGACAACTATCATATGATCTCCCTGATATGAGGAAGTGGTGATGCAACATGGGGGCTTAAGTGGGTAGGAGAAGAATCAATGAAACAAGATGGGATTGGGAGGGAGACAAACCATAAGTGACTCTTAATCTCACAAAACAAACTGAGGGTTGCTGGGGGGAGGGGGTTTGGGAGAAGGGGGTGGGATTATGGACATTGGGGAGGGTATGTGCTTTGGTGAGTGCTGTGAAGTGTGTAAACCTGGTGATTCACAGACCTGTACCCCTGGGGATAAAAATATATGTTTATAAAAAATAAAAAATTAAAAAAAAAAGTTCAAAATAAAAAAATAAAATAAAATTATAAATAAATAAATAAATGTATATATTACTAAAAAAAGATTCTGTGATACACAATCTATCATTACACTTCAAAGACCTAGATGGAAGGACACACTAAACCCAAAATGAACAGGCAGGCAGAAATAAAAGTTTGGAGCAGAAATAAATAAAAATAGAAACTAAAATGACAATGGAAAAGACCAATGAAATTAAGAGCTGTTTTTATTTTATTTTTTTTTTAATTTATTTTTTTTATTTCCAGCATAACAGTATTCATTATTTTTGCACCACACCCCGTGCTCCATGCAATCCATGCCCTCTATAATACCCACCACCTGGTACCCCAACCTCCCACCCCCCGTCCCTTCAAAACCCTCAGATTGTTTTTCAGAGTCCATAGTCTCTCATGGTTCACCTCCCCTTCCAATTTCCCCCAACTCCCTTCTCCACTCTAAGTCCCCATGTCCTCCATGCTATTTGTTATGCTCCACAAATAAGTGAAACCATATGATAATTGACTCTCTCTGCTTGACTTATTTCACTCAGCATAATCTCTTCCAGTCCCGTCCATGTTGCTACAAAAGTTGGGTATTCATCCTTTCTGATGGAGGCATAATACTCTATCCCCAGGGGTACAGGTCTGTGAATCACCAGGTTTACACACTTCACAGCACTCACCAAAGCACATACCCTCCCCAATGTCCATAATCCCACCCCCTTCTCCCAAACCCCCTCCCCCCAGCAACCCTCAGTTTGTTTTGTGAGATTAAAAGTCACTTATGGTTTGTCTCCCTCCCAATCCCATCTTGTTTCATTTATTCTTCTCCTACCCACTTAAGCCCCCATGTTGCATCACCACTTCCTCATATCAGGGAGATCATATGATAGTTGTCTTTCTCTGCTTGACTTATTTCGCTAAGCATGATACGCTCTAGTTCCATCCATGTTGTCGCAAATGGCAAGATTTCATTTCTTTTGATGGCTGCATAGTATTCCATTGTGTATATATACCACATCTTCTTGATCCATTCATCTGTTGATGGACATCTAGGTTCTTTCCATAGTTTGGCTATTGTGGACATTGCTGCTATAAACATTCGGGTGCATGTGCCCCTTTGGATCACTACGTTTGTATCCTTAGGGTAAATACCCAATAGTGCAATTGCTGGGTCATAGGGCAGTTCTATTTTCAACATTTTGAGGAACCTCCATGCTGTTTTCCAGAGTGGCTGCACCAGCTTGCATTCCCACCAACAGTGTAGGAGGGTTCCCCTTTCTCCGCATCCTCGCCAGCATCTGTCATTTCCTGACTTGTTGATTTTAGCCATTCTGACTGGTGTGAGGTGATATCTCATTGTGGTTTTGATTTGTATTTCCCTGATGCCGAGTGATATGGAGCACTTTTTCATGTGTCTGTTGGCCATCTGGATGTCTTCTTTGCAGAAATGTCTGTTCATGTCCTCTGCCCATTTCTTGATTGGATTATTTGTTCTTTGGGTGTTGAGTTTGCTAAGTTCTTTATAGATTCTGGACACTAGTCCTTTATCTGATATGTCGTTTGCAAATATCTTCTCCCATTCTGTCAGTTGTCTTTTGATTTTGTTAACTGTTTCCTTTGCTGTGCAAAAGCTTTTGATCTTGATGAAATCCCAATAGTTCATTTTTGCCCTTGCTTCCCTTGCTTTTTGCGTTGTTCCTAGGAAGATGTTGCTGCGGTTGAGGTCAAAGAGGTTGCTGCCTGTGTTCTCCTCAAGGATTTTGATGGATTCCTTTCGCACATTGAGGTCCTTCATCCATTTTGAGTCTATTTTTGTGTGTGGTGTAAGGAAATGGTCCAATTTCATTTTTCTGCATGTGGCTGTCCAATTTTCCCAGCACCATTTATTGAAGAGGCTGTCTTTTTGCCATTGGACATTCTTTCCTGCTTTGTCGAAGATTAGTTGACCATAGAGTTGAGGGTCTATTTCTGGGCTCTCTATTCTGTTCCATTGATCTATGTGTCTGTTTTTGTGCCAGTACCATGCTGTCTTGATGATGACAGCTTTGTAATAGAGCTTGAAGTCCGGAATTGTGATGCCACCAACGTTGGCTTTCCTTTTCAATATCCCTTTGGCTATTCGAGGTCTTTTCTGGTTCCATATAAATTTTAGCATTATTTGTTCCATTTCTTTGAAAAAGATGGATGGTACTTTGATAGGAATTGCATTAAATGTGTAGATTGCTTTAGGTAGCATAGACATTTTCACAATATTTATTCTTCCAATCCAGGAGCATGGAACATTTTTCCATTTCTTTGTGTCTTCCTCAATTTCTTTCATGAGTACTTTATAGTTTTCTGAGTATAGATTCTGTGTCTCTTTGGTTAGGTTTATTCCTAGGTATCTTATGGTTTTGGGTGCAATTGTAAATGGGATTGACTCCTTAATTTCTCTTTCTTCTGTCTTGCTGTTGGTGTAGAGAAATGCAACTGATTTCTGTGCATTGATTTTATATCCTGACACTTTACTGAATTCCTGTACAAGTTCTAGCAGTTTTGGAGTGGAGTCTTTTGGGTTTTCCACATATAGTATCATATCATCTGCGAAGAGTGATAATTTGACTTCTTCTTTGCCGATTTGGATGCCTTTAATTTCCTTTTGTTGTCTGATTGCTGAGGCTAGGACCTCTAGTACTATGTTGAATAGCAGTGGTGATAATGGACATCCCTGCCGTGTTCCTGACCTTAGCGGAAAAGCTTTCAGTTTTTCTCCATTGAGAATGATATTTGCGGTGGGTTTTTCATAGATGGCTTTGATGATATTGAGGTATGTGCCCTCTATCCCTACACTTTGAAGAGTTTTGATCAGGAAGGGATGCTGTACTTTGTCAAATGCTTTTTCAGCATCTATTGAGAGTATCATATGGTTCTTGTTCTTTCTTTTATTGATGTGTTGTATCACATTGACTGATTTGCGGATGTTGAACCAACCTTGCAGCCCTGGAATAAATCCCACTTGGTCATGGTGAATAATCTTTTTAATGTACTGTTGAATCCTATTGGCTAGTATTTTGTTGAGTATTTTCGCATCTGTGTTCATCAAGGATATCGGTCTATAGCTCTCTTTTTTGGTGGGATCCTTGTCTGGTTTTAGGATCAAGGTGATGCTGGCCTCATAAAATGAGTTTGGAAGTTTTCCTTCCATTTCTATTTTTTGGAACAGTTTCAGGAGAATAGGAATTAGTTCTTCTTTAAATGTTTGGTAGAATTCCCCCGGGAAGCCGTCTGGCCCTGGGCTTTTGTTTGTTTGGAGATTTTTAATGACTGTTTCAATCTCCTTACTGGTTATGGGTCTGTTCAGGCTTTCTATTTCTTCCTGGTTCAGTTGTGGTAGTTTATATGTTTCTAGGAATGCATCCATTTCTTCCAGATTGTCAAATTTATTGGCGTAGAGTTGCTCATAGTATGTTCTTATAATAGTTTGTATTTCTTTGGTGTTAGTTGTGATCTCACCTCTTTCATTCATGATTTTATTTATTTGGGTCCTTTCTCTTTTCTTTTTGATAAGTCGGGCCAGGGGTTTATCAATTTTATTAATTCTTTCAAAGAACCAGCTCCTAGTTTCGTTGATTTGTTCTATTGTTTTTTTGGTTTCTATTTCATTGATTTCTGCTCTGATCTTTATGATTTCTCTTCTCCTGCTGGGCTTAGGGTTTCTTTCTTGTTCTTTCTCCAGCTCCTTTAGGTGTAGGGTTAGGTTGTGTACCTGAGACCTTTCTTGTTTCTTGAGAAAGGCTTGTACCGCTATATATTTTCCTCTCAGGACTGCCTTTGTTGTGTCCCACAGATTTTGAACCGTTGTGTTTTCATTATCATTTGTTTCCATGATTTTTTTCAATTCTTCTTTAATTTCCCGGTTGACCCATTCATTCTTTAGAAGGATGCTGTTTAGTCTCCATGTATTTGGGTTCTTTCCAAACTTCCTTTTGTGGTTGAGTTCTAGCTTTAGAGCATTGTGGTCTGAAAATATGCAGGGAATGATCCCAATCTTTTGATACCGGTTGAGTCCTGATTTAGGACCGAGGATGTGATCTATTCTGGAGAATGTTCCATGTGCACTAGAGAAGAATGTGTATTCTGTTGCTTTGGGATGAAATATTCTGAATATATCTGTGATGTCCATCTGGTCCAGTGTGTCGTTTAAGGCCTTTATTTCCTTGCTGATCTTTTGCTTGGATGATCTGTCCATTTCAGTGAGGGGAGTGTTAAAGTCCCCTACTATTATTGTATTATTGTTGATGTGTTTCTTTGATTTTGTTATTAATTGGTTTATATAGTTGGCTGCTCCCACGTTGGGGGCATAGATATTTAAAATTGTTAAATCTTCTTGTTGGACAGACCCTTTGAGTATGATATAGTGTCCTTCCTCATCTCTTATTATAGTCTTTGGCTTAAAATCTAATTGATCTGATATAAGGATTGCCACTCCTGCTTTCTTCTGATGTCCATTAGCATGGTAAATTCTTTTCCACCCCCTCACTTTTAAATCTGGAGGTGTCTTCGGGCTTAAAATGAGTTTCTTGGAGGCAACATATAGATGGGTTTTGTTTTTTTATCCATTCTGATACCCTGTGTCTTTTGACAGGGGCATTTAGCCCATTAACATTCAGGGTAACTATTGAGAGATATGAATTTAGTGCCATTGTATTGCCTGTAAGTTGACTGTTACTGTACATGGTCTCTGTTCCTTTCTGATCTACCACTTGTAGGCTCTCTCTTTGCTTAGAGGACCCCTTTCAAGATTTCCTGTAGAGCTGGTTTGGTATTTGCAAATTCTTTCAGTTTTTGTTTGTCCTGGAAGCTTTTAATCTCTCCTTCTATTTTCAATGATAGCCTAGCTGGATATAGTATTCTTGGCTGCATGTTTTTCTCATTTAGTGCTCTGAAAATATCATGCCAGCTCTTTCTGGCCTGCCAGGTCTCTGTGGATAAGTCAGCTGCCAATCTAATATTTTTACCATTGTATGTTACAGACTTCTTTTCCCGGGCTGCTTTCAGGATTTTCTCTTTGTCACTGAGACTTGTAAATTTTACTATTAGGTGACGGGGTGTGGGCCTATTCCTATTGATTTTGAGGGGCGTTCTCTGAACCTCCTGAATTTTGATGCTCGTTCCCTTTGCCATATTGGGGAAATTCTCCCCAATAATTCTCTCCAGTATACCTTCTGCTCCCCTCTCTCTTTCTTCTTCTTCTGGAATCCCAATTATTCTAATGTTGTTTCGTCTTATGGTGTCACTTATCTCTCGAATTCTCCCCTCGTGGTCCAGTAGCTGTTTGTCCCTCTTTTGCTCAGCTTCTTTATTCTCTGTCATTTGGTCTTCTATATCACTAATTCTTTCTTCTGCCTCATTTATCCTAGCAGTAAGAGCCTCCATTTTTGATTGCACTTCATTAATAGCTTTTTTTATTTCAACTTGGTTAGATTTTAGTTCTTTTATTTCTCCAGAAAGGGCTTTTATATCTCTCGAGAGTGTTTCTCTAATATCTTCCATGCCTTTTTCGAGCCCGGCTAGAACCTTGAGAATTGTCATTCTGAACTCTAGATCTGACATATTACCAATGTCTGTATTGATTAGGTCCCTAGCCTTCGGTACTGCCTCTTGTTCTTTTTTTTGTGTTGAATTTTTCCGTCTTGTCATTTTGTCCAGATAAGAGTATATGAAGGGGCAAGTAAAATACTAATAGGGTGGCAACAACCCCAGGAAAAAATGCTTTAACCAAATTAGAAGAGATCCAAAATCGTGAGGGGGGAAAAAGGGGATAAAAAGAGGTTCAAAAAGGAAGAAAGAAAAAAAAAGAAAAAAAAAAAAAAGGAAAACACCTAAGAAAAATGTAAAAAAGAAAAAATGTATATATTAGATAAACTAGTAAAAAATCGTTAAAAAAAGAAAAATGTAACAGTTAAAAAAAAAAAATATTTACCCGAAGGCGAGAAAAAAAAAAAATGAAAAAGAAATAAATTAAATTAACTGCAAGACTAAAAAAAAATCACAGGGAAAAAGCCATGAGTTCCGTGCTTGGCTTTCTCCTCCTCTGGAATTCTGTTGCTCTCCTTGGTATTGAAACCACACTCCTTGGTAGGTGAACTTGGTCTCGGCTGGATTTCTTGTTGATCTTCTTGGGGAGGGGCCTGGTGTAGTGATTCTCAAGTGTCTTTCCCCAGGCGGAATTACACCGCCCTTACCGGGGCCGGGGTGAGTAATCCGCTCGGGTTTGCTTTCAGGAGCTTTTGTTCCCTGAGCGCTTTCCGTAGAGTTCCGGAGGACGGGAATACAAATGGCGGCCTCCTGGTCTACGGCCTGGAGGAGCCGAGAGCCCAGGGCCGCACTCCTCAGTGCGCCCTCAGAGAACAGCGCCCAGTTACTCCCGTCTGCCTGACCTCCGGCCGCACTCCGAGCTCTCCGAGCCTGGGACCAGTTCAAGGTAACACCGAGCTGTGAGCTTACTGTCGGCTCTGTCTCTGTAGCCGGCTTTCCCGTTCCAATACCCGCAAGCTCTGCGACACTCAGACACCCCTGATCCTTCTGTGACCCTGCGGGACCTGAGGCCACGCTGAACCCGCGTGGGCTTCGCCCCGGTTTAGCCTCTGGAGCGATGTCCCTCAGCGGAACAGACTTTTAAAAGTCCTGATTTTGTGCACCGTTGCTCCGCCGCTTGCCGGGAGCCGGCCCCTCCCCCCGGGGTCTATCTTCCCGTCGCTTTGGATTCACTTCTCCGCCGGTCCTACCTTTCAGAAAGTGGTTGTTTTTCTGTTTCCAGAATTGCTGTTCTTCTTCTCTTCGATCTGCCGATGGATTTTCAGGTGTTTGCAATCTTTAGATAAGCTATCTAGCTGATCTCCGGCTAGCTGAAGCAGTCTCAGCCTGCTACTTCTCCGCCATCTTGACTCCTCCCCCAAGAGCTGTTTTTAAACACATAAAAAGTTGACGGGTTTTAGCTAGATTAACCATGAAAAGAGGAGAGAGGACTAAAAACATATAAAAACAAAAAGGGGACATTACACTTGAATTCATGGAAACACAAAGGATCATAGAAGATAACTACTTAAGAGTGATTATAAGCCAGGAAATTGGATAACCAAAAATAAATGAATAAATTCCTAGAAACTTGTAACTTATCTAAACTGAATCAGGAAGAAATAGAAAATCTAACAGAACAATTGCTAGTAAGGAGGTTGGTCTTTTTCAACTTGATGAGAACAATTCTGAAAAAGCCATAGCTTAGGTCCACTTCTAAATAGCAGCATGGGAAGTTCCATGGCCCAGTTCCCAATACAGCAGCACACATGGTGACAATGTTGTGTTAAAAAACATGACTTAATAATCTTTGGGAAGGCAGGGAGGAGTCAAGATGGCAGAGAAGTAGCAGGCTGAGATGACATCAGGTAGGAGGAGATCAGCAAGATAGCTTATCAATCCGTTGTGAACACCTACAAATCCAACAAGAGATTGAAGAGAAGAAGAACAACAATTCTAGAAACAGAAAGTTGACCACTTTCTTAATGACCAGTGAAGAAGTGAATCCAAGGCAATTGGAAGAAAGACCATGGCGGGAGGGGCTGGCTCCAGGAAAGCGGTGGAGCAATGGAGCATAAAATCAGGACTTTTAAAAGTCTGCTCCACTGAGGGACATCACTCCAGAGGCTAACCCAGGGTGAAGGCCACGTGGGGAGAGCATGGCCTCAGGTCCTGTGGGGTCACAGAAGGATCAGGGGTATCTGAGTGTTGCAGAGCTCACCGGTATTAGAGTGTGGAAGCTGGCTACAAAGACAGAGCCAAGGAACAAGCTCTCAACTTGGGGCTACCTTGAACTGTAATCTGCAGCACACACCACTTCTCTGTTAGTAGGATCCCCACAAGATTCAGGGGACCCCCCTGGAAGAGCTCAGGGATCTGTGGGGTTTGGAGACTTCAGGCAGAGCTGTGTGTCAGAGACAGAAATGCTTGGTCAAAGGCTGGGTGAGCTCGAAGCACAGCTGGAGGCCAGGGAGATGGGAGTGACTGAGGGCTTTTCTCCAAGCAGGGGCCAGAGGCCGGAGAGATAGGAGTGATTGAGCACTTTTCTCCAAGGGCGCACTGAGGAGTGGGTCCCCAAGCTCTCAGCTCTTCTGGGCCAGAGATTGGGAGGCTGCCATTCTCATTCCGTACTCTGGAGCTCTACGCAAAGTGTTCAGGGAACAAAAGCTCCCCAAAGTGACCCGAGCGGATTGCTTAGCCCAGCCCCTGAAGGGTAGTGCAATTCTGCCTCTGGCAAAGACACTTTAGAATCACTACAAGAGGCCCCTCCCCCAGAAGATCAACAAGAAATCCAGCCAAGACCAAGTTCACTTACCAAGGGGAACAGCAGAATTCCGGAGGAGGAAAAAGCAAACCAGGGAATTCATGGCTTTCTCCCCATGATTCTTTAGTCTTGCAAAGTTAATTAATTTATTTAATTTTGTTTTTTTTCTTTTGCTAATTTTTTTAACTTTTACCCTCTCCTCTTTTAAAGTTTTATTTTCTTTTAACGATTTTTAACTAGTTTATTTTAACAATATCTTTCATTAAAAAATTATCTTTTTTGAACCTTCATGAGTATAGTCATATTTTATCCTCCATTGTATTTAACTTTATTTTTTGTATACACATAGGGTTCTTTCTTCTAAAAAAAATTGAGGTACAACTTCTTCTAATAAATGAAAATACACCCTAAATTGACCACTGGATTTGTTCCAATCTCCAGCCTGAGAAAATTCTCTCCACTTTCTTTTTCTACATTCTTCCAACCAACTTATCTTATCAACTCCTTTTTTAGAAATTAAAAAAAAATCTCTTTTCATCTTTATAGTCATATTCCATCCCTTCATTGTGTTTACCCCTATAAATGTTTTCCATTCCATAAAATTTTGGGAGGTAGTTTCTTCTAAGAGACCAAAATACTCCCCAAATTAAGTAGGTGACCCTGTTCCAGTCACTAGTCTAATATATATATATTTTTTTTTCCTTCTTATATTTTTTCTTTATTTGTTTTCATTTTTTTTCTTCTGAACTTCCCTTTCTCTCCCATCATGATTTCAGTTCTCTTCTGATTTGGTTAAAGCACATTTTCCTGGGGTCTTTGCCACCCTTTCAGTATTTTATTTGCTCCTTCATATATTCTTATCTGGACAAAATGACAAGGCAGGAAAAACTCACCACAAAAAAAAGAACAAGAGGCAGTACCTAAGGCTAGGTACCAAATCAATACAGACATTGGTAATATATCAGATCTAGAGTTTACAATGATGATTCTCAAGGTTCTAGCTGTGTTCGAAAAAGGTAGGGAAGACATTAGAGAAACAATGTCCAGAGAAATAAAAAACCCTCTCTGGAGAAATAAAAGAACTAAAGTCTAACCAAGTTGAAATAAAAAAAGCTATTAATGAGGTGCAATAAAAAATGGAGGCTTTTACTGCTAGGATAAATGAGGTAGAAGAAAGAATTAGTGATATAGAAGACCAAATGACATAAAATAAAGAAGCTGAGCAAAAGAGGGACAAACAACTGCTGGACAATGCGGAAAGAATTCGAGAGATAAGTGATACCATAAAATGAAACAACATTAAAATAATTGGGATTCCAGAAGGAGAATGAGAGAGGGGAGCAGAAAGTATACGGAGAGAATTATTGTAGAGATTTTCCCTAACATGGCAAAGGGAACAAGCATCAAAATTCAGGAGGTGCAGAGAACCCCCCTCAAAATCAATAAGAATAGGTCCTCAACCCATCATCTCATAGTAAAATTTCCAATTCTTAGTGACAAAGAGGAAATCCTGAAAGTAGCCTGGGAAAATAAGTCTGTAATATGCATTGGTAAAAATATTAGATTGGCAGCAGACTTATCCACAGAGACATGGCAGGCCATAAAGAATTGACAGGATATATTCAGAGCACTAAATGAGAAAAACATGCATCTAAGTATACTATATCCAGCTAGGCTATCATTGAACATAGAAGGAGAGATAAAAATCTTCCAGGACAAAAACTAAAAGAATTTGCAAACACCAAACCTGCTCTACAGGAAATATTGAAAGGGGTCCTCTAAGCAAAGAGAGACCCTAAAAGTGGTAGATCAGAAAGGAAGAGAGACAATATACAGTAACAGTTATGTTATAGACAATACTATGGTACTAAATTTATATCTCTCAATAGTACACTGAATGTAAATGGGCTAAATGCCCCAAAGACACAGTGTATCAGAACGGATTAAAAAAAAAACAAACAAAACAAACAAACAAAAACCCATCAATATGCAGCTTACAAGAAACACATTTTAGACCCAAACACCTCCAGATTTAAAGTCAGGGCATGGAAAACAACTTACCATGCTAATGGACACCAAAAGGAAGCCTGGGTGGCAATCCTTATATCTGATCAATTAGATTTTAAGCCAAAGACTATAATAAGAGATGAGGAAGGACACTATATCATACTCAAAGGGTCTGTCCAACAAGATGATCTAACAATTTTAAATATCTATGCCCCGAACATGGGAGCAAACAACTATATAAACAAATTAATAACAAAATCAAAGAAACACATGGATAATAATACAATAATAGTAGGGGACTTTAACAATTTCCTCACTGAAATGGAAAGATCATCCAAGCAAAATATCTACAAGGAAATAAAGGCCTTAAATGACACACTGAACCAGATGGATATCACAGATATATTCAGAACATTCCATCCCCAAGCAACAGAGTACACATTCTTCTCTAGTGCACATGGAATATTCTCCAGAATAGTCACATCCTGGGTCATAAATCAGGTCTCAACCACTATCAAAAGATTGGGATCATTTCCTGCATATTTTCATACCACAATTCTCTGAACTAGAACTTAATCATAAGAGGCAATTTGGAAAGAACCCAAACACATGGAGACTAAATAGCATCCTTCTGAAGAATAATGGGTCAAACACGAAATTAAAGATTTATTCAAGAAATTCATGGAAACAAATGATAATGAAAACACAATGGTTCAAAATCTGTGGGACACAGCAAAGGTAGTCCTGAGAGGACAGTATATAGCAATACAAGCCTTTCTCAAGAAACAAGAAAGGTCTCAAATACACAGCCAAACCCTACACCTAAAAGAGCTGGAAAAGAACAACAAAGAAAGCCTAAACCCAGCAGGAGAAGAGAAATCGTAAAGATCAGAGCAGAAATCAATGAAATAGAAACCAAAACAACAATAGAACAAATCAACAAAATTAGGAGCTGGTTCTTTGAAAGAATTAATAAGATTGATAAAGCCCTGGCCAGACTTACCAAAATGAAAGAGAAAGGACCCAAATAAATAAAATCATGAATGAAAGAGAAGAGATCCAACCAACACCAAAGAAATACAATTATAAGAACATATTATGAGCAACTATATGCCATCAAATTTGACAATCTGGAAAAAATGGATGCATTCCTAGAGACATATAAACTACCACAACTGAACCAGGAAGAAATAGAAAACCTGAACAGAGACATAACCAGTAAGGAGATCAAATCAGTCTTCAAAAATCTTTGAAAAAACAAGAGCCCAAGGCCAGAGGGCTTCCCAGGGGAATTCTACCAAACATCTAAAGAAGAATTAATTCCTATTCTCCTTAACCTGTTCCAAAAAGTAGAAATGGAAGGAAAACTTCCAAAGTCATTTTATGAGGCCAGCATCACCTTGATCCCAAAACCAGACAAGGATCCAATTAAAAAAGAGAATTGCAGACCAACATCCTTGATGAACACAAATGGGAAAATTCTCAACTGAATACTAGCCAATAGGATCCAACAGTACATTAAATGGATTATTCATCACGAACAAGTGAGATTTAATCCAGGGCTGAAAAGTTGATTCAACATTTGCAAATCAATCAATGTGATACACTACATTAATAAAAGAAAGAACAAGAACCATATGATCCTCTCAATAGATGCTGAAAAAACATTTGACAAAGTACAACATCCTTTCCTGATCAAAACTCTTCAAAGTGTAGGGTTAGAGGGTATATACCTCAATATCATCAAAGCCATCTGTGAAAAACCCACTGCAAATATCATTCTCAATGGAGAAAAAGTGAGAGCTTTCCCCCTAAGGTTAGGAACATGCCAGCAATGTCCATTATCACCACTGCTATTCAACATATTACTAGAAGTCCTAGCATTAGCAATCAGACAACAAAAAGTAATTAAGTGCATCCAAATCGGGAAGAAGAAGTCAACTATCACTCTTTGCAGGTGATATGATACTATATGTGGACAGCCCAAAAGACTCCACTCCAAATCTGCTAGAACTTGTACAGGAATTCAGTAAAGTGTCAGGATATAAAATTAATGCACATATTTCAGTTGCATTTCTTTACACCAACAACACAACAGAAGAAAGAGAAATTAAGGACTCAATCCCATTTACTATTACACCCAAAACCATAAAATACTTAGGTTTTTAAACCTCACCAAAGAGGCAAAGAATCTCTACTCAGATAACTATAAAGCCCTCATGAAAGAAATTGAGGAAGATACAAAGAAATGGAGAAATGTTCCATGCTTCTGGATTGGAAGAACAAATATTGTGAAAATGTCTATGCTACCTAAAGCAATCTGCACATTTAATGCAATCCCTATCAAAATCCCATCCTTTTTTTTTTTTCCAAAGAAATGGAACAAATAATCCTAAAATTTATATGGAACCAGAAAAGACCTCCAATAGCCAGAGGAATATTGAAAAAGAAAGCCAAAGTTGGTGGCATCAAAATTCCATACTTCAATCTCCATTACAAAGATGCCATCATCAAGACAGTATGGTACTGGCATAAAAACAGACACATAGATCAATGGAATGGAATAGAGAGCCCAGAAATAGACCCTCAGCTCTATGGTCAACTAATCTTCAACAAAGCAGGAAAGAATGTCCAATGGAAAGAAGAAGGTCTCTTCAACAAATGGTGTTGGGAAAATTGAACAGCCACATGAAGAAAAATGAAACTGGACCATTTCATTACACCACACCTGAAAACAGACTCAAAATGGATGAAGGACTTCATTGTGAGAAAGGAATCCATCAAAATCCTTGAGGAGAACACAGGCAACAACCTCTTCGAACTCAGTCGATGCAACTTCTTCCTAGGACCATCACCAAAGGAAAGGAAAGCAAGGACAAAAATGAACTATTGGGACTTCATCAAGATCAAAAGCTTTTGCACAACAAAGGAAACAGTTAACAAAACCAAAACACAAGTGACAGAATGGCAGAAGATATTTGCAAATGAGATATCAGATAAGGGGTTCCTATCCAAAATCTATAAAGAGCTTAGCAAACTCAACACCCAAAGAACAAATAATCCAATCAAGAAATGAGCAGAGGACATGAACAGACATTTCTGCAAACAAGACATCCATCCAGATGGCCAACAGACACATGAAAAAGTGCTCCACATCACTCGGCATCAGGGAAATACAAATGAAAACCACAATAGATACCACCTCAAACCAATCAGTCTCATAAAATTAAGAAGTCAAGAAATGACTGATGCTGGCAACGATATGGAGAAAGGGGAACCCTCCTACACTGTTGATGGGAATGCAAGCTGCTGCAACCGCTCTGGAAAACAGTGTGGAGTTTCCTCAAAGAGTTGAAAATAGAGCTACCCTATGACCTAGCAATTGCACTACTGGGTATTTACCCTAAAGATACAAACGTAGTGATCCAAAGGGGGACGTGCACCCAAATGTTTATAGCAGCAATGTCCACAATAGCCAAACTATGGAAAGAACCTAGATGTCCATCAACAGATGAATGGATAAAGAAGATTGTGTGTGTGTGTGTGTGTGTGTGTGTGTGTGTGTGTGTGTGTAATGGAATACTATGCAGCCATCAAAATAAATGAAATCTTGCCATTTGAGACCACATGGATGGAACTATATTGTATTATGCTGAGCTGATCGAAATAAGTCAATCAGAGAAAAACAATTATCTTGTGATCTCCCTGATATGAGGAAGTTGAGAGGCAACATGGGGGTTTTGGGGTTAGAAAAGGAATAAATGAAACAAGATGGGTTTGGGAAGGAGACGAACCAAGAGACACTTAATCTCACAAAACAAACTGAGGGTTGCTGTGGGGAGGGAGTTAGGGAGAAGGTGGTGGGGTTATGGACATGGGGGAAGGTATGTGCTATGGTGAGTGCTGTGAAGTGTGTAAACCTGGTGATTCACAGACCTGTAGCCCTGGGGCTAATAATACATTATGAGTCAATAAAAAATTAAAAATTAAAGAAAATATGCAGATCTGAAAAAATTTTATATGTTACTCATATAATTTTTCACTAGAAAATCCTATCAAGATATATGGGAACATCCCAAATATGTTTCCATAATTCTATCTGTATTGCATGGTTTCTTTTTGGAAAATAATTGCTTTCTACTTAAATATGACAATTATATCAAAGGACAAAATAAAAATGTTAATGACTTTTGAAGCAGCAAATTTAGAACACTTGTCATTTATTAGCAGAAAAGTATATAACTCCTCCTAAAATTAACAAATTTTTAAGTATTAACATAAAGATGAAGAGGACAAGAAATAAAAAGTATTTCTGAGGATGTAGAGAAGGGGGATCTGTTGTGCACTTTTTTTAGATTCTACATTTTAGTGAGAAACAGGATTTGTCTTTCTCTGTTTAACATATTTCACTTAGCATAATGCCCTCAAGGTCCATCTATGTTGCCAAAAATAGCAGGATTTTCTTCTTTTTTATGGCTGAATATTTCATTGTATGTCTATATCTATGTGTCTGTGCATATTTATGTGTATATACTTACATATACATACCCACACACATATTTTCTTCATTTGTTGATGAACACTTAGGTTGTTTTCATGTTTGGCTATTGTGAGTAATGCTGCAATAAATATGGGGATGAAGGTACATTTTCAAAATAGTTCATTTTCTTTGGATATATACCCAGATAGGGATTGCTGGATTAGATGGTAGTTCTATTTTTTTAATTTTTTGAGAAACTTTTATAGTGTTTTCCACAGTTGCTATACCAATTTACACTCTCACAAATAGTGTTTCAAGTTTCCTTTTCTTCACATCCTCACCAATGCTTCTTTCTTGTCCTTTGAAATAATCATTCTGATAGGTGTGAGGTGATATCTAATTGTGATTTTGATTTGCTTTTCCCAGATGATGAATAATGGTGAGCAACTTTCCACAGGCTTGTTGGCCATTTGTATGTTTCCTTTGGAAAAAAGTCTATTCAGGACCTCTGCTCATTTTCAATCAGATTATTATTAGTAGTATTTTGCTAATAAGTTAAAGGAGTTCCTTATGTATTTTAGATACTAACTTCTTTTCAGATATATGGCTTGCAAATATTTTTCTTTTCTTCCATGGTTTCCCTTTTCATTTTGCTGATCGTTTCTTTTGGTGTACAGAAGCTTTTTAGTTTGAAGTAATGGTTTTTTTTTTTCTACTTTTATTATTTGTGCTTTTTGGCAATACATCCAAAATATCATTGGCAAAGGCACTACCAAGAATCATTTTCCTATGTTTTTTTTCTAGGAGCTTAATGATTTCAGGTCTTACATGTGTACATCTTAAATCCATCTGGAGTCAATTTTTGAAGTTGTGTAAGGTAAAGATTAAATTTTAGTATTTTGCATGGGAATATCCAGTTTCCCTAACATTATTTGCTGAAAAGATCTTGGATTTTTTTTCAAATATTGACTGTTTGTGTGTGGTTTTATATCTGGGCTTTCAAATCTGTTTCATTGATTTATGTAACCATTTTTATACCAGGGTTCCATACTGTTTAGATTATTATAGATTCTTAGTTTATAATCAAGAAGTATGATGCTTCTAATTTTATTCTTCTTTCACAAGATTACTTTTGCTTTTGGATTCTTTTGTGGTTGCATAAAAACTTTAGGATTTTTTCTTTTTATGAACATTGCCACTGGAGGTTTTATAAGAATTGCATTGTATCTACATATGACTTTGGGTAGCATGGACATATTAACAATATTAATTCTTCCATTCCAAAAACATGAGCTATTGTTCCACTTATCCACATATTTTCCAGTTTCTTTCATCAATGCCTTATAGTTTTCGGTGTACAAATTTTTCACCTCCTTGGTTCAATTTATCCCTTAGTATTTTGTTGGTGTTCAAAGATATTGATAAATGGTATTATTTTATTTCTTTTTCAGCTATTTTGTCGTAAGTGAACAGAAATGCAACTGATATTTGTATGTTGATTTTTATTATCATGCAATTTTAGTTACTTTGTTCATTACTTCTAACTGTTTTGGTGGTGTTCTTAGAGTTTTCTACATATAAGATTATGCTGTCTGCAAACAAGGACAATTTTATCTCCTCCTTTCCTCTCTGAATCCCTTTTATTTATGTTATTCTTTTAACCTAATTACTATGGCAAGGATTTCTAGTACTGTGTTGAATAGAAGGGATTAGGGTGGCACCTTTGTGTTCTTCCTGATTTTTGAGGGTAAATTTCAGCTCTTCACTGTTGCACAGGATGTTAGCTGTGAGCCTGTTGTATATGGTTTTTATTATGTCGAGACAATACTTCTAATTCAAAGTGTTGAGAGCTGTTGTCGTGAAAGGATATCGAATTTTGTCAAATGCATTTTCTGCATCTATTGAAAGATCATATGATCTTTATCTTTCATTCTATTAATCTGGTAATATCACATTGATTTGTGGATGTTGAACCATACTTGGATCCAAGGGAGAAAGCCCACTGGATCATGGTGTATATGATCCTTTTAATGGATCCTGTTGAATTAGTTTGCTGGAATTTTGCTTAAGTATTTATCGGGATATCATCTTGTAGTTTTGTTTTCTTCTAGTGTTCTTATCTGATTTTGGTATTAAGGTAATACTGGCTTTAAAAAAACTTGAGTTTGAACATATTTCTTCCTTTTTTGGAAGAGTTTCAGGACTGACATTAACTCTTCATTAAATGTTTGGTAGACTTCCCCAGTGAAACCACCTATTCCTGAGCTTTTCTTTGTTGGGAGGTTTTCGATTACTAATTCAATTTTCTTACTTTCTTATTGGCCGGTTCATGTTTTCTATTTCTTAATGGTTCAGGCTTGGTAGATGGTATGTTTCTAGAAATTTATCCATTGGTTTATTTTATCCAACTTGATTCCTTATCATTGTTCCTCATGCCTTCTTATAATCCTTTATATATTTGTAGTGTCAGTCATATTGTCTCCTTTTTCTTTTTTTTTTTTTTTGAAGATTTTATTTATTTATTTGACAGAGATAACAAGTAGGCAGAGAGGCAGGCAGAGAGAGAGAGAGAGAGAGGAAGAAGCAGGCTCCCCGCTGAGCAGAGAGCCCGATTCCGGACTTGATCCCAGGACCCTGAGATCATGACCTGAGCCGAAGGCAGAGGCTCTAACACACTGAGCCACCGAGCCACCCAGGCACCTCATATCTCCTCTTTCATTTAAAACTTTATTTAAGTCCTTTTTCTTTTTCTTGGTTAATAGAGCTAAAGATTTTTTGCTTGTTTGCTTACCATTCAAAAGACAAACTTATTTTTACTGGCCTTTTCTATTGTATTTCTGGTGTCCTTATTTATTTCTGCTCTAATCCTTATTATTTCCTTCCTTTTCCTAACTTTGGGATTAATTTTTCTTCTTTTTCTAATTATTTGAGATTTTTTTTTAAAGATTTTATTTATTTACTTGAGAGAGAGACAGTGAGAGAGAGCATTAACGAGGAGAAGTTCAGAGAGAGAAGCAGACTCCCCATGGAGCTGGAAGCCCGATGCGGGACTCGATCCCGGGACTCCAGGATCATGACCTGAGCCGAAGGCAGTCATCCAACCAACTGAGCCACCCAGGCGTCCCTAATTATTTGAGATTTAAGATGAGGTAGTTTATTTGAGATATTCCTTTTTTAATTACACATTGCTCACTCTAAACTTTCACCTAAGAATCATTTTTGCATTATCTTGTATGTTTTAACATGTTGTGGTTTTGTTGTCTAAAAAAGCTTTCTGATTTCGCTTTCATTTCTGCTTTGAGTTCAGTAGTGCATTGCTTAATTTCCACATATTTGTGGATTTTCCAGTTTTATTAATATTACTAATTTTCAGCTTCTTATCATTGTGGTTGGAAAAGATACTCAATATGATTCTGCAATTCTTTTTTTTTAATGATTCTAATATTCATAAAATTGCTAAGGCTTACTTTGTGGCCCAACTTATGATCTATCCTACAGAACGTTCGATGTGGCTTGAGAAGTGGGTATATTCTGGTGTTATGAAATAGAATGTCCTGAATAAAGCTCTTACATTCATTTTCTCTATCGTGTTATTCAGTTCTGCTATTTACTAATTGATTATTGGTCTGGATGATCTATCCAGTGCTGAATGTGAAGTATTGAAGTTCCCTTCTATTTTGTAATGGCTGCCTGTTTCTCTCTTCATTTCTGTTAATATTTGTGTTATATATTCATGTCCTCCAATGTTGGGTGGGTATACGTTTAGAACTGTTGTATCCTCCTGATGAATTGACACATTTATCATTACATAGTGACTTCTTTGTCTTCTCTTATTGATGTTGACAGAAATTCTGTTCTATCTGATATCACTGTAGTCATTTTGGTTATCATTCTTATGATTCTAAGTGTATTTTTAAAGGTAAAATGAATTTCTTATTGGTAGCATATTGTTGGATCTTGTTTTTTGTTTCTACTTTTATTCATTCAGCCACTCTGTCTTTTAATTCTAAAATTTAGTCCATTTACATTTAAAGTAATTATTGATAAGTAATGACTTACTATTGCCATTTTGTTAATTGCTTTCTCATTTTTTAGTGCCTTTGACCCTTTCTTCCTCCCTTGTTGTCTTCCTATGTGATTTATTTTTTATAGTCATATGCTTTGTTTCCTTTTTATCTTTTATGTATCTACTGTAGGTGTTTGTTGTTGTTATCATGAAGATTAAATAAAACATTTTGTAGATCTAACAGTCTATTTTAAATGATAAAACTTCCCTTCAGATGCATATGAGAGTATACTTTGGTTTCTGTTCCCACATCTTATGTTATTGTCACACTTTACATCTATTTCTATAATGCATCCATTTTTTAAAATTTTATTTTATTTTTTCAGTGTTCCAAGATTTATTGTTTATGCACCACACCCAGTGCTCCATGCAATACATGCCCTCCTTAATACCCACTGTGTAGATCCCACTACACTCCAAGAGGGCTCCTGACAGGTGACTGCATAGGTTCCTGGGTGGGTCCTGGACCATGGCTGAGAGGGGCTGGAAATGACCAAACCACAGGACTTGTTATCTGTTCTACAGCCAAGATTGAGATCTTCAGATATGACTCTAGATGCATGGACAGGCATATCTCATGCTAGTTTCTGGGAAGACTGGGCTGCTCTCTGACCATGGTTGAGGAGGCTAGATTTTAGTATAGGTACTTACAGTATCTCTGGAAGTACAGATGGAAAGATCTTCAGCTGGACCCTGTGCTACTATGACTTCTCACAGATTGTAGCTAGAAAGGGATCTCTTGCAATTCCTGGGTGCAGACACACTGTCTGCTGCTTCTTCCCTGGGCAAGCAATTCTGCTGATAGATTGAACTATGAGGGCTGAAGCTGAGTAAGCTCCCTTTAAGATCTCTGAAGGCTCAACTGTGAGCATCTCCTATCTTGTCCCTGTGCCAAAAGAAATGCTTATGAATTATGACTGGGAGATCAAAGCCAAGTATAGGGCATTTTAGCATCTTCAGGGCTGTAGACAGGTGTTTCTCCCATTGGAACTCTGGACTCTCAGGACTTTTGGAAGACTGTGACTAGAAGCATGCAGGAGATGTTTAGGGCCCTTTCACAACCTCTAAAGTTGTAGACAAGAGTGTCTCCTTTTGGGAGTCTCTGCCAACAGAAATGTTAACAGAGTACAACAGGGTGGACTGGAACTCAGTTCCAGAATCAATAGTCATATCAAACCTGGTGAGCTTATCTCTAGTGGCCTTTGGATCACAACTGAGAGGAGCTGGAAACTTTTCATGGACGACTTCAGGGTCCATAGCAGGGACAGAGGTTTGTGTGCCTATATCCTGATGCACAGGTGATTGTGACAACTCCTGGGTCCTTTTGGTGTATGGTGCTGGTAACAGAACTAAAGCTAAACAAAGCTGTATCAAGTCTTCAGAAGTGAAACTACTTCTGCGTCTGTAGCTGGGATCAGAGTTAGTGAGTTAACTTTCTTGGTACAAGACTGCTTTCTCAAAGCAGTTCTCCTAGGTTGTAGAATGCACCACGGTTTCACAGTCTTACCTGGATCTGAAGGCACTCTAGTCTGTGAATGGATGTGAAATTGTCATTGAGCAAGAGTTGTCTTATTCAGCCATTTTGATGATGTCCCATGGCAAATTTTTTAAGAGTGAAATTAATGAGATTGGGGAGTTTAAATAAGGCAGCCAAGAGAATAGGAAAAATCAGGAAAAAAATCAGCTTTTTTAAAAACATTTTTTACAGCTTTATTGAAGTATAGTGTATATGCGGTAAGATCTATTTAAGAGTATTATTTGATAAATTTTAGAAATGGCATGCAGTTGTGACACTACCATCATCGAATTTTAGGACACTTTCATTACCTAAATGTTTTTGAATACCTCTTTGCAGTCAGTTTCTGCCTCCAGAAATTGGCAGGCCCCAGCCAATTACTAATCTGGCATCAATCACTAGCATTAAATAGATTAATTAATCTTAGAAATTTTCACAACAAATATCTACAGTCAATGATATTATTCTACTCACCCCAACTTACAAATGAGGAAACAAAGGTGCAGAGAGTTTGTGACTGAGGATTCTACAGCTAGTAAGTGGCAAAGCCAAACTTCAAAAAACCCAGGGTTCTAAATTTAGAGTTTATGCACTTCACTACTCTATTGTGATATCATTAATAATTGAGGGGTTCCTGGGTGGCTCAGTCAGTTAAATGTCTACCTTTGGCTCAGGTCATGATCCCAGGGTTCTGGGATCAAGCCCCACATCAGACTCCTTGCTCAGTGGGAGCCTGCTTCTCCCTCTCCGTCTGCCCCTTCCCCTTCTCCTGCCCTCTGTCTCTCTTTAAAACAATAAAGATAAAAAAGAAATAACTGAGTATACTGCTGACCCAAATCAGGCCACTATCCAATTTCTTATATATGAATAGTTCCTGGAGATTTTAGGGGTAATTGGAAATACAGTTGGTCCCTGAACAACATGGATTTTAACTCATGTGGGTCCAATTATATGTGAAATTTTTTTTTATGTAACTCAGTACAGCAATGTAAATATATTTTCTCTTTCTTATGATTGTTACATAACATTTTCCTTTCTCTAACTTACTTTTTGTAAGTATACAGTATATAATATATACAACATACAAAATATGTGTTAACTGTTTATGTTATCAGTATGCTTTTCAATTAACAGCAGATTATTAGTAGTTACATTTTTGGAGGAATCAATAGTTCATTGTGGATTTCCAACTGTGTGAAGGCTCAGTGCCCCTAACCTCCACATTTTTCAAGAGCCAATGTACTAATGAACTCCCAGTGCAGATTTCTATTAATGTAATCTGGGGTCAACTTTTAATTCAGATGAGGAAAAAGAGACATCTCCTTTGGAGTACTTAGAACTCAGGACTACCAAATCTAAGGAATTCCCAAGAAGGTATGGAATTGAGAATGGAGTCAGATGTTAGAGGGAACAAGCATAAATGCTGACATGCAGAGAGTAGAGTTATAAAAAATTTCAGAGAGCATTCATTACCATTAGGATCTTGCTCTAACCTCAGCTTGATAACAGGTGAGGGATGGAAGGATGTGCCGTCAGTTTGGCTTTAGTCCAGAACAGAAGAAACACATCTCTGTCCTTAATGCCAAGATTGACTTTGGGGTTCTATTAATACTATGTAAACACATTTTACATATCAATATTAGATAAAATGAGGTTTATGTTTTCTCATTTGGTGACAGCAATGTTACTTTCCATAAGAAATTCCTATTGATTTCCTAATAATATCCTCTGAACATTGCAGGTAAATTACATATACACATTTACAATTACATAAATTTCCCTAGTCCCAGTCTCTAATAATCAAACTTTTAATAGGGTCTCTAGAGAAGAGTCTCAGATTCACTACTATATCTTTAATAGAGAATGTTAATTGTCTATGTATGTCACCATGTAACAAGTGAATGAGAGCATTAAGCATAGTACTGTCCTTAATGGTTCTCACTGATGTATTATTTTTCAAAGAATGATGATAGTCTTGGAAAGGGAAATATGTTGACCATTTATGTTCTAGAAATAATTAGAAGCCCATCTGCCTGTTTCATAATAAAATGAGAGAATTTCTGGGTCTTCTGTATGAGATTTGTGGAAGCTATTAATTTATATTTAGAATACACAAAAAATCAGTATAAATATTGGAAACTGGTCTAGTAGTGAAATTTGAGATATTGAATAAAGGAGAATAAACTTTTGGAAAACTGCAATTTCATCCATTATAGTGGTATAATGGTAAAGCATCTAAGACATCATGGAGTGAGTTCCACACCTCTTTTTTTCCCTTCTAAATCCCTTCTTCTTCCCTTTTCCAAGTTCTAGCTCTACTTTTATCACTTACCCTGGCCTAAATATTTCTCTTCTGTCCTCCATTATTTCCTCTCTCCATGTTTATTTTGTAGTTGCTTTTCTTGTACCTCTTATTCCTGTGCTTTGTTCTCCTGACTTGTCTCCAGGTGTGAGAGCAAAGCTAGGAAGATTCTGCTGACAATCAGGGTAATCCTTTCAACTATTTCAATCTATATATTGAGATCTATTCTGGGTGTTTTAACTGTTTTAAGGATAAAGATAGCTGATTTGGATTTGTCTTGGGTCCAATTAGATCATCTCAAAAGGGAAGTTGGTCTAGCGTAAGAGAGAAGAGTCAAAAATTCATTTTCTTCTCAACGTAAAGTTTTGTTCCAAGGAGCACTAAAGCTAGTTCTTCAGTTATAAACTGTCAAATTCATCATGTTTTATATCCAGCTGCCTACTTGACATCCCTATGTAAATGTCTAATAAGCATTTCAAATTTATCATGGTCAAGCTTGAGTTTTGTTACTACTATCAATGTCCAATTCTATTTCTCCTGTGTCATCTCTATTTTAGAAAATGGTCACCCAATTATTTCAGTTACTCAGGCAAAATACGATCCAGTCATCAAATAAATGTTAGCATTACTATCAAAATGTATTCAAAATCCACAGTTTGGCGACCGTGGCCATTGCTGCTATAAACATTGGGGTACAGATGGCTGTGCTTTTCACTACGTCTGTATCTTTGGGGTAAATACCCAGGAGTGCAATTGCAGGGTCATAGGGAAGCTCTATTTTTAATTTCTTGAGGAATCTCCACACTGTTCTCCAAAGTGGCTGCACCAACTTGCATTCCCACCAAGAGTGTAGGAGGGTTCCCCTTTCTCCTTCTCCACATCCTTTCCAACACATGTTGTTTCCCGTCTTGCTAATTTTGGCCATTCTAACTGGTGTAAAGTGATATCTCAATGTAGTTTTAATTTGAATCTCCCTGATGGCTAGTGATGATGAACATTTTTTCATGTGTCTGATAGCCATTTGTATGTCTTCATTGGAGAAGTGTCTGTTCATATCTTCTGCCCATTTTTTGATGTGATTGCCTGTTTTGTGTGTGTTGAGTTTGAGGAGTTCATTATAGATCCTGGATATCAACCTTTTGTCTGTTGTCTAAGAAGTTGCTGTGGCTGATATCAAAGAGGTTACTGCCTATGTTCTCCTCTAGGATTCTGATGGATTCCTGTCTCACGTTGAGGTCTTTTATCCATTTTGAGTTTATCTTTGTGTACGGTGTAAGAGAATGGTCAAGTTACATTCTTCTACATATAGCTGTCCAGTTTTCCCAGCACCATTTATTGAAGAGACTGTCTTTTTTCCACTGTATATTTTTTCCTGTTTTGTCGAAGATTATTTGACCATAGAGTTGAGCGTCTATATCTGGGCTCTCTACTCTGTTCCACTGTCTATGTGTCTGTTTTTATGCCAGTACCATGCTGTCTTGGTGATCACAGCTTTGTAGTCCAATCACTGTCTATCCAAATGCAAACTACCATTTCTTACCTGTTAATGAAAACGCATCTAATGAATTTCCCAGCTTCTACCCATGCATCTTACAGTCTTATCCTAATAAAGCAGCCAGAGCTATATGTTATGTAATGTCACTGCTCAAGACACTTCAGTGGAACTCCATTTCAATTAGTGTAAAGGCCAATTGACTCTGCCCATTTTTCACTGAAAGACTCATTTTTTTTTCTAATTGTATTGTAGTAGCTTTTTATATTTATATTGTTTGTCTGTTGGCCAGTATAGTTTTACAACTATTTGCTCCCAATTTTTGACCTACCTATTCGCTTCTTAATGGCATCTTTTCATAAACAGAAAACTGCATTTTGATGGTCTAATTTATCTTTTGTAAGATGCTATTTCTCTCTATGTCCTTTTTAAGCATTGTTGCATACCCACAATTCTTGAAGATAATTTTGTTTACTTCCAGAAGCTTCATGGTTTAGCTTTTAGTTTTAGTTCTATGATAAATCCTGAATTAGTTATTGTCTGTGATAAGAGTTAAAGACCAAGGGTTTTGGGGGGTTTTGTTTGTTTGTTTGTTTTGTTTTTGTTTTGTTTTTTAACAATAGGCTGCTAGTTTTTCAAGCATAACAGATTGAAAAGACATTCTTCCTTCATGGAATGCTTTCAAGTCTTTTATTTAAAAAAAAAATTTTCATATGTGTAAGCCTATCTTTGCTCTGTCTCTCACACATCTACTTGTAGAAACTTATTTCTATAGCACACTGTATTAACTACGATAGCTTTATGGTTAGCATTGAAATCAATCAATAAATCCTTCAGTCATTTTTTAAATTGCTTTAGATATTCTAGATATTTTTACATTTTCATTTAAATTTTGGAATTTGCTTGTTAATTTACATACAGGATCATAGTTTATTTTTTAAATTTGTTAATTCACATACAGTTCAATATTGGTCTGGAGTGGAATTTAGTAACTTATTACTTACATACAGCACCAGTGCTCATCACAAGTGACCTTATGGGGCATAATACCTATCACCCATCTAGCCCATCCCTCACCTGCCTCCCTTCATCAACCCTCAGTTTGTTCTATAGCAGTAAGAGTCACTTATGACTTGTTTCCCTTTCTCCTTTTTTTTTTTTTTTTTAATTTTCCTCCTTCCTATATATTCATCTGTTTTCTTTCTTAAATTCCACATATGAGTGTGAACAAATGGTATTTGTCTTTCTCTGACTGACTTATTTCACTTAGCATAATACACTATCTTCATCCACATTGTTGCAAATGACAAGATCCCATTCTTTTTGATGGCTGAATAGCATTCATTATATATATATATATATATATATATATATATATATATATATATATATATATATACCATTTTTCTTTATCTTTTCATCAGCTGATGGTCATTTGGGCTCTTTCCACAGTTTGGCTATTGTTGATAATGCTCCTGTGAACGCCAAGGTGCACATACCCATTTGAATCTGTATTTTTATATCCTTTGGATAAATGCATAGTAATATCATTGCTGGATTGTAAGATAGTTCTATTTTTAACTTTTTGAGGAAACTTTAAACTGTTTTCCAGAGTGACTCCACCAGTTTGTTTTCCCACCAACAGTGCAAGAGTGTTCCCCTTTCTATACATCCTCACCCACACCTGTTATCTCTTGTGTTGTTAATTTTAGCCATTCTGACAGGTGTGAGGTATTATCTTATCATGGTTTTTATTTGTATTTCTCTGATGACGAGTGATGTTGAGCATCATTTCATATGTCTGTTAGCCATTAGCCATCTAGATGTCTTCATTAGAAAAGTGTCTATTCAAATCTTCTGCCCATTTCTTTCTTTCTTTTTTTAAATTTATTTATTTTTTTCAGCGTAAGAATATTCATTATTTTTTGCACCACACCCAGTGCTCCATGCAATCCGTGCCCTCTCTAAGACCCACCACCTGGTTCCCCCAACCTTCCAACCCCTGTGCCTTCAAAACCCTCAGATTGTTTTTCAGAGTCCATAGTCTCTCATGGTTTACCTCCCCTTCCAATTTCCCTCAACTCCCTTCTTAATTGAATTTTTAGTTTTTGGGTGTTGTGTTTGAAAAGTTCTTTATAGGTTTGGGATACTAACCCTTTATCTGATACGTCATTTGAAAATATCTTCCTCTTGAAAATAGCCTTCCTTTTAGTTTTATTTATTGTTCATATGTATTTAAAGAGATTAAAGAGAAAATACTCATTTCTATTTATTTACAGAAATATTATCTTCAGAGTTGTTTCTTCCCAAATATCTGACTTTCCACATGGACTCATTTCCATTCATTCTTAAGAAATTCCTATATCACAGTGATATCCATGGTAGGTTTTCTTAGTTATTATTAACAAAAATATCTTTACTGTGTTTTATTCTTGAAACATATTTATAACAGATATACAGTTCTTCATTGAGATATTTTATTTTCTTTCATCCCTTTAAAGATGTTGTTCCTACTGTCTTTGTGGCTCTATTTCTGATGAGAGGTCCGTGATCTTTTTTTGTTGTTGTTACTGACCATTTGTGTCTTCGTTCCCTCTAGGTTCCATTGTCATAGAAAACAATTCAAAGTTTACTATATCTTCCAGAACCAAAATATTTAAATTTTTTAGTTACATGTATATTTTTTGGTAAATTTTCTTAATAGTTCATAAAGATGTCTAATATTGTAATAAAACTTACCTAAATATTTTTATATTATAAACAATATAGAAATCATAGTGAATACATCAGAAGAAAATAATGGAAGTCATTAATGTCAAGGTGAAGAAAGATTTATTTATAAAATATGCTTTATGTGTGTGATTAAAGTTAAACAAGTTTCCATTAAATTTGTCTTTATTATCATGAAATATGCAATATGCAATGAATTATGCAATATGGTGCAAAAATAAAGAGGAAAAATTTATCCAAGTTCAGTATCTCACAAGAAGGGTCATACTTACATGAAACAAGTTTCATCTCCACCGCGATTAGCTATGCCAAACTCAGAATGAATTAACACAGACGAATCATGAACTCAAGGGACCAGAACAGATCACTGCATAAGAATTGTAAAATTGTGAATTTAAAAAATATTGCTGAAGAATGACTAGAGATAAAATGTAAAAGTGTGGAGTATTTTTCTGTTTAAAAAGCATTTTCTTGGGCCGCCTGGTTGGCCCAGTCGTTAAGCCTCTGCCTTAGGCTGAGGTCATGATCTCAGGGTCCAGGATTGGGCCCTACATAGGGCTGTCTCTTCAGCAGGGAGACTGCTTCCCCCTCTTCCCCTCCCCCTGCTTGTATTCTCTCTCTTGTTAACTCTCTGTCAAATAAATAAAATCTTAAAAAAAAAACACATTTTTTTAATGTATTATTTCCTTTAAGCCTCACAACAGTTCTGGAAGGATACTGCTGTTTTCCTCATTAGCAGATGGGATAGGTTGTTTATAATTTCCACAAATCATGCACCTAATTGTTTCTAGGTATTCAGATTCTAAATCTAGTTATCTTTTGATTATTTTATAAACTTTTTAAAAATTTATAGGATACAAATCAATTTTAAGCATCTATAATTTGTTGATTGGCTGACAGTTTTCTGGAGGCTGTGGTAGTTAAGTGATGGTGTTAGCTTCAGTTCAACAGGGGTATTTGAAGACTACCTTCTTCCAACAGTATAAATTATATCCTAGTCCACTGGTGCTCTTATTTGTGCTTAAATAATAGGAAGCTTGTCCTTTTACTGCAATTTTTTTTTATCACTATGAAATACTCTGTTCTTTTTCATGTATTTCTCTATTTTGTTGAATCAAGATAGTTATTTAGTTATTTTAAAGTTATAGAAAAGTGTTCTAAGAGACTCTGATGTTTTGATGTAAAAATCAGAAACCTTTATCCAAATAGTGGGAGAAGTAGGGAATTAGGTGTCCTCAATTAGGTACTGTGTATTTACCCCAAAGATACAATTGTGATCCAAAGGGGCACCTTCCTCCCAATGTTTATAGCAGCAATGTTCACAATAGCCAAATTATGCAAAGACCCCAGATGTCCATTGACAGATGAATGGATAAAGAAGATGTGATATATATGTATATATATATATAAATACTACACAGCCATCAAGAAAACTGAAATCTTGCCTTTTGCAATGACATGGGAGGAACTAGAAGATATTATGCTAAGCAAAATAAGTCCATCAGAGAAAGACAATTATCATGTGCTCACTGATATGCAGAATTTAAGAAACAAAATAGAAGATCATAGGGGGAGAGAGGAAAAAATAAAACAGAATGAAATCAGGGAAGACAATATATAAAAGACTCTTAATCACAGGAAACAAACAGGGTTGCTGGAGGGGAGAGGTTTTAGGAGATGGAGTAACTGGGTAAGGGACATTAAAGAGGGAAAAAAGAGTGAATTTTACTCTATGTAAATTGTACCCTAATAAAGCGGACTTTAAAAAAATCAGATTTTTAAAAAGATTTATATTTATTTATTTGACAGAGAGAAGGACAGTGAGAGAGGGAACATAAGCAGGGGGAGTGAGAGGAGAGAAACAGTCTTCCAGCCAAACAGGGAGCCCAATGAAGGGCTCAATTCCAGGACCCTAGGCTCATGACCTGAGCCAAATGCAGGTGCTTAATGACTGAGCCACCTACGTGCTGCCCAAAAGTCAAATATTAAAGAAAAACAATCACTGGAAGGGCTGGAGGATCAAAAGCCAGGATTTGACCATTGGTCTTTATTTTCAAGGTCACAGCTCTATTGCTGCCTGTAGAGTTCAGGAAACTGCTACTACCACCACTAGCACTGTGACTACAACCCCACCTTCCCATTCCCACAAAGTTGATTACTAGACAATGAAACATGGAGGATATCTTCTGTCCTGCTCATGTCATCTTGAGCCTGCTTACATGCACTGTGAGAAAACGGGCATCTGCCTTACTTTCCTTTCCAAATGTTACATGAATTTGTCAAATTGGAAGAATCTAATCCATTTAGAAAACACTAGTTATCAATGAGTCTACATAAAGTTGCTGAAAACTAATAGGACATTGTTAATTATACCTCAATTTATTTTATTTATTTATTTTTTTTATTTCCAGCATAACAGTATTCATTATTTTTGCACCACACCCCGTGCTCCATGCAATCCGTGTCCTCTATAATACCCACCACCTGGTACCCCAACCTCCCACCCCCCGTCCCTTCAAAACCCTCAGATTGTTTTTCAGAGTCCATAGTCTCTCATGGTTCACCTCCCCTTCCAATTTCCCCCAACTCCCTTCTCCACTCTAAGTCCCCAATTTAAAAAAAAGAGAGACTTGGCTGAGAATGATCTGGCTGTGACATCTGTCACCCCATTGATTTTCAGGGTTGATTTAGCTGATCTGGCTGGTTATCTGGGTGTCCCCCTTCCTCCCTCACTGCTTCATGAGCATTTCTCCTGAAGCTGCATGCTGGGTCAAAGAGGATGAACTTCCCAGCTAGAGGAGGATTGTTCAAGGGCATACAAATAGCAATGCTTCTCTGCTAGAACCTCCAAAGAAGCTCCTAAGATCCATTTGTAGGAGAATGTAGGGTAGTCAAGCTTCCAATGCTCCAGACACATGGGAATGAGGCACTGCTTGTGGCCGTCTGCATTTCTTACGGGGGGGGGGGGACTTCAATTTAAAAAACACTGTTAAGTTTTTTAATGACTCCCTATAGGGAAGTAAAAAGAGGAAAGAAAAGAAGGGGGGGAAGGAAAAAAAAGAAAGAGAAGGAAAGAAAGGGGGAAAAAGGACAAGAAAAGAAAGAAAGAAACCAACAGTATAAAAACTTTGCTCCTTTGTTTTGGAGCATTGATCTCCTGTAAAAGGCAAATTCTTTTGGGAAGCATAAATTGTCTGGTTTTAATTTGTCAGTAACTTTTTCTTCACTGAAGATAATGAGTTTGAGATTCTTTCTTGATAAAGAATTAGCATTAAAAATTAAAATGTCCTTCCATGGTTTAAAATATCTCTCTAATTTAATTTATTTCAAAGGAGAGTGGAATGCAATGGAATATTTCAAACAAACAAAAAGCACATATAAGTAACATATCCAACTCAATAATTGATTATATCTTGATAGATGTTAATTGTGTGTGTTTTAAAATACTATGCATTCTGCTGCTGTTGGGAGAAGTGTTCAATAATGTCAATAATATCAAATTGGTTGATACTGATATTCTTTCCAAATATTTGCATGACATGCTTATTTCCCATCCTTTTATACTTTCCTTGAGTGTGTATATTTCAATTAGTTTTCCTGTTTACAGTGTATAGTTGGTTATTAGTTTTTGCTTGAATCTTATAACCTCAGACATTTTGAAATTTCTTTAACCCTGACTATACATTTAATGAATTTCTTGTCCTTGAAAAATACAGGATGTCATAAGGTTGCCAGTTATTGCTGTCAAATAAGAGGGTTATCTCCTCAAAAGAGATAAACATTATATTATTGCAGCAGTGGAAAATCTTAAATATGAATTTTTGGGAGAGGGATGGCACAAATGTAGATCCAACCTTATAATTTCTTTTCTAATAAACAGATTTCCCTCCTATTATCCTTGTTGAAGTGAAGCAATCGTGTTATGTTTGATACTATCACTGTGTATCATGCTTCCTAAGAAAAAGTTATAAAAAGATCCAAACATCTTCATCCTTTGTAATAGATGTCCTATTGAAATCTACATCTACCTACCCAAAACAGAAAGGAAAGTAGTAGACAGAGAGTGGAAACTTTTAGAATATTTGTATAGGGGTATTTAAATAAGAAATAGAAGCTGTATACATACTCCATTTTGACTGGTCCCTAAATATCTTATTATTAGAGTTTTGCTTCACTGATTATTTTAAAACAGTGGTTGTCTCAGCCTGGTTGGTTGCTATAAAAATACCACACACTGGGTAACTTAAACAACAGATTTTTATTTCTTACAGTGCTGGAGGGTGGGAAATTCAAGATTAAGGTGTCACATGGTGAGATCTTGGTTCTTGGCTTATAGACAGCTGCCTTCTCAGTGTGCTTACATGACTTTTCCTAGGTGAGTACTCACGTAGAGGGAGAGGGCTGTCCTCTCTCTTCCTCTTCTTACGAGGACACTATTCACATTGTGAAGTTTCCATAAGGTTCCTTATGATGACATAACTTAATACCTCCCAAGGCCCCGCTCCAAGTACCAGTGTAGGGGTTAGGACTACAACATATGAATTTAGGGAATATTCAAGACTTAGTCCAAAGCAGGGATTCTAATAAACATTGCTGAATCAAAAACTCTTGGTAGTGTCTGTCAATCTGTGTTTTAAGAAGCTTTCTATTCTAGTTGATTCTAAGCCAAAGTTTGAGAACTTTCTTTTTAAAAAAACTAAAAAGAAACCTAGAACAGAGAGATTTTAACACATACCTAAATGCACTCAGTGAGACTGTGCCATAGTCTGTCAACAAACCAAACTTAAGTAATACAATTCCAGTTTTGATTGGTGCTTCTTTGTGTAAATCTAAATTTAAATTCCTTTGTTTTTTTTTTAATACAATTTTAGAGATTCTGTCAGAAATCTTCTGAAGGGTATAAGGTATTAGAAAATGATAAGAAAAAAATAGATAGGTACATTCATGTATATAAAATGAGAGGGATTATGAGTTCTTTTAAATCCCCAGGTTAAGAAAATGAATACATCTGCATAATGAAGAGAATTTCATGTATATTGTTGGTAGTTTCATGAGATGGTTTAGTCAACATCATCAGTGTTCCAGACAACTGGGTAAACTTAGCAATGTGATATTATATTTTATACTTCAATAATCATTAAATAATACATATGTAATTTTATAGTTTCTTTTTAAAGGAATCAGCAGAATATCTTGTCCAAACTGTGTATTTTGCACAGATGTATATTTTATCTTTTTCCCACATGTCACTGAAGCAATAAAAGTAAAGTACAAAGATAGAAATATCTATAAGAGAGAATGGGATCACACCAGTGGACTACGGACTTTGATGAATTCCTGAAAGGCATAAAGTAGTTGGTATTGCACTGATGGTCAAATTAGAGCAGAGGAATCTATAGACCAGACATGCACAAGAGGTTGCAGAGGAGGTATGAGCTTCTGAGAGGCCCCCAATTTTCTGACCTATACTCATAAAACCTAAAGTAAGACTTTTCAGGTAACATACCACACTTCTATACTCAGCTTGATGTGAACCTTCTCATTCAAGGAAAATACCACTTAGGGAACTGGACTGTTATGACGGCAGGAGATATTAATTGTTGCATTATCAATCCAGTCCTTGGGTTGTAATAATGAATGAATAAGTAAAAATCAAGACAATTAAAGGAAGCTGTCAGTACAGTGAGAATATTATACAGCAACAAAATTTTTAAAAACTATAGACATAGCAACAATATGGATTTTTCTGGGAGAAAAGCATAAAAACAGCTTTGTTGTGATCCACTCCTCCCCTTCCTAGAGCTTGGTGATATCCCTCAGGAGCAGATGATCTGCTCTAATCTTGTGATGTGGACTTCCAGATTATAGAATAGTTACAATTTTTGAATGCTTATCTATTTTAAAACATCTTTTAAACAAATAGCTGTTTAAACCAAACAACTAATTGAAGCCCAGAAGCCAATCCTAGCAATAAGAACAGAAATAATTCACCTTAAGTGTATGACATATGTAACTGTCATTAAAGAAGCAAGAAGGTGAGCTAGGCTGCAGCAGCCATCCCAGGGCTGGTAATCTCCTGGGGCTCGTTGCCATATTGAAAATGAGTGATGTATTCTTACTGCATTCTGTTCATTTGGGCTCTCAGATTCAATTCACTTTTACAAATATTTTACAAATACTTATTTAGGACCTCATGTGTGTACGCCATCATCCCAAACACTGGGAAAAATAGGGACTAGGACATTGAATTCATAATAATAATCTTGAAAAGCCTGTAGCCCAGAAATAAGTATTATACAATGTCAAGTGTGACCTAACAAGAATAAGCTGCTAAATGTTTCAAACACAAAAACTAAGTGTTTCAAGTGAGCGTTACTATCCTCTTCAAGATAATAAGGAAAGCTGTAATATTAGAGATAGACCTTGAAGAAAGTTCCTTCCTCTGTGAAAGAGACCTGTATTAGCAAAATCATGTATTGGAAAGAGTAGAAAGTATTCAGAAAGCTTTCTGCAACTCATTTTGGGTATAAAACAAGGAGAATTAGGAGAATTTTGGAAGAAGCGACTTCAGAGTTAACTAAGGTTTTATTTGAAAGGACCTCAAATAACACCAAGATGGCAAACCAGAGTGATGAAGATAAATATAGAGAGAAGGAATGAATGGATAGATATATATGGAAAAATATACATGTAATATATATAAAATCTACATATCTAAATAAATATATAAAATGTATAATAAATATATAAATCTAGACATACACATGAACACAAACATACATGTGTATATATGGAGAGCTAGATATACTGTACTTGCACATAATCTGGTAGCAATGATAACCCACTAAAAATTATTGATAAGAGATATGATTTAGCCAGAATTTTTTTAAGAATAACAAGGTGACTATGTTATGGAAGGAATAGTATCAGGATGTAAAAGATAAGTAACTAAAGTTTTACAAAACACAGAATCAGGGCCAAGGCTTCAGGAGTATCAGTAGAAAAGTGTGTGGATTTTCCATGTTGAGAAAGGAAGTACAGGATTGGACTTGAAAGTGGTTTCTTCATTATATTTAGAGTATGGAGTAGAAGAACGTTAACATTTAAAAATTCTTAGAACAAAAAAAAATTAAAATTAAAAATTCTTATAACAGAGAACATCCAAAATCTTGCTCATTTTCATGTCTTTCCCAGACACCCACTAGGCGCTCTGACATCATATTATCTTAACATTATTTGAATTCTGGAAACATGCTTTTGAAGCCCACACATCAACAACACATTAAAAAATTACATATTACTGATATGTCTTACTAGCTTCATTCTTAAAAAAAAAAAAAGAAAAGAAAAGAAAGAAAGAAAGAAAGATTAACCATTTCCTTTCTCTTCTGCTTCTTCTCTTTTTTTCTCCCTGACCATCCCCCTTAAAATTCTGTAGTCTCCTTTCTTAGCTTTCTGAATTAGCATACCTTTACAGATTACCCTACAACATCCAAACACAGCTAGAAAGGGCATGTAGAAGGCATCATAGACAATGAGAGGCAACATTCCCCTTCCCCCCTGCCTGGCTCCATTTCATTTCTCATAGACACTGGGCTAAGACTCTCTCCTAAAATTTGGATAGACCCTCACTGTTTTAACTCCCTTCTTATATTTTCCTCATGGCTCCCCCATTTCTTTTTACTTCCCTTAGTGCTTTGAGAATTATTGAATACCCAGATGAAGTAAAATTTACTATGCCCCAAATAAAGTGGAATGAGAGACCTTTAAATGGCTAGCAGAATTCTTGGGATTTGTTGTTGTTGATTCAACCATAAACCTACCTCCTCTGGTGTGTATGGCCAATGTGTATGGCCAAATGTGCATGGCCCTCCCTCCAGGCTATATGGCTATATAATTATCAAAGACATCATAATCAATTCCTGTTCAGAGGAAGTGCAACCTATAGTACTGAATGATTTTATAAAATTACAAGGAAGAATATGTAAGCATATAAAATATTTTTATTTGTTTTATGCTTCAATGATTCTAGTATGATATGAACACATGTAATAAATCATTAAACCCTAGGGCAATTATAATTGGAAAGTCTGCACACTTACCAAATGGAACACATATAACCTGCATAATTTGTGATGCTTTAAATGAAAAAGAGAACAGATAATAGTGTAAGATCTAAACATTTCTCTTTAACATTTTTCTTAGTGAATCTATGACTTTTTTATTTCTCAGGCTATAGATCATTGGATTTAACAAAGGAATTATGACAGTATAAAATAGAGAGTCCATCATATCTTGGTCATCTGATTGTGCAGATCCAGGACAAACATATCTGAAGAGAAGAGGGCCATAATATAAAGACACAGATAAAAGATGAGCTCCACAGGTGGAAAAGGCTTTTTTAATGCCTTTCAGAGACTTCTTTCTTAAGATTGTAAAGAGAATAAGTATATAAGAGACCAGAACAATCAGAATGGTAAATACCTGTATTGACCCAGAGAAAATAAAAACCATCAGAACATTAAGTGAAGGGTCGGTACAGGAAATCTTAAACAATGGCATGATGTCACAGTAAAAGTGATATAATATGTTAGAATTACAAAAGGTTAATCTGAATAAAAAACCTATATGAATTACAGAATGAACAAAGCCACCTACAAATGATGAGACTAACAGCGAGGTACAAAGTCTATAGGTCATAATCACTGGATAAAGTAAGGGTTTGCATATGGCTACATAGCGATCATATGCCATTGTTGCCAAGAGAAAACATTCTGTTGTTCCACCGAATGCAAAGGAAAAAAACTGTATCATGCATTCAGAGAGAGAGATCGTCTTACTCTTAGCTAGGAAGTTGACCAGCATCTTTGGGGTCACTGTGGATGATATCCAAGCATCCATAAAAGCTAAACTCCCAAGGAGTAAGTACATGGGGATGTGAAGGTGAGGGTCATTGAATATGAGAGCAGTTAGTCCAAGGTTTCCAACAATGGTGATGAGGTATATCACCAAGAACACCAGGAAGAGGGGGATTTGCCACTGTCGTTGATATGTGAATCCTGTGAGAATAAACTTTGTCACCAAGGTTCCATTTTCAGTATCCATCTTGTTACAGAATGACCCCTGAAATGAAATGCAGTAAGTATAAAAAGTATAAAAATAGCATTCACTAGGATTATATAGAAAGAAAAGAGGAAGAAAGTAGTTGAAATAAAGCCATAGACTAATCAGAATGCTCTTACTTTTATTTACCGCTACTATAAAATATGAAAACTATTTGGGGAACTGAGGTAATAGAAAATGAAATTATTTCAGTTCAAAAAAGGAAAAGGAATTAACAGATTCAGAAGAAAGGAAAGACATTTCAAATATTTTTATTAAATTACTAAATTTATGGGGATACCTGAGTGTGTTAGAGAATTTATGGGGAAAACTGAGTGTCTTAGATAATTCTGACACATGGTTGAGGGGAAAAGAAGGGAAAAGAATTTTGTGACAAAATGAATTGAATGACATATGAAGAATGTTGAAATTTATTCCTCAGGCAATAGGCATACACCAAAAACTTTTAAGACAATCAGTAGCACCATAGATAATTTTTTTAAAAACATTTTATTTATTTTAGAGAAAAAGAGAGAGAGAGAGAGAGAGAGCACGTGAGGAGGGGGAAAGAAAAAAGGAGAGGGAAAGAATCTCATGCAGACTTTGTGTTGAGCACACAGTTGGATGTGGGGTTTGATCTCTCAACTCTAATATCATGAACGGAGCAGAAACCAAGAGTCAGACACTGACTGAACCATTTAAGTGCCTCACAATAATTTTCAAATTAAATATCTTGTAGTGAAGAGAATATGCTGGAGGGAGGGGAAGCTAGAGTCAGGAGTACTACTTAATGAGTTTTTAATATGGTTCAGTGATTCTCAAACCAGATTACACAACAGAATTTTGGGGGAACTTCTTGTACAAAATATAGATTGTGAGGTATTACTCTAGACATTGACTCAGAAGGTAAAGAATGAAGTCTAATAATCTGCATTTTACAAATCCCTTCTAGTTGATTCAAGTGTATATAAATTTCTTAGTTTATGTGTAATGTAATATTGGAAAGGATGAGGAGAACAAAGAGATAAAAATAAATCAGAAGGTAGTCATCATGCTAGATGTAAAGGAGAGAAGAGATACATGGAGACTGGGTAGATGTTGAGATTGAGAAGTTGAGATTGAGACTGAGAAGTTGAGATTGAGAAATCAAATGCCTTATTTGTGGAGAAAGAGCCCTCTGGACATCTAGGTGAGAGAGCTTAGTAGTATGAGCCTACTGAAGCTTAGTAGAAACAATGACTTGGGAGTCATTTTGGTAGCTGAAGGCATACTTACAGATGACCTATCCACTGGAGAGTAGATAAGGTAAACAGAAGAAGGGCAAAGAAAGAAACTTGAGAAAAGACATTAAAGAGGTTGTACAATAGATACATGTGTTTTTTGGATAGCTGGGAACTGATCCTCTTTGCCACACAAGTATGGGTTTAACCAAAGTCTACCACTCTAGAAGTCAAAAGAGCCAGAAACTTAGTTTCCTATCCCCATCATATCTAGTGTGACAGGACTTGATGTAGGTTTAAGCAACCAGTCACCTGCTGCTTTCTGGTTTCACTTGGAGTACTAGTTCTCCACCAGTTTTTTCAGCAGAATAAAATTGAGTTAAACTCTGGAACTTAGTACAGGTGACACAAATAACCACTAACAAAATTCCAGTGGTTAATTGTATTTTTGTTTAGAATGGATTCTCTTAAATGCAGTTCAAAATCTCAGATTTAATTTCTGTAATGTATGTATTAAGCCATATGGTGTAAAGAGTATTGGAGGCACATTTTTCTATAAATTTCTTACTAATATGTTTTTAAAATACTCAATGAAATTGTTGCTAGAAGTGGGAGAAAGGCTAGAGGAATTAATATGTATATGACTTACCTTAAAAGTTAAATCACAGAATGTGATTAATTAAAAAGGATAGATCATCTAGTCAGCATAGTCAGAAAGACTTGTTATGTAGGACACATGACCTGATATTAAAATTCAGCTTAAATAGTTTAACGTTCTAGTTCACTAAAATTTATAAAGTCATTATAGTTATCTTAGAAAGATAATAAATTATGTTAAGGTGAAAATTTCAGTTTTGCAGGTATTTTGCTTATCCAGATTTAGTCCTGAAAATAAGATATACAGATAATTAAAAGTTTTACATTTTTTGCATGCCATTTTTGGCATCTAGTAAGTTGATCTAAAGTTATTACAAATTATACAGTATTTTGAATTTTTATACAAAGAGTGAATGTTGTAGATACTATTTCTCTCTTACCCATATCTTATAACAAAATGTGGAGATCCTTTGGAGAGTTACACTTTCTAAAGTAGGAAAAATATAGTAACACTGGAATGACAAAACACAAGTAACAACACTTATTCATTTTGGATGCTTCATTTGCCAAGTTCAGGAAAATGTTGTTTATATCAGTTTTCTTCAAACACAAGAGTCAACCAATTGTACAACTGTGTGCTTTTGCCAGAAGAGGAAGGCATGAAGAGCTGAAAATCCCCTAATAGCTCCCACAGGTTCCCTTTAGGACAAAACTAAGCTGTTCCTCTGGGCGTTGTAAATCTGAACATGTGTGAGAAGTCCAAGTGTCCCACTGGGCATTATGGATTCTGAAATCATTAACACCAAGTCACTATATACAGTACTAATGCTAACAATTGAAACTACTTTATGCTATTTTCCAGTACAGATGACACTTCTGACAGGTTTGTGCAAACTTCACTTTATCTAAAAATTTTGATGTTCTTATTTCTTTGATTAGTATGATCTTCTGAGCTAATCAATCATATACCAATTTAATGAGACCAAAGTCCTGGATTGTCTTCATGATCTAAATTTAAATTCAGTTGTCAACCCTCATACAAACTGCAGGCCACATTCCAGACCTACAATGAACTTTCCACTTTAATATGAAAACACATGAAAATCTTTGTTAGGCATAGGGCAGAGGAGAAGAAAGGAAAACAAAACAAAGGACCACAGGGGAGGTGGCATATATGAGTGCTTCTCAAACTGTAATGTAGATGAATACTCTGCTGTTGTTTTCTGAAAATGCAGATTCCACTTCAATAGGTCAAGAGTGAGGCTGAGAAATTTTGTGTCTAACAAGGTGATGCTTATGAAAATTTGTCATCCCAGAGCCTCCCAGCATTAGAGGGTCTAGATAATCTCAGAGACAGAAAACTGCAGAAACATCAGCAACAACAACAAAAACAGGTAAATGTAGCTGACATGCAAAAAGGAAGCAAGAGGAATCAGATGGGGCAAGAAAGACCAGCATAGATGGGATCACCTGGGGAACTTCGTTCTTTACCCCAGTTTCTTTTTTAAAAATTTTATTTACTTTTTGGGGTGCCTGGGTGGCTCAGTGGGTTAAGCCGCTGCCTTCGGCTCGGGTCATGATCTCAGGGTCCTGGGATCGAGTCCCACATCGGGCTCTCTGCTCAGCGGGGAGCCTGCTTCCTCCTCTCTCTCTCTCTGCCTGCCTCTCTGCCTACTTGTGATCTCTGTCTGTCAAATAAATAAATAAAATCTTTAAAAAAAATAAAATTTTATTTACTTTTTAAATTTCTTTTCAGTGTTCCAGAATTCATTGTTTATTCACCACACCCAATGCTCCATGCAATATGTACCCTCCATAATACTCACCACCAGGCTCACCCAGCCTTCCATTCCCCTCCCCTCCAAACGCTCAGTTTGTTTCTGAGAGTCCACAATCTCTCATACTTTGTCTCCCCCTCCAATTTCCCCCAACTCCCTTCTCCTCTCCATCTCCCCATGTCCTGTGTTATTCCTTATGTTCCACAAATAAGTGAAACCATATGATAACTGACTCTCTCTGCTTGATTTATTTCACTCAGGATAATCTCTTCCGTCCATGCTGATACAAATGTTGGGTATTCATCCTTTCTGATGGAGGCATAATACTTCATAGTTTATATGGACCACATCTTCCTTATCCATTTGTCTGTTGAGGGGCATCAGGGTTCTTTCCATAGTTTGGCAACTGTGACCATCGCTGCTATGAACATTGGGGTACAAATGGCCCTTCTTTTCACTACATCTGTATATTTGGTATAAATACCCAGTAGTGCAATTGCAGGATCATAAGGTAGCTATCTTTTTAATTCTTAAGGAATCTCTGCACTGTTTCCCAAATTTTAAAAATTACTGAGATACTTTGAACACAGTGGTAAGGTGTTCATCTTTGTCTTTCATCAATAAAAGAGAAGTGGCAATGAAAGTTCATTCAGGAAATAATGACATTATTAATGTCAAAGTATTACTATATAGAAATAGTAACATTTTCATTTGTTATGTGAAGAGTAGGAAAATTGCTTAAACTCCAAATGTGACTTGATAGGAAGCTGGGGAAATCAAAGTGTCTATATTTTGGTACTCATTAATCATTTAGCTTGTGTCCTTAGAATCTGTTCATGGAAACCAAAAGGAGAAGAAATAAAAAACACAGATAAAAGAAAAATCATTGTCAAAACTGAACAGAAGGGTAGATCTAATGCTGCTTCCAGTATGAGTAGTAGTCTCATTTTTTGTCATTTTTATAGGTAGGTCATGATATTTCACTATGGTCTTTATTGCATATCCCCATTGATCAGTTATATTGGAAATATTTTTGTGCCCTATTTGATGTCTATATGTATTGTTTCCCAAAGTACCTGTTCAAGTATTTCCCTTTTTAAAATTCAGTTATATACATATTATTCAGTTTTGAGAATTCTTCATATAGTCTGGGTACAAAGTTCTCATCAGGTATATGATTAGCAAATATTTTCTCAAGGATCTTGATCTTCTTTCATTCCCATAAGACACCAGTGTCTTATGCTGATTGGACCTAATGAGTAAGAAGTAATAATTACTGTAGACTTTCTGGTAGACATTTTCATACTAGAGGTTCAGAAATAAATCCATCAAAATTCAGGGCCTATTTATCTCAGTGACATTTCTAGAGGTCCAGTGGATATGTCATGTGGAGATATATATTCTTTTTTTTTAAGATTCTATTTATTTATTTGACAGACAGAGATCACAAGTAGGCAGAGAGAGGCAGGCAGAGAGAAGGAGGGGGAAGCAGGCTCCCCGCTGAGCAGAGAGCCCCGATGCAGGGTTTGATCCTTGGACCCTAGGATCACGACCTGAGCTGAAGGCAGAGGCTTTAACCCACTGAGCCACCCAGGCGCCCCTGGAGATATATCTTCTAAGTAAAAGATAAATTGTTGCATCTAGCCCTTCTGTGGCCAAAGAGGTGCAACACATAGTGGAACTGTGGATTTTGGAGGCAACATCATCTTTATTTGAGTGTATTATTAGAACACATTTACTAGATGTACAGAAAAGCTGCTAGGGTTTTTTTTCTGTTTATTAAGATCATTAACCCAACATATGGTACATCATTAGTCTTTGATGTGGTTTTCATTGATTCAGTTGCGTATAACACCCAGTGCTCATCAGATCAGGTGCCCTCCTTAATGCCCATCACCCAGGTACCATCTCCCTCCTCCTCTCCACAACCCTGAATTTGTTTTCCTGAGTCTGCAGTCTCTCATGGTTTGTCTCTCTCTCTCTGATTTCCTCCCATTCAGATTCCCTCCCCTACCCCATGGTCCTCTGCACTATTCCTTATATTCTACATATTAATGAAACCATAAGATAATTTTGCACTATTTTTGAGTATGATTCAGAAAAGGAGGACTTGCAAAAGGCGTGGGCTGCTATGCAAGTTGCGCTGGCACTTGGGTTACCTGATCCACCAAAAACAGTGGTGGTCCAATTGGCAATAGCTGCATGGGAATGCTGTATGCAAGGGAATTCCCTGCAAGGGAATGCTGTATGGAGTCTTGGGCTGCTATCTGTGGGTAAATCATAGCACAGATGCTAAATTTCATGTTAAGTTCTGCCATCACTGTGGACAACTACTTTTCATTTGATAAAGAGCTATTGGTATAGCTTTGGTAGAGATTGAATGCTCAACCACGGGCCAGCAATTTCCCATGAAACCAGAGCTGCCTTTCATGAACTGTGTATTGTATTACCCACCAAGACATAAATTTCAGAGTACATGGCCACAGCATCATCAAATGGATGTGATATACACATGATGTAGCCTGAGCAGGCCCTGAAGGTATCAGTAAATTACATGAAGAAGTGGTCCAAATGCCCATGTCCCCCATGCCTGTTAGACTGGCTTTGCTATTTGAGCAATAGTTATGGGCTCATGGAGGGTTCACTGTAATCAGTAGACAGAGGGAGAGATGACCCAGGCCTGGCTTACTGATAATTCTGCAAGATATATAGACAACTTTCAAAAGTGGACAATTGTAGCACTACTGCCATGCTCTGAAACATCCCTGAAGGATAATAGTGAGAAAAATTCCTCCCAGTGGGCAGAATGTTGAGTAGTGCACCTGGTCTTTCACCACAGTGGGTGGATTTGTGATGGTTCATTGTATATGCCAATTTGACTAGTGCACAAGATGTCTAGATAACTGGTTAAATATTAGTTCTTGTTGTATGTGTGAGGTGTGTCCAGAAGAAATTGGTATTATGTCAGTTGACTTGAGTAAGTAGAGGGCTCTACCTGATGCTGGTGAGCATCATCCTAATCCACTGAGAGCCTGAATGGAACAAAAAGCCAGAGGAAGTTGATTCACTCTGCCTAACTGGTTGATCTGTGACATTGATAGTCTCCTGCCCTCGATGCTCTTGATCCTTGGTCCTTCCTTCAGACTTGATGGATGGAATTTATACCTTTCATTCGTTCCCCTATTCTCCCATTTTAGAACTACAACATCATCTTTCCTGGGTCTCAAACCTTGCAGAAAATAGATCATGGGACTTCTCAGGCTCCATGTTCACATGAGCCAACATCTTATATAAAATGTCATATATATTTATATAGAAATATATTCATATTTCTATATATAATATATTTATATATATATAAATGTGTATATATACATATATATGTATATATATGTATATATATATATAATCTATAAGTTATACATATATATATGTATAACTTTCTATAAGTTATACATATATATATGTATAACTTATAGATTGGTATATCTTACTGGTTCAGTATTCTGGACAACCCTGAGCAATATAAACTTTACCTGTACATTAGTGAATTATTCTTAATCTGAGAAAGAGACTGAAGTATGATGCAATTGTTAGCTACTGAACTCAAATAACTCTGTCTTAGAAGGTAACTTTTATGAAGAGGTATCATTACATGTTCCAACATGTGTATTATCTTGTATATAAAATTAATTTGAGAAAGATGACTCAAAAGTTGACCCAGCATGACATTACATTTTCTAATGAACGGATAGCCTTGTCATTAACCTTTGAGACAGTGGGCTCTTAATTGGCTATCATCATTGTTAATCATGTTTTCAAGGAAAAAATTATAGAATCATCCACAATACTTCATTTTTTGAAGCATATGTTCCCTTGAAACCTGCATTCAGCTGCCCAAACAGAGAGAAAAGTATAAAAGTCCTAGAGGACAGGAGAAGCCGTTGCCTTCACCCCTTCTCCTCTCTGTAAACCCTGCCCTTCCCTTCTAAGGATCTATGAGACTTCTCCTTGATGGTCCTTGCTCTCTTCCTTGCACAAGTCCCACTACTAACTGCTGCCCCTTCCTGGGGAGCTGGTGCTTTTCCCCCACCTCCTTTCAGAGAGGGGAAAAGCTGAGGTTGGAGAAGGGATAGAAGCAGTGAAGGCAATGGTATAGCATGTTCATAAGGTGATGTTGTTTGGGGTCAAGCCCTAACTGTTGACCTATCAGAGGAAAACAAGACAAGGGGAGCCAAAGAATGAACCACTAGAGCCAGAGGCAGGACCAGAGATAGAACTCTAGGGTTCCAGGGTAAACAGAGGGAGATCCAGGGATTAGGCATGCTTCCTGGGGATGAGGGAATACAGCCACATGTCCCCGACCTTTCTTTCACCCCAGCTCCAGCTCTGGTCTTTTCTCTTCATCCTTCTTCCTCATGACAAAAGCTGTGGCCCTAGCCATGTCCTCATGTTCCTGTGTCCCCTGCATGTTCTCTACTCTTTCCTCCCTCTTTTTTTTTCATGGATCCCATTACAATAAATTTTAAATAAAAACCAGTGCTGTGAAGTGTGTAAACCTGGTGATTCACAGACCTGTACCCCTGGGGATAAAAATATATGTTTATAAAAAATAAAAAATTAATTAAAAAAAAAAAAACAGTCTCTGGAAAAAAAAAGACAGTGGAAATCTTCACAATACTTGCAGAGTGCTATTTGAGTAAGGAATAGACAATATGCAAAAACTGCATTTTAAAAGGTCTAATATTATTTAAAAGAGTAGTTATCTAGTATGGTCCCAACCGAACAACATAAACTACTGAAGAAAGAAATCTAGAGATGGAACCCATCAGTCTTTGTTTCCACAAATGCTCCATGTGATTCTGAGGTCAACTAAAGTTTAAGAACCATTATTTTAAAAGAAGAACAATAACAAAAGGAGGCCTAGACTACAGAGGTGTTCACACACACTTAATACATATATACTGATAAGATTGTATACTAGCTAGCTTACAACACAGGTTGTGAAAAACTGTTCAGGATTTGATTGAATTTTTTTGAATTTTAAAAATAAGCTCCTTTATCTTATTTTATTATTTGGGGGTATTTTTTTTTCTTGGTTTGTTTTCTTGTGTTTTTTTTTTTTCTTCTTTTGTAGTTTAAAGTTTTGATTTAAATTCCAGTTGGTTAACACACAGTGTAATATTATTTTCAGATGTAGAATTTAGTGATTCATCACTTATATACAACACCTAGTGCTATCAGAAGTGCCTTACTTAATACCCATCCCCCATGTAGCCCATCCCCTGCCCATCTCCCCTCTAGCAAGCCTCACTTTGTTCTCATAGTTAGGAGTCTCTTTTATTGTTTGCCTCTCTCTTTTGTTTCCCCCCCATCTTCCTTTGTTTTGTTTCTTAAATCCCATATATGAGTGAAATCATATGGTATTTTTCTTTCTCTGACTTAGTCTAGTTCTTCTACATCATTGCAAATGGCAAGATTTCATTCTTTTTTTCAACTAATATTCCATTATCTATATATATATAATGGAATAATAATTTCATTCCACATTCTATATATAATGTAATAATAATAATCCATATAATAATACATTCTGTATATTATATTCCATATAATAATATTATTCCACATGTATATTCCATGTGTGTGTGTGTGTATGTGGAAATATCTAAGATTTTCTTTCTCTGTTCTTCATTCAATGACTCAATGATCATTTTGGGCTTTTCCCACAATTTGGGTATTATTGATGATACTGCTGTCAATATTAGGGTACATGTATTCCTTAGAATTGGTATATTGGTATCCTTTGGGGAAATACCTTGTAGTGAAATTGCTGGATCATAGGGTAGTTCTATTTTTAACTTTTTAAGAAACCTCCATACTGTTCTCCAGAGTGGCTGCACAAGTTTGCATTGCCATCAACCACATCCTCACCAACATCTTCTGTTTCATTTATCTTTAATTTTAGCCATTCTGACAGGTGTGAGGTGATATCTCATTGTAGGTTTGATTTTTATTTCCCTGATGTTGAGTGATGTTGAACATCTTTCCATGTGTCTGTTAGCCATCTATATGTCTTCTAGAGAAAAATGTCCAGTCTTCTTTTCTGCCCATTTCTTAACTGGGTTTCTTTTGTTTTTTAGTTGTTGAGTTTGATAAGTTCTTTACAGATTTTGGATATTAACACTTTATCAGGCATGTCATTTGCAAATACCATTTCCCATTCTAAAACTTGCCTTTTAGTTTTGTTGATTGCTTCCTTTGCTGTGCACAAGGCTATTCCCTTGATGAGGTCCCAATACCTCATTTTTGCTTTTGTTTCCTTACCTCCAGTGTCTAGTAAGAAGTTACTACAGACAATGGAGAGCCCAGATGCCTCAGTCAGTAAAGTGGCCAACTCTTTTTTTTTTTCCCTTAGGAAATCTTATATTTTATTAGAAAGTTGTGCATTTCATGCATATTTTTATTTTTGAAAATATGTCCTAAATTTTACTTACAGTTTATTATAGCCGTGGTTACATCTTATTTCCCATTCTTTTTATTAATTTAATTTATTCTTTTCAGTATTCCAAAATTCATTCTTTTATGCACCACACCCAGTGCTTCATGCAATATGTGCCCTCCATAATACCCACCACCAGGCTCACCCAACCCCCCATCCAAAACTCTCAGCTTGTTTCTCAGAGTCCACAGTCTCTTATGCTTTGTCTCTTCCTCTGATATCTCCCAACTCATTTCTCCTCTCCATCTCCCCTTTTCCTCCATGTTATTTCTTATGCTCCACAAGTAAGTGAAACCATATGATAACTGACTCTCTCTGCTTGACTTATTTCATTCAACATAATCTCTCCCAGTCCCGCCCATGTTGATACAAATGTTGGCTATTAATCCTTTCTGATGGAGACATAATATTCCATTGTATATATGGACCATATCTTCCTTATCCATTCGTCTGTTGAAGGGCATCTTGGTTCTTTCCATAGTTTAGTGACTGTGGCCATTGCTGCTATGAACATTGGGGTATATATGGCCCTTCTTTTCACTACATCTGTATCTTTGGGGTAAATACCCAGTAGTGCAATTGCAGGGTCCTAAGGTAGCTCTCTTTTTAATTTCTTAAGGAATCTCCACACTGTTTTCCAAAGTGGCTGCACCAACTTGCATTCCCAGCAAGAGTGTAAGAGGGTTCCCATTTTTCCACATCCTCTCCAACACTTATTGTTTACTGTCCCAGAAATGGACCTTCAACTCTATGGTCAAGTGGCCAACTCTTGATTTTGGCTCAGATCATTATCTAACAGCCTTGGGATTGAGCCCATGTCAGGCTCCCCACTCAGCAAGGAGTCTGATTGAGAATTCTCTCTCTACCTCGGTCCCTCTCCCTACTCAATCTCTCTCTCTCTTTTTCTCTCTCTCTTTCTCTGGAATAAATAAATAAATAAATAAATAAATAAATAAATAAATAAAGAAGTTGCTATAGCTGATGTCAAAAAAGTCATTTCCTGTGTTCTCTTCCAGGATTTTGATGGTTTCCTGTTTCAAATTTAGGGCTACTACCCATTTTGAATTTATTTTTTGTGTATGCTACATGAAAATGGTCCAGTTTCATTCTTCTGTTGCTATCCAGTTTACCTGAAAACTTTTGTTGGAGAGACTGTCTTGTTTACATTAGATATTCTTTCTTGCTTTGGTGAAGATTAGTTAACCATATAGTTTTGGATCCATTTCTGGGTTCTCTATTCTGTTCCAATGATCTATGTGTCCGTTTTGGGGAAAGTACAATACTAACTTGATCACTACTGCTCTGTAATATAGCTTGAAGTCCAGAATCATGATGCCTACAGCTTTGTTTTTTGTTTTGTTTTTATTTTTGTTTTTGTTTTTTTTCAAGACTGCTTTGGCTATTTGGGCTCTTTTTGTGGTTCCAAAAAAAATTTTAATTGTTTGTTTTAGTTCTGTGAAAAATACTGTTGGTACTTTCATAGGGATTGCCTTAAATGAGTTGATTGTTTTCGGTGGTAAAGGCAATTTAACAATATTTGTTTATCCAGTCCATGAGCATGTAATGTTTTTTTTCATTTCCTTATGTTATCTTCAATTTCTTTCAGAAGTGTTTTAAGGTTTTCAGAGTACACTGTACCTCTTTGGTTAGGGTTGCTCTTAGGCATTCTATGGTTTTGATGCAGTTATAAATGGCATTGATTCTTTTACTTACACTTCTGCTGCTTCATTATCAGTTTATAGAAATGCAACATATTTCTGTATGTTGATCTTATATTCTGTGACTTTGCTGAATTCATATACCGATTCTAGCCATTTTTTGGATGGATTCTTATGGGTTCTCTACACAGAGTATCTTGTTGTTTGCAAAGAGTGAGTGCTTGACTTCTTCCCTGCTGGTTCAGAAGTCTTTTATTTCTTTTTGTTGTCTAATCATTGATGCTAGGACTTCCAGTACCATGTTAAACAATAGTGGTGAGATTGGACATCCCTGTCTTTCTCTTGACCTTAGAGGGAAAGTTCTCAGTTTTTCCCCAGTAAGGATGATTTTATCTTGGGTTGTTCATATATGGCCATTATGATATTGAGGCATATTCCCTACATCCCTACTTTGCTGAAAGTTTCTATTGAGAAAGGATGCTGTACCTTATCAAAAGCTTTTTCTGCATCTATTGAGAGGATTGTATGGTTCTTGTCCTTTCTTTTATTAATGTGGTGTATCATGTTGATTGATTCATAAATATTGAACCACCCTTGTAACCCAGAAATAAATCCCATTTGATCGTGGCGAATGATCTGTTTAATCTACTGTTGGATTCGATTTGCTATTATATTGTTGAGAATTGTTTACACCCATGTTCACTAGAGATAGTGATCTGTAATTCTCCTTTTTAGTGGTGTCTTTGGTTTTGGGATCAAGGTAATGCTGCCCTTATAGAATGAGTTCCAAAGTTTTCCTTGCATTTCTGTTTCTGGAATAGCAGGAGAAGAATAGGTATTAACTATTCTTTAAGTATTTGGTAGAATTCCCCTGTAAAGCCATCTTCCCCAGGCTTTTGTGTGCTGGGAGATTTTTGATTACTGATACAATTTCTTTCCTGGTTATTGGCCTGTTCCGGTTTTCTACTTCTTCTTCTTTCAGTTTTGGTATTTATATGTTTCTAGAGATGTACCCATGCCTTCCAAATTGCCAATTTCTTGGCATATAATTTTCCATAATATGCTCTTATAATTGTTTGTATTTCTGTAGTGTTGGTTGTGATTCCTCATCTCTCATTAGTGATTTTATTTACTAGGGTCCTTTCTCTTTTCTTTTTGGTAAGTCTGGCTAGAAGATTATCAATTTTATTAATTTTTTCATGGAACCATCTCTTGGTTTCATTGATCGGTGCTACTAGGTTGTTTCATTCCTATATCATTTATTTCTGCTCACATCTTTATGAGATCCTTCTTCCGCTGGCTTTAGGCTTCATTGGTGGTTCTTTTTCCAGCATCTTTAGGTTTAGGGTTAGGTTGTGTATTTGAGATTTTTCTTGCTTCCCGATGTAGGCATACATTGCTATATATGTCCCTTTTATGACCTCTTTTTCTGCTTCCCAAAGGTTTTGAATCATTGCATTTTCATTTTTCATTGCTTCAGTGCACTTTTTAACTTATTCTTTTATTTCTTGGTTGGTGCATTCATTCTTTAGTAGGATGTTCTTTATCCTCCATTTATTTGTGTCCTGTCCAAATTTTTTCATGATACTGACTTCAAGTTTTATAACTTTGAATAGGCATGATATGATCGCAGTCTTTTTGCACTTATTGAGCCTGATATGCGACCTAGTATGTAATCTATTAAGGGGAATGCCCTTGTGTACTTAAAAAGAACGTGTATTCTGCTGTTTTAGAATGAAATGTTCTGAATATATCTGGTAAGTCGATCTTGCCCACTGTGTCATTTAATGTCATTGTTTCCTTGATGATTTTCTACTTAGATGATCTGTCCATTCCTGTAAGTGGGGTGTTAAAACCCCCTACTATTATTAGTACCAATGAGTTTCTTTATGTTTGTCATTAACTGTGTTATACACTTGGGTGTTTCCAAATTTGAGGCATAAATATTTGCATTTGTTAGATCTTCTTGTTGGATAGATCCCTTTATTTGGATACAGTCACCTTCTTCATCTCTTTTTACAGTCTTTGTTTTAAAATCTAGTTTTCCTGGTAAAGTATGGCTATTCTAGCTTTCTTTAGTCATCCTTTTGTGTTCTAAATATTTCCCCATCCCCTCACTGTCAATCTGCAGGTATCTTTAGGTCTAAAATGAGTCTCTTGTAGGCAACATATGGATGTGTTTCTTTAAATTTATTCTGATACCTTGGTCTACTTTTTTTGTTTTATTCAAATTCAAATTAGTTTACATGTAATGTATTATTAATTGGGGGGTAGAATTTAGTGATTCATCAGTTGCATATAACACCCAAGGCTCATTACATCAAGTGTCCTTCTTAATGTCCTTGACCTATTTACCCTATCCCTCCTGGTAACACCCCCTTCCCCAGGAAATCCTCTGTTTGTTATCAGTAGTTAAAAGTCTCTTATGGTTTGTCTCCCTCTCTGTTTTTATTTTATTTTATTTTTCCTTCCCTTCCCCTATGTTGGAATTAGAGTGTATTATACTAAGCAAAATAAGTCAGTCAGAGAAAGACAAAATATGATTTCACTAGTGTGGAATTTAAGAAACAAAACTTATCTCTTTTGATTGGTACATTTAGTCCATTTATATTGAGAGTAATTATTGATAGAAATTTTCTGCCATTTCATTACTTTTTTTTTTTTTTTTTGTCGTTGTTTCTGGACATTTTCTTTTCTCGACTAGCCTTTGTTGCTTTTGGTTTTTCTCTTCCCCTCACAGTTCCCTTTAATATTCCTTGCAGGGTTAGTTTAGTGGTCATGAGATCCTTTAATTTTTGTCACTTTCAGTTCTGAATGATAGCCTTGCTAGATAAAGCATTCTTGCCTCCATATTTTTCCCATTCAGTAGACTGAATACATCTTAGCACTCTCTTCTGGCCTGTCAAGTTTCTGTGGAGACATCTGCTGCTAACCTTATTTCTCTTCCCTTGTAAGAGAGACTTCTTTTGTCTGGCTGCTTTTAGGATTTTTTTCTTTATCTCTGTATTTTGCAAATTTAACTGGTATGTGCTGGTGTTGGCCTGTTTTTGTTGATGATGTGGGGTTCTATGTGTCCCCCGGATTTGGATGTCTGTTTTCTTCCCTTGATTGTGGAAGTTTTCAGGTAGAATTTGCTAAAATTGCACTTGGATGGGAGGGGGCTGGGAAATTGGGTGAGCCTGCTGGTGGGTATTATGGAGGGCACACATTGTATGGAGCACTGGGTGTGGTGTATAAACAATGAATTCTGGAACACTGAAAAGAATTTTTTTAAAAAGGCTGCTTGAGAAAAAAAAAGAAAATCATAAGAAACATTGGTGGTACAAATGGCCCTTCATCTCACTAAATCTGTATCTTTGGATGAACCATGAGAGACTGTTGACGCTAAGAAACTGGAGATTTTGAAAGGGAGAGCGTTGGGGGGATGTTGAGACTGGTGGTGGGTATTAAGGAAGGCATGTATTTCTTGGAGTACTGGGTATGATGCACAAACAATGAATCTTGGAACACAAAAAATAAAATTAAAAAAATAAAATTATGTTAGTATAAAAATCAAAGGGAAAATGCATTTATAGTACAGTATGTAGTTATTGAAATAAATTCACAAGTAAGTGGCACTCTGCAGTTCAAACCTGTGTTGTTCAAGACTGAACTGTATAGCAGTTATATATAAATACTGGCTGAGGTCTGTTCTTGGTGGGGAGGTGTGTCCTCAGTTCCCTGGCACTTCTGACCTCATCTAAAGGAGGACAGAATGGGCTCTGTGGCCAAAGAGAAAACAGGTCTAAAAGTTGGAAATCTGAAAGGTTTCCATGAAGGAATATATGTACTTTGTTTTCTTCTTTTTGCTTCTGGAACTCCTATGATATAATGTTATTATGCCTTATGGACTCACTGAAGTCTCTAAATTTACTTTTTGTGATCCAAGACTTCTCTTTTCCTCTTCTTTGAAGTTGTATGGTTTTCCATAATTTAACTCTATACAGCTTATTCTTCCTCTGTTTCTTCCATCCTTGTGGTCATTACACTCAATCAGATTCAAAACTCGGGTATTCCATTTTTCATTTTGACCTGATTAGTTTCTAGCTCTTTTATTTAGTGGTGAGGGACCCCTTGATGTCTTTTAAGCTTTTCTCAAGCACAGCTAGTATCCTTATATGATTGCTTTAAATTCTGCATAAGGCATATTTTATCTGTTTTGATTAGATCCCTGGCTGTGACCTTTCCTTATTATTTATTTTGGGATGAATTCTTCCACCTTGGCATTTTGTTTAGGTCTCTGTGTTCTTCTGTATGTTTGCAAAGCCTGTGACATTAACTATTCCTGAAAGTAATGGCTTTATGAAGAAGAGGTCATATGCTGTCCAGGGCCTGGCACTTCAGGAAGTGTCATGGTGTCTGCTGTGTATACTCTGCTGCTGTGTCTTTCCCACAGCTCAGTCTTCTGCAGTTTCTCCTTGCCTGTAGTGGGGAATGTCTGGACCTTGACCAGAGTATGGTGAGTTTTTACTTGGTGTGCTCTGGTTTGCTTGTTAAAAAGAACTGATGCTATTTCCACTAGAGCTGAAGTTTTACAGAACTCTATGGTCAGTAGATATGGTATGTGCAGGGGATGTGCTGGTCTTTGGGTGGGGAATGTCCCGCTGCTCTGGTTCTCAGGCACACTTGCCCAAGAAAAGCAGTGCTAGCAGATTTTGGGTGGGGGTGCTGTTTGGTGTAAGCAGTTTAGGCCACCAGTGTTGGCACGGTACTACTTATTGAAGTTAGTTTATGCTGAATAGCGTGGGAGGGAAATGGCACCAGCCTTTTCCTTGTCACCAGAGAGGAGAGTTCACACCTGCTTCTGTCCAGGAAGCCCTCACACAAAAGCATACAGCCGACCCTTATGTGTCTCAAGTGTCTCTCAAATCACTGTCTTCACACTGTTTGTGCCTGGGCCATCTGCCTGCCTTGTGTTCTATCCCAGGCAGGCCCACTGAGTTTTAAAACTCCAAACTTTAAGGACCTGTCATGGCATGATGCCCACTTGTTCTTTGTGACAGGGTCTTGTCTTGCTGGACCTACTGCAACTTGACCCAGAGGGGCAATCACATCAAAGCACAGGAGCATGGGTTTTGCACAGCAAAGCACAGCAAAGAAACAGTGTCCAGGTTAATGACCCTCAGTAAGTACCTCTTCACCTGTGCTGAAAGGTGGTGTTAGGAAATGATGCTCAGGCTCTATTCTCCATGAAGAGGCCATTTCATCTTATCCAGGTCACTCCAAGAAGGAGGAATCATCTCTCTGAGTGTCCCAGAGGATTCTCAGTTCATGCCTTTTGCCCCTGGGCTATCTGCCCACCTTCTCCACAGGAGCACTGCAATGCCCCCAGGGCTCCACGCCAACCATACCACAGACCTTTATAAATGCCAGTCTTTGAGCCCCACTGGTTGTAAAAATTCATAGAAAGCAACCTTTTTCTTTGTTCTAGTGAATGGCTTTGGGAAGGTGTTTTCCTTGTGCAACCCCCTGTGTGCTCCTCTTTCCTTATCTCATTCTCTCTCTCTTCTTTCTTTTTCTCGCCTTTCTCTGTGACAAGGGCTCCCTTCGCTCCACAGCACCCGTGATCCGTTTCTCCCCCAAACTGCAGTTCTGCACCCCCACTTGCAGGATAATGCCCTCTTTTCTCCCTCTAGTTGTGTGCAGTTTGTTCTGTCAATCCTCAGATAGATCTTTTGGGTATTCACAATGATTTTCTATTAATCTAGTTGTGTTTCATGGTCAAAGAAAGCTTAGGGTCCTCCTACTACTCCACCATTTTAGCTGCCTACCACTGGTATCTGCTTTTTGGTTTTTGTTTTTGGGTTTTTTTTTTTTTTAAGATTTTATTTATTTATTTGACAGAGATCACAAGTAGGCAGAGAGGCAGGCAGAGAGAGAGAGAGAGAGAGGAGGAAGCAGGCTCCCTGCTAAGCAGGGAGCCCATGTGGGGCTCAATCCCAGGACCCTGGGATCATGACCCGAGCTGAAGGCAGAGGATTTAACCCACTAAGCCACCCAGGTGCCCCGGATATTTGTTTCTACCTAAGTACTAAGTGTGGTGATTCTTTGAGCACAGTCTAGGATAATGTTGTCAACAACATCTCAATGGATAAAACATGATGAAGACAAATATGTATTCTGAAAGAGGTACTATGAATTCTTTTAAATCTCCAAGTAAGAAAATCAGTATGTTCATAAGAAAGGGTGTTTATGTTATAATAGTATTACTTTAAAGGGGTGGTTAATCTACCTTCAGCATTAGTCCAGACAACTGGATGAACTTAGCATTGTGATGTCATCCTCCACAGGTAAATATTCATTAAGAAATACATACATAATTTTATAGTTTACTTTCTAAAAATTTGCAGAATAACTTGTCTAAAATGTGGGTTTGGCAGAGATATATATTTTAGATCTTTCCCAACATGACACTAAATTGACAGAAATGATGTACATAGATGAAAAATTCTGTAATAGAAAAAAGAATGGGGACACACCAATGAACAGAAGATTTTTTTGAATTTCTGAAAGGCATAAATTAGTCAAAAATTTAACAAAAGAGACATAGGGTAGTGGAATCTATAGATGAGACATGAACAAGAGAAGTCTACACAGGAAGTCTGAGTTTCTGAGACCCCCAAATCCTATTCCACACACGCAACCTAATGTAGGACCAGTCAGTGTATACACCACACTCATATACTCATGGATTGATGTAAACTGTTTCATTTAAAGAAAAAACCAGTTGGGGAGACAGATATTTATGGTTATAAAATAAATACACACCAGTTGTTTTTATTGCCAATACAATCTTTGGTTCATCATGTTACATGAACAAGCAAAAACGTAGATAATTTAAGAAAAAAATCAGCACAATGGAAATGTTATATAACAATAAGGATTAAACCACAGACCTATGCAATAACATTGATTCTCTAGTGAAAAGTAGTAACAATGTCTGGACCCTGCTGTATTCACTCCCTTTCCCTGGACTTGAAGGTATCTCTCAGAGAAACAAACACATAGAAGTTGATCTGGTCTAATCTTGTGATCAGAAACTCCAGGAATACATATTAATATTTGTTTTAAATGTTTTCCTGTTTTGTATCTTTAAACAAATTGAAGAGCTTCTCCCTGAGGTTGTGCTGTACTCTGTCCCTGGGGCTAATTCTCATGATAAGAAGAATACGAATGATTCACTTTAGGTGTATGATACTCATGATTGTCCTGGAAGAAGTTCAAGAAGGTGAACTGGCGTGTCTCATGCACTCCAGGCCTAGTAATCACCCAAGACTCATTACAGTATGAGAATGAGTGATGCAGGGGCACCTGGATGGCTCAGTGGTTTAAGCCTCTGCCTTCAGCTCAGGTCATCATCTCAAAGTCCTGGGATTGAGCTCCACATCCAGCTCTCTGGAGCCTGCTTCCCCTCTCTATCTGCCTGCCTTTCTGCCCACTTGTGATCTCTCCCTCTCTGTCAAATAAATAAATAAAATCTTAAAAAAAAAAGAGAGAGAGAGAGAGAGAATGAGTGATGCATTCTCACTTCATTTGAAATATTTGTGCTGTCAGTTTCATTTTCAATTTACATGTTTTGTAAATAGTTATTTACTAACTCATGGGTTTCAGCCACTGTGCTAAACAACACAAAAGATTGGAAGAGTACTAGGACTTCTAAAGTGTAATTTATGTATAAGCTAAAAGTAAGTATTACACAAGAGCATTTGTGACCTAAAAGAATAAAGGAAATATACAATACCTCAAACAATACCTCTTTGAGGTAATCTGGAAATACATCAAGGAAGCTGTAACATTTAAGATAGATCTTAAAGAAAGGACCCATTTCAATTATAAGTGAAGGTAGGTGCAATTCAGAAAGGATTCTTTGCAGAAAGACCTGTATCAACAGAACTGTGTACTTAAGAAGAAAGAGTCCAGAAGAATTTCAGTTAACTCATTTCAGCATAACACAGAATCCATTAGGAGTGTTTTAGGAGACTTCAGAGTGAAATCAAGGTTTTGGGGGGATGAATCTCATGTAATGCCAGGGAGAACAAGTGTATATATCCACAAACATACACAGATATTAAAGATGGGAATAAAATGACTTTAGGACTGAAGTCATTAACACTAGGGCAATTATAACTGCAAAAATTGTTTAAAACTAGTCAACAGAAGAGCATCAAAGTGACTCAGTCAGTTGGGTTTCTGACTCTTGATCTCACCTGAGATTTTGATCTCAGGGTCATTAGATCAGTCCCTGTGTTGGGTCCCACACTAGGTGTGGAGACTACTTTAAGACAACAACAACAACAATAACAACTACAGTAGCATCTGGGTGGCTCAGTTGGTTAGGCTCATTTGATTCTGCCGTTGGCTCAGATCATCATCCCAGAGTCCCGGATTATAGCCTTACATTGGGTTCCCTGCTGGGTGGAGAGTCCACTTCTCCCTCTGCCTATCTCTGCCACTCCTGTGTGCTCTCTCTTCCTAAAATAAATAAATAAAATCTTTAAAATTTACTTATAAAAACAACTTACTAATCAGCACATAGCAAATATAAATCTGCCAGGGTTATATACAATCTCTATAATATGTATGTAGGTATCTTTGTATATCATTCATTTTGTACATATACATATATGAGTACAATATGCATATAGATATATACAGTTCTAGGTACATATGCCATATATAATAATCTGGTAGATATGACAATCCATAAAAAGTTGCTGAAGTGGGATATTATTTAGTCAATGTTTTGGAAGTAAGAATATCAATAGGATGTAGAAGAAGCAAGAAAACTACAGCAAATGGCAGAAATGAGCAGTCTTAGTGTGAAGACCTCAGTTATAACAGTAGAATGGTGTAGGTAATCAGTGGTGAGAGAGGAAGGGCAGAGGTGAACCTAAAATCTGATCACTCATTATACTTTTTGGTCTCTGTTCACTCAAATACAACCCTGACTCCAATGTGGAATGAATGTAAGGTGAGTCATTGGGGTACATAGCTGTATGGTTGTCAGATATATCATATTCAAATTTTTTTTTAAAGTAACTACCCTATTTCAATGCTTAATACATTTATGAAGCCACATTGAAACACGCAATCATGTGAAATATTTTGTTTCCTTTTAAATTATCTTTACGTCATGAACACTTGATTAAGATTCCCTCTATTTTTGACTTCATATACATATATTTGTTTTGTAATCTCATCTTAAGTCATTTAAACATTAGGACAATTACAGCTGCAAAAAATGAACACTAATCAACACCTAGCAAGAATGAAATCTGTACAATTTGTCATTCTAGTGAAACGAGAAATAATAATGTGAATTCTAAGAATTTCTCTTCAATATTTTCCTCAAATAATCTATGACTTTCTTATTTCTCAAACTGTAGATAATTGGATTTAACAAGGGAATTATGATAGTGTAAAATAAAGAGTCCATCATATCTTGGTCTTCTGATTGTGTAGATACGGGGCACACATACATGTAGACAAGAGCACCGTAGTATAAGGAGACAGATAGGAGATGGGCTCCACAGGTAGAGAAGGCTTTCTTTATGCCTTGTAGAGACTTCTTTTTTAAGACTGTAGAGAGAACTAGTGTGTAGGAGATAAGAACTATCAGAATGGTGAACATTTGTATTGACCCAGCAAAAACAAATACTGTCAGATAATTGACAGAAGGGTCAGTGCAAGAAATCTTAAGTAATGGTATAATGTCACAGTAAAAGTGATGTATTATGATGGAATTGCAGAAGGTTAATCTGAATAAGAAATAAATATGAATTATGGCATGATGTAGGCCACATAAAGTGACAAAACTAACAAGCAGATGCACAGTGTCTTGGACATAATCACTGGATAATGTAATGGTTTGCAAAAGGCCAAATAGAGATCATATGCCATTGTTGCCAGCAGAAAGCATTCCACTGTTATACTTACTGCAAAGGAAAAAAATTGTATCATGCATTCTGAAAGAGATATCATTTTGATCTGCCAAAAAAGTTGACCAGCATCTTGGGGGATACTGTGGATGATATCTAAGCATCCACAAATGCCCAGCTCCCAAGAAATAAGTACATAGGGATGTGAAGCTGAGAGTCATCCCATATGAGAGCAATTAGGCCAGAACTTTAGGAACAAGGGGATTTGCCACTGCGGTTCATATGTGAATCCTGTGAGAATCAAATCTGTCAACAACGTTACATTTCCAAGTCCTTTTCTATGTTCCTTTTCCATATCCTCACTGGATAATGAGTTGCCTGAAATGAAATTTAGTAAATTGGAAAAAAGTCTCTCAGTTTATAACAAGAAAATATAGAAAGGAGAGTTGAAATAAAATTATGCACATTAGAACACCATCTCAATTTTGTTTATTGCCTCTCTATTGATTGGAAACTATTGTAAGATCTTTGAAATAAGTGGAATTATTTCAATTTTTAAAATGTGCAACCATGAACAGAATTGGAAAAATGGAGGACATTGTAGTACATCCTAAATTTATGGGACAGGATCTGCATAATTTGGAAATTTTATGTTTGGAATGTGGATGTAGGGTAAAGGGAAAAGAATCTTGAAGGGCTTCAGTAATAAAATGAGTTAAATGGCATATGGAGGATCATGAACATTTTTCATTAGGGAATAAGCATGCACTGAAACTAAGAGAAAAGAGTAGTAATGGTAGATTCTTTCTAAAATGAATATATGGAGGTGTAGGAAATAGACTGCAGAGAGTTTGAAATTAGGATCAGGAATATTAGTAAAAAAGTTACTACTACTCAATGTTCTCAAACGAGAACCTATAGAAAAATGTCAAATCTATATTTTGCATTAAATGTCCTCCAGATCACACATTCTGGGGAAAGTTTTATGCAAAATATAGATTTGAAGTTTCACTGTAGACATTGATTTAGTGAGTCAATTATTAAGGCTAATAATCTGCATTCTCTTTGAACTCGAAGTGAACCAAGCACATGTGACATGGCTAATCTGTGTGTGAAATGACATTGAGATTGGTGGGAAGATGAAGAGACAGAAGGAAAGTGTTCAGAAGATAGATGCAGTGCCTCTCTGACATATTACAGGGTTGGTCAGTGAAGAATAGAATCATCATTTGGCAACTGGGTAGATTTTCATCAAAATTTGATTGAGAAGTCAGATGTAGTGGCCAGTTTGTAGGCATCAGTGCTGTGTACTTTGTAGTTTGAGTCTACTGCAGATCATGAATTGAAAATCATTGGGTAGACTGAAGGCATAGTTATGTATGACCTATCTATTGGAGAATACATAAAGTGAAGAGAATGGTGAATAACTGAACTGACAATGTATACTAAAGTGAAGTGAAGTTATATATCTCCTTTAGATAGCCAAACTGATCCTCCTTTCTACCACATAATTTTGATGCTAGCAAACTCTAACACCCATTGTGGGACCCAAGAGTGCTATGGTTGGCTTTCCTAGCTCCCTGACATCTAAAGTGAGGGGACATGATGTAGGTTTGACAAATCTACATCACTCACCCTAGAGTTGAAATTTGGAATGAGGGAGGAAAAGGGACAAGGACAAAAGATAATCTGAATTGCAAAGACAGCCAAGGCACAATATGAAGGTTCCAGCAAATGCACCCTGCATCCACACCAGTGACTCTGTCCATGTGAACAGTGGAATTCTCACATAGCAGTGGTGACAACAGCCCTCATGGAGTCAATGTTGGAATATAATTTTTGCTATTGGCACATGACCATGCTTGCTTTTGTTCCTGCCCATTTTTTCTCAGAAGATTCCTTTAATTTCCCAGCATTTCCATGTAAGATTCCATTCCAAAAAATAATTTCTTGTTGAAACTAATAGTTCTGACTGGCAGAGAATAAAGACAAGGAGAGACCAGGAAAGGATACTGAGCAGATTGATCAAGATAAATGTCATGAACACAAAGAGAGGAAGATAGTCAAGAACATCAAAGAAAATTATGGTACCAATCACTAAAATAAATGCTCTGGCAGGATAAGGAGTGAACAACTGTGATTAAGCATGGAAACTGAGAGATGGCTTTAGTGAGACCAATTTCTGTCATGTGATGCAGTGGAGGCCAGAGCATAATGAGCAGTGAGTGGGAAACAACTGCACAACAGTGAGAAGGGAAGCAAGATTAAAATATTCCAAGAATTTGGACAAGAGTTGTTATAAGTCTACTGCGGGTGGACAAATAAAACATTTTTCCTTGATATTGCTTTATTAAAATTTTTCAAAAGAGAGAAATGGAGAGAAAGCCATAAAAAGAAGAAAGAAGACTGCATAAGAAGTTTGGGTGGGTGAAGATCACAAGATGCAGGAACAGAAATAAGCAGAGAATAATACATGCATGGTTAGTAAGTGTAGGAAAGACAAGCAGAAAAGAAAGATTAAGAATCTATCAGGGGTGGGCGCCTGGGTGGCTCAGTGGGTTAAGCCGCTGCCTTCGGCTCAGGTCATGATCTCAGGGTCCTGGGATCGAGTCCCGCATCGGGCTCTCTGCTCAGCAGGGAGCCTGCTTCCTCCTCTCTCTGCCTGCCTCTCTGCCTACTTGTGATCTCTGTCTGTCAAATAAATAAATAAAATCTTTAAAAAAAAAAAAAAAAGAATCTATCAGGGGTGACTGGGTGAGTCAGTGGTCTAAGAGGCAGACTTTCGATTTCACTTCAGGTCATGATCTCAGATTCCTGGGATTAAGCCACACATTGGACTATGCACTCAGTGGGGCATCTGCTTGAGGATTCTCTCTCTCTCTCTTTCACTCTGCCCTTTTACCTACTTGCACTCTCTCTCTCTCTCTCTCTTTTCCTAAAATAAAGAAATAAATCTTTAAAAGAAAAAAAGAATGTATCAGAGAAAGACTATAGACAACAAAAATGTAAAGGCCCAGGGTTTAGGGACAAATGTTTATTATAACCCTGGGTGTTGTTTAAAGTTGTCAACAATAGGAATCTTTTCTTTCCTTATTTTATTCCAATTTCCAAATTTATTTTTCTATGGAATATGTGTATGTAACAGATTTTCTGGTAAAATTTTACATCACAAACTTTGCTCATAAATATATTAGCACTGCCTGAAAGGTTTTTTAAAAGTTGCTTCACATTTGCTATAACAGTGATTAGGACTGACTTTTTTCTAGAAATCCTTATGGTTTTATTTGAGAAAACTTTTCTCTACCAGTGTTTCCAAAGAATAAAATTGTGTCAGAATGGAGTAGAATACAGGTGATATAAATAACAAAGCTACTAATTTCACATGATAAAGGTATTTTTATTGGAAAAAAAAACTCCTTTCTAGGCAATTCCAAATCACTAAATAATGAAAAAATCTCAAATTCAGTTTGTGTGGGTACTTATTAAGGTATAAATGCTGGAAAGAGAAGTGAAGAAGCACCTACTGCCTATTTCCTGCTACATGTATATAAATAGTCAATGAAATGCTTGTCAGAAGTGGGAGATAGGATAGAGTTAATACACAATTGACCTACATTAAATGTCTGAATGAGAAAATGTGATCAGTTAAATGTAATGGAGCTTTTAATCAGAATAAGCAAAAAGATTACTGATGTAGGAATCATTATGAAATGCTATTTAAATGTAGTTTAAATTGTTTAACACTCTAGTTCATGAATACTTATAAATTCCTTAGAGATATTTTAAGAAATAATAAAACATTGTTAAAGGAAGTAATTCAGTCTTACATCTATGTTGCTTACTAGAGGAGAGTCATTAAGATTTAATATGTAAATTATTCAGTATTTGTTTTCCATTACTCACCTGGCTTATTGGCTCTTGTAAACCCAATGTAAAATTATTATAAATGTAAGAGTATATCAAATTTATATATAAAGAATAACAAATATTATAGTAATCATTTCTGTCTTACCCATATCTTATAAGAAATTGAGAAAATTCTTTTGAAGTGTTAGGTTTTCTAAAGGAGATAAGAAATACAGTAGCACTGAAATGACCACAACATGTGTAGTAACTTCTCACACACTGATTCACTTTGGAGCTTCCTTTAAGAAGCTCAGGAGAATGTTGTTTATACCAATTTGTTTCAAGCACAAGAGTCAACCTGTTGTACAACTGTAAGCTTTTTGTCAGAATAAGAAGAAATGAAGAACTAAAATTCTCCCAATAGTACCTAAGGCTTCCCTTTAGGACAAAACTAAATTGTTCTTCTGTGCATTGTAAACTTGAACATGTGTGAAAAGTCCAGGTAACTCATAGGTCATTATAGACTCTGAAATCATAAACATCAAGTCATCATTGATATTATATTTTATGCCCCTATTTTCCACTATTAATGACACCTCTGACATACTTATACAAATTTTAATATATAAATGTTGATGCTCTGAGTGCTTTGATTAGTATGATCACATCTGAGCCAATCGTACATGATTTTAATGAGGCCAAAGTTCTGCATTCCTTTCAGGGGAAACTCAAATACAAAATGCAGGTCATGTTCCAGAACTACACTGAACTTCATACTTTCATTTGTAAATAGGTGAGAAATCTTACTTCACAGAGGTACAAAGGACCATAGTAGGAGGTGCTGTATATCAATGCTTCTCAAATATTAATGCCTGTGAATTTCCTAGGAATTTTCCTAAAATGCGTATTCTCTTTTGATTGGTCAGGGAGGATGTCCAAAGTCTTCATTAACAATGTGATGACCTGGACATTTGCCACCTTTAGGACCTTCCATCCTTGGAAGGCCTAGATGGTCTCAGAGCTAGATCATTGGAGAAGCACATAAAGAAAAGTGGTAAATGTAGCTGGCATCCAAAGAGAAGCAAGAGGAGCCAGATAGGATGAGAAAGACCAACATGGTTGGGCTCACATGGGGTCTGGAGGCTAGGTCAGGCCCTTTGTTCTTGTTCCCACTTTTAAGGACAACTAGTGAGATATTTTGAACATGGTGGTAAGGTGTTCATATTTACCTTTCAACATGAAGAGAGAAGTGACATAATGTTCACTCAGAAAATAATGACATTATATGTGTCAAAAGAGTACAATGTACAAATAGCAACATTTTCATTTAGGATCTAAAGAGGAGTAAAAGTGCTTAACCTCCACATGGGACTTGATGGCAGCTAGGGGGAAACAAAGGGCTTATATTTTGGTGGAGTCATAAATCATTTATTGTGTGCTTAGACTTTGCTTGTGAAAGCCAAAGAAAATGGGAGAAATAAACTACATAGATAAAATAGAAGCCCTGTCAAAACTCAGTAGGAGGGTGTGTAAGCAATATGTGTACCGGAAATTTCAACATAATCCAAATGTGAGTTAAAATTAATTCTTCTCAGGGCACCTGGGTGGCTCAGTGGGTTAAAGCCTCTGCCTTCAACTCTGGTCATGATCCCAGGGTCCTCGGATTGAGCCCTGCATTGGGCTCTCTGCTCAGCAGGGAGCCTGCTTCCTCCTCTCTCTCTCTGCCTCTGCCTACTTGTGATATCTGTCTGTCAAATAAATAATAAAATCTTTAAAAAAAAATAAATAAAATAATTTTTCTCTTCAATTTTGTGTATTTATCTCTCACCTCATATTGTGGTCCATCTATGGGTACAAAAGTCTATATTGTTGCTTTCAATATTAGAAGTCTTCTCAATTTTAGTTATTCTCTTAAAGATATTTATTTATTTATTTACTTAAGAAAGAGAGAGAGAGAGCACAGAGGAAGCATGAGAGGGAGAAGCAGACACCCCACTGAGCAAGAGCTGGATGCAGGACTCAATCCCAGGACCCTGACATCATGACCTTAGCAGAAGGCAGATGCTTAACCAACTGAGCCACGCAGGTGCCACTCAACTTTAGTTATTTTAAATGGTGAGCCGGTGTATCTCACTATAGTCATGTGTATTTTCCCAATGATGAATTTTGTTGAACATATTTTTGTGTCTCTGTTTGATATCTGCATATCTTGTTTAGAGAAGTGTCTACTGAAATATTTTCTATTTCTAAATTGAGATATATTTCTTATTTTTTAGCTTTTGAGATTCTCTTATATTCTGCTTATGAGGCTCTTATCAGATACATGATTTGCAAATATTTATTCAAGGACCTTGATCTTCTTTCCCTGCCATAAAATATCACATTTATTCCTTATGAAGCAGCAACTGTAGACCTATTGGTAGACACTTGTGTTGAGAAATATATTCAACAAAATTCGAGGCTCTTATATCTAGGTGAAATTTCTAGCAATCCAGCAATGGGTCATGGGGAGACATCTCTTCTAAGGTAAAGGATAAGTTGCTGCATCTGGCCCTCTTACAACCAAGAGAAAGGTAAAACACCTTTTGGGGTATGTGGATTTGGATCCAATGTCATCTTCATTTGGGTCTATTATACCAACCCACTTACCAAGTGTCCAGGAAAGCTATTAGTTTTAAGTGTGACTATGAACAGGAGAAGGATTTACAAAGGTGTTAACAGCTGTACAAAGTGCTCTACTCCTTGGGTCACATGATCCACCAAAACTAATGGTAGTTCAAGGCATAGTGGGAGATAAGGACACTTTTTGGGGACTTAGGCAGGCCTCTGTAGGCAAATCACAGCACAGGCCCCTAGGTTTAGAACTAAGCCATATTATCACTACAGACAATTACTCTCCAATTGAAAACCAGAAAGATGGAACTAGAAAAATCTAGAACTGGAAGGATGGATTTATCATTAACTGAAATGGGTAAGAGGGTGGTTTGAGGAGTAGCTTTGGCAAAGAAAATCAAAGTTCCTATTCATTTAGGTCTTTGTCTTCTCCTCCTTCCTAGTCTTCTTGCATATCTATTCTCATTCATTTTACTGCTCCAACTTTTCTTTTCCTTCCTTCTGCCCATGACTTTAAAGCCTACTGCTGAGAACTACTGGCATTCATTGAGCATCAGTGAATCCTGTGTGTCACTCAAGACCAAAGAGGTTGTTGTCATTTGGGAACATCTTTCTATATCACTTTTTATTTCAGAGAATAATTACTGAAAGAGATTTTTGTTAAAGATTTATAATTCAAACAACAATCAGTCATTGATATTTGTGTTGCAGATTTATTTGATGTAGTCACAAAGTGCATAAGTTTCACACTAAATGAGCAGTTCATGGAGAAATTTGTTGATCTTAGAAACCATAGTAGAGGGATTGATCTGCTTCAGACCTATGAGTACATTGATCTCAGCAGTACAGTTGGGGGAAAAAGGAAATAAATATGCTGGTTGTTGATCTCTGTTATTGACCCAGATGAGTCAGTACATTGCCTCAGCTTGGAATAAGTGGTATCCCAGTAAACTCTGTTCTGTTGATAATATACTTTAATGTTAGATAATAACTTACCAAATTGGAAATATGAAGTTGAAAGAAGCAGTGAACACATTGGATGAAGAATATACACATCCCCAAAATATGTCATTACTGGGCCATTTTAAAGAGTAAATTTTTATTTTATTTTTAACTTACAAAGAAATTTTACTTTCTGTTCCTTTTTTAAAATTTTTTAAATTTATTTTCAGTGTAACAGTATTCATTGTTTTTGCACCACACCCAGTGCTGCATGCAACCCATGCCCTCTCCAATACCCACCACCTGGTTCCCCCAACCTCTCACCCCAAGCCCCTTCAAACCCCTCAGATTGTTTTTCAGAGTCCATAGTCTCTCATGGTTCACCTCCCCTTCCAATTTCCCCCAACTCCCTTCTCCTCTCTAACTCCCCTTGTCCTCCATGCTATTTGTTATGCTCCACAAATAAGTGAAACCATATGATAATTGACTCTCTCTGCTTGACTTATTTCACTCAGCATAATCTCTTCCAGTCCCATCCATGTTTCAACAAAAGTTGGGTATTCATCCTTTCTGATGGAGGCATAATACTCCATAGTGTATTTGGACCACATCTTCCTTATCCATTCCTCCATTGAAGGGCATCTTGGTTCTTTCCACAGTTTGGCAACCGTGGCCATTGCTGCTATAAACATTGGGGTACAGATGGCCCTTCTTTTCACTACATCTGTATCTTTGGGGTAAATACCCAGGAGTGCAATGGCAGGGTCATAGGGAAGCTCTATTTTTAATTTCTTGAGGAATCTCCACACTGTTCTCCAAAGTGGCTGTACCAACTTGCATTCCCACCAACAGTGGAAGAGGGTTCCCCTTTCTCCACATCCTCTCCAACACATGTTATTTCCTGTATTCCTAATTTTGGCCATTCTAAGTGGTGTAAGGTGGTATCTTAAGGTGGTTTTAATTTGAGTCTCCCTGATGGCCAGTGATGATGAGCATTTTTTCATGTGTCTGATAGCCATTTGTATGTCTTGATTGAAGAAGTGTCTGTTCATATCTTCTGCCCATTTTTTTGATATGCTTGTCTGTTTTGTGTGTGTTGAGTTTGAGGAGTTCTTTATAGATCCTGGATATCAACCTTTTGTCTGTTGATAACAAGTAAATGGATCATGATCAGCAACTACTGAATCTTCTCTTCATATTCTTTTTTCCCCCCATTAGAACAGTGCACCTTGTAATAAGGTTTTTTCCCCTCCTCCCATCCCTCAGCGGCATCCAGGAAAAACAGTCAATTGAAGTTTGTGCCCATGAATTATTAAGATATTTCCAACTTCTCTGAGGTAAAGAGATTTATGTGATGAAACTAATAGCTTTGTTTTTAATTTTTAATTAACATATAATGCACTATTTGCTTCAGGAGTACAGGTCTGTGAATCAACAGTCTTATATGAATCACATACCTTCCCCAATATCCATAATCCAGCCACCTCATCCCTCTCCCACCACCATCCCCAGAAACCCTCACTTTGTTTCCTGAGATTAAGAGTCTTATGATTTTTCTCCCTCCCCAGTCGCATCTTATGTCATTTTTCCCCCTCTTCCACCTAGGACCCCTACCTTGCCTCTCAAATTCTGCACATCAGAAAGATCATATGATAATTGTCTTTCTCTGATTGACTTATTTGGCTTAGCATAGTACCCTCTAGTTCCATCCAGAACATTGCAAAAGGCAAGATTTTGTGGGGGTTTTTAATGACTGCATATTATTCCATTTTATACACACACACACACACACACACACACACACACACATCTTTATACATTCATCTGTTGATCTACACCTAGGTTCTTTTCATAGTTTTGCTGTTGTGGACATTGCTGCTATCATCATTCCTGTGCACGTGCCCCTTCAGTTCACTACATTTCAATCTTTAGGGTAAACAGCCAGTACTGTGATTGCTGGGCAATGAGGTAGCTCTATTTTCAACTTTTTCATGAATCTTCACACTGTTTTCCAGAGTGGCTGCATCAGCTTGCATTGCCACCAACAGTGTAGAAAGGTTCCCCTTTCTCTGCATCCTTGCCAACATCTGTCATTTCTTGACTTGTTAATTTTAACCATTCTGACTGGTGTGAGGTGGTATCTCATTGTGGTTTTGCTTTGTAGTTCCCTGATGCTGACCACTGTTGAGCACATTTTCATGTGTCTCTTGGCCATTTTGGATGTCTTCTTTGCCGAAATGTCTGTTCATGTTTTCTGCCCATTTCTTGATTGGATTATTTGTTCTTCGGGTGTTGAATTTGATAAGTCCTTTATAGATTTTGGATACTAGCCTTTTGTCTGATATGTCATTTGCAAATATCTTTCCCCATTCTGCCAGTTGTCCTTTGGTTTTGTTGACTGTTTCCTTTGCTGTGCAAAAGCTTTTGATCTTTTTTTTAAATTTATTTTTTATTTATTTTCAGCATAACAGTATTCATTATTTTTTCACCACACCCAGTGCTCTATGCAATCCACGTCCTCTATAATACCCACCACCTGGTTCCCCCAACCTCCCACCCCAAGCCCCTTCAAACCCCTCAGATTGTTTTTCAGAGTCCATAGTCTCTCATGGTTCATCTCCGCCTCCAATTTCCCGTAACTCCCTTCTCCTCTCTAACTCCCCATGTCCTCCATGCTATTTGTTATGCTCCACAAATAAGTGAAACCATATGATAATTGAATCTCTCTGCTTGACTTATTTCACTCAGCATAATCTCTTCCAGTCCCATCCATGTTGCTACAGAAGTTGGGTATTCATCCTTTCTGATGGAGGCATAATACTCCATAGTGTATATTTATAGCAACAATGGCCATGGTCGCCAAACTGTGGAAAGAACCAAGATGCCCTTCAACGGACGAATGGATAAGGAAAAGCTTTTGAACTTGATGAGGTCCCAATAGTTCATTTTTGCCTTTTCTTCCCTTGCCTTTGGCAATGTTTCTAGGAAGAGTTGCTGCAGTGGAGGTCGAAGAGGTTGCTTCCTGTGTTCTCCTCAAAGATTTTGATGGATTCCTGTCTCACATTGAGTCCTTCATCCATTTTTGAGTCTATTTTTGTGTGTGGTATAAGGAAGTGGTCCAGTTTCATAATTCTGCATGTGGCTGTCCAATTTTCCCAAGACCATTTGTTGAAGAGGCTGCCTTTTTTCCATTGGATATTGATTCTGGCTTTGTCAAAGATTAGTTGGCCATAGAGTTGATGGTCCAATTCTGGACTCTTTATTCTGTTACATTGATCTCTGTGTCTATTTTTATGCCAGTAGCATACTGTCTTGATGATGACAGCTTTGTAATAGAGTGTGAAGTATGAATTGTGATACTATCAATGTTGGCTTTCTTTTCAACATTCCTCTGGCTATTTGGGGTCTTTTCTGGTTCCATATAAATTTTAGGATTATTTATTCCATTTCTTTGGGGGGGAAAAGGTGGTATTTTGATAGGGATTGCATTACATGTGTAGATTGCTTTAGGTACCATGGACCTTTTCACAATATGTGTTCTTGCAATCCATGAGCATGGAATGTTTTTCCATTTCTTTGTGTCTCGCTCAATTTCTTTCATGAGTAATCTATAGAACAAGAAAGTTCTCAAGTACACAACCTAACCCTACACCTGAAGGAGCTGAAGAATAAATAGCAAAGAAAGCCCAAATCCTGAAGGACCTGGAGAAAGAACAGCAAAGAAAGTCTAAACCCAACAGCAAAGGAGGCCTCAACCTAAACCAGAAGTAATTAATATCAGAGTAGAAATCAATGAAATAGAAACCAAAAGAACAATAGAACAAATCAACGAAACTAGGAGCTGGTTCTTTGAAGGAATTAATAAGATTGATAACCCCCTGGCCAGACCTATCAAAAAGAAAAGAGAAAGGACCCAAATAAATAAATAAATAAAGTCATGAATGAAATAAATAAAGTCATGAATGAACAAGGAGAGAACACAACCAACACCAAAGAAATATAAACAATTATAAGAGCATATTATGAGCAACTATACACCAGAAAATTTGACAATCTGGAAGAAATGGATGCATACATAGAGACATATAAACTACCAAAACTGAACTAGAAAGAAACAGAAAACCTGAACAGACCCATAACCAGGAAGGAGATGGAAGCAGTCAACAAAAATCTCTAAACAAACAAGAGACCAGGGCCAGACGGTTTCCCAAGGGAATTCTACCAAAGATTTAAAGAAGAATTAAAAGCTATTATCCTGAGTCTGTTCCAAACAATATAAATGGAAGGGAAACTTCAAAACTCATTTTATGAGGCCAGCACTACCTTGATCCCAAAACCAGACAAAGACCCCGCCAAAAAGGAGAATTACAGACCAATATCCTTGAGGAACACTGATGTGAAAATTCTCACCAAAACTCTATCCAATAGGATCCAACAGCACATTTAAAGGATTATTCACCACAACCAAGTGAAATTTACTCCTGGACTGCAAGTTTGGTTCAACATCCACAAATCAGTGTGATGTAATACATTAACAAAAGAAAGAACAAGAATCATATGATCCTCTCAGTAGATGCTGAAAAATATTTGACAAAGTACAACATTCTTTCTTGATCAAAACTCTTCACAATGCAGGAATATGGGGTATATACCTCAATTTCATCAAAGTCATCTTTGAAAACCCACAACGAATATCATTCTCAATTGGGAAATACTGAGAGTTTTTCCCCTAAGGTCAGGAACACAGCAGGACTGTCCACTATCACTACTGCTACTCCAAATAGTACTAGAAGTCCTAGTTCAGCAATCAGACAACAAAAAGAAATAAAAGGCATCTGAGTCAGCAAATAAGAAGTCGAACTCTCACTCTTTGCAGATGATGTGATACTTCAATGTGGAAAACCCAAAAACGACACTCCAAAAGTGCTAGAATTCATACAGGAATTCAGTAAAAAGGGTCAAGATATAAAATCAATGCACAGCAATCAGTTGCATTTCTATACACCAACAGGAAGATGAAAGAAAGAGAAATTAAGAAATCAATCCCATTTACAATTGCACCTAAAGCTATAGGATACCTAGGAATAAACTTACCTAAAGAGGCAAAAAAATTTTTACTTATATAGGAAATTTAGATAAATAGTAAATTACTGGATTTGCGATAAACATTTCAGTAATCTGAGTTCAGATAGGGATATCTGAAAAATGTTGATTTCAAGCTCTATGTGAGTCAAAGTTCAGGGCTACGAAAAATGTTAATCTAGTCTTATGTAGTATTAACAAAAGTATAGTTATCAAAATAATGAATATATTTATTAGGAGCATTCCGTTCTTTGATGGTCAGACTACCTAGGAAATATTGTTTTCATATTTAGACCTAATATACAAGCCACAGAGACTTTCTGGAGCTTATGCATAGAATGACCATGTCACGAGAAGGAGTATTGAATAAATATGGCAAATAGAGTTGACCCTTGAATAATGTAAGGGCTAGGAGCACTGTCTCTTTCACTTGGTCAAAAATCCACGTGTAGCTTTTAACTCCCCCAAAGCATAACTACAAACAGCCCACTGTTGATCAGAAGCCTTACCAATAACATAAAATGGTCAATTGAGACATATTTTGTATATTATGAGTATTATATGCTGTATTCTTACATAAAGTAAGAGAAAAAAGAATGTTACTATGAAAATCATAAGGAATAGAATATACATTTACAGTACTGTTCTATTAAAAATCTGCATATATGTCAGCCTGTACACTTAAACCATGTTATTCAAGGTATTCAATTTTGTATTGCAAATATATAGGAAGAAGTTTATTATTGACAGAGTTTGAAGGGAAACTGGGGAAAAGACTTGTGTAGTTCCAAAAAATAAAATGAGCCCTAGAAAGTTGAATTTGGTTTAACGTTGATATTAAGACATTTCCAATAATTAAAATAATGTAAAAATGGGAGAGGTTGGTTTGTAAAGTCATCAGCTATAATCCCATGTTGTTGAGATATTTATGGTAATTAAAGCTGCCATTTATTGATTGCTGAGATCCTCTGTTTTATGCCTTATGTATATTCTTTCAATAAGTCTTTCACAATCACCATTCATTTACTTTTTATTCCTGTCTTGAAAACCTATAAGGATATAGACTTATTTGTATGTGGAGCCAGAAGGTTTTGCTTCAAATGCTGGATCTACCATTTACTGTGTTATCTTGTACAAGTTATTTGTACTTCTTGCCTCATTCCCTTCATTTATAAAATTTATAAATCCTTCATAGGGCTTTAGGGAGGATTAATACAAAGAGCATGTGCAGAACAGTGCCTAACAGAGTGAGCCTCGGTAATTGTTAACTGTTAGTGTCCTTTTACTTTTATCGGATAGCATCTGTCTGAACAAAGTGCTTTAAAGAAGAATCCCTGGTGCCTGGGTGGCTCAGTGGGTTAGAGCCTCTGCCTTTGTCTCAGATCATGATCCCAGGGTCCTGGGATCGAGCCCTGCATGGTGCTCTCTGCTCAGCAGGGAGCCTGCTTTCTCCTCTCTCTCTCTGCCTGCCTCTCTGCCTACGCGTAATTTCTGTCAAATACATGAATAAAATCTTTAAAAAAATAAAGAAGAATCCCCAATATTAATTTATTACTTTCTCACTATTTTTAAAAAAAAAGATTATAAAATTTATTTTAGAGAGAGAGAGAAGGAGAGAGATAACATAAGCAGGGGGAGTGGCAGAGGGAGAAAGAGAGAGAATTCTTTTGTTTTTAATCAATTTTTTATTTTTTTTTATAAACATATAATGTATTTTTAGCTCCAGGGGTACAGGTCTGTGAATCGCCAGGTTTACACACTTCACAGCACTCACCATAGCACATATCTTCCCAATGTCCATAACCCCACCACCCTCTCCCAACCCCCCTCCCCCCAGCAGCGATCAGTTTGTTTTGTGAGATTGTCTCTTATGGTTTGTCTCCCTCCCGAATCCATCTTCTTTCATTTATTCTTCTCCTACCCCCTTAACCCCCCATGTTGCATCTCCACTTCCTCATATCAGGGAGATCATATGATAGTTGTCTTTCTTTGATTGACTTATTTTGCTGAGCATAATATACTTGTTCCAACCACGTCATCGCAAATGGCAAGATTTCATTTCTTTTGATGGCTTCATAGTATTCCAGTGTGTGTGTGTGTGTGTGTGTGTGTATACCGTCTCTTCTTTATCCATTCATCTGTTGGTGGACATCTAGGTTATTTCCATAATTTGCCTATTTTGGATATTGCTGCTATAAACATTCTGGTGCATGTGTCCCTTCGGATCACTACATTTTATATCTTTAGGGTAAATACCCAGTAGGGCAATTGCTGGGTTGTAGGGTAGCTCTATTTTCAGCCTTTAGAGGAACCTCCATGCTGTTTTCCAGAGTGGTTGCACCAGCTTGCATTCCCACCAACAGTGTAGGAGGGTACCCCTTTCTCCGCATCCTCGCCAGCATCTGTCATTTCCTGGCTTGTTAATTTTAGGCATTCTGACTGGTGTGAGGTGGTATCTCATTGTGGTTTTGATTTGTATTTCCCTGGTGGTGAGTGATATGGAGCACTTTTTCATGTGTCTGTTGGCCATCTGGATGTCTTCTTTGCAGAAATGTCTGTTCATGTCCTCTGCCCATTTCTTGATTGGATTATTTCTTCTTTGGGCATTGAGTTTGCTAAGCTTTTTACATATTTTGGATACTAGTCCTTTATCTGATATGTCATTTGCAAATATCTTCTCCCATTCTGTCAGTTGTCTTTTGGTTATGTTAACTGTTTTCTTTGCTGTGCAAAAGCTTTTGATCTTGATGAAATTCCAATATTTCATTTTTGCCCTTGCTTCCCTTGCCTTTGGCAATGTTCTAGGAAGAAATTGCTGTGGCTGAGGTCGAAGAGGTTGCTGCTGTGTTCTCCTCAAGGATTTTGATGGATTCCTTTCTCACAATGAGGTCCTTCATCCATTTTGAGTCTATTTTTGTGTGTGGTGTAAGGAAATGGTCCAATTTCATTTTCCTGCATGTGGCTGTCAAATTTTCCCAACACGTTGAAGAGGCTGTCTTTTTTCCACCAGACATTCTTTCCTGCTTTGTTGAAGATTAGTTGACCATAGAGTTAAGGGTTTATTTCTGGGCTCTCTATTCTGTTCCATTGATCTATGTGTCTGTTTTTGTACCAGTACCATACTGTCTTGATGATGAAAGCTTTGTAATAGAGCTTGAAGTCCAAAATTGTGATGCCACCAATTTTGGCTTTCTTTTTCAATATCTCTTTGGCTATTCGAGGTCTTTTCTGGTTCCATATAAATTTTAGGATGATTTGTTCCATTTCTTTGGGAAAAAAAAATCGATGGTATTTTGATAGGGACTGCATTAAATGTGTAGATTGCTTTAGGTAGCATAGACATTTTCACAATATTTATTCTTCCAATCCAGGAGCATGGAAAATTTTTTCCATTTCCTTGTGTCTTCCTCAATTTCTTTCATGAGTACTTTATAGTTTTCTGAGTATAGATTCTTTGCCTCTTTGGTTAGGTTTATTCCTAGGTATCTTATGGTTTTGAGTGCAATTATAAATGGGATTGACTCCTTAATTTCTCTTTCTTCTGTCTTGTTGTTGGTGTAGAGAAATGCAACTGATTTCTGTGCATTGATTTTATATCTTGATACTTTACTGAGTTCCTGTATAAGTTCTAGCAGTTTTGGAGTGCAGTCATTTGGGTTTTCCACATATAGAATCATATCATCTGCAAAAAGTTATAGTTTGGCTTCTTCTTTGCCAATTTGGATGCCTTCAATTTCTTTTTGTTGTCTGATTGCTGAGATTAGGACTTCTAGTACTATGTTGAATAGCAGTGGTGATAATGGACATCCCTTTCATGTTCCTAACCTTAGCAGAAAAGCTTTGAGTTTTTCTCCATTGAGAATGATATTTGTGGTGGGTTTTTCATAGATGGCTTTGATAATATTGAGATATGTGTCCTCTATCCCTACACATTAAAGAGTTTTGATCAGGAAGGGATGCTGTACTTTTTCAAATGCTTTTTTAGCATCTGTTGAGAGTATCATATGGTTCTTGTTCTTTCTTTTATTTATTTTTTTAAAGATTTTATTTATTTATTTGACTGATGGATATCACAAGTAGGCAGAGAGAGCGGTGGAAGCAGGCTCCCTGCTCAACAGAGAGCCCGACGTGGGGCTTGATCCCAGGACTCTGGGATCATGAACTGAGCCGAAGGCAGAGGTTTTAACCCACTGAGCCACCCAGGCATCCCTCTTCTTTCTTTTATTAATGTATTGTATCACATTGGTTAAGAGAGAGACTCTTAAGCAGGCTCCCTGCTGAGCATGGAACCAGCACAGGACTCTTTCTCAGGACCCTGAGATCACCACATGAGCAGAAACCAAGAGTGAGATGCTCATCCAACTGCACCATGAAGGGGCCCTTCCTTTCTCACTTTTTGAGAAAAGATCTAATTAGCCCATGAAACTGTCACTGTGAAAAAACTGTCTGAAATTGTGGTAATATATCTTTTTTTTTTCTGTTTTTCAAAATCAGATCTTTGACCCTTTTCAAAATCAGATCTTCAGCCTTGCCAGTTCCTTTCACCTTTTTTGTCTAGATTTAATGTGCTTTGGAGCTGTGATTGGATTTTGTGCTTGCATTTGCCAGAGTTTGTATCCCGCCATTGCCACAGGCATTCTCCATCTCCTTGCAGGTTAGTCTTGTCATTATACATAACTTTTATCTTCTTCCTGTTTCTGTAGAGACAGAGAGTCATAATCCTTTTTTTTTTAATTTTTTATTTCTTTTCAGCGTAACAGTATTCATTGTTTTTGCACCATACCCAGTGCTCCATGCAATCCGTGCCCTCCCTAATACCCACCACCTGGTTCCCACAACCTCTCACCCCCAACCCCTTCAAAACCCTCAGATTGTTTTTCAGAGTCCATAGTGTCTCATGGTTCACCTCCCCTCCCAATTTCCCTAAACTCCCTTCTCCTCTCCATCTCCCCTTGTCCTCCATGTTATTTGTTATAATTCTTAAACAATCCCATATTGTTGCCCTGTCATGTTGCCTGAAATCTCTTACTATGCTCTTATCTAGTTAAGTTTTGTTTTCCTCTAAGGTCTGTGTACACTGGGCTCACTGAGTTATGTTGCTGGAACTGAGCTACTCCACCAGAAGCTAGAGCTGCCTGAGAATGTGTCTGGTGAATCTGGATGGTTCTTCTGCCTGGCTTGTGTCTCAGTTCACTTACAGTTCATGGCTTCTGATCTCTTCATCTGGGTTGCTCATACCAACAGGAAAGAGTAAACCTTAATGAAAGCATTTCATGTGGAATGGGTGAGAAGCTGCCTGCTTTGCAATTGCCATTTTTGTTATTTCTCAATATTAATATTTCCCTTTGTCTCCCCGCCTGCATTGTTTTTAATTTAATTTTTTTCTTTGTGGATATTCCATTTTATCCTGAAAATCCATTCTATTTATTCAGAAATTTGTTTCTTAATACCACTAAAACTTATATGGATTATTCTGAATTTGAGTCCATCTTTTAAACAAACTGATCTGGGTTTAGAGTCCAGACAGCAAGAAATGGGTAAACACTTGCCACACATTTGTGAAAGAAAACCGATAGTGGGAAATTAATCCAAACACATCTACTGAAGTCTGTTAGACTTTTCAGTAAATAACTATCTGTTGAACTAGAAACCCTTTAGTGTCTCTGAGAAACCTCTCATTGTTGTCAGAACCTATGGTCACTTTGCCATTGTAGATAGCCAGTCAGCCAGAGCATTAATGCTCTTTTCAAAGACTTAAGTGATATAAAATAAGGAGCTTATCTAAGATCCTTTTCCCCAAATATGGGCATACAGCTTTATTCAAGGTGAAGTATGGCAGCTGTCTAACCAAACTGTGTCTGTCTACAAGAATGGAAGCAAAAAATACAGTGTTTACTTGAAATTTTAACTTTTTAAACTGTAAGAATTCCAATTCAGCCAGACAAGAGGATTAACCTTATTTTACTTCACCTTTTCTGTTTTTTGTCTTTTTGTTTCTTAGCTTTCCTTAACATCAGTAGGATTTTCAGTACAACCAAAGCATTTTGGATTTTTGCTCCCTGCCTCCTCACACATCAGGCTCATTAAGAGTACTTTCTTTCCAAAACTACTTTGGGTCACAGAGCAAAATTTTCCAATCCTATCTTATTTATTCTAGCTCAGTACCATGAAGAAGTTTCCTCCATAATGACCCACTGGAGCTTAGAAAACCTACCACAAGACCTAAAGCTTTGGGTGCTCATTGATTTACAACTAAAGTTTTTATTTCTTGTGGTGAAATAAAGTGCCTTCCTTATCTAAATCCTTTCCTGGTGTGTATCAACATTATTTAACATTTTACAATTCAGTCATTTTTTAATAAATATGTCTATAAACATTTAACTTTAAAAAAATCTTATTTATTCCATTACTGTAGATTTGACAGGTTTTTAAAAATGTAACTTAGTAACTTATTATAATATCCTAAATCTGTCCTTTTTAAAATAAAATAACAAAATGAGAAGAAAATTGTGTGTCATGTTCGAGTTGATTTAAATGTCAATATTTTAGGATAAAGAAGTACAGGATTCTGACAAGTATCTCTGTGGTTCTTCAGAAAATGCCTTGTTTCTGGAGTCTCTGTTTTACACTCCCAAAAATATGGGAACTCCTTGCCCCATTAGGAAATAAGAGCCTCTTTATTCATTATGTTTCAGAGTTTTAAAAACATGTTTTCAGCGTATTTTTGTGACCCTGTGTGTCCTGTTTAATGTGGCTAGATTTTAAAAAAGTCGTATAAAGGCTGTGGGTATTTGTGTTCTATAGCACAGAAATAATCAAGTCTGCTTCTGACTTACAGTAGAGCCAGTACTACTCTGCAGCTGATTATTGCCTATGCAGTTGCTGCTTACTCACTTTTCTACCTCTTCCTCACTCTTCAAGTATCATGCCTTTCATCACCTTCCGTAGAAGACAGAAAACCTAAACAAAGATGCAAAGCATTTGAACATGGGTTTTAAAATTATTGACTAACATGGCTTTTTTGTATTAGGAAGTTATTTATTTAGGACAATGTCCCTGCCTCTTGTCAGCCCAAAGCTGTCTGTGAATGTCAGTCCAACATCAGCTTTTAATATGCACTGTGGAAGTCAGGTACTATTGGACCTTGTGAGTTACAGCCTCACTGGTAGCATCCTGAAGCATGGAATGCTGGCGCCATAAGCCCTGGTGTTGAATATATGTTGTGGTTGGTATTTCTTTTTTTTTTTTTTAAGATTATTTATTTATTTATTTGACAGACAGAGATCACAAGTAGGTGGAGAGGCAGACAGAGAGAGAGGGGGAAGCAGGCTCCCTGCTGAGCAGAGAGCTTGATGCAGGACTCGATCCCAGGACCCTGATCATGACCTGAGCCTTAGGTAGAGGCTTAACCCACTGAGCCACCCAGGTGTCCCTGTGGTTGGTATTTCAAGCACATTTCAAAATAGCTGAGGTCATCCTCTCTTGCGAAGACTTTATTTGTTACAACATATGGGCTGGGTTGTTTCGTTTGATGTGAAAATTAGTTTTCCAGCTGTTTCTTGCTTCTAATTAGGTAGAACCATATGAATTTGCTGATATTTGACTATTTTTGATTAAAACAAATAGTAGAAAATCAGTTTCAAATCAAGTTTTGTTAATCTTTTTTCACCTAACCTTTGATAGCAACCTCCAAAGTTAAAACATAATTTTCAGATTTTTCTAAGTATGAATTTTATAGTAATTTAAGAAACATGTTTGAAAGTCTTAATTTTATCGTTCTTAATCTTACTAAATAATGTGAATAAATATTTTTATATCCTTTTAGGAAAAGATTCATTTATTTTTTTTTTTACCTTTTTTATTATGTTCTGTTAGCCAGCATGTAGTACATCATAAGTTATTGTTGTAGTGTTCAATGATTCATTAGTCATGTATAGCAACCGCCAAAGTGTCCCTCAAAGAAGGTGACTGTATTGGCAAAAGATGATTAGGAGGAGATTGGTGGAACCATTGGTGAAACATCCTGCCGGTTTTCCTGAAAAAATGCAGGAGAAAATAGGGAGGAACTTGCTTCAAGTTAGAAATACCCTCAAACATTATCCTCACAAACCATGCTTCAAAGGGGCCCAAATTAAATTGCTTATGAAAGTAGAATAATTATTCCCCAAGGCATTTGAGAGAGAGTGATAGAGTGCTATTGCTAGGAGTTAATGGGACGTAACAGCTGGTTGTGGTCAAAGAAGGATAGAAGAGGACCTATGATAAAACCATGGTCATCCAAAGTGACTGTGTGCGCACTGCATCCTCTGAAGAACAACATCAGAGTCTCTACACTGCAGGGAAATGGACTTCTCTCTATCTTTCTCTCTCTCTCTCTCTTCTCTCTCTCTCTCTCACACACATACACACACACAAAATATCCACCCAATTCCTAAACAAATAAACAGAGATATAACAAGATCCAAGGATGAATGAGTATCCAGACTTCTATAATGTATTATCTAAAATACCAAATTCTCAACAACAACAAAGTCGTGAGATAGGGAAAAAGTGTTACCTATACACCACAAAGTTAGCAGAGAACACAAACTGCCTGTTAAAGTAATAACATATTGGATTTAACAGGAAAAAAAAAAACCTTAAAAATAATCATGATAAATGTGTTCATAGAACTAAAGGAAACCAGGATTAAATAAAAGAAAGGAAGATATGAATGTAATGTTATGTGAAATAGACTATCAATGTAGAGAAACTATAAAGAAACAATGAAGTGGAATTTCTGTAATTGAAAAGTACAACTGAAATTTTAAAAGTCACTGTGGAAGCTCGACTCTAGATTTAAACTGATAGCAGGAAGATTGGTGAATTTGAAGTTATATCAACAGAGAGTATGCAATCCAAACAATGAAGGAGAAAAAGAACGAGAAGAAATGCACAGACCCACAGAGAAATAAAGCCAGCAGTAAGTGCATCAGCATGGGCTTTTGGGAGTACCAGGAAAAACACATTTCTGATAGAAGACTTGTATAAGAAGATCCAAGTTGTTTGTTGTTTGTTGATAAACAATGAACAGGAAGCACAGAAACAACCCAATAAAAATTGTACAAAAGGCCTGAGCAAGCATTTTACCAAAGAAGAAATACAGATGGTAAATAAGCATATAAAAATCTGCCCCACATTATTTGCTATAGGGAATTACAAATTAAAACAATAATGGCATAATATAAAAGAAATCTAAAAAAATTTTAAAAGATACCAGTTGTTGGCAAGAATATGGAATGATAGGAGCACACACACATATCTTCACTCTGCCAGCTGACAGGACCCAGAAGAAAAGACATTGAAGAAACAGTTATCTTCCACCGGTCTATGTGTCTGTTTTTATGCCAATACCATGCTGTCTTGGTGATCACAGCTTTGTAATAAAGCTTGAAATCAGGTAACGTGATGCCCACAGTTTCATTTTTGTTTTTCAATATTTCCTTAGCAATTCGGGGTGTCTTCTGATTCCATACAAATTTTTTGGATTATTTGCTCCAGCTCTTTGAAAAATACCAGTGGAATTTTGATCAGAATGGCATTAAAAGTATAGATTGCTCTAGGCAGTATAGACGTTTTAACAATGTTTATTCTTCCTATCCAAGAGCGTGGAATGGTCTTCCATCTTTTTGTCTCTTCTTCAATTTCTTTCATGAATGTTCTGTAGAGCCCAGATATGGACCCTCAACTCTATGGTCAATTAATCTTCGACAAAACAGGAAAAAATATACAGTGGAAAAAAGACAGTCTCTTCAATAAATGGTGCTGGGAAAACTGTACAGCTATATGTAGAAGAATAAAACTCGATGATTCTCTTACACCATACACAAAGATAAACTCAGAATGGATAAAAGACCTCAACGTGAGACAGGAATCCATCAGAATCCTAGAGTAGAACATAGGCAGTAACCTCTTCGATATCAGCCACAGCAACTTCTTTCAAGATATGTCTCCAAAGGCAAAAGAAACAAAAGCAAAAATAAACTTTTGGGACTTCAACAAAATCAAAAGCTTCTGCACAGCAAAGGAAACAGTCAAAAAAAAAGGGGGGGAGGCAACCCACAGAATGGGAGAAGATATTTGCAAATGACAGTACAGACAAAAGGTTGATATCAGGATCTATAATGAACTCCTCAAACTCAACACACACAAAACAGACAAGCATATCAAAAAATGGACAGAAGATATGAACAGACACTTCTCCAATCAAGACAGATAAACGGCTATCAGCCTCATGAAAAAATGTTCATCATCACTAGCCCTCAGGGAGATTCAAATTAAAACCACATTGAGATATCACCTTACACCAGTTAGAATGGCCAAAATTAACAAGACAGGAAACAACATGTGTTGGAGGGGATGTGGAGAAAGGGGAACCCTCTTCCACTGTTGGTGGGAATGCAAGTTGGTGCAGCCTCTTTGGAGAACAGTGTGGAGATTCCTCAAGAAATTAAAAATAGAGCTTCCCTATGACCCTGCAATTGCACTCCTGGATATTTACCCCAAAGATACAGATGTAGTGAAAATAAGGGTCATCTGTACTCCAATGTTTATAGCAGCAATGGCTACGGTTGCCAAACTGTGGAAAGAACCAAGATGCCCTTCAGTGAACGCATGGATAAGGAAGTTGTGGTCCACATACACTATGGAGTATTATGCCTCCATTGGAAAGGATGAATACCCAACTTTTGTAGCAAAAGGGACTGAACTGGAAGAGATTATGCTGAGTGAAATAAGTCAAGCAGAGAGAGTCAATTAACATATAGTTCACTTATTTGTGGAGCATAACAAATAGCATGGAGAATATGGGGAGATAGAGAGGAGAAGGGAGTTGGGGGAAATTGGAAGGGGAGGTGAACCATGAGAGACTATGGACTCTGAAAAACAATCTGAGGGGTTTGAAGTGGCGGGGGGTGGGAGGTTGGGGTACCAGGTGGTGGGTATTATAGAGGGCACGATTGCATGGAACACTGAGTATGGTGAAAAAATAATGAATACTGTTATGCTGAAAATAAAAGAAAAAAAGAAGTAATACAAAAAGAAAGAAAGAAAAGAAAAAAAGAAACAGTTATCTTACCTATGGCCCAGATTTTGGTTCTTTTTTTTTTTTTTAAAGATTTTATTTATTTATTTGACAGAGAAAGATCACAAGTAGGCAGTAAGGCAGGCAGAGAGAGAGAGAGAGAGGGAAGCAGGCTCCCTGCTGAGCGGAGAGCCTGATGCGGGACTCAATCCCAGGGCCCTGAGCTCATGACCTGAGCCAAAGGCAGTGGCTTAACCCACTTAGCCACCCAGGTGCCCCCCAGATTTTGGTTCTTAATACCATTTTCCAGTCAAAGGAATTAAGTCTACTTGGAAAAATAGCTGATGTGGTGACTAGAATAGGGTAGGGTAGGTTAGAAAAAAATATGCAGGATGAGCCTGAAACATCTTGTAATGCCAGAAAATTAAAAAAAGAAGAAAGAAGGAAGGGAGAGAGAAGAGAAGAGAAAGAAAGAAAGAAAGAAAGAAAGAAAGAAAGAAAGAAAGAAAGAAAGAAAGAAAGAAAGAAAGAAAGAGAGAGAGAGAGAGAGAGAAAGAAAGAAAGAAAGAAAGAAAGAAAGAAAGAAAGAAAGGAAGAAAGAAAGAGAGAGAAAGAAAGGGAAAAAAGAGAAAGAGAGGGAGAGAGGGAGGGAGGAAGAAAAAAATCAAAGCTAAAGAACAAACAAACACAAAACTTCCCTGCATACACAGTGATGGATGTATGCCAAAGGGACACAGGAACCCATGGAAACAGCTCTCTGTGGCCAAAGCTAGAATGATTTGAGCACCAGAATTAATGGATTAGTATTTAATTTTATCGAAGTATAAAATAAATATCCATGATTCTATACTGATGTAAATAGAGGATTGAATGTATAAATAAGTGAGGTGAATAGACACAACTTCCATGCAGAAGAATTCCAGATTATATAGATACTTTGCCCCATGGAGGTGATCCATTTCTCTCTTTTCTGTAAGTGTAGGCTGTGGATAGTGACTTCTTCCTTACCCAACACAGTAAGAGAAAGTGGAGAAAGAGCAGTTCCACCATGGAGAAACCTGGCAAACTCTACCTCAACCAGGTGGTCAAGTTCAAAATCAAAACAGTTACAAGTGATGAGGACAGTATTTGCCACCAGTAGGATGTAAAGAAAATGGTGATTTACCTCTGTGGCTTTTCTCCTAAAAAGCTATCCCTCCAGTCTAATCATGAGAAAAACTTCAGAAAAATCCCAGTTCACAGACATTCTACAAAATGCCTGATTAGTACTTCTCAAAATTTACCAAGGACATCAAAAACAAGGATTGTCTGAAAAACTATCACAGACACCTGACGACTAAATGGACGTGATGACCAAATATAAAGTGATATGCTGAATGGGATTCTGGATTCAAGGACAATAGATTAAACTATGGAAATCTGCATCAGGTATGAATTTCACTTCATCATCATGTATCAATATTGCCTCATTAATTATAACAAAAGCACCATACTAATGCAGGATATTAATGACATGAGAAAATGGATGTGTCATATAAGGGAATTCTCTATACTATCTTTATTATTTTCTATAAATCAAAATTGTTTAAAGACCTTTAAAAAATGTATTAAAATCTTTGAGGTAAAATTTTTTTTCTCAGAATGAATCCAGAGAACACTTGGGGAAAAACAATCATCAGTCTTCTGCTTCCAATGATAATAATTGATTCAAAAAATTAAAGTCATCATGCCCACCTTACACATTAGTTTCTTGTAAGTTTTCCTCTCCTGCTACTTTCACTTCTCTATGTTGTGTATAACATGACTTAGTGGTTAAGAACATGGATTTTGGAATTGATCTCTATATTTGATCCCTGAGCTCACCTTAATATTTCTGTGGACAAGTTATGAAACCCCTTTTGTCTCACATTTTTTCAGTGGGCTTGTAGAAAATTAAAATATAGAAATAAAAGTAAAAAACTCGACAGATATGTTGAGTAGTTATATGGATATTGATGAAAGTTATTTGCAAGTTAAAAGGGTGTGGGTGAATTAATTTAAAATAAAGCAAAAATGACATGAGGCAAGAGACATGAATGTTATCTGCTAATATTTATTCAATTGTAATAAAAGCATTACTTCCAAACAAGTTTAATGGTAAGAAGATCTACTGTATTTTTGAAATGAGAAGGGATGGTTAATTCCAGAGACCCTGGGTCTGCTTCTCTGTGATTCCCTCAGTTATGACCTCATTAGTGTGTTGACTTCATCTCCAGGCTGGCTTCTCTTTTGGTGGCAAATGGTTGTAGACTGTGCCAGATTTCATATCCACAAAACATGGCATTCAGAGGAAGAAAGCTGACCTTTTCTGGTGAATCTCTTTTAAAATAAAAGAAACATATAACCCAGAAACTTTCACAAAATTACCTCTTTTGACTCACTGGGCCCAAGTAAGCCACCGACTCTTCCCTTAACAGACCTCTAGGCTTCAGTGTTGGTAAGGGTTGGAAGCAGGTGGTGCAGAAATACATAAACAGAATTTGTGGTACCCTTTGAAAAGGGAAGGGGACCAATGCATGTGAATCAGACAACCCAAAGTATCTCCTAAAATAGACAGTGGATACAAAGGAACACATTATTTGAACTCAGGTATCTGGATTCCTTTACACTTTTAAAAAATGTGTTTAAGACCCTGTAGAGCTTTGTGTTTGTGGGTTATAGCTAAAAGTATTTACAATATTAGAAATTAAAACCAAGAAATTAAAAATATTCACTGACTTCTTTAAAAATAAAAATAACAGACATGTCAGACATTAAATTAAATGATTATATTAAAATATATTAATGGAAATGGCTAATGAATGACCAAATGTGTCAGGTACCTTTTCGAGTATTAGTGGTAGGAAATCAGTCACAACTAGGTTGGTACTCACAGGAAGAAGACAGGCCTTCATTTAAAGAAAAGTTTACTACTTTTTCTTTAAAATGTGCTTATATCTGTGCCCTCCTCCCCTTTCATCCTCCAGTGTCAGCTCTCATCATCTAATATATGAATTCTGGCATTTAGTCTCATTGTTTCTAGCCTCCTTCCAATCAATAGACAGATTAGTTTTCTGAAAAATACAATAATATTACCTGGTTCTAGGAAGAATTCAGTATCAGACGCCTCTGAGATAAATTAAGATTCCTTAGGTTGGCATTTAAGATTCTCAGTAAACTGATTCCCTTCCATCCTTATTTCCCATATTCCACACCTTTTAAGGATAGTTTTGTCAGCTCTGTGACTCTGTCCATGGTTCACCTCCTTCTTCCCAGGTCCCACTGTCACACTTATTTCCATAAACACTGTGGTCATACTCATTCCTTTTTTCCTCCAAACATCATTTACTAAAAATCATTTTTAAGGGACATTTTACTTCTGATCCTGCATAAGGACTAAATATCCCACGTGACAAGGCTCTCCATTTCCTAAACTTCCAAGCAATATTGATACAAATTTGAGCTCAGTCTGAATCACCTGGTTGAATTTGAGCAAGTCACTCAGTGTTTCAAAGTATGAGGATTTTTATTGAGAAAATTCATGAAAAATTATATCTAACCAGTTGGTAGGTAATATCTATTTAAGGTGTAGCTTTGTGTCTAGCAGATAACATGTTTTCAGTAAATTATTCTTATTCATATTTGTATATATGTGATCAATAAATATTTATGTTTAGAGATTTAGAAATTTTATTATTTTGTGCCTTATTTGTGCTTACAGTATCTCCAACTTTTTGTTAATGCTATTAATTTATTAGTAATTTACATTGGAATAAATACAGGTGGGTGGAATTCCTAGTAACAAACATGATAAGTAATATCAAAGAGAAAAACACCTACATTATGTACAATGTATTCAAAATTGCACTTCATTTTTGATGGACACCTAATCAAAATATATGAAAATATCCAAATCTATGTGGGTTTTGGTATGAATACCATCTATTTCTTTTACAGATTGATAAATCAAAAATATACAGATACACTCTTTCAGAAAACATGAGAGTAGAATTGACTAACACTAAAGATAAAAAGTCTTTTTTATTATAAATCTTTACTAGTATTATTTTCTTGTCTTTAATAATTTTAATCGTGGCAAAAAAGTAAATAAAAAAATTTCCCCTTTTAAGGGTGAAAATATTCTTTTTTTAAAAAAAAGATTTTATTTATTTATCTGACAGAGAGAGATCACAAGTAGGCAGAGCAGCTGGAAGAGAAAGGGGAGAAGTAGGTTCCCTGCTGAGCAGAGAACCTGATGCAGGGCTGGATCCCAGGACCCTGAGATTATGACCCAGGCCAAAGGCAGAGGCTTAACTGACAGCCACCCAGGTGCCACAAGGATGAAAATATTCTTCTTTTTCAGAGTAGATATTCCATGTGAATTAATATTCAAATATAGTCTCATGAAAAAGACTCAAAGAAAATTGGGAATCAAATACATACAGTGTACATCTGACAGATGTTGTAGTTTAAGAAGGGATAAATTCTTGAGAACATAGAATGTGCCAGACTTTATAAGATTATGCTTTGGAATTCCAGAAATTTGTCAACAATATTAAATGGAGGTGATCTTTACATATACTCACTTGTATTCCTAATATTTATTGTATTTGTTGAAAATTATAACTTATTACTCTTTGAAAGAATTAGTTAATAGTTTAGCTAATCTTTTTGTGACCTCAAGAATAATTATTTAATTCATTCTTAAAGGGAGCTAGTAGCTAAGATTTTGGAATACAGTGTAGCAGAATCTCTCCTTGCAGAACTTATTTATTTGACTCCTATACTTACTTGTATTAGTAATTGAATATTTTATGGACAAAGTGGTACTTTTTTACTTTCTCAGTATTCCATGATTTTGAAAATCATTTTTTTCAAATTTAAATTAATTTTCCACAGGGGATGATTCTTCCTTTAAAATTTTATAAAATTTTCTTCATAACCTTTTTCATAGCATTTATTACTTCCTTATTTCTTAGACTATAAATAAAAGGGTTTAATAAAGGGATCACTAGAGTATAAAAAACAGCACCAGGTATATCTTTATCCTCTTCTTTAACCGAATGTGGTCGAATGTACACAAAGAGAAGAGAACCATAGAATATTGAGACAGAGAGAAAGTGGGATGCACAAGTAGATAAGGCTTTGCCTCTTCCCTCTTTGGATTTCATTTTGAAAATCATGAAAAGGATGCAGAGATAGGAGATTAGGACTATTATAATAGAGAAGACTTGAATTGCACCTGCAAAGATAAATAGCATCAATTCATTGATATAAGGGTCAACACAGGAAAGTTTGTATAACGGAAAAACATCACAAAAAAAGTGATTAATTTGATTTGACCCACAGAAAGTTAACCTAAAGAGAAACCCTACATGAATCATGGGATGCAGGTTTCCAGCTATGTAGGCCCCTGTGATCATCTGAATGCACACTTTCTTTGACATCATGGTGTGGTACTGCAGTGGGCTGCATATGGCCACATAGCGATCATAGGCCATTGCTGCCAGGAGAAAACAGTCTGTAGTTTCAGCAAGGCAGAGAAAATAAAATTGTGCCATGCATTCATAGAGGGAAATTGTTTTGTCCTTAGAAAAGAAGTTCTCTAACATTCTGGGGGTAATGGCACAGGAACAACAGGAATCCATCAAAGCCAAGTTGCCCAGAAAGACATACATTGGTGTGTGAAGACGACCCTCCATAAAAATCAACATCACCAGGCCCAAATTCCCCACCATAGTGATAACATAGATAGTGAGAAACACCACAAACAGGAGGCTCTTCAACTCTGGATGATCTGCAAATCCTATGAGGATAAAATCAGTGGTCAAGGAGTAGTTATCCTCAGTCATATCCACCTTCTCTGTTGAAAGAGGAATTCTGGAAATATAAGATTCTGATTTTGAGTGTATATAACTTTCCTTCCAACTTTTTCTTTTTACAACAAATAGAGGAGCTTCTTCCAACTTCCCTTAGTATCTCTGGATGAAGGCACACAAACCTCTAGGGGATAGTCATTCCCCTAACATGTCATTTTACAATCTCAATTCTGAAAATCAGCATTCCTGTGAATATTTTTGTAATTGCAAGAAGAATGCTTACAATTGAAAAAGTTTGTCTTCATGAATTCATGTATGAATAGTGTAGAAATCTTGCATACCCATTTGTACATTGTTGACAAAGAATTTCAATGTCAATTTTTGTATCAAAGATTCTTAAGATAAATTTACCATCAATTCTCATATATACACATTTTTGTAACGGAGCACAAAGATTTCATATACTCTTCTGGTGGAGTGAATGGCTGAAAATAGCATTCAAGAAATATTAAATTTATATCTTAGGAATTGTAGGGAGATCACAAAGTTTAAGTATAGGACTTTCATCCTTAAAGAAAATTACTTTGGCTATCCAAGAAAGTAAATATCTGTATATTTTCACCTCTTTCATCACCTTCTCTAGGATTAGATCCATTTCCATAAAAACTGATTTTGTCCATCCCATCATTCCTGTTGATATTTCCCAGATATATAAATCCTCTTCTTCTTTATGTAAAGAATAGTTTACATATAATGTTACTTAAGAAAGTTTTAACTAAATGCGCCAGACCACACTGATTTTTACTCCTTGCATTCTCAAGCATATACTATATATGCAACACAATCCAGAATTGCTTGTGTATAATCTACATGGCTTTTTCCCTATATGCATGCACAGTTTTGTTATTAGAACTGTAGACATTTGAGTTTAGTTATGACTTATGAGTTGTTTGTGCTATAGAGGAAAAAGGTATTGATTCCAGTCCTAGCTTCAAACACCTGAGATAGGTGAACTTGTCAGTATACTACCACTGATCCTTAGTGATCTCTTTGCTTTCTGAAAATTATGACTGCTAATTTTGAACAAGAGCCTACAATGGAAATTCTTGGAAATCAATCATTTAAAAAGTTTTATATCATTTTCTTTTCTGAATTGATGCATCCACTATTTTCCTGCTTCCTAAGAAACTTATATAAGATCTTCTGATGTATATCACAGTAGTTTGAAATCCAGTAAAAATAAGCTTGCCTGTATATTTTAGTTTTATACTACTTAGAAAAAGAAAAAAAAATCTTAACATGATTTTTGAGATGGGGCTCCTGGGTGGCTCAGATGGTTAAGTGTCCCCCTTTAGATCAGGTCATGATCTCCAGGTCCTCCAATTGAGCCCCATGTCTGGCTCCCAGCTCAGCAGGGAATCTGCTTCTTCCTCTCTCCCCCCTCCCCCAGCTTGAGCTTTCTGTGTCTGCCCCTCTCTCTATCAAAAGAATAAATTTTTAAAAAATTTAAATATGATTTTCAAAGACAAATTTTGTTTTACCTCAAAGGCTATTTTCTATGATGACATAGGGATCCATTAGGATATTTTGACCAATGTGTATAATTATGTAAATTCTCCGTTCGAAATGGGTTTATTTTTCCATAATGAAAACATCAAAATATAGGCACAGGTGGAATGTTTTATTTTCTTGTTTTAAAGTACTAAAGATAAGCCATTTAATTATTCAGCTACGTTAGAATTAACTTTCAATATACTTGCCTGAATTATTTAACAGAATTAAGCTGCATTCTTACCTGTATGTTTTGAAGATATACCTTATAATCAGAAAAGGTCAGCATGAACTGAGTTTAAATCTCATGCTAATTTGCCATAGCCTTCAGTTGTGAGAAGAGCTAAAAAAGTGAGAAGTTGAAATCTCAGAACTTATTCAGATAAATCAATATTTATGGATGCTAATAGCAAAAGTAAAGATAAATTTGAGTACTTCCTTTACCTGAGTGCACTGAGAAGAGTCTTACAACATCAGATTGCTTTTTTTAATGGTGGTATGTCTTGTAGAATTTCAGGATATAAATTATGCTCTCAAAAACATTTGGGATTAAAAATGAAAATCTAGGTGACTACTAAGAAGTCAGTGTCAATAATTACATTCCTTACAAATGCAAAGTTAAACTTTCCCATCAAATGCTTATGGGACTTCCCTATGATGACGTCAATGTATTTCTATGGGGAGATTCAGCTCCCAAAACATATTAACTCTGTGACACAAATTAAAGATGACCTGTGAGACAATGAGGTTAAAGTAAATGACCTTCACTAAAGTCACTAAGTCATTTGATGATCACCTTGCTGATTCTTATGTAACTGACATCATGTTTAGAATGGTGTTCATTATCCTGTGCATAAAATGTAAAATGAGCCAAAGAGTCTTGGGTCAGTTTAGACAGTTACTGGAGAGATTAATATGGTTTATAAAAGATAATTAGCTTTTAGAGAGGAGAACAAAGGTGTGGGAGGTTTAGCTAGGCTCATCAACTCCTTCACTCTGAGTTGAATTTGTTCCATGTATTGCAAAACCCTCGTGGAGACTTTGCTATCACCCTTTAGCCACACATATGATTTACTGAGTTGTGCTCTATTCTTTTCAGTTCTCCCCAGTTACATTATCCTTCTTACCTTGCTTTCCCCCTTCACTCCATTATTCATATAAATATACTGTATCATTAATAAAATTTAATTTAACATAAATAATATATATGGAATATATATAACATAGACAACATAGAGTTGCCTCTAATCCATCACTTGTTGCCAGCTGCTACAATTAGCTATAGGGATTTCTGTTATGTTCATTCCTACATTTCTAACACCACGAAAGATGATACTTTGTGGTGCGTAAACAATATTTGTTGGATGACTAAAAAAATGAAGTCTACTGCTCAGGAACTTGCAATGCTCTCTTTTTAGAGTTCAAACCAAATACATTTTTTAAGGATTTTTTTTGTTTTTGTTTTTGTTTTTGTTTTAGATTTTACTTATTTATTTGAGAGAGAGAGAGAATGCAGGGGGGAGGAGCAGAGGAAATAGAAAGAGAGAGAGAAGCTGACTCCCTGCTGAGCAGAGAGATGGACATGGGGCCCTGGGGCTTGGTTCCAGGACTCCAGGATCATAACCTGAGTCGAAGGCAGAAGCTTAACTGACTGAGCCATGCAGACACTCCCAAATCCATTTTTCTTATTTTGGTATTCCTGATTTTTCTTCTTTTGGTATTCCAGATTCTCCACAGTCAGCCTGTGTCCTATCCATCACTTTGCTTTCTACCTATTATGTCAGGGCACTTGGCCATATACATCCCTTCACTGTCCTTCTGTGCTTTAGCTAATTCACTGATAATGTTGACATCATCTAAAACTCCTTCTTCCTTTCCTTCTATCTCAATACTACCCATCCTTGAGCTCAAATCAGATCTCCTCCATAAGAACTTTTCTAGGTCTTTTAAATAGATTTGATTTTTTTTTCTTTTCCTGATTTACATGATACTTAACTGATTATTCCCACCAAGAGTGTAAGAGGGTTCCCTTTCTCCATATCCTCTCCAAAACTTGTTGTTTACTGCCCCAGAAATGAACCTTCAACTCTATATGGTCAAGTGGCCAGCTCTTGATTTGGGCTCAGGTCATGATCTCACAGCCCTGGGACTGAGTGCCATGTCAGGCTCCACACTCTGCAAGGAGTCAGATTGAGGATTCTCTCTCTCCCTCAGTCCCTCTCCCTACTCCATCTCTCTCTCTCACACTTTCTCTCTCTCTCTTTCTCAGGAATAAAAATAATAAAAAAAAAACCCAGAAGTTGCTACAGTTGATGTCAAAGAAGTCATTGCCTGTGTTCTCCTCGAGGATTTTGATGGTTTCCTGTTTCACATTTGGGGCTGCTACCTATTTTGAATTTTTTTGTGTGTATGCTATATGAAAATGGTCTAGTTTCATTTTTCTACATGTTGCTGTCCAGTTTTCCTGAAAACTTTTGTTGAAGAGACTGTCTTGTTTCCATTTCAATTGTTTCTTGTTTTGGATCCATTTCTGTGTTCCCTATTCTGTTCCATTGATCTATGTGTCCATTCTTGGAACAGTACCATACTAACTTGATCACTACTGCTCTGTAATATAGCTTGAAGTCCAGAATCATGATGCCTACAGCAATGCTTTTCTTTTTCAAGACCGCTTTGGCTTTTTGGGGTCTTTTTGTGGTTCCATACAAATTTTATAATTGTTTGTTTCAGTTCTGTGAAAAATGCTACTGGCACTTTCATAGGGATTGCCTTAAATGAGTTGATTGTTTTGCGTGGTAAAGACAATTTAACAATATTTGTTTATCCAGTCCATAAGCATGTAATGTTTTTTCATTTCCTCATGTTATCTTCAATTTCTTTCAGAAGTGTTTTAAGGTTTTCAGAGTACACGGTACCTCTTTGGTTAGGGTTGCTCTTAGGCATCCTATGGTTTGATGCAGTTAAAAATGGCATTTGTTTTTTTACTTATACTGCTGCTGCTTAATTATAAGTTTATAGAAATGCAACATATTTCTGTATGTAGATTTTGCATTCTGTGACTTTGCTGAATTCATATACCGATTCTAGCCATTTTTTTGATGGAGTCTTATCGGTTCTCTACACAGAGTATCTTGTTGTCTGCAAAGTGTGAGTGCTTGACTTCTTCCCTGCTGGTTCGGAAGCCTTTTATTTCTTTTTGTTGTCTAATCATTGACACTAGGATGTCCAGTACCATGTTAAACAATAGTGGTGAGATTGGACATCCTTGTTTTCCTCTTGACTTTAGAGGAAAAGTTCTCAGGTTTTCCCCAGTGAGGATGATTTTATCTTGGGTTGTTCATATATGGCCTTTATGATATTGAGGCATATTCCCTATATCCCTACTTTGCTGAAAGTTTCTATTGAGAAAGGATGCTGTACCTTATCAAAAGCTTTTTCTGCATCTATTGAGAGGATTGTATGGTTCTTGTCCTTTCTTTTATTAATGTGGTGTATCATGTTGATTGATTCATAAATATTGAACTACCCTTGTAACCCAGAAATAAATCCCATTTGATTGTGGTGAATGATCTGTTTAATCTACTGTTGGATTTGATTTGCTATTATATTGTTGAGAATTGTTTACACCCATGTTCACTAGGGATAGTGATCTGTAATTCTCCTTTTTAGTGGTGTCTTTGGTTTTGGGATCAAGGTAATGCTGCCCTTATAGAATGAATTCCAAAGTTTTCCTTGCATTTCTGTTTCTGGAATAGCAGGAGAAGAATAGGTATTAACTCTTCTTTAAGTGTTTGGTAGAATTCCCCTGTAAAGCCATCTTCCCCAGGCTTTTGTGTGCTGGGAGATTTTTGATTACTGATACAATTTCTTTCCTGGTTATTGGCCTGTTCTGGTTTTCTATTTCTTCTGGTTTTGGTTTTGGTATTTATATGTTGCTAGAGATGTATCCATGTCTTCCAAATTGCTCAATTTCTTGGCATATAATTTTCAGTAATATCTCTTTTAATTGTTTGTATTTCTGTAGTGTTGGTCGTGATTCCTCATCTCTCATTAGTGATTTTATTTACTAGGGTCCTTTCTCTTTTCTTTTTGGTAAGTCTGGCTAGAGGATTATCAATTTTATTAATTTTTTTCATGGAACCATCTCCTGGTTTCATTGATCGGTTCTACTAGGATGTTTCATTTTTATATCATTTATTTCTGCTCACATCTTTATGATTTCCTTCTTCCGCTGACTTTAGGCTTCATTGGTGGTTCTTTTTCCAGCATCTTTAGGTTTAGGGTTAGGTTGTGTATTTGAGACTTTTCTTGCCTCCTGATGTACGCATGCATTGCTATATACGTACCTTTTATGACCTCTTTTTCTGCTTCCCAAAGGTTTTGGATCATCGTGTTTTCGTTTTTCATGGTTTCAATGCACTTTTTAACTTATTCTTTTTTTTCTTGGTTGATGCATTCATTCTTTAGTAGGATGTTCTTTATCCTCCATTTATTTGTGGCCTGTCCAAATTTTTTCTTGAGATTGACTTCAAGTTTCATAGCTGTCAATAGGCATGGTATGACCACAGTCTTTTTGTAGTTATTGAGCCTGATATGGGACCTAGTATGTAATCTATTATGGGGAATGCCCCTTGTGTACTTAGAAAGAACATGTATTCCGCTGTTTTAGAATGAAATGTTCTGAATATATCTGGTAAGTTGATCTTGTCCACTGTGTCATTTAATTCCATTGTTTCCTTGATGATTTGCTACTTAGATGATCTGCCCATTCCTATAAGTGGGGTGTTAAAACCCCCTACTATTATTAGTACCAATGAGTTCCTTTATGTTTGTCAATAACTGTGTTATACACTTGGGTGCATCCAAATTTGAGGCATAAATATTTGCATTTGTTAGATCTTCTTGTTGGATAGATCCCTTTATTTGGATGCAGTCACCTTCTTCATCTCTTTTTACAGTCTTTGTTTTAAAATCTAGTTTTCCTGGTAAAGTATGGCTATTCTAGCTTTCTTTAGTCATCCTTTTGTGTTCTAAATATTTCCTCATCCCCTCACTGTCAATCTGCAGGTATCTTTAGGTCTAAAATGAATCTCATGTAGGCAACATGTGGGTGTGTCTCTTTAAATTTATTCTGATACCTTGGTCTACGTTTTTTGTTTTATTCAAATTCAAGTTAGTTAACATGTAATGTATTATTAATTGGGGGGTAGAATTTAGTGATTCATCAGTTGCATATAACACCCAGGGCTCATTACATCAAATGCCCTTCTTAATATCCTTGACCTATTTACCCTATCCCCCTAGTAACAGCCCCTTCCCCAGAAAATCCTCTGTTTGTTATCAGTAGTTAAAAGTCTCTTATGGTCTGTCTCCCTCTCTGTTTTTATTTTATTTTATTTTTCCTTCCCTTCCCCTATGTTGGAATTAGAGTGTATTATACTAAGCAAAATAAGTCAGTCAGAGAAAGACAAAGTATGATTTCACTCATGTGGAATTTAAGAAACAAAACTTATCTCTTTTGATTGGTACATTTAGTCCAATTACATTGAGAGTAATTATTGATAGAAATTTTCTGCCATTTCATTACTTTTTTTTTTTTTTTTTTTTTTTTTTTTTGGTCATTTTCTGTAGAAATTCTGTAGATTTTCTTTTCCGGACTAGCCTTTGTTGCTTTTGGTTTTTCTCTTCCCCTCACAGTTCCCTTTAATATTCCTTGCAGGGCTGGTTTAGTGGTCATGAGCTCCTTTAATTTTGTTACTTTCAGTTCTGAATGATAGCCTTGCTAGATAAAGCATTCTTGCCTCCATATTTTTCCCATTCAGTAGAGGGAATACATCCTACTACTCTCTTCTGGCTTGTCAAGTTTCTGTGGAGACATCTGCTGCTAACCTCGTTTCTCTTCCCTTTTAAGTTAAAGACTTCTTTTGTCCTGCTGCTTTTAGGATTTTTTTCTTTATCTCTGTATTTTGCAAATTTAACTGGTATGTGCTGGTGTTGGCCTGTTTTTGTTGATGTTGTGGGGGTTCTATGTGTCCCCTGGATTTGAATGTCTGTTTTCTTCCCTTGATTGTGGAAGTTTTCAGGTAGAATTTGCTCAAATAACACTTGGATGGGAGGGGGGTGGGAGGTTGGGTGACCTGCTGGTGGTATTATGGAGGGCACGTATTGCATGGGGCACTGGGTATGTTGCATAAACAATGAATTCTGGAACACTGAAAAGAAATTTTTTAAAAAGACTACTTGAGGGAAAAAAAAAGAAAATCATAAGGAACATTGGGGTACATATGGCCCTTCTTCTCAGTAAATCTTTATCTTTGTACAAACCATGAGACTGTATCTTTGTACAAACCATTGTGGACTCTAAGAAGCTGGGGGTTTTGAAGGGGAGAGGATTAGGGGGATGTTGAGCCTGGTGGTGGGTATTAAGGAAGGCATGTATTGCATGGAGCACTGGGTATGGTGTATAAGCAATGAATCTGGAACACAAAAAATAAAATTCTAAAAAATAAAATTATATAAGTAAAAAAATCAAAAGGAAAATGCATTTGTAGTATGGTATGTAGTTATTGAAAAAATCCACATATAAGTGGAACTCTGCAATTCAAACCTGTGTTGTTCAAGACTGAACTGTACAGCAGTTCTACATAAATATTGGCTGAGGTCTGATCTTGGTGGGGAGATGTGTCGTCAGTTCCCTGCCACTTCTGACCTCACCTGAAGGAGGACAGAATGGGCTCTGGTGGCCAAAGAGAAAACAGGTTCTGCTAGTTGGAAATCTGAAAGATTTCCATGAGGGAATATATGTACTTTGTTTTCTTCTTTTTTTCTTCTGGAACTCCTATGATATAATGTTATTATGCTTTATGGAGTCACTGAAGTCTCTAAATTTACTTTTGTGATCCAGGACTTCTCTTTTACTCTTCTGTGAAGTTGTGTGATTTTCCATAATTTAACTCTACACCGCTTATCTTCCTCTGCTTCTTCCAAAAAATGTAGATAATTTAAGAAAAAAAATCAGCACAATGGAAATGTAATATAACAATAAGAATTAAACCACAGACCTATGCAATAACATGGATTCTCTAGTGAAAAGTAGTAACAATGTCTGGACTCTGCTGTATTCACTCCCTTTCCCTGGACTTGAAGGTATCCCTCAGAGAAACAAACACATAGCAGTTGATCTGGTCTAATCTTGTGATCAGAAACTCCAGGAATACATATTAATATTTGTTTTAAATGTTTTCCTGTTTTGTATCTTTAAACAAACACCTAATTGAAGAGCTTCTCCCTGAGGTTGTGCTGTATTCTGTCCCTGGGGCTAATTCTCATGATAAGAAGAATACGAATGATTCACTTTAGGTGTATGATACTCGTGATTGTCCTGGAAGAAGTTCAAGAAGGTGAACTGGCATGTCTCACGCATTCCAGGCCTAGTAATCACCCAAGACTCATTATGGTATGAGAATGAGTGATGCATTTTCACTTCATTTGAAATATTTGTGCTGTCAGTTTCATTTTCAATTTACATGTTTTGTAAATAGTTATTTACTAACTCATGGGTTTCAGCCACTGTGCTAAACACCGCAAAAGATTGGAAGAGTACTAGGACTTCTAAAGTGTAATCTAAGGAAGTTCATAAGCTAAAAATAAGTATTACCCAAGAGCATTAGTGACCTAAAAGAATAAAGGAAATATACAATGCCTCAAACAATACCTCTTTGAGTTAATCTGGAAATACATCAAGGAAGCTGTAACATTTAAGACAGATCTTAAAGATAGGATCCATTTCAATTATAAGTGAAGGTGGGTGCAATTCAGAAAGGATTCTTTGTACAAAGGCCTATATCAACAAAATAGTGTACCTAAGAACAAAGAGTCCAGAAGAATTTCAGTAACTCATATCAGTATAACACAGACTCCACAGGCTTGTTTTAGGAGACTTCAGAATGAAATCAAGGTTTTGAGGGGATGAATCTCAAGTAATGCCAGGGAGAACAAGTGTATATGTCCACAAACATACACAGATATTAAAGTTGTGCATAAAAAGACTTTAGGACTGAAGTCACTAACACTAGAGCAATTATAACTGCAAAAATTGGTTAAAACTAGTGAACACAAGAGCATCAAAGTGACTCAGTCAGTTGGGTTTCTGACTCTTGATCTCACCTGAGGTTTTGATCTCAGGCTCATTAGATCAGGCCCTGTGTTGGGTCCCATACCAGGCGTGGAGCCTACTTTAAGACAACAACAACAACAACAGCGACAACAACAGTGGCATCTGTCTGGCTCAGTTGGTTAAGCTCATTTGGGTCTTCCATTGGCTCAGGTCATGATCCCAGAGTCCTGGAATATAGCCCTGCATTGGGCTCCCTGCTGAGTGGAGGGTCCACTTCTCCCTTTGTCCATCTCCCCAACTTCTGTGTGATCTCTCTTCCTCAAATAAGTAAGTAAAATCTTTAAAATTTGTATAATAACTTATAACTTGTATTATATTATAATTAATATTAATATAATTAATATTAATTGTAATATTATTTATATATATTTATATATAATATTAATTATAATATAATTAATATAATTAATTATACCTTGTATATTACTTATAATTTGTATTATAACTTATAATAATTTGTATAATAACAACAACATACTAATCAACACATAGCTAATATATAATTTGCCAGGAATATATACAATCTATATAATATGTATGTAGTTATCTTTGTATATCATTCATTTTGTACACATACATATATGAATAAAATATGCATATGCATATAGAGTTCTAGTTATATATGACATATATAATAATCTGGTAGATATGACAATCCATAAAAAGTTGCCGAAGTGGGATATTATTTAGTCAATGTTTTGGAAGAAAGAATATTAACAGGATGTAGAAGTAACAGGATTACAGCAAATGGCAGAAAGAGCAGTCTTAGTGTGAAGAGCTCAATTATAACAGTAGAATGGTGTAGGTAATCAGTGGTGAGAGAGGAAGGGTAAAGGTGAACCTGAAATCTGATCACTCGTTATACTTTTTGGTCTCTGTTCACTCAAATACAACCCTGACTCCAATGTGGAATGAATGTAATGTGAATCTTTGGGGTACACAGCTGTATGGTTGTCAGATATATCATATTCAAATTCTTTTTTAGGGTAATTACCCTATTTCAATGCTTAATGCATTTATGAAGCCACATTGAAACATGCAAGCATGTGAAATATTTTGCTTCCTTATAAGTTATTTTTATGTCATGAACACTTGATTAAAATTCCCTCTATCTTTGACTTCATATACATATATTTGTTTTGTAATTTCCCCTTAAATCATTTAAACATTAGGACAATTACAACTGCAAAAAATGAACACTAATCAACACCTAGCAAGTATGTAATCTGTACAGTTTGTCATTCTAGTAAAACGAATACAGATAATAATGTGAATTCGAAGAATTTCTCTTCAATATTTTCCTCAATGAATCTATGACTTCCTTATTTCTCAAACAGTAGATAATTGGATTTAACAAGGGAATTATGATAATGTAAAATAAAGAGTCCATCATATCTTGGTCTTCTGATTGTGTAGATATGGGGTGCACATACATGAAGACAAGAGCCCCATAGTATAAGGAGACAGATAAGAGATGGGCTCCACAGGTAGAGAAGGCTTTCTTTATGCCTTGTAGAGACTTCTTTTTTTTAAGACTGTAGAGAGAACTAGTTTGCAGGAGACAATAACTATCAGAATGTTGAACATCTGCATTGACCCAGCAAAAATAAATACTATCAGATACTTGATAGAAGGGTCGATGCAAGAAATCTTAAGCAATGGTATAATGTCATAGTAAAAGTGATGTACTATGGTGGAATTGCAGAAGGTTAATCTGAATAAGAAAGAACTATGAATTATGGCATGAAGAAGGCCACCTAAAAGTGACAAAACTAACAAGAGGATGCACAGTGTATTTGACATAATCACTGGATAATGTTGCAAACAGCCAAATAGCAATCATATGCCATTGTTGCCAGCAGAAAGCATTCCACTGTTATTATCACTGCAAAGGAAAAAAATTGTATCATGCATTCTGAAAGAGATATCATTTTGGTCTTGGCAAAAAAGTTGGGCAGCATCTTGGGGGATTCTGTGGATGATATCCAAGCATCCACAAATGCCAAACTCCCAAGAAATAAGTACGTGGGGATGTGAAGCTGAGAGTCATTCCATATGAGAGCATTTAGGCCAAGGTTCCCCGCAATGGTGAGAAGATACATAACCAAGAGCATTAGGAACAAGGGGATTTGCCACTGTGGTTCATATGTGAGTCCTGTGAGAATCATATCTGTCAGCAATGTTGAATTTCCAAGTCCTTTTCCATTTTCTTTTTCCATATCCTCATGGAGTGTTGCCTGAAATGACATTTAGGAAATTGGAAAAAAGTCACTCAGTTTATAACTTGAAAATATGGAAAGGAGAGTTGAAATAAAATTATGCACATCAAAATATCATCTCAATTTTGTGTAATTCTTTCTGTTGATTGGAATCTATTTTGAGGGCTTTGAAATGAGTGCAATTATTTCAATTTTTAAAATGTGCAGCAATGAACAGAATTGGAAAAATGAAAGACATTGTAGTACATCCTAAATTTATGGGATAGGATCTGCATAATTTGGAAATTTTATGTTTGGGATGTGGGTGGAGGGTATAGGGGAAAGGATCTTGAAGGGTCTCAGTAATACAATGAGTTAAATGGCATGTGGAGGATCATGAACATTATTCATTAGGGAATAAGCAAGGACTGAAACTAAGAGAAAAGAACAGTAAATTCTTTTTAAAGTGAATATATGGAGGTGTAGAAAATAGTCTGCAAAGAGTTTGAAATTCGGGTCAGGAATACTTGTAAAAACGTTCCTATATTCAGTGTTCTCAAAACAGAACCTATAGTAAAACATCAAATGTATATTTTGAATTAAATGTCCTCTAGATCACACATTCCGAGGAAAGTTTTATGAAAAATATATATTTGAGGTTTTACTGTAGACATTGATTTAGTGAGTCAAGTATTAAGGCTAATAATCTGTGTTCTATTTGAACTATAGATGACCCAAACACGTGTGACATGGCTAATCTATATTTGAAATGACATTGAGATTGGTCGGAAGATGAAGAGACAGATGGAAAGTTTTCAGAAGGTAGAGGCAGTGCCTCTGACATTGCAGGGTTAGTCAGTGAAGAATGGAATCTTCACTTGGCATCACTTGGCAACTTTCATAGATTCTCATCAAAATTTGAGTGAAAACTCAGATGCCGTGGTCAGTTTGTGGACATCCAGTGCATGTGTACTTTGTAGTTTGAGTCTACGGCAGATCATGAATTGAAAATCATTGGGGTAGACTGAAGGCATAGTTATGTATGACCTATCTATTGGAGAATACATAAAGTGAAGAGAATGGTGAATAACTAAACTGACAATGTATATTAAAGTGAAGTTATATATCTCCTTTAGATAGCCAAACTGATCCTCTTTTCTACCACAGAATTTTGAATCAGCAAACTCTACCACCCATTGTAGGACCCAAAAGTGCTATAGTTGACTTTCCTATCTCTCTGACATCTAGGGTGAGGAGACATGATGTAGGTTTGGCAACTCTACATCACTCACCCTAGAGTTGAAAATTGGAATGAGGGAGGAAAAGGGACAAGGACAAAAGATAATCTGAATTGCAAAGACAGCCAAGGCACAATATGAAGGCTCCAGCAAATGCACCCTGCATCCACACCAGTGACTCTGTCCATGTGAACATTGGAATTCTCACATAGCAGTGGTGACAACAGCCCTCATGGAGTCAATGTTGGAATATAATTTTTGCTATTGGCAAATGGCCATGCTTGCTTCTGTTCCTGCCCATTTTTTCTCAGCAGAGTCCTTTAATTTCCCAGCATTTCCATGTTAGATTCCATTCCAAAAATATATATCTTGTTGAAACTAATAGTTCTGACTGGCAGTGAATAAAGACAGGGAGAGACCAGGAAAGGATACTGAGCAGAATGATCAAGATAAATGTCATGAACACAAAGAGAGGAAGATAGTCAAGAACGTCAAAGAAAATTATGGTACCAATCACTAAAATAAATTCTCTGGTAGGATAAAGAGTGAACAGGTGTGATTAAGCATGGAAACTAAGAGACGCCCTTAATGAGAGCAGTTTCTGTCATGGTATGCAGTGGAGGCCAGAACATAATGAGCAGTGAGTGGGAAACAACTGGACGACAGTGAGAAGAGGAGCAAGACTGAATATTCCAAGAGTATGGACAACAGTTGTTATACGTCTACTGCAGGTGGACAAATAGAACATCTTTTCTTGATATTGCTTTATTAAAATTTTTCAAAAGAGAGAAATGGAGAGAAAGCCATAAAAAGAAGAAAGAAGACAGCAGAAGGAGATATTTGGATGGGTGAAGATCACAAGATGCAGGCACAGAAATAGGCAGAGAAGAATAGACACATGGCTAGATGAGTGTGGGAAAGACACAGAAAAGAAAGATTAAGAATCTATCAGGGGTGACTGGGTGGGTCAGTGGGTTAAGAGGCAGACTTTCAATTTCAGTTCAGGTCATGATCTCAGATTCCAGGGATTAAGCCACACATTGGACTATGCACTCAGTAGGGCATCTGCTTGAGGATTCTCTCTCTCTCTCTCTCTGTCTGCCCTTCCATCTACTTGCACTCTCTCTCTCTCTTCCTAAAATAAATAAATAAATCTTTAAAAGAAAACGAGAATATATCAGAGAAAGACTATGGACAACAAAAAAATAAAGGCCCAGGATTTAGGGATAAATGTTTACTTTAACCCTGGGTGTTGCTTAAAGTTGTCAACAATAGGAATCTTTTCTTTCCTTATTTTATTCAAATTTCCAAATTTATTTTTCCATGGAATATGTTTATGTAACAGATTTTCTGGTTAAATCTTACATCATAAACTTTGCTCATAAATATATTAGCACTGCCTGAAAAGTTTTTAACATTTAAAAGTTGCTTCACATTTGCTCTAACAGTGATTAGGACTGACTTTTTCCAGAAATCCTTATGTTTTTATTGAGAACATCTTTTCCTCTACCAGTGTTTTTGCAGAATAAAATTGAGGCAGAATGAAGTGGAATACAGGTGATAGAAATAAGAAAGCTACTAATTTCACATGATAAAGGTATTTTTGTGTGTATATGTGTTTTTATTTTTATTTTATTTATTTATTTACTTTATATTTATTTTCAGTATAACAGTATTCATTATTTTTGCACTACATCCAGTGCTCCATGCAATCCGTGCCCTCTCTAATACCCACCACCTGATTCCCCCAACCTCCCACCCCCTGTCCCTTCAAAACCCTCAGGCTGTTTTTCAGAGTCCATAGTCTCTCATGGTTCACCTCCCCTTCCAATTTAACCAACTCCCTTCTCCTCTCTAACTCCCCATGTCCTCCATGCTATTTGTTATGCTCCACAGATAAGTGAAACCATATGATAATTGACTCTCTCTGCTTGACTTATTTCACTCAGCATAATCTCTTCCAGTCCCGTCCATGTTGCTACAAAAGTTGGATATTCATCCTTTCTGGAGGAGGCATAATACTCCATAGTGTATAGGGACCACATCCTCCTTATCCATCCATCCGTTGAAGGGCATTTTGGTTCTTTCCACAGTTTGGCGACTGTGGCCATTGCTGCTATAAACATTGGGGTATAGATGGCCCTTCTTTTCACTACATCTGTATCTTTGGGGTAAATCAAATGCTTCTGCACAGCAAAGGAAACAGTCGAGAAAACAAAGAGGCAACCCACGGAATGGGAGAAGATAAAGGTATTTTTATTGGAAAAAAAAACTCCTTTCTAGGCAATTCCAAATAACTAAATAATGAAAAAATCTCAAATTCAGTTTGTGTGGGTACTTATTAAGCTATAAATGCTGGAAAGAGAAGTGAAGGAGCACTTACTGCCCATTTGTATATAAATAGTCAATGAAATGCTTGTCAAAAATGGGAGATAGGAAAGAGTTAATATACAATTGACTCACCTTAAAAGTTTGAATCAGAAGATGTGGTCAGTTAGACACAATGGAGCTTTAAATCAGAAGAAGCAGAAAGATTGCTTATGTAGGAATCACTATGGAATGATATTTAATGTAGTTTAAATTAACACTCTAGTTCATGAACACTTATAAATTCCTTAGAGACATGTTAAGAAATAATAAAACATTGTTAAAGGGAGTAATTCAGTCTTACAGCTATTTTGCTTACTAGAGGATAGTAATTAAAATTTAATAAGTAAATTTTTCACTATTGGTTTTCCATTACTCACCTGGCTTATTGGCTCTTGTAAACCCAATGTACAATTATTATAAATGTAAGGGTATATCAAATTAATATATAAAAATAATGAATTGTATAGTAATCATTTATCTCTTACCCATATCATAAAAGAAATTGAGAAAATTCTTTTGAAGTGTTAGGTTTTCGATAAGAAATAGAGTAGCACTGAAACGACCATAACATGTGTAGTAACTTCTTGCACACTGATTCACTTTGGAGGCTTCCTTTAACAAGCTCAGGAGAATGTTGTTTATACCAATTTGTTTCAAGCACAAGACTCAGTCAATTGTACAACTGTGGGCTTTTTGCCAGAATGGGAAGGAATGAAACACTAAAATTCTCCCAATAGCACCTAAGGCTTCCCTTTAGGACAAAACTAAATTGTTCTTCTGGACAATGTAAACTTGAACATGTGTGATAAGTCCAGGTAACTCATAGGGCATTATAGACTCTGAAATCATAAACATAAAGTCATCATAGATATTATATTTTATGCCCCTATTCTCCACTACTAATGACACCTCTGACATATTTATGCAAATTTCCATGTATAAATGTTGATGCTCTGAGTGCTTTGATTAGTATGATCACATCTGATACCAATGCTTCTCAAACATTAATGCCTGTGAATCTCCTAGCAATTTTCTTAAATTGCAGATTCTCACTTGAGAGGTAAGGGAGGATGTCTGAGAGTCTTCATTAACAAGGTGATGACCTGGACATTTGCCACCTTTAGGGCCTTCCATGCTTGGAGGACCTAGATGATCTCAGAGCTAGATCATTGGAGAAGCACATAAAGAAAAGTGGTAAATGTAGCTGGCAGCCAAAGAGAATCAAGAGGAGCCAGATGGGATGAGAAAGACCAACATGGTTGGGCTCACATGGGATCTGGAGGCTAGGTCAGGCCCTTTGTTCTTATTCCCACTTTTAAGGACAACTAGTGAGATATTTTGAACATGGTGGTAAGGTGTTCAAATTTACCTTTCAACATAAAGAGAGAAGTAACATAATGTTCACTCAGAAAATAATGACATTATATATGTCAAAAGAGTACAATGTACAAATAGCAACATTTTGATTTAGTATCTAAAGAGGAGTAAGAGCGCTTAACCTCCTCATGGGACTTGAAGGCAGCTAGGGGGAAAGAAAAGGGCCTATATTTTGATGGAGTCATTAGTCAGTTATTCTGTGTGCTTAGACTTTGTTTGTGAAAGCCAAAGAAAAGGGGAGGAATAAACTATGTAGATAAAAGAGAAGCCCTGTCAAAACTCACTAGAAGGGAGTGTAAGCAATATGTGCACTGGAAATTTCAACATAATCCAAACTTGAGTTAAATTTAATTCTTCTCTTCAATTTTGCCTATTTTTCTCTCACCTCATATTGTGGTCCATCTACGGGTACAAAAGTCTGATAGCTAATTCCAATATTAGTAGTCTTCTCAATTTTAGTTATTCTCTTAAAGATACTTATTTATTATTTATTTATTTATTTATTTATTTGAAAGGGAGAGAGCACAGAGGAAGCATGAGAGGGAGAAGGAGACACCCCATTGAGCAAGAGCTGGATGCAGGACTTGATCCCAGGACCCTGACATCATGACCTGAGTAGAAGACAGATGCTTAACGAACTGAGCAACTCAGGTGCCCCTCAATTTTAGTTATTTTAAATGGTGGGTCAGTGTATCTCACTATGGTCATTTGCATTTTCCCAATGATGAATTTTATTGAACATATTTTTGTGTCCCCATTTGATACCTGTGTATCTTGTTTACTAAATTTCTACTGAAATATTTTCTCTTTTTTAAATTGACTTATATATTTCTTATTTTTTAGCTTTGAGATTATTCTTATATTCTTCTTATGAGGCTATTATCAGATACATGACTTGCAAATATTTATTCAAGGATCTTGATCTTCTTTCCCTGCCATAAGTTATCACATTTATTCCTTACGCAGCAACTACTCTAATCCTATTGGTAGACGTTTGTGTACCAGAAGTTGAGAAATACATTCAACAAAATTCAAGGCCCATTTATCTAGGTGAAATTTCTACCCGTCTAGTGGTGGGTCATGGAGAGACACCTCTTCTAATGTAAAGGATAAGTTGCTGCCTCTGGCCCTCTTACAACCAAAAGAAAGGTACAACACCTATTGGGAGCCTGTGGATTTTGGAGCCAATGTCATCTTCATTTGGGTGTATTATTCCAATCCATTAACCAAGTATCCAGGAACGCTGTCAGTTTTAAGTGTGACTCTGAACAGGAGAAGGATTTGCAAAGGCGTAAGCAGCTGTACAAGGTGCTCTACTCCTTGGGTCACATGATCCACCAAAACTAATGGTAGTTGAAGGCATAGTGAGAAATAAGGATGCTTTTAGGGGACTTAGGCTGGTCTCTAGGCAAATCACAGCACAGGCCCCTAGGTTTAGAGCTAAGCCATTGCTATCATTACAGACAATTACTCTCCATTTGAAAACCAGAAAAATGGAGCTAGAAAGAACTAGAACTGGAAGGATGGATTTATCATTAACTGAAATGGGTAAGAGGGTGGTTTGAGGAGCAGCTTTCGCAAAGACAATCAAAGGTCCTATTTATTTAGGTCTTTGTCTTCTCCACCTTCCTAGTCTTCTTGCATATCTATTCTCATTCATTTTACTGCTCCAACTTTTCTTTTCTTTCCTTGTGCCCATGAGTTAAGCCTGAGAACCACTGGCATTCATTGAGCATCAGTGAATCCTGTGTGTCACTCAAGGCCAAAGAAGTTGTTGTCCTCTGGGAACATCTCTCTATATCGCTTTTTATTTCAGAGAGTAACTACTGAAAGGGATTTTTGTTAAAGGTTTATAATTTAAACAACAAGCAGTATTGTTAGTCGTGTTGCAGAGTCATGTGATGTGGTCACTATGCATGAGTTTCATACTTAATGAGCAGTTTGTGGAGAAATTTGTTGATCTTAGAAACCATTACAGAAGGATCCATCTGCTTCAGACCTGTGAGTACATTGATCTCAGCAGTACAGTTGGGGGAAAAGAAAATAAATCTGCCAATTGTTGATCTCTGTTATTGACCTAGATGAGTCAGTAAATTGCATCAACTTGGAATAAGATCTCTAATGATATCGCAGTGAACTCTGTTCTGTTGATAATATATTTTAAAGTTAGATACATACTTACCAAATTAGAAATATGGAGTTGAGAGAAGCAGTGAACACATTGGATGACAGACTACAGACGTCCCCAAAAGATGTTGAGGGAAATTGGAAGAGGAGGTGAACCATGAGAGACTATGGACTCTTAAAAACAATCTGAGGGTTTTGAAGAGGCGGGGGGTGGGGAGTTGGGGGAACCAGGTGGTGGGTATTGGAGAGGGCACAGATTGCATGGAGCATTGTGTGTGGTGCAAAAACAATGAATACTGTTATGCTGAAAATAAATTTAAAAAAAATTTTTTTTAAAAAGATATCATGATATGCTGAAAATAAATTAAAAATTTTTTTTTTAAAAAAAGATGTCATTAGTGGTCCATTTCTTAAAGGGAAAATTTATTTTATTTTTATATTTTATTTTATTTTATTATTTTAAAATATTTAAATTTTAAATATTTTATTTTATTTTTAATGTACAAAGAAATTTTACTTTCTGTTCTTGATAACAAGTAAATGCATCATGGTCAGCAACCCCTGAATCTTCTCTTCATATTCTTTTTTTTCCCCCCTAATAGAACAGTGCTCCTTGTAATAAGGTTTTTCCCTCCTTCCTTCCCTCAGTGGCATCTAGGAAAAATAGTCAGTTAAAGTTTGTGCCCATGAGTTACTAAGATCTTTCCATCTTCTCTGAGGGAAAGAGATTTATGTGATGAAACCAAGAGCTTTTTAAAATTTTTTAAAATTTAACATGATTTTTCTCCTCCCCAGTCATTTATTTTATTTTTCCCCTTCCCCCCATGATCCCCCACCCTGCCTTTTAAATTCCCTACACCAGAAAGATAATATGATAATTGTCTTTCTCTGACTGACTAATGTTCCTTAACATAACACATACTCGTCTCATCCACAACGTTGCAAATGGCAAGATTTTGTGGCTTTTTTTTAATGGATGCATATTATTCCATTTTATATATACCACATCTTTATCCATTCATCTGTTGATCGACGTCTAGGTTCTTTCCATAGTTTGGCTATTGTGGGCATTGCTACTATAACCATTCAGCTATAAGTGCCCCTTCAGGTTTAGGGTAAATAGCCAATAGTGTGATTGATGGGCCATGGGGTAGCTCTATTTCCAACCTTTTCAGGAATCTTCATACTGTTTTGCAGAGTGGCTGTATCAGCTTGCATTCCCACCATCACAGTAAAACGGTCCCCCTTTCTCTGCATCCTCTCCAGCACCTGTCATTTCCTGACTTGTTAATTTTAGCCATTCTGACTGGTGTGAGATGGTATCTCATTGTGGTTTTGATTTGTAATTCTCTGATGCTGAGAGATGTTGAGCACCATCTCATGTATCTGTTGGCCATTTTAGATGTCTTCTTTGCCAAAATGTCTGCTCATGTTTTCTGCCCATTTGATTGGATTAATTGTTCTTTAGGTATTGAGTTTGATAACTTCTTTATAGATTTTGGATACTAGCCTTTTATCTGATATTTAATTTGCAAAAATATTTTCCCATTCTCTTCATTGTCTTTTGGTTTTGTTGACTATTTTATTTGCTTCTTTGCTTTGCAAAAGCTTTTGGTCTTGATGAGGTCCCAATAGTTCATTTTTTCCCCTTCTTCCCTTGCCTTTGGTGATATTTCTAAGAAGAAGTTGCTGCAGCTGAGGTCAAAGAAGCTGCTGCCTGTGTTCTCCTCAAAGATTTTGATAGATTTCTTCCTGTCTCACATTGAGTCTTTCATCCATTTTTGAGTCTATTTATGTGTGTAGTGTAAGGAAATAGTCCAGTTTAATTGAAAGCATGTGGCTTTCAAATTTTCCCAACACCATTAGTTGAACAGGCTGCCTTTTTTCCATTGGATATTCTTCTGGCGTTGTTAAAGATTAGTTGACCATAGAGTTGAGGGTCCAATTCTGGGCTCTCTATTCTGTTCCATTGATCTATGAGTTTATTTTTGTGCCAGTAGCATACTGTTTTGATGATTATAGCATTGTAATAGAGCATGAAGTCTGCATTGTGATATCATCAATGCTGGTTTTCTTTTTCAACATTCCTCTGGCTATTTGGGGTCTTTTCTGGTTCCATATAAATTTTAAGGTTATCTGTTCCATTTCTGTGGTAAAAAAAAAAAAAAGAATGTGGTATTTTGATAGGGTTTACATTATATGTGTAGATTGCTTTAGGTACCATAGACCTTTTCACAATATTTGTCCTTGCAGTCAATGAGCATGGAATGTTCTTCCATTTCTTTGTATCTTGCTCAATTTCTTTCATGAGTAATTTATAGAACAAGAAAGGTCTCAAGTACCCAACCTACCCCTACATCTGAAGGAGCTGAAGAATGAACAGCAAAGAAAGCCCAAATCCTGAAGGACCTGGAGAAAGAACAGCAAAGAAAGCCTATACTCAACAGCAAAGAAAGCCTCAACCTAAACAGAAATAATTAAGATCAGAGTAGAAATCAATGAAGTAGAAACCAAAAGAACAATAGAACAAATCAATGAAACTAGGAGCTGGTTCTTTGAAGGAATTAATAAGATTGATAACCCCCTGGCCAGACTTATCAAAAAGAAAAGAGAAAGGACCCAAATAAATAAAATCATGAATGAAAGAGGAGAGAGCACAACCAACACCAAACCAAAGAAATATAAACAATTATAAAAGCATATTATGAGCAACTATACACCAGAATATTTGACAATCTGGAAGAAATGGATGCATACATAGAGAAGTATAAACTACCAAAACTGAACCAGAAAGAAACAGAAAACCTGAACAGACCCATAACCAGGAAGGAGATGGAAGCAGTCAACAGAAATCTCCCAACAAATAAGAGACCGGGAGCAGACGGTTTCCAAAGGGAATTCTACCAAAGATTTAAAGAAGAATTAATAGCTACTATCCTGACTCTGTTCCAAACAATAGAAATGGAAGAGAAATTTCCAAACTCATTTTATGAGGCCAGCACTACCTTGATCCCAAAACCAGACAAAGACCCCACCAAAAAGGAGAATTGCAGACCAATGTCCATGAGGATCACAGATGCTCACCAAAATTCTAGTCAATAGGATCCAGCAGTACATTAAAAGGATTATTCACCACTACCAAGTGGGATTTACTCCAGGGCTGCAAGGTTGGTTCAGTATCCGCAAATCAATCAATGTGATACAATATATTAATAAAAGAAAGAACAAGAACCATATGATCCTCTCAATAGATGCTGAAAAAGGATTTGACAAAGTACAGTATCCTTTCCTGATCAAAACTCTTCAAAGTGTAGGGATAGAGGGTACATACCTCAATATCATCAAAGCCATCTATGAAAAACCCACTGCAAATATCATTCTCAGTGGAGAAAAACAGAGTTTTTCCAATAAGGTCAGGAACATGACAGCAATGTCCATTATCACCACTGTTATTCAGCATAGTACTAGACAACAAAAAGAAATAAAAGGCAACCAAATCGGCAAAGAAGAAGTCATACTCTCACTCTTTGCAGATGATGTGATACTTCATGTGGAAAACCCAAAAGACTCCACTCCAAAACTGCTAGAACTCATACAGGAATTCAGTAAAGTGTCAGGATATAAAATAAATGCACAGAAATCAGTGGTATTTCTATACACCAACAGCAAGATAGAAGAAAGAGAAATTAAGGAGTCAATCCCATTTACAATTGCTATAAGGTACCTTCGAATAAACCTAATCCAAGAGGCAAAGAATCTGTACTCAAATATTAAATTTAGATAAATAATAAATTTCTATATTTGAGATAAACATTTCAGTTCCTGAGTTCAGATAGGGATATCTGAAAAAAGTTGATTACACGCTCTATATGTGTCAAAGTTCAGGACTACGAAAAATGTTCCAGTCTTTTGTAGTAGTAACAAAAGTATAGATATCATAATAATGAAAATATTTATTAGGAGCATTCTGTTCTTTGATGGTCAGACTACCTAGGAAACAATGTCTTCATATTTGGACCTGATATTCAGGCCATAGAGACTTTCTGGAGCTTATGCATAGAATGACAATGTCATGAGAAGAAGCATTGAATAAAGATGGCAAATAGAGTTGACCCTTGAATAATGTAAGGGTTAGGAGCTCTGTCTCTTTCACTTAGTCAAAATTCCACGTGTAGCTTTTAACTCCCCCAAAGCATAACTACAAACAGCCGACTGTTGATGAGAAGCCTTACCAATAACATAAAATGGTCAATTGAGACATATTTTGTATATTATGAGTATTATATACTTTATTCTTACATAAAGTAAGTTAGAGAAAAAAGAATGTTACTACGAAGATTTTCATAGGAATAGAATATACATTTACAGTACTGTTTTATTAAAAATCTGCATATATGTCAGCCTGTACACTTAAACCATGTTATTCAAGGTATTCAATTTTGTATTGCAAATATATAGGAAGAAGTTTATTATTGACAGAGTTTGAAGGGAAACTAAAGAAAAGACTTGAGTAGTTCCAAAAAAGTTAAACAAGGCTTAGAAAATCAAATTTGGTTTAGAGTTGATATTAAGACATTTCTAATAATTAAAATAATGTAAAAATGGGAGGGGTTGGTTTGTAAAGTCATCAGCTATCTTCCCATGTTGTTGAGATATTTATGGTAATTAAAGCTGCCACTTATTGAGTGCTGAAATCCTCTGCTTTATGCTCTATGTATATTCTTTCAACAGAATTTTTATAATCACAATTCATTAACTTCTTATTCCTGCCTTGAGATCCTATAAGGATATAGATTTATTTGCAAGTGGAACCAGAAGGTTTTACTTCAAATGCTGGATATACCACTTACTGTGTTACCTTGTACAAGTTATTTGTATCTCTTGCCTCAGTGCCCTCATTTATAAAATATATAAATCCTTCATAGAGCTTCAGGGAGGATTAATACACAAAGCATGTGCAGAACAGTCCTGACACAGTGAGCCTCAGTGATTATTAACTGTTAGTGTGCTTTTACTTTTATTGGGTAGCATCTTTTTGAACAAAGTGCTTTAAAAAAGAATCCCCAATATTAAAGTATTCCTTTCTCACTTTTTTTAAAAAAAGATTTTAAATTTATTTTATTAATTTACACCTTCTCTCTTTTCTTTTGGATTAGTTTGGCCAATGGTTTATCAATCTTATTGATTCTTTCAAAAAAAAAACACAATTTCTAATTTCATTGATGAGTTCTACTGTATCTCTAGTTTCTATCTCATTGATCTCTGCTCTAATCTTGATTATTTCCCTTCTTTTGTGTGGATCTGGCTTAATTTGTTGTTGATTCTCCAGTTCTTTAAGGTGTAGATACAGTTGGTGTATTCTGGATTTTTCTATTTTTCTGAGGGAGGCTTGGATGGCTATGTATTTCCTCCTTAGGACCGCCTTTGCTGTATCCCATAGGTTTTGGACCAAAGTGTCTTCATTCTCATTAGTTTCCATGAATTGTTTCAGTTCTTCTTTGATCTTCTGGTTGCTCCAAGCATTCTTAAGCAAGGTGGTCTTTAGTTTCCAGATGTTTGAGTTCTTTACAAACTTTTCCTTTTGGTTGAGCTCCAGTTTCAAAGCATTGTGATCTGAGAATATGCAGGGAATAATCTCAATCTTTTGGTATAGGTTGAGACCTGATTTGTGATGCAGTATGTGGTCTGTTCTGGAGAAGGTTCCATGTGCACTCAAGAAGAATGGGTATTCTGCTGTTTTGGGGTGGAATGTTCCATATATCTATGAGGTTCATCTGGTCCAATGTGTCATTCAATGTTCTTGTTTCTTTATTGATTTTCTGCTTGGATGATATGTCTATTACTGAGAGTGGCATGTTAAGATCTCCTACTATTAATGTATTCATATCAATATGACTCTTTATCTTGATTAACAGTTTTCTTATGTAATTGATGCTCCCATATTGGGGGCATAAATATTTACAATTGTTAGATCTTCTTGGTGGATATCCCTTTAAGAATTGTGTAGTGTCCTTCTGTATCTCTGACTACAGTCTTTAGTTTAAAATCCAATTTATCTGATATGAGAATTGCTACCCCAAAAAGGGATCTATCACAACTAACACCAAGGAAATAAAAACAATCATCAGAAATTATTATCAACAGTTTAATGCCAGTAAGTTAAGCAACCTAGATGAAATTGATGCCTTCCTGGAAAACTATAAACTTCCAAAATTGAACCAGGAAGAAATTGACAACCCAAATAGACCAATATCTAGTAATGAGATTGAAGCAATGATCAAAAACCTCCCAAAAAACAAGAGCCTGGGACCTGATGGATTCCGGAGGGAATTCTACCAATCTATTCTGCTGAAGCTGTTTCAAAAAATTGAAGCAGGAGGAAAACTTCCTGACTCTTTTTATGAAGCCAGCATTACCTTGATCCCCAAACCAGGCAAAGACCCCAACAAAAAGGAGAATTTCAGACCAATATCCCTGATGAATATGGATGCTAAGATTCCCAACAAGATCCTAGCAAATAGGATCCAACAGCACATTAAAAAGATTATCCACCATGACCATGTGCAACTGCACAAATGTCCACTGAGTCTGGTCCAGGGGTTAAAGAAGGGAAGGTCTTAAAAGGTGAAGGGGGTTGCTACCCCAGTCTCAGGGCCCCAACTCTCCGACTCCCCACCCCACTGCATTTTATAAAATGCTCCTCATCCTCTTGGAATCGGTGGTTTAAAAAAATGTCCATGCAGGGGAGGGGAGCCCCTTGAGGAAAGGCAGGTGGCCACCTGGGGCCCTTTGGTGTAGGCGCAGAGGCATAGGGGGAAGGGAGGTGCCGAAGGCTCACACGGAAATCTCATAGGTGGTACCACCCACCCCTGACACCTTCTTGACTCCGCCCCTTGTGGGGCTGCTGAGAGGCGGCTGCCCTGGGCCAGGAGAGGCAGAGCCTATACTCTTGGGCTGCCCATTGGATTTGCTGTAGGTGGTCTTCATCAGGTGGATTTCATCCTTGGGTTGCAAGGGTGGTTCAACATTCGCAAATCAATCAATGTGACAGAACAAATCTATAATAGAAGAGAAAAGAACCACATGGTCTTCTCAACTGATGCAGAAAAGCATTTGACAAAATCCAGCATCCGTTCCTGATTAAAATGCTTCAAAGAATAGGGATAGAGGGAACATTCCTGAGCTTCATAAAATCTATCCATGAAAAACCCACGGCAAATATCATTCTCAATGGGAAAAAAGCTTGCAGCCTTCCCATTGAGATCAGGAACAAGACAAGGATGCCCACTTTCACCACTCTTGTTCAACATAGTATTAGAAGTCCTAGCAACAGCAATCAGACAACAAAGGGAAATAAAAGGTATCCAAATTGGTCATGAAGAAGTCAAACTCTCTCTCTTCACAGATGACATGATATTTTATATAGAAAACCCAAAATACTTCACCCCCAAACTACTAGAACTCATACAGCAATTCATTAATGTGGCAGGATACAAAGTTATTGTACAGAAATCAGTTGCTTTCTTATACACTAACAATGAAAACACAGAAAGGGAAATTGGAGAATTGATTCCATTTACTATAGCACCAAGAACCATAAAATACCTGGAAAGAAACCTAACAAAAGAGGTAAAGGATCTGTACTCGAGGAACTACAGAACACTCATGAAAGAAATTGAAGACACATATCTTGAAAGAAGTTGCTGTGGCTGATATCGAAGAGATTACTGCCTATGTTCTCCTCTAGGATTCTGATGGATTCCTGTTTCACGTTGAGGTTTTTTATCCATTTTGAGTTTATCTTTGTGTACAGTGTAAGAGAATGGTCGAGTTTCATTCTACATATAGCTGTCCAGTTTTCCCAGCACCATTTATTGAAGAGGACTGTCTTTTTTCCACTGTATATTTTTTCCTGTTTTGTTGAAGATTAATTGACCATAGAGTTGAGGGTCCATATCTGGGCTCTCTACTCTGTTCCACTGGTCTATATGTCTGTTTTTATGCCAGTACCATGCTGTCTTGGTGATCAGAGCTTTGTAATAAAGCTTGAAATCAGGTAACGTGATGCCCCCAGTTTTATTTTTGTTTTTCAATGTTTCCTTAGCGATTCGGGGTCTCTTCTGATTCCATACAGATTTTTGGATTATTTGCTCCAGCTCTTTGAAGAATACCGGTGGAATTTTCATCAGAATGGCATTAAAAGTACATATTGCTCTAGGCAGTATAGACATTTTAACAATGTTTATTCTTCCAATCCAAGAGCATGGAATGGTCTTCCATCTTTTTGTGTCTTCTTCAATTTCTTTCATGAGTGTTCTGTAGTTCCTCGAGTACAGATCATTTACCTCTTTGGTTAGGTTTATTCCCAGATATCTTATGGTTCTTGGTGCTATAGTGAATGGAATCGATTCTCTAATTTCCCTTTCTGTATTTTCATTGTTAGGGTATAAGAAAGCCACTGATTTCTGCACATTGACTTTGTATCCTGCCACATTGCTAAATTGCTGTATGAGTTCTAGTAGTTTGGGGGTGGAGTCTTTTGGGTTTTCCATATAAAGAATCATGTCATCTGTCTCTAAAGGCAAAGGAAACAAAAGCAAAAATAAACTTTTGGGACTTCATCAAAATCAAAAGCTTCTGCACAGCAAAGGAAACCGTCAAAAAAACAAAGAGGCCACCCACGGAATGGGAGAAGATATTTGCAAATGACAGTACAGACAAAAGGTTGATATCAGGATCTATAATGAACTCCTCAAACTCAACACACAAAAAACAGACAATAATATCAAAAAATGGGCAGAAGATATGAACACTTTTCCAATCAAGACATACAAATGGCTATCAGACACATGAAAAAATGTTCATCATCACTAGCCCTCAGGGAGATTCAAATTAAAACCACATTGAGATATCACCTTACACCAGTTAGAATGGCCAAAATTAACAAGACAGGAAACAACATGTGTTGGAGGGGATGTGGAGAAAGGGGAACCCTCTTCCACTGTTGGTGGGAATGCAAGTTGGTGCAGCCTCTTTGGAAAACAGTGTGGAGATTCCTCAAGAAATTAAAAATAGAACTTCCCTATGATCCTGCAATTGCACTCCTGGGTATTTACCCCAAATACAGATGTAGTGAAAAGCAGGGCCATCTGTACCCCAATGTTTATAGCAGCAATGGCCACGGTTGCCAAACTATGGAAAGAACTATGATGCCCTTCAATGGACGAATGGATAAGGAAGATGTGGTCCATATACACTATGGAGTATTATGCCTCCCTCAGAAAGGATGAATACCCAACTTTTGTAGCAACATGGACGGGACCAGAAGAGATTATGCTGAGTGAAATAAGTCAATCAGAGAGAGTCAATTATCATATGGTTTCACTTATTTGTGGAGCATAAGAAATAACACAGAGGACATGCGGAGATGGAGAGGAGAAGGGAGTTGAGGGAAATTGGAGGGGGAGATAAACCATGAGAGACTGTGGACTCTGAAAAACAATCTGAGGGACTTGAAGGGGTGGGGGTGAGAGGTTGGGGGAGCCTGGTGGTGGGTATTAGGGAGTGCACGTATTGCATGGAGCACTGGGCATGGTGCATAAACAATGAATTCTGTTATACTGAAAAGAAATTAAATTAAAGAAAAAAACAACTTAAGATCAGAAGCTGAAAAACAATATTTTAGAGAGAGAGAGAAGAAGAGAGAGCATGAGCAGGGGGAGGGACAGAGGGAAAAAGAGAGAGAATCTTGAGCAGACTCCCTGCTAAGCATAGAACCCAGCACAGGGCTCTTTCTCAGGATCCTGAGATCACCACCTGGGCAGAAACCAAGAGTGAGATGCTCAACCAACTGCACCATCAAGGGGCCCTTCCTTTCTCACTTTTTGAGAAAAGATCTAATTATCCCATGAAACTGTCATTGTGAAAAAACTGTCTGAAATCATAGTAACATCTTTCTTTTCTCTTTTTCAAAATCAGATCTTTGGCATTTCCAGTTCCTTTCACCATTTTTAATCTAGATTTGATGTGCTTTGGAGCTGTGATTGGACTTTGTGCTTGCATTTGCCGGAGTTTGTACCCCACCATTGCCACAGGCATTCTCCATCTTATTGCAGGTGAGTCTTGTCATTATACAAACCTTTTATCTTCTTCCTGTTTCCATAGAGACAAAAAGTCATAATTCTTAAACAATCACATATTGATGCCCTGCTCTGTCACTTGAAAAGCTCTTACTATGCTCTTACCTAGTTATGTTTTGTTTTCCTCCAACATCTGTTTACACTGGGCTCAGTAAGTTGTTATGATGCTGGAACTGAACTACTCCACCAGAAGCTAGAGCTGTCTGAGAAGGTGTCTGGAGAATTTGAATGGTTCTTCTGCCTGGCTTGCCTCTCAGCTCCCTTATAGTTCATGGCTTCTGCTCTTTTCCTCTGGGTTGCTCATACCAACAGGAAAGAGTAAACCTTAATGAAAGCATATTGTGTGGCATGGGTGGGAAGCTGCCTGCTTTGCAACTGCCATTTTTGTTATTTCTCAATATTAATATTTCCCTTTGTCTCCCCCCCATTGTTTTTAATTTAATTTTTTTTCTTTGTGGATATTCTATTTTATCCTGAAAATCCATTCTATTTATTCACAGACATTTGTTTCTTAATACCACTAAAATGTATGTGGATTATTCCGAATGAGTCCATCTTTTAAACAAACTAATCTGGGTTTAGAGTCCAGACAGCAAGAAATGGGTAGACACTTGCCACACATTTGTGAAAGAAAACTGATAGTGGGAGATTGATCCAAAAACGTCTACTGAAGTCTGTTAGACTTTTCAGTAAATAACTATCTGTTGAACTAGAAATTCTTTAGTGTCTCTGAGAAACCTCTCATTGTTGTCAGAACCTATGGTCACTTTGCCATTATAGATAGTCAGCCAACCAGAGCATTAATGCTCTTTTCAAAGACTTAAGCAATATAAAATAAGGAGATTATCTAAGATCCTTTTCCCCAAATATGGGCATACAGCTTTATTCAAGGTGAGGTATGGCAGCTGTTTAACCAAACTGTGTCTGTCTACAAGAATGGAAGTGAAAAATACAGTGTTTACTTGAAATTTTAACTTTGTAAACTGTAAGAATTCCAATTCAGCCAAACAAGAGGATTAACCTTATTTTACTTCACTTTTTCTGTTTTTTGTTTTTTTGTTTCTTAGCTTTCCTTAACATCAGTAGGCTTTTCAGTACAACCAAACCATTTTGGATTTTTGCTCCCTGCCTCCTCACACATCAGGCTCATTAAGAGTACTTTCTTTCCAAAACTACTTAAAATTTTCCAACTCCTATCTTATTTATTCTAGCTCAGTACCATTAAGAAGTTTCCTCCATAATGACCCTCTGGAGCTTAGAAAACCTACCAGAAGACCTAAAGTTTTGGGTTCTCATTGATTTACAACTAAGGTTTTTATTTCTTGTGGTGAAATGACATGCCTTCCTTGTCTACATTCCTTCCTGGTGTGTATCAACATTATTTAATATCTTTTAATTCAGTCATTTTTTAATAAAATGTCTATAAACATTGAATTTTTAAAATTCTTATTTATTTATTCCATTACTGTAGACTTGACAGATTTTTAAAAAATGAAATTTAGTAATTTATTTTAATATCCTAAATCTGTCTTTTTTAAAATAAAATAAAAAAATAAGAAGAAACTCAATAGTATATCGCATCTGAGTTGATTTAAATCTCAATATTTTAGGATAAAGAAGTACAGGATTCTGACCGAGTGTCTCTGTGGTTCTTCAGAAAATGCCTTGTATCTGGAGTCTCTGTTTTATCTACCAAAAAATATGGGAACTCCTTGCCCCATTAGAAAATAAGAGCCGGGGCACCTGGGTGGCTCAGTGGGTTAAAGCCTCTGCCTTCCGCTCAGGTCATGATCCCAGGGTCCTGGGATTGAGACCTGATCAGCAGGGAGCCTGCTTCCTCCTCTCTCTCTGCTTGCCTCTCTGCCTACCTGTGATCTCTGTCTGTCAAATAAATAAATAAAATCTTTAAAAAAAAAAAAAAAAGAAAGAAAAGAAAAGAAGAGCCTCTTTATCCATTATGTTTCAGAGTTTTAAAAACATGTTTTCAGGGGAGTTTTATGACCCTGTGTGTCCTATTTAAAGTGGCTAGTTTTTTAAAAAGTCATATAAAGGCTATGGGTGTTTGTGTTCTATAGCACAGAAATAGTCAAGTCTGCTTCTGACTTACAGCAGAGCCAGTACTACTCTGCAGCTGATTATTGCCTATGCAGTTGCTGCTTACTCACTTTTCTGCCTCTTCCTCACTCTTCAAGTATCATGCCTTTCATTACCTTCCATGGAAGGCAGAAAACCTAAACAAAGATGCAAAGCACTTGGGCATGGGGTTTTAAAGTTACTAACATGGAATTTTTGTATTAGGAAGTTATTTATTTAGGACAATGTCCCTACCCCTTGTAACCCCCAAACTGTCTGTGAATGTCAGTCCAACATCAGCCTTTAATATGCACTGTGGAAAGTCAGGCATATTGGACCTTGTGAGTTACAGCCTTACTGGTAGCAACCTGAAGCATGGAATGCTGGCACCATAAATCCTCGTGTTTAATATATGTTGTGGTTGGTATTTCATATCACATATCACAATAGCTGAAGTCATCCTCTCTTGCAAAGACTTTATTTGTTACAACACATGGGCAGGGTTGTTTCGTTTGGTGTGAAAATTAGTTTTCCAGCTGTCTCTTGCTTCTAATTAGGTAGAACCATATGAATTTGCTGATATTTGACTATTTTTTATTAAAACTAATAGTAGAAAATCAGTTTCAAATCAAATTTTGTAATTTTCTTTTCTAATCTTTGATAGCAACCCCCAAAATTAAAACATAATTTTCAGATTTTTCTAAGTATGAATTTTATGGTAATTTGAGAAACATGTCTGAAAATCTTAATTTAATGATTCCTTATCTCATTAAATAATGTGAATAAATATTTTTATATCCTTTCAGAAGAGATTCATTTCTTTTTTTTTAAATTTTTTATTATGTTCAGTTAGCCAGCATGTAGTACATCATAAGTTATTGTCGTAGTGTTCAATGATTCATTAGTCATGTATAGCAACCGCCAATGTGTCCCTCAAAGAAAGTAACTTTATTGGCAAAAGATGATTAGGAGAAGATTGGTGGAACCATTGGTTTCATCCTGCTGGTTTGCCTGGAAAAATGCAAGAGCAAATGGGAGGAGTTTGCTTCTATTTAGAAAGACTCTCAAACATTATCCTCACAAACCATGCTTCAAAGGGGCCCAAATTTAATTGCTTATGAATATAGAACAACTTATTCCCCAAGTCATTTGAGAGAGAAGAAGAGAGTACTTGTGCTATTGCTAGGAGTTAATGGGACCTAACAGCTGGTTGTGGTCAAAGAAAGATAGAAGAGGACCTATGATAAAACCATGGTCATCCCAAGGGACTGTGTGCATACTGCATCCTCTAAGAGCAACATTGGAGTCTTTACACTGCAGAGAAATGGACTTCACACACACACACACACACACACACACACACACACACACACAAAATATCTACCCAATTCCTAAACAAATAAACAAAGATATAACAAGATCCAAGAATGAATGAATATCCAGAGTTCTACAGTGTATATTATCTTAAATGTCAAATTCTCAACAGCAACAAAAAAGTCATGAGATAGTGAAAAATTAGCAGAGAACATAAACTGCCTATAAGGGTACTAATATATTGCATTTAACAGGAAAAAAAAAAAACTTAATATGGGAATGCAAGTTGGTGCAGCCACTTTGGAGAACAGTGGAGATTCCTTAAGAAATTAAAAATAGAGCTTCCCTATGACCCAGAAATTGCATAGTGGGTATTTACAAAGATACAGATGTAGTGAAAAGAGGGGCCATCTGTACCCCAATGTTTATAGCAGCAATGGCCACGGTCACCAATCTGTGGAAAGAACCAAGATGCCCTTCAACGGACGAATGGATAAGAAAGATGTGGTCCATATACACTATGGAGTATTATGCCTACATCAGAAAGGATGAATACCCAACTTTTGTATCAACATGGATGGGACTGGAAGAGATTATGCTGAGTGAAATAAGTCAAGCAGAGAGAGTCAATTATCATATGGTTTTACTTATTTGTAGAGCATAACAAATAACATGGAGGACATGGGGAGATGGAGAGGAGAGGGAGTTGAGGGAAATTGGAAGGGGAGGTGAACCATGAGAGACTATGGACTCTGAAAAACAATCTGAGGGTTTTGAAGGGCAGGGGGTGGGACATTGGGTGAGCCAGGTGGTGGGTATTACAGAGGGCACGTATTGCATGGGGCACTGGAGGCAGTACAAAAACAATGAATTCTGTTTTGCTGAAAAGAAATTTTAAAAAATAAAATAAATAATCATGATAAATGTGTTCATAGAACTAAAGGAAACCAGGATTAAATTAAATAAGGAAGGTATGAATGCAATGTTATGTGAAATAGACTATGAAGGAAGAGAAAGTATAAAGAAACGTGGAAATTCTGTAATTGAAAAGTACAACTAAAATTTTAAAAATATCACAGAAGCTCAACTGTAGATTTAAACTGATAGCCGGAAGATTGGTGAATTTGAAGTTATATCAAGAGAGTATGCAATCCAAAGGATGAAGGAGAAAGAGAATGAGAAGAAATGCACAGACCCACAGAGAAATAAAGCCAGCAGTAAGTGCATCAGCATGGGCTTCTAGGAGTTCCAGAAAAACACATTTCTAATAAAAGACTTATATAAGAAAATCCAAGTTGTTTGTTGTTTGTTGATAAACAATGAACAAAAAGCAAAGAATCCAATAAAAATTGGACAAAAGTCCTGAACAAGCATTTTACCAAAGAAGAAATACAGATGGTAAATAAGCATATGAAAATCTGCTCCACATTATTTGCCATAGGGAATTATGAATTAAAACTATAGAGGGCATAACATAAAAGAAATCTAAAATTTAAAAAATAGAAAAAAGATACCAGTTGTTGGCAAGAATATGGAATGATAGGAGGACACACACAGACGCAACTCTGCCAACTGACAGGGCCCAGAAGCAGTGACATTGCAGAAACAATTAGCATACCTATGTCTCGGAATTTGGTTCTTAATACCATTTTCCAATGAAAGGAATTGAGTCTACTTGAAGAAATAGCTGATGTGGTGACTAGGGTAGGAAATAAATATGCAGGATGAGCCTGAAACATCTTGTAATGCCAGAAAATTAAAAAAAGAAGAGAAAAATAATAAATAAATAAATAAATAAATAAATAAATAAAAAGAAAGAGAGGGAAGGAGGAAGAGAGAGAGAAGGAGGGAGGGAGGGAGAGAAGAGGAAAAAATCAAAGCTAAAGAACAAACACAAAACTTCCCTGCATACACAGTGATGGATGTATGCCAAAGGGACACAGGAACCCATGGAAAGAGCTCCCTGTGGCCAAAGCTAGAATGATTTGAGCACCAAAATTAATGGAGTAGTATTTAATCTTATCCAAGTATAAAATAAATATCCATGATTCTATACTCATGTAAATAGAGGATTGAATGTATAAATAAGTGAGGTGAATAGACACATCTTCCATGCAGAAGAATTCCAGATTATATAGATACTTTGCCCCATGGAGGTGGTCCATCTCTCTCTTCTCTGTAAGTGTGGGCTGTGGATAGTGTCTTCTTCCTTACCCAACACAGTAAGAGAAGGTGGAGAAAGAGCAGTTCCACCATGGAGAAACCTGGCAAACGCTACCTCAACCAGGTGGTCAAGTTCAACATCAAAAGAGTTACAAGTGATGAGGACAGTATTTGCCACCAGTAGGATGTAAAGAAAATGGTGATTTACCTCTGTGGCTTTTCTCCTAAAAAGCTATCCCCCCCGCCAGTCTAATCATGAGAAAAACATCAGAAGAATCCCAGTTCAGGGACATTCTACAAAATGCCTGATTAGTGCTTCTCAAAACTTATCATGGACATCAAAAACAAGGATTGTCTGAAAAACTATCACAGACACTTGATTACTAAATGGTCGTGATGACTACATATAAAGTGATATGCTGAATGGGATTCTCGATGCAAGGACACTAGATTAAACTATGGAAATCTGCATCAAGTATGAACTTCACTTCATCACAATGTATCAATATTGGCTCATTAATTTTAGCAAAAGTACCATACTAATATAGGATATTAATGACATAGGAAAGTGGGTATGTCATATATGGGAATTCTTTATATTATATTATTTTCTATAAATCAATATTGTTTGAAAAACTTTTAAAAATGAATGAGAATCTTTGAGGTAAAGTTTTTGTTTCTCAGAATGAATCCAGAGAACACCTGGGGGAAAACAATCACCAGTTTTCTTCTTCCAATGATAATAATTGATTCAAAAAATTAAAGTCATGAGATGCTAAAACTGTTGATGAAAAATTATTAGGGAACAAGAAATTCACATGACCTCAATGTATCACCCTAAAGATTAGATTTTATTAGCAAGGAAATAGTTATCTTTAGCCTATTGCTGAGGGTGCCACCTAACTGAAGTAACCGGTGAACAGCATCAGTTAACAAGAAAAGCTGATGTGATAGGCCTCATGATGGGAGAAGAAAACAGTATACCCATGATTGTTGAATTATTTAATTTAATCTAATCATGAGGCTACATCACAAAAATAGAGATGGTGGGATACTTTAAATGATGTCTGACACAAATATTTAAAAATTTTAAAATGTCATGAAAGGAAAAAAAAAGGCAAGAAGTTTGTTCTACATTACAGGAGATTAAAGAATGATAATAAAGCAAATAATGGCCTTTAATTGAATTCTTGATGAAAAAATAAATTGCTAGGAAGGATAATTTTGGGAAAATTGGGAACAATTTCAATATGAACATCATATTAGATGATGCTAAATTTCTTAAGGATAATAATGATATGATGCGGTGCCTGGATGGCTTAGTCAGTTAAGGTCTGCTTTCAGCTCAGGTCATGATCCTGGAGTCCTGGAATCAGACTCCAAGCACCTAGGGTTCCTGCTTCGCCCCCTCCCACTTGTGTTCCCTCTTTCTCTCTCTCTCTCTCCCTCTCAAATAAATGAACAAAATCCTTAAAAAAATGATAGGACAATGTAGGAAATCTCTTTGTTCTTTTGAGATGTACGTTTGAGAATTAATGGATAAATTGTCTTAATCTTATATTTATATGTATAGACATAAATATGTATATTAAATACATGTATATACACATTTGCAGATGTATTATTGGGCAAAAGTGGTACAAGTTTAACAATTAATCATCTTGATTTAGAAAAATTCATGTACATTCTCTCAACTTTTCTGTAGGTTTGAAATTTTTCAAAAAAAATCTGGAGGAAAATGTCACTGATTCACATTTTTCTGGATCCTCTGCCCTATTTCTCTATCCACTTAACAGCTTAGTTTCTTGTAATTTTTCCTCTCTTGCAACTTTCACTTCTCTATGTTGTGTATAACATGACTTAGTGGTTAAGAACATGGATTTTGTAAAAGGCGATTTGATCTCTAAATTGATCCCTGAGCTTGCCCTAATATTTCTGTGGACAAATTTTGAAATCTCTTTGTTCTCCATTTTCCTGTCAGGTTGTGGAAAATTAAAATATAGAAATAAAAGTAAAAAATGTGATAGATATGTTGAGTAGTTAAATGGATACTGATGAAAACTTATTTTCAAGTTAATAACTTTTAATAATTTGAAATAAAGCAAAAATGACAGATGAGGCAAGAGACATGAATTTGTCTATTAATATTTATTCAATTGTAATAAAAGCATTTTTTGAACAAGTTTAATGGTAAGAAGATCTACTGGACTTTGAAATGAGAAGGGATAGTTAATTCCAGAGGCCCTGGGTCTGCTTCTCTGTGATTCCCTCAGTTATGCCCTCATTAGTGTGTTGACTTCATGTCCAGGCTGGTTTCTCTTTTGATAGCAAAATGGTTCTGGACTGTGCCATATTTCATATCCACACAGCATGACATTCAGAGGAAGAAAGACTACCTTTTCTTGTAGATCTCTTTTAAAATAAAGGAAACATATAACCCAGAAACTTTCACAGAATTACCTCTGTTGATGCACTGGGCCCAAGTAAACCACCAACTCTTCCCTTAACAGACCTCTAGGCTTCAGTGTTGGTAAGGGTTGGAAGTAGGTGGCACAGAAATACATAAACAGAATTTGTGGTACCCCTTGAAAAGGGAAAGGGACCAAAGAATGTGAATCTGATAACCAAAAGTATCTTCTAAAACAGAGAGTAGATACAAAGAAACAGCATTCATTGAACTCAGGTATCTGGATTCCTTTAATGCTTTTTAAAAATGTATTTAAGACCCTGTAGAGCTTTGTGTTTGTGAGTTACAGCTAAAAGGATTTACAATATTAGAAATTAAAACCAAGAAATTAAAAATATTCACTGACTTATTTAAAAATAAAAATAACAGACATGTCATATATTAAATTAAATGATTATATTAAAATATATTAACAGAAATGGCTAATGAATGGCCAAATGCGTCAGGTATCTTTTTGAGTATTAGTGATAGGAAATCAGTCACAACTAGGTTGGTACTCACAGGAAGAAGACAGGCCTTCATTTTATTATTGGGTAGTCACAGTTTGCTATTTTTTCTTTAAAATGTTGCTTATATCTGTGCCCTCCTCCCCTTGCATCCTCCAGTGTCAGCTCTCAACATCTAATATATGAATTCTGGCAGTTAGCCTCATTGTTTCTAGCTTCCTTCCCAATCAATTGCCAGATTAGTTTTCTTGAAAAATAGAGTCATATTACCTGGTTTTAGGAAGAATTCAGTATCTGATGCCTCTGAGATAAATTCAGATTCCTTAGTGTGGCATTTAAGATTCTCAGTAACCTGATTCCCTTCCATCCTTATTTCCCATATTCCACAACACCTTTTAAGAATAGTTTTGTCAGCTCTGTGACTCTGTCCATGGTTCACCTCCTTCTTCCCAGTTCCCAGTGTCACACTTATTTCCATAAATATTGACTGTGGTCATACTCGTTCCTTTTTTCCTCCAAACATTATTTTCTACAAATCACTTTTAAAGCACATCTTACTTCTGATCCTGCATACGGACGAAATATTCCACGTAACAAGGCTCCCCATTTCCTAAAGTTCCAAGCAACACTTATACAAATTCGAGCTCAGTCAGAATCACCTGGTTGAACTTGAGCAAGCCACTCAATGTTTCAAAGTATGAGGATTTTTATTGAGAAAATTCATGAAAAATTATATCTAACAAGTTGATAAGTAATAGGTAATATCTATTTAAGGTGTAGCTATGTGCCTAGCAGAAAATACGTTTTCAGTAAATTACTTCTTCATTTATATTTGTAAATGAAAGTGATCAATAAATATTTATGTTTAGATATTTAGAATTTTTACTATTTTGTGCCTCATTTATGCTTACAGCATCTCCAACTTTTTCTTAATGCTATTAATGTATCAGTAGTTTACATTGGAATAAGTACAGGTGGGTGGAATTCTTAGTAACAAACATGATAAGTAATATCAAAGAGAATAACACCTACATTATGTACAATGTATTCAAAATTGCACTTCATTTTTGATGGACACCTAAACAAACTATATAAAAATATGCAAATCTATATGGATTTCTGGATGAATACCATCTATTTCATCTAGAGATTGATAAATCACAAGTATACAGACACACTACTTCAGAAAACATGAGAGTAAAATTGATGAACACTAAAGATCAAAGTAGTCTCTTTTAATTATAAATCTTTAATAGTATTCTTTTCTTGTCTTTAATAATTTTAATTGTGGCTAATGATGTATAACAAAATTTCGCCTTTTAAGGGTGAAAATATTCTTTTCGTTTTAAAGATTTTATTTATTTATCTGACAGAGAGAGAGAGATCACAAGTAGGCAGAGAGGCAGGCAGAGAGAGAGAAGGAAGCAGACCCCCTGATGAGCAGAGAACATGACGCAGGGCCCGATCCCAGGACCCTGAGATTATGACCCAGGCCAAAGGCAGAGGCTTAACTGACAGCCACCCAGGTGCCACAAGGATGAAAATATTCTTTTTCAGAATAGATATTCCATGTGAATTAATATTCAAATATAGTCTCATGAAAAAGACTCAAAGAAAATTGGGAATCAAATACATACAGTGTACATCTGACAGATGTTGTAGTTTAAGAAGGGATAAATTCTTGAGAACATAGAATGTGCCAGACTTTATAAGATTATGCTTTGGAATTCCAGAAATTTGTCAACAATATTAAATGGAGGTGATCTTTACATATACTCACTTGTATTCCTAATATTTGTTGTATTTGTTGAAAATTATAACTTATTACTCTTTGAAGGAATTAGTTAATAGTTTAGCTAATCTTTTTGTGACCTCAAGAATAATTATTTAATTCATTCTTAAAGGGAGCTAGTAGCTAAGATTTTGGAATACAGTGTAGCAGAATCTCTCCTTGCAGAACTTATTTATTTGACTCCTATACTTACTTGTATTAGTAATTGAATATTTTATGGACAAAGTGGTACTTTTTTACTTTCTCAATATTCCATGATTTTGAAAATCATTTTTTTTCAAATTTAAATTAATTTTCCACAGGGGATGATTCTTCCTTTAAAATTTTATAAAATTTTCTTTATAACCTTTTTCATAGCATTTATTACTTCCTTATTTCTTAGACTATAAATAAAAGGGTTTAATAAAGGGATCACTAGAGTATAAAAAACAGCACCAGGTATATCTTTATCCTCTTCTTTAACTGAATGTGGTCGAATGTACACAAAGAGAAGAGAACCATAGAATATTGAGACAGAGAGAAAGTGGGATGCACAAGTAGATAAGGCTTTGCCTCTTCCCTCTTTGGATTTCATTTTGAAAATCATGAAAAGGATGCAGAGATATGAGATTAGGACTATGATAACAGAGAAGACTAAAACTGCACCTGCAAAGATAAATATCATCAATTCATTGATATAAGGGTCAACACAGGAAAGTCTGTATAATGGAAAAACATCACAAAAAAAGTGATTAATTTGATTTGACCCACAGAAAGTTAACCTAAAGAGAAACCCTACCTGAATCACGGGATGCAGGTTTCCAGCTATGTAGGCCCCTGTGGTCATCTGAATGCACACTTTCTTTGACATCATGGTGTGGTACTGCAGTGGGCTGCATATGGCCACATAGCGATCATAGGCCATTGCTGCCAGGAGAAAACAGTCTGTAGTTTCAGCAAGGCAGAGAAAATAAAATTGTGCCATGCATTCATAGAGGGAAATTGTTTTGTCCTTAGAAAAGAAGTTCTCTAACATTCTGGGGGTAATGGCACAGGAACAACAGGAATCCATCAGAGCCAGATTGCCCAGAAAGATGTACATTGGTGTGTGAAGACGATGCTCCATAAAAATCAATGCCACCAGGCCCAGATTCCCCACCATAGTGATCAAACAGATAGTGAGAAACACCACAAACAGGAGGCTCTTCAACTTTGGGTGATCTGTTAATCCTATGAGGATAAATTCGGTGGTCAAGGAGTAGTTATTTTCAGTCATATCCACCTTCTCTGTTGAGATAGGAATTCTGGAGATGTAAGATTCTAATTTAGAATGTGTATAACTTTATTTCCAAATTTTTCTTTTTATAGCAAAGAGAGAAGCTTCTCCAAACTCCCCTTACTATCTCTGGATTCAGGCACACAAACCTCTAGGGGATAGTCATTCCCCTAACATGTCATTTTATAACCTCAATTCTGAAAATCAACATTCCCATGAATATTTTTGTAATTGCAAGAAGAATGCTTATGATGGAAAATATTTGTCTTCATGAATTCATGTATGAATAGTGTACAAATCTTGCATACTCATATTTGGTTCATTGATGACAAAGAATTTCAGTTTTAATTTTTGTATTAAGGATCCTTAAAATAAATTTACCATCAATTTTCATGTATACACATTTTTGTAATTGAGCACAAAGATTCCATATACTCTCCTGGTGTAGTGAATGCCTGAAAATAACATTCAACAAGTATTAAATTTCTATCTTAGGAATTGTATGAAAATCACAAAAGTTTAAGAATAAGACTTTCATCCTTTAAGAAAATTACTTTGGTTCTCCAAGGAAGTAAATGTCTGTATATTTTCACCTCTTTCATTACTTTCTCTGGTATTAGATGCATTTCCATAAAAACTGATTTTATCCACCCCATCATTCCTGTCTATTTTCCCAGATATCTCAATCCTCTTCTTCTTTATGTAGAGCAAAGTTTACATACAATGTTACTTAAGAAAGTTTTAACTAAATGCACCAGACCACACTGATTTTTACTTCCTGCATTCTCAAGCATACCCTATATACGCAACACAATCTAGAACTGCTTCTGAATTAAGCTGCATTCTTACCTGTATGTTTTGAAGATATACCTTATAATCCAGGAAAAGTCACCATGAACTTAGTTTAAATAGTTAAACAAACTAAGTTAAAATAGCCTTCAATTGTGAGAAGAGCTAGAAAGGTGAGAAGTTGAAAGCGGAGAACAATGTATGTAGGCTAACTAATTCAGATTAATCAATACTTATGGATGCTAATAGTAAAGGTAAAGATAAATTTGAATCCTTCCTTTACCTGAGTGCTCTGAAAAGAGTCTTACAATATCAGGTTTTTTTTTTTAATGGTGGTATATCTTGTAGAATTTCAAGATATTAACTATAGTCTCAAAAACATTTGGGATTAAAAGAATGAAAATCTAGGAGACTAAGAAGTCAGTGTCAATAATTATGTTTCTTATAATGCAAAATTAAACTTTCCCATCAAATGCTTATGGGACTTCCCTACGATGATGTCAGTGTATTTCTATGGGGAGATTCAGCTCCCAAAACATATTAACTCTGTGACATAAATTAAAGATGACCTGTGAGACAATGAGGTTAAAGTCACTAAGTCATTTGATGATGACCTTGCTGATTCTTATGTAACTGACATCATGTTTAGAATGGTGTTCATTATCCTGTGCATAAAATGTAAAATAAGCCAAAGAGAGTCTTGGGTTAGTTTGGACAGTTATTGGAGAGATTAATATGGTTTATAAAGATGATTAGCATTTAGAGAGGAAAACAAATGTGTGAGGTGTTTAGCTAGGCTCAACAACTCCTTCACATCAGTCCTTCACTCTACGTTGAATTGGTTCCATGTATTGTCACCAATCATGTCATGCACCTTTTTGAGAAACTATCAACAAATTGAGTTAGATCTTCAATACCTGCTGCACTAACTGCTAACATTTCCATTCTGTTCAACTTTTATCAAGTACTTTCTGTATGTAGAGTATTGGAAAAGACAATGGGGATTGTGGCACAGGATGTGAAAATGGTGGAGATAAGTTCTTAGTTTTTATATATGGCTCCTACAAGAAGCTCATCATCTAGTGGGGAGAAGGAAAGGCACTTTCATTGGTAACTAGTGTGCAATTTGGGCTGTAATACTAAAAAAAGTGTAAACATGTTATATAAAAATATACTGAGGGAAGGGAATGGTGACCAGGAGGAAGAAAGAAAGGTTTTCAAGTGGAAGTATAATTCCAAGTATGATCCTAACTTTATAGGATTATCAGGATAATAATTGGAGAAGAACATGAGGCAAACCAATAGGTTGAGGGAGCCATGTATAAAAGCCTGGACTCGGAAAACAGTCAGATCTAATTTTAAAAAGGGACAGTAAACTGGAGTGGCTGAAGCTTACTCATACATAATACAAGGAGACCCAACAGGTAATATAAAAAGAAAAGAAAAATAGATTGGAAATTGTCCTATTTGATTCCTTATCATTTATTTTCTCTGTTCTGCCAGTTTACTAAAACCTTCTTCAAGGACACAACCAACTTTAAATGCCACCTCCAAAGAATATCTAATTATTTTCCTAACCAACTGTAGTGTTTGGTACTATTAAAGTCTTCTCTGGTTCTTACGGTAACGCTCTCTGCCTCTGTCCTTGATTGCTGCATCTCAGTGTTTTACACTAGGACATGTTTCCCTCTTTGCCCTGAATGATGCTTCTTTCTGACTGTATCCTTGACCTCCCTCTTCTTTCATTCTAGACTTTTCCCCATATTAGCTCATCTGCTCTTTTGTTTTCAACTACCTTTCATCTGCTGATGGCTTCGGTAGAGGAGATATTTCAAACCATTTTGGTGTACATTGATACTAATAAGATCATTGGTAGTATGTCCTAAATATATATACTCTTACCTACAAATTAGATAGGTGTACCACTATACTAAAATATTATGCATTATAAAACATGAAAAGAGAAATTCAAAAAGAATTAGACTAAAGAAATGAGATTAAAACTTTTAATTTTATGTATTAATAATATTAAAACATTGTTTACTCTCCACTACCACTACTATTAATTAATCATCTTGGTCAGAAAAAATGTGATATATGGCTTATTATTTAAATCGTAGCTTAACACTGTGATACAGCAATTCAAGCACTTGTTTGAATTTATTTCCAAACATCTTAAAATCCTACAAAGTTGAAAAGATACTATACACAGATAGACCTACTCAAATGGGAGAAGAATACAAATTTTGAGTGGGTCTCAGAACAAGAAAGAACTCTTCAGCAGGTCCATACTGACTCAGCAGCCAATAGTATTAGAAATATCTGAGACACAGCAATAATACGGATGTTCTGGGGGGAAAGCATTTGCTGTGATACACTCCTCCCTTTCCTAGGGCCTTGGGGATATCCCTCAAGAGCATATGATCTGGTCTAATCTTGTGATATGTACTTCCAGTTTGTAGAATAGTTGAATTTTTTGAATAGTTAAACATCTTTTAAACAAATAGAGTTTAAACCAAACTAATTGAATAGCTTCTCCCCGCTATTTTGTCATTGTCCATCCCAGAAGCCAATCCTAGCAACAGAAACAAAAATAATTAACTTTAAGTGTATTATATATGCAGCTGTTATATATATTATATAAGTATATATTATATATTTATTTATTAAATCTAGACATACACATGAACACAAACATATACAAGTGCATATATGCAGATCTAGATATATACTGTATTTGCACATACTCTGGTAGCAATGACAATAGAATTTATGGAAATAAATTGGATATAGAATATCCAATATTACAGCTTATGGAAAACTTTAATAGAAAAATCATAATATATACCCTTCTGGTTTTAGAGCAAGTCTTTGTTCTCTGCAGGATTTATTAAAAAAATAACTTCCTTCTCTGCTATAAATTCTGCTATATGAAGAGCTCCGAGCCTTGGGACAATATGTGACCCAGAGGCAGAATTCTTTCATGAGCTGGAATTAGTCAGACTAACAAGTATAAGGTTGAGCAGGCCCAGTAGTAATTCACTGGAAGGTGAAAGCAGCACACCTAAGGATCTGGCATGAGCAGAGTCTGAGAATAAAATAGGTTAGACAAGCAGGTAACCTAGACTTTTGTGTCATCTTTCACTGATGTCTCCTGACAGCACATGGGGGAAAAATGAAGTACAAACAAGTCAGCTGCAAGAGAATGGAAGCAGGGGATGATAGTAGAAAAGACTGTAGACCCAAACAACTCTTCAGTCTCATATTTATTAGAAAGTGAGTAATAGCCAACAAAGAAGCTGGAGTAGATTACACAATGACTATGAGTCTTGTGGATACGTAAGAAGGAAGGCAAAATATGACTGGTTATATGACCTATATGACCTAACGAAAGGATTGTCTGACTAACTGCTGATGCTCCAGGGAAGGGGCGATAATGGAAAAATGAAGCAGGTGGTGTTCCACCCTGAGCAGGCCAGATGTTCCCAGCTATTCAGCTTCAAGGACCTATATCGTCCTCTCCCCCAGAAGCCTATTGCCAGTACATGCTTTTCTTAAGGCTATATCTAAGCATGTTTGGTCTAGTATAACTTCTCATAGGTTACATTTTAAGCAATATGTTGTTCTGAGGGATGGTTACACTTCACCATTGCTGTGGTCTCTTGCCCTCATCTCACATGTCTGACTTCAAAGGCCAAGTTGGTTCCTAGTCACCTTGGTATGTTGACACAAGTCAAGATGCTTGGCTGCTAAAGCCTAGCTCCACCCAGGGTGACCTTAAAAGGCAACAAATAAGTGGAAATCCTCCCTTCAAGTAGTGTCCTGATTACCTATATTCATTGTAAAGAAAGAAGTGGTCCAAGGTGAGAATGTATAGATTCATAGTAGAGATAATAGCTTGGATCTTGGTAAATAGCCTAGAGGCAGACAGAGTAAAAGGTCAGTGACCAGAAAATCTGAGGAAAAGGCATACAGATGGATGTACTGGAGTGGATATGAAGTGTGGAGTTCCTTATATTACATGTAAAGGTATACCAGAGAGCATCTATCATCAAAAAAATACTAAACTACCAAGTACACAGAATGATAGCTAATGGAGGCCACCCAGTTTTGTTCATCGGCACATGAATGAAGTGCTATAGTGCCTGGGTAGAGGCTTGCATGTTCCTAATAGCATAGGCTCCAACTTTTCAAAGCTAAACCAGCTACTGTTCTTGCCAGGCTCTAACTTGTCCAAAACAGAGATCATTTTAGAGCCCCCAGTAAAGACAACATGCCTCAAGTCAGCCACGTGGAGGCAACTTTGTTGCTTTGAAACTCAACCAAATTTCTGTTGTTTCTCAACAGAAACAAAAGAAAATCACAAGGTCAGACAACACAATTAAACCTATCTTTCAGAGATAAACCATCTATTAAAGGAATAGTGTATCATTATATCAGCAGAAAAGATTATTCCCAAAGTAGTAACTTCTTAAACTATAGTATAGCTTCCCTCCTGCTAAATAGAATCCTCTGTCATTACTGATTCAGAAAAAAAAAAGTAGGCGTTTAAAAATAGGGAGAAAAATAATAGGCTATGTCTCCATAAAATAAATATAAAAAGAAAACTGAAAATATGAATAGAAATATTTCATTTAATGAAGATTCTTCCAGGAGAGACTGTGGACTCTGAGAAAAATGAGGGTCTTGGAGTGGGGGTTCGGTGAGCTTGATGGTGGGTATTATGGAGGGCACATATTTCATGGAGGAGTGGGTGTGGTGCATAAACAATGAATCTTGGAACACTGAAAAAAAATAAAATAAAATTACAAAAAAAAAACCAGAAAAAATTATTTTCAGAAAAATAAGCATAGAAAGAGAAAAATTCTAATAGTTTTCAACCTGAACTCCTTATCCTTAAACAAGCATTTAGATATGAGAAAAGCACCTTTTATGAAAAATTAAAAAACAAAATAGAGATGGAGAAAAATAAATGCACAAGATGAAAGATGACTAAATGTAGAAAATATATGGAGAAAAAGACACAATCACTTTAGATATTAAGAATAAATTATAAGATCCTCAAGGAGTAAGAAAACTGAATTATCTATACAAGGGTCTTTGAAGAATGGAAAGGAAATAGCCAAGAGAATGAAAGTGAAACAAATAAAGGAGTAAAAGATTTAGAGCAGGTATAAGAGTATGAAAAATTAGCAAAGATAATACACAAACATAAAATTGGAGTCCTGATGAAGAAAAGAAATAATGGAACAAAAATAGTATTTAAATTGATAATCCAAGAGACTTTTGGGGAAAACCAGAAGAATTTAGTCATATTTGTGATAATTGACCCAGAAAAGTAAACTCCAAGATATATCTTAGTAAAGCATTTGACTTCAAGTTAAAATTATCTACACCTCACTTTCAAAAAGGAAATCAGTTTGGTATCTCAATAGTAACATACAAAACAAGACAAGTATAACTCAGGACTTTCAATAAACTCATGGGGAAAAGGTGTGAGCCAAGGATTTTCCATCCATCTATAGTTTCTAGTTAATATATGTAGAAATAATCAGGGAAGTAGAAAATTCCTGTGAGAATACACAGTAATAATTGTCACAGGCAAGGTCTACAGGTAGGCAAAACTTTGAGAAGTAAGGTATTGTAGAGTCTCAAAATGTCTCCCCCCAACTATTTATTACTTACTGGAGTGTTGTTAATATATTTTCACAGAAAAGAGCATAACTATTTTCCTCTTGAGTGTAGCCTATACCAAGTGACTGATCTTTAATGAATGGAGTATGAGAAGGGAAAAATAGTTAACTTCACAGTGGAGAAACCTAGCAGACTCCACCTTAATCAAGTGGTCAAGGTTAACATCACCAGTAATAAGCCCTGTGGTTATCATGTATCCCTGATATGACACAATGAAAAAGAATCTTTGCTTCTGTGATTGTCATCTCCCAAATTTATAACACAAGTACAATCATCAACAAATACCAGACAAACCAGAATCTAGAGACCTCCTACAGAATATGATCAGTAAGTACTCTTCACTATTGTCAAGGTCACAAAAAAAAAAAAAAAAACACTGAGAAACTCTCAGATTGGAGGAGATTAAGGAGACATGAAGCTAATTCCAAACTGGCATCCTGGGACAGAAAAATGACATTGCTGGGAAAAAAAGTTAAAATCCAAAATGAGGTGCATAATTAAACATCTTATTTTTAATGTAAGTGCAATGATTATTTAAGATGTTAACATTAGTAGAACTTGGGTGAAGTGTACCAGAGAACTCTGTAGTCTCATTCTAACTCTTCTGAAAATACTTATAAAATAAAAGGCTAATTTTTTTTTTAATAAGCAGAGGTAGAGAGCTAAATTTAAGCTCATTAACACGCAAATACTAGTCATATTGAAGTAATATTATTTACAGCTACCAGACCAAAAGTAGCATCAAAAATGTGGAAAAGGGGATTGGGTATGTAATAAAGATATTAACATAAAGGTAACAACCAAAATGAAAATACAAACCATCTCAAAAACAAAAGGAAATAAAAAACACGAGAAAAACAAGTCATATAAATAAACAATAAAATAGTGTAATAAGATGTTATTTTAAAAAAAAATATGAAAGAGTTTGGACCAGCCACAGAAGTTAATATAAATTAATTAATTCACCTATTGCAATAAAACATTTTCAGATTTGCTCTAGAAGGAAAACTCAGCTCTATACTTTGTACAACAGATACAAACAAAGTGACTCAAAAAGTTACAAGTAAAGGTATGAGTGGAGGTGTATCAAATAAGTATAAAAAATAAGCTAAAAGCCCATTAAAAAAATAGCTCAATATTCACATAGAAGAGTCCTACTGTTTGAAAAAGAAAAAAAGAAAGAAAAAGAAGAGTATCACTACATACTGATACAGAATGATTTTCCTGTCATGTTTAAAGTAAAGGAAAAAAAATCAGTGTAGTATGTGAGTGTGTGCACACATGGATTCCTTACCACTTGAGTAAGGAAGAAGGAGAAATATGATTGTTTAAATATGCCTGCATATTTTTGTATTTGTTTTCTTGTCTTTTTAAAAGAAACAGAGGAGATATAAATGATAATTTATTGACTTATTATTGCACATTGGGCTTCTTTGGAAAAAGGTCTAACTACCACACTGCAGTAAAAAGCCCCCAGGTTTAGCCTAGACATCTTGTACAAGAGAGCAAGAAATCTATCAGAGGCCACTGCACTCTTATGAGAAAGACTCGGGAACTATCTTTAAGTTTTTCTGTTTTGTTTCTACTAGCCAAAGATGAGATAATTTTGGCATCTAAAAGAATAATAATTATAATGGATTTAAGCTGATAAAACATATTCAAATCTACAAGTTCATAATGATAATTTTCAAAATGTTAATGGTCTTCATAGGATATTGAGAAAACACTTTGATTTTTTTGAAAACTGGTAACTAGGTTTCTTGGCTTTCTCTATGTGAATTGTATCTATTATGTATTCTCAGGTTGTCTTCACTGAGGAAGTAAAACTATGAGTATTCAATGTGAAAAAAGGAAAGAGGATGAGACGGGAAGAAGAAGAGAGGCAAAGGAAAATAGAATGTAAAAAGGAAGAAATAAAAGGAAGGGAAGAGAAAGGAAGGCAAGGCAAAAGGAAAAGAGAGCCAAGCAGTCAAGGAAGAAAGTAAAAAGTAATCTACCACTATGTAAGAAAATGAATTTTAAAAGTGCCAAAGATATTCATTCTGATATTTTATAAAGCCAGTGGCAAATAAAGCTGCTAAAATTTCCAGAAAGACAACGAAGGAATGTGAATAAGATGACATAAGTATTTTCAGAAGCAACACAGCTTTCTAGAATATAAATGAAGGATGCCTTCAATGTTTAAGAAGGAGAATTATTTTAAACCTAGAATTCTGCAGATACCAAACTATTAATTATGTGTGGGGAAGAGCAAAGATCATTTGCAATAGGTCTGGACTCCAAATGTTGACTGCCAAAGAAATGGAATCTCTTAGCAAAATAAGAGAATGGACCATGAAGAAAGCAGTAGAAAGCTTAGAAACAGAGTATCTAACACAGGAATTCAGCAAAGGGAATTCTTAGCAGGGCACTTGATCATTGGGCCCAGAGAGCCACTTCTCTAGTCTGGAAGAGGATAATGGATACTTCAGGAAAAGTCTCTAGGATAAAAAAGAACAAAGGATTACTTAATACAGTTGAGTTTTCAAGGAATATATTTGATAGATACATGAAGAATCTAACTGAAGAAATTTGGACCATACTGCTGCATAGTAAAGGCTGACTATTAAAAACCCAAAGCTAACATCATTCTCAATGAGGAGAAACTGAAGCTTTTCCTCTATGGTCAGGAATAGGACAAGGATGTCCACATTCATCACTTTTACTCAACATAGTTCTGAAAGTCCTATCCACAGCATTCAGACAACAAAAAGAAATAAAAGTCATCCAAATTGGTGAGGAAGAAGTAAAACTTTCACTATTTGCAAATGACATGATATTCTATATAGAAAACCCAAACGACTCTACCAAAAAATATTGTTGGAACTGGTAAGTCAGTTCAGTGAAGTTTCAGGATATAAAATTAAGACTTTTGCTTCTCAAGGTATGTCTGTATTGCAATGTATTTTCCTCTTAGGACTGCATTTGCTGAATCCCAAAGGTTTTGAACTGTTGTGTTTTCTTTTTCACTTGTTTCCATACATATTTTTTATTTCTTCTTAAATTTCCTGGTAAACCCATTCAATTCTTGGTAAGATATTACTTAACCTTCATATATTTTTTATCTTTCCAGGCTTTTTTTTTTCATGTGGTTGACTTCAAGTTTTATAGAATTAGAGTCTGAAAATATGCATGATATGCTCTCAAACTCTTTGTACTTGTTTAGGGCTGATTTCTGATCAGTATATGGTCTATTATAGAGAATGTTCCATGTGCACTCCAAAAGAATGTGAATGCTGCTGCTTTCTGATGTAATGTTCTGAATATATCTGTTAAGTCTGTTGGGTCCAGTGTATCAATCAAAGCCATTGTTTCCTTGTTGATTTTCTGGTTACAAAAGTCTCAAATACACAACCTAACCTTATGTCTAAAGGGGCTAGAAAGGGAAAAGCAAATAAAGCCTAAAGCCAGCAGAAGGGAAATAATAAAGCTAGAACAGAAATAAATTTTATAGAAAGAAACAAACAAACAAAACAGAACAGATTAACAAAATGAAGATCTGGTTCTTCAAAAGAATTAATAAAATTGATATGTCCCTAGCAAGACTTATCAAAAAGAAAAGAGAAAGGACCTGGAGGTAAAATCACAAATGAAAGAGGAGAGATCACAACCAACACTACAGAAATACAAACAACTATAAAAGAACTCTATGAAAAATTATATGTCCACAGACTGGACAACCTGGGGGTACCTGGGTGGCTCAGTTGGTTAAGCTTCTGACTTTGGCTAAGGTCATGGTCTCAGGGTGCTTATATTGAGCTCCATGTTGGGCTCCATGCTCAGCAGGGTGTCTGGCTCTCCCTCTCCCCGTAACCCTCCCCTACTTGTTCTCTCTCACTCTCTCTCTCTCTCTCTCTCAAATAAATGAAATCTTAAAAAAAACAAACTGGACAACCTGTGAGAAATGAACAAGTTCCTAAAAATGTACAAACTATCAAAACTGAAAGGTAAAGAAACAGAAAATTTGAACAGACTCATCACCAGCTAAGAAATTGAATCAGTAGTCAAAAGCCAGAAATCAAACAAAATAACTGGACCAAGTGTTTCCCAGGGGTATTCTACCAGCCATTTAAAGCAGAATTAATATGTATTCTTTTCACACTGTTCCAAAAAAAAAGAAACAGAAGAAAAACTTCCAAACTCATTATATAAAGACAGCAGCATTACCTTGATTCAAAAACCAAAGATACCAATAAAAGGAGAATTACTGGCCAATATCCCTGATGAACATGGATTCCAAAATTCTCAATAGAATATTAACAAATCAAATTCAACAGTACATTAAAGAATTATTCACTATAGTCAAGGGATTTTTATTCCTGAGTTGCAGGGTTGGTTTAATATTCACAAATCAATCAACTTGATACACCACATTAATAAAAGAAAGAATAAGAACCATATGATCCTGTCAAAAGAAGCAGAATAAGCATTTGACAAAATAAAGCATCCTTTCTTGAAAAAAAAAATTCAAAAAGTAGGGATAGATGGAATATACTTCAGCCTCATAAAGGTCATATACCAAAGACACACAGCTAATATCATCCTCAATGGGAAAAAAATTAGAGCCTTTCCCCTATGGTCAGGAATAGAGAAGGATGTTGACTTTCACCATTACTATTTAACATGATACTGGGAAGTCTTAGCTTCAGCAATCAGACAACAAAAAGAAATAAAAAGGGATCCAAATCTACAAGGAAGCCAAATGTTCAGTCTTTGGAATGAGATGATAGTCTATGTAGAAAATCCAAAAGACTACACACACACACACACACACACACACACACACACAAATTGCTAGAACTCATACATGAATTCAACAAAGTTACAGGATAGAAAATCAATGTGCATAAATCTGTTGCATTTCTATACATCAATAATGAAGCAGCAGTAAAAGAAATCAAGGAATAGATACCATTTTGTAATGGCACCAAAAACAATATACCTAGGAATAAACCTAACCAGAGAGGTAAAAGATCTGTACTCTAAAAATCATAGATCACTTATGAAAGAAATTGAAGAGGACACAAAGAAATGGAAAAACATTCCATGCTTATGGGTTGAAAGAACATTGCTATAATACTATACTACCCAAAGCTATCTAAACGTTTAATGCAATACCTTTCAAAAAAACACAGAATTTTTCACAGAGCTAAAACAGAACATCCTAAAATCTTTATGAAACCACAAAAGACCTCACATAGCTAAAGCAATCCTGAAAAAGAATACAAAACTGGAAGCATAATGATTGCACATTTCAAGCTATATTACAAAGCCATAGTGTTCAAGACAGTATGGTACTGGCACAAAAACAAATGCATAGATCAATGGAACAGAAGAGAGAACCCAGAAATGGACCAACAACTACATAGTCAACAAGTTTAGACAAAGCAGGAAAGAATATCTGATGGAGAAGAGTCTCTTCAAAAAATGGTGTTGAGAAAACTGGACAAAAACATGCAGAATAATGAAATTAGAACATTTTCTTACACCATATGTAAAAACATATTCAAAGTGGATGAGTGACCTAAATGTGAGGTAGGAAACCATCAAAATCCTAGCAGAGAGAAAGAAAGAAAGCAGACAGAAACCTCTTTGACCCAGGCTGTAACAATTTCTTATTACACATGTCACTGGAGACAAGGAAAACAAAAGCAAAAATGAACTACTGGGACGTCATCAAGAGAAAAAGCTTGTGCACAGCGAAGGAAACAATAAAAAAAAAAAAGAAAGAAAGAAAGAAAGAAAGAAAGAAAGAAAGAAAGAAAGAAAGAAAGAAAACCTAAAAGGCAACTTACAGAATGGGAGAGATTTTCAAGTGACATATCTGATAAAGGCTTAGTATCCAAAATCTAAAAAGAGTTTACAAAACTCAACACCCAAAAAACAAATGATCCAATTAAGAAATGGACAAGAATAAATAGACACTTTGCCAAAGAAAACATCCAGATGGCTAAGAGACATGAAAATATGTTCAACTTCACTTATCATCAGGGAAATACAAATCAAAACCATGATGAGATACCACCTCACACATTAGTCAGAATGACTAAAATTAATAACATGAGAAACAACAGGTGTTAGTGAAGATGTAGAGAAAGGGGAACACTGTTTCTCTATTGGTGGGATGCAAACTGGTATAGCCACTCTGGGAAGCAGTTTAAAGTTTCCTCAAAAAGTTAAAAATAGAAATATCCTACAATCCAGCAATTGCATTCTTATGTATTTACCAAAAGGATACAAAAATACAGATTTGAAGGGGGACATGCACCCCAGTGTTTATAGCGGTTTTATCAGTAGTAGCTAAACAATGGAGAGAGCCCATATGCCCAACAACTGTTGGATGAATAAACAAGAAGTGCTACATATACAAAATGGAATATTACTCAGCCATCAAAAATAATGAAATCGTGCCATTTACAACATTGTGAATAAAGAAAGTGTATTATGCTAAGTAAAATAAGTCACTCAACCCAACTGTATGTGAAATTCAAGAAACAAAACAGATGAATATGTGGGAGGAGGGAAAAGGAGAGAGGGAAATAAGTCTTAAGAGACTCAACTATAGAGAACAAACTGAGGCTTGATGGGGGAGGTAGGAGGTAGGAATGGGCTACATGGGTGATGGGTATTAAAGAAGGCACTGTGATGAGCACTGGGTGTTGTATGTAAGTGCCAAATCACTGAATTCTACTCCAGAAAACAATTTAAAAATTAAAAAAAAAAAAAACCTCATGAAAGAAATTGAAGACACAGAGCAATGGAAAATGTTTCATGCTCATGGATTGGAAGGACAAATGTTAAAATGTCTATACTACCCAAAGCAGTCTACACATTTAATTCAATCCCTATCAAGATACCAACAGCATTAGTCACAAAACTAGAACAAACAACTGTAAAATTTATATGGAACCACAAAAGACCCTGGATAGAAAAAGCAATCTTGAAAAAGAAAAGCAAGGCTAGAGACCTCACGATTCCAGACTTCAAGATATGTTACAAAGCTACAGTGATCAAAACAGCATGGCAGTGACATAAGTATAGACAGATCAATGGAACAGAATAGAAAAATCCAGAAATAAAACTAATTATATGATCAAATAATCTTCAACAAAGAAGTCAAGAATGTGCAAAGGGAAAAAGTCTTTTCAACAAATGGTGTTGGGAAACTGAACAGCAACATGCAAAAGAATGAAACTGGACCTTTTTTCTTACACCATACACAAAAATAAATTCAAAATGGGCTAAAGACCTAAACGTGAGACCTAAAACTATAAAAATCCTAGAAAAGAACACAGGCGGTAATTTCTCTGACATAGGCTATAACAACTTTCTTCTAGATGGGTCCCCTAAACAATATAAACAAAAACAAGATTAAACTATAGAGACTATATCAAAATAAAAAGCTTCTGTACAGTGAAGGAAACAATCAACATAACTAAAAAGCTGCCTACAGAATGGGAGAAGATATTTACAAATCACACATCAAATAAAGAGTTAGTATCCAAAATATATAAAGACCTTCTACAGCTCAACACCCAAAATACAAATAATCCAATTGAAAAAAAAAAAATGGGCATATGATATGAACAGCCATTTTTCAAAAAAAAGACATACAGCTAGCCAACAGACACATGAAAAGGCTCTCATCATCACTCATCAGGAAAACATAAATCAAAACTACAATGAGATATGATGTCACATCTGTCAGAATGTCTAAAATAAAAAAACAAACAACTGCTGTTGAATATGTGGAGAAAAAAGAAACACTCACACTGTTGAGAGGGGAAATGTAAACTGATGCAGTGCTGTGGAAAAGAGTATGGAGGGTTCTCAAAGAGTTAAAAATAGAACTACCAGGGACGCCTGTGTGGCTCAGTTGGTTAAGCAGCTGCCTTCAGCTCAGGTCATGATTCCAGCGTCCTGGGATCGAGTCCCACATCGGGCTCCTTGCTCAGCAGGCAGCCTGCTTCTCCCTCTGCCTCTGCCTGCCATTCTGTCTGCCTGTGCTTGCTCTCTCCCCCACTCTCTCTCTGATAAATAAATAAAATCTTTAAAAAAAAAAATAGAACTACCATATTATCCAGCAAGTGCACTACTGGGTATTTACTCAAAGAAAACAAAACACTAATTCAAAGAGATGCAGGCACCCCTATGTTCATAGGGGAATTATTTACAATAGTCAAGATATGGAAGCAGCCCAAGTGTCCATCAATTGATGGCAAAGAAGTTGTGATATATATGTATATCACAACTATATATATATATGTGTGTGTGTGTGTGTGTGTGTATAATATTATTCAAACATCAAAAATAATGAAAACATGCCATTTCAAGGACATGGATGGTGCTAGAGCATATAATGCTATGTAGAATAAGTCAGAGAAAGACACATACCATATGATTTCACTCATATGTGAAATTTTTTTAAAGATTTTATTTATTTGACAGAGATCAGAAGTAGGCAGAGAGGCAGACGGCGGGGGCGGGGTGGGAAGCAGGCTCCCCACTGAGTAGAGAGCCTGATATGGGGTTCAATCCCAGGACCCTGGGATCATGACCTGAGCTGAAGGCAGAGGCTTAACCCACTGAGCCACTCAGGTGCCCCTCATATGTGAAATTTAAGAAACAAACCAAATAAGCAAAGGGGGAAGGGGGAAGAGAGTGAGAGAGACAAACCAATAAACAGACTGTTAACTAGTGAAAACAAACTCATGGTTACCAGAGGGGACGTGGGAAGGAGGGTAAAATAAGTAATGGGAGTTAAAGACTGTACTTAAGGTGAGCACAGAGTGATTAAAATAAAAACTTTTAAAAAGAAGACATAAAAATGGCTAACAGACACATAAAAAAATGTTCATCATCACTAGCCATCAGGAAAATTCAAATCAAAACCACATTGAGATACCACCTTACACCAGTTAGAAAGGCCAAAATCAACAGGACAGGAAATAGCATGTTGGAGAGGATGTCAAGAAAGGGAACCCTCTTACACTGTTGGTGGGAATGCAAGTTGGTGCAGCCACTTTGGAAAACAGCATGGAGATTCCTTAAGGAATTAAGAATAGAGCTACCCTATGACCCTGCAATTGCACTACTGGGTATTTACCCCATAGATTCAGATGCAGTGAAAAGAAGGGCCATCTTTACCCCAATGTTCATGGCAGCAATGGCCATAACCACCAAACTGTGAAAAGAACTGAGATACCTTTCAACAGATGAATGGATAAAGAAGATAAGGTCGTTATATACAGTGGAATATTACACAGCCATCATAAAGGATGAATACCCAACTTTTGTATCAACATGGACAGGACTGGAGGAGATTATGCTGAATGAAATAAGTCAACCAGAGAAAGTCAATTATCATAGGGTTTCACTTACTTGTGGAGCATAAGGTATAACATGGAGGACATTAGGAGAAGGAAAGGAAAAGTGAATTGGGGGAATCAGAGGGAGAAATGAATCATGGAAGACTGTGGATTCTAAGAAACAAAGAGAGTTCTGGAGGGGAGGGAGGTGGGGTATGGGTGAGCTTGGTGGTGGATATTAAAGAGGGCACATATTGCATGGAACACTGGGTGTGGTGCATAAACAATAAATCTTGGAACATGAATAAAAAAATTAAATTAAGATGTTAAACTTTAAAAAAAAGTAAAAATAAATAAAAAAATAAAAAATTTTATAGATGAAAATTCAGTATTACATATAGTATTAGTGGCTTAAAAGAATAAATAAAATAGGCAATGTTTCAAATGAGTGAGCATTTTTATCTTGTTCAGTGTAATCTGGAAATGCATTAAGGAAGCTGGAACATTTAAGAATGACCTTGAAGAAAGGACACCATTTAAATTGTACATGAAGATAGGTACACTTGAGGAAGCATTCTTTGTGGAGAAACCATATGAACAACAACATATATCAAAAGAAGGTATCCAGAAGGTTTTCAGTAAATTATTTGGGGTAAAACACAGGGTCCAGTAGAAGAATTGTGAGGAAGGAGACTTTAGAGTCAAATCGAGATTTTATTGGGAAGTACCTCAAGTACTGCCAGGGTAACAAATGCAGGGTAATATATAGATGTAGATGTGTTTATGTAATCCATTCATGTACTTGGACATTAAATATATACATATGCATATATAGAGTTCTAGATATGTATGCTATATATATACAAAATCTGGTAGATATGACAATCCTTGTAAATCTATTCAGGAGGGATATTACTTAGACTTCTGTTTATGAAGAATAGCCTAACAGCAATGCTTAGGAAATAAAAAGAATATCAATAGGATGTAGAAGTAACAAGAATATAACAAATAACTGATGTGAGTAATCTTACTGTGGGACCCTTAGCAGTATCAGAAGGGCTGTATATGGAAGCGGTGGTGAGAGAGGAAGGGCAGGAGTGGTCTGAAATTTTATCACTCATTATACTTTTTTGCCTCTGTTCACTCAAACATAAACCTGACCCCACTGTGAAATGAAATGTGATGTGAGGCTTCAGGCTACACAACTGTATCCCTATAAAAGACTCATATTCAAATTCTTTTCAGAGGAATTAGAATATTACAGTGGTTAATACATTTATGAAACCACATAGAAAACATTAAAACATGCAAAATTAACAACACAGTAAACAATGTGTGTTGAAGAGGATGTGGAGAAAGGGGAACCCTCTTACACTGTTGGTGGGAATGCAAGTTGGTGCAGCCTCATTGGAAAACAGTGTGGAGATTCTCAAGAAATTAAAAATAGAGCTTCCCTATCATCCTGCAATTCCACTACTGGGTATTTACCCCAAAGACACAGATGTGTTGAAAAGAAAGGCCATCTGTACTCCAGTGTTCATAGCAGCAATTGCCATAGTCGCCAAACTGTGGAAAGAACCAAGATGCCCTTCAGCGGACAAATGGATAAGGAAGATGTGGTCCATATATCTATGGAGTATTATGCCTCCATTAGAAAGGATGAATACCCAACTTTTGTATCAATATGGCCTAGACTGGAAGAGATTATGCTGAATGAAATGGGTCAGGCAGAGAGAGTCGATTATCATATGGTTTCGCTTATTTGTGGAGCATAGGAAATAACATGGAGGACATCGGGAGATGAAGAGGAGAAGGGAGTTGGGAGAAATTGGAGAGGGAGACAAAACATGAGAGACTGTGGACTCTGAAAAACAATTTGAGGGTTTTGGAGGGGTGAAGGGGTGGGAGGTTGAGTGAGCCTGGTGGTGGGTATTATGGAGGGCACTTATTGCATAGAGCACTGGGTGTGGTGCATAAACAATGAATTCTGGAACACTGAAAAAAAATTTTTTAAATAAACGAAAATTTAAAAGACATGTAAAATACTTTTCTTAATTATTTTAGTATGACATGAAAACTTGAGTAAAATTCTATGTTTTTCAATAATATACACACATATTTAAGATAGTTATTTGTAGTCCCACCTTAAGTCATTTGAACGCAAGGACAATTATAACTGCCAAAACCTTTGAACACTAATCAACACATAGCAACATCTAATCTGCACAATTTCATATTATTCTAGTGGAAGAATAAAAAATGTTCCATAAGTACTAAATATTTCTCTTTAACATTTTTCGCAGTGAATCTATGACTTTCTGATTTCTCAGGCTATAGATCATTGGGTTTAACACGGGAATTATAATAGTATAAAATAGAGAGTCCATCATATCTTGATTATCTGCTTGTGCAGATCTAGGGCGCACATACATAAAGAGAAGGGGGCCATAGTATAAAGACACAGATGAAAGATGGGCTCCACAGGTGGAGAAAGCTTTCTTTATGCCTTGTAGAGACTTCTTTTTTAAGATTGTAAAGAGAACTAGTGTGTAAGACACAAGAACAGTCAAAATGGTAAATACTTGTATTGACCCAGAGAAAATAAATACTATCAGATAATTAATAGAAGGATCAGTACAAGAAATCTTAAATAATGGTATAATGTCACAGTAAAAGTGATGTACTATGATGGAATTGCAGAAGGTTAATCTGAATAAAAAAGAAGTATGAATTATGGCATGAAGAAGGCCACCTAAAAATGACAAAAGTATCAGCTGGATGCATAGTGTATTGGACATAATCACTGGATAAAGTAACGGTTTACATATGGCCACATACCGATCATATGCCATTGTTGCCAGCAGAAAACATTCTGTGGTTACGCTGATTGCAAAGGAAAAGAACTGTATCGTGCATTCAGAGAGAGAGATCATCTTGCTCTCGGAAAAGAAGTTGACTAGCATCTTGGGGGATACTGTGGATGATAACCAAGCATCCACTAATGCCAGACTTCCAAGGAATAAGTACATAGGGATGTGAAGCTGAGAGTCATTCCAAATGAGAACAATCAGCCCAAGGTTCCCCACAACGGTGAGTAGATAGATAACCAAGAACAACAGGAACAGGGGGATTTGCCACTGTGGTTCATATGTGAGTCCTGTGAGAATCAATTTTGTCAGGAATGTTGCATTATCCTTTTCCATGTCCTCAGTTGGTTTTGCCTGAAATGGAATTGAACAAATGACCAAAAAAACCCAGTCAGTTTGTAACATGAATTATAGGGAGAAGAGTTGAATAAAATTATGTACCTCATAAATACCCTCTTAATTTTTTGTATTACCTCTGTAATAGATGGAATTGTTTGGGGGTCTTGGAAATAAATGCAATTATTTCCATTTTTAAAATGTGCTACAATGAAAATAATTGGGAAAATGAAAGATATTGTATGTAAATGCTAAATTTATGGGATAGGATTGAGTATGAAAGAGAAATTCTGTATCTAGGACATGGATGTAAGGTGAAGAGGAAAGCAACTTGAAGAACCTGGGCAATAAAATGAGTTGAATAACATGTGAAGGATCTTGAACATTGTTCATCAGGGAAGAAGCATGCACTGAAAACAGGGAGTGGCACTGTAAGGCTTTTTTTTTTTTTTAATAAGTATGTTATAGTACAGGAAATAGGTTGCAAGGATGTAAAGTTGGGGTCATGAGTACTAGTCAGGGGGATGTTACTACTGCCCACTGGTTCTCAAACCAGGTTATACCCTGAAATTCTCTGAGGAACTCTTGTACAAAATATAGATTGTAAAGCTTTCTTTAGAATTAGATTTAGTGGCTCAATAATGAAATCTAATAATCTGCATTTTACCCTTGCTTCCCAAGTGTTACAAATACGTGTGACATGGCTTGTCCATGGATGAAATGACATTAGGATCAATGGCAAAGATGAAAAGGGAAATGGAAAGGATTTCAAAATGTAGAGACACCACTTCTGTGACACATTGGAGGTAAAGGGGTGGTCAGTGTGAAACAGGAGTCACTTAGTGACTGGGTAGGTTTTCATTTACCCAAAGAAAATGAAAACACTAATTTGAAATGTACACACACCCCCTACATTTACTGCATCCTATTTAGAGTGGCCAAGATATGGAAGCAACCTATGTGTCTATCTACAGACAAATGAATACGCAATATTTGGTGTGTGTGTGTGTGTGTGTGTGTGTGTGTGTGTGTGTGTGTGTAAAATATATATATATATATATGTAAAATATAACCCAGCTATGAAAAAAGGTAAGATCATGCCATTTGACACAACAGGCTAATACAGGTTATTACACTAAAAGAATAAGTCAGAATGAGAAAGACAAATACCATATGATTTCACTCTTATGTGGAGTCTAAAAAAATGAATAACAAACAAAGAGCAGAATCAGACCTGTAAATACAGAGAACAACTTATTTGCCAGAGAGATAGGAGTTGGAGGGGTTTGCAAAATGGGTGAAAGGGGAGTGGGAGATATTCCAACTATGGAATGGAATGGAATGAATAAGTCACAGTAATAAAAGTCACAGCATAAGGAATATAGTCAAAAATATTGTAAGAGCAATGTGTGGTGACAGATAGTAGCTATACTTGTGGTGAACGTAACAGAAGGTATACATTTGTCAAATAACTAAGTTGTACACCTGAAACTAATGTAACATTGTATGCCAACTATATTCAAATTTTTCAAAATTCATTGAAATTAGGATGCAATATCAGTTTGTAGAGAGAATGTCTTCTGAATATCCAGGTGGTATATACTTTGTTGTAGGAGTCTACCACGTGTAATGACTTGGAAGTCATTGGGGTAGCTCAAGGCATACTTATGTAAGACCTAACCATTGGAGAATACGCTAAGTGAAGAGAAGACAGAGGAACTAAACTGACAAAGTATATGAACATGGTTAGGGAGGATATGTGTCATTTTCAGACAGTCCTCTTTCTACCACATAATCATGGAGCCAGACAGTCTACCACCCACTCTAGGAGCCAAAAGAGCTACAATAGACTTTCCTATCCCTCTAACAACCACAGTGAGGGGAACTGCAATGTAACTTTGGCAACTGAAACCCATCTACACTGCATTTGGAATTTGGAATGAGGGAGGAAAGGGAAAGAGATTTTGAGTTGCTAAGGCAACCAAAGATAAACATGAAGTTCCAGCAAATGCACCCTGAATCCACATCCGTGACTCTGTCAGTGTGAGCAGTGGCATACTCACAGAGCCCTGGTGACTGATAGCAGCCTTTATGGAGCCAATGTTGGGACATGATTTTTGCTATTGACAGACTACCTTGCATCCTTCTGTTTCTTCCCATTTTTTCTCCAGCTATGATTCCTTTAATCTCCTAGCATTTCTGTTAGATTTCAATCCAAAAAAATAATTTATTCCTGAAACTAATAGTTCTGACTGGCAGTGAATAAAGACAGGGAGAGACCAGGAAAGGATACTGAGCAGAATGATCATGAAGAGAAGGGAAACAGGAAAGATGATTGTCATGAGCATAAAGAGAGAGAGATACTCAAGAAGAACAAAGAAAGTTATGGTGCCAAATCACTTTAAAATAAATGCTCTACCACTCAGGTGCCTGGGTGGCCCAGTCATTAAACATCTGCCTTCAGCTCAGGTCATGATCCCAGGGTCCTGGGATCAAGCCCCACATCGGGCTCCCTGCTCAGTGGGAAGCCTGCCTTGCCTGCTTGTGTTTCTTCTTCCACTCCCCCTGCTTGTGTTCCCTCTCTCCCTGTGTCTCTGTCAAATGAATTAATAAAATCTTCAAAAAATAAAAATGAAATAAAATAAATGCTCTAGTAGGACAAGGAGCAAACAGGTGTGATTGAGCATGGACGCTAAGATGTTTTTAGTGGTTTTAGTGTGAGCAGTTTTCACCATATGATACAGTTGAGGCCAGAGAATAATGAGCCGTGAATGGGAAACAAGTTGCACACCAGTTAGCAGGGAAACGATATCAAATACTCCAAGACTGTGGAGGATAGTTGTTAGATGTCTGCAGTGCTTTGACAAATACAGCATTTATTCCCTAATATTGTTCTAATAAAGTTTTCAAAAGAGAGAAATGGAGAAAAAGGCATCAAGAAGAGAAAAGAGACAAGACAAGAAGGAGGAGAAATTTTGGTGGTGAAAAGATCAGGAGAGGGTGCCCAAGTGGACAGTTGGCTAAGCATGGTTGGAACTGAAGGGGATTATGCTAGGCGAAATAAGTCAAGCAAAGAAAGACAATTATATGGTTTCACTCATATGTGGAACATAAAGAATAGCATGGAGAACCACAGAAGAAGGGAGGGACGGTAAGAAATCAGAGAGGGAGACAAACTATGAGAAACTCTGAACTCTAGGAAGCAAACTGAGGATTACTGAAGAGAGGAGGGCTTGGGGGCTGGGGTAACCAGGTGATGGGTTTTAAGGAGGGCACGTTTGGTGATGAGCACTGGGTGTTACATGCCACTAATGAATCATTGAACACTGCATCAAAAACTAATGGTGTATTGCATGGAGCACTGGGTGCAGTGCATAAACAATGAATCCTGGAACACTGAAAAAATAAAATTAAATTAAAAACAAGCAAGCAAAAAACTAATGTACTATATGCTGACTAATTGAACATAATAATAAAATAATTTTTTTTAAATTTTTTATAATTTTTAAAAAAGATCAGGAGATGGAGGAAGAGAAATAGGCAAGAATAACAGACACACAGATGGTTAAGTGTGAGAAAGACTACAGAGAAAAAAGAGGAAGGACATCAGAGAAAGGCTAAGAACAACAAAATGGAAAGGCCCAGAGAGTTGGGGGGACAAATATTTATCTTCCATTCGTTTTCATTAAGTTGTCAACATTGGAATCTTTTCATTTTCTCTTCTTCAAACTTCCAAATTTACGGTACTATGGAATATGTGTATGCAAGAGTTTTTCAGTTTAACTTTATAAACTTTATGCTGTTCATATACATATCTGTATATATATACATATATAAGCACTGCTTGAAAGTTCCACTCATATTTAAAAGTTGTTTTATATTTTTTTATTACAGTGATTAAAACTTTTTATAGAAATCCTGCTGGTTTTACTTGAGAGCACGTTTTCCCCATCAGTGTTTTTAGCAGAATAAAATTGAACCAAAAACCAGAGTAAAATATTAGGGACACAGATAACCGAAGTCAGTAACTGCATTTACTAAAGGCATATATATTTGGAAAGGACTTCTTCCCATGCAATCCCAAATCACTAAATAATTGAAAATTCTCAAATTCAATTTGTGTGTGTTAATTATCAAGCCATAAATGTTGGTGCTATGAGGGGATACTTACTGCCTATTTCTTGCTACATATACATATAAGTAAAATAGTTTAAAAAATCTTATAAGGTGGGATAAAGGATAGTTAATATCCAAGTGACTTACCTTGAAAATTTTAATCAGAAGATGTATTCAGTTAAACAAAATGGACTTTTAATCACAATAACCTGGAAGATTTCTTACACAGGAATCATTAAGACCTGATACTTAAAGGCAGTTTAAATTTTAAATGTTTTCCATTTTAATTCACTATACTTATAAAGTCATTATAATTATGTTAGGGATAATAAAATATTTTTAAAGAGAGTAATTCAGTCTCAAAGCTATTTTTCTTATCTAGATTATGGCTATCAACAAAAATATATAGATTATTCACCATTTGCTTTATATTATTCATCTGGTTTTTGGTAACTGTAATCCCAATATGAAACTATTATAAATGTAACAATATTTCCAACTTATATATAAAGAATAATTAATATTATAGAAATCATTTCTGTCTTACCCATATCTTACAAGAAATCTGAGGAAATCACTTCAAAGCGTTGGGCTTTCAAAACAAGGAAAAAATACAGTAGCTCTGCAATGGCCGTAAGGCAGCAATTCTTTACACACTGATTCATTTTGGAGGCTTCGTTTGCCAAAATCAGAATGTTGTTTATATAAATTTGCTTTAAATGCAAGAGTCAACTAATCCTCAGAAAACTACATGCTTTTGCCAAAAAAAAAAAAAAAAAGGAAGGACTAGAAAACTCAATTTCTTCTAATAGCACCCAAGGGTTCCCTTTAGGACAAAACTAAGCTGTTCTGGGCATTGCAGATTAGAATCTGTATGAGAAGTCCAGGTGTCCCAATAGGCTTTACAGACTGAGAATATCATGTCTTCTAGTTGCAACAGTTGAAATTGCACACTGTGCTGCTGCTTTCCACCACTAAGGACACTTCTGGAATGTTTAGGCAAATCAGCTTATCTATAAATTGGTGTTGCTCTGAGGACTTTGATTAATATGTTCTTGTCTGAGCTAATCATACATGATTTTATTAAGGCCAGAGTTCTAGGTTCCCTTCAGGAGCCATCCCCAAGGAAAGCTGTCCTCATGCAAACTGCAGCTCACATTCCAGATCTAGACTGGACTCCACACTCTATGCTGAAAGTTGTTGAGAAATCTCAGTAGGCAAAAGTCAGTTGAAGTGCAAAGGAAATAATGATAAAGCATTACAGTGAGAAGTGCCATAGCTCAGTGCTTCTCAACTTTTTTTAATTTTTAAAAAATTTCTTTTCAGTGTTCCAGAATTCATTGCTTATGCACCACACCCAGTAGTCCATGCAATATGTGCCCTCACAATACTCAACACCAGGCTCACCTAACCTCCCACTCCCCTCCCCTCCAAACCCTCCGTTAGTTCCTCAGAGTCCACAGTCTCTGATGGTTGGTCTACCCCTTCAATTTCCCCAATTCCCTTCTCTCCATCTCCCTATGTCCCCCTTGTTATTCCTTATGCCCCACATAAGCAAAACCATATGATAATTGACTCTCTCTGCTTGACTTATATCACTCAGCATAATCTCCTCCAGTCCCATCCATGTTGATGCAAAAGTTGGGTATTCATCCTTTCTGATAGAGGCTTAATATGCCATACTATATATGGACCACATCTTCCTTATCTATTCGTCCATTGAAGGGCATCTTGGTTCTTTCCATAGTTTGGCAACTGGGGTCATTGCTGCTATGCACATTGGGGTACAGATGGCCCTTCTTTTCACCACATCTGTATCTTTGGGGTAAATACCCAGTAGTGCAATTGCAGGGTCATAGGGGAGCTCTATTTTTAATTTCTTAAGGAATCTCCACATTGTTTTCCAATGTGGCTGCACCAACTTGCATTCCCACCAACAGTATAAGAGGGTTCCCCTTTCTCCACATCCTCTAACACTTGTTGTTTACTATCTTGTTAATTTTAATGCCTGCAAATCTCCTAGAGAGAGAGCTTATTAAAATGCAGATTCTGTGTGAGTAGTTCTGGGTGAGGCTTGAGGGTCTTCAGTTCTAACCTGGTGATTGCTGCCTCTGGACTTGTATCACCCACAAAGCCTTTGTCCTTGGAGGGCTAGATTTTCAGAGAGCCCAGATCATGGGAGTAGCACAATCTAACAGAAATCTAACAGATTACAAAGGGAGAAGCTAGGAGTAACCAGATGGTGTGGGGGAGGCCAGCATGGATGGGATCACACATGCCCTTGGAGGCTCATTCAGAGACTTTGTATTTTACCCCAACTTAAAGGAAATGAGGGATTTTGAACATGGTGGTATATGTGTTTGGGTTTGCCTTTTGTGCATTACAAAGTAAGTTGTCAATGAACTTTCCTTCAGAAAAATAAAAATTTACTTCTTTGTAACATTGTGATTTACTACTTGAAGAGTAGAAAAAATGTTCAGGCTTCACAAGGGACTTGATTGGCAGCTAGGGGAAAGCAAACAGCATCTGTTTTGGCAGACTGGTTGATCAATATTCTTGCTTCCTTATAATTTTGCTTGTGCAAGCCAAAATGGAGGAGTGAAAAGAGCACTGATAAAATAATGTCATTCTGAAAAATTAGTAGAAGGGTGGAGGAAGCAGGATGGTGTGCAGAGGTGGCTTCAACATAACGCAAATGGCTTAAACCTACTGACCCCTTCCATTTTGTATAAATACCTCTTAACTCATTTTGTTGCCTCCCTTGAGCACAGAAGGTCTGTGATGTTGCTTCCAGTAAGAGTAGTCTTCTCAGCCTTGGTCATTTATACAAATGAGTTGTAGTTTTCACATGCATTTTGCTGATAACACACTGTATAAAGCATCTTCTTGTGTCCTGTTTTGATATCTTTATATCTTGTTTGGTGAAGTATGTTCAAATCCCGGCCAAGTTTTTAATTGAGTTAATTCTTCTAAGTAAATTGTTTTTTAATTAGTGTGTTTTGTAAATTCTTCCTATATACAAGTTCAAGTCATTATCAGATATATGATGTGCAAGTATTTCTCAGGATTCTTGTTGTCTTTCTTTCCCACAAAGATATCAAACTGGCCCAATACACACATGGCATTATGATGTTTGACACCAGTGAGCAAGAAGTAGCAACTGTTCAGTGCTTCCTGGTAAGAAATGTGCATGACAGAGGGGGAGAAATAAACCCAACAAAATCCAGAGTACCTGGACCCAGCCAGGGTCACTGCATAGAGCATGCAATTTTTGATTTGAGGGTTGTGAGTTCCAGCCCCCCATTGGGTGTGGTGTCTACTTAAAAAAAAATATTTAGAGACCTTATACTTGTGAAATTTCTAGGGGTCAGTGATATAGGGCACATGGACATTTCCCTTCTGAGGTGAAGGGTAAGTTGCTGCATGTGGCCCCTCCTGTATCCGAAAAAGAGTCACAACACCTAGTGGATTCCTGTGGATTCTGGACACACTATCATCCTCATTTGGGTGTATCATACCAGCCCATTTATGAAGTAACCAGATAAACTGCTATTTTTGAGATGGGCTCAGAACAGGAAAAGGCTTTGTAACAAGTACAGGTTGCTGTCCATGACGCTCCACCAATTGGGACATGTGATTCCTTTTGTTTCCTTTACCTTTGGAGACATATCTGGAAAGAAGTTGCTGTGGCTGATGTTGAAGAGGTTACTGCCTATGTTCTCTTCTGGAATTCTGATGGATTCCTGCCTCACGTTGAGGTCTTTTATCTATTTCGAGTTTATCTTTGTGTATGCTATAAAAGAATGATCAAGTTTCATTTATTTATTCTACCAAAAGCATCATCTTGGACTTTTCAGAATTCCTTATCCACTGCCCAGAATCATAGGATTACATGCCGTGTATCTTCTGAACAAGGAATTTACTTCACATCCAAAGACTGCAGCAAAGGATCCATGACCATAAAATTTACTGGTCTTATCCTATTCCCTTCCATTCTGAAGCAACTTGTTTGATAGAATGTGGAATAGCCTTTTTGGAGACTCATTTATAGCATAACTACATGTGATACCTTACAGCACTAGAGTATTTTTTCTGAGTCAGCAACCATTGTATTATACTGGTTCAGTGGGACCACTCACTGTTACCCCTAGGAATACACAGCATTTTTTTTTTGTAATTTTTTTGGCCACCAGCATAATTTTTGATTCATGTACCCTTGATCTTATCCTCTGGTGGTCTAGAGGTCTTGGAGCCAAAGTGAGGAACGCTGTCATCAGGATACACAACAGTGATCCATGTAGCTGGAAGGAGAGAAGCAGACTCCCCACTGAGCAAGAAGTCTGATACAGGACTGTATCCCAGCATCCTGAGATCATGACTAAGCCAAAGGCAGATGATTAACAGACTGAGCCACTAGGTGTCCCTGGAATATGTTGTATATGAAGTTTCATTGAGAATGATGATCCAAAAGTTCGTTCTACTTAAAAAGTTCATTTTTTGGGCGCCTGGGTGGCTCAGTGGTTTAAAGCCTCTGCCTTCGGCTCAGGTCATGATCTCAGGGTCCTGGGATCAAGGCCCGCATCGGGCTTTCTGCTCAGTAGGGAGCCTGTTTCCCCCTCTCTCTATCTGCCTCTCTGCCTACTTGTGATTTCTGTCTGTCAAATAAATAAATAAAATCTTAAAAAAAAAAGTTCATTTTTTAACTAAACATAATTAAAAAAAAAAAAGAAATCTGATGCATTAAGAAATCTTGCTTTTGAATCAACTAAGGTCCCATCTATTAACCTTACCCAAATGAGGCAACGGAGTTTTCATTGGCTATCATCACTTTCAATCATGGTTTCCAAGAGAAAGTTATAAAAGGTCCACAATTCTTCATCCTTTAAAACAAGAGCCCCATTGAAATTTGGACTCACCATCCCAAAGCAGGAAGGAAAGTACAAACCAGTGGGTAGATACCTTTAGAATATTCACATATTGTGATTAAGTAGGAGAGAGACGATGTTCAGAAACTCCATTTTGACTGGTCTCTAAATATTTGTTATTATAAAAACTTCGCTTCACTGATTATTTTAAAACAGTGGTTCCTAAGTATGGTTTCAAGCCAGTAGCATTAGCATAACTAAATCAAAAACACTACTGATGGAGCCTATCAATATGCTTTCACAAGTTCTCCCCATGATCTTGATGCCCACTCTAATTTATGAACCACCATTGTGAAAGAACAGCATGAATGTCTATGCCAGAGAGATTTTGACATATACTGAATATACACACTCAGTAAGATTTTGTCATGGGTGGTCTACAATGCAGACATTGAGAAATACTGTGCTAGTGTTGACTGATGTTTTTCTTAACCTAATTACATTATTTCCTTGAATACAATGTAAGACAATTTTGTTAGCAATCTCCTGAACAGTAGAAAGTATTGTAAAGTGATGAGAAAAGTGTATGTATATGACATTATTTACATTTAAAGAGATATTAAATATGAGTTGTTCTTTTTGAGACTTTTATTCAAGATAGTTAACATACATTATTATATTATTTTCAGGTGTACAATATCGTGCTATATATTTCTCAGTTCTCTTCAAGATAAGTACACTCTTAATCTCCTTTATCTATTTCACCCATCCCCCCACCCCTGCTCACCTCCCATCTGCAGGATGTTCTCTATATTTAAGTCTACTTTTTATGTATGTTTGTCTTTTTTATTTTATTTTTTCATTTGTTTTTTTATTAAATTCTACATATGAATGAAATCTTATGGTATTTGTTTCCCACTGATTTTTTTTCACTTAACATTGTGCCCTCTAGGTCCTTCCATGTTGCTGCACATCACAAGATGTCATTCTCTTTTATGGCAAAATAATATTCCATTTTGTGTATGTGTGTGTGTGTACTTCTTCATTATCCATTCATCAACCAATGGACATGAATTGCTCCCATATCATGGCTATTTTAAATAATGTTGCAATAAAATCGAGTTGTATATATCTCTCTGAAGTGGGTTTTCACTTTCTTTGGATAAATACTCAGTAAGGGAATTAATGTATCACATAGTAGTTCTACTTTTCAATTTTTTTAGGAACCTCCATACTGTTTTATATAGTGGCTGTACCAATTTGTGTTCTCACCAAGTGCACAAGTTTTCCTTTCTATATACATGTTAACCAACATTTACTATTTCTTGTGGTTCTGATTATAAGTATTGTGACAGATGTAAGGTGATATCTCATTGTTTTCATTTGCATTTCCCTGATGATTAGTGATGTTGAACATCCATCCATTTATGTGTCCGTTGGCCCTCTATGTCTTCTTTGGTGAAAATTCTATTTCAGTCCTCTGCCCCCTTTTTTTTTTTTTAAGATTTTATTTATTTATTTAACAGAGTTCACTAGTAGGAAGACAGGTAGGCAGAGAGAGAGGGGGAAGCAGGCTCCCTGCCAAGCAGAGAGCCCGATGCAGGGCTCGATCCCAGGACCCTGGGATCACGACCCGAGCCAAACCTCTGCCCGTTTTTAATCAGAGTATTTGGGTTTCCTTGGTGTCCAGTTGTGTAAATTCTTTTTTTTTTTTTTAAGATTTTATTTATTTATTTGACAGAGAGAAATCACAAGTAGATGGAGAGGCAGGCAGAGAGAGAGAGAGAGGGAAGCAGGCTCCCTGCCAAGCAGAGAGCCCGATGCGGGACTCGATCCCAGGACCCTGAGATCATGACCTGAGCCGAAGGCAGGGGCTTAACCCACTGAGCCACCCAGGTGCCCCCAGTTGTGTAAATTCTTTATATATTTTGACTCCTAACTGTTTATCAGACATATCATTTGGAAATATCTCCTCCTTTTCAGTAGGGTGCCTTTTGTTGTTAGTGGTGGTGGTAGTTTCCTTTTGCTGTGCAGAAGATTTTTACAGGAATTATGAGTTCTTTTAAATATTCAACTTAAGAAAATGAACCTTCATAATAAAAACTATGCAAAGTATGTAATCTGTGCTTCCAAGGGATGACTGAATCCCACATCAGCAGCAGTTGTTCTAGACAAATACACAAACTTAACATTGTGATATCATCCTTTACATCTAAGTATCTATTAAATAATACATATGTAATGTCATATATTCTTTTTAAAGGACTGATAGAATATCTTGTCTATAATATGGACTTTGCACAGATATACATTTTTTACCTCTTTCCCGACATGCTACTTACATCACAAAAATAGTATACAAAATGAATAGCGCTATAACAGAAACGAGAATGGGATTACATCGGTGGACAAATGATTTTGGTGGATTTCTGGAAGGAACAGACAGTTGGTATTTTACTGAAGTTTCAACCAGAAGAAATGAATCTACAGACCTGAAATACACAAGAGGAGGCTACAGAGGAAGTCTGAGCTTCTGAGAGACCCCCAGCTCTCTGTCCCATACTCATCCAGCCTACAGTCAGACCTGAGAGGTAACGCACCATTCTCAGACTCACAGGTGGATGTCAGACTTCTCATTCAAAGAAAAAGCCAATTAGGAAAACAGACCTTTCTGAGACTGGAGAAATACACAGTAGTAGTTTATATTACTATTTTTGTCTTGGGGTCATAAAAATGAACGAACAAGAAAAGTCTAGATAATTAACAGGAACAATCAGAATGATAGGAATATCATAAAGCAACGAATCAATAAGCTGCACTCATAAGGAAGATATAAATTCTCAAGTTTAAAGAGTAAAAACAGCTGCACATTAATCCATTCAGTTGCTTTGCTAGCTCTTGGGAGTATCTTTCAAGAAAAGAAAAAGAGAACAGATGACCTGGTCTAATCTTGTGATCTGTACCTCCAGAAGTACATGATAATGATATTTTTCTTTATTTTTTCTTTATTTATTTTAAAGATTTCATTTATTTATTTGAGATAAAGCATGAAGGAACAGAGGGAGATGGAGGAGATGTAGAGGGAGAAGCAGGTACCCCATTGAGCAGGAAGCCTAATCTCTGGACTCTCGGAAAATGACCTGAGCTGAAGGAAGATGCTTAAGGAACTGAACAATTTAGGCACCCTGTGTTTCTTTTTTTAATATAAGTATTTTTCTTAAATACTTATATGTGTTATATCTTTAAGGAAGCATCTAATGAAAGGGCTTCTCCTTGATATTGTCTCATACTCCATCCAAGGAACTAATTCTAGTGATAAGAGGAAGAATTCACTTTATGTCTATGATGCTCAAGATTGTCATGAAAGAAACTGGAAGAGGAGTTGGCCTGCAGCAGCCATCTCCAACCTAGTTATTTCCCTGGGCTCATTAACTTAATGAAAACGAGTGACACATTCTATTGTGTTTTATGTGTTCATGATGTTATATTTTTAAGATTTCACAGGTAGTTCACAAATACTTACTTAGGACCTCATATAAGTCACTCTCCTACGTGCTGCACAAGTACAAGAGTACTAGGACTTCTAAGTTATATTCTAAAAGAGGGTGTAAACCAAAAATAAGTACTACACAAGTCCAGGTGTGATCTAAGAAGAATAAATAAACTAATATTCTTCAAATGAGTATGAATTCCTATCCTCTTTGTGGTAATCTGGAAATGCATCAAGGAAGCTATAACACTTACTTTGCTAAACCTTAAAGAAAAAGCATCACATCCATTACAAATAAACATGAGTAGTTTTGGAGTGACATGGAGGATTTTATTCTTTATGGAGAGACCTAAATAGGCAAAAGTTTGAACCTGAAAGAATGAGGTGTTTCCAGAAGGCTTTCAATAACTCTATATGGGTATAAAACATGTCTTGGAGAATTGGAGGAAAAGCACTTCATTGTTAAACCAAGGTTTACTTACAAATAAAACCTCAAGGGTGCATCTGGGTGCCTCAGTGAGTTTAAAGCCTCTGCCTTCAGCTCAGGTCATGATCTCAGGGTCCTGGAATGGAGCGCACATTGGGCTCTCTGCTCAGCAGGGAGCTTGCTTCTTTCTCTTCCTCTGCCTGCCTCTCTGCCTACTTGTGATCTCTCTGTCAAATAAATAAATAAAATCTTTAATATATATATATATATATATATATATATATATATATATATATATATAACCCCAAATAATGCCAAGGTGAAAAAATGCAGCTTGAAGAAGAAGCTGATAGATATGTGGATATATAGAAGTGTAGATCTAAGTAGATCTATACCACATATTCTGGACTTACATACGAGCAGACAAATATATGCATATATATACATATATATGCATTTGCATATATATACATATATATGCATTTGCATATATATACATATATGTCCATATATATATTGTCTATGTTCTATATATATATCTCTAAAAAATTATACCATATATGATACTATGTAACCTAGTAGCAAAGACAATCTATTAAATGTTATTGAAAATGGTATCATTAATATCAATTATGTTTGGAAAGTAAGAGAGTATCAGTAAGAAGAGGAGCAAAGTAATTAGAGTTTTGAAAATCACAGAAGTGGGTAGTTATAGGGATGACAGCCTCAGTGTTATCAGTAGAACTGTGTATGAAATCAGTGCTGAGAAAGAAAGGGTAGGGGTAGACTGAAGATGGATTACTCAATATAGTTTGCAAATGCAGTGTTATAAAAAAATAACATTTATGGACTTTGAGGCATAAAACATCATAATGTGTATAGATATTCATATCTCTCAGATACCTACTATGACATTCTATCACCTTAAGATTATTTGGACTTTGATAACATGCATTTAAAGCCCCTCATTGTCAATAGCACATTACAAAAAACTACATATTATTGATTTTTTAAATCTTTCTAGCTTAATTTTTTTTTTTTAATTCTGGGAATATGAGACCACTTCCTTCCTAGTTGCTTACTTTTGTCTATGTACACACCAATGTAAGTCTTGGGTGAATGCGTTAGCTTTCTTTATTAATGAAGTTTTGCAGAGTGTCTAACAACACATACAAACACAGCTAGAAAGGGTCTATAGTAGACATCATAGACAGTGAGGGGCAACTTGCCTCTCACTTCCTCTAAGAAGCACGCTGGCCTAAAAGCATCTCTTAAAGCTTGACCCTTTCTTCATTGTCTTAAACCCTTGTCATTTTCTTCCCTCATTGCTCTCTTTTCTTTTTACTTCTCTCCGTGATATCAGAGTTGAAGCCACACAAGAGGTAAAATTCACCATGCCCTAAATAAAGTAGAAAGAAAACCTTGATGGCTAGCAGAACTCTTGGGGTTTACCTCAGTTCACTCAAACACAAATCTGCCTCTACTATCCAGTTAAATGTAACATGGGTCTTGGCTATATAGCTGCATAAGTATCAAAGACATCAAAATCAAGTTCTGTTCAGACACACTATACTATTTTAGTACTTAATGCATTTATAAATCACACCAAGGAACAGACAAACCTGTGAAATGTCTTCATTTTTGTTTTCTGTTCTATTTAAGTATGATATGAAGACTTGCTTAAAATTCCTTGTGTAGGTGCTTGGGTGTCTCAGTCATTAAGCTTCTGCCTTCAGCTCAGGTCATGATCTGTGGGTCATGGGATTGATCCACAGATTTGGGGGGTCCCCTACTCAGCAGGAATCCTGTTTCTCCCTCTCCCACCCCGCCTGCTTGGGTTTGCTCTCTCACTTTCTCTTTCTCTCTCTGTGTCAAATAAATATATAAAATATTTTTAAAAATTTTTTAAATAATAAAATTTCTCGTGTGGTTTAAAAATATACACAAATACTTTTATGAAATTTTTAGGTTCTCTCTCCTAGTCATTGAAAAACCAAGGTAATTATAACTGCAAAAAAAAATTGAGTACGACTCAACACATAGCAACATTAGTGCATGGAATTTTGTCATTTTAATGAAAAGAGAATAGGTATTAGTATGAGATCTAAACATTTCTCTTTAATATTTTTCTCAGTGAATCTATGACTTTCTTATTCCTCAGGCTATATATAACTGGATTTAAGAAAGGAATTATGACACTGTAGAACACAGAATCCATCATATCTTGATCATCGGCCTCTGCAGATCCAGGACGCACATACATGAAGAGAAGGGGGCCATAGTACAAAGAGACAGATAAGAGGTGGGCTCCACAGGTGGAGAAGGCTTTTCTTATACCTTGTAGAGACTTCTTTTTTAAGATTGTAAAGAGAACTAGTGTGTAAGACACAAGAACAGTCAAAATGGTAAATGCTTGTATTGACCCAGAGAAAATAAATACTATCAGATAATTAATAGAAGGATCAGTACACGAAATCTTAAGTAATGGTATAACGTCACAGTAAAAGTGATGTACTGTGATGGAATTGCAGAAGGTTAACCTGAGTAAAAAAGAAGTATGAATTATGGCATGAAGAAAGCCACCTAAAAATGACAAAAGTATTAGCCGGATGCATAGTGTATTGGACATAATCACTGGATAAAGTAACGGTTTGCATATGGCCACATACCGATCATATGCCATTGTTGCCAGCAGAAAACATTCAGTGGTTGCACTGATTACAAAGGAAAAAAATTGTATCATGCATTCAGAGAGAGAGATCATCTTGCTCTTGGCAAAGAAGTTGACTAGCATCTTGGGGGATACTGTGGATGATAACCAAGCATCCACAAATGCCAGACTCCCAAGAAATAAGTACATGGGGATGTGAAGGTGAGGGTCATTGCGGATGACAGCAATCAGCCCAAGGTTCCCCACAATGGTTATGAGATATATAACCAAGAACATCAGGAACAGGGGAATCTGCCACTCTGGTTGATATGTGAATCCTGTGAGAACAAACTCTTCTAGCTTTGTTGCATTTTTAGTTTCCATATTCTTAACAGATGGTCCCTGAAATTAAATGTGGTAAGTGTAAAAAGAATATTCATTAATGATTTATAAAAGACAGTTCAGTGAGGGTAATTGAAATAAAACCATACACTAGCCTGAAGACACTTTAATTTTATTTCCTCTAATATGGCAACTTTTGGGGGGAATTGCTATATTGGAAAAATACAACTACTTAAGTTCAAACTATGTGCATAATAAACAGATTTAGAAGATAAGAAAAACATTCTGAACATGACAAATTCATGGAGTAGTATTGAATGAGGTAGACAAGTTCTGTGTATAGGACATTAATGCACCATGAAAAGTAAAAATGTTAGAAAGGCCTGGATCATCAAGTGATCAGTTCCCTGTGAAACATCTTTAGCTGTGTCCTTCAAAAATAGGCTGGGACTGAAACTTTTATGAAAGGGAGTGTCATTCTCAAATGTTTATTAAATTAAATATTTGATTGTAGGAAATAGGCTGAAAGGAGTGGAAACTAGAGTAAAACAACTAATCAGGTGGGGAGGGTGTGGGTGGTGGGGTTACAGACATGGGGAAGGTATGTGCTATGAAGTGTGTAAACCTGGCGATTCACAGACTTGTATCCCTGGGGCTAATAATACATTATATGTTAATTTTAAAAATTTTAAAAAACTAATCAGGAAGACAATATTATTGTCCAGCAATTCCCAAACCAAATTACACAAGAAAATTGGCTAGGACAGTTTTTGTACAAAATATAGGTTTTGAGATATTACTATACAAATTTATTTAGAGCTCATGAATTGGTTGGAATAATGTGCATTTTATAAAAGCTCCCGGGTTGATTGAACAACATGTGCAGTTCTTGGTCTGTGTGCAATAAGACACAGAGAGTAAAGAGGAGACAAAGAGGTAGCTCAAAGTAAATCACAATGTAAATCATTAGGACTCAGTGACATATTGGATGTGAAGGGAGTTGGTCGGTGTAGGAAAAAGAAGACACTTGGTGCTTGGGTAGATGGTCATCAAGCATTGAGATTGAGGACTCAGGTGTGGTGGGCAGTTTTTTCAAGGAGCATTCTGAAAACATCCAGGTAAAATGCACTCAGCAGAGTAGTTCTATAGGTGCTTAATAGAAATGATGACTTGGGAGTCATTAGAGTGACTAAAGGCATAGTTTTGTATGACCTATCCATTAAAGTGTATAAGGTAAAAGAGAAGGAGGAGAAAGAAACTTGTGGAAGTTAAAGAGATTACAAAATGGATATACATCATGTATGCATTGGTTAATATTCAATCGTCTATTCTACCATATGACTCTTGGTGGCAAACAGAAGCTGTCATTAAGTCCAGAAGCCAAAATTTCTATAAACTGACTTTTCCATCATAAAGGACTTGCTTAGGTTTGACAGTAAAAGTCACCTATGCTGGATTTGGTAAATGGAGAGAAGGGGACAAAGGGCCAGGGGGAAAAAGGAGAATTTGGGTTACAAAATCAACCAAGGAAACAATATCATGACCCTAGAAAATGTATCCTACACCTCAATGTTGTAGGCATATCAAAGGAAGCTGTTGCGTCTGCATCTAGTAGCAAGCACAGCAGCTCTTAGCGAGCTAGATAGACTAGGACAGATTTTGGCTGTTTCACAGGCTTTCTTGCATTGTGTTCCTGCCCATTTCTCCAGTGGGTTTCTTCAGTCCCCTAACATTTTGACATGAAAGCCAATTTCCTTTCAATTAACTCATTTTTTTTTTTTTTTTGACAACCAAGAGCTCTGGCTTACAAAGTGAGAAAAGGGAAAAAACGGAAGAGAACACTGAGCAGAGTGGCCAGAGATGCATGAAGGAATTGGAAAGCTGAATGTTGCAGAATTAAAGGGAGAAAAAAACCTCAACCAGGACAAAGTGAAGTACAGTGCCAAAAGTGAAATAAATGCTCTAGTGGAATAGGAGAGAGCAATGATCATTAAGTGTGGGAATTAATAGATTCCTGGTGACTTGTGTGAGAGCAATGTCCATTTTCTGATGGAGTTGAGGTCAGAGAGCAGAGAGGAGAATGGGAAACATGGGGCACAACAGTGAGGAGAACGAAATACGGTGTGCTGAGGAATGTGGGGTGGAGATGGCAATCAGCTGCTGTCCACTGAGTATCCATGGTGTTTTTGTAGGTGGATAGGGATAGGAAAGGCCAAGACATGAAGAGAGAGAAAGAGGAAGTATCAGAGAAAGGCTGAAGATGAAACTGGGGGAAAAGCTCAGACACTCCAGGTAAATATTTGTCTTAACTGTGGTTTTCATTTCAGTACTGGGTATGATTTCTTTTTCTTTCATTCCAAATTCCAACTTTATTTTTCTATGGAAAAATGTGTATGAAATAGAGATTTTCATTTTACTATGAGGCTAGAAATTTTGTACTGGTCATAAATATACCAAGATTGCTGAAAGCACATTCCACATTTAAAAGTCACTTTATTTTGTATTTACAGTAGTTAGAACTGAGTTTCTCTAACTACTCCCATTTGATTTGAGAGCCCTTTCCTCTCCACTAGGTTTTAGCAGAATAAAATTGAGCTAAAGCCTGGAAGCTACTCCTAGCAATATAAATGACCTATGCCAATAATTGCAATTGGTAAATGTATATTTATTTGGAATTGGTTTCCTTCCATGCAATCCCAAACTACGAGATAATTTAAAATTCTCAAGTGCAATCTGTGGGCTTTTATTAAGTAAGAAAGCAGAAAGGACATTAGAGGGACATTTTCTACATTTTCTCATTTATATACATACATATTTATATGTATATCCATTATATATATGAGATACTCAATGAAATTATTGTCAGAAGTGGGTGAAAGAATACACAGGTGAGTAATTAAGTGATTTAACTTAAAAGGTTTGTCAGAGAATGTGGTTAATTAAATGGAATAAACATTTTGAACAGAATCATCAGAGTTTTCTTTACATAGGAAACATTATGACCTAAGTCCTTAAACCCATTTTTAAATCATCTAACTTTCCAGTTACCAAACTCATCCTAGGGAGTCATTGTAATTTTGCTAGCCAGATAATTAACTATGATTAAAGAGTGCAAATTTAGTGATAGAGCCATTTTGCTTACCCAGATTTACTCACAATAGTAAAATACTATTAGGTTATTCACTATTTGTTTTCTTATCTTTTTCATTTCAACTTTTTATATAAATTCTAGGTAGTTAACATATACTGTAGTACTAATTGTTTTCATTTTCAACCTGCTATTTGGTCATCTTATAAACCAAATCGAAATTATTTCAAAATATAACAGTACTTTTAACTTTCTATAAAAAATAGTAAGTATTACATAAATCAGTCTCTTACCAATATTTGTTAAGATATTGTGGAGATCTTTTCAGGGTTAGGCTGTCTCAAGCAGAAAAAAAAAATAAGAGTTGTACCAGAATGACAACAGCACTGCCACAATTCTTTGCACACCGATTCATTCTGGAGCCTTCATTTACTAAAAAACCAGCAAATGCTGTTTATTATAAATCAGGGGGCGCCTCGGTGGCTCAGTGGGTTAAAGCCTCTGCCTTTGGCTAGGGTCATGATCCCAGGGTCCTGGGATTGAGCCCTGCATCAGGTTCTCAGCTCAGCGGGGCCTGCTTCCTCCTCTCTCTCTTTCTGCCTCTCTGCCTACTTGTGATCTCTGACTGTCAAATAAATAAATAAAATCTTAAAAAAAAATCTTCTTTGAACTCAAGAGTTAACCAATTCTACAACTGTGTTCTTTTGCCAGAAGAGGAAGGCATGAAGAAGAATTCCCCTAATTGCACCCAAGGGTCCCCTTTAGGACAAAACTACGTTGTTCTTCTGGGCACTGAAGATTAGAATCTGTATGAGAAGTCCAGGTGTCCCAATAGGCTTTACAGACTGAGAATATCAAGTCACATATACAGTTCTAGTTGCAACAGTTGAAATTGCACATTATGCTGCTGCTTTCCACCACTAAGGACACTTCTGGCATGTTTAGGCAAATCAGTTTATCTATAAATTGGTATTGCTCTGAGGGCTTTGATTAATATGTTCTTGTCTGAGCTAATGATACATGATTTTATTGAGGCCAGAGTAGGATGTTCTCTTCAGGACCCAACTCCAAGGAAAGTTGTTGCGGCCGGAGCGACAAATCGACCAGGAACGTGAGGGTAAGAGGATGGTGAAAAGAAATTAAGAGAAAAAGAGATGGAGGCAGGAGGAGCACTGAGGAGGATGTCCAACAGTGCCCATTTTATTCCACATCTTACAAGCATTTATAAGGCAGATCACAATAGAAGGAGTAACCACAAGTTCCTATAACAAGTTTACATTAACTACAAAGAAATCTGGTGATGCCAGGTAGTCACAGCTAATGCCATTAGCTACTATTGATACAAGAAGTTACAATCAACCAGGGAGTGGATTATGGGAGGTACAGGAACAACAAGGACCAACTAAGAATTCATGCCCCTGAACACATTGTTCCCTTCTGTAGGGAGAGTGTGTGGGAAGTCACATAGGTGAGCACACGACATATAGCACCTACCCTTTCTCAGTGCTACTCAACCTTTCCTGTTCGTAACCCTTTATTAAGGCATTTGAACTTAAAGGAGACACAAGTCAGAGCCTGGTTTGGTCCTCGTCTCAAGCCTTATTGTGGCCTCCAACATCTCCTCCTTCCTTTTTTAAATAAATCAAGCATATGAATTTGTGCCTGAGCATGCAGTTGTTGTTGTCCTGTACGAAATAAGGAAATTCCCCATCCTACAATCAATATAACCAAGACAATGAATATAATGATAAAAACCCAAAAGGAATATTTCATTATATTTCAAGAATTAAACCCATGCAACCCATCTAAAATCTGAGATACCATAGTAGCAGGATTTTGTACATCTAGTTGTGAATGTCCTTTATTAACAATTTCCTTTTGCAACTCTGCAAGATCTAGACACTTACATTACTATGAAACCATAATTAGCATACCAAGGTTCTTCTACTTCCACCGGTAATAACATATAGGGAGGTTGCATAGTTATAAACACTATCATGGGACCTGTGCCTGACGAAGGCAGGGACACAGGTAGCCAATTTGATAACACACAATGGTCACAATGGATATTATACAATAGATGTCCCCCTAGGAAAGAGGTGAGATCTATTGAGCCCACTACCAGTAAAAAAGGTCCAGGAACACAGACCTGCAAAGTCAGATTGAAGTCTTTTGTGGCAGTATAACCACTCCTGGCTATTTGTACTCCGATTGGTCCCAGGGCAGCAACCAGTTTCCAGAGTTCTGCATGAAACATCCCTCCAGCTGTAAGGGGGGAGATGTCTTCTTCTCCATCTGTTCTGGCCATTCAATGTGAGGCGAGAGCAATCCTCTGTTGGAGATGCGAGGATTCAGCACCACCTTTCTGGCATCCAGAAAGGGTGTCTTCATCCTTCGGAAAAACACAAACAAAATCGCATCCTCTGTGGAGGACAAGGTCAGGACCCTTCCAAATGCCTGTCAGGGGGTCTTTCCACCTAGCATAAGGAAGAGGAGAAAAGTCTGGATGCCAAAAGCGTTCAGCTGCTGTGCGACCTGTATCATCGACATTCAAAAAATTTTAAAATATAAAGAGTTAAAATTAAATACATATGAGGAGAGTATATCACTGTTCCCTGTAGTATCTCCCCCTCTTTTAATTTTTTAAGATATTATTTAAGGGTACCATTAGCTCTTTCAACATTGGCTTGTCCTTGTGAATTATAGGGGATATCCATTGAATGTTCTGATTTGTTTGCAAATAAGTATTTTTACATTTTTGTAAGTCACAGATATCTAAAAAAAATATCCCTAGAGCAAACATTAGAGAACCAGCAATGTTTAAAATAAGACAAAACATTAAGAGACCACCACATTACAACTTCCTTCAGTTCATCTAGTCCCATGTTACTAATTCTGGTTTACTCTGAATGCAGCTTTTACTTCTGGAAAATTTTACTCATTTCAGATCCCAGGATTTTAACATGTCAAAGACCTGTATTTGTCCCCAACATCTCCCATTTGACTTTCCTTTAGGGTGGTTACCCAAATGTAACTCAAGGTTTATCCTTGGTTTAGCAGTACTGAGTAACTTAGCATATCAAGGAAAAGCCTTGAGTCAAAGAGGCCTCATTTACAACTCTGGGCAGGCAAAGAGAAAACCATTTACATTTTCTTTTTAACAGTAGATTAATTAATCCAGGAAAGTTTTGTACTTGAGTGGATCATCAATAAAGATTTGCCATGACAGAGGGCTTTAGTCTTTCTTTCTTAAATACTATGCCTCATTTGAACAGAAACATTTTACAGGAAAAGATTCATTAGTCCTTTTTCTCCTCTTGTGAAAAAATCCACAAAAACTGATCTAATACGGTCAAATTTTCAACATATTTCATTGTTTCCTTTAAAACCTATAAACCAAAGCAAATAAAAATCACTTCCCCTGATTCTGTTACGACTTACTATATACCGTCAGGTTTATCTCCTTTCATGTTCTGGTGTAACCAGACATTTTCACTTTAAGACAAAACTACTCATTCTTTTAGGCCCTCCTTTTTGTGTGTACAGTTAATCTTAGTCCATCCTGACCATACCTAAAATTCTTTTTTGAAGATTTCCCCTCATGAATCTTATACAACTTGCTTTTGCATTCAGGTTTTGTCCCAAGCCATTTCCTTCCAAACAACCATCTCATTTAGGACAAAATCACCTTCTCTTACTTTTAACAAAATGTACTCCCATTCCTTAAATCTTTCTTATGTATCTCTTACTTTCCTACATATAGGGTTGCTTTCTCATTTCCATCAGTCTTTCTATACCAGTGTCTCCTCTTTTCTTCCTAAGACTGAGTTTTCTGGGTTTCCCTCCCAAAGTAAATGATGACACAGACAAAGGGAGGGGGATCTTTCAGATGCTGTCCTGCTCGTGTCCCTCGCAAGAACTTAGGAGCATCTTAGCTAAGGTCTGTCCATATAAACCCCGGACCAGGCTACTCCGTGGAGTAGATGCCGTTATGCCATATGACGACCCACGAGACTCAGGGTGCAGCCCACTCAGACTCCATAGCTGAAGCGGTGGAGCCATACAGACACATTCACACAGTCAGGCACTCTTCAGATTCAAACAGGTTGGACACCCTCCCCTTTGGGTATCCCTGGCTAATGGGAAGTGATCAGTCTCCCCTTCCATTCTTTATGAATGGGTCTAGCTCAGACAGTGGCCCCAGGGCTGTTACAACAGAATTCAGTTAAGCACAAAAGATGTTTACGAACAGATTTCAAAAGCACAAACCTAGTTCCAGCGACCAGCTCTCTAGCATTTTATCCCATTTGATTTAAAGTTTCAGGTTAGCAAAGACTTTGAAATCTACTTTAACAATTACCCATTAAAACTTTGAGACAGACAATTAACCATCAGTTTAGTCATTTCTTTGCTAACAGATTTCAACAGATTTTAACAAATAACACGAGCTTATTTGACTTTAAGTAAAAACTCTGAAGTTTCACATTTACTACTGTTAACTCAAAAGACATGTTTACCCTAATTAACCCAACAAACTTAATTTAGTTCAAATATTGATTTACATTCCACCTGGTTCCACTCTGTTTCGAATGTTTACCTGAGACCTGGGTGGGAAGATCTGGAGTGGGGGGGTGTTAGGTCCAGGGGCCGCTCTTCTTGTTAGACTCATGAGAAGCTATAGAGGTTAACTCTATAGAATGTTGCAGATCTAAAGCCTCTGGAATATCTTCCCAAACTTTCATGGTTCCTTCAGGGTAAGCACACGGTCCTCTAATGCCCAACTGATTTTTAATTTCTTGCCCTACTTGCTGCCAAATTTATAAATTTACCGTTCCTTCTTTACGGAACCAAGGACAAAGATCAGACTCCACACCAAAAAATTGGTGTAAGGCCTTCTTTGAGTGCTTAGACCCCTTATGCTTTAAAAGGACCTGCAATGTCATAACAAAAAGATCCTGTTCCATAGACTGCGATTGCCCCATATTATTTTACTCCTGCTGTCGCCCGTCAACCTGGGCTCCTCTTACCTGACTGTCCGGCAACTACTTGCCTGTCTATGCGCACTCCCTTGAAATGTGCTCACGTCCGTGTTCGGGTGCCACTTGTCATGGCCGGTGCAACAACTCGACCAGGAATGTGAGGCTAAGAGGATGGTGAAAAGAAATTAAGAGAGAAAGAGATGGGGGCAGGAGGAGCACTGAGGAGGATGTCCAACAGTGTCGATTTTATTCCGCATCTTACAAGCTTTTATAAGGCAGATCACAATAGAAGGGGTAACCACAAATTCCTATAACAAGTTTTACATTAACTACAAACAAATCTCCTGATGCCAGGTAGTCACAGCTAATGCCATTAGCTACTATTGATACAAGAAGTTACAACCAACCAGGGAGTGGATTATGGGAGGTACAGGAAGAACAAGGACCAACTAAGAATTCATGCCCCTGAACACATTGTTCCCTTCTGTAGGGAGAGTGTGTGGGAAGTCACGTAGGCGAGCACAGACCCTTTCTCAGTGCTACTCAAACTTTCCTGTCCGTAACCCTTTATTAAGGCATTTGGACTTAAAGGGAGACACAAGTCAGGGCCTGGTTTTGTCCTCATCTCAAGCCTTATCTTGGCCTCCAACAGAAAGTTGTCCTCATGCAAACTACAGCTCACATTCCAGATCTAGACCTGATTCCACACTTTAAACTGAAATCTGATGAGAAATCTCAGTAGGCAAAGGTCAGGGGAAATGCAAAGGGAAACAAAGATAAAGTACCACAGTGAGAAGTGCCATAGCTCAATGCTTCTCAAATTTTAATGCCTGTGAATCTCCTAGAGAGAGAGCTTGTTAAAATGCAGATTCTGTATGAGTATGTCTGGGTGAGACCTGAGGGTCTTCAGTTCTAACCTGGTGATTGCTGCCTCTGGACTTGTATCACCCACAAGGCCTTTGTCCTTGGAGGGCTAGATTTTCAGAGAGCCCAGATCATGGGAGTAGCACAATCTAACAGATTACAAAGGGAGAAGCTAGGAGTAACCAGATGGTGTGGGGGAGGCCAGCATGGATGGGATCACACATGCCCTGGGAGGCTCATTCAGAGACTTTGTGTTTTACCCCAGCTTAAAGGAAAAGAGGGATTTTGAACATGGTAGTATATGTGTTTGCGTTTGCCTTTTGTGTATTACAAAGTAAGTTGTCAATGAACTTTCCTTCAGAAAAATAAAAATTTACTTCTTTGAGACATTGTAATTTACTACTTGAAGAGTAGAAAAAATGTTCAGCCTTCACATGGGACTTCAATGGCAGCTAGGGGAAAGCGAACAGCATCTGTTTTGGCAGACTGATTGATCAATATTCTTGCTTCCTTATAATTTCGCTTGTGCAAGCCAAAATGGAGAAGTGAAAACAGCACTGATAAAATAATGTCATTCTGAAAACTTAGTAGAAGGGTGGAGGAAGCAGGATGGTGTGCAGAGGTGGCTTCAACATAACGTAAATGGCTTAAACCTACTGACCCCTTCAATTTTGACCCCTTCAATTTCTGTGCTCCCTTGAGCACAGAAGGTCTGTGATGTTGCTTCCAGTAAGAGTAGTCTTCTCAACCTTGGTCATTTATACAAGTGGGCTGTGGTATTCACATGTATTTTCCTGATAACACACTGTATAAAGCATCTTCTTGTGTCCTGTTTTGATATCTTTATATCTTGTTTGGTGAACTATCAGTTGAAATCCTGGTCAAGTTTTTAATTGAGTTAATTCTTTTGAGTTAATTATTTTTTAATTAGTGTGTTTTGTGAATTCTTCCTATATACAATTTTAAGTCATTATCAGATATATGATGTGCAAGTATTTCTCAGGATTCTTGTTGTCTCTCTTTCCCACAAAGATATCAAACTGGCCCAGTACACACATGGCATTATGATGTTTGACACCAGTGAGCAAGAAGTAGCAACTGTTCAATGCTTCCTGGTAAGAAATGTGCATGGCAGAGGGGGAGAAGAGACCCAACAAAATCCAGAGTACCTGACTGGCTCACTGCATAGAGCATGCAATTCTTGATCTGAGGGTTTGAGTTCCAACCCTCCCATTGGGTGTGGTGTCTACTTTAAAAAAGAAAAAAAGAGAGAGAGAGAGAGAGAGACCTTATACTTGAGTGAAATTCCTAGGGGTCAGTGATATAGGGCACGTGGACATTTCCCTTCTGAAGTGAAGGATAAGTTGCTTCATCTGGCCCTCCCACAACTGAAAAAGAGTCAACACCTAGTGGGTTCTTGTGGATTCTAGACACTGCATCATCCTCATTTGGGTGTATTATACCAGACCATTCACAAAGTGACCAGATAAACCCCTAGTTTTGAGATGTGCTCAGAACAGGAAAAGGCTTTGTAAAAGTATAGGTTGCTGTCCATGGCACTCCACAAATTTGGCCATGTGATTCAGCAGAGGCAATGGTGCTTGAAGTAGCAGATCCATTAAGGAGACTTTGGAGCCTTTGATAGGCCTCCTAGATGGGCCACAATGCAGGCTGTTAGAATTTTGGAGCGAAGCCCTGCCATCCTCAGTGGATAACTACTCTAGCTTTAAGAAACACCCATTGGTCAGCAACAGGCTCGTAGCTAAGACTGACTGCTTAGCCACAGGCCACTAAGTGGACATGCAACCAAATCTGTCCTTACAAGCTGGATGTCATTTGATCCTCCAAGACATTAAGTCGGGAATTCACGGGAACACTCTACAGTGAAATGAAATGAAACTGACTGGTGTGTGTGTCAGAGCCAGAACAGGCCCTGAAGACACAAGCAGTTGCATGAACAAGTGGCCTAAATTCTCATGGCCCTTTTTCCTGCTACACGGGCCTCTCTCTCCTAGCCTGATCCTATGGTCTCATGGGGAATTCTTTATGATCAATTGACAGAGGGGGAAAATTGGAGTCCTGGTGGATAGATGTTTCTGCACAAAATGTAGACATCATGTAAAAGTAGACAGCTACCACACTACAAATCCTCTCTGTGATTTTCCTGTACAACAGAGGTGAATGGAAATCTTCCAGATGGCAGTACTTGGAGCAGGGAACTTGGTTGCTCACCCTGGAAAAAGAAATGTCCAGATGTGTGATTATATACCAATCCATGAGCTATGACTAAAGGTTTGCTGGGTGATCAGAGACTTTGAAGGAATTTTACTAGGAAATTGAAGACAAGGAAATTTGTGGAAGAGGTATGTAAACACATCTCTCCAAAAATCATGAAGATATTTGTGTTTCATAAAAACTATTATCAAAGTGTGACCTCAGCAAAGAAGGATTTAAAAAATCAAGTAGATGGAAAGACCTACTTTTGGACAATCATCATCTTTCTTTAGACATTTCTGTCATCATCCAGTGGATTCATGAACAAAATGATCCAGTGTCAGGGAAGGAAGTCATGCATGTGTTCACATCATGGGCTTCATTTACCTAGGCCACCTTGGCTACAGCCACTGCTGAGTGCTCAGTCAGCCAGGAGCTGAGATAATACTGAGTCTCTTAAATATCAGTATCTATTAGAATCATCAGCTAGCTACTTGGTGGAAGGTTGATTACATTAGAAAGTTTCCATCATAAAAGGGAACTGGTTTTTATCTCTTACTAGAAAAGGCACCTATTCTATACACAGATTTACCTTTGAATTGATTTATTATACCAAAGTCATCATCTTGGACTTTTCAGAATTCCTTATCCACTGCCCCAAATCATAGGATTACATGCAGTGTATCTTCTGAACAAGGAATTTACTTCACATCCAAAGACTGCAGCAAAGGACCCATGACCATAAAATTCACTGGTCTTATCCTATTCCCTTCCATTCTGAAGCAACTTGTTTGATAGAATGTGGAATAGCCTTTTTGGAGACACCTTTATAGCATAACTACATGTGATACCTTACAGCATTAGAGTATTTCCAGAAGGCTGTATGTTTTATGAGTCAGCAACCAGTGTATTATACTGGTTCAGTGGGACTACTCACTGTTACCCCTAGGAATACATTAGCATTTTTTTTTAATTTTTTGGCCACCAGCATAATTTTTGATTCATGTACCCTTGATCTTATCCTCTGGTGGTCTAGAGGTCTTGGAGCCAAAGTGAGGAATGCTGTCATCAGGATACACAACAGTGATCCATGTAGCTGGAAGGAGAAGCAGACTCCCCACTGAGCAGGAAGTCTGATACAGGACTGTATCCCAGGATCCTGAGATCATGACTAAGGCAAAGGCAGATGATTAACAGACTGAGCCACTAGGTGTCCCTGGAATATGTTGTATATGAAATTTCATTGAGAATGATGATCCAAAAGTTTGTTCTACTTAAAAAATCATTTTTTAACTGAGCATAATTTTAAGAAAAAGGAAATTTGAGGCATTAAAAAGAGCTCATTTTTGAATGAACTAAGGATTCATCTATTAACCTTACCCAAATGAGGCAATGGAGTTTTCATTGGCTATCATCACTTTCAATCATGGTTTCCAAGAGAAAGTTATAAAAGGTCCACAATTCTTCATCCTTTAAAAAAGAGTCCCATTGAAATTTGGACTCACTGTCCCAAAGCAGGGAGGAAAGTACAAATCAGAGAGTAGAAACCTTTAGAATAACTTGGGAAGGGGATACTAAGGGCCACCAGAGAGGAGTGAAGAGGGAGGAGAGGGGTTCCTTCCTGTTTTCCGTTATGCTGCAAACTGCCACCTGGTTCTCAAGTGTCACTCTGACTGGGTCCCCTCACAGCAGTCTCACCCTCTCCGGCCTACTCCTGCACATGTTCCCCACCTGCCCACCTCTTCATTCTCTCTTCCTTATTTTCCTCCCGTGGAGACAGTGTTTTCTGTCCCTTCTTTGGCCCAAACCCAGCCTAACCAACAATAGCCATTTCTTAGGCTCAGCTCCTGAAACAGGAACGAGTGTCTTCACTTCAGCCAGAAGCATGGTCTTCGTTGCTTCCAGGGCCTCAGGGTCTCTCGGGAGGGAAGAGAACTGGACCTGACCCAGTCTGAACTATCTGACCCTCAGAGGTGGACCCAAGACATCCTCAAGACCCTAACATTTCTCCTTGGATAGGGGACCAGAGGGGCTTGGAATGTGGCATAAAAACGAGGAGAAGTCACCTAAAGGATGTCAATGTTCTCTCCCTCTGCTTGGGTTGCATTTTCCAAAGTCACACTTTTCAGGTCAGCATTTCTAGTGAATATACAGAATGAGACCACACTAGTGTTGACCCCTCCCCCTCAACCTTGGCCCTTTCCCGCTGATCAGAAACCAGGCAAGGGATCTCAGAAGACATAGGGGGAGGGCAGGGAAGATGCTGTGTGTTTTTGGCATAACTTCACTGGGATTTGGAATTCTTTTCTCTCTGAACACAAAGCCTGTTCTAGTCCTAGCCAGACACTTCGGGGAGGGTGGGGGTGGGGGTGGGGAGAATACTGTAATGAAACTGGTTAGTCAATATTGTCTTAATATTGTTGACAATTCTGTAGTTTCTTTTTATGAGTATTTCTGTTTAAGCTATTTCACCTTTGTTTTGAAATCCTTCCCTTTTAGGAGAAAATGTGACACTTGTGAAAAAGCTTGTAAGAAAGCCCCTCTTCCATGACCCCTTTTTTTTTCCTTTAAACCTTCTTTAAATGACAAATCTAGGTAATTAAGGTTGTGAATTTTTATTTTTGCTTTGTTTTTAATGAACATTTGTCTTTCAGAATAGGATTGTGTGATAATGTTTAAATGGCAAAAACATGATTTTGTGCAATTAACAAAAAGCTACTGCAAGCAAAATAAAACCTTTATTGGTAACACACACACACACACACACACACAAACACACAAAATATTCACATATTGTGGTTAAGTAGGAGAGAGAGGATGTTTAGAAACTCCATTTTGACTGGTCTCTAAATATTTGTTATTATAAAAACTTGGCTTCACTGATTATTTTAAAACAGTGGCTCCTAAGTATGGCTTCAAGCCAATAGCATTAGCATAACTAAATCAGAAACACTACTGATGGAGCCTATCAATATGCTTTCACACGTTCTCCCCATGATCTTGATGCCCACTATAATTTATGAACCACCATTGTGAAAGAACAACATGAATGTCTACGCCAGAGATTTTGACATATACTGAATATACACACTCAGTAAGATTTTGTCATGGGTGGTCTACAATGCAGACATTGAGAAATACTGTGCTAGTGTTGACTGATGTTTTTCTTAACCTAATTACATTATTTCCTTGAATACGATGTAAGACAATTTTGTTAGCAATCTCCTGAACAGTAGAAAGTATTGTAAAGTGATGAGAAAAATGTATGTATACGACATTATTTACATTTGAAGAGATATTAAATATGAGTTGTTCTTTTTGAGACTTTTATTCAAGATAGTTAACATACATTATTATATTATTTTCAGGTGTACAATATCGTGCTATATATTTCTCAGTTCTTATCAAGATAAGTACACTCTTAATCTCCTTTATCTATTTTACCCATCCCCCCACCCCTGCTCACCTCCCATCTGCAGGATGTTCTCTATATTTAAGTCTACTTTTTATGTATGCTTGTCTTTTTTGTTTTATGTTTTTCGTTTGTTTTTTATTAAATTCTACATATGAATGAAATCTTATGGTATTTGTTTCCCACTGATTTTTTTCACTTAACATTGTGCCCTCTAGGTCCTTCCATGTTGCTGCACATCACAAGATGTCATTCTCTTTTATGGCAAAATAATATTCCATTTTGTGTATGTGTGTGTGTGTACTTCTTCATTATCCATTCATCAACCAATGGACATGAATTGCTCCCATATCATGGCTATTTTAAATAATGTTGCAATAAAATCGAGTTGTATATATCTCTCTGAAGTGGGTTTTCACTTTCTTTGGATAAATACACAGTAAGGGAATTAATGTATCACATAGTAGTTCTACTTTTCAATTTTTTTAGGAACCTCCATACTGTTTTTTATAGTGGCTGTACCAATTTGTGTTCTCACCAAGTGCACAAGTTTTCCTTTCTATATACATGTTAACCAACATTTACTATTTCTTGTGGTTCTGATTATAAGTATTGTGACAGATGTAAGGTGATATCTCATTGTTTTCATTTGCATTTCCCTGATGATTAGTGATGTTGAATATCCATTCATTTATGTGTCCGTTGGCCATCTATGTCTTCTTTGGTAAAAATTCTATTTCAGTACTCTGCCCGTTTTTAATCAGAGTATTTGGGTTTCCTTGGTGTCCAGTTGTGTAAATTCTTTATATATTTTGACTCCTAACTGTTTATCAGACATATCATTTGGAAATATCTCCTCCATTTCAGTAGGGTGCCTTTTGTTGTTGGTGGTGGTGGTAGTTTCCTTTGCTGTGCAGAAGATTTTTACAGGAATTGAGTTCTTTAAATCTTCAACTTAAGAAAATGAACCTTCATAATAAAAAATATGCAAAGTATGTAATCTGTGTTTCCAAGGGATGACTGAATCCCACATCAGCAGCAGTTGTTCTAGACAAATACACAAACTTAACATTGTGATATCATCCTTTACATCTAAGTATCTATTAAATAATACATATGTAATGTCATATATTCTTTTTAAAGGACTGATAGAATATCTTGTCTATAATATGGACTTTGCACAGATATATATTTTTTACCTCTTTCCTGACATGCTACTTACATCACAAAAATAGTATACAAAATGAATAGCGCTATAACAGAAACGAGAATGGGATTACATCGGTGGACAAAAGATTTTGCTGGATTTCTGGAAGGAATAAGACATTTGTATTTTACTGAAGTTCCAACCAGAAGAAATGAATCTACAGACATGAAATATACAAAAGGAAGCTACAGAGGAAGTCTGAGCTTCTGAGAGACCCCCAGCTCTCTGTCCCATACTCATCCAGCCTACAGTCAGACCTGAGAGGTAACGCACCATTCTCAGACTCACAGGTGGATGTCAGACTTCTCATTCAAAGAAAAAGCCAATTAGGAACACAGACCTTTCTGAGACTGGAGAAATACACAGTAGTAGTTTATATTACTATTTTTTGTTTTGGGGTCATAAAAATGGAAGAATAAGAAAAGTCTAGATAATTAACAGGAAAAATCAGAATGATAGGAATATCATAAAGCAAAGAATCAATTAGTTGCACACATAAGGAAGATATAAATTCTCAAGTTTAAAGAGTAAAAACAGGGTGTCTGGGTGCCTCAGTGGGTTGAGCTGCTGCCTTCAGTTCGGGTCATGATCTCAGGGTCTTGGAATAGAGTCCTGCATCGGGCTCTCTGCTCGGCAGGGAGCCTGCTTCTGTCTCTCTCTCTCCGCCTGCCTCTCTGCCTACTTGTGATCTCTCTCTGCCAAATAAATAATTAAAATCTTAAAAAAAAAATAAAAGTAGAAACAGCTGCACATTAATCCATTCAGTTGCTTTGCTAGCTCTTGGGAGTATCTCTCAAGAAAAGAAAGAGAGAGCAGATGACCTGGTCTAATCTTGTGATCTGTACCTCCAGAAGTACATGATAATGATATTTTTCTTTATTTATTTTAAAGATTTCATTTATTTATTTGAAATAAAGCATGAAGGAGCAGAGGGAGGTGGAGGAGATGTAGAGGGAGAAGCAGGCACCCCATTGAGCAGGAAGCCTGATCTCTGGACTCTGGGATAATGACCTGAGCTGAAGGAAGATGCCTAAGGAACTGAAGAATTTAGGCACCCTGTCTTTCTTTTTTTAATAATGATATTTTTCTTAAATACTTATATGTGTTATATCTTTAAGGAAGCATCTAATGAAAGGGCTTCTCCTTGGTCTTGTCTCATACTCCATCCAAGGAACTAATTCTAGTGATAAGAGGAAGAATTCACTTTATGTCTATGATGCTCAAGATTGTCATGAAAGAAACAGGAAGAGGAGTTGGCCTGCAGCAGCCATCCCCAACCTAGTTATTTCCCTGGGCTCATTAACTTACTGAAACAAGTGACATGACACATTCTATTGTGTTTTATGTGTGCATGCTGTTACATTTTTAAAATTTCACAGGTTGTTCACAAATACTTACTTAGGACCTCATGTGTAAGTCACTGTTCTACATGCTGAACAAGTTCAGGAGTACTAGGACTTCTGAGTTATATTCTAAAAGAGTGTGTAAACCAAAAGTAAGTACTATACAAGGCCAGGTGTGATCTAAGAAGAATAAATAAACCAATGTGCTTCAAATGAGTATGAATTCCTATCCTCTTTGTGGTAATCTGGAATTGCATCAAGGAAGCTATAACACTTACATTGCTAGACCTTAAAGAAAAAACATCACATCCATTGCAAATAAACATGAGTAGTTGTGGAGTGACATGGAGGATTTTATTCTCTATGGAGAGACCTAAATAGGCAAACGTTTGAACCTGAAAGAATGAGGTGTTTCCAGAAGGCTTTCAATAATTCTATATGGGTATAAAACATGGTCTTAGGAGAATTGGAAGAAAAGCACTTCAGTGTTAAACCAAGGTTTACTTAAAAACAAAACCTCAAATAATGCCAGGGTGAACAAGTGCAGGCTGAAGAAGATACTGATACTTATGTGGATATATATGTAAGTGTAGATCTAACTAGATCTGTATCATATATTCTGGACTTACACATGAGCAGAAAAATATATGCATATGTATACATATATATGCATATGTATATACACACACACACATATGTCCACACATACATTTTTTGTATGTTCACCATATATATACACACATATATAATATATATACACATATATATTTATATACATATATTTTTGTAGACAGATACATATATATCTACAAAAATATACCATATATGATACTACATAACCTAATGGCAAAGACAATCCATTAAATGTTATTGAAAATGTATCATTAACATTAGTTATGTTTACAAAGTTTAGGAAGTAAGAGAGTATCAGTAGGATACTGATACTGATACTAAAGAGGATAAGTAATTAGAGTAGTGCAAATCACAGAAGTGGGTAGTCATGGGGATTACAGACTTAGTGGTCTCAGTAGAACTGTGTATGGAATCAGTGGTGAGAAAGGAAGGGTAGAGGTGGATTGAGATGGATTACTCAGTATACTTTGCAAATGGAGTATGATAAAAATAACATTTATGGACTTTGAGGCACAAAACACCATAATTTATATAAATATTCATATCTCTCTTAAGTACCCACTAGGTACCCACTATGACATTAAGTCACCTTAAGATTCTTTAGACTTTGGTAACATGCATTTAAAGCCCCTCATTGTCAATAACACATTCCAAAAACTACATATTATTGATTTTAAAATCTTTCTAGCGTAATTTTTTTTTTAATTCTAGCGATATTAAGACCACTTTGTTCCAAGTTGGCCACTTTTGTCTATGTCCACACCAGCTTAAGTCCTTGGTGAATGTGTTAGCTTTCTTTATTAGTGAAGTTTTAGAGATTGTCTAACAACATACAAACACAGCTAGAAAGGGTCTATAGTAGGCATCATAGACAGTGAGAGGCAACTTGCCTCTCACTTCCTCTAAGAAGCACACTAGCCTAAAAGCATCTCTTCAAGCTTGACCCTCTTTCTTCATTGTCTTAAAACCCTTGTCATTTTCTTCCCTCATTGCTCTCTTTTCTTTTTATTTCTCTCCATGGTTATCAGAGTTGAAGCCACACGAGAGGTAAAATTCACCATGCCCCAAATAAAGTAGAAAGAAAACCTTGATGGCTGGCAGAACTCTTGGGGTTTTCCTCTGTTCACTCAAACAAGTCTGCCTCTACTATCCAGTTAAATGGAACATGGGTCTTGGCTATATAGCTGCATAAGTATCAAAGACACCAAAATCACGTTCAGTTCAGAGGCACTATACCATATTAATACTTAATGCATTTATAAATCAAACCAAGGAACAGACAAGCTTGTGAAATGTTTTCATTTTTGTTTTGTTTTATTTAAGTATGATATGAACACTTGAGTAAAATTTCTTATATGTGGGTCCCTGGGTGTCTCAGTCATTAAGCTTCTGCCTTCGGCTCAAGTCATGATCCGTGGGTCCTGGGATTGATCCCCACATTTGGTAGGTGCGGGGTGGGGGGGTGTCCCTGCTCGGCAGAAAGCCTGCTTCTCCCTCTCCCACCTAGCTTGCTTGGGTTTGCTATCTTGCTGTATCTTTCTCTCTCTCTCTGTCAAATAAATCTATAAAATACTGAAAAAAATTTTAAATAATAAAATTTCTTGTGTGGTTTGAAAAATATACACAAATTCTTTTATGAGATTATTAGGTTCTTCCTCCAACTCATTGAAGACTAAGGTAATTATAACTGCAAAAATAATGACTATTACTCAACACATAGCAATAGTAGTCCACAGAATTTTGTCATTTTAATGAAAGGAGAATAGATATTAGTATGAGATCTAAACATTTCTCTTTAATATTTTTCTCAGTGAATCTGTGACTTTCTTATTTCTCAGGCTGTATATAATTGGATTTAAGAAAGGAATTATGACAGTATAGAATACAGAACCCATCATATCTTGGTCATCGGCCTCTGCAGATCCAGGGCGCACATACATGAAGAGAAGTGGGCCATAGTACAGAGAGACAGATAAGAGGTGGGCTCCACATGTAGAGAAGGCTTTTCTTATACCTTGTAGAGACTTCTTTTTTAAGATTGTAATGAGAACAAGGGTGTAAGACACAAGAACAGTCAAAATGGTAAATACTTGTATTGACCCAGAGAAAATAAATAGCATCAGATAATTAATAGAAGGATCAGTACACGAAATCTTAAGTAAGGGTATAATGTCACAGTAAAAGTGATGTACTATGATGGAATTGCAGAAAGTTAATCTAAATAAAAAAGAAGCATGAATTATGGCATGAATAAGGCCACCTAAAAATGACAAAACTATCAGCTGGATGCACAACATATTGGACATAATCACTGGATAAAGTAACGGTTTGCATATGGCCACATACCGATCATATGCCATTGTTGCCAGCAGAAAACATTCTGTGGTTGCACTGATTGCAAAGGAGAAAAATTGTATCATGCATTCAGAGAGAGAGATCATCTTGCTCTTGGCAAAGAAGTTGACTAGCATCTTGGGGGAAACTGTGGATGATAACCAAGCATCCACAAATGCCAGATTCCCAAGAAATAAATACATGGGGATGTGAAGGTGAGGGTCATTGCGGATGACAGCAATCAGCCCAAGGTTCCCCACAATGGTGATGAGATATATAACCAAGAACATCAGGAACAAGGGAATCTGCCACTCTGGTTGATATGTGAATCCTGTGAGAACAAACTCTTCCAGCTCTGTTGCATTTTTAGTTTCCATATTCTTAATAGATGGTCTCTGAAATTAAATGTGTAAATGAAAAAGAATATTCATTAATGATCTATAAAAGACAGTTCAGTGAGGGTAATTGAAATAAAACCATACACTAGCTTGAAGGCAGTTCAATTTTATTTCCTCTAATATGGCTACTATTGGGGGGAATTTTTATATTGCAAAAATATAACTACTTAAGTTCAAACTATGTACAAGATAAACAGATTTAGAAGATAAGAAAAACATTCTGAACATGAGCAAGTTCTGTGTATAGGACATTAATGCAGCATGAAAAGTAAAAATGTTAGAAAGGCCAGGATCATCAAGTGATCAGTTTCCTGTGAAACATCTTCAGCTGTGTCCTTCAAACAATAGGCTGGGACTGAAAGCTTTTAAGAAAGGGAGTGTCATCCTCAGATGTTTATTAAATTAAATATTTGGTTGTAGAAAATGGGCTGAAGGGAGGGGAAACTAGAGGAAAAACACTAAACAGGAAGCCAGTATTATTGTCCAGCAATTCCCAAACCAAATTATACATGAAAATTGGCTAGGAAAGTTTTTGTACAAAATATGGTTTGAGATATTGCTGTACAAACTGATTCAGAGCTCATGAATTGGTTGGAATAATGTGCATTTTATAAAAGCTCCCGGGCTGCTTGAACAGCATGTGCAGTTCTTGGTCTGTGTGCAATATGACACTGGGAGTAAGAGGAGACAAAGAGGTAGCTCAAAGTAAATCACAATGTACAGTCACTAGGACTCAGTGACACATTAGATGTGAAGGGAGTTGATCGGTGTAGAAAAAAGAAGACACTTGGTGCTTGGTAGATGGTCATCAAGCATTGAGATTGAGGACTCAGGTGTGGCAGGCAGTTTTTTCAAGGAGCATTCTGAAAACACCCAGGTGAAATGCAGCAGAATAGTTCTATAGGTGCTTAATAGAAATGATGACTTGGGAGTCATTAGAGTGACTAAAGGCATAGTTTTGTATGACCTATCCATTAAAGTGTATAAGGTAAAAGAGAAGGAGGAGAAAGAAACTTGTGGAAGAGAAAGAGATTACAAAATGGATATACATCATGTATGCATTGGCTAACATTTGATCATCTATTCTACCATATGTCTCTTGGTGGCAAACAGAAGCTGTCATTAAGTCCAGAAGCCAAAAGTTCTATAAACGGACTTTTCCATCATAGAGGACTTGCTGTAGGTTTGCCCATAAAAGTCACCTATGCTGGATTTGGTAAATGGAAGAGAAGGGGACAAACGGCCAAGGGGGGAAAAGGAGAATTTGGGTTGCGAAGTCAACCAAGGAAACAATATCATGACCCTAGAAAATGTATCCTACACCTCAATGTTGTAGGCATATCAAAGGAAGCTGTTGCATCTGCATCTAGCGGCAAGCACAGCAGCTCTTAGCAAGCTAGATAGACTAGGACAGATTTTGGCTGTTTCACAGGCTTTCTTGCATTGTGTTCCTGCCCAATTTTCCCAGTAGGTTTCTCCAGTCCCCTAACATTTTGACATGAAAGCCAATTTCCTTTCAATTAACTCATTTCCTTTGACAACCAAGAGCTCTGACTTACAAAGTGAGAAAAGGAAAAAAAATGGAAAAGAACACTGAGCAGAGTGGCCAGAGATGCATGAAGGAATTGGAAAGCTGAGTGTTGCAGAATTAAAGGGAGAAAAAAAACCTCAACCAGGACAAAGTGAAGTACAGTGCCAAAAGTGAAATAAATGCTCTAGTGGAATAGGAGAGAGCAATGATCATTAAGTGTGGGAATTAATAGATTCCTGGTGACTTGTGTGAGAGCAATGTCCATTTTCTGATGGAGTTGAGGTCAGAGAGCAGAGAGGAGAATGGGAAACATGGGGCACAACAGTGAGGAGAACGAAATACGGTGTGCTGAGGAATGTGGGGTGGAGATGGCAATCAGCTGCTGTCCACTGAGTATCCATGGTGTTTTTGTAGGTGGATAGGGATAGGAAAGGCCAAGACATGAAGAGAGAGAAAGAGGAAGTATCAGAGAAAGGCTGAAGATGAAACTGGGGGAAAAGCTCAGACACTCCAGGTAAATATTTGTCTTAACTGTGGTTTTCATTTCAGTACTGGGTATGATTTCTATTTCTTTCATTCCAAATTCCAACTTTATTTTTCTATGGAAAATGTGTATGAAATAGAGATTTTCATTTTAATATGAGGCTAGAAACTTTGTATTGGTCATAAATGTATCAACATTGCTGTAAGCACGCTCCACATTTAAAAGTCACTTTATTTTGCGGTTACAGTAGTTAGAACTGAGTTTCTCTAACTACTCTCATTTGATTTGAGAGCCCTTTCCTCTCCACTAGGTTTTAGCAGAATAAAATTGAGCTAAAGCCTGGAAGCTACTCCTAGCAATATAAATGACCTATGCCAATAATTGCAATCGGTAAATGTATATTTATTTGAAATTGGTTTCCTTTCATGCAATCCCAAACTACAAGATAATTTAAAATTCTCAAGTGCAATCTGTGGTCCTTTATTAAGTCAGAAAGTAGAAAGGACACTAGAGGGCATTTTCTGCATTTTCTCATATGCATACATACGTATTTATACATATATACATTATATATATGTGATACTCAATGAAATTATTGTCAGAAGTGGGTGAAAGGATACACAGTGAACAGCTAAGTGATTGAACCTAAAAGGTTTGTCATAGAATGTGGTTAATTAAGTGGAATAAACATTTTGAACAGAATCATCAGACTGATTTCTTACAGAAGAAACATTATGACCTAAGTCCTTAAAACCATTTTTAAATCGTCTAACTTTCCAGTTACCAAACTCATCCTAGGAAGTCATTGTAATTTTGCTAGCCAGATAATTAACTATGATTAAAGAGTGCAAGTTAGTCGTAGAGCCATTTTGCTTACCCAGATTTATTCACAATAGTAAAATACTATTAGGTAATTCACTATTTGTTTTCTTTTCTTTTTCGTTTCAACTTTTTATATAAATTCTAGGTAGTTAACATATACTAGAATATTAGTTGTGTTCCATTTTCAACCTGTTATTTGGTCATCTTATAAACCAAACAAAATTATTTCTAAAAATAACAGTACTTTTAACTTTCTAAAAAAATAGTAAGTATTATATAAATCAGTCTCTTACCAATATTTGTTAAGACATTGTGGAGATCCTTTCAGGTTAGGCTGTCTCAAGCAGAAAAAAAAAAAATAAGAGTTGCACCAGAACGACAGCAGCACCGGCCACAATTCTTTGCAGACCGATTCATTCTGGAGCCTTCCTTTACTAAAAAATCATCAAAATGCTGTTTATTATAAATCTTCTTTGAACTCAAGAGTCAACCAATTCTACAACTGTGTTCTTTTGCCAGAAGAGGAAGGCATGAAGAAGAATTCCCCTAATTGCACCCAAGGGTTCCCTTTAGGACAAAACTAAGCTGTTCTTCTGGGCATTGCAGATCAGAATCTGTATGAGAAGTCCAGGTGTCCCAATAGGCTTTACAGATTGAGAACATCATGTCACATATACAGTTCTAGTTGAAACAGTTGAAATTGCACACTGTGCTGCTGCTTTCCACCACTAAGGACAATTCTGGAATGTTTAGGCAAATCAGCTTATCTATAAATTGGTCTTTCTCTGAGGACTTTGATTAATATGTTCTTGTCTGAGCTAATCATACATGATTTTATTGCTTCAGCCAGAGTTCTAGGTTCCCTTCAGGAGCCATGCCCAATGAAAGCTGTCCTCATGGAAACTGCAGCACACATTCCAGATCTAGACCTGACTCCACACTTTAAGCTGAAATCTAATGAGAAATCTCAGTAGGCAAAAGTCAGGGGAAATGCAAAGGGAAACAAAGATAAAGCACCACAGTGAGAAGTGCCATAGCTCAGTGCTTCTCAAATTTTAATGCCTGTGAATCTCCTAGAGAGAGAGTTTATTAAAATGCAGATTCTGTGTGAGTAGGTCTGGGTGAGGCCTGAGGGTCTTCAGTTCTAACCTGGTGATTGCTGCCTCTGGACTTGTATCACCCACAAAGCCTTTGTCCTTGGAGGGCTAGATTTTCAGAGAGCCCAGATCATGGGAATAGCACAATCTAACAGATTACAAAGGGAGAAGCTAGGAGTAACCAGATGGTGTGGGGGAGGCCAGCATGGATGGGATCACACATGCCCTTGGAGGCTCCTTCAGAGACTTTGTATTTTACCCCAGCTTAAAGGAAAAGAGGGATTTTGAACATGGTGGTATATGTGTTTGGGTTTGCCTTTTGTGCATTACAAAGTAAGTTGTCAATGAACTTTCCTTCAGAAAAATAAAAATTTACTTCTTTGTAACATTGTGGTTTACTACTTGAAGAGTAGAAAAAATGTTCAGGCTTCACAAGGGACTTGATTGGCAGCTAGGGGAAAGCAAACAGCATCTGTTTTGGCAGACTGATTGATCAATATTCTTGCTTCCTTATAATTTTGCTTGTGCAAGCCAAAATGGAGGAGGGAAAACAGCACTGATAAAATAATGTCATTCTGAAAACTTAGTAGAAGGGTGGAGGAAGCAGGATGGTGTGCAGAGGTGGCTTCAACATAACGCAAATGGCTTAAACCTACTGACCCCTTCCATTTTGTATAAATACCTCTTAACTCATTTTGTTGCCTCTCTTGAGAACAGAAGGTCTGTGATGTTGCTTCCAGTAAGAGTAGTCTTTTCAATCTTGGTCCTTTAAACAAATGGGTTGTAGTTTTCACATGCATTTTGCTGATAACACACTGTATAAAGCATCTTCTTGTGTCCTGTTTTGATATCTTTATATCTTGTTTGGTGAAGTATGTTCAAATCCCGGCCAAGTTTTTAATTGAGTTAATTCTTCTAAGTAAATTGCTTTTTAATTAGTGTGTTTTGTAAATTCTTCCTATATACAAGTTCAAGTCATTATCAGATATATGATGTGCAAGTATTTCTCAGGATTCTTGTTGTCTTTCTTTCCCACAAAGATATCAAACTGGCCCAATACACACATGGCATTATGATGTTTGACACCAGTGAGCAAGAAGTAGCAACTGTTCAGTGCTTCCTGGTAAGAAATGTGCATGACAGAGGGGGAGAAATAAACCCAACAAAATCAGAGTACGTGGCTGGGTCACTGCATAGAGCATGCAATTTTTGATTTGAGGGTTGTGAGTTCCAACCCCCCATTGGGTGTGGTGTCTACTTAAAAAAAAAAAAAAATTAAGAGCCCTTACTCTTGAGTGAAATTCCTGGGGGGGGCAGAGATATAGGGCCCGTGGACATTTCCCTTCTGAGGTGAAGGGTAAGTTGCTGCATCTGGCCCTTCCTGCACTGAAAAAGAGTCACAACACCTTGTGGGTTCCTGTGGATCTGGACACAGCATCATCCTCATTTGGGTGTATTATGCCAGACCATTTGCCAAGGGAACAGATAAACTAGTAGTTTTGAGATGGGCTCAGAACAGGAAAAGGCTCTGTAACAAATATAGGTTGCTGTCCATGGCGCTTCACAAATTTGGTCGTGTGATTCAGCAGAGGCAATGGTGCTTGAAGTGGCAGATCCAGTAGGGAGGCTTCGGAGCCTTTGATAGGCCTCATAGGAGATCCTCAATGCAGACTGTTAGAATTTTGGAGCGAAGCCCTGCCATCCTCTGTGGATAACTACTCTAACGTTAAGAAACACCCATTGGTCAGCGACAGGCTCTTAGGTAAGACTGACTCATTAACCATAGGCCACTAAGTGAACATGCAACCAAAGCTGCCCTTACAAGCTGGATGTCATTTGATCCACCAGGACATTAAGTTAGACATTCACAGGAACTCTCCACTGTGAAATGAAAGAAGCAGTTATATGCATATAGAAGTCAGAGCAGGCCCTGAAGGCACAAGCAGTTGCATGAACAAGTGACCTAAATGCTCATGGCCCTTATGCCTGCTACACGGGCCTCTCTCTCCTAGTCTGATCCTACGGTCTCATGGGGAATTTTTTATGATCAATTGACAGAAGGGAAAATGGAGTCCTGGTGGATAGATGTTTCTGCACAAAATGTAGACATCATCCAAAAGTAGACAGCTACAACACTACAAATCCTCTCTGTGATTTTCCTGTACAACAGAGGTGAATGGAAATCTTCCAGGTGGCAGAACTTGGAGCAAGGAACCTGGTTGCTCACCCTGGAAAGAGAAATGGCCAGATGTGTGATTATATACCAATCCATGAGCTATGACTAAAGATTTACTGGGTGATCAGAGACTTTGAAGGAATTTTACTAGGAAATTGAAGACAAAGAAATTTGTGGAAGAGGTATGAAAACACATCTCTCCAAAAATCATGAAGATATTTGTGTCTCATAAAAACTATCATCAAAGTGTGACCTCAGCAGAGAAGGATTTAAAAAATCAAGTAGATGGAAAGACCTACTTTTGGACAATCATCATCTTTCTTTAGACATTTCTGTCATCATACAGTGGATTCATGAACAAAATGATCCAGTGTCAGGGAAGGAAGCCATGCATGTGTTCACATCATGGACTTCATTTACCTAGGCCACCTTGGCTACAGCCATTGCTGAGTGCTCAGTCATCCAGGAACTGAGATAATACTGAGTCTCTTAAATATCAGTATCTACTAGAATCATCAGCTAGCTACCTGGTGGAAGGCTGATTACATTAGAAAGTTGCCATCATAAAAGGGAAGTGGTTTTTATCTTTTACTGGAAAAGATATCTATTCTATATACAGATTTACCCTATGTGAATTCATTTATTCTACCAAAAGCATCAGCTTTTAAAAAATTTTTTATTCAGATTTAATTTCTTTTCAGTGTTCCAGAATTCATTATTTATGCACCACACCCAGTGCTCCATGCAATACGTGCACTCCATAATACCCACCACCAGGTTCACCCAAACTCCCACCCCCCACCTCTCCAATACCCTCAAACTTTTTCTCAGAGTCCACAGTCTCAATGATTCATCTCCCCCTCCAATTTCCCCCAACTCCCTTCTCCTCTCCATCTCCCCATGTCCTCTGTATTATTCCTTATGCTCCACAAAGAAGTGAAACCATATAATTGACTCTCTCTGCTTTACTTATTTCACTCAGCATAATTTCTTCTGGTCCCATCCATGTTGATAACAAAAGTTGAGTATTCATCCTTTCTGATGGAGGCATAATACTCCATAGATATATGGACCACATCTTCCTTATCCATTCATCCGTTGAAGGGCATGGTGGTTCTTTCCCCCATTTGGCGACCATAACCATTGCCTCTATGAACTTTGGGGTACAGATGACCCTTCTTTTTACTACATCTGTATCTTTGGGTTAAATACCCAGTAATGCAATTGCAGAGTCATACGGAATCTCTATTTTTAATTTCTTAAGGAATCTCCACACTGTTTTCCAAAGTGGCTGCACCAACTTGCATTCCCAACCAACAGTGTAAGAGGGCTCCCCTTTTCCACATCCTCTCCAACACTTGTTGTTTACTGTCTTGTTAATTTTCACCATTTTAACTGGTGTAAGGTGGTATCTCTATGTGGTTTTGATTTGACTCTCCCTGATGGCCAGTGATAATGAACATTTTTTCATGTGTCTGTTAGCCATTTGTATGTCTTCTTTGGAGAAGTGTCTGTTCATGTCTTCTGCCCATTTTTTTGACATGACTATCTGTTTTGTGTCTTTTGAGTTTGAGTTCTTTATAGATCTTGGTTGGATATCAGCCCTTTGTCTGTAGTGTCATTTGTAAATATTTTCCCCCTTTCCATGGGTTGCCTCTTTGTTTTGTTGAATGTTTCCTTTGCTGTGCAGAAGCTTTTGATCTTGATGAAATCCCAAAAGTTCATTTTTGCTTTTGTTTCCTTTGTCTTTAAAGACATATCTTGAAAGAAGTTGCTGTGGCTCTTTGGAGAACAGTGTGGAGATATCTCAAGAAATTAAAAATAGAGATTTCCTATGACCCTGCAATTGCACTACTGGGTATTTACCCTAAAGATACAGATGTAGTGAAAAGAAGGGCCATCTGTACCCCAATGTTTATAGCAGCAATGGCCATGGTTGCCAAACTGTGGAAAGAACCAAGATGCCCTTCAACAGACAAATGGATAAGGAAGATGTGGTCCATACACACTATGGAGTATTATGCCTCCATCAGAAAGGATGAATACCCAATTTTTGTAGCAACATGGACGGGACTGGAAGAGATTATGCTGAGTGAAATAAGTCAAGCAGACAAAGTCAATTATAATATGGTTTCACTATTTGTGGAGCATAACAAATAACATGGAGGACATGGGGAGATGGAGAGGAGAAGGGAGTTGAGGGAAATTGGAAGGGGAGGTAAATCATGAGAGACTATGGACTCTGTAAAAAAATCTGAGGGTTTTGAAGGGGTGGGGGGTGGAAGGTTGGGGGGAGCCAGGTGATGTGTATTGAGGAGGGCACATATTGCATGGAGTACTAGGTGTGGTGCAAAAACAATGTATACTGTTACACTAAAAAGAAATAAAAAAAAAAAAAAGAAGTTGCTGTGGCTGATATCGAAGAGGTTACTGCCCATCTTCTCCTCTATGATTCTGATGGATTCCTGTCTCACGTTGAGGCCTTTTATTCATTTCAAGTTTATCTTTGTGTATGGTATAAGAGAATGGTCGAGTTTCATTCTTCTATACATAGCTATCCAATTTTCCCAGCACCATTTATTGAAGAGACCGTCTTTTTTCCACTGTATATTTTTTCCTGCTTTGTCGAAGATATTTGACCATAGAGTTGAGGGTCCATATCCGGGCTCTCTTCTCTGTTCCACTGGTCTATGTGTTTGTTTTTTTCCCAGTATCATGCCATCTTCGTGATCACAGCTTTGTGGTAAAGCTTGAAATTAGGCAACGTGATGCTGCCAGATTTGTTTTTCTTTTTCATCACATCCCTAGCAATGTGGGGTCTCTTCTGATTCTGTACTAATTTTAGGATTGTTTGCTCTAGCTCTTTGAAAAATGCCAGCAGAATTTTGATCTGAATGGCATTGAAAGTATAGATTGTTCTAGGCAATATAGACATTTTAACAATGTTTATTCTTCTGAACCATGAGCATGGAATGGTCTTCCATCTTTGTGTCTTCTTCAATTTCTTTCATGAGTGTTCTATAGTTCCTTGAGTACAGATCCTTTACATCTTTGGTTAGTTTCTTCCCAGGCATCTTATGATTCTTGGTGCTATAGTAAATGGAATTGATTCTCTAATTTCCCTTCTGTATTTTCATTGTTAGTGTATAAGAAAACAACTGATTTCTGTATTTTGATTTTGTATCCTGCCACATTACTGAATTGCTGTATGAGTTCTCATAGTTTGGGGATGGAGTCTTTTCGGTTTTCCATATAAAGTATTATGTCATCTGCAAAGAGGGAGAGTTTGACTTCTTCATTGCCAATTTGAATACTTTTTATTTCTCTTTGTTGTCTGATTGCTTTGCTAGGACTTCTAATACTATGTTGAACAAGAGTGGTGAGAGTGAGCATCCTTGTCATGTTCCTATTCTCAACAGGAAGGCTTTGAGCTTCTTCCCATTGAGAATGATATTTGCTGTGGGTTTTTCATGGATAGATATTATGAAGCTCAGGAATTTTCCCTCTATCCCTATACTTTGAAGCATTTTAATCAGGAACGGATGCTGGATTTTGTCAAATGCTTTTTCTGCATCAATTGAGAGGACCATGCGGTTCTTTTCTCTTCTCTTTTAGATTTGTTCTATCACATTTATTGATTTGCAAATGTTGAACCACCCTTTCAACCCAGGATGAATCCCACCTGGTCATGGTGGATAATCTTTTTAATGTGCTGTTGGATCCTATTTGCTAGGATCTTGTTGAGAATCTTAGCATCCATCTTCATCAGGGATATTGGTCTGAAATTCTCCTTTTTGTTGGGGTCTTTGCCTGGTTTGGGGATCAAGGTAATGCTGGCTTTATAAAAAGAGTCTGAAAGTTTTCCTTCTGCTTCAATTTTTTGAAACAGCTTCAGAAGAATAGGTGTGTTATATCTTCTTTGGAAGTTTGGTAGAATTCCCCCTGGAATCCATCAGGTTCCAGGTTCCTTTTTGGGGGGAGGTTTTTGATCATTGCTTCAATCTTGTTACTAGATATCATTCTATTCACGTTGTCAATTTCTTCCTGACTTAATTTTGGAAGTTTATAGTTTTCCAGGAAGGCATCAATTTCATCTAGGTTGCTTAACTTATTGGCATATAACTGTTGAATAATAATTTCTGATGATTGTTTCTACTTCCTTGGTGTTAGTTGTGATCTCTCCCTTTTCATTCACAATTTTATTAATTTGGGTCTTCTTTCTTTTCTTTTGGATTAGATTGACCAATATGGGAGCAGCCAACTACATAAGACAACTGTTAATCAAGATAAAGAGTCATATTGATATGAATACATTCATAGTAGGGGATCTTAACACATCACTCTCAGGAATAGACAGATCCTCTAAGCAGAAAATCAATAAAGAAACAAGAGCATTGAATGACACTTTGGACCAAACGGATCTCATAGATATATTCAAAACATTCCACCCTAAAATAGCAGAATACTCATTCTTATCAAGTATACATGGAGCTTTCTCCAGAATAGACCACATACTGAGTCACAAATCAGGTCTCAACCTATACCAAAGGATTGAGATTATTCCCTGCATATTCTCAGATCACAATGCTTTGAAACTGGAACTCAACCACAAGAAAAAGTTGGGAAGAAATTCAAACACCTGGAAGCTAAAGACCACCTTACTTAAGAATGCATGGATCAACCAGAAAATCAAAGAAGAACTTAAACAATTCATGGAAACTAATGAGAATGAAGACACTTTGGTCCAAAACCTATGGGATACAGCAAAGGTGGACCTAAGGGGGAAATACATAGCCATCCAAACCTCCCTCAAAAAATTTGAAAAATACAAAATACACCAGCTGTCTTTATACCTTAAGGAACTGTTGAATCAACAACCCCACATACAAGAAGGGAAATAATCAAGATTAGAGCAGAGATCAATGAGGTAGAAACTAGAGATACAGTAGAATGCATTCACGAACCTAGAAGCTGGTTTTTTGAAAGAATCAATGAGATCAATAAACCATTGGCCAAAAGCATCATCTTGAACTTAACAGAATTCCTTATTGACTATCCAAGGTCATAGGATTACATGCAACATATCTTCTGACCAACGAATTTACATCACAGCCAAAGAATGCAGCAAAGGGGGGCGCCTGGGTGGCTCAGTGGGTTAAGCCTCTGCCTTTGGTTCAGGTCATGATCTCAGGGTCTTGGGATTGAGCCCCGCATTGGGCTCTCTGCTCAGCAGGGAGTCTACTTCCCTCTCTCTCTCTGCCTACTTGTGCTCACTCTCTCTCTCTCTCTCTGTCAAATAAATAAAAATTAAAAAAAAAAGAATGCAGCAAAGGGCCTAGGACCATAAAATTCATTGGTCTTATCCATTCCCCATAATTCTGAAGCTTTTTGTTTGGTAGAATGGTGAAAGAACCTTTTTGGAGACTCATTTATAGCAGAGCTACATGTGATACCTTATAACATTAGAGTATTTCCAGAAGGCTGTATGTTTTCTGAGTCAGCATCCAGTGCACCATACCGGTTCAGTGAGACCCACTCACTGTTACCGCTAGGAATACATTAGCATTTTTATTATTATTATTATTTTGGCCACCAGCATAATTTTTGATTCATGTACACTTGATTTTATCCTCTGGTTGTCTAGAGGTCTTGGAGCCAAAGTGAGGAATGCTGTCATCAGGACACACAATAGTGATCCCTGTACCTGGAAGGAGAAGCAGACTCCCCAGTGAGCAGGAAGTCTGATACAGGGCTGTGCCCCCGGACCCTGAGATCATGACCTAAGCCAAAGGCAGATGCTTAACAGACTGAGCCACACAGGTGCCACTGGAACATGTTATATATGAAATTTCATTGAAAATGAGGATCCAAAAGTTCATTCTACTTAAAAATTCATTTTTTAACTGAACATAATTTAAAAAATAAATTTGACACATTAAAAAAACTCACTTTTTTAATGAACTAAGGTCTCATCTATTAACCTTACCCAAACAAGGCAGTGGGGTTTTCATTGGCTATCATCACTTCCTTTTTTTTTTTTAAGATTTTATTTATTCATTTGACAGACAAGAGATCACAAGTAAGCAGAGAGGCAGGCATAGAGAGAGGAGGAAGAGAACCTTCCTTCAGAGAAGAGAACCTGATCCAGGGCTCGATGCGGAATTCGATCCCAGGACCCTGGGATCATGACCCGAATCAAAGGCAGAAGCTTTAACCCACTGAGCCATCCAGGCACCCCAGCTATGATCAATTTCAATCATGGTTTCCAAGAGAAAGTTATTAAAAGGTCCACAATATTTCGTCCTTTAAAACAAAAGCCCCACTGAAAGTTAGACTCACCCTCCCATAGCAGGGAGGAAAGTGCAAACCAGAGGGTAGAAACCTTTAGAATATTCACATATTGTGGTTAAGTAGGATATAGGGGATGTGTAGAAACTCCATTTTGACTGGTCTCTAATATTTTGTTATTATAAAAATTTTGCTTCACTGATTATTTTAAAACAATGGTTCCTAAGTATGGTTTTAAACTAACAGCATTAACATTGCCAAATCAAACACACTAATGATGGAGCCTATCAATATACATGTTCTCCAAATGATCTTGATGCCCACTATAGTTTAAGAATCACCATTATAAAAGAATAATATGAATGTCTATACCAGAGAGATTTTTTTTTTAAAGATTTTTATTTATTTATTTGACAGACAGAGATCACAAGTAGGCAGAGAGGCAGGCAGAGAGAGAGAGAAGGAAGCAGGCTCTCCGCTGAGCAGAGAGCCCGACGTGGAGACTCGATCCCAGGATGCTGGGATCATGACCTGAGCCGAAGGCAGAGGCTTTAACCTACTGAGCCACCCAGGCATCCCACCAGAGAGATTTTGACATGATGAATATACATACTCACTAATATCTTGCCATAGCTGCTCTACAATGAAGACATTGAGAAATAATGTTCTACCATTGATTGAAGTATTTTAACCTAATTATGTTTTTTCTTTGAATACAGTCTAAGATAATTTTGTTAGCAGTCTTCTGAATGGTAGAAAGTATCATAAAGTGATGAGAAAAGTGTTTGTATACTACATTATTTACAGTTAAAGAAATAGTAAATCTGAGTTATTTTAAAACTTTTATTCAAGATAATTAACATAGAGTACTATATTATTTTCAGATGCAAAATACCATGATTCTACAATGCTATACATTTCTCAGTGCTCATAAAGATAAGTATATTCTTAATCTCATTTATCTGTTTCACCCATCCCCTCACTCACCTCCCACCTGCCAGAGTGTTCTCTATATTTAAGTCTCCTTTTTATGTTTGTTTGTCTCTTTTTTTTCTTTGTTTTGTTCATTTGTTTTGTTTCTTAAATTCCACATGTGAGGGGTGCCTTGGAGGTTCAGTCATTAAATGTCATGATCCCCGGAGTCCCCAGATTTTATTTATTTGTGAGATATAGCACACAGGAGCAGGGGCAGGGGGAGGGGGAGGAGATGTAGAGGGAGAGGGAGGCATCCAACTGAGTAGAAAGCCTGAGCTGAGCTGGGCTTGGTCTCTGGATTCTGGGATAATGACCTGAGCTAAAGGAAGATGCTTAAGGAACTGAGCAATCCAGGCACCCCACCTTTCTTTTTTCAATAATGGTGTTTTTATTAAATAGTTATGTGTGTTATATCTTTAAACAAACCTCTAATGAAAGGGCTTCTCCTTAATACTATCTCATACTCCATACAAGGAACTGATTCTAGTGATAAGAAGAAGAATTCACTTTATGTTTATGATGAAATGCCAATTGAATATTACCCCCACCTTAAACCACCAGAGACGTGAGTCAAAGCCAATCAGCAAGGGTTGTTTATTGCAGGTTCAAACCTGTGATCTCAGCAAGTTAACTATTTATCATTTTATGGCAGTCAGGGGTGCCTGAGGAATGCTACACATATGGAGGGGAGCGGGTGAAGGGGGGTGGTGCAAGGCGCCAGCCTTTGCTTTGTCCTCAGCCAGCCTCCTGCTCCTTCAATGATGCTCAAGATAGTCATGAAAGAAACAGGAAAAAAGCTGGCCTACAGCAGCTATCCCCAGTAATTTCCCTGGGCTCATTAACTTGCTGAAAAAGAGTGACACATTCTATTGTGTTTTATGTGTTCATGCTGTTACATTTTTAATTTTTAAAATTAGTACTAAGACTTCTAAGTTATATTCTAAAAGAGTGTGTAAACCAAAAATAAGTACTATACAAGGCCAGGTGTGATCTAAGAAGAATAAGTAAACTAATATGCTTCAAATGAGTATGAATTCCTATCCTCTTTGTGGTAATCTGGAAATGCATCAGGGAAGCTATAACACTTATGTTGCTAGACCTTAAAGAAAAAACATCACTTCCATTGCAAAGAAACATGAGTAGTTTTAGGGTGTCATGGAGGATTTTATTTTCTGTGGAGAGACCCACATAGGCAAAAGGTTGAACCTGAGAGAATGAGGTGTTTCTAGATGGATTTCAATAACTTTATAAGGGTATAAAACATGGTCTTGGGTGAATTGGAGGAAAAGCACTTCAGTGTTAAGCCAAAGTTTATTTAAAAATAAAACCTCAAGTAATGGCAGAGTGAACAAAGGCAGGATGAAGAAGATACTGATAGATATGTGAATATAGATATAAGTGTAGATCTATATCGAATATTCTGGACTTACACATGAGCCAACAAATATATGCATATTTGTATATAGATAGTTATATAGATGATAGATAGAAAACAGATAGCTAGATCTACATAAATATACCATATATTGTACTACATAACCTAGTAGCAAAGAAAATCTAGTAAATGTTATTGAAAATGGTATCATTGATATCAGTTATGTTTACAGATTTGGGGAAGTAAGAGAGTTATCAGTAAGAAAGAAGGGATAAGTAATTAGAGTTTTGCAAATCACAGAAGTGGGTAGTTATGGGGATGACAGCCTCAATGGAATCAGCAGGACTGTGTATGGAATCAGTGGTGAGAGAGAAAGGGTAGGAGTGGATTGAAGATGGATCACTCATTATACTTTGCAAATGGAGTATGATAAAAAAGAATATTTATGCACCTGGAGGGAAAAGTAATCATAATTTGTATAGATATTCATATCTCTCAGATACCCACTATGACATTATATCACCTTAAGATTATTTGGACTTTGGTAACATGCATTTAAAGCCCCTTATTGTCAATAACATATTCCAAAAAACTACATATTATTGATTTTTTAATCTTTCTAGCTTAAATTTTATATTCTAGGAATATTGAGAACACTTCCATCCAAGTCTATGTCCATGCCAACTTAAGTCCTGGGTGAATGTGTTAGCTTTCTTTATTAATGAAGTCTTCCAGATTGCCTAACAACATACAAACACAGCTAGAAAGGGCCTATAGTAGACATCATAGACAGGGAGAGGCAACTTGCCCCTCCCTTCTTCTAAGAAGCACACTAGCCTAAAAGCATCTCTTAAAGCTTGACCCTTTCTTCATTGCCTTAAACCCTTGTCATTTTCTTCTCTCATTGCTCTCTTTTCTTTTTATTTCTCTCCATGATATCAGAGTTGAAGTCACATGAGAGGTAAAATTCACTATGCTCCAAATAAAAGAAAGAAAGAAAACCTCTTGATGTCTAACAGAATTCCTAGGATTTACCTCTGTTCATTCAAACACAAATCTGCCTCTATTATCCAGTTAAATGTAACATGGCTCTTGGCTATATAGCTGCATAAGTATCAAAGACATCACAATCCAGTTCTGTTCAAAGCCTCTATACTGTTTTAGTACTTAATGGATTTATAAAATCACACCAAGGAACAGCCAATCCTGTGAAATGTTTTCATTTTTGTTTTCTGTTTGTTTCTTGATTAAAATTCAAAGCCTCTATACTGTTTTAGTACTTAATGGATTTATAAAATCACACCAAGGAACAGACAATCCTGTGAAATGTTTTCATTTTTGTTTTCTGTTTGTTTCTTGATTAAAATTCCTTGTGTGGGTGCTTGGGTGTCTCAGTCATTAAGCTTCTGTCTTCAGCTCAGGTCATGATCTGTAGGTCATGGGATTGATCCCCACATTGGGTGGGGGGGGGGGTCCCTGCTCAGTGGGAAGCCTACTTCTCCCTCTCCCACTTTACCTACTTGTGTTCCCTCTCTTGCTGTCTCTTTCTCTCTCTCTGTCAAATGAATAAATAAAATCTTCAAAAAATATATATATAATAAAATTTCTTGTGTGATTTGAAAAATACACACAAATATTTTAAGGAGATTATTAGATTGACCCTCCTAGTCATGGAAAGACTAAGATAATTATAACTGCAAAAAAAAAAAAAATCATACCAACATTAGTCTGCATAAATTTGTCATTTTAATGAAAGGAAAAGAGATATTTGTATGAAATCTAAGCATTTCGCTTCAACATTTTTCTCATTGAATCTATGACTTTCTTATTTCTCAGGCTATAGATCATTGGATTTAAGAAAGGAATTATGACAGTGTAAAATAGAGAATCCATCATATCTTGATCATTTGACTGCGCAGATCCAGGACGCACATACATGAAGAGAAGCGGGCCATAGTACAGAGAGACAGATAAGAGATGGGCTCCACAGGTGGAAAAGGCTTTCCTTATGCCTTGTAGAGACTTCTTTTTTAAGATTGTAAAGAGAACTAATGTGTAAGATATAAGAACAATCAGAATGGTGACCATCTGAATTGATCCAGAAAAAATAAATACTATGAGAATATTAATAGAAGGATCAGTACAAGAAATTTTAAATAATGGCATGATGTCACAGTAAAAGTGATGTATTATGTTAGTATTACAGAAGGTTAATCTGAATAAAAAGCCTATATGAATTAAGGCATGAAGAAGGCCACCTACAAATGATGAAACCAACAGTTGCATGGATAGTCTGTAAGTCATAATTACTGGATAGAGTAAAGGCTTGCATATAGCCACATAGCGATCATACGCCATTGTTGCCAGCAGAAAGCATTCTGTGGTTGCACCAGTTGTAAAGGAAAAAAATTGTACCATGCACTCAGAGAGAGAGATCATCTTGCTCTTGGCAAAGAAGTTAACCAGCATCTTGGAGGATACTGTGGATGATATCCAAGCATCCACAAATGCCAGACTCCCAAGAAATAAGTACATGGGGATGTGAAGGTGAGGGTCATTGCAGATGACAGCAATCAGACCAAGGTTCCCCACAATGGTGATGAGATATATAACCAAGAACACCAGGAACAAGGGAATCTGCCACTCTGGTTGATATGTGAATCCTGTGAGAACAAACTCTTCTAGCTCTGTTGCATTTTTAGTTTCCATATTCTTAATAGATGGTCTCTGAAATTAAATGTGTAAATGAAAAAGAATATTCATTAATGATCTATAAAAGACAGTTCAGTGAGGGTAATTGAAATAAAACCATACACTAGCTTGAAGGCAATTCAATTTTATTTCCTCTAATATGGCAACTATTGGGGGGAATTTTTATATTGCAAAAATATAACTACTTAAGTTCAAACTATGTACAAGATAAACAGATTTAGAAGATAAGAAAAACATTCTGAACATGAGCAAGTTCTGTGTATAGGACATTAATGCAGCATGAAAAGTAAAAATGTCAGAAAGGCCAGGATCATCAAGTGATCAGTTCCCTGTGAAACATCTTCAGCTGTGTCCTTCAAACAATAGGCTGGGACTGAAAGCTTTTAAGAAAGGGACTGTCATCCTCAGATGTTTATTAAATTAAATATTTGGTTGTAGAAAATGGGCTGAAGGGAGAGGAAACTAGAGGAAAAACACTAAACAGGAAGCCAATATTATTGTCCAGCAATTCCCAAACCAAATTATACATGAAAATTGGCTAGGACAGTTTTTGTACAAAATATATGTTTTGAGATATTACTATACAAATTGATCCAGAGCTCATGAATTGGTTGGAATGATGTGCATTTTATAAAAGCTCCCGGGCTGCTTGAACAGCATGTGCAGTTCTTGGTCTGTGTGCAATATGACACTGGGAATAAAGAGGGGACAAAGAGCTAGCTCAAAGTATATCAGAATGTGCAGTCAATAAAACTCAGTGACATAATAAATGTGAAGGGAGTTGGTCGGTGTAGAAAAAAGAAGACACTTGGTGCTTGGGTAGATGGTCATCAAGCATTGAGATTGAGGATTCAGGTGTGGCGGGCAGTTTTTTCAAGGAGCATTCGAAAACACCCAGGTGAAATGCACTCAGCAGAATAGTTCTATAGGTGCTTAATAGAAATGATGACTTGGGAGTCATTAGAGTGACTAAAGGCATAGTTTTGTATGACCTATCCATTAAAGTGTATAAGGTAAAAGAGAAGGAGGAGAAAGAAACTTGTGGAAGTTAAAGGGATTACAAAATTGATATACATCCTGTAAGCATTGGCTAACATTTGATCATCTATTCTACCATATGTCTCTTGGTGGCAAACAGAAGCTGTCATTAAGTCCAGAAGCCAAAAGTTCTATAAACGGACTTTTCCATCATAGAGGACTTGCTGTAGGTTTGCCCATAAAAGTCACCTATGCTGGATTTGGTAAATGGAGAGAAGGGGACAAACGGCCAAGGGGGGAAAAGGAGAATTTGGGTTGCGAAGTCAACCAAGGAAACAATATCATGACCCTAGAAAATGTATCCTACACCTCAATGGTGTAGGCATATCAAAGGAAGCTGTTGCGTCTGCATCTAGTAGCAAGCACAGCAGCTCTTAGCGAGCTAGATAGACTAGGACAGATTTTGGCTGTTTCACAGGCTTTCTTACATTGTGTTCCTGCCCATTTCTCCAGTAGGTTTCTCCAGTCCCCTAACATTTTGACATGAAAGCCAATTTCCTTTCAATTAACTCATTTCCTTTGACAACCAAGAGCTCTGACTTACAAAGTGAGAAAAGGGAAAAAACGGAAGAGAACACTGAGCAGAGTGGCCAGAGATGCATGAAGGAATTGGAAAGCTGAGTGTTGCAGAATTAAAGGGAGAAAAAAACCTCAACCAGGACAAAGTGAAGTACAGTGCCAAAAGTGAAATAAATGCTCTAGTGGAATAGGAGAGAGCAATGATCATTAAGTGTGGGAATTAATAGATTCCTGGTGACTTGTGTGAGAGCAATGTCCATTTTCTGATGGAGTTGAGGTCAGAGAGCAGAGAGGAGAATGGGAAACATGGGGCACAACAGTGAGGAGAACGAAATACGGTGTGCTGAGGAATGTGGGGTGGAGATGGCAATCAGCTGCTGTCCACTGAGTATCCATGGTGTTTTTGTAGGTGGATAGGGATAGGAAAGGCCAAGACATGAAGAGAGAGAAAGAGGAAGTATCAGAGAAAGGCTGAAGATGAAACTGGGGGAAAAGCTCAGACACTCCAGGTAAATATTTGTCTTAACTGTGGTTTTCATTTCAGTACTGGGTATGATTTCTTCTTCTTTCATTCCAAATTCCAACTTTATTTTTCTATGGAAAATGTGTATGAAATAGAGATTTTCACTTTAATATGAGGCTAGAAACTTTGTATTGGTCATAAATGTATCAACATTGCTGAAAGCACGCTCCACATTTAAAAGTCACTTTATTTTGCAGTTACAGTAGTTAGAACTGAGTTTCTCTAATTACTCTCATTTGATTTGAGAGCCCTTTCCTCTCCACTAGGTTTTAGCAGAATAAAATTGAGCTAAAGCCGGGAAGCTACTCCTAGCAATATAAACGACCTATGCCAATAATTGCAATTGGTAAATGTATATTTATTTGGAATTGGTTTCCTTCCATGCAATCCCAAACTACGAGATAATTTAAAATTCTCAAGTGCAATCTGTGGTCCTTTATTAAGTCAGAAAGTAGAAAAGACACTGGAGGGACATTTTCTGCATTTTCGTACATGTATATGAAATTATTGTCAAAAGTGGGTGAGAGGGTACAAGGATACACAGGTGAACAGCTAAGTGTTTTAACTTAAAAGTTAGTCAGAGAATGTGGTTAATTAAATGGAATAAACATTTTGAACAGAATCATCAGAGAGATTTCTTACATAGGAAACATTATGACCTAAATCCTTTAACCCATTTTTAAGCTGTCTGACCTTTTAGTAACAAAATTCATCCTACGGAGTCATTGTCATTTTACTAGCCAGATAATTAAATACGATTAAAGATTACAGTCAGTGTTAGAGCTATTTTGCTTACCAAGATTTACTCACAATAACAAAATATTATTAGATTATTCATTATTTGTATTCTTTTCTTTTTCATTTCAACTTTTTATTTAACTTCTGGGTAGTTAAAATATAGTATAATACTAGTTGTTTTCCATTTTCAACCTGCTATTTGGTCATCTTATAAACCAAATCAAAATTATTTCTAAATGTAACAGTATTTTCAGCTTTCTATAAAAAATGAGGAGTATTACATAAATCAATCCCTTACCAATATCTGTTAAGACATTGTGGAAATCCTTTCAGGGTTAGGCTTTCTCAAGTAGAAAAAAAGTAATTGTTGGACCAGAATGGCAGTAGCACCAGCAGCAATTCTTTGCACACCGATTCATTCTGGAGGCTTCATTTACCAAAACAGCAAAATGTTGTTTATATAAATCTGCTTTGAATGCAAGAGTCACCAAGTTGTACAACTGTGTGCCTTTACCAGAAGAGGAAGGCGTGAAGAATTCCTAATGGTTCCCTTTAGGACAAAACCAAGCTGTTCTTCTGGGCATTGCAGATTAGAATCTGTATGAAAAGTCCACATGTCCCACTGGGCATTGCAGCCTGCAAAATCATAATTATGTCATGTATACAGTTCTAGTTGTAACAGTTTAATTTGCACACTATATCATTACTTTCCACCACAAATGACATTTCTGGCATGTTATGCAAATCAATTTAACTATAAAATAGGTGTTATTCTAAGTGCTTTGATGAATATGTTCTTGTCTGAGCTAATCATACATGATTTATTGAGGCCAGAGTTCTAGGTTCCCTTCAGGAGCCAAGGAAACTTGTCCCCAAGGAAAGTTGTCCTCATGCAAACTGCAGCTCACATTCCAGATCTAGACTTGACTCCACACTCTAAGCTGAAATCTGATGAAAAATCCTAGTAGGCAAAGGTCAGGGGAAGTGCAAAGGGAAACAAAGATAAAGCACCACAGTTGAGAGGTACCCTAGTTCAGTGCTTCTCAAACTTTAATGCCTGTGAATCTCCTAGAGAGAGAGCTTGTTAAAATGCATATCCTGTGTGAGTAGGTCTGGGTGAGGCCTGAAGGTCTTCATTTCTTACATGGTGATTGCTGCCTCTGGATTTGTGTCATCCACAAGGCTTTTGTCCTTGTAGGGCCTAGATTTTCAGAGGGCCCATATCATGGGAGAAGAACTGCATTGTAAATGTAGCTGGCATATTAGGAAAGTAGCAGACAAGAGCCAGTTGGGATCTGGGAGGCCAGCGTATATGGATCACAACGGACTTTGGAGGATGGGTTAGGAGTTTTATTTTTTTAACCTAATATAATGGAAAACTATTGAGGGATTTAAAAGTTGGTTCAGATTTGTTTCTTGTTCATTACAGAGAAAGTTACTAATGAACATTTATTTAGAAAAATAAAACTTAATTTAACTGTTTATGATGATTTGATATCTTAAAAAAATTAACATCCAGTTGCATCATGGCTACCAACATAAGCAAGGAAAAGAGATGTATTTTTTGATAGATTTTTTAATCCATTTTCCTGGATTTCCAATATTCTTTAGAATATTAACAGTGAACGGTGCCTGGGTGGCTCAGTGGGTTAAGCCTCTGCCTTTGTCTCAGGTCATGATCTCTGGGTCCTGGGATGGAGCCTTGCATTAGGCTCTCTGCTCAGTGGGGAGCCTGCTTCCCCCTCTCTCTGCCTGCCTTTCTGCCTACTTGTGATCCCTGTCAAATAAATAAATAAAATCTTTTAAAAAAATGTTATTAGTGAAAGGAAGTGAAGGAAAAATAACATAGATAAAAGGAGTCACTGTGAATATTCTGCAAAATGGTTGAGTGTTTAAGCAGCATAATGTGCAGAGGTAGATTTTTTTTTTTAAGATTTTATTTATTTATTTGAGAATCTGTACTCAGCTGGCCTGAGCTCCATTCCAAGACCCTGACATCACGACCTGAGCTGAAATTAAGAGTTGGAGGCTTAACTGAGCCACTGAAGTGCCCCCAGAGGTATCTTTTACCATAACCAAAGCTTGGCTGAAATTTCCTGCTGCCTCAAATTTTGTGTCCTTATCTCCTAACTCATTTTGTTGCATTTCTATGAGTACAAAATGTGTGTATTGCTGCTTTTGGTGTTGATTATCTTTTCAGTTTCAGCTATTTTCATAGGTAGTTTGCGGTGGTTCACTGTAGTTTTAATTTGCACTTTCTTCATGCAAATTCCTTAATTATGGTTAGCATTATTTTGTGCCGTAATTTGACTTCTGTATGCCATCTGCAGTGGTCTATTCAAATCTTTTGCCAATTTTTAATTGGATTATTTATCAGATTTTTTTTTTAGTTTTGATAGTACTCCATATATCTGAATATGAAACCATAATTTATCAGCTAAATAATTTATACATATTTTCTGAAATACTCTGTTTTGTCATTTTATTTTAGAAATATTTTTTGAATAGCAAGTATTTTACTGAAATTAATTATCTTTTTTTATTTTGTGGATGGTGCTCTTGGTGTTGTATTTCTTTTATTATATATTTATGTCTATTATCCTTTTTGTGTATTCTCTGGATCAAAGTTCCTCTGTTGCATATAGATAGCCAATTTGTTTCTACATAATTTGTTGAAAAAACTATCTTTTTCTCTGCCAAATTACTTTTGCAACTTTGTAAAATCAGCTGTCTATATGTTTTTTTTAATTCTGGGCTTTATTCTGTTTCACTGACCTATTTGTCTATGTTTACAACAATATGACACTGTCTTGATATTGAAGTTCTATATGAAGTCATAGAATCAGGTATTATTAATCCTCTAACTTTGTTCTTTTTCAAGGTTCTCTTGACTATTATTATATATCCTTTGCATTTCCATGTGAGTAACAGAATCAACTTTATCAGTTCTATAAGAAAACCTCCTGTGATTTTTACTGGGTTTTTATTATATCTGTGAATGCATTTAGGGAGAATTGATATTTTTTTCAATATTGAATCTTCCAACCCATCTTTCCATTTATTTAGGTATTCTTCAATTTCTTTCAGAAAAGCTTTTTTTTTCTTTTTCTGGGTAGAGATTTTGCACATTATTAGCCATATTTACGACAGCTTTCATATGCCTTTAAGTGCACAGTGTCCATGCATACATATATCCACATGTTTGCAATAAGAAAATTTGCAGTATACATAGCTTTATGAACTGCTATTTATGCTTAATACAAAGAGAGTGAAAGCTCTAGAGAAAGGAGTTTAAGTCCTGCCTCTGATACCTCCTGCACTTCCTCTTTTCCTTCTCTTAGGAAATTCATTTATTAAAATAAAAGGATAAAGACTCCACCAAAAATATCCCTGATGAACATGGATATAAAAATTCTCAACAAAATACTAGCCAAGAGGATCCAAGAGTACATTAAAAGGATTATTCACCACGACCAAGTGGGATTTATTCCTGGACTGCAAGGTTGGTTCAACATCCACAAATAAATCAATGTGATACAATACATTAATAAAAGAAAGGACAAGAACCATTTGATGCTCTCAATAGATGCTGAAATAGCGTTTGACAAAGTACAGCATCCTTTCCTGATCAAAACCCTTCAAAGTGCAAGGATAGGGGGTACATACCTCAATATCATTAAAGCCATCTATGAAAAACCCACAGAGAATACAATTCTCAAAGGGGAAAAGCTGAGAGCTTTTCCCCTAGGGTCAGGAACATGGTAGGGCTGTCCACTATCTCCACTGTTATTCAACACTGATTGCCTCAGCAATCAGACAACAAAAAGAAATAAAAGGCATCCAAGTCGGCAAAGAAGAAATCAAACTCTCACTCTGGAGATGATATGATACTTTATGTGGAAAACCCAAAAAAGCTCCACTCCAAATCTGCTAGAATTCATGCAGGAATTCAGTAAAGTGACAGGATATAAAATCAATGCACAGAAATCAGTTGCATTTCTATACACTAACAAGAAGACAGAAGAAAGAAATTAAGGAGATGTTTGTTTATTTATTTATTTATTTATTTATTTATTTATTTGACAGAGACACAGTGAGAGAGGGAATACAACCAGGGGGAGTGGGAGAAGGGGAAGCATGCTTCCCATTGAGCAGGGACCCTAATATGGGGATTGATCCCAGGACGCTGGGATCGTGACCTGAGCTGAAGGCAGAGGCTTAACCCACTGAGCCACCCCGGTGCCACAGGAGATGATTTCTTCTTATATAAGCTTTGGTAGTTTGTATGTTTTCAGAGAATTTGTTCATTTCATCTAGTTGACAAAATTTTTGTACATAAAACTATTCAAACTATGTATTTAGTGTCCTTTAAACATTTATAATGTCTCTAATGATGTACCTTCTTTCTCTACAGATATTTGCATTTTCAGTCACTCAGTGACTTAAATATTTTCTTTTCTTGACCAGTTTTGTTAAAAGCTTATAAATTTTATTGGTCTTTTCAGGGAACAAGGTTTTTCATTTGGTTGATTTTTCTGTTATTTTTCTATCAATTTAATTGATTTCTGCTCTTAACTTATAAATTTATTTTTATTTGCTTTGGGTTCAATTTGTTCATTTTGTAGTGTCAATGTAGAAACATTGAGCATTAATTCAATCCTTTTTTAATTTAAATTGAATTGGCCAACACATAGTACATCATTGGTTTCATAGGTAGAGTTTAGTTATTCATCAGTTGCATATAACACCCAGTGCTCATCACATTACTCCTTTTTCTTTTTTCAATAAACATTAATGATATAAATTTCTCTATAAGCACCATTTTAGCTGTATTCCCCGCATTTAAATATTTGTATTTTCATTTTCATTGTATTTAAAATATATTATTCTTCACTTGTTACTGTCTCTTTGATCCATGGATATTTGGCAGGCTCTTCTTTTTTTTTTTTAAGATTTTATTTTCTCTACACCCAACATGGGGCTTGAAGTTACAACCCCAAGAACAAGAGTTGCATACCACCAACAGAGCAAGCCAGGCACTCCTAGAAGGATGGTTTTTAATTGCTAAATATATAAAAACTAATGGGTATCTTTGTCTTACTGATTTCAAGTTAAATTCTGTTATGTTTTATATTTTGCATTAATTTCATAATTTTAAATATTACCCAGAATATGGTGTATTTTAGTGAACATTTGGTATGTACATAAAAATACTGTATATTTTGCTGCTGCTTAATGGAATATTCTGTAAATATAATGTTAGTTAATAGTATTTCTCAGGTTTTCTCTACTCTTACTAATGTCCCCTCAACTTGTTTTATCAATTAGTAAAAAGGAGAACTATAGTCTTATTCTCTAATTGTGAATTTGTATGTATCTCCTTTCCATTCTATCAGTTTTTTTTTTAATTTTTTTTATTTTTTATAAACATATATTTTTATCCCCAGGGGTACAGGTCTGTGAATCACCAGGTTTACACACTTCACAGCACTCACCAAAGCACATACCCTCCCCAATGTCCATAATCCCACCCCCTTCTCCCAAACCCCCTCCCCCCAGCAACCCTCAGTTTGTTTTGTGAGATTAAGAGTCACTTATAAACTACCACAACTGAACCAGGAAGAAATAGAAAGCCTGAACAGACCCATAACCAGTAAGGAGATTGAAACAGTCATTCTATCAGTTTTTTGAAGCTCCATTGATCTGTGCTTACATATTTAGTATTATTTTGTTTTCTTGGTGAATTGAACCCTGTATAATTTTTCAATGACTCTCTTTATCACTGGTAATTTTTTTTTATTTTATTTTCTCAGTGTTCCAAAATTCATTGTTTATGCACCACACCCAGTGCTCCATGCAATATGTGCCCTCCGTAATACCCATCACCAAGCTCACCCATCCCCCACCCCTCCTTTCCAGAACTCTCAATTTGTTTCTCAGAGTCCACAGTCATTCATGGTTCATCTGTCCCTCCAATTTCCCCCAGTTCACTTTTCCTTTCCTTCTACTAATACCTTGCATATTATTCCTTATGCTCCACAAGTAAGGGAAACCATATAATTAATTTTCACAGTTTGACTTATTTCACTCAGCATAATCTCCTCCAGACCCATCAATGTTGATACAAAAGTTGAGTATTCATCCTTTCTGATGGAGGTATAATATTCTGTTTATATGTGAGCCATATCTTCTTTATCCATTCATCTGTTGAAGGGCATTCTGGCTCTTTCCATGGTTTGGTGATTGTGGCAATTGCTGAATGAACACTGGAGTACCTGTGGCCCCTCTTTTCCCTGCATCTCTATGCCCACTCTTGCCGCTGTTGTTCAACATAGTACTAAAAGTCCTAGCAACAGCAATCAGACAACAAAGAGAAATAAAAAGCATTCAGATTGGCAAAGAAGAAGTCAAGCTCTCTCTCTTCACAGATGACATGATACTTTATATGGAAACCCCTAAAGACTCCAGCCCAAACTACTAGAACTCATACAGCAATTCAGTAATGTGGCAGGATACAAAATCAAAATACAGAAATCAGTTGCTTTCTTATACACTAACAATGAAAATACAGAAAGGGAAATTAGAGAATCGATTCCATTTACTATAGCACCAAGAACCATAAGATACATGGGAAGAAACCTAACCAAAGAGGTAAAGTGTCTGTACTCGAGGAACTACAGAACACTCACGAAAGAAATTGAAGAAGACACAAAAAGATGGAAAAGCATTCCATTCTCATGGATCAGAAGAATAAACATTGTTAAAACGCCTTATACTGCCTAGAGCAATCTACACTTTCAATGCCATTCTGATCAAAATTCCACCAGCATTTTTCAAAGATCTGGAACAAACAATCCTAAATTTTTTATAGAACTATAAAAAACCCCAAATTGCTAAAGAAATTTTGAAAAAGAGAAACAAAACTGGGGGCATCATGTTGCCTAATTTCAAGCTTTACTACAGAGCTGTGATCACCAAGACAGCATGGTACAAAAACAGACACATAGACCAGTGAAACAGAGTAGAAAGTTCAGATATGGACCTACAATTCTATGGTCAACTAATCTTCAACAAAGCAGGAAAAAATATTCAGTGGAAAAGATACAATCTCTTTAATAAATGGTGTTGGGAAAATTAGACAGCTATGTATGCAATAACAAAACCTGACCATTCTCCATACACAAAGATAGACTCAAAATAGCTAAAATACCTCAACAAGAGGCAGGAATCTATCAAAATCCTAGTGGAGAAGGCTGTAACCTCTTTGATATCGGCCACAGCAACTTCTTTCTAGATATGTCTCCAAAGACAAAGGAAACAGAAGCAAAAATGAATTTTTGGGACTTCACCTAGATCAAAAGCTTCTGCACAGCAAAGGAAACATTCAACAAAACAAAGAGGCAGTTCATGGAAGGGGAGGAGATATTCACAAATGACACTACAGAGAAAAGGCTGATATCCAAGGTCTATAAAGAGTTCCTCAAACTCAATACCCCAAAACTGGATACTCATGTCAAAAAATGGGCAGAAGACATGAACAGACACTTCTCCAAAGAAGACATACAAATGGCTAACAGACACATGAAAAAAAAAATGTTCATCATCATTAGCCATCGGGGAGATTCAAATCAAAACCACATTGAGATACCACCTTACACCAGTTAGAATGGCCAAAATTAACAAGACAGTACACAAGTGTTGGAGAGGATGCAGAGAAAGGGGAACCCTCTTACACTGTTGGTGGGAATGCAAGTTGGTGCAGAGTGGAGATTCCTCAAGAAATTAAAAATAGGGCTTCCCTATGACCCTGCAATTGCACTACTGGGTATTTACCCCAAAGATACAGATGCAGTGAAAAGAAGGGCCATCTGTTCCCCAATGTTCATAGCAGCAATGGTCACAGTCGTCAAACTATGGACAGAGCCATGATGCCCTTCAACAGACAAATGGATAATGAATATGTGGTCTATATATCTATGGAGTATTATGCCTCCATCAGAAAGGATGAATACCCAACTTTTGTATCAATATGGATGGGACTGGAGGAGATTATGCTGAGTGATATAAGTCAAGCAGAGATAGTCAATTATCATATGGTTTCACTTACTTACACAACTCAACACACAGAAAATAAATAAACAAGGGGCACGTGGGTGGTTCAGTGAGTTGAGGATCCAACTCTTGATCTTACCTCAGGTCTTGTTCTCAGAGTTGTGAGTCCAAGCCCCAGTTAAAAAATGGGCAGAAGTCATGAATAGACATTTTTCCAGAGACATGCAGAGAGCCAACACAAATAAAAAGATGCTCAAAAAAATCACTGATCATCAGGGTAATACAAATTAACACCGCAGTGAGATATCACCTCACACCTGTCAGAATGGCTAAATTTAACAACACAGGAAACAACGGATGTTGGTGAGGATGTGGAGAAAGGGGAACGCTCTTACACTGTTGGTGGGGATATAAACTGGAAAAGCAGCAAGATTTTTGATATGCAGGCTCTAAGCAATTGTCTTCGCTCAGTCACACCAGCTTCAACAAAGAAACATGCTGCCAAATGTCTGCCACAATAAAATTATAAACTATTATATCTAATTTAGAGGAAATTTACAGAGTAAAAAAGAGTTTGAAAAGAACAAGTTTAAAATTTGCCTTAAGAACTATTATGTATTTATTATTCTCCTCAAGGCACCTATCACCTCTTTGTTTCTCAGACTGTAAATAAAAGGATTTAACAGGGGAATTATTATTGTATAAAATACAGAATATATTTTATCTTGATTTTCAGCTAGTCCAGACCCAGGACGCACATACATGAAGAAGAGAGTGCCATAAAACAAAGAGACAGAGAGCAGGTGGGCGCTGCACGTAGAAAAAGCTTTGCTCCTGCCCTTTTCAGACTTCTTTTTCAGAATTGTGAGGAGGACATAGGAGTAAGAGATGATAATTGTCATGAAAGTGATAGATTGTATAAAGACTGAAAATATAAAAATCAGGAGCATATTAACTTTAGGGTCAGTACAGGAAATCTTAAACAGTTGTAAAATTTCACAGTAGAAATAATGTATTACATTGGACTTGCAGAAAGTTAATCTAAATAATAAACTAACATGCATCATAGGATGAAGAAACCCAATAATATACGAAACACTTAATAATTGAATGCAGAAGATATTGGACATCACCACTGGGTAAAGCAAAGGTTTGCATATGGCTACATAGCGGTCATAGGCCATCACTACCAGAAGGAAACATTCTGTGTTGGCACTGGAAGCAAAAATATAAAATTGGGTGATGCATTCAACCAGGGATATCATATGATTGTTAGATAAAAAATTCATTAGCATCCTGGGAGTCACAGAGGATGAGGAACAAGCATCTGCAAAGGCCAAACTGCCAAGGAGTAAGTACATGGGGGTGTGAAGGTGGGGGTCCTTCCAAATGAGAAAAATTAGTCCAAGGTTGCCCAACATGGTAGTGAAGTAGATGACCAAGAACATCAGGAACAGGGGGACTTGAAGCCCTGGAAGATTTGTAAGTCCTGTGAGAACAAACTCAGTCACCTGTGTTTTGTTTCCATCAGATTCACTGAAGCTGATCACTGAAATGAAAGAATAAGAACACAGTCATAAAATACCATGAAAATAGTCACATTTTATTTGAGAATAAATTTATCGTCCCTGTTCATGTATCCCTTTTAATCAGAACATATACTTTTACATTTGAGTATTCTTTACAAACAATGTGTATTTGGACAACTGTCCCTAAAAATTAGGGGGAATATATATGGTATATATATATGGAATTAATTACTGTATAAGAGAAGTGGGCTTAGGCTTCGGCTCAGGTCATGATCCCAGCGTCCTGGGATCGAGTCCCACATCGGGCTGCTTGCTCGGCGGGGAACCTGCTTCTCCCTCTGCCTCTCCAGGCCTCTCTGCCTGTGCTCGCTTGCTCTCTCTCTTCCTCTATCCCTGACAAATAAATAAAATCTTAAAAAAAAATAAAAATAAAAATAAAAAAATAAAATGCTTAAAAAAAAAAAAGAGAGAAGTGGGCTTATTTTTTTATTTGGAAAAAATTATTATAATTTAATAATCATCCTCTAATTTTAAAATCTTTAAAAATAGAAATAGAATTTTTTAAAATATGCTAGGTGCACCTGGGTGACTCAGTTGATTAAATGTCCAACTCCTGATTTCAGCTCAGGTCATGATTTCAAGGTTGTGAGGTTGAGCTCCCCATGGGGCTCTGCACTGGGCATGGAACCTGCTTAGGATTCTCTCTCCCTCTCTCCCTCAGCACTTCCCCCAACTCACGTGTGCACCTGAGCTCTCTCTTTCTGTAAAAAGAAAAAAATTGAGAACTAAATATGCTAAAGATTAGTTATCAAAACCAATCTCATATATTCTAAATAAAGTAGCATCTCCCTCAAATTAAGAACAGATTGAAATGCTTACTTTGACCATTATTGTATGGTATTTTTTTTTAGAAACTGCAATACATCTAAGATATGAAAGTAATTTAATAAAGATATAATAAAATGTCATAATAATTGTAGGAAATAAATTCATTATTTTTCTAACTTTATATTATTATACTTAAAGAACATTATGACTTTAATAAGCACCAGATGAAGGATGAATACATATAGAATCACTAGATTTTTTTCTTTGCAAGCAAGGAAAAGAAATAAAAGGGAAATATATCAATTATAATATCTGTAAACTTTAAAATACATTGAAATATTTTTAAAATATGTGAGACCTATGTGAATTAAATAGTAAAAACTTACCAAAGAATATGATATAATTTCTAAAGAAATAGACAGCCAAAATATGTTCTCAGATATGAATACTTAGTATTATAAATATGTCAGTAGAATTCAATTTATTTTTAGTTAGAACCCTAATTGCTTTTTAATGTGATAGCATAAGCATAAAATTCTTATAAAATAAAGGTATTTTGAGACAAGGGAAAATATGAAAGTCAAGTATGCAGTAGTGTTAAAACATAAGCCATTTAATAGAATGTAATGTGACATGGAAATAGGAAAATATAGTAGTAAAACCAAATAAAGACTTCAAAGATTGATTCAAGTGTATTTGTTGGAATTTAATATAGTACATGGATGATTTTTCAATTGAGAATGATGATTTATTCAATAAATATTATGACTATATTTGCCTATCTTGGAAAAAAGTAAGAATGGCTTCCTTTTCTATGCTTGCTTTAAATTGCAACTGGATTGTGGTACCTGGGTATCTCACTTAGTTAAGTGTCCAACTCTTGATTTCAGTTCAGGTCATGATCTCAGGGTCCTGAGATTGAGCCTTGCATCAGCCTCCATTCTCAGCATGGAGTCAGTTTGAGATTCTCTCTCCACCTCTGCCCCTTCCCCTGCTCTCTCTGTCCAAAAATAAATAAAATCTTGGGCACCTGGGTGGCTCAGTGGGTTAAGCTTCTGCCTTTGGCTCAGGTCATGATCTCAAGATCCTGGGATCGAGGCCCAAGTCTACTCAGCGGGGAGCCCGCTTCCCCTCTCTGTCGCTCTCTGCCTACTTGTGACCTCTTTCTCTGTCAAATAAATAAATAAAATCTTTTAAAATAAATAAATAAATAAAATCTTTTTAAAAATAAAAAATAAAATCTAAAATTGCTATTGGATCAAGGACTTCAAAGTAAAAAAATTAAAAAAAAACTTTCTAAAAAAATTCATAAAATAAATATAATGAAATATATTACAAAACCTTTGACTAGGGGTGCTTGGGTGGCTTAGTTGTCTAAGCATCTGCCTTCCACTCAGGTCATGATCCCAGGGTCCTGGGATTGAGTCCCACATTGGATTGCTTGCTCAGTGGGGAGCCTACTTCTACCTCTCCCTATGCCTGCTGTTCCCCCTGCTTGTGCTCTTCTCTCTCTTTCTCTCTCTCTCTTAGTCAAATAAATAAATAAAATGAAAAAAAAATGACTAATATAAGAAAGCCATAACAAAGAAAGATAAAATATGGATATATTTAATCTAATGCTTAAATTCATGAAAATAGAGTATATATCAAATCTTTCACAAGATAAAAGATGAATAAGACTTTGGAAGAATATGTGTAATTAATATAGGAGGTAAAATATTAGTATTTCTCAAATGCAAAGAAATATTATTTTTTGGTAAAAAATGTCAAGTAAGTCAATGAAAAAATAAAAACAGAATTGAAAGGGCAGGTCACAGAAGAATATGCCAAAACATTCAATAAATGTGGGAAAAGATGTTCACATTTCCCAGTACTCAAGATGTGCAAATAAAATAAGACATTACTTTTCATCCCTCAGATTAGCAAAATCTACTGGTTGTCAGAATACGAAAAGGTCATTCTCACACTTACTGGTAAAAATGTAAATTACTAACACTTTGAAAAATAATTTGGCAATTTTTTTTTAATTTTCAGCATAACAGTATTCATTATTTTTACACCACACCCAGTGCTCCATGCAATCCGTGCCCTCTCTAATACTCACCACCTGGTTCCCCCAACCTCCCACCCACCCCCCACCACTTCAAACCTCTCAGATTGTTTTTCAGAGTCCATAGTCTCTAATGGTTCACCTCCCCTTCCAATTTCCCCCAACTCCCTTAGCAATATTTTTTAAAAAATAAAAATGCACATACTTTTCAACTCAGTGATCCATGCCTTCAATCCATTCTATAGCATTAACATATCATTTCATAGGGAGAGAAGTCTACTGCAGCATTGTTCATGGTGGCAAAAGACTGGAAATAATATGTAAACTGACAGGATGAAGCAATGGTTGAACAAATCCTGGTATAATCATACTAATCAATAGTATAGCAGTCATTTAAAATGTTATCGCTCTACCACTTTTCTCAAAGTAATTTCCATAATTATTAGGAATGTGAGAAAAATAAGATGCAAAGAATTTTTTTTAATATTATCCCTTTAAACACATCGGCAACAAAGTCTTAAAATTCCCACTCTGTATACCTATGAACACATCCACACATTTGCAAATGTGTATTTGCAAATAACTGTATGGACAGAAAGCCTGTGTGAAATGATAGACCCTAGCTTGTTAATATTTATTTTCTGCTATAGGTGATAGGAGAGTAATAAAACAAAGGAGGGAGAATTAAACAGAAGAATCAAAGAATTAAAATTAAAAGAAGAATTAAACAGAAGAGATCACAAGATATTTAGAAGGGAATGCACTTAGGTCTTAGATTCTTAGATCATCTACAAGAAAAAATCTGCCTGTAATTTGATGTGTATATTCATTGTTTCTCAGAGTAAAATGAATAACCCAATTTTATATATTTACTTCGTGCTGATTAAAACACAAAATTTTTACCTATTTACCAAAATTGTATTGTTTGCCTTTAAAATAGGTGCATAGGCAAGGTTTTTCTTAATGGTTCAACATTAGGGAGAAGAGTGGGTTATTTTCTATCTTCTCTGAGAATAGAACAAGAAAAATTTATCTTTAAAAATTTGTCTTTGGGGTGCCTGGGTGGCTCAGTCATTAAGCGTCTGCCTTCGGCTCAGGTCATGATCCCAGGGTCCTGGGATAGAGTCCCACATTGGGCTTCCTGCTCCACAGGAACCCTGCTTCTCCCTCTCACACTCTCCCTGCTTGTGTTCCCTCTCTTGCTGTGTCTCTCTCTGTCAAAAAAATAAATAAAATCTTTTTTTAAAATTATCTTTTAAAGTATATACCCCTGAGAAGCCGTGGAGACATAATACATGCAGCACAGAGACTGACTGAAATGTCTCCTCTAAAAATTGGCCTTAATGGACACTGATGGCAAGTCATTTAATTTCCAAGGGGGAGGTTTTGTTCTGAATGAGCCTACTCTGATTCCCTGACAACTTTAAACCCATACTTGATATACCCTATTTTCCTAATTAGTCAAGGGTTATTAAGGACTTGGATTTTTTCTATACCTATCTATCTATCTACCTATCTATCTCTATATTATATATATTTATATGTGTGTATAAGTATATATATTTTTTATATAGATGATAGATAGATGTAGATATACACTCTGTTTGTGTGCGTGTGTGTGTGTCCCTATGAACACACACACACACACACATAGATATATACACACATATACCCATTTGGAATTAAGAGGCTGAACAATATTATCAGTGGTGACTTTAGTTATTTTTTCACAATTCCATTAACAAATTAAGGAAGTTTAAGCAATATAACTTAATTGTCCTTAGCCTGACAAATAAATTTGTCCATAATATGAAATAATCTTTGAAACTTTTCAGTTATTATCATTATTTTTTCATTTGTCTCATTTTTCTCTTATCTTGTTACTATTAAAAAGAAATATCATATGTGTCTCTTCAACAGTCAAACATTTAGTACTCATGACAAGCATCCAGAATTGTTTATCCTGAAGAGAAACAGATAATCTCATAGGGTTGCCAGGATTTTCATTTCTGACCTGGATATTTCATTATCAAATAAGCAAATTGAAAACTACATATAATGGAAATTAGATCCTAGTGCCCTCGCTCAGTTTCTTTAAGTCTTTTGGAGAGTGAGGAATGATGGGTAACTTTAATGAAAGATGGTGGGTTTCCAAAGGAAAAAAAATGTAAATTTCCCTCTACCATACTTTACATTGTTGGGGCCAGTCATCTTTATGAATTACCAAACTGATGAAGCTGCTGGCTGTTTTCATGTCCACAGCTGTACTTCATCTTGGAAACTTTAAATGAAGAAAAGTGGAAGGTGCAGAATGAAGCAGTGATTACTTGGCAAAGATTTTCCTTGGAAACCTCAACAGTGGGGACATGTTTATTTGTACTCTTTTTCAAATCTATTCATGAAAAAGAAAAAAAAATAACTTTGGAATTCCCTCAGTGAAAGCTACCAATGGATTCCCTGTAGGACTCAGGTGAAGCTGTTCTACTGGGCATTGTGAGCTAATCAGGGAATAACACAGACACACCAGGTGTGACAATTAGAAGCACACTTTGTGTCAATGGAGTGCCCTGCAAGGGCAACTTGACAAACTGCCCCTGAGCAGTTTTTAGGTCATATGACTTTCCTTTTTCTTATTTCTCTTGATGTTGTCACATTACAACCACCTGATAGTTTCTTTCAGTGTCTCTAAGACTCATGAAACTCAGAATGTAAAGATCCAAATTCAGTCTTTTCCAACACTGTCACCAAATGTGGCCTCACCCTGCCTTCCTATTTACAGTTAATGGCATCATCGTTATCCCATTTTTAAAGAAAGAAACCTGATATTCATCCCTTAAAACTGAATTCCCCCTTGAAACCCTGTCAAAACTATTATCAAACCCATGGCTTTTATCTCCTTAATATCTGTTGTAACCATCCACTTCTCTCAAAAGTCTATCATCCACCTAGAATACTGACATAACACTTTAATAATCTATGTGCACTTTCTAGTATTTTCTCCTACCACTGTCTGCATTTGGGCCAATGTCACCTTTATAAAATACCAAATCACTAAGATCAGCACCATTCTCACACCCATGGATGCAACTGCATTTAAACCCTTAAATATAACTTATGATCACTCTTAGAATAAAGATCAAAATCTTTAAGCCTGTATATCCCTTCCCTCATCCTAAAACTTATCCTATTATCCTCTATACAAAAGTTCAGTCTGATATAGCTAATATATTCATTTAGGTGAATGACTCTGATATTTCAGAATTGATCTAAAGAGCTGAAATTAAAAATCAAAATTACAGTTAATTAAAAAGTTAAAATATCAATGGCTATCAGACACATGAAAAAGTGTCCATCATGACTAGCCATCAGGGAGATTCAAATCAAAACCACATTGAGATACCACCTTACAGCAGTTAGAATGGCCAAAATTAACAAGACAGTAAACAAGTGTTGGAGAGGATGAGGAGAAAGGGGAACCCTCTTACACTGTTGGTGGGAATGCAAGTTGGTGCAGCCACTTTGGAGAACAGTGTGGAGATTCCTCAAGAAATTAAAAATAGAGCTTCCCTATGACCCTGCAATTGCATTACTGGGTATTTACCCCAAAGATACAGATGTAGTGAAAAGAAGGGCCAACTGTACCCCAATGTTTATAGCAACAATGGCCACCGTCGCCAAACTGTGGAAAGAACCAAGATGCCCTTCAACAGATGAATGGATAAGGAAGATGTGGTCCCTATACACTATGGAGTATTATGCCTCCATCAGAAAGGATGAATACCCAACTTTTGTAGCAATATGGATGGCACTGGAAGAGATTATGCTGAGTGAAATAAGTCAAGCAGAGAGAGTCAATTATCATATGGTTTCACTTATTTGTGGAGCATAACAAATAGCATGGAGGACAAGGGGAGATGGAGAGGAGAAGGGAGTTGAGGGAAATTGGAAGGGGAGGTGAACCATGAGAGACTTTGGACTCTGAAAAACAATCTGAGGGTTTTGAAGGGGGGGGTAGGAGGTAGGGGGAGCCTGGTGGTGGGTATTAAGGAGGGCAAGTATTGCATGGAGCACTAGGTGTGGTGCAAAAACAATGAATACTGTTATGCTGAAAAGAAATATTTTTTTAAAAAAGTTAAAATAGCATGACTTTTGTATGCAGTGTTGATGAGGAAAAAATTCAGAGTTTGTCTGTTTTTCTAATCTTAGTGTAATCGTAATTTTATTTTACAGATTTTCTGTACTGTAAAATAGAGAAAAAATATTGGGGCATCTGGGTGGCTCAGTCAGTTAAGCATTTGACTATTGATTTTGGTTCAGGTCATAATCTCAGGGCCCAGAGATTGAGCCCTGCTTTGGAGTTGCATGGAGCATGGAGCCTGCTTCAGATTCTCTCTCTTATCTCCCTCTCCCCTCTCCAGCTCTCTCTCTTTCTCCCTCTCATAAAAAAAGAAGTAAGTCCTCCTTAAAAAGTGGCTGAATTGCCAGCATTTCTCCATCCCATTAGAACTCTACCTGACATGCTGCATCTGTGAGAGGAGTACACACACCCTTTTGTGATAAGGCTGACAGGGCTCAAGAATCCAGTAGAAGTCTGACAGTGCCCACTGGTTGGCACTACATTTTCTGCAGTAATCTGAACAGGTCATAAGATCTTCAAACAGGTCATAAGATAATGAAAAACAATAGTTATAAACTTGTCCTTCCACTGTCTTGGACATAGTAAAGCATAACAAAAAAATCTGATCTAGGTATGAGATAGTAAAATCCTGAGTTTCTGGAAGATAATAGGATTTATGGCTCAGCTGTCTTGAGCTGCAAAGGCTTCCTGTGAGAAATACCTGTGATGTAGTAACCATGAGATTCACCCAGTGAAAAGGGAAATTATGCTGTCTATGGGTAGTTTTTTGGATTATACAAATTTAATACCAAGGGCTTTATAGTTTCTTGTTAGAGTAGTAACTCTTAAACATTGCATTATATTTTACTCTTGGCCACAGAGACTTTCTTACCAGTTTAGCTGAAAGCTTCATTCCCCTCACCCTCCTTCAGAATAACTTAATTCTCTCTTACTCAACCAGTGTCAGGGCCTTCATTCCAACTTCAGACTTCTGGTGTTGTTGACTTGTATCACCATTTTATACAACACAAATCCTGGGCCTGATGACTGCACCAGTCTCCTGAATTCCATTAATTAATGAAGTCTCTTTTTCTCAGGTGGTAGTGTGTTGAATATACATGGAGGAAGCCTGATGTGTTGAAATGAGATTGGAGTTATAAGGAACTGCCTCTGTTATTTCTGTGTCCTATAGCACTAACACTCCTCATTTGCAAAAAATGAAGTTGTTTGACTAAAGGATCCTAACTGCTTTACAAAGCTACTCTTCATTGTACCTGGAATTCTAAGGATTTTTTGCTTTTTGGGATCTAGGACCACTTAGGAATTTAAAAAGTAGAGATGGGAAAAAATTGTTCATTCTTTCTTGATTTGGCTGTAATTCAGCTCCCCCACCCCTTTTTTAGTGTATCATTGAGAGTGGCAAGGTAGAAATTTATGGGATAGATTTCCCTATGTAAGAAGCAACCTTATTCCTAACTACTAGAAGAAATAAAATATCCTTCTGAATAAGTATGTTCCATACACTGAGTTTTTAATCTTTTCTTCAGACCTTGGATCAATGAGAAAGTGACAGAGCAGCAACTTGAAGTTTTATTTTTCTCCCTGTAGCCTAGAATACTAATTAATATTTAACATATTGACATAAATTCAGCCCACAATATTTCCATTGAACTGCTATAATTTTGTCTCAGTACAATGAAATGTCCTGGTGAAATCAGATCAGTCCACTATTGATAGGGCAGTTTTTCTTAATGATGACATTCATAGAAACAAGGTTCCATTAGGTTGGGTGATGGGGTGTGGAGGTATATTTACACTTATCACCTAATTTTCCTTTTTCTCAGATTTCTTAGTATGGCTAAGGCATCATATTTCTTCATTGATAATGTTGTCTAACAGTCCATGGGCATGCCCATATTTAAGATCATGCATTCAAATATAGTTCAGCTCTTACCAAGTTACTCTAGTCAAAAATCTTCCGAGTCCTTATTGCAATTTGAATAAAGCCCCAAATCCTCAGCCATTCAAAACTTCTCCAAACTTTTTTTCCAACCTACCTTTTCAAGTCCATCTCCAAAATTTACATGCGCCAAAGCTACAAAAGATATTCAGATATCTTAGGGTAATGAACAATCTCTAATAGATAATTTGTTTTGGGTTTTTCTTTTTAATTTTGCTTGTTTGTTTGAGACACAGGGGGAGGGGCAGAGGGAAAGGAAGAAGCTAAACAGGGAGTCTGACACAGGGCTCTATCCCAAACACCATGAACATGACCTGAGCCTACTGCAGACTCAACCAACTGAGCCACCCAGGCACCCCATCTAATAGGTAATTTGTGATGAATTCTAACATTCAACAACTTATTTCATACATGTCAAATGTCCATTATCATTTCTTCTATCAGTTTTATTACAAATAGGTAATATTTCCTCTGCTATATGATCACTGATTTACATCATAAGATGACCACTCATCTGGTCCCTACAGAAATTTTAGTACTTTTGAGTAACTAGCCTTATTAATATCATAGTCTCAGATATTTTTTTTTAAGATTTTATTTATTTATCGGGGGGGGAGAGCGAGTACAGGCAGACAGAATGGCAGGCAGAGGCAGAGGGAGAAGCAGGCTGCTTGCCGAGCAAGGAGGCCGATGTGGGACTCGATCCCAGGACGCTGGGATCATGACCTGAGCCGAAGGCAGATGCTTAACCAGCTGAGCCACCCAGGCATCCTAGTCTCAGCTATTTTTTTTTTAATTTTTTATTTTTTATAAAAATATATTTTTATCCCCAGGGGTACAGGTCTGTGAATCACCAGGTTTACACACTTCACAGCACTCACCAAAGCACATACCCTCCCCAATGTCCATAATCCCACCCCCTTCTCCCAACCCCCCTCCCCCCAGCAACCCTCAGTTTGTTTTGTGAGATTAAGAGATTTTTAACTAAACATGGCGTTCATAGTGACGATATAAGCCATAGTCACATGACCTGATCCCATGCATTATTAGGCATGAATGGATGTATATAGAAATAGAAAAAACAGAAACATTAAAAAAATGATGAGAGGACTATAGATTGAAAGGTCGTGAATTATGTGACTTCTTGAATCCACTGTTGCCAAGGTGGTACCACACATAATACCAACTGAACACCTAGTCCCACAGACCTACTTTGGGTCCAGTGGAAACAGTGGTATAGGAGGCACATAGAGTTTAATAGACTATTCTCCAGTATAAACACTAATTTATAAACAGAATTTTCTGTAAAAATATATATTAAGCAATATAGAAAAACTGGGTATTGCTATCTAAGAATCATATATAGGAAAGAAATATAGCAGAAACAGAAAAACATCATTCATTTATTTAGACAAATATTATTGCTTTGTTTTTCATGAAAATGCAAGAATATAAATAATGAAGTCAAAAAGCATACAATAGATACCATGCTCTAAGGAAAAAAGCATAAAGACATAGGAAAATATAAGAAAGTTTTTAATTTAATCAGTCTCTCTAAAATGAAACATCATTATTAGAAGACCAATTAGAAGCACTGAAAATTTTCAAGTGGTTTGTAATGTTACTATAAAATAATTTTGGGAGTGCCTAGGTGGCTCAGTCTATTAAGCCTCTGACTCTTGATCTCAGCTCAGGTCTTGATCTCAGGGTCCTGAGTTCAAGCTCCACATTAGGCTCCACACTGGGCTTGGAGCCTACTTTAAAAAAAAATAATAATTTTGTACAAATAGTAATTCTAATAATGATTTTTTTCATTGATATTATCTGTCAGAATAAAAGTGGCAACTAATACTTATCAGAAATTTTTAACTATTTGTGAAACTTATTGCTAAGTATTTGTCTATGTGCTTAGACAAATATTTTAATGTTAGCAGGGAGGATACTTATTTAAAAGTACTTTTTTAAGTGGCTGTAATTACCTTAAAATGCTATCAAAACTTTTGTTTTTAAAACTCATGAACTTGATATTATTTAATCACAAATAATAAAAAATCTTACATAAAAGTCTTACAAAGCAAGAATAATGCAACTGGAAATGGTTTGGTTTTATGAAAGGCTTTTAAAAGACTACATCTGCTTCAGTTTCCAAAAGTGCTATTATTGGAGGTAGAGTTCTCATGCGTTTACTCATTCAATTATTATCTACTGAGATGATGATATAATAGTAAATGCAACTGAAATATTGCTTATAATAGTAAATGCAACTGAAATAATCAAAACCATACATTCTCACAAACTATCTGAGTATTTAGAATACTAAATTACTTAATGTCATCAACCATATTTTTATGACATAATCATATAAAGTTTACACATTTTCCATTTTTTCAATAAAAAATGTATTGAATGTTATCATATGCAAGATGTCCTATTAGGTGTCATGCTTATTTAAATAAAAATTGAAAAATAGTAGGAACATTTTATTTGAGAAACAAATATTCCTCTCTCATTTTATTAGTCCACCTTAAATTTGTTTCTTCTGCTGTATAAAAAGAGATTTAGCAGAAAATTGCAGTAATGTACAGCAAAGAATACATTTTGTCCTACTCTTCATCTGGGCCAGATTCAGGACTCATGAATCTGAAAAAGAGCATTATAGTAGAACAAGAGAACAGTGAACATACAGGCACCACTGTGGAGAAGGCATAGCTTCAGCCTTTTTCATAATTCTTTTTCAGTATGGCAAAGAAGACATGGATGCAAGAGACTTAATTGTTCAGAGGAACGAAATTTGAATAGAGACAGAAAACGAAAAGAATCAGTGCATTAATAGATTCATCTTTTTGGAAATTTTATATGACAACAAGATTTCAAAGTAGAACTGATGTTTTATGTTGGACCCATAGACAATTCACATAAGTGAAAATTCCATATGAACAATGAGAGGCAGAAAGTAAAAAATAAAAAAATAAAAAAATAAAAAAACGTGAAATACTCAGCAACTCATTCAGTTTGGAAGTAAGCACAATATAAAATACAAATGCATACAATATCAATAATAAAGCTAAAATGAAATCAACAAATTCAACTCTAAATATAAAAACCAGAAGAAAAAAAATATTATGAGGACCAATAGAAAAAAAATTTAAAATATGAGAAATTAATGAATTAGACAAGAGCAAAGTTATATATGATTTTTAAAATCATAACCTAGTTCTTGTAAAACACCTACAAAATAGAAAAATTACTAGTTAACTTTAATTTTTCTAAGTGGGAGAAAATAATAAAATGATAAAAGGGAAATAACCTTTCAAACCCAATAAATGTAAAAACCACTATGTGGGTCTTTGTCTAATTCAAGGCAAATATATGTCAAAATCTAGATGAAATGAATAGTTTTATTAAGAAATAAAATCTAGAATTTTGTTCTTAATTGCAAACAATAGGAAGTCCACAACAACTAAAACAAAGTAAAATTAAAATACTCTGGACTTAAGCAAGTTTGTAGATCTAATTCCTTCTATCAGTTCACACAGTTACCTTTATCACAAAGATACTATGAGCCAGATCCAAAATGTGAAAAATTCTACAGGACAACTAAACCAGTTTCTTCAACAAATGACATTAAAAATGGAGGAAGAGAAAACTGTTGTAGATTAAAAGAAATTTAAAAACCATCAAAACCAATTATGTACTATACAGTGGTTAACTGAACAAATTAAAAAAAAGAAAGACAGACAGACATGATACATAATTTTTAAAAAATCATCAAAATGCACTGGGTGTACTTTGTTTAAATCCTGATTCAAACAAACAACAAAATTTTTGAGACACATTGGGAATGTTGAACACATTAATATTAAATAATATTAAGCAATTAATTTTGTTATGTATGATAACTGTACTGTGGTTATGTTAAAACACAGTCTTTTTACTTAGCATTAATGTACTAAAAGGTTAATAATTTTTTAATAATAGTTTGTGGATTTAACAATTCTGTCATGAAATATTGCAGAAATTAGAAACATTATGTAGGGCAATACATTCAAACTTTAAAAAAAATGTTGAGATGCATATATGGAAATAAATTTATTTTTCTCAAAATAATAAGAATTTAAGAGATTGTAAGAGGATATAACAGTAAATTATTGGAATAGAGCTCTAACCAACAGTAAAGAAAATGTAATAGCAAAAATCAATCCTAAATTATGAAATAAAAATATCCTATATTATTGTTAACCACCAAGAGAGTAAAATTAATCAGAATTTTCTGCAGTCAATAGTATTTTTCAAAAGAACACATTCAGTTGTCTATCTTTTTTAAAAAGTCATTTGCCAGTGAAAACCTGTAGACCTATAAAAATAAATTGAATATTTTCATTTATATTCATGAGTTAAATAATAAATTTATGTTTCTTACTATATCCTCTTAGATAAGTGTTTTGATGTTCATTGGAATTATAGGGAAAAAATCTAAATATAACTTTTAAAATACTTCAAAAAGAGGACCATTTTCACTCTTGCTTCAATAACTAGAATTTAATTTTTATTTTCTATGAATCCTCCTTTCCTAAACAGTGATTAAACAAACAGACTGCTCAAGGAACATAATTAAGTCTTCCCCAAAAAAGAAAAAGGAATCTATATCAATTCTATTATACTGAAATAAATTAGTCTATGTACTAATTTAGTCCTGTCACTGAATTAGAAGTAAATTGGTGGCTGAGATCATAAGAGCATTGTCTCAGTTTTGAGACCACTACCTCAATTTTTCCTCTACATCAGTATATACTTAACCAGTTTCTCATCCTTGCTCTCTGCTTTGCCTTCTATCTATTGTAAGGATAGCAACGTAATCCCTATGCAAATGTTTACCAGGCTTACTATTGCAAACAAAATAATCATATAAATAGTGTACAGGATATCTATAATATTTGAGAAAGATTTATCTTGAAATATTTCCAAATAAGAAAATTCCTGAATACCATTGTATTATAATGTTCTGTGTGAAAGTTAGTATGTGCACTTTTAGATATGGGAAGTTTTAAATTTTGATGCTCCACTATTTAATTCAAACCAACTTCCTTTTTTTTAACTGTTATTACTAAGATGCACCAATTTTTAAATATTTTTATTTAAATTCAATTAATGAACATTAAATATTAGTTTCAGAGGTTGAAGTTAGTGATTCACCAGTCTTATATAATACTCAGTGCTCATTACATCACTTGCCCTCCTTAATGTTCCATCACCAGTTACCCCACCTCTCCACCTCCCTCACCTCCAGCAACACTCAGTTTCCTATGATTAAGAATCTGTTATAGTTTGTTTCCCTCTTTGATTTTGTCTTGTTTTGTTTTTCCTCTTTTTCCCTATGATCCTGTTTTGTTTCTTAAATTCCACATATGAGTGAGATCATATGATAATTGTCTTTCTCTGACTCACTTATTTTGCTTAACATAATACCTTCTGGTTCCATCCACATCATTGCAAATGGCAAGATTTCAATATTTTGATGGCTGAGTAGTATTCCATTGTATATACATATACCACATCTTCTCTCTCCATTCATCTGTTGATGGACATCTAGAAGATGCACCGATTTTTTAAATCTTGTTTTTCTTAATTTTCCTCATTTTTATTTCAGAAACATTTTTTTTTGCCAAAAATCTAAGTTTTTTTTTTCATTTTATCATGTTGTGGTAAGCCATCACAGAGTCTTATTAACATGCAGATCTAGTTCAGTGAGCAAGGATCAGTCATGAACTAAATGATTCCCACTTTCATAACAGCCTGTTACTATCAGTTATTAAATGGAATTTGAAGGAGTCCCTTAAAGATATCAAATTTTCAGACTAAATGTTCCCACTAAAAAATTACAATATTTTTAAATAAATCAACTATTGGTAATATGAGTCATAACTGGACCCTCATCCAAGTAAACATTGTGTTAACCTGAGTTTGTTCACCCAGTGCTCAATAACTACACTGACAACTAGCTCTTTAGTAAAAGGGCAAGACCATGGCTAATCTGCAAGACTTATTTACACAAAGGTGAAAAGAGAAACAATTTGAAATTTCCTTTGGGAACTGTTAACTTCTTTGTAGCTCTTCTGAAGTCACCTATAACCTCTTAATTTCTCACATGAATCAGGCTATGCAGAAAGCCAATTGTATACGAAATATTTATCAGTTGAGTGCAGAGTCTATTGGACATTATCACTGAATAAAGCAAGGAGTTAATATGGCTACATAGTGTCCATAGGCCATGACTACCAGAAAGAAACATTCTGTAGTTGCATGGAACCAAAAAAATAAATTTGGGGGATGCACTAAGGTAGGGATTTCATTGCATCTTGTCTAAGAAATCAGCCTACATCCTGGGTGTTACAAAGGTTAAAGTGCATGCATCTACAAAGGCTAAACCACCAAGAGAGAAGCACGTAGACATGTGAAGATGGGAATCAGTCTGAGGCTGCATTCCATAGTGATAAGGTAGATGACCCAGAACATGAGGGAAATGAAGGAACTGCAGCCGGGATTGCTCTATAATTCCTGTGAGGACAAACTCAGTTACTAGAGACTTGTTTCCTTCTCACATATCCACACCTGATCACTGTAATGAGAATATGTATCAAAGAAATTTACTAAAGATAACACAAAATAATGACATTTTGTTTGCAAATTACATTGTACCTTAGTGTTGGTTTCCACCTAATTAGTAATTTTTTTTTATTTTTTATTTTTATTATGTTATGTTACGTTAGTCACCATACTGTACATCATTAGTTTTTGATGTAGTGTTCCATGATTAATTGTTTGTGTGTAACACCCAGTGCTCCATGCAATCAGTGCCCTCCTTAATATGCATCACCAGATTCACCTATCCGTCCATCCTCCTCCCCTCTGAAACCCTTTGTTTGTTTCCTGGAGTCCATAGTCTCTCAAACTTAACTTTCAGCCTATAGTAAGATGGTTTAAAAATTCTTTGTTTAAGTACCTAACCCCAAAATTGAAAAAACCTGAAATAAATGCAAATTTTGAGGCAATATTAAAACTATGTGGAAGACTATCACAAGTAGAAGAGATGCAAATGTAAAACTCTTGTATGTGGAAGAAAAATAGACTAATAACTTTTACATAGGTATGACCATGTAATAATTTTTACTACATAAATTCATAAACAAAGGGAAAGGACAAAAACATATTTGGAACATATTCTGCATATGTAGGGTTAATACTTATAACACACACATACACATACACAATCTCTTACAACTAGGTAAAAACAAGTTAAATAACCCAATGGAACAAATGGGGAAAAAATACGAAGAGACATGTTTATGGGAGAGTAAGTTGACTTGACCAATAAATATACGAAACAATGTTCATCCTCCATATTCATTAGGAATATTTTTAAATTGATACATCATTTTCAGTTGTCAGATAAGCAATAAACCAAAATGAGTATAATATCTACCAATAACAGAAAAGTGATAAAAAAAGCATTTATCTGTCAAGATTAGAAGTTTATATAAACTTTGATCACCAATCATTTTTATTAATTAATTAATTTTATTGTGTTCAGTTAGCCATTATACAGTACCTTAGTTTTTGATGAGTGTTCAATGATTCATTAGTTGTGTGTAACACCCAGTGCTCATCACCACATGTGCCCTCCTTAATACTCATCACCCTGTTACCCCATGCCCCTCCCCTCTGTAACCCTTGTTTGGTTCCCAGTCTCTCATGGTTTGTCTCCCTCTCTGATTTCTTCACATTCAGTTTTCCCTCCCTTCCCCTATGGTCCTCCACACTATTCCTTACATTCCACATATGAATGAAATCATATGGTAATTGTCCTTCTCTGCCTGACTTATTTCATTCAGCATAATCCCTTCCAGTTCCATCCATATTGATACAAATGGTAGGTATTCATCCTTCCTGATGGCTGAGGATTATTCCTTTGTATATATGAATCACATCTTTATCCATTCATATGTTGAAGGTCATCTCGCCTGCTTCTACAGTTTGGCTATTGTGGACATTGCTACTATAAACATTGGGGTACAGGTGCCCCTTCTTTCCACCACTATGTCTGTATCTTTGGGGTAAATACCCAGTAGTGAAATTGCTGGGTAGTAAGGTAGTTCTATTTTTAACATCTTGACGAACCACCACACTATTTTCAGAGTGGCTGCACCAGCTTGATTTCCCACCAATAGCATAGGAGGCTTCCCCTTTCTCCCCATCCTTGCCAACATCTGTCATTAAACAACTTGTTAATTTTGGCCATTCTAACTGGTGTAAGGTGGTATCTCATTGTGGGGTTTTTTTATTAACATATACTGTATTATTAGCCCCAGGGGTACAGGTCTGTAATACATCAGGCTTACACACTTCACAGCACTCACCATTGCACATACCCTCCCCAATGTCCATAACCCAACCACCCTGTCCCTGCCCCCCCCACCTCCCAGCAACCATCAGTTTGTTTGTGAGGTTAAGAGTCTCTTATGCTTTGTCTCCCTCTCCATCCCATCTTGTTTCATTTTTTCCTTCCCTACCCCCCAAACCTCCCACTCTGCCTCTCAAATTGCTCATATCAGGGAGATCATATGATAATTGCCTTTCTCTGATTGACTTATTTTGCTCAGCATAATACCCTCTACTTCCATCCATGTTGTTGCAAATGGCAAGATTTCATTTCTTTTTATGGCTGCATAGTATTCCATTGTGTGTGTGTGTGTGTGTGGGTGTGTGTGTGTGTACCACCTCTTTTTTATCCATTCATCTGTTGATGGATATCTATGTTCTTTCCATAGTTTGGCTATTGTGGACATTGCTTCTATAAACATTCAGGTGCACGTGCCCTTTTGGATCATTACATTTGTACCTTTAGGGTAAATACCCAGTAGTGCCATTGTTGGGTAGTAGGGTAGCTCTATTTTCAATATTTTTTTAAGATTTTATTTATTTATTTATTTGACAGACAGAAATCACAAGTAGGGGGAGAGGCAGGCTGAGAGAGAGAGAGAGAGAGAGAGAGAGAGAGGAAGCAGGCATCTCGCTGAGCAAAGAGCCCAATGCAGGGCTCGATCCCAGGATCCTGGGATCATGACCTGAGCCGAAAGCAGAGGCTTTAACCCACTGAGCCACCCAGGCACCCCTATTTTCAATTTTTTGAGGAACCTCCAAGCTGTTGCCCAGAGTGACTGCACCAGCTTGCTTTCCCACCAACAGTGCTTTTCCCACCAACAAAAGGTTCCCCTTTCTCTACATCCTCGCCAACACCTGTTGTTTCCTGAATGGTTAATTTTAGCCATTCTGACTGGTGTGAGGTGATATCTCACTGTCTTTTGATTTGAATTTCCCTGATGCCGAGTGATGTGGAACACTTTTTCTTGTGTCTTCTGGATGTCTTCTTTGCAGAAATGTCCGTTCATGTCCTCTGCCCATTTCTTTTTTTTTTTTTTTTTTTTTTCCTCTGCCCATTTCTTGATAGGATTATTTGTTTTGGGGGTATTGAGTTTGATAAGTTCTTTTTATATTTTGGATACTATCCTTTTATCTAATATGTTGTTTGCAAATATCTTCTCCCATTTTGTCAGTTGTCTTTTGTTTTTGTTGACTGCTCCCTTTGCTGTGCAAAAGGTTTTGATCTTGATGAAGTCCCAATAGTTCATCTTTTCCTTTGCTTCCCTTGCTTTTGGCGATGTTTCTAGGAAGAAGTTGCTGCAGCTGAGGTCAAAGAAGTCCTGCCTGTGTTCTCTGTAACATGGATGAATTCCTGTCTTACACTGAGGTCTTTCATCCACTTTGAGCCTATTTTTGTGTTTGGTGTAAGGAAATGGTCCAGATTAATTCTTCTGCATGTGGCTGTCCAGTTTTCCCAACACCATTTGTTGAAGAGAGATTGTCTTTTTTCCGTTGGACGGTTGTTCCTCCTTTGTCAAAGTTTAGTTGACCATAGAGCTGAGGGTCCATTTCTGGGCTCTCTATTCTGTTGCATTGATCTATGTGTATGTTTTTGTGCCAGTACCATACTGTCTTGATGATGATAGCTTTGTAATAGAGGTGGAAGTTTGTAATTGTGATGCCACCAACTTTGGCTCTCTTTTTCAACATTTCTCTAGCTATTCGGGGCCTTTTCTGGTTCCATAAATTTTAGGATTACTTGTTCTATTTCTTTGAAAAAAATTGATGGTATTTTGAGAGGGATTGTGTTACACATGTAGATTGCTTTAGGTAGCACAGATATTTTCGCAATATTTTTTCTTCCAATCCAAGAGCATGGAATATTTTTCCATTTCTTCGTGTCTTCCTCAATTTTTTTCATGAGTACTTTATATTTTTCTGAGTACAGACTTTGTACCTCTTTGGTTAGGTTTATTCCTAGGTATCCTGTGATTTTGCATGCAGTTGTAAATGGGATCAACTCCTTAATTTCTGTTTCTTCTGTCTTGTTGTTGGTGTAGAGAAATGCAACTGATTTCTTTGCATTGATTTTATATCCTGACACTTTCCTGAATTCCTGTACAACTTCCAGCAGATTTGGAGTGAGTCTTTTGGGTTTTCCATATAAAGCATCATATCATCTGCAAAGAGTGAAAGTTTGACTTCTTCTTTGCCGATTTGGATGCATTTAATTTCTTTTTATTTTCTGATTGCTGAGGCTAGGACTTCTAGTACTATGTTGAATAGCAGTGGTGAAAATGGACATCCCTGTTGTGTTCCTCACCTTAGTGGAAAGCTCTCAGTATTTCCACACTGAGAATTATATTCCCTGTGGGTTTTTCATAAATGGCTTTGATGATATTGAAGTATGTACCGTCTGTCCCTACATTTTGAAGAGTTTTGATCAAGAATGGATACTATACTTTGTCAAATGCTTTTCAGCATCTATTGAGAAGACCATATGGTTCTTGTTCTTTCTTTTATTAATATATTATATCACATTGATTGGTTTGTGGATGTTGAACCAACCTTGCAGCCCTGGAATAAATCCCACTTGGTTGTGGTGAATAATCCTTTTAATGCACTGTTGGATCCTAGTTGCTAGTATTTTGGGGAGAATTTTCACATCTGTGTTCATCAAGGACATTGGTCTGTAATTTTCCTTTTTGGTGAAATTTTTGTCTAGTTTTTGGATTAAGGTAATGTTGGCCTCATAAAATGAGTTTGAAAGTTTTCCTTCCCTTTCTTTTTTTTGGAATGGTTTCAGGAGAATAGGAATTAATTTTTCTTTAAATGTTTGGTAGAATTCCCTTGGGAAGCCGTCTCACCATGGACTCTTGTTTGTTGGGAGATTTTTGATGACTGCTTCAATATCCTTACTGGTTATGGGTCCATTCAGGTTTTCTATTTCTTCCTGGTTCAGTTTTGGTAGTTTATATGCCTCTAGGAATGCATCCATTTCTTCCAGATTATCAAATTTGCTGGCCTATAGTTGCTCATAACATGTTCTTATAGTTTGTATTTCTTTGGTGGTGGTTATGATCTCTCCTTTTTTGTACATGATTTTATTTATTTGGGTCCTTTCTCTTTCTTTTTGATAAGTCTGACCAGGGGTTTATCAATCTTATTAATTCTTTCAAAGAACCAGCTCCTCGTTTTGTTGATTTTTTCTATTGTTCTTTTGGTTTCTATTCATTAATTTATGCTCTAATCTTTATTATTTCTCTTCTGCTGCTGAGTTTAGGCTTTCTTTGCTGTTCTTTCTCCAGCTCCTTTAGGTGTAGGGTTAGGTTGTATACTTGAGACCTTTCCTGTTTTTTGAGAAAGGCTTGTATTGCTGTATGTTTTCCTCTCAGGACTATCTTTACTGTGTCACACAGATTTTAAACAGTTATTTTCCTTATCATTTGTTTTCATGATTTTTTTTTTCAATTCCTCTTTAATTTCCTGGTTGACCCATTCATTCTTTAGTAGGATGCTCTTTACCCTCCATGTATTTGGGTTCTTTCCAAATTTCCTCTTGTGATTGAGTTCTAGCTTCAGAGCATCATGGACTAAAATATGCAGGGAATAATCCCAATCTTTTTGGTACCAGTTGAGACATGATTGGTGACCCAGGATTTGATCTATTCTGGAGAATGTTCCATGTGCACTAGAGAAGAATGCGTACTCTGTTGCTTTGGGATGGAATGTTCCGAATAGATCTGTGATGTCGACCTGGTCCAGTGTGTCACTTAAGGCCTTTATTTCCTTGTTGATCCTTTGCTTGGATGATCTGTCCATTTCAGTGAGGTGGGTGTTAAAGTCCCATACTATTATTGTATTGTTTTCAATGGGTTTCTTTGATTTTGTTATTATTTGGTTTACATAGTTAGCTGCTCCCATGTTAGGGGCTGAGATATTTAAAATTGTTAGATCTTCTTTTGGACAGTCCCTTTGAGTATGATACAGTGTCATTCCTCATCTCTTATTATAGTCTTTGTCTTAAAATCTAATTTATCTGATATAAGGCTTGCCACTCCAGCTTTCTTTTGATATCCATTAGCATGATAAATTGTTTTCCACCCCCTTACTTTAAATCGGGAGGTGTCTTTGGGTCTAAAATGAGTTTCTTATAGACTGCATATTGATAGGTTTGGGGTCTTTTTAATCCATTCTGATACCCTGTATCTTTTGATTGGGGCATTTAGCCCATTTGCATTCAGGATAATGATTGAGAGTTATGAATTTAGTGCCATTGTATTGCCTGTAAGGTGACTGTTACTGTATATTGTCTGTATATTATTCAATATTGTATATTGTTCCTTTCTGGTCTACTACTTTTGGACTCTCTCTTTGCTTAGAGAACCCCTTTCAATATTTCTTGTAGGGCTGGTTTGCTGTTTACAAATCTTTTATTTTTTGTTTGTCCTGGAAGCTTTTTTATCTCTCTTAGTTTTTTTTAAGATTTTATTTATTTATTTGACAGAGAGAGAGAGATCACAAGTAGGCAGAGAGGCAGGCGATCATGACATGAGCTGAAGACAGAAGCTTGTATGTCTTCTTTGGAGAAATGGCTGTTCATGTCTTCTGCCCATTTATTGACAGGATTATTTGTTTTGGGGGGTATTGAGTTTGATAAATTATTTTTAGGTCTTGGATACTAGCCGTTTATCTGATACATCATTTGTAAATATCTTCTCCCTTTCCATAGGTTGCCTTTTAGTTTTTTTTAACTGGAAGGTATTATGCTGAGTGAAATAAGTCAATTAGAGGAAAACAATTACCATATTGTTTCACTCAAGTGGAATTTAAGAAATAAAAGAGATGATCATAGGGGAAGGGAGAAAAATAAAATAAGATGAAATCAAAGAGGAAGAAAAACCATAAGAGTCTCTCAACAATAAGAGACAAACTGAGGATTGCTAGAGGGAGAGTGGGTGGGGAAATGGGATAACTATATGATGGGCATTAAGGAGGGCACTTGATGTACCTGAGCACTGGGTGTTATATGCAACAGATGAATAACTTAAATCTACATTTGAAACTAATGATACACTATATGTTAGTTGAATTTAAATAAAATAATTTAATAAATTAAAAAAAGAAAAAAAAAGAGTAATGTGAAAGAAACATCTCCATGTTGGAATAACGGAGACAGTGTTAGCTATATATATAATACATTATGTCGTATAAGGGCTATATCGCAGCCCTTATTCCCTCACAATTGCATGAAATTTTAAGAGCTATGTGTTACAGACAGCCACCAAACTCAAAGTTTAGGATTATCTTCATTCTGCAAAGTTACAAATAAGGTAAATACAAGCTATATGGCTCTCTGAATTCTGAAGTCTCTGAATTATAAAATAAAATTTAAAGCTATTGAATCATTCTTATCATGATTAATTTTTCCTATTTACTTCATTTTTCTATGAATTACTTATGAAATTTTGTAATAAATTTGTCTTCTCTACAATATATCATCCTTTCCAATCCATCACATTTTGATCACTGATTGAGAAAAATCTCAATGCCTCACTGGAATTTGAATTTCTTACATAGATATCTTACATAGATACTTTGTTATCTAAAGACAAATGGCAAAACACTATTTTTGTTTTGAAGAAGATTGTGTCATCTACAAATATATTGTCATCTACAAATATATTGTTTCTAAGTAATAGAAAATGTAGAAATCACTGCACTCTCATCCAGTTCCCAGAAAAATTGGGAAATTGAAAGTGATGGTTTTCAGAAGCAATGTCAAAAATGCAGAAATGAGGCAGTGATTGCTGGCATACTGATTTTCACCAGTAACTTTTTACATGAATGAAGATATATATTACTTCTATTTTCAAACTTGTTCTTTAAAAACAAAGGGTAAGGAAGAAAAGATAATCCCTCTATGCTTCACAAGATTTCCCTGTAGGATGAAATTATATTCATTCTACAGGGCTTTGTGAGTTAATCATTATTTCACCCCTACAACTAGCTCTAAGAATTAAAAACTGCATTTCTAATCCACAGGGATTACTGTGAGACATCACAGTATCAATGAATAGGCTTCAGGAAGTAATTGTTTTCCTTTTTCTTGGTTCTCTTAATGACGCCATCATCCAAATACCTACTTTACCTGTTCCTTAAAGTCTCAAAGGTACCTTACAGTTACCATGTCTAAGTTTGAAATCAAGATCTTGTGTTATCCCACCTGAGATCATAGTTGAATTATATCTATTATACCTCTTACCTTTTAATAGTCAAGCCCCAGTTCTCCCTCCTTCAGTCATAGCCAACCACTGATCTACTCTCTGTCTTTATAGATTTATAGATTTTGGACATTTCACATAAATAGTATTATACAGTGTGTGGTTTTACTGACTTGAAAGAAGCATAATGTTTTATAATGTTTTTATATTGTAGCTAATAACAGCATAATGTTTTATAATGCTTTTATATTGTAGCTAATAACAGCACTTTATTCTTCTACATTGCTGAATAATTCTCCATCATATGATTTTTTTTTCACCCATTCATTAGTTGATGGACATGGGTTTTCACTTTCTGGCTTTAATGAATAATGTTACTGTAAACATTCATGTACAAGATTTTTTGTTTGGACATATGTTCTAATTTCTTTTGATGCTATTATAAATAGGATTATTTTTCTTAATTTTATTTTTTGATTTCTAATTGCTAGTGCATAGAAATACAATTGATTTGTTTATCAATATTGTATCCTGCAACAATGCTGAATCCATTTATAAGTTCTATTTGTTCTTTAGCATACATCTTGGGATTTTCTATACAAAAGATTGTGTCATCTACAAATATATCATTTTCTTTCTTTTCTTTCTTTCTTTCTTTCTTTCTTTCTTTTCCAACTAGGTGACTTTGATTTGCCTGATTCTAAGATCATAAGGTATATTTTTAGTTTTATTTTCTTGTGATGTCTTCGCATTTGTTATCAGGATAGTGCTGGTTGTCACAGTTCAGGCTGCTATAGCAGAATGTCATAGACTGGGTGGATTACAAACAACAGAAATTTATTTCTTACATTTCAGAGAAGTCCAAGATTAGAGTTGAGTCCAAATTGGTTGAGTTCTGGTGAGAGCCCTTTCTGGTGAGAGTCAGTGAAGACCACTGACTTCTAGCTGTATCTTCACAGAAGAGCAGGGAGAGGAAGCAAACTGTCTTGTGACTCTTTGAAGGGTACTAATCCCATTTATGAGGGCATCACCTTATGGTCTCATCAAATTCTATTTACCTCCAGAAAGCCCCATCTCCAAATACCCTCACTTTGAGGATTCAATTTTAATACATGAATAGTGTGGGGAGGGGAACAAACGTTTTATCTGTAGCACTGGCCCTAGTGAATGAGTTGAGAAATATTTCATCCTCTACATTTGGAAGAATTTGTAGAAAATCACTATTAATTTTTCTTTAACTGTATGGTAGAATTCACCAATTAAGCCATCTGAGATTTTCTTTGTGGAAAGTTTTAAAGTTACTGATTCATTCTCTTACTAAAGTTTATTCATATTTTCTATTTTTTCTGGAGTTAGTTTTGGTAATTTATTACTTCCTACAAATTTATCCACTTCCTCTAAATTATCTAATTACTGGTATGGGGTTGTTCATACTATTCTTCAATAATTCTTTTCATTTCTGTATGCTTAGTAGTGATATCCCCTTCTTGATAAATGACCTTAATTGTTTGGTTGTTGTTGCTGTTGTTTTGGTAGAGGGAAGATTTTATTATCTTTATATTTTTATATAAAAAAGATATTACAAAGCCATTGTTATAGGAGGAGAAATAACTCATTTTCTATTGCTGCTGCAAAATTACCACAAACTTGGTAGCTTATACAATACAAGGTATATTATCTTATAGTTCTGGATGTCAGAAGTCCAAAGTCAGTATCACTGGGTTAAAATCAATGTGTGACTGTTAGTGCCTTCTGGAAGTGCTACGTGAGAATCTGTTTCCTTGGCTTTTTCAGCTTCTGGAATCTGCTTTCATTCTTTGGTTCATAGCCCTTTCCTCCACCTTCAAAACCAGCAATATATCCTATGACCTTCTCCATTTTCACATCTCTTTCACTGACTAGATCCAGGAAATTTCCTCTCATTTGAAGGATTTATGTGATTAGATTGGGCTCCCTGGATAATTCTGGATAATCTCCCCATTTCAGATTCTGTACCATTAATCACATCTGAAAGACTTTTTTGCCAAAAAGGGAAACATTTATATGTTACTGAGATTGGGATGTCAATATCTTTGGGGACCACTATTCTGTCTCCCACAGAGAGATAATATCAATATTTATAATTTGTATTTTTTCTCACAATACGTATTCTCCTCGGTATATAATTATATATTTGCAATATGTATTTTTTTCTTTTTGTTTAAATTTGAGTATAGGTGACACACAATGTTAAATTAATTTCAGGTGTGCAACTTAGTGATTTGACAAATTTTTACATTGTGCTGTGTTTACCACAAGTGTAGCTACCATCTGTCTCATTAAATTTCTATTACAATATCATTGATGGTATTCTGATCTTAGTTTTTTAAATCATCTCTATTTTATTCTTGCTCAGTCTAACTAAAGAAATGTCCTTTTTTAAAAATCTTTTCAAAGAATCAGCTTTTGGTTTTGCTAGTTTTCTCTACTATTTTTCTGTTCTCTGTTTCATTAATACTTGGTCTTCTCTCTATTATTTGTCTTCTATGCTTGTTTTGGATTTATCTTGTTTTTCTTTTTCTAGTTTCTTGAGATAGACGTTTAGGCTGTTCTTTTCTATTTCTTTCCACTTTTACAGCTATAAATCTCCCTTTAAGTCCTACCTTTGGTTATATCCTGTAGTTTTGTTGTGGTTTTTTTCCATTCATCCCAAAATATTTTCTAATTTACCTTTTGTCTTGAAGTCTCTTTTGTCTAATATTAGTATAACCACTCCAACTTTCTTATTGTTGCTATTTGCATCATATATCATTTTATATTTAGAAGAATGGAAGCCATTTGTGTTTTTGAATCTAAAGTACATTTCCTGTAAACAGCACATAGTTGTATCTTGTTTTTATGGTGATGATAATGATGATGATGTCCAACAAACTTTGCCTTTGGGGAATTGTTTCATCTATTCATATTGAATGTTATATTGATATAGTTTGACTTATTTCTGCCACTTGCTTTTTGTTTTCAATACATCTTGTGTCATTTTTCCCCCATTCCTCCTTTGTTATCTTTTTCATATTAAGTAGATATTTCCTAGTGTTTCAATACTTTTAATGATTTTTAACATATTTTGAGTGATTTTCTTAGTGATTGGTCTAGAGCTTATGATATGCATCTTCTCTTACCATAATCTACTTCAGACTTATACTAATTTAAGACCATAGAGATAAGAAAGACATATACTGATATATCTATATGTTACAGACCCATTGTTACAATGATTGCTTAATATAATGTTTTGACTCTTAAATTAGCTGTGACATAAAAAGGAAAGAAAATATATACTTATAAAAACTGTTTTATTAACCTTCTTAATTACCATTTCTGGTTATCTTCAGTTACCATAGAGTATAATTTCCTTATTCTAGTATATGTTTGTTCCCACATGTTACCTTTGGTTGTGGTAGTCAAACAAATTACATTTTTATGTCATATATATACATACATATATATATATATTTATATACACACATATATATAGTAATTCATATATAAACATAATAATTCAATTTCATACATATCATTTAATGCATTGCTTTTTAAATCAGCTCACAGAAGACAGGAAAAGAAAAATGTACTTTTTTTTTTAAAGATTTTATTTATTTATTGGATGGAGAGAGAGATCACAAGCAGGCAGAGAGACAGACAGAGAGAGAGGGAGAAGCAGGCTCCCCGCTGAGCAGAGAGCCCAATGCAGGGCTCGATCCCAGGACCCTGAGATCATGGCCTGAGCTGAAGGCAGAGGCTTAACCCACTGAGTTACCCAGGCACCTCTGTACTATGATTTTTTAATTACAACATAGTTACCTTACTGCCACTCTGTTATTTTGTGTGGATATAAGTTACTGTCTGGTATTACTTATTTTTAGCCTAAAGAATTTCCTTAATTAAGGCATGTCTACTACTACTACTAGGTATGAATTCTCTCATTTTGTGTTTATTCTCGATATTTCTATCTTACTTTTATTTTTACAAGATAGTTCTGCTGGGTAGAAGATACTTGGTTGAGAGTTTTTTTTCCTCTAAGTGCTTTGAATATACCATCTTACTTCATTCTAGTCTTTATTGTTTCTGAGAAGAGTTGGCTGTTAATCTTTGTGGTTCTCTTATACATTATGAGGTATTTTTCTCTTTCTACTTTCAATATTTTTTCTTAATTTATGGCTTTCAACATTTTAAATATGTGTCTAGAGATAAATCTCTGCATTTATCCTACTTTGAGTTTGTTAAGCTTCCTCATTGTGCATATTGATCATACACATTTTGACCATGTTTTTTATGATATTTGGAAAGTTGTGCCAGTCTTTGAGGGTTTGTCCTATCTCCTGTAGGCAGAATCTCTGTCTTAGGGAACTAGAATAGTGTAGGATATAAAAGTCACTTTTCATCAGCTTCCACCCATATTCTCTCTACAGAGGAGAACCTATAAAGTTTAGGGGTATAATGGCAAAGACTGTGCTACCACTTTGCCAAAACCACTGTCCTATATAAAATTCTGGAGCGTAGACCTGGGGGAGAGGAAATCTTTCAATATTCTCTGAGTGCCAGATCCACTCAAAATACATCTGGAGGAAATACCATTTAGCTGCTAAGTTTGCTGGAATAGCTCTTTGACAACATAGACTTGCATGAGTGCAGTACCCAACTCAAGTTTCATGGACTTCCATACTTCTTATCAAGTTTTCATATATTTTGTTAAGTAAGTGCTTCTCAATTTATTGTAACCACTTTGTTCATCTCCAGAGACTTTGAATGATTGCCCTGCTAATTGAGCCATGTTCTTCACATCATTCTGGCAGCCTCCCTCCAAGAAAGATGGTTTTTTTGTCATTTACATTTATCATATTTGTCATTCACATCACATCACATCGCTGGAGAAATTAAGCATTTGGCCACTTGGATTGACATCAAATACTGTTTTTATTACTTATATCTATGTGTGTAAAAATATAGCTAAGACTAGTGTGATCAACAAAGTCTGTGGAATCTTATTCCTATCATCATCTAAGGCTCAGGAAAAATGACATATTTTACAATTTAAATATTTTTGTTCTATCTACTACAACATGCTGTCATATCTAAAAATAGAAATTTCTGGAATAAGCAAGTAAAACTTTCACTATGCGCAGATGACATGATGTTATATATAGAAAACCCTAAATACCCAAAAAAACCACTAGACTGATAAATGAATTCAGTAAGTTTGCAGAATACAAAACCAATATACAGAAATCTGTTGCATTTTTATACACTAATAATGAAGCAGCAGAGAGAGAAATTAAGAAAACAATCCCACTTACAATTGCACCAAAAAATAATAAAACACCTGAGAATAAACTTAACCAAGGAGGTGAAAAACCCTGAAAACTTTAATGAAAAGCATTGACAAAAGAAATTGAAGATGACACAAATTGAAAGATATTCCATGCTCATTAATTGGAAGAACAAATACTTGTAAAATGTCCATAGTATCCAAAGCAATCTACAGATTTATTGTAATCCCTTCAAAATGCCAGCAGAACCAGAATATATTTTTTTCCACAGAACTAGAACAAATAATCCTAAAGTTTCTATAAAACCACAAATACCCCCAAATAGTCAAAGCAGTTTTGAAAAAGAACAAAACTGGAAGTTTTACAATCCCAGATGTCAATATATACTACAAAGCTGTAATATGGTACACATAAAGTAGAATAGAATAGAAAGTCTAGAAATAAGCCCATGATTATATGGTCAGTTAATCTTCAACAAAGGAGGCAAGAATATGCATTGGGAAAATGACAATCTCTTCAACAAATGGTATTGAAAAAACTGGACAGCTACATGCAAAATAACGAAACTGTATACACAAAAATAAACTCAAAATGGGTTAAGTACTTAAATGTGAGATCTGAAACCACAAAAATTCTAGAAGAGAGCACAAGAAGTAATACCTCTGACATTGGCCATAGCAAATTTTTTCTGGATTTGTCTCTTGAGACAAGGAAAAATAAAGCAAAAATAAACTTTTGGAACTTCACCAAAATAAAAGGCTTCTGGCAGCAAAAGAATAGTCAACAAAAGTAAAAGGCAGCCTACTGAATGAGAGATGATATTTGCAAATGACATATCTAATAAAGGGTTAGTATCCAAAATATATAAAGAACTTCTATAACTCAACATCCAAAAACTAAATAATCCAATTTAAAAATGGGCAAAAGTCAAGAACAGCCATTTCTCCAAAGAAGACATACAGATGGCCAACAGACACATGAAAAGATGCTCAACATTACTCATTATCAGGGAAATTCAAATAAAAACCACAATGAGATATCACATCACACCTGTCAGAATGGCTAAAATAAAAATCACAAGAAACAAGTATTGGCAAGGATGTGGAGGAAAACTCTCACTCACTGTTGATGGGAATGCAAACTGGTGCAGCCACTGTGGAAAACAGTGTGGAAATTTCTCAAAACTAAAACTAGAACTACCCTATGTGCTACAACATGGATAGAGTTAGAGAGTATAATGCTAAACCAAAAAAGGCAGTGAGAGAAAGATAAATTCCATATAATTTCACTCATTTATGAAATTTAAGAAACAAAATCAAATTTTAAAAGAAAAAGAGATGAACAAAAAAAAAAAATAGACTCTTAATTACAGAGAGAAAAAAAAAATGGTTACCAAAGGGACGGGGGTTAGGGGAATGTAGGAAATAGGTGAAAGGTTTTAAGAGTATACTTATCATAAAGAACACTGAGTAGGGCACCTGGGTGGCTCAGTGGGTTAAGCCCCTGCCTTCGGCTCGGGTCCGGGGGTCTTGGGATCGAGTCCCGCATCAGGCTCTCAGGGAGCCTGTTTCCTCCTCTGCCTCTCTGCCTACTTGTGGTCTCCCTCTGTGAAATAAATAAATAAAATCTTAAAAAAAAAAAAAGAACACTGAGTAATACATAGAATTGTTTAATCACTATATTGTACACCTGAAGCTAATATAACAGTATGTTAACTATACTGGCATTTTTTAAAAGTACAGAGACATATATCATGAGAGAAGTAGATAATGTGAAGAATCTATTTGTGCATTTATCAAGTAATTAGACAAATTTTGAGATTAGAAGATTAGCAAGAAAGAGGAAATGTGCAAAAAAGTCTCATTGACCAACTGACTACAAATTTAAAGAAAAAGACCTATATCCCAAATTCACAACATTCTTAAAGTCACAATTATTTTTTGGAGAACCATGATTTTCATGTGAAGAATGAATTTGTAAATATGGAATGTCTGAAGAAAGACAAATTCTGAGCACCCAATGGAAACTGCAGGTTTGAGGTGGTATGAGATGCCAGATTCTTTTTTTTTTTTTTTTTAAGATTTTGTTTATTTGACAGACAGAAATCACAAGGAGGCAGAGAGGCAGGCAGAGAGAGAGGGGGAAGCAGGGTCCCGCTGAGCAGAGAGCCCTACAGGGGGCTTAATCCCAGGACCCTGAGATCATGACCTGAGCAGAAGGCAGAGTTTTAATCCACTGAACCACCCAGGGACTCCAAGATGTTGGTTTCTAAACACTGTTCCTCACATGAAGAAATGATGTTCCATAGAACAATCACTACTTTTATGCTTGAGGAACATTAGTATCTAGTGAGTATGGAAAATCTTGTTCATAAAAAAGAAAAAAGTATTTTTCCAAAAATCATTAGACTTTTCAAGAAAATGCAGAGGCCAGCAAGAAAGAAATCCTACTGTGAAAATTTGAAACAACTTGAGGAGCCAAGAAGTTTATGGTGCTGTAACAGGTTAAATGAAAAATATTCTTGAATCGTTTTTGATAATTAATAAAAGTGCAGGGGGGAGGTAAACTTCTACCTTATTGAGGGATATTAATTACTACAAAGAACGATAGAATAGAGTACAATTTAGCAGCTACGGTGTGAGAAATGATTCAATATTGTTTTAACTTTGAAAGAGACAATGTCAGTATTTCTAGTGTACTTGTTTCTATAAAAGTCGAAGTTTTTGCCTTACAACATTTGACACATTTAACTTGTAGCAATAAAGTCTGATAGTGAAATATATAAATAAAATAAAATAAAAATGGAATAAATGCAAGCTGCCTTCCCTTATTTTGAAGACTGATTAATGGAGGAGTTTAAATGCCATTTACTATTATTTAAATATGATTTAAGGATGAAAAACTTATAATTACAGTTATCCTCAAGATTGCTTAAATAATTTGCAGTAGGTTATTTCTAAAAGCATAATCCAAAGTCCATAAGAATCATAATTACCTAGGTGTTTATTACAGTGCAGAAACCCTGACTCTATCAAAGATCTGGTGAATCAAATAAGTCTAAATATGTGCATACTCTACCATTTCTTCCCTTAAGCTGAAGATTGCTAATGTTATATAAAAATAATTGCAAATGTTACATAGGTGTATATAAACAGAGTAGAAAATAGACACATTTTAAAAGCTCAACTGATAGTGAATTAATTTATTTCACTGTAACATAAACAAAAATGGAGTACTATTTAACAAAAATAAAACACCTTCTACAATAAGGAACTCTGAAAAGGCATTATAAATAATCATTCCAGAAAGAACTACACTCACTTTATCTGAATAGTCTATGACTATTTGATTATTGTTGAACAGAAATTAGTGTTAGCCATTTTTATTCATATTTCTTTTCAGAAAACTAAATTTTGTGTCAATTTTTACTATTTATAATCATTTGAAGATTTTTATCCTCCCCTGAAGTAAAGAATATACTTTTTCCTTTTTTAGAAAAAAAAACTCTATGCTTCATTAATCATAAAAACCCAGAACAATGAAGAGAGGTACCATAGGAACTTAGCTAAATCCCCCATGAGATTTCCATTTTGATGTAAGTTTCACAGTAGTCATGAAACAGGAAAAGTTCTGACTTAATTATAATCGCCTAATCTTCAGCAACTTGTTTCTCAAGGTTTAAGAAGTAACTATTGTCAAGAACTGGATATTTGCAAATGACAGTACAGACAAAAGGTTGATATCCAGGATCTGTAAAGAACTCCTCAAACTCAACACACACAAAACAGACAATCATATCAAAAAAATGGGCAGAAGATATGAACAGACACTTGTGCAATGAAGACGTACAAATGGCTATCAGACACATGAAAATATGTTCATCATCACTAGCCCTCAGGGGGATTCAAATTAAAACCACACTGAAAAATCACCTTATACCAGTTAGAACGGCTAAAATTAGCAAGACAGTAAACAACATGTGTTGGAGGGGATGTGGAGAAAGAGGAATTTGTTGGTGGGAATGCAAGTTGGTGCAGCCTCTTTGGAGAACAGTGTGGAGATTCCTCAAGAAATTAAAAATAGAACTTCCCTATGATCCTGCCATTGCACTCCTGGGTATTTACCCCAAAGGTACAGATTTCGTGAAAAGAAGAGCCATCTGTACCCCAGTGTTTTTAGCAGCAATGGCCACGGTCGCCAAACTGTGGAAAGAACCAAGATGCCCTTCAGCGGACGAATGGATAAGGAAGATGTGGTCCATATACACTACGGAGTATTATGCCTCCATCAGAAAGGATGAATACCCAACTTTTGTAGCAACATGGACAGGACTGGAAGAGATTATGCTGAGTGAAATAAGTCAAGCAGAGAGAGTCAATTATCATATGGTCTCACTTATTTGTGGAGCATAACAAATAGCATGGAGGACATGGGGTGTTAGAGAGGAGAAGGGAGTTGGGGGAAATTGGAAGGGGAGGCGAACCATGAGAGACTATGGATTCTGAAAAACAATCTTAGGGGTTTGAAGGGGCAGGGGCTGGGAGGTTGGAGTACCAGGTGGTGGGTATTATAGAGGGCACGGATTGCATGGAGCACTGGGTGTGGTGAAAAAATAATGAATACTGTTATGCTGAAAATAAATTAAAAATAAATTAAAAAAAAAAAAAAAGAACTGGTGTTAGTCTGCTGTATTCATGCTGCCAGAAGATCTGAGCCAACCAGGTCAGAGGCAAAGGATTTTATTACTCACAGCATTATTCAGCTTTTGTGCCAGTTCCTTGAAACTTTAAGACCCACAGTAAATTGTATTCCAACAATCATTATAGATAATTCTCAACCCTGGATGGACATTAGAGCCATCCAGGGAACTTCGAAAAAATATTGAGCCTAACCCTTAACAATTCTGATTGTATTTAACCTATTGGGTCCTGATGTTACTATTTCTTACAGTTGCTCCAGATAATTCTTTTTGCAATCAAAAATGAGAACCACCAACTTATATTTTTTAGAGGAAGGTATGGTAAAAGAAAGCAAACAAGACAAAATCCAGTACTTTTCATTAATTACATTACTGCTTATCTCCAGGGTCTGATGAGTAAGAGGATTATCTAGCTTTAAAATAATCCTGTGAACTGGTAGCACATGAAATGCTCCACTCACATTTTCCAGTTTCCACCACAAACTCCAGTTTCCTCATTTGTAAAATGAGAACAAAATAGTTCTACTTTATAAGGTTCTCTGATGATTAAGTGAGGTAATACTTATACTTGGAACACTGCCTTAAATGGATGTCATATAAATGTTTGCTAAATAAATAGATCTTTATATGGTATATCTCATATGGTAAAAATGTTTTCAAAATGCGTAAATTTTATGTTTATACTTTAAAATTACATAAAAACATATGTATATTCTTTTAAAAAAAAGAACATATGTATTCTTCACTAAATATCTATGTATGATTCTTCTATATTCTGAGACTTATGGTAAGCTGTGTCACTTGAGAATATTCAACTCAATCCCATTAGTGACTACTGAAAGAAGAAATAGCTCAGTAAATTCTTATAAAGTAGTTCCCTAGAAATTCACTTTAGCACCATGTTCCTTCCAAGAAAACATTTTTATTCAATCTATGAAAGGAGAGAACAGAATAGAAAAAGAACATATAAATAGTTTTCCAGAATTCACTGAATAGTTTTATGTCCTTTTATTCACTCTGGTAAAAATCTAGCCAGTACAATCCAAATAACTATGATTAGAATAACAAAGTACATATGTAACTGGGAAATGTACCTTGTGCCATAAGTAATTTAGAATGAATCTTTTAGTCTACTTCTTCTCGTGTGCTGGGATATACACCCTCTGGGAGAGGGAGAGGGCTTAAAATGCTGGGTATCAGTAGAACCTAAAAAAATGTTACTGAGGATTTCTGCACTCATGAATGATACAGGAGGCTATTGTCATCATTTAATGTTCTTTAAAGGAATTTAAAATTAATGTGAAGCACAAAGAAAAATAACTTGAATACAATGATGCTCATTTGAGTGGAGAAAAAAAATGTAAAATGCTCAAGATTAAAATTTTCTACAACAAAAAAAGAACACTATGGAAAGCAAAAAATATAGATTGAAGAATTAAAGGATGAAGACAGCAAAATTTATATGGAATTGTAGGAAGCTACTAAGAAGATAAGAAGGGGAATTTCATGGCAGAATAAATTAGCCAAACATCTTTAGATGTAGGAGGGTGGATGCAGGATACTTTGTAAAGGAAGCTAAATAACTACTTACCTAAGCAGAGTTGAGAAAGTTTTGGACAAGATTTTTTGCTTTTCTCTTCAGTAGACCTGGGAGAAGATATGTGAACTAAAAATGTTACAGAGCAAACAATATATAGAGCAAACAAGGTCAAATAAAGGAAAATCATAGGGATCTTTTTTAATATTCAGCAGTCTAGAATAAGTATGATGTAATTATTTCATTAATTTTTCTTCTCTCCGTTCTCTGTTGAAAGTTGCAGAAATAAAGAAAAACACTTTACAATAGTTCCTCCCTGAATCTGACAAACCAAATTATAGCTATGCTCACTTTAAATATTGTTTTGCTATCTTGCTTCTCAGAAGTATCTTCTGAAGAGGTTCATTTTTGACTGGTGGGTCAAAATGATTGAGAAACTTTCTGAAGTCAATAATATGAATTTGATAATGTGTGCATATTAAAGATTGAGAACTGGTCATTTCCAAATATATTGTAGAAGCCAGTTGACTATAGCTATCAATTTATTCCATAATTGAGTTGTAAAGGGCCAGGAATGTTGACATTGATGGAGCTCAGGAAAGAAGAAGCAAGTGAGAATCCGTAGTTGACAAGGACCTGATTTGAATCAAGATTAATAAGGGTTGATATTAATAATGATTGAATTAATCAATACACTATGTAATTTGAATCCCAATTTAAAGTCTCTCATTATTAACCCAGCACTCATTAGAAGAGATGTTTGGGGATTGGTAATGGAAATGTTGGCTAATAATGCCCATTGCTCCTCACACAAGAATTGGAAAGTTATTTAGTGAAACTGTTATCTAATTTCCTGTCACCAAACTTTTGCAAATTTCCCTTGGGTAGTTCCTCATTATTTCAAATAATTACCATTCTCTTGGCACCCTGTTAAACTTTTTTTTCCCCATAGAAGCAAAGATGATCACTCTCAAGGCTGGTATAACAGAAGTCATAACATAAGCTATATTTCAATCATTATAGTTGTTGGCTTCATCCTTACTCTCTAAAAGCCCTGAATAAATTTGCACTGAAAGGAGAGTTCCCTTGTGCCAGTTTCTCCTCAGGTCAAGACCAAGTGACTTTTCCCTGAACTAGTCTCTTCTCACTTAATTACCCACCTGGGATATTGACCTAAGGTTATCTGTTCAGAGGGTAGTTAACTAACCCAAAAGACTGACTCTGACATTTCCTGAGCCTTTTATTTAAAAACAGTCTTAAAAATTCAGTTTTATACCTCACCAAAGTAAGAGATATAAGGTTTTTTATCTTTTATTTCTAATTTATCTTCATTCCCCTTATTGGATACATGATAATTTGTAGTCTTCAATGCTCCAAGAATCCATTAATAAGAGTTATATACATATTGACAGCTAAATAAGTAACCGTGAAATCTGACAGTAGTAAATTTGTCCTAAAGTATTTACATATGCAAATTTTCAAGTGTTACATGTGCCCTCCCTACCTTTGTTTAACACCCTCTTAAGGTTACTCTAAAGAGGACCAATCCTCTATGGTTACAAAGTGATAACCAAAACAAACATGCTGACTAGTGACAGCCTTATATGTTGTTTAATGTGAATAAATAGTTATGGAACTTATAGATGACATGGATCAGTCTTGCTGTAGAATCCAAGTATCATATTGTTTGAGGATTCAACTTTTATGGTCATAGAGAATGTTAACATATTTGACTTCTTTGTCCTTCACTTGAATTTTAATATCATATTGATGCCAGGTTTTATTAATTACCATTATCTACTCCATTAAGAGCAGGATCACCATATTGATTCAGTTCTCTGCTTGTTAACAGTGCCTGATGTATTTAACATTACACTAAGTTTAATTTCTGTGGAATTTATGACTAGATTGACAAATACTAGTCAAGAGGTGTACAGAATTCTCCTAAGGCAGCAACAGAATTTCAACATCTTCTTAACCTTAATGAAGATAAAAGCCCTGAAAAGAATAAAGTAAATGTACTATAGCCCAGCTATGGCCTTTATGAATGCACACCATGGTTGACACAGACTTGGGAAATTATAAATCCAAGACTTGACATTATTTCTGTTTAAACAGTAAAGAATGCATGGAGTTCCTTATTTTGCTCTAAAGGATATATAGTAAAATATGGAGATCTGTGAAGGTCAAAATGTCCCTAACATCATTATCATTTAGAAAGATATAGTGGTTTCTATCCTGAGCCCTTAAAGTGGATTTGACTCACCTTCATACCAGAAAAGTTTTTATTTTTGTTTTTGTTTTTGTTTAAGGCATACAATAGATTTAGTTGATTTATTTGTGCCCTGTGTCATCTAAACATAATTAATGTTGGCTCCTAAAAATTAATTTAATCCTTTTTATCCATGTGGTTTCCATGAGATACTGGAAACCAGAAGAATACAAATTTCTCCCACACATCCTCAAATTTAAAAAAAAATACTGTTAAAAAAAGAAAACAAAAATATCCACAAAAAGAAACCTGGTTGGTTCCATTGGTTAAATGAAAGACTTGTGGTTCTCTTGGTTTCTGGTCCTGTCATGATCTCATGCACTGTGAGTTGGAGCCCCCTGCAGTGCCCTCCGTGAGGCTCCATGCTCAGCAGGGAGTCTTCTTGAGGATTGTCTCCCTCTGCCCCTTTCCTGACTCACATGTGCATACATGCATGCACTCTAAAATAAATAAATAAATCTCTTAAAAAATAGCCATAAAACATATCTCCCACATACCTAGGAAACAGAGAATACTATGAACTTTAATTTACAGGTAAGCAGTAAATTATACCCCAAAATTCACTCTGGAGCCTGGACCTGACTACAGAAAAGACAGAAACTCTACAGGGAAAAAGAGACAAAGAGGGAAAAAAAAAAGTAGAAATGATGCCCCAGGGTAGCAGAACATAGATAAATTCAATCCCAAAAATATAAATTTCCATCCTGAGTGAAGAAAATACCAACCAGCCTGAAACTTGATAGTTAAGAGCAAAGAGAAAATCACAAAATTACAAGATACTTAAAACTCTCCTCCAAGGAAGGTCCTAGAAATTTGAAACTTCCACTTTACTATAGACCACCAGAAGAAGGGTATGGTGAACTACAAAAATCTAGTAAACTAACCAAACCCATTCTATACATATGTTAACACCTATAAGTGATGGTCCTGGAAAAATAACTTTTCAAAAGACCAGAACACAACCAAGAATATACACAGTAAGTTATGACAATATAAAAATTAATTCATTCCTACATTTTCCCCCTAAAAACACCCAAACAGGACGACATGATTATAACATAGAATCACATGATACAAACTCAAATTAAACATCCTTAAATATGCAGATATATAAGAAAAATAATTTAAATAAAAAATTCTTAAACTAACAACTGATATGGACCAATATTAAGATCTGAAATAAGGTGACCAGATTCAGGAAAGAATTAAAGAAAAAACATTCTTTGATATAGACTTATATATAAGGTGCCAAGAAAAATAGATTTTTTTGCAAAAAATTGAATGTGATAACCAGTTTCCAAAAAATTATCTACATGTCCTAGTACTCATGCTCTTGTGTAGTCCCACCTACATGGAATCTGGGCTGGCCCAGTGACTCTATTTAAACAATAGAATGCAGCAAAAGTGATGCAGTGCAGATTCAAGCCTAAGGAGTTGCTTTTACTTTTGGATCCTGAGAGATCACATGGAGAGAGAGAAGCCCAAAGATTCCAATATATCAGCTGATTCCAGTGTTCTAGCCATCTTCACCAATTGACCAGATTTATCAATGAGCCATGTTGGGAAATCTAAAACAATTATGCTTCAGATTACTGCTGATCAGCTGACATTATGTGGAGCAAAATAACAACCCATTTGAGCCTGGTCAATCCACAGAATTGTGAGAGATAATAATTAGATTGTTGGTAGGTCACTAAATTTTGGTGATTTTTTACAAATAAATAAATAAGAGAAATATTCAGAAAACTTATGAAAAAAGCCAAGGGAGAAAAACAAGAGTAAAAAGAGGTAAAAATGATTAGAGAAAAAATTATTGATATAGCTGATATGCAAGTAAAATCCAACATATAGGTAATGAGTCCCTGAAGAAGAAAAATAAATCAATTAAATAGAATTATGATTATTATAATCTAAGAATACTTTTCAGAAATAAGAATATATTTATGCATCATTAATAAGTTCATTATATGCTTTGGAAAGTTAAATAAACTGTTTGAGTCATAGTATATTAAAACTATTAAATTTTAAACTAAAAGGAATAAATACCCTCTGGGCTTCCAGACAAAAGAAAGAATATCAGGTTGGCCTCAGATGCTTTCAATGGCAATATATAAATCCAGACATACCCAGTGGAGCAATAGTTCTAGAAATTAGGGAAAAGAAATTTTTAATGATTTGTATCTATGACATTGTTTTTCTCTTTGTGTTTAATCTGACCCTGGTTTCAATCTGCTTTTCATGCTATCACAAGAAATGAACTTCCAAAATGTATTTTTTTATCTTGCTCATCACTTTTCAGTTGTACCTCCTTTGCCTATAATAAATCCAATTCATTAGCATGACGTAAGTGGTTTTCCGTTGTTTAATCCCTGCTTACATCTCCAGTATTATCTATGATATCACCATCTTCCATCGCGTTCTGTTTCAGCTAGATTTAACCACAAGATTCAAACTTGGAGCATTATTTTTATATATTATGCTCCCTCATTCTGGCATGAGTGCCTTGTGGACACTTGCTAACTCATATGCTTCTAGTCCTGCATCAATGCCATCTCTTCTAGGAAGTTATCTATGATCCGCCCCCCCATTACTACCATAAAGTAGAATTGAGCTGCATCTCTTTTATACCAGCTCTATTTCTTGTACTTCTTTTTAATTTTTTTAAGATTTTATTTATTTATTTGACAGACAAAGATTACAAGTAGGCAGAGAGGCAGGCAGAGAGAGAGGAAGGAAAGCAGGCTCCCTGCTGAGCAGAGAGCCCAATGTGGGGCTCGATCCTAGGACCCTGGAATCATGACCTGAGCCGAAGCCAGAGGCTTTAACCCACTGAGCCACCCAGGTGCCCCACTTTATAATTTTTTAAAGGATTTTATTTTTAAGTAATCTCTGTACCCAACATGGAGACTGAACTCACAACCCTGAGATCAAGAATTGTACATTCCACCAAATGAGCCAGCCAGGTGTCCCCCTTATACTGCTTTTATGGCATTTTCATTCTCTATTACAGTCAAAATTTTTACAAACACATTTCTTTCTCTAGACTGTAAGTTCTTTGAAAATAATAACTGGCTAAATTTATCTATTAGATGTTTAATAAGTTTTCTTAAATAAAAACATGAATGAATGAATGAATGAATAAACTAATTTGGCATGAGTAATAATAAAGTTCAAAGAAACAACTGAACACTTTCAGGATGGTCAAGCTTCTTAGAATTCTACGGGACACACTTTATTATTTATTTATTTGAGAGAGGGAGCACAAGCAGGGGGAGAGGCAGAGGAGGAGGGAGAAACAGGCTCCCAGCTGAGCAGGAAGCTGACCTGGGGCTCAATCCCAGGACCCTGAGCTCATGACCTGAGCTAAAGCAGACACATAACCAATTGAGCCACCCAGGTGCTTCTGAAGGACACACTTTAGAAATGAAAGATGAAGAAGGTTTTCCACTTCAGAAAGAAGGGAGCAATAGGACCAAAGTCACAGAAACAAGTAAATTACCTATTTAATGCAAGCATGCAGAATATTTGCTTGGTTCCTTTATGGATCTTCTCAGTATGCTAAGAAATGTAGACTCTATTAGATAGCCAAAAAAGTACTAGGAGATTTTAGTCAGGGGTAAGAAATGATAGAAAACAGTGTCTAATATTTCAGTTTTCCTCAGGGAAAAAGTAACTGTTGTGAGGCTTGAACTTTCACTATACACAGAAAGCTGGACAAATATATGAAAAGCTGTTTCAGAAAGCAGACAAGAGGCAGCATAGAACTGCTGTGACACCTAAGAACATATGAAGTGAGCCTTGTCATATTCAGTTAAATGCTAGTCTAGATATTGCTGTGAAAGTATTTTCTAGATCAAATTAATATTTACAGTCAGTCGACTTTTAAGTAAAGGAGATCACTGTAAATAATCTGAGTGAGCCTCATCCAGTCAGTACAAGATCTTAAGAGCAAAAACTGCCTGGAGATAAATTCTTCCTAAAGACTATAATAGAGAAATACTGCCTGAGTTTCCAGCATGCCCTGTGAATTTCAGACTTGCCAGTCCCCACGATCATGAGAACCAATTCCTTAAAATAAATATCTTTATTGGTTCTGCTTCTCTGGAGAACTCTAACTGATATATATGGTCAGATGATTTTTTTTCAAGACTACCAGTGTAATTCAATGATAGAAGAGATAATCTTTTCCAAAAATCCAAAAAAAAGATAATCCAAAATCAAAAAGGACAATCTTTTCCAAAAATCAAAAAAAAAAAAAAGGATTTTTAAAAACTGGATATTTGTTTGAAAATAAATACATTTATCCCATAAATAAAAAGCAAATTAGAATAATTCTCAGATCTAAATGTTAAAATTTAAACTCTAAAACCTCTAGAAAAATACAGAGGACAAAACTTCCCTGACCTTAAGGTAAGACATAGGTTTCTCAGATGATAAATATGCAGTGACCAGTTAAAAAAAATGATACATGGGACTTTAATAATACGGAAACTTTTGTAGCAACATAATAACTAGAATTAAGTGTTAATTATGGCATCATAATATTAGCTGACATAATACTATTTACCAAACATTATTTTATTTTTTTAAAGATTTATTTATTTTAGAGAGAATGTGAGCAAGAGTAGGGGCAAAGGGAGAGAGAGAGAAACAGACCCCACAGCTGAGTACCCAGTTACCCCTAAACATTATTTTAATCTCAAATCCACACTGATGCTGAAATACAGTATTTGGTGGTTCACATATAAACCTAAATTAATGGCGCCTGGGTGGCTCAGTTGGTTGTGACTGCCTTCAGCTCAGGTCATGATCCTGGAGTCCTGAGATCAAGCCCTGCATTGGGCTCCAGCTCCATGGGGAGGGAGTTTGCTTCTCCCTCTGACCTTCTCCCCTCGCATGCTCTCTCTCACTCTCTGTCTCACTCGCTCTCTCTCTCTCTCTCTCAAATAAATAAATAATATCTTTTTAAAAATATACTGAAATTAAAATGTAAATTATCTAGACATTAACCCTCTGGATGAAAAGATACTTTGGGAAATTATCCTTACTCTCTAGTTTGTGTAATACATCTGGAAAAGGTAATCTTAAAATACATCTGGAGGAAAAGGTAAATTTAGCTTAGTGAAAATTACATATACAACTGAATGCTTCTATTCTATATCTACAAGAATTTTAAGTAACAATGAATAATGGGGGAAAAGGATGATAGAGTTCCTGCTTTTCTTGTAGTTTTAGTTTGTCTATTTTTAATCCATCAAATATTTAGAAATTGGGGTATTGAAAAATATAAGAATTGTGGCCCCTGGATGGTTCAGTCAGTTAAGAATCTGACTCTTGATTTCAGCTCAAGTCTTAATCTCAGGATCATGAGTTCAAGCCCCATGTTGGGCCTCCATGCTAGGCATGGACCCTACTTTAAAAAAAGGGCGAGGGTAAAAAAAGTATAAGAACCATGTATATATGGTCAATTAATTTACTACAGAGGAGACAAGAATATGTAATAGGGAAAGGACAGTTTCTTCAAGAGTGTTGGGAAAACTGGACAGCCATGTGCAAAAGAATGAAATAAGACCACTATATTGTGTATTGAGGCCATACAAAAAAATTAGTTCAACAAAGAATAAGGACTTGGATGTAAGACCTGAAGCCATAAAATTCCAGAAGAAAACAGAGAGTAAGGTCCTTGACATCAGTCTTAGCAATGACGTTTTGGAGTTGACTACAATTGCAAAGGCAACAAACAAAAGGAAAGATATTTGCAAACAATATATCTGATAAGGAATTAGTATCCAAAATATATTACAATCTCATACAATAGGGGGAAAAAAAACAATCCAGTTTAAAAATAGGCAGAGAGCCTAAAAATAAATGAACGAATGAATGAATGAATGAATTTTCCAAAGAAGACATACAAATGGCCAATACCTACATGAAAAGACTCTCAACATCACTAATCATCAGAGAAATGCAAATGAAATCCACAGTGTAAAATCATCTCAGACCTGTTGGAATGGCTATTATCCAATAAACAAGTGTGGGTGAGGATGTGAAGAAGAAAGAAAGAACCCTTTGTGCACTGTTGATGTAAATGTAAATTAGTACAGCCACTATGGAAAACAGTAAGAAGGTTCTTTTTTTTTTTTTAAATCACAAGTGGAACTACCATATGATCCACGAATTTCACTTCTGGGTATGTGTCTGAAGGAACAGAAACTCTTATTTTAAAGAGATTGTTTTAACTGGGTTATAAGTTTTTGAATGTTCAGTTTGAGTTTTTTATAGATCTTGGCTATCAGCCCTTTATCTATAATGTCATCTGCAAATATCTTCCCCCATTCCGTGGGCTGTCTCTTAAGTTTTGTTGACTGTTTCCTTTTGCTGTGCAGAAGCTTTTTATCTTAATGAAGTCCCAAAAGTTTATTTTTGCTTTTGTTTCACTTGCCTTTGGAGACATATCTTAAAAGAAATTACTGTGGCCAATGTCGAAAAAGTTACTATGTTCTCCTCTAGGGTTTTGATGGATTCCTGTCTCACATTGAGGTCTTTCATCCATTTTGAGTTCATCTTTGTGTATGATGTAAGGGAATGGTCCAGTTTCATTCTTCTATATGTAGCTGGCCAATTTTCCCAGCACCACTTATTGAAGAGACTGTCTTTTTTTTCCATTGGGTATTTTTTCCTGATTTGTCAAAGACTGGCTGATCATAGATTTGAGAGTCAATTTCTGGAGTCTCTATTCTTTTCCACTGTTCTATGTGTCTGTTTTTGTGCCAATACCATGCTATCTTGGTAATCACAGCTTTGTAATATAGTTTGAAGTCAGGCAATGTGATGGCCCCAGCTTTGTTTTCCTTTTTCATCATTCCCTTGGCAATTTGGGGTCTTTTCTGGCTCCATACAAATTTTAGGATTTTTTTGTCCCAGCTTCTTGAAAAATGCCAATGGTATTTAAATAGGGATGGCATTGAAAATGTAAATAGCTCAGGGGAGGATAGACATTCTAACAATGTTTGTTCTTCCAATCCATGAGCATGGAATATTTTTCCACCTTGTGCCTCAATTTCTTTCACAATTGTTCTGTAGTTTCTAGAGTATAGATCCTTTACCTCTTTAGGTACCTTATGGTTTTTGTTGCTATTGTGAACAGAATTGATTCCTTAATTTCTCTTTCTACAGTTACAACATTAGTGTATAGAAAAGCCATTGATTTCTGTGCACTGATTTTGTATCCTGCCACATTGCTGAATTGCTTTATGAGTTCTAGTAATTTAGAAGTGGAGTCTTTTGAGTTTTCCTCATAAAGCATCATGTCATCTGCAAAGAGGGAGAGTTTGACTTCTTCTTTGCCAATTTGCATGCCTTTATTTTTGTTGTCTGATTGCTGAAGCTAGGACTTCTAGCACTATGCTGAACAATAGTGGTGAAAGTGGGCATCTCTGTTGTGTTCCTGACCTCAAGGGAAAAGCTCTCAGATTTTCCCCATTGATAATGATATTCACTGTGAACTTTTTATAGATGGTTTTTATGATATTGAGGAATGTTCCCTCTCTATATGTACTCTGAAGAGTTTTAATCAGGAACAGATGTTGTATTTTGTCAAATGCTTTCTCTATATCAATTGAGAGGATCGTATGGTTCTTGTCTTTTCTTTTATTGGTGTGCTCTACCAAGTGGATTGATTTGTGAATGTTGAACTGCCCTCACATCACAGGCATAAAACCTACTTGCTCACGGTGAATAATCCTTTTAATGTACTGTTGGATCCTACTAGCTAGGATCTTGTTGAGTATTTTGGCATCAATGTTCATCAGGTAAATTGGTCTGTAATTCTCCTTTTTGATGGGGTCTTTGCCTGGTTTGGGGATCAGAGGAATGCTGGCCTCATAGAGTGAGTTTGGAAATTTTCCTTCTGTTTCTATTTTTTGGAACAGCTTCAATAGAATAGGTATTATTTCTTCTTTAAATGTTTGGTAGAATTTCCCTGGGAAGCCATTTGGCCCTGTACCTTTTGTTTTCTTGGGAGGTTTTTGGTTATTGCTTCAATTTTGATACTGGCTATTGGTCTATTCAGATTGCCTATTTCTTCCTGTTTCAGTCTTGGTAGTTTGTAAGTTTCCAGGAAGGCATCTCTGTTTCTTCCAGGTTGCTTAATTTGTTGGCATACAGTTGTTGTTATACTTAACTAATGAATCATTGAACACAATATCAAAAATAATACATAATAAAAAAATAATAAAATCATAATTTAAAAAGACAAAATTTCATAGGCTGAAGTGTGAATTATAATTGAGTAGAAAATATTCTCTATCTGCTGGTAATAAGGGATTGTATTAGTTACTAAAAGTTTATGAATAAATGACTGAATAAGAACAAAAAAATTTTTAAAAAGATAGGTTTACCCTCATATCCATTGTAGCATTATTTCAATAGCCAAGACATGGAAACAATCTAAGTGTCTATCAACACAAAAATGCATAAAGAAATTGTGACACACACACACACACACACACACACACACATACACATACACACACACACACATTGTTCAGCCATATGAAGAAGCAGGAAATCTTACCATTTGTGGCACTATGGATAGACCTTGAGGCATTATGTTAGCATGAAATAAGTAAGAGGAAAAGATCATGTGATCTCATATGATATGATCTCACTTATATATGGAATCTAAATAAACAAAACAAATCTTGATACAGAGAACAGATTGGCCATCACTAGAGGCAGGGCTGAGGGATGGACAGAATGAGTGAAGTAGGTCAAACATGTTAACTTCCGGTTATAAAATGATGGCATTCTGGGGCTTGGTTTACAGCATGTGACTATAGTTAACAATACTGTGTTGTGTATTTGAAACTAAGAAAGTATAGCTTAAAAATTGTTATCACAAGAAAAAAATGTAACTATATGTGGTGACGGGTGTTAACTAACTTATTGTGGTAATTATTTCCCAATATATGCATATATCAAATCATTAAGTTATACATCTAAAACTAACACAATGTTGTATGTCTGTTATACTTCTGTTAAAAAAAAAAAGATAAGTTTCAAATGATTTTTTTTAAGTGTAGAAAAGCTTCACTCCCTCATTCCTATCTTTATATCTCAGCAACCTGACAAAGGTGTCCCCCACTTCACTAAACCACTGTCAATGAGCATTCCTATATACACTTTTCAATTAATTAATGAGCTATCTTGAATTGTCTTATTTTGGAAGACATTTCTCTGGCATTGATCATACACAGTAGTTATCTCAAGTTTTAAAATTATGTGCTGTCTTTCTATTTCCACCAGAGCCTAATAACAGACTGCCTTTAGCTTTTAAAAGGGCTGTTCCTTGTTGTGCACCAAGTAATTTATAATCTCTTTCAATGGATGCCATGTGTGTGGTAGTATTGATGTTTGCCAGAAACTCCAGTCTTCCTGTAACTGGGTAACAAATGCCCTCGAAATCATTTGTGACTTGGGAGGATGTGATTCCAGAGAGACTGTCTGGGTTCAGTGTGAGTCTCTAAGAGTTGTTTTTTTTTCCCCCAACTCCAGTAAAATTCAAATTTATTTGAATACCTAAATACATGGCTTAATAAAATGTTCAACTGCAGTATATACTCTTACCAACATTTAAATAGACCTTATCTCGAGGTTCTGAAAAGACAGTAATTTATTCTGTATTATCTGTAAAATGTCTATTTGTGGTTCCAGTTCAAATTATTCTGCCAAATTTTACGGCTAAGCCAAGGCCCTATATTTTAGCTGGATAGATCAACCATTTGGGATTAGTCATGTGGCACCACAATTCTTAGTTCCTAGGTGTCTTCCTCTTCTCAGAGATAAATTATGATAGAATATATTTTCAATGTAATGAGCTAGTATTCTTTTTATAAAGATTGAATCTATATCTTATCTAACCAGGTTGTAAGGCTATACTGGAGTGATTAACATATCTCAAACATGTATGGGAGACCTTGTCAAATGATAGAAAATTGTTTCATTTCCAAATTCTTCTGAAACTGGAATAAAAACATGAATCTTTGACCAAATCTGTAGTAGCATACCAGTCACCTTTAGTTCGCTGGCCGCCTTCTTAAATGGCTTTTACCAGACTTAGTGGAGAGAAGCTTAACAGTGAAACTATTTTATTTAGTCCTCAGTAGTCATAGTAAATCTTCATTAAATCTTTTTTCCTAAGTACCAGACAGGGTCTTTATATAGTTAGTTAATAAGGCATTAATATCCCTATTTCCACCGTATCTTAACGCAGGAATGGGTTATTGTCCCCCAAGGATTTCGTATTGTTTGATATTCACTACAGAGGAGAGTTTGCACAATTCTACAGGTTCTATTTGTGTGTAGAATTAGAAATGGGTCGAGGCAGTCTTGACCTGATTAGATATTGGCAGGCAATGGCAAAAACCTCCAGTGTCTCTTGTATGACTCTGCAATTGCACTACTGGGTATTTACCCCAAAGATATAGATGTAGTGAAAAGAAAAGCCATATGCACCCAATGTTCATAGCAGCAATGGCCACAATCACCAAACTGTGGAAAGAGCCTTGATACCCTTCAACAGATGAATGGATAAGGAGGATATGGTCCATATATACAATGGAATATTATGCCTCCATCAGAAAGTATGAATACCCAACTTTTGTATCAACATGGACAAGACTGGAGGAGATTATGCTGAGTGAAATAAATCAAGCAGAGAGCGTCAATTATCATATGGTTTCTTTTACTTGTGAAGCATAAGGAATAATATGGAAGACGTTAGGAGAAGGGAAGTAAAAATGATTTAGAGGAAATTGGAGGGGGAGATGAAAGATGAGAGATTGTGGACTCTGAGAAACAAACTGAAGGTTTTGGAGGGGAGGAGGTGGGAGGTTAAGTGAGCATGGTGGTGGGTATTGTGGAGGGCATGTATTGCATGGAACACTGGGTGTGATGCATAAACAATGAATCTTGGAACACTGAAAAAATAAGATAAAATTTTTTAAAAAAATAAAAACCTCCAGTCTCACAACATATCAAATCCAATAAAACACTCAGATAGAGGTGACTATTTTACAGGTTATTCTTATACTCACATATTCCAATTTACAATTTACTGTAACCCTGATACTTTCTACTACAGCATCACATTATCCTCAGAGTTTTATCTTTGGCTCTCCAATGTTGTACCCCCTGCCTCTTGCTGATATCATCATGTACCATGTTCTAGTTTCTGGTAATCCCAGAAAACTCTGTTCACCACCTCAAAGCCATTCAGCTTAGACCAGTCATTCATGTTTGGATTTCTCTGCTGATATTTTGGAAGTAGAGCTCAATCTTCTTATTCTATTGTCTTAACAAATGGAATATCCCCAAACCCATGCTCACTCACTTTATTTTACCACGTACATTTTGACATATCCCAAACAACATATCCCATACAACAAATCTGTCTTGTTCTTTTTAGCAAGGCAAGTGCAGTTGCCCAAACTATCAAGTATTTTCCACCTCGCAACCAGTAATCACCATCAGGTATTATATAGTACCTTCACCAATTTATTTCTTTTTGATCCAACTTTCACGAGGCACCAAAATAAATCCATGTGATGATGCCATCTTTGGTTATTCCTTTTCTTTTGAAAAGCACAGAACTTTTTTCTGTCACTGATATCCAGGAAAAAGAGATTGCTAACAAGTTTTCTATAGCTGTCTTTATATTTTGTTTTCCTATAAGATTGTATAAGGGCTCCAAGCATAATGAACTGTCCTTATCATTGAATTCTCAAAGTTTGCATGGAGGCATTTTTCATTAGGAGTGATATTATTGTTATCTATATACAATCTAAGATATCTCCAGTTAGAACATATCCACTACCATTTCTGCAGGGATATTTTATGTATCATCAGGTTAAAAAAAAATGGGGAGATAAACCATGAGAGACTGTGGACTCTGAGAAACAAACTGAGGGTTTTTGAAAGAGAGGGGTGGGGGGATGGGTGAACCTAGTGGTGGGTATTAAGGAGGACATGTACTGCATGGAGCACTGGGTGAGGTGCATAAACAATGGAACTTGGAACACTGAAAAAATAAAATAATTTTTTTGAAAGCATTAGTCATTAAAAAAAAAAAATAGGCAGTTACCCTTTTCAATGGAAGCTTGTTAGATTTCTACCTTAACCATGGTAGTATCATTATTTAGAAAGAAAATGTATACTGAAGTCCACATTCATCAGGCCATTTAATCATCTCCATTCAGACTCAATGAATTTTCTACCATTTAAATACAATGCCCTTGATCATGTGGTTTGAGTGTCTGGACTAACAAAAAATCATCAGACTTCTAGTGTTTATTTATTGGAAAAATGTCCCACTTATTTAACAATGTCCCCCCATCTCTATGGTAACCTGGTTTTGTCCTTCATTCTCAAGGACAGTGAATATGTTGGCTTCCAGGTGAATATAATATCAGCCAAACAAAAAACTTTATGACTCATCTTCTATTTTATATATTTGTCTCATCTCTCCTAAGCCAGTCCACTTCTTTGTGTTCTTCTGATAAAATTATCATTTTGTTAATGCTATTGATAACCAACAAGCAATGTTTCTAGCCATTATCCCTAGTTGTCTTTGTTTATTGTCCATTAGTCCATGGAAGGGCATCTTGGTTCTTTCCATGGTTTGGGAACTGTGGCCATTGCCTCTATGAACATTGGGGTAAAGGTGGCCCTTCTTTTCATTACATCTGTATCTTTGGGGTAAATCCCAGTAGTGCAATTGCAGGGTCATAGGGTAGCTCTATTTTTAACTTCTTAAGGAATATCCACAGTGTTTTCCAAAGTGGTTTATTAACAAAACCATTTTGCTAAATCCTAGATGTTTGAAACTATGTAACTTAAATTCCATTGATAAAATATATACTGTAATTTGCCTCAAAGAAAAAAAATTTATTTTCCACTATCATGAACCAGGGGTTAGTTTCAGCTATCCCAGCACCAAAGTCTCAAAAGAGGATTTTTCCCCTACCCATCCTTCTTCACAAGGGCCATTCAAGTAAATTTCAAGTGTAGAATGACTTCAAATTCACAAGATAAAATAGGTTTATCCACTGTTTATTTACCCAAGTTTATTATCCAAGTTCACGTAGCTTAAGCAAGAATACACAACAAGTAAAACAGCAGCATGCATAACAGTAACATGACGGAAGCTTTGAATACTCTGATAGTTTCCAAAGCCTCATTCACTGAATACAAACTCTTGTATGCACAGATCACTCAGCACAGGAAAGGTACCATGTTGGGGGTCTCCCAGCTTAGATAACTTGCTTATAACCAAGCACTTAGAGGGATGTTTACCTCACATCCAATTTTAGTGCAACTGCATACCATAAAAACAGGCTCTACAATGAACAATCTTGATAAACTTGACACACTTGATGTACAACATACTTAAGAGCATTTTGGATCAGTAATAAGTTCATACTAACCTCATGAGGAATCTAATTTATCCCAAGTTAATGTATCTATTGGGTTGGCTTTGGAAGACTGTATAAATATCAGTTCCTTAGAGGGTCCTCAAACTGGCATAAAATATGCTGAGTGAAATAAGTCAAGCAGAGAGAGTCAATTATCATATGGTTTCACTTATTTGTGGAGCATAACAAATAGCATGGAGGACAATGGGAATTAGAGAGGGGAAAGGAGTTGAGGGAAATTGGAAGGGGAGGTGAACCATGAGAGACTATGGACTCTGAAAAACAATCTGAGGGGTTTAAAGGGGTGGAGGGTGGGAGGTTGGGGGAACCAGGTGGTGGGTATTATAGAGGGCACGGATTGCATGGAGCACTGGGTGTGGTGCAAAAACAATGAATACTGTTATGATGAAAATAAATTTTTAAAAAATTACAGTTCAGCTCTTAACTGTTTACTTTCAAAGTAATATAATACCCAGGATATTACTGAAAATATCTCCTGATAAAATCATACATTACTTGTGCAATTATGAAGCTAGTAAAAGAGTGTAAATATCATAGCATATGATTGGTTTTGAAGACATTTCAAGTAAAATGTGTTCCATGTACATTAAGAAACAAATATACTTACATTTATGTAAATAACAAAAAGTATTTTAGAATTACTTTTAAAAGACCAATCATAATTATAGAAAAAGGGTTTAATCAAAAAGAAAATTAAAATGTTAAAGAAAGGTGTAGTTTATAGTCCTTGTAAAATGAGTCACAAATACTGTGAAATTGCTTAAATCACCCTACAACTAGAGATGGTTTTTAAAAAGAATAAACTTAATCATGTGGAATATTTTTAAAATAAATTTTGTTATTGGGGACCAACTGAAATTAATTTTAAGACCATACAAACAAGTTGATTTTTTCCAATAAAGTTTATATGAGAGATAAATAAATTTAAGTGATAAGAGATCTTTATCATATGCCTGTAATACTTTTACTATATTTGTTGGAACTATTGGCAAGATCTAAAGTGTTTTAAAAATACTAGAACAACAGGCATATTCTCATGCCTCTACAACTTAAACTTAATTCTCATTTTGTATAATTGTTTTTCCCTAAGTGAGTGTGTTCAAAAAAGAAAAAAAATCAGACTGTTCAAGGAATATAACTGTTTTGCAAAAAGAAGACTTAAAACATCTATGCCTATATAATTCTAAAGTGAATTAGAATATATATATAGAAATTATATATATATTATATATAATTATATTATATTATATATATTATATATATATATATATATATATATATATATCTTAAGTGATCATATCCCTGAATTGGAAGTAAATTAGTGAAAGAAAATCCACTGATAATTGTATATCTCTACATGGAAAGTCAGATTCTTATCTCTGATATAACCTCTTTGCCTTTCCCTTAGTTACTCTAACTAAAACTGATAGGAATAGTAATGCAACCACGAAGCTGATCAAAATTGCTTTATATTGCACTCAAATATTCCTAAATTTATAAATTATTGAATGTCATGCTGCATGCAGTATCCCTGATTTAAAAAAAAAAAAAAACAGTGCATGAAATTACAGCTCTGAGCTGTGGTTAATTTTGATATTTCATTCTTTAATTCATGCCAACTTTCATTTTCTTCCTAACATCCACAATTTTCTTCAGAAATTTTCATTTTTTTTCTTAACTCTATCACCAAACAGTACATTTCTTCTTAAGAAATATTTTTCCAAGAAGCAGAATTTTATTTTATTAGTCAATGAAGTAACTATGTGTGGCAGAAAACAACAAAGCCTTATTGATTTGCAAGTCCAGAGAAATGGGCTGGGCTCATTCATGAACTAAAAAACTAACTCTATATGGCAACATCTATTACAGCTATTTCCCTCCGTAATTGTCTGTATCTATGTGGAATTTTGGAAAGTCCTAGAAAATAACTAATTTTCAAAAGCTAAATGCTTCAGATAAAAATAAAGCACAATATTTCTAATTAAGCAAGTTCTAATTAAGTAATGTTCCCAAACTATAACTGGACCCATTCCAAGAAAGCTTATTGGGAAGCTGGGATGCTTCACACACACTTTATTAACTCCTCTGACCATTACCTTCTGGTAGAATGGCAGTCAGGACTTGGGGTGTTTTTTCAGCAGATGATAAAAAAGAAACATTTTGAAAATTGGCAACTATTTATTTCTTCATTATTCTTCTCAAGGCACCTATAACTTCTTTGTTCCTCAAGCTGTAAATAAAAGGATTTAGCAGAGGAATTATTATTGTGTAAAATAAAGAATACATTTTGTCATGATCATCAGTGTGGTCAGAACCAGGACGCACATACATGAAGAAGAGAGTGCCATAGAACAACGAAACAGAGAGCAGGTGGGCACTGCATGTGGAGAAGGCTTTGCTCCTGCCTTTTTCAGACTTCTTTTTCATGATGGCAAAGAGGATACGGATATAAGAAACCATGATGGCCATAAAAGTAAAGACTTGTATAAAGGCCGAAAAGATTAAAACCAGAAGTATATTAACTGTAGGATCAGTGCAAGAAATTTTGAAAAGTTGTAAAATTTCACAGTAGAAATAATGTATTTCATTGGACCTGCAGAAAGTTAATCTAAATAACAAACCCACATGAATTGCTGAATGTAGAAAACCCATGAAATATGAAACACCAATGAACTGAGTACAGAGGTTCCTGGACATTAAGACTGGATAAAGCAAAGGGTTGCATATGGCTATGTAGCGGTCATAAGCCATTACTACCAGCAGGAAACACTCTGTGGTGGCACTAGAACCAAAAATATAAAATTGAGCCATACAGTCAAAAAGTGATATCACATGATTCTTGGATAAAAAATGTGTAAGCATCCTCGGAGTTACAGAGGATGAAGTACAAGCATCTGCAAAGGCTAAACCACTGAGGAATAAGTACATGGGGGTGTGAAGATGGGGATGCTTCCAGATGAGAAAAATCAGTCCAAGGTTGCCCACCATGGTGGTGAGATAGATGACCAAGAACACCAGGAACAGGGGGACCTGCAGCCCTTGAAGATCTGTAAGTCCTGTGAGAACAAACTCAGCCACGAGTGTCTTATTTTCTTCTGCCATATCCAACCTGTCCAGATGGTAAAATGAAAGAAAAATATTGTTGAAACAGTCACAAAATAATCATAAAAACTGTGTATTTTTTTGTGTGCAACTGATGTAAAAGATGCCTCTCATATGATTACCAATTTTTAAATTTTTACCTTTATATGTGTCCTTTAATATACATTCAAAAATTTCTGTAATAAAAAGTTTTAAATGATAATTCACCTAAAGTAACAAGTAAATTAAATACAAATCCTTCTCAATTCAACAGAGGTTTTAAGAACTGTATATGTTCATCTAAACATTATATGAAAGAAAGAAATTTCCCATTTTACCCAAGAAAAATGTAAATAGTTAAAAACAGTCAAGAGTACCTTAATTTCTACTGAACTACAATATAAAGATATAATAATCAAAACATTAAGATAGTGGAATAAGAATACACAAGAGGGTCAATGCAATAATAGGCAGCCAGCTCAGAAATAGATTCCATTATATACAGAAATGTGGCATAAGACAATACGATGTTTCAGTTCAGTAGGAGAAAGATGATGGATTTAATGGATTGTGCTGCCATTCTTGGCTATCTGTCTGGATATGAACAAGGTTAGGCTCCTAACTCACAGCATAGATACTTTCTAAGAAATTTGGGAGCCAACAATATAACATAGTGATTAGAGAAATTCTTATCCAGGAAAGAGTATTGGACAGAGTCAGATGGCATATAATAGGTTGGGAAATACATTTTACAGTGTATATGAAAGATACAGATTTATGAATAACATAATATATAATATAAGAATAACACCAAATAGATAAGAAAAAGCAAACAATCTAAAAGAAAAATGAATAAAGGATATGAACAAGCAAGTTTACAGATGAATAACCAACAAATAAAATGAAAAGATGCCTAGTTTCCTGTGTGTCACACATAAACACACATGTGCAGGTGCAGGCATGCACACACAAACACATACACAGATACTTCCTTTCTCACATATCAGATTAGCAGAAATTAAAGTGAATAGATACTGCTGACTGAGGTGAGACAAGTGCTCCTTTCATATTAATTGTGGATCTATGAATTGCAACAGTCTTCTAGAAAGAGCAGTTTTATATGATACCATTTAAATTTTAAATAAATACATATACCCTTTGACTTACCATTTTGCCTTACATATACCCTAGAAATAAAATCACAACTATTCAAAGATAGATATACAAAGAATATCCAATGCATTATTTTTCAAGGTGGCAAAGACCAGACACATCTACAGTGAGATGGCTAAATAAATCATATTTATGTATACTTATGTTTTGTAATACAATTCAGCCATGAAAAAAGGAGTCATTCCACTTGAACTGGGAATTTTCATGATGTAATTTTTACCTGAGAAGAATATGATACAGAGAAGTGTAAATAAGATTTCATTATTGTAAGATGAGCAATGCATTTTTAAATCTTCTACCTGGAAAAAATGTGGAAATTAGAAATTAAGTTGATAGCATTGGGCTTTCTAGAATAGAAGTAGAGGTAGAAATGAGGGGAAAGGAGAAGAGGAAAAGAGAGAAGTCAAAATAAATGTTCTATGAGAACAGCAGCATATATATTATGATCTCTTTCACATAAAATTATGTAATTGATTTATTTGTGTGTATGTCTATGTAGGCCTTTATACATACATAAAGAGATGTGTGAAAGAGTCTCCAACATGTTAATAATGGGGAAAAGAAACAAGTATGATGAAATCCTATTGTTTTCTTTTTCAAGATTTTCACTGAAGAGTGCATTATAAAATTAGGATGCAATTATCTGTTAATTTTTGCATGTATATATCAGTTAAGGACAGAAGTAGTCTTCAGAGAAATTAACATTTTCTTTTGGAAATTGTCAATGGAAAACAACATTTAACCACTGAGTGTAGATAGAATTTTTTTAATATCCCCAAATTACCTGTAATTGTATAAAATAGAGATTCAAATAGAACAAGAGTTTTTTGGAGGGTTTTTTCAATTTTAGTAATTTTTTTTATTAATCTTATTTCTCCATACTTACTTTTTAGTCACTGTTGTGGTTTTAACAAGTGGTGTTTGTATGAAGTAATGACATTGATTTTTTTTTTCATGATTTATAAATAGTCTCTGAAAATAGTCTAAAAAGTTTTCCAGTGAATACAGTTTCTTTTATATTACCATAAAAAGAAAAAGGAAAACATTCAGATATACATATTGTTATGGTATTTCCTGGGATGAAAAAAAACATTTTTATAATTTTATAGTCATATCTCTCAGTACTGATAGAACACACAAAAAAATTTTTTTACCATTAGAATATATTTGAAAAATTGAGTTTGTTTAATGTAGAAATAGGATCAAAGGCTCTTTTTCAATGAATCAGTGATCAACATAAGAGAAGACTGTGAGATATTATTCTACCCCCACTAAAAATAAAGAAAGAATTTATGAGCTTTAGAATTTTTACTTTTGAGTGTATACCCACCAGGAACCCCAATATAGACAACACAGACAAAATATTAATTGAAAATTTAGAACATAGGAGATTTTTGCTCTGCATACACTGGTCCAACTTTATAGTCTCAAATAACCAAATGTTGGTTTTCCTAGTTTTAGTTCCTACAGCATGTAACTTGGCCAATTAGTAATCTCTGTGAATTTTTTTTCTCAAGTTATGTGATAAATGAGACAAGGAGCAATTTTGAAGTTACCACCAGTGACTTTAGCCCATATTCTCATGATTTCATGAAATTAAAGAATTTGTGTTGTACTCAGCAACAAACCTTAGGCCAGAAGTTCCCAGTCTGAAAAAGTTACAAATAAGTTAGATCTGAGCTGCTTAGTTTATATCTAAATTAAGCGAACTTCACATTATGAAATGAACTCTGAATTTTTCTTACCACAATTATTGAATTTTTCTATTTTTCTTTCTTCTGTTAACCAAAGTTTATTATTTAAAAACTCCCTCCAGGGGTGCCTGGCTGGCTCAGTGAGTTAGGCCTCTGCTTTCAGCTCAGGTCACGGTCTCAGGGTCCTGAGACCGAGACCAGCATCAGGCTCTCTGCTCAGCAGGAAGCCTGTTTCCCCCTCTCTCTCTGCCTGCCTCTCTGCTTCCTTGTGGTCTCTTTCTCTCTCTCTCTCTCTCTCTCTCTGTCAAATAAATAAATAAAATCTTTTAAAAAATAAAATAAAATAAAATAAAAAATGAAAAATAAAAACTCCCTCCAAAATGTGTTATTTATCTATCAAGTAAAAATTCTAACTAAAATACACATGTTCAGACAGACATTTACTTCTGTCTGTCTAGATTTTGGTTGCTGATTTAAAAAGAAAAAAGTCCTTTCCAGGACATTAATTTCTTACTTAGGTGTTTGTTATCATATAAATTGCAACAGTATATTAATGAAAATCTCTGCTCTCTCACCTACTTCCTGTAAATCATGGGAAATTGGAAATGTTTTCTTGAAGTAACATAGAAGGTACAGAAATGAAGCAGTATTATTTGTGCATTGATTTTCCTTAGAAACTCCAAACTGGAGATAGATAGCATTTCTTCCTGCTATCTGCAAATCTATTCTTTAAAAAATTCTGAAATTCCCTTAATGCTTCAGAAGGATTCCCAATAGGATGAAGTCAAAGTTGTTCTACTGGGCCTTGTGAGCTAATCCTCAAATCATCTACACACCAATAGTTATAACAATTAAAACGGTACATTCTGTCCTCAGGGTTTACCATAGGGGCATGTTTATAAAATGTCACCGAATAGAGTTTAGAATAAGCTTGTTTTCCTTCCTCTTGTCTCTTTTAATGGTCCCACTACCCAAATACATTCTTGTCCACTTGGAAATCCCAAAGGTACATTAGAATTAACATATCCAAATCTGAAATTAAGATCTTCCTCCATTCCATCCCCAAACCTATTCTTCCAATGTTCCCTGTCTCAGGGAATAGGGCTTGCAAACAAGTATTTGTGCACACCATAAATCAGGAACATATTCATGAAACTAACTTCTTCCTCAATTCCATTTTTTTTACTACTACCTCTAGATGTTATGTACCAAAGATGTCTTAAGTCCAACTATTTGTACAGTTAATCGTAAAATCCATAATGCATTCATCTCCTGCCTGGACTTATTAAATAAATTCCTAGCAACACTATCCATATCTGCTCACACAGTCATCCACTTCATTTTCCATTTTCCACACTGATGCCAGACTGATTTTTATAAAATGCACACCATTTCATCATCATCCCCTACACACTTTCCCCACTCGACATGTATAAATAACTTCTCATTCCACATAGAATAACAACTAAAATTGGCAATCCTATATATCCATTTCTGGATATTTCTGAGAAATAGACCCAGTAATTAACTGTATACAGTTGAAGAAGGTTTTTTTGTATTACATGTATATATTATTTATAGTAACACTAATTGAATTCACAAATAATAGCCAATATTTTACTTGATCGACATAATAGAAGTTTAGTTCTCCTTTATGTAAGTATGAAGTACATGTTCTTAACTGAACAGCTGTTCCTTCCATTTGATGATTCAGAGTAGCAAACTCTTTCCAACTTGTCACTCAAGCATTTTCCACATATGATTTCCTTCAGGGTTTGTGTTTCCATTTGGATCAAGCTAAAACGGGGAAGTTCAAGGGGATTCCAAATGTGAGGTTCTTATGACCCAGAAATGTAAGTGATATACATCACTTTCAATCCTAAACTCAATCATATCACTATAGTCAACTGAAAAGGGGGTCTGTGTGTCCAGGATAAAAAGAAAATAGATTTGGAGGTCACCTAACAGTTTCTTCTCCTGATTTGACTATAGTTTCTGATTCTCATTTACCTGTTTTGCCCTCCTTCCCCTGTAGACAGTACTTTCAACATCTTCCCAAGGGAGTCAAATCCAATTACCATCTAGCCTGTAATCTAAGAAAAAGCTAGAATCTCCAGTTGATACTCTGGCCTCTCCATCAAATCCAGGTGTAGCTGTTCTGTGTCTGGAAACCAAGAAATTTTTTAGTATTTTGGCACATGTTATAATTACACATTGACAATATGCAATTTTTATAAGATTTATCTGTCATCCTCTGGAGAACATGAACTTTGCACAATATCCAGTCTTTATCAACATAATATTGTCAATATAAATGAACCAGCCTGTGCTCTACAAAACATCCCCCAAATAAATATTCCTTCTGTCCTCCTAACCCATTACATTCTCTTCTTACTAAACTTTACGCCACTCAAAAGACTTACTTTTTTTTGAGGGATCTATCCACCGCAAGAAGACCTCTGTCCTTAATCTGATTTTCTGACTATGTTACAGATCAACAACATTTTGCTGAGTTAAACTGGATATTGGATGTTCAGCAGCTGTCCCCAACCCCAGTGTTCAGTCTGTCTCTATTCCAGGGATCTCACTATGTGGCCAGCAAGTCTACCCTTGTGTAGGCATAGATACAGGGTGGGTCTGAAATATCTGGAGATTTAGCAGTTGTCTCTGATAAGATGTCAGAAAGTGTATAATGTCACCCCAACCCCAATTTCTCTGTGAGTTCTCCTCTCCTACATGCTCATTCCTACTCCCAATTTGTAGCCCCATCTCTGCCATACCTGTCTGGCTTGAGTGAAAACAGGTACTGGAAGAGCTGATTGTTGGAAGATTACTATGACTTCACTTGCTAATTTCACAGGATTTCCCACACTGGCTTTGGCTGCTGCCTGACAAGCTTCAAGTTCTTTTTCACACTTGACTAGAGACTCCGGTCATGTCCTCCCACATCTGGTCTTCACAAATATATCCCAGGCTATCTCTCTAAACTGAGTTATCACTGTTGGAATTGATCTGTTCTCAGAAAAAAGAGAGTCTCAAAAATTCAGAGTCCAAGAAGGTGATTTAATTCCTTGTCCCTCATCTTGCTACCTCCCATTCTTTCTGTCATGAGGTGATGTCTTCAGCCTGGAGATGACCTAGATCTATGATTCTAGTCAATAATTTGTTGAGCAATCCATGGAATAGGTACAGCAATATCCACTACATTCTACATGGCAGAAAAGAAATTAATTTAAATCTTTTCCATCTTTGTCTCTGAGATGGTATATGAAAATATGGGCATGGGGAAGTACCATGTGAAATGTTGGAAGTAGAAAGACGGTCCCTAAAATGTTTTGTCCTACTAATATCCTCACACTCTTGTGGACTGTTCGTGTTTTCAGCTTTTGCGCCAAAGTCCGTTGGAACTTGTGATCTGGTCTCTTAAATGGAATAGGGCTTGTCTATCCTGAAAGGCTTTCTGCCTCTCCCAGCTTTCTTTGGTCTGGTAACCCCTTAGCTCCTCTTTTATACCCTCTCTCTACATGCCCCAGCCCGTCCTCTACAGTCACTTTTGAGGAGTAAGTCTCTCAGCCACCCTCAAACACTGCAGGAATTTCCAGGTGTTGGCCATGCAATGCAGTAAGGGGAAGCATCCTCCAAAACAAAATGTCAAGGCTGTCTGGCCTGCACACTCTGCAGGACAAAGTTCATTGTGATGTAGGTACATATGGAAGGAACACAGTGAGAAATGGTTTTTTTTTTTTCCAGTGACTGAAATGGGAATCTGGGCAAAAGTTCTTCTCTTCTAAGGCTACTTATGATAGGCAAAATAACAGCCATCAGTGACATGAACCTGAAAATACGTTAGGTTGTATGAAAAGGAAGAATGGGGGGTGCCTGAGTGGCTCAGTGGGTTAAGCCTCTGTCTTTTGTTTGGGTCATGATCTCAGGGTCCTGGGATCGAGCCCCACATCAGGCTCTCTGCTCAGCAGGGTGCCTGCTTCCCTCTCTCTCTCTGCCTGCCTCACTGCCTACTTGTGATCTTTCTCTCTGTGTCAAATAAATAAATAAAATCTTAAAAAAAAAAAAAGGAAGAATGAAGGCTGTAGACAGAATGACAGTTGCTCATCAGCTGACCTTGAAATAAAGAGATTTTCCTGAATTATCTGGAAAGGTCTAATGTAATCACAAAGGTCCTTAAAGTGGAAGGGGGAGGGGGAAGAATGAGGGTCTAAGGAAACTGTGACAGCAAAAGGCAGGTACCAAGAGATGCAACCTTGCTGGCTTTGAAGTTGCAAGAAGGGGCCCATGAGCCAAATGAAGTAGACAACTTCTCAAAGTCAGAAAAGGGGAAGAAGCAAAGTCTTACCCAAACCTTCCAGAAAAAAATTCACCCTGCTAACACTTTGATTTTAGTCTAGTGAAATTCATGTCAGACTTCTGCACAACAGAACTAATATAATACGTGTATATATTTTTAAAGCCACTATTCATGGTTATTTGTTAACAACAATAGAGAATACAATACCTCATACTATTAATTTGCCTCCCTGCCTTCCAAATACCAGTCCTGTCTAGAGGGGGAAATTAAAAACGACCTGTCTCATTTCTCCTCTACTGTTGCCTGTAACCTCCGAGAGCCAGAAGAGGTAAACTTGTCCCCTTCTAGGACGTGTCCTCCTTGTATCAGAGTAGCAAGTATAAGACCCTCTAATCATAGAAGAAAACGAGAAGAGGTGAGATCACCAAACCTGGTATATCCCTAGTGAAAAGAAGGAAATAAATAAATTTAGATAGTCTCCACTTAAAGAATCCCTGAACAGTCAAGAACTAGCTTTTTCCAACTTTAAATGCCATAAAAAGAAACATAAAATGGGATCTTTATTTATTTATTTTAAAGACTCTATTTGTCAGAGAGAGCAAGCACAAGCAGGGGGAACAGCAAAAGGAGATGGAGAAGCAGGCTCTCTGCTCAGCAGGGAGCCTGCCTGTGGGACTCAATCCCAGGACCCTGGGATCATGACCTGAGCTGAAGGCAGTTGCTTAACTGACTAAGCTACCCAGGTGTCCCTAAAATGGGATATTTAAATTGCATGGTTTAATATTTGCAAGAAATTTATCCCCAAGAACTATGGAACTTCTGTGGTTGTTTCTCCAGGGTAACTGTGAAGATGACATTTCAGCTATATATCACCTGTGCTGACAAAAACATAGAGAATGTAACAATTTGCTACTGGATTACACCCCACCTTAGTAACAGTGTTGCTTGAAAAAATAAAGAAGACTTTGACATATATTGACATATATAGACAGATAACAATTACACACAGCCAACACCTAAAACAGTCTACATTACACATAGAGGGAGAAAAAGAGAAAGTTTTGCCGCTGCTCTTGGAGTGTAAAGAGGTGATGACAGAAAGTTAACAGAGACTTGGCACTCACAGAGAGCAACATGGTTCGAATGAGCCCACACAACAGAAGCAGGGCTCGGATGCAGTGAGAAGAGCAGAGTCTGAGGAAACTGAGCCCCAAACACACAGTGCTGAAGCCAGTCAGCCCCACAGCCAGCTTTGCTGTTCCATGAGACAACAAATTGTGTCTATCCTCAAATCAAAATAATAGGGATGTGTCATGAGTATGGGGATATCTTTTCTTATTTTTCACTACAGTATTCACAAGTCTGTATGTAATAAAGTCAGAAAGCCAGACAGAAAACACAGAAGACTTTTGTAAGGAAAAAAAAAATGGTTTAAGTTACATAATTACAAGATGATCAAGCACACCTGCTATTTCAGGTTGTTGTCAATTCCGGGGGCGGGAGAGGTGGGGAGATTTGTATTCAACTGGTATATTAGTGCTGGAAAGAAGGTGCCTGGTGAAATTATTCAATAAATTAAAAAGTAGAAATTTTTAAAGGGCTCAGAATTATTCATTATATTGCAGGAAGTAATTATTTTAAGTATTTAATTGCTAAAGTGTTGTATCTTTCAATGAATACAATGCAAATATAAGTTAATTTTCAAAATTACTTATAAACCTTCTAGATATATGCATGTTAAATGAGGAATATATGTTGTCATCTTTAGTCTAACAGTATTACTTTGGCATATATAGTGTTTGCATCATTATAAACATCTATCAAAGATATTTATACCTACAAACTCTTGAAAATTACTTGTTCAAGAATTATCTAGGAGGGCATGAGTAGTTTCTAAACAGAGGATTTACACAAGCTAATTCTTCCTATAAAAGAATAGAAGTTCAAGGCCACCTGGGTGGCTCAGTTGGCTGGGTGTCCAACTCTTGATCTTTGCTCAGTTCATGATCCCAGCATCATGGTATTAAGCCCTGCTTTGGACCCCATGCTCAGCAAAGAGTCTTCTCTTCTCTTGCTCTGCCTGTTTCCCCACTCATGTTCTTTCTCCCTCTAAAATTAAAAAAAAAAAAAAGGATATAAGTTCAAAAAGTTTTAAAATGTGTGTATCTGGAAACACAAAGCTCATTAAAGTTACAAAGATATAATAATTTGGATATTCATTTTTATCCTTGAGGATGGATTATAAACAATAAGAGCACAAAGTAAATGGAACCTGTCTTTACCATGCTCATTAATTATTTTGATGATCACAAGAACTTAGGATGAAAATAAGTCTATCTACTGAATTTTTTATTCATTCATTTAACAAGTATATTAAGGCCCTACTATGTGCTAAACCCAAGGACCCATGCTTTATGTTTTTTTAAGATTTTATTTATTTATTTGACGGACAGAGATCACAAGTAGGCAGAGAGGCAGGCAGAGAGAGAGAGGAGGAGGAAGCAGGCTCCCTGCAGAGCAGAGACTCCGATGTGGAGCTCGAACCCAGGACCCTGGGATCGTCACCTGAGCCGAAGGCAAAGGCTTTAACCCACTGAGCCGCCCAGGCACCCCCCATGCTTTATTTAAACAGAATAAAATCTAAGGAATAATGAAAGTTTTCCTGAGAAATATTTATTTCTTTATAATTTTTCTCAGTGCCCCTAAAACTTCCTTATTTCTTAGGCTATAAATAAAGGGGTTGAGCAGAGGGATGATAATCGTGTAGAACAGTGAATACATTTTATCCTGATATTGATCTGGGCCAGACCCAGGACGCACATACATGAAGAAGAGAGTGCCATAGAACAAGGAAACAGAGAGCAGGTGGGCACTGCACGTGGAGAAGGCTTTACTCCTGCCCTTTTTGGACTTCTTTTTCAGGATGGCAAAGAGGACACAGGTATAAGACACTATGATGGTCATAAAAGTAAAGGCTTGTATAAAAGCAGCAAAAATGAAAACCACCAGTGCATTAATAGATGGGTCAGTGCAAGAAATTATATATAGCAGCAAAATTTCACAGTAGAAATGAGGTATTATATTGGACCTGCAGAAAGTTAATCTAAATAATAACCCTACATGAATTGTGGGATGCAGAAAACCAATTACATAAGACAAACTTATCAACCAAGTACAGAGCCTGTTGGACATCACCACTGGATAAATTAAAGGGTTGCATATGGCTGCATAGCGGTCATAGGCCATCACTACCAGGAGGAAACATTCTGTGGTGGCACTGGAACCAAAAAAATAATACTGGGCCATGCACTCAAAGAGGGATATCATTTGACTTTTGTCTAAGATATTGACAAGCATCCTGGGAGTCACAGAGGATGAGGAACAAGCATCTGCAAAGGCCAAACTGCCAAGGAGTAAGTACATGGGGGTGTGAAGATGGGGGTGCTTCCAGATGAGAAGAATCAGTCCGAGGTTGCCCACCATGGTGATGAGGTAGATGACCAAGAACACCAGGAACAGGGGTGCCTGCAGCCCTGGAAGATCTGTAAGTCCTGTGAGAATGAACCCGGTCACCCACGTCTTGTTTGTCTCCATCATATGCACAGGGGCTGATCACTACCAGGAGAGAATATGTAAGGGAAAAACTTTTTATTATTTTCTTTTATTTTTTCAGTGTTCCACGATTCATTGTTTATGTACCACAGCCAGTGCTCCATGCAATATATGCCTTCCTTAATACCCACAACCGGGCTCACCCAATCTCCCACCTTTCCCCTCCAAAACCCTTAGTTTGTTTCTCAGAGTCCACAGTCTTTCATGGTTTATCTCCCTCTCCAATTTCCTCCAATTTAGTTTTCTGTTCCTTTTCCTAATTTCCTCCATGCTATTCCTTATGCTCCACAAGTAAGTGAAACCATATGATAATTGACTCTCTCTTCTTGATATATTTTACTCAGCATAATCTCCTCCAGTCCCATCCAGGTAAAGGAAAAACTTAATCAAGGATCAGGAAAACTTGTATTATATGTCAATATCATACCCCTCTATTTCTGATGGCCCTTACTCAACAAATACTAAAGTTTAGAGTTACTCTTTTTTAAAACACACTAATGATGTTAAATATAGGTAGTTTCAGGAAGTAAAATTCATTAAAAAGACTTTTAAATGTGAGTATATACTAATTTATGTGTGTGTGTGTGTGTGTGTGTGTGTGTGTAAAATACTTGAAGAGACACTGGTTCAGGTTCAAATGTATTTTCACCTTTTCTCAGACACTCTTTCATATCTTTTCTATTGAATAAAAACTGGACTATATATTTGGTATTGATATATATCATTCTTTCTCTCTCTAAGACATTACTGTATAGAATAATGAAAGAGTAACTTAAAATCCCATTTCAGCTATTTTCTGTCTATTACCATTATGTCATTTGAGTCTATATTCAACAAATTCTCCTCAAATTCCTAAAAGACCCTTTTGACTTTACATTCTTCAAAGTCACTCCAAATTTCTAATAGAATCTTTAACTTTCCCAATAAATTGTCATATGTGAACATAATCATTCATTCAGTTAACAAATATTTATTTAGTGCTCCTGCATTATCATTCTTAGCTCCATCAAGCATAGATCTTCTAATCCTGGTGTCATACTTGAGAAACTAAAATAACCACTCTTTCAAGACTAGAGAAGAAACAAAAACACTAGCCAGCTTATTGGCACATTTGGAATGGATCTGAGCTCCCATTAAACATGCACATGTATACGATTATCATGTGGTTAACCAAAATGTTTTAACATTTTTACAGTCTCATTATTTTTTTAGAGGCTCATAATTCTAAAATGATTAGTAGGATTTTTTTCTGCTCTTTTTGAGATTGCAAGTGGGACTATCAAACAGTGTGGAGATTCCTCAAGAAATTAAAAATAGAACTTCCCTATGACCCTGCCATTGCACTACGAGGTATTTACCCCAAAGATACAGATGTAGTGAAAAGAAGGGCCATCTGTACCCCAATGTTTATAGCAGCAATGGTCGCGGTCGCCAAACTGTGGAAAGAACCAAGATGCCCTTCAACGGATGAATGGATAAGGAAGATGTGGTCCATATACACTATGGAGTATTATGCCTCCATCAGAAAGGACAAATACCCAACTTTTGTAGCAACATGGACGGGACTGGAAGAGATTATGCTGAGTGAAATAATTCAAGCAGAAAGAGCCAATTATCACATGGTTTCACTTATTTGTGGAGCATAACAAATAGCATGGAGGACATGGGGAAATAGAGAGGAGAAGGGAGTTGGGGGAAATTGGAAGGGGAGGTGAACCATGAGAGACTATGGACTCTAAAAAACAATCTGAGGGTTTTGAAGGGCCGGGGGCTGGGAGGTCGGGGTACCAGGTGGTGGGTAATAAGGAGGGCACGGATTGAATGGAGCACTGGGTGTGGTGCAAAAATAATGAATACTGTTATGCTGAAAATTAAAAATAAATTTTAAAAAAAGTCAGGGTGAATGAAAAATTACAAATGGAACCACAGTTGAAAAAATAACCAGTGTTTTGAAAATGTGGATTTAATGTAAATAGTAAAAATTATAAAATCTGTTTAAAAGGTAAATCAAATGAGAAAAGATGAACCACAGTAATAGGCAATGACTAACATAAAGACAGTCAAGGCAGAAATAACAGCCCCTAACTACAAATGGATCCATGAGGTTTATGAGCCTGGGAAGCAAGGGAGAAGTCTGGGTCCTGCGGAGACCCAAGAGAAAAAACCTCAGTCCTCATCATCACAGTGTATTTCATCAATGACAAATTATGCACAAGTCTGAACATAAAATGTTTTATGGCCTCCCTTAGTATCTAAAGCAGGGTCTACTCATTTACACACAGCTGATCTAAATATATAACCATTCACAGGACTATTTACCATTCTTGGACTCACAGCTTCCAGGCTTTGATGACAAGATCATCCAAGTGGGTGTCATTCCAACACATACATTTACTTCTACACCAATTCCACATAGCTGAAGATTCCCTGCCTGTATGTGCTAGCCTAAAATATCTCAAACCTCCCATTTGGTAATTCAAAAGAAAGAATAACAGTATTTGTGAAAAATTCAGTTCTGGTGAAAATAATTTTTGAACAGTAAAAATATAGAGAAGAATTGGGATATTTTCTATAAAAAGGCACCTGGAGTTTCTCTCTTTCAAAAGGAGGCTATATTGAGGAACAGAGTTCTTCATCTCCAGTGGAAAAAGACAAAATTTGGGATTGATTTTAGACACAAAGAAACACCAGCAGAGAGTCTGGTCACAATTATCATCAAATAAGCATATAGCTGTCAAGTCACTGCACATACCAGTGCACATACATGCATATTCACACTCTTCTAAGAATACAACAGTAAGGTGTGGGTCTTGGCAAATACGGTGAATTCTTTTCTGCAGATTTCCTGACAAGAACTATGTAAAAAAGAGCCACACTGAAGGGGAAAGCATAGATTCTCTTTAAAAGTCTATAACTCTCTAATTCTTATCTATTTGAAAATTTCCCTACTTCTATGAGGTTTCCCTAATAAGGTGAAATAATGAATTTTACTTTCAAAGACAAATTATTAGATTTATTCTATAATTCATTGTCCTGGCAAAGAAAATGTTAACAGAAATATAATAATGTTCCGAAAGCTGGAGTCTCAAGTCTGCCTCTAAATTACTAAGTGAGGTGTCTAAACCATTTTGACCTTCATTTTAAGGTTCTCTTCTGTAAAGCACGAGATTTGCTGAGGTGCATTTCTGCTCACAGTCTATGAGATTCTAACTTCTAGTGTTATTCAGTAGGTAACATAGCATGGTGGTGAAGCACACAGATGCTATAATCATTTGAACCCTCATTCTACAATTATACAGTGTCTTGCTACAAGGGGTTAAAGTAATCAAACATAATTTTTATTTAGCTGTTCAGTTAGGATTCCTTTCTGTTCCATTTGATAGATAAAACATCTCAAAAAAATTTTCAGATATTTTGACAGCTCATGAGAAACTCTTGGTACTAAAATGATATGTTCTGTCATTTTTGGTGGAAAGAATAATGACAATAAAATAAAGCACTCTATTCTCACCCAATTCTTATAAGAAGATGCAGAGATGTCATAAGAAATAAATTTTCATGAAGAACTCATAAGATACAAGAAGAAAGATGTCAAAGACAGCTACTTGTCTCATGTTAGTTTTCTTTGAAAAATGCAGTTTGGAAGGAAAGATATTTATTTCTTACCATCTTCAAACCTGTTTGCAAAGAGAATATCTAAATTCCCTCAATGCCACCAAAAGATTCCCTGTAGAATGAAGTCAATCTACTGGGCATTATAGTCTAGTCAACAAATCATTTTTAATGTACTTTTTTTAGCTATATTTTTATAGCTTGTTTCTTCTGCAAACAAAATCAGATTAATTGGAGCAAAAAATTAAAATGTAGAAAAGCACAAAGAAACCAACTTGTAATCTCATTAAACACTATGAATACAGTTAAGTTTTTGGTGTATATTTCTCCTATCATTTACCCATGTGTGTAGTTACTATTTATACATATATATATACATATATATATAAATATTTATAGATTGAGAGATACATAGTTTTATATGAACATTTTAAAAGAAAATAATGCCTCTGCTATACATGGTTTTTCATAAACTATGTTTAACTTAATAATACACCATTAATAATTTTATTTTCTTAACTTTATTTATTTATTTATTTATTTGAGAGGGACAGTGAGCATACACATGCATGACAGAGAGAGAGCACACAAGCTGAGGGAGAGACAGAGGAAGAGTGATAAAAGACTCCTCACTGATCAGGGAGCCCAACCTAGGCCTTGATCCCAGGACCCTGGAATCATGACCTGAACCAAAGGCAGATGCTTAACCAACTAAGCCACCCAGATGCCCACATTTATAGTCTTCTATATCATTACTCTTGACTTTTTAAAAAATTATTAATTTATTAATTTTTAAAATTTAATTTTATTATTTTCAGTGTTCCAAGATTCATTGTTTATGCACCACACCCAGTGCTCCATGCAATATGTGCCCTCCTTAATACCCACCATCAGGCTCACCCAACCCCTCATCCCCTCTCCTCCAAAACCCTTAGTTTGTTTCTCAGAATGCACAGTCTCTCGTGCTTTCTTTCCCCCTCCAATTTCCCCCAACTCCCTCCTTCTCTCCATCTCCCAATGTCATCCGTGTTATTCCTTATGCTCCACAAGTAAGTGAAACCTTATGATAATTGGCTGTCTCTGCTTGACTTATTTCACTCAGGATAATCTCCTCCAGTCCTGTCCAAGTTGCTACAAAAGTTGGGTATTCATCCTTTCGGATGGAGGCATAATATTCTATGTATATATGGGCCATATCTTCTTTACTCATTCTTCTGTTGAAGGGCATCATGGCTCTTTCCACAATTTGGTGACTGTGGCCATTGCTGCTATAGACATTGGTGTACAGATGGCCTTTCTTTTCACTCTGTCTGTATCTTTAGGGTAAATACCCAATAGTGCAATTGGAGGGTCATAGGGTAGCTCTATTTTTAATTTCTTAAGGAATCTCCACACTGTTTTCCAAAATGGCTGCTCCAACTTGCATTCCCACCAACAGTGTAAGAGGGTTCCCCTTTCTCTACATCCTATCCAACAGTTGTTGTTTACTGTCTTGCTACTTTTGGCCATTCTAATTAGATTGAAAGAATAAACATTGTTAAAATGCCTATACATTGTTAAAATGCCTAAAGATCCATAAAGTATAGAGCAATCTATACTTTCTATACATTTTAACATTGTTAAAATGCCTAAAGATCCATAAAGTATAGAGCAATCTATACTTTCAATGCCATTCTGATTGAAATTTCACCAGCATTTTTCGAAGAGCTGAAACAAACAATCCTAAAATTTGTATGGAACTAGAAGAGACCCCCAATTGCTAAAGAAATGTTGAAAAAAAAAAAAAAAAAACCTGGGAGAATCACATTGTCTGATTTCAAGATTTACTACAAAGCTGTGATCACCAAGACAGCATGGTACTGGCACAAAAACAGACACATAGACCAGTGGAACAGAGTAGAGAGACCAGATATGAACCTGCAACTCTATGGTCAACTAATCTTTGAGAAAGCAGGAAAAAATATACAGTGGTAAAAAGACAGTCTTTTTAATAAATGGTGCTGGGAAAATTGGACAGCTATGGAGAATGAAACTAAACCATTCTCTTACACCATACAGAAAGATAAACTCAAAATGGATAAAAGACCTCAACGTGAGGCAGGAATCTATCAAAATCCTAGAGGAGAACATAGACAGTAACCTCCTTTGCATGGGCCACAGCAACTTCTTTCAAGACATGTCTCCAAAGGCAAAGGAAACAAAAGTGAAAATGAACTTTTGGGACTTCATCAAAATTAAAAGCTTCTGCACAGCAAAGGAAACAGTTAACAAAACAAAGAGACAAACCATGTAATAAAAGAAGGTATTTGCAAATGACACTATAGACAAATGGCTGATATCCAAGATCCATAAAGAGCTCCTCAAACTCAACACACACAAAACAGATAATCACATCAGAAAATGGGCAGAAGACATGAACAGACACTTCTCCAAAGAAGATATACAAATGGCTAACAGACACATGAAAAAAAGTTCATCATCATTAGCCATCGGGGAGATTCAAATCAAAACCATGTTGAGATACAGTTGACTCTTGAACAACATGAGGGTTGGGGCACTGATCATCTGTGCAATTGAAAGTCTGTGTATAACTTTCAACTCCTCAACAATGTAACTACTGTAATAGCTTGCTGTTGACTGTAAGCCTGACCAATAACACAGTTAATTAGTACATATTTTATATATTACATGTATTATACACTATATTCTTACAACAAAGTAAGCTAGAGAAAAAAGGTATTATTAATAAAATTATAAGAGAAAGTACATTTATGGTTATATACAGTATTTGTTGATATTCTAAGCTGACATCCTTTGTTTACAAAATGCATAGTCTGTCAGTACCTACATTAATATTGTCTTATGATACAAAACAATATAGATGTTATATGTGTGACTAAGTCTAGACATGGACATTGAATATAGAAATGTGAAAAAGAAATTCATATTTATTTGCAAGAACAATGAATGCACTGATACAAAGAAGTAGCAATATTATTGCTTTATGGTAGCCTACTATAATTAATATGACTGCTTCATGGTAGTCTAGCCTATACACTAATGAATGAATTGTTACTAATTTTTTATGGCATACCATATTATCACCATTTTCATAATATAGTATTAGAAACATTGTTACATTTTTTTAGAAACCACTTACCTGTGATGATAGGCTGAGAAGAAGTTTCTCCAATTATGAAAGAGAAAGAGACATATTATTGATAATGTAATTCTTTGAAAGCAAAGTTGTAAAACTAACAAGTTATTAATTTTATATTAAATATCACTTACCTTATTCCTGTGTAAGGATAAGCTGTCTTCTTCCACACAAGACTTGCACATGATGTTCTACAGGATGAGTACATAGATGATGATGATGACAGGAGAATATCTCACACAATTCTTGCTGTACAGTTATTAAGCTTTTCACACAAAGACACATAAAAAACGTGTTTTTTAACAGTTTGGCATGATGATTACTTACTGTCCATGAAGTAGAGGTTGGTCATCATACGAGTATTCATCCTCATCTTCACGTGGAGTAGGTTGAGGAGAAGGAGGAAGAGGGGGGTTGGTCTTGCTGTCCCAAGGTCACAGAGGTGGTAGAGGTGGAGGAAGTAGAGGAACTGGCAGGAGAGGCCGGCCTACTCTCATCAGATCTCTAAAAAGAATGTATAGTAAAATATCAATGGGCTGTGCAAGATCTCTCTCATTTTATTTCCCTTACTTTTCCCTTTAGAGTGATTACCCCCACTTCCTCCCTACCTAGCCCACCCTCTGGCACCCACTGATGTGTCTGGTTTATCTTTTTAAATTTGTATATGTCTTTACAAATTGTACAGGGTTGCTTTGTGTATATGGTTTTAAAATTTGTGCTTTTTAATTAAAAAATAGCATTGTGTTATAGAAAAAAATTTAGAATACCTTGTAATTTCTTTCTCATTTTTTTTTGCTTTTTCATTCCTCTAAAAGTGTTTCTACCCAGTACCAATCCTCCTTCTACCAGTTACTTTATTTTCAGTCCCCATATCATGGAAGGGTGCAGATCATTAAAGCCAAAAGCAGTCTTGAATAATTCAAAACTTCTGCCAGATGGTCTAGTGCTAGTTTGTTTTCTGGCATTGTTTCTTCTATGTCTTCTTCCTCATCATCTGGAGCTGGTTCAGTAGCACTCATCTTCTTCAAGTTGTCTTCTATTAATTTCTCTGGTATGGTGTCTATCAGCTCTTGAATTTCTCCAAGATCCATATCTTAAGACCCTTTACCCACTTTTTTTTTTTTTTTTTTTTTGCCATACACAGAATTTCTTTCATGATTTTCCTTGACTATCTCTGTCATAAATCCTGTTGTGCACAATAGCTGAAGTTTTTTCCAGCAGATATTGTTTAGGACTGGATGGCTTTCATGGCTCACAATGGTGGCATCTTCCATGGTATCATTGTTCCAGACTTTCATATTTTCCTTTTAGGGGTTCTCTCCCAAACTGTTGATAATCCTTTCCATAGATTATTGTGTATAGCAAGCCTTAAATGTTTTTATGAACCCCTGATCTAGAGGCTGAGTTAGAAGCATTGTGTTTGGGAGCAAGTACACACTTCAGTGCCTTTGGTGTTGAACTCATAGAGTTCTGCTCATAGAGTTCTGGGTGGCCGGGGTATTGTCCATATCAAAAGAACTTTAAATGCAATCCCTTACTGGCAAGGTACTTCCTGCCTTCAGGAACAAAGCAAGGATGGAACCAATTCAGAAAAACTCTTCTCTTTGTCCAGGCTTTCTTTTACAACCAGAAGATGGGAAACTGGTGTTTCTCTTTTCCCTTCAAGAGTCAGGAGTTAGCAGCTTTATAGATAAGGGCAATCCTGATCATAAACCCAACTGCATTTGTACAAAACAGTAGATGTGGCCCACCCTTTATTGCCTTAAATCACAGTGCTCACTTCTCTTCCTTACTAATAGATAATCTTTGTGGCATTTTGTTTCCAGAATAGGACACTTTGATCTGCATTAAAAACCTTTTTTCCTCAATGATTTTTTTAATGGCATCTGGGAATTCATCTGCTGCCTTTTAGTTGGCAGAGCTGCTTCTTCTGTTATCCTGACATCTTTTAAGCCAAACCTCTTTCTAAAATTATCAAACCATCTTTTGCTGGCATTAAGTTCTCCAACTTTAGATCTTTCACCTTCCTTTTGCTTTAAGTTTTCATATGACTTTGTTTTTTCTGAAATCAAATTAGAGTATACAGGAATGCCTTTCTTATAGCACTTCTGCACTGACATAAATCTGCATTTTTAATACGACATAAAAAGGTATTTTTTTAAAAATGCAAGGTTTTTGTGTCTGCTGGCATAGCTGTAATGATGGTTTCAAGAATTCTCTTTTGGGGGGCTCCTGAGTGACTCAGTCTGCTGAGCAACCAATTTTGGCTCAGGTCATGATCTCAGGGTTATGAGATCAAGCCCCATGTCATCAAGCCTCATGCTAGGTGTGGAGCCTGCTTAGAATTCTCTCTTTCCCTCTGCCCCGTCTGCCTTTCACTCTTTCTCAGTCTCTCTCTCAAAATTTTATTGGGGGAACCAGGTGGTGGGTATTAGAGAGGGCATGGATTGCATGGAGCACTGAGTGTGGTGCAAAAATAATGAATACTGTTATACTGAAAATAAATAAAAAGTAAATAAAAAAAGATGTAGTAAAAATCAAAATAAATATATTAATTAATTCCTTTTTTTTTCTTTTCTTCTTTTTTTTTTTTTCCCTGACAATGGTCCTTACACTGCTTTAAATGGTGGCAATCACAACTGCAGACCTCAATCTACTGTGTATTTTAAGCAATTCAGCTTCGTGTTGTAGTGTCATGATCCTTCTCTGCATCTTTGGGGCACTAACAGCATCACTACTGGTACTTCATAGGAGTCCCTTAGTGTTAGTCAAGGTTTATGGTGATTGCACTAAACACGAAAAATACATGAGAACCAAGAGATCAGTTTGTACTGCAATATGCAATATACTACAGAAACCAATTGCTCCTGTAAAGAGGTTGTTCTAAGCAAGTACTCAACACTTGAGCTCACTGCAACAGCAAAAGAAAGTGACTATGAAATTACAGTAGTGCAGTATGTTCTACAGTTAATTTCATGCAGTTATGATTTAATGCTACTTTCTCTCAACTGCCATTGGTTCCATGTACAGTCTCTGAGTGTTGATTTGGATAAACTTTAATTTTTTATAATAGATTTTTGTACATTTTATGGTAGTAAGTGATAAAATAGACTAGTATCACATATATTTTATGCATCTGTAACATACCTTTTTCTTAAATTTTTTTGACATTTCCAGACTATGAAGTTCATCTGAGAGTTTTTTCAAATTATCACAAATTTTCCAACACATTTCTTGGAAAAATATATGTATACATATACACATATGTGTGTATATATATGTATATGATTGAACTTGGTAAGAAATATGCCTGACCTGTATGTATTTGGTAGAAATTAAAAAACTACTGAGGGATATAAAAATGTGTTTACTATGTGAAAAATCATCATTTTATCAAACAGAAAGACTTGTCTAGAAAAGACATTAATTTTTCTAAATTAACTTATAAATTTAATGAAATATTAAATAAAATCATAGAGAAATAGTTGAACTAGAAAATTAATTCATCTGTAAGAGCAAAGAGATTTTTTTAATGCCCTAAGAATTCTTCTAAAAAAAATAAAGAAGGGAGATGTCCCATGCCAGGTTTGCAATATATCATAAAGTTAACTGTAATAACTGAAACTATGCTTGATGTCACCAAGATTCACTATGGATACAAATTCACTAAAATCTGGATACCTACTTCCAAACATGGGGAAGAAGAATAGCAATGTTGACTAAAAGTATAGACTTTGGAAGGAGACAGATTTTGGTTCATTGGGCTTTGCCTCTATGACTTTGATCAATAACAAACTTTCTAAGCTTTGATGTCCTCATTTGCAAGATGATGTTAATAATGTGCCCTTATGAATCTTCTCACACTATTGGTGGGATTGCAAGTTGGTGCAGCCACTTTGGAAAACAGTGAGGAGGTTCCTCAAAAAATTAAAAATAGAGCTACCCTATGACCCTGCAATTACACTACTGGGTATTTACCCTGAAGATACAGATATAGTGAAAAGAAGGGCCATATGCATCCCAGTGTTCATAGCAGCAGCCTCCACAATAGCCAAACTGTGGAAGGAGTTGAGATGCCCTTCAACAGACAAATGGGTAAAGAAGATGTGGTTTATATACACAATGGAATATTACTCAGCCATCAGAAAGGATGAATACCCAAACTTTGTATCAACATGGATGGGACTGAAGGAGATTATGCTAAGTGAAATAAGTCAAGCAAAGAAAGTTAATTATCATATGGTTTGACTTGTTTGTAGAACATAAGGAATAACAATGGAGGACATTAGGAGAAGGAAAGGAAAAATGAAGGGGGAGAAATCAGAGGTAGAGACGAACCATGAGAGACTGTGGACTCTGAGAAACAAACTGAGGGTTGTGGAGGGGGGAATAGGTTGACCTGGTGATGGGTATTAAGGAGGGCACATATTACATGGAGCACTGGGTGTTATACATAAACAATGAATCTTGGAACACTATATCAAAAACCAACGATGTACTGTATGGTGACTAACATAACATAACAAAAAATAATAATAAAATAAATAAAGTGCCCTGACAAGGTTTTTGCAAGAATCAGGCTACAGGGTTAATGCCAAGCCCTCAGCACTATACTTGACAGATAAAAAAGCTTATTAATTGGTAATTTTATCTATTTGTGATAATTATTTTAATTATGCAGAAGTAAAGCAGTTAAGCTCTTTTGTTAAGAACGGTTTTGGAGAGAGCATATTGAGATGTGTTTATAACAATTTATAACAATGGCAGTTTAATTTTGTACATAAAATACTTTTACAATTAGCTCAATCCATCTGCAGGTTGGCACACAGACCAGTAAGTAGTGTGATTTATGTGGAGTCACAACTTCTAGAAGAAAGAACTTATAGGCATAACACATTTTAAAGAGAACCTTTATTTTAATGAAAATTACAGATACATTTCATAATTAAACATTTCACACTGCATCATGAAGAAAGGACATTTTTTTTTCCTAACCACGATACCACTTGGCCATCAGATCAAATAAATAAGATTCTTCCAATACCATCAAATAACTAGTATATATTCAAATTTCTTCGATTGTTACCACTTTTTTACAGCATTGCATTTGTTTGTTCTACCTATCGAGATTCTTTTAATACAAAACAGTGTCATTTCTTTCCACTTTCTTTACTTTTTGGTTGTTGTTATTAGTCATAATGGCTTTCTTATTTTTCCCCCTAATGAAATGACATGGAGAGAGTGGGCCAGTTGTTTAATTGTTTTATGAAATTTCCCACATTCTGGATTTTTCTGGCTGCTTATTTGACTTGTTCTCCTACTCTTTGCATTTTTCCATTCTCAGTGGAATTTATAGCTAAAGGTTTGATTAAACATTTTGGCATGAATTCTTTATAAATGATGCTAATAAATTTCATATGGCATAACATCAGGAAGTGCAGGGAGCCTGTTAGTTTCACTACTGGTAGAGTTCAGTGTGATCCCTGGGTTAAGGTATTAATAGTCACATCTCTCCACTATAAAGTTTATCTGTTTTCCCTTACATCTGGCAAGTAACTCATGATATGATACTTTCACACCTTCCAGCTCTCCAGGTTCCCATCCACTTATTTAGCTAAAGTTTTTAGCTTTCTTTGGTGACTCTTGCCAGAACCAATTATATTATTAGGGATTTTTAAATGGTAATGTTCATAACAGCAATGGCCACAGTCGCCAATGGAAAGAACCAAGATGGCCTTCAACGGATGAATGAATGGATAAGGAAGATGTGGTCCATATATGCTATGCAGTATAATGCCTCCATCAGAAAGGATGAATACCCAACTTTTGTAGCAACATGGATGGGACTGGAGGAGATTATGCTGAGTGAATAAGTCAAGCAGAGAAAGTCAATTGTATGGTTTTACTTACTTGTGGAGCATAAGGAATAACATGGAGGATATTAGGAGAAGGAAAGGAAAAGTGAATTGGGGGAAATCGGAGGGAGAGATGAACCATGAGAGAATGTGGACTCTGATAAACAAACTGAGGATTTTGCAAGGGAGGGGGGTGGGGGAGATGGGTGAACCTGGTGGTGGGTATTAAGGTATTACTCCACATATTGCATGGAGTACTGGGTGTGCTGTATAAACAATGAATCTTGGTACACTGAAAAAATAAAATAAAATGTAAAAAATCATTAAAAAAATAAATAAATAAATGGTAATTTTTTAATTCTGTCATTTGTTCTACATTTTCTTAAAAATATTTTATTTATTTGATGAGAAAGAGAGAGTGAGAGAGCAAGCACAAGCAAGAAAGAGCAGCAGAGGGAGAGGGAGAAGCAGGCTCTCCACTGAGCAGGAAGCCTAATGTGGGGCTCCATCCCAGGACCCTGAGATCATAACCTCAGCCAAACACAGACGTTTAACCAACTGAGCCACCAAGGCGCCCCTTGTTCTACATTTTCTTAGATGAAATACTTAACACAACTATTAAAAAAAAAAAAAAAAGGAAAGTAGGAGAAAATGTTTTGACATTTATCATGAAAATTTTTAAACAAATGTCTAACCATTTGTTTAGTTTTATTTGACCTAGCCAGAAGTTCATAGTTCCATAAGCCCACCTTCTTTCTTGGAGGCAAATTGTTGGTGATTTTAAAAGGCTTACTTTGAATAGCTTAGTAATTCATTCCAAAAATACATTTAAGTGTCTGGTATAGTAAACCCTAGTCAGGAGTTTTCTTTGAAAGGAAAAAAGTGAGTCAATAAAAATGCATTTTGGGTCAAGTTCTTTCTCGTCGATGTTTCCTGTTTCTCACTTTGTAAGAAACTGCCTTTTCTCTCTCATGAGTGATCCAATTATTTTTTGCCAAAAACAGTCCATTTGGGGCAATGTTACTTTTCAAAGCCTTCCTCCCAAAGAAGGATTTTACAGACACTTGCTTTTTAAGGTCTCCTAAGACTAATTTTTTAATGTACATATTTAATAAAAATATAATAATAATTATCATAAGAACATATTTTTTGTACTTTACTTTCAACAAAAACATATTCATATAAACTTTCTTAATTTCTCAACAGTATTGGAGCACCTGACATTTCTCACATTACCTTACATAATGAAAAGAATTCTGGTGTGGACACATTGGCCACCTGTGACAGTGCAGTTTTAACAGTGTTTCTTCTCTTAGCTTAGCCTCTTATTATTTATATAACTTTAGGAAAGTAGAACATTAACTTCCTCATAAAAACAAAACCTGTATTTATATAGTGATTTGTGGTCTGTAATGTACCTTCACATATACTGTCTCTCCCAATCAACTAAATAGGGACACAAGTACGTATTATTATCTCCATTATCTAAATGAAGAAATTGAGGCAGTGCCCATTTAAGTAGCATCAAACACTCATTGTTTTCTCCTCTGTATGACCCAGAAATTTTAACGAAGGTGCTTGTAGTCACTTTTAGCTTCACCTAAGACTCAGGAATAAAAGAACAGATCATCTGAACTGACACACTCTGCTTTTCTGTTACTCCAGGTGGCCTCACACATGGAGAAATACCACCTTCCTTCCATTTTTCCAAAGTGACTGAAAGGATCAATTAAGATGATTCCGATGAACCCACTCTAAGAGTCCTGAAGTAATATTTAAATAGGAGGAAGTGCCTTAGTCCACTCAGGCTGCCATAAAACATACCACAGACTGGCTGGCTTATAAACAACAGAAACTGATTTCTCATAGTTCTGGAGGCTGAAAGTCCAAGGTCCAGCTGTCAGCATCATCACATTCTGATGAAGGTCCTCATCCTGATTCATAACATTGTCTTTTCACTGTGTCCTCACATGGAGGAAGAGGTTGGGGATCTGTTCAGAGCCTCTTTTATAAGGCATTGATCCCATCATGAGCTCCCCCCACATGACTTCAGCAACTTCCACAGGGCCTATCTTTTCATATCATCATCTTTGGGGGTTGGGATTTTAAAATACAAATTTGGGGAGTACACAAATATTCAGATGAGAACAGGTAGGCTTTCCTATTAAGAAATCAAATTTCAAAGTCTAAAGTGATCATCATGTATGTTTGAACAATTTTACTGCTTTGCCTTTCAAAATATAGTTTCACACCAACCAAGAATCTACTGCATGCAATATCTGTGGGCTCATGCACACAAAAGTTTAAGAATGAAAACCTCAAGTGAAATATCTTCACATCGTTGGTTCTTCTTCTGCTTCACTAAACCAGTTATGAATGTTATATTGAGGCTATACTCTCCAACCAAATAAAGTATGTAGACACTTTGTAATATCCCCACTAACATTCAGTGGGTTGCTTATACTATGTGACAATATGGACAAGAATGGAGAACTGTCCAATATAAATAAAATACCTGCTGAAATATGAAACTCTAACAATGCAGGAGAAACATTTGTTAGGAAAGAATTGCAAGTAACTTTTTATGAGCTGTCTGGCTATGCATAGCCTGTCTCCCCAAACTGTTCATCTGGTAGGAATTTGAAAGAAATTAGTGCTTTCTACAACTTTTTTATGAATGAATTTGTTTTCAGAAAGCAAACTGCAGATCGCTGTTCACTATCCCATAGATAATTGTGTCAGACTTCCAAAACCAATTGAAGAATCAAGAACCATATGAAGATTCTATTTTCCCCTTATGCCAGTAGTTTTCAACCTGGGTTATACTTTTATCACCTGGAGGGATAAAGGTCGACAAATAGCTGGGTCACATTTTCAGAATAGCTGAATTCACTGGTCTGAGATTGGATCAGAGAATTTTAATTTCTAAGGACCTTAGAGGATTCCAGGAAGGATTGAGAATCACTGCCTTAAATTTAAAAAAGCACACCGTTGGGACACCTGGGTGGCTCAGGTCATGATCCCAGGGTCCTGGGATCGAGCCTCATATCGGGCTCTCTGCTCAGCAGGGAGCCTGCTTCCTCCTCTCTGTCTCTTTCTGCCTGCTTCTCTGCCTACTTGTGATCTTCATCTGTCAAATAAATAAATAAAAATCTTTAAAAAAAAGCACACTATGCAATAAACATATCATTTATGCATCATTATTCCCTTTGTTCCATCAAAATGGAGGGAATAAAGATAAAAACATATCAAAAATTGCATAAAGTAGCCATTTGGCAAAACAGTCATTGTAACAGTCATACAGGGACGTTTCTATACTCAATTATCACCTAATCTTCATTGGAAGCTTGCCAAGTTTCACATGAGGATTTTCCCTAGTGACTGTCAACACTGGCTGAATATTAGAATCACTCAGAGTGGTTTAGAAAACTACCCTCTTCTTAAAGATCCTAGTTTGTTTGGTTTGAGGTGGGAACCAAGAGTGAGAACCATGGATCCATACCATCAGGGTGAGGAAGAAGATATGCAAGACTTGATTGGTGACATTTAGTCACTAATTCTGCTACTTGTTATCAACAGGGTGTGATATATTCAGTTTTACAATATGTTATAAACCCAAGAAACACCTGAAATGCTGTCATTCTCATGGATTATGCAGCTAGTAGTTGGATTCCAAACCATCTTTTGCATAAAATATAAAACCATGAAAAATAAAATTTTCTGCAAAGAACTCACAGTACCCTATAAAAACCTAGCACCATGACCAGAGCTTTAGAGGAAAAGAGAAGCCAGGAAGCACATCTAGAGGCTTACTTCCATTCTCTTAGCCACAGGGCACACTGGTGGAGCAAAGGGACATCTGGATTTGGCCAGTACCATCTCCTTCCAAGTGCCTCTTCAGCCAGTGTTGGGTTTCACATAAGACGTTATGATCTAATAGAAGCACCATAGGGTAGTGGTTAAAAGCATGGACTCTGGCACCATGCTGCCTGAAATAATAAAGGTGTAAAGAAGACAGAGAATATCTATATATTGACAGACAGCAATTGTATGCAGTCAATACCCAAAACAGGCTGCATGGCACATAAGGAAAAAAAAAAGAGAGAGAGAGAGTTTTGCCACTGGCCTTGACTGTGGAGAGGTGGAGGTAAGAACTTCCACAGAGATTCTGCACCCACAGGAAGTAACCTGCTTCCAACGAGCCCACACAGCAGAAACAGAGCCAGATGCAGCAAGAGGAGCAGGGGTCTGAGGAAACAGCCCCAAACACAGTGCTGAAGCCAGTCGGCCCCACCTCAGGCTTTGCCATTCGATGACTCAGCAAATTGTTTCTATCCTCAAATCAAAATAATAGGGTAGGTGTTAGAGTACTTTTTTCTTTTCTTTTTCTTTCTTTCTTTTTTTTTTTTTTTTCCTACAGTGCACCAAGGTCACTACCCATGATTTATATGCTCCTTTTCCCTTCTATGGCCTATAAAAGACATCTAAGGGTTATGAGAATTGGCTCCATCAATAACATACTATGGATCCAACTACATATTTTTCCTTTGTTTTTGACTAAAATATTCACAGAGCCATATATAATAAAGTCAGGAGCTCAAAAAATGCAAAAGGGCCAGACAGAACACATATATAGTTTCTATAAAGAAAAAATCAGTTAAGTTGCATAATTACAAATTTACCAAGAACATCTGCTCTTTCAGGTAGATGTCCATTCCAGGAGAAAAAAATTCAATTTGTATATGTCGGTCAGACACAAGATGTTTAGAAAGATTGGTTATAAATTAAAAAGTAGAAGTTTTTAAAGAACTCAGAACTTTTCATTACATTGCAGGAAAACTAACTTTCTCTTATATATGTAATTGTTAGTTCTTTATACCTTTCAGTGATTGCAAAGCAAATATAATTTTCAAAATTACTTTTAAATCTTGAAGAGAATGCCTCATGAGGTTATATACTGTCACAGTAAGTCTAACAAGATTACTTTGATGGACATATTTTTGGATAATTATAAATCCTCAAGAGAAGGTTTCAAAAAATTTCTTGCTCAAGAATTATTTAATAGGCATGAGAACTTTTTAAAAAGAAGGTTTACAGAGATTCCCTTAAAAAAAAAAAAATAAGTGCAAAAGGGTTTTAAAGTGTGTTTATCTAGAGGGGTGACTGGGTGGCTCAGTCAGTTGACCTTCTGCCTTTGGTGCAGGTCATGATCCCAGGGCCCGAGGATTGAGCCCCACTTTGGGTTCCCTGCTCAGTGGAGAGTCTTCTTCCTCTTCCTCTGCCCCTCCCTCTGCTTGTGCTTTCTCTCTCAATCTCTCGCAAATAAAAATAAATAAATAAAATATTTATTCTAAAAAGTGTGGATATCTGGAAACACAAAGCTCATTAAAGTTACAAAAATATATAATTTGAAGATTTCATTCTAGTTTCATCCTTGAGAATGGATTTAAAACAACACAAGGTAAGTGGAGTCCATCCTTACGAGGCTCATTAATTATTTCAATGATCACAAGAATTTAGGATGAAAGCAAGTCTATCTACTCTGAATTTTTTATTCATTAACTTAACAAGTACATATTAAGGCCCTACGATGTGCAAAACCCAGGGACACATGCTTTATTTAAACAGAATAAAATCTAAGGAATAATGAAAGTTTTCCTGAGAAATATTTATTTCTTTATAATTTTTCTCAGTGCCCCTAAAACTTCCTTATTTCTTAGGCTATAAATAAAGGGGTTGAGCAGAGGGATGATAATCGTGTAGAACAGTGAATACATTTTATCCTGGTATTGATCTGGGCCAGACCCAGGACGCACATACATGAAGAAGAGAGTGCCATAGAACAAGGAAACAGAGAGCAGGTGGGCGCTGCATGTGGAGAAGGCTTTACTCTTGCCCTTTTCGGACTTCTTTGTCAGGACGGCAAAGAGGACACGGGTATAAGACACTATGATGGTCATAAAAGTAAAGGCTTGTATAAAAGCAGCAAAAATAAAAAGTACTAATGCATTAATAGATGGGTCAGTGCAAGAAATTGTATATAGTGGCAAAATTTCACAGTAGAAATGAGGTATTATATTGGACCTGCAGAAAGTTAATCTAAATAATAACCCTACATGAATTGTGGGATGCAGAAAACCAATTACATAAGACAAACTTATCAACCAAGTACAGAGCCTGTTGGACATCACCACTGGATAAAGTAAGGGATTGCATATGGCTACATAGCGGTCATAGGCCATCACTACTAGTAGGAAACATTCCGTGGTGGCACTGGAAGCAAAAATATAAAATTGGGTGATGCACTCAAAGAGGGATATCATTTGACTTTTGTCTAAGATGTTGACAAGCATCCTGGGAGTCACAGAGGATGAGGAACAAGCATCTGCAAAGGCCAAACTGCCAAGAAGTAAGTACATGGGGGTGTGAAGTTGGGGATGCTTCCAGATGAGAAGAATCAGTCCGAGGTTGCCCACCATGGTGGTGAGGTAGATGACCAAGAACACCAAGAACAGGGGTGTCTGCAGCCCTGGAAGATCTGTAAGTCCTGTGAGAACAAACTCAGTCAGTCACCTCCGTCTTGTTTGTCTCCATCATATGCACAGGGGCTGATCACTACCAGGAGAGAATATGTAAGGGAAAAACTTAATCAAGAATCAGGAAAACTGGCTTGGGATGGTAATGTTTGTTCCCTATTTCAGTTGTCAGTTTCTCAACAGATATGGAGGTATAGGTTTTTTAAAAACATACTTAAGACTATGAAGTATATAAAAATAATTTTGAAAAAGATTTTTAAAAGAGGGCTTTAAGCATATATATTTAAAATTGAATATATTAACAGTGAACTGTTTTCCAGAATTAAGAATAAAAAAATACATTTTATAAGAAAATCTGTAGAAGCAGCAGTGGTTCAGTTTCAAAGGTGTCATCACCCTTTCTCAGAAAATCTTTTGCCTCTTTTCTATTGAATGAAAAATGGACTCTATCTCTGATATCAGCAATATACATCATTCAGTCCTTTTAAGACATTAATAGGTTGAGGTATAAGATAGTAAATCAATATCCCATTACTGTTTTATTATCCATTATTATTATTATTTGATTATATATTCATCAAAATCACCCCAAATTCCTAATCAAGTCTTTTGATTGCACATACTACAAACTCCTCCAAATTTTTAATTAATTCTTTTTAAATATCCCCAACAAACTCTCATATGTGAACATAATCATTCATTCAGTCACCAACTATTTATGGAGTACTTCCTAAGTTAAAGAACTGTCGTTCTGAGCTCATAGAACCTCTGTCATTAAACCAAGGATGATAAAATACCCCTCTTTTAAGAGGAGTGAAGAAACAAATACACTACTGTCTTATTTGCAGGTGTGGGAAGGATCTAAGGGCTGTCATTTTCAGGCCTAGATTTACCATCCGGTTAACTGAGGGTGTGTTAATATTTCAGAGGCACAAATTTTAAAATGATTAAAAAGATTTTCCTTTTCCTGATCTTTTTGAGGTTGCAAGTGGGACTATCAAAGTCAGGGTGAATGAAACACTACAAATGGAACCACAGTTGAAAAAATAACCAGTGTTTTGAAAAGGTGGATTCAATTTAAATAGTAAAAATCATAAAATCTGTTTAAAAGGCAAATCAAATGAGAAAAGATGAACCACAGTAATAGGCAATGACTAACATAAAGACAGTCAAGGCAGATAACAGCCCCTAACTACAAATGGATCCATGAGGTTTATGAGCCTGGGAAGCAAGGGAGAAGGCTGGGTCCTGGGGAGACCCAAGAGAAAAAACCTCAGTCCTCATCATCACAGTGTATTTCATCAAAGCAAATTATGCACAAGTCTGAACATAAAATATGTTTTATGTCTTCTCTTACCATCTAAAGCAGGGTCTACCCATTTACACACAGCTGATCTAATATATAATCATTCAAGGGACTATTTACCAGTCTTGGATTCACAGCTCCCAGGCTTTTATGAAAAGACTACCCAAGTTGGTGTCATTCCAACACATGTTAACTTCTATACTTGTCACCAATTCTGTACAGAAGTGAAGACTTTATTCTCCAAGTCTCTGCTGGCCTGAAACATGTCTCTAATGTGCCTGCTTGGTCATTCAAAGGTAGGAAATGTACCGAAAATTGAGGGAAGACAGGGTTTGTGAAAAACTCAGTTCTAATGAGACTAATTCTTGAACATTAAAAATATATGGAAAAATTGGAGTATGTTCTATAAAAAGGCACCTGGAGGTTTCCCCCCAGTAAAAGAGAAGCTAGTTTGAACAAAACTGTCCTTCTCCTTTTTCATGAGAAATAGGAAAAGAGAAAATTTGTTTGAGACTTATCCTAAACATGAAGAAACACCAGCAGAGAGGCTGGTCACAGTGGCAGTAATCATTGATCAAACACACTGCTGTCAAGTCCCTGCAAGAACCTGATTATCCTTTATAACAATGGGTGGTGCTTCTCAATACTTGTGGTGAACTTTTTCTTTTTTTTGCTATTTCCAGTGAAATATCATCTTAAAGATTCAAATTGAAGGAGAAGTCATACATTCCCTTAAAAAGCCCCATAATTCTGTGATTCTTAAGTCAGGAATCTTCCTCATTCTGTTTGAGTTCCAATGTAAGTTAAATGACAGAATGAATTTTAATTTCCAAAGACACAAAAAATACTAAAAATTGCTTTTGTAATTCATTATCCTGGCCTCCCCAAAAAAGTTAATAAAAATGTAACAGAATTTCAGATGCCTTGAATCTCAGTTCTACCTCTAAATTACCACATGATTATTAGCTTTATGACCCTTGTTTTGAGATACTCCTCTAAAGCACTGTATTTTCTGATACATTTCTACCCACAGCCTGTGTGACCATGACTCCTCTCTGCTACTTAGTAGGTAGGATGACATGGTGGTGAAGCACACAGTGCTATAATATTTTTGCATGGGTTCAATTCTTCATTCTACAAACATATATCTTCATATCCAAAAGTTTTCAGAGGAAATGAACATAATGTTTATTATCTATTTAATTCAGGATATTCCATTTGAAAGATAAATCATCTGAAAAATATTTTTCATTAATTTTGTTACATCATGAAAAACTCTTGGTATTAAAATGATATTTCCTATCATGTTTTTATGAAAAGAATAATTGTAGTAAAATAAAGCACCGCATTCTCACCCAATTCTTGTAAGAAGATGCAGAGATGCCATAAAATATAAACTTTCATGAAGAGCTCTTAAGATACAAGAACAAAAATGTCAAATGAATTTTGAAAAAAGCCCACTGTTTTTCTCCCATTATTTTTCCTTGAAAAATGCAGTTTGGAAGGAAAGATATTTATTTCTTTCCATCTTCAAACCCATTTATGAGGAGAATACTGAAACTCCCTCAATGGCACCAAAAGATTCCCTGTAGAATGAAATCAACCTACTGGGCATTATAGACTAATCAACAAATCATTTAGAACATTCTTTAGTAACTATTATTTTAGTAGCTTATTTCTTTTTTCTGCAAACAAAAGCATTACTGGTTAATGGTAGGAAAAAAATGAAAATGTAAAAAAGGAAAAAAACAACAAATTACTTTCATTTCACTAATCACTGATAAGTATAGTTAACTTTTTAGTATATATTTCTCCTATCATTAACCCATACATGTATTTATGTATACTTCATTATATGTAATTAACATATATTTGTATTTACATAGTATATAAACATTTTATAGATACATATAAAAATAAAATTATGGCACTACTGTACATAATTTTTCATAAACTACTTTTTATTTAAGTATGACATACAATATTGTATTAGTTTCAGGTATACAATATGGTGGTTTGACATTTATGTACATTATGAAATGATCACCATCTAAGTATAGTTAACATCTATAATCATATATAGTTATTACAATATTATTGACTGTGTTCCTTATTTTGTTACATCTCCATGACTCATTTATTTTGTAACAGGAAATTTATAGCTCTTAGTTGCTACTGATTTAGCCCATCCCCCAATCTTTTTCCTTATTTGTTCCAATATTTTTGGTGGAATTGTTAGGATTTCTATGTATAGTATCTTTTCATTTACAAATAGTAAGAGTTTTGCTTCTTCTTTCCCGACTTGGGTGCTTTTTACTTCTTTTTCTTGTTTCATTTGTAAGGTAAACTTTCCTATTAAGAAAAAAAGAAGAATTCAAAATCTAAGGTGATGGTTATGAATATTTGAGCAATTTTAGTGCTTTGTCTCTCAAAATGTGACCAAAATCCCATTGACAACAGAATCACCTGGGATGCGTCTGAATAATGCAGTATCTCAAGCCCACCAATGATCTATTAAATCTAATACCTATGGGCTCATGTACACTGAAGTTTAAGAACAAAAACCTCAAATGAAAATCTTTGTGCCATTGGATTCTCTTCGTTTAACTGGCCAGTTATAAATGCTAAATAGAGGCTATTCACTTCACTCCAACTATATAAATTGAGTAACTAGTGTATGCTTTGAATATCTCAACTGATAGTCAATGAATTTATTTATATACTTCATTATAATAAAAACAAAAAAGGAGAACTGTCCCTCATAAATAAAATATCTGCTGAAATATGAGACTCTTAGAAGGCAAGAGAAATATTTCTTAGGAAAGGATTCCAGTTAGGTTCTTGTGAACTGTCTGTATATGGTTTCACCCCAAACTGATTATCTGATGACATACTGAAAGAAACTAATGTTATTTGTAATTTTTTAGACAGCAAATTCCAGGTCCAATTCACTACCATAGAGACAGTTGTGTTGGATCTCCAAAAACAATAAAAGAATATTCATATGGGATTAAATGGTAATACTATGTATAAATCTTATATCATTGCATTTAAGTTTTTATTTATTTATTGGAGAAAGAGACAGCGAGAGAGGGAGCACAAACAGGGGGAGTGGGAGAGGGAGAAGCAGGCTTCCCACCAAGCAGGGAGCCAGATACAGGGCTCAATCCCAGGACCCTAGGATCATGACCTGAGCAAAAGGCAGATGCTTAACAACTGAGCCATCTTGGTGCCCCTATCATTGCATTTAAAACAACTAAGGTCATATATTTCCTTTACTAGGCATTTATTTCAGCACCTACAATTTCAGCACTTACACAAGCTATGCTCTGTGGTTTCATACATACTCAACTCACAATCACTGGTGGTTACTAAAAATTATGAGTGATAGGCTTGCTACATTGTCATAAGAAATTCAAGAATTGAAATGATAATGACTGAGAATTTTCACAAAATTAATATCAGACATCAACCCACAGATCCAGGAAGCATAGAAAACACCAAGCAGAAAAATTCCATAAAACTATACCTAAGCATATCATTTTCAAACTCTACAAATCAAAGATAAATTTCCAAAAGAACATCTAGGTTCTTTCCATAGTTTGGCTGTTGTGGACATTGCTGCTATAAACATTCAGGTGCACGTGCCCCTTTGGATCACTATGTTTGTATCATTAGGGTAAATACCCAGTAGTGCAATTGCTGGGTCATAGGGCAGTTCTATTTTCAACATTTTGAGGAACCTTCATGCTGTTTTCCAGAGTGGTTGCACCAGCTTGCATTCCCACCAACAGTGTAGGAGGGTTCCCCTTTCTCCGCATCCTCGCCAGCATCTGTCATTTCCTGACTTGTTGATTTTAGCCATTCTGACTGGTGTGAGGTGATATCTCATTGTGGTTTTGATTTGTATTTCCCTGATGCCGAGTGATATGGAGCACTTTTTCATGTGTCTGTTGGCCATCTGGATGTCTTCTTTGCAGAAATGTCTGTTCATGTCCTCTGCCCATTTCTTGATTGGATTATTTGTTCTTTGGGTGTTGAGTTTGCTAAGTTCTTTATAGATTTTGGACACTAGCCCTTTATCTGATATGTCGTTTGCAAATATCTTCTCCCATTCTGTCAGTTGTCTTTTGGTTTTGTTAACTGTTTCCTTTGCTGTGCAAAAGCTTTTGATCTTGATGAAATCCCAATAGTTCATTTTTGCCCTTGCTTCCCTTGCCTTTGGCGATTTTCCTAGGAAGATGTTGCTGCGGCTGAAGTCGAAAAGGTTGCTGCCTGTGTTCTCCTCAAGGATTTTGATGGATGCCTTAATCACACTCATCCATTTTGAGTCTATTTTCATGTATGGTGTAAGGAAATGGTCTAATTTCATTTTTCTGCATGTGGCTGTCCAATTTTCCCAAGACCATTTGTTGAAGAGGCTGTCTTTTTTCCATTGGACATTCCTTCCTGCTTTGTCGAAGGTTAGTTGACCATAGAGTTGAGGGTCTATTTCTGGGCTCTCTATTCTGTTCCATTGATCTATGTGTCTGTTTTTGTGCCAGTACCATGCTGTCTTGATGATGACCGCTTTGTAATAGACCTTGAAGTCCAGAATTGTTATGCCACCAACTTTGGCTTTCTTTTTCAATATTCCTTTGGCTATTCGAGGTCTTTTCTGGTTCCATATAAATTTTAGGATTATTTGTTCCATTTCTTTGAAAAAGATGGATGGTACTTTGATAGGAATTGCATTAAATGTGTAGATTGCTTTAGGTAGCATAGACATTTTCACAATATTTATTCTTCCAATCCAGGAGCATGGAACATTTTTCCATTTCTTTGTGTCTTCCTCAATTTCTTTCATGAGTACTTTATAGTTTTCTGAGTATAGATTACTTGTCTCTTTGGTTAGGTTTATTCCTAGGTATCTTATGGTTTTGGGTGCAATTGTAAATGGGATAGAATCCTTAATTTCTCTTTCTTCTGTCTTGTTGTTGGTGTAGAGAAATGCAACTGGTTTCTGTGCATTGATTTTATATCTTGATACTTTACTGAATTCCTGTATAAGTTCTAGCAGTTTTGGAGTGGAGTCTTTTGGGTTTTCCACATATAGTATCATATCATCTGCAAAGAGTGATAATTTGACTTCTTTGCCGATTTGGATGCCTTTAATTTCCTTTTGTTGTCTGATTGCTGAGGCTAGGACTTCCAGTACTATGTTGAATAGCAGTGGTGATAATGGACATCCCTGCCGTGTTCCTGACCTTAGTGGAAAAGCTTTCAGTTTTTCTCCATTGAGAATGATATTTTCGGTGGGTTTTTCATAGATGGCTTTGATAATATTGAGGTATATGCCCTCTATCCCTACACTTTGAAGAGTTTTGATCAGGAAGGGATGCTGTACTTTGTCAAATGTTTTCAGCATCTATGGAGAGTATCATATGGTTCTTGTTCTTTCTTTTATTGATGTGTTGTATCACATTGATTGATTTGCAGATGTTGAACCACCTTTGCAGCCCTGGAATAAATCCCACTTGGTCATGGTGAATAATCCTTTTAATGTACTGTTGAATCCTATTGGCTAGTATTTTAGTGAGAATTTTTGCACCTGTGTTCATCAAGGATATTGGTCTGTAGTTGGTCTTTTTTGTATTCGTCTTTTTTGATGGGATCCTTGTCTGGATTTGGGATCAAGATGATGTTGGCCTCATAAAATGAGTTTGGAAGTTTTCCTTCCATTTCTATTTTTTGGAACAGTTTCAGGAGAATAGGAATTAGTTCTTCTTTAAATGTTTGGTAGAATTCCCCTGGGAAGCCGTCTGGCCCTAGATGTCCATCAACAGATGAATGGATAAAGAAGATGTGGTATATATACACAATGGAATACTATGCAGCCATCAAAAGAAATGAAATCTTGCCATTTGCAACAACGTGTATGAAACTAGAGGGTATCATGTTTAGCGAAATAAGTCAATCAGAGAAAGACAACTATCATATGATCTCCCTGATATGAGGAAGTGGAGATGCAACATGGGGGGTTAAGGGAGTAGGAGAAGAATAAATGAAACAAGATAGGATTGGGAGGGAGACAAACCATAAGTGACTCTTAATCTCACAAAACAAACTGAGGGTTGCTGGTGGAAGGGGGGTTGGGAGAAGGGGGGTGGGATTATGGACATTGGGAAGGATATGTGCTATGGTGAGTGCTGTGAAGTGTGTAAACCTGGCGATTCACATACCTGTACCCCGGGGGATAAAAATATATTATATGTTTATAAAAAATTAAAAATTAAAAAAAAATCATCACACTGCATACTTTAAATATGTACAATTTTGTTTTTAATTATTCCTCAATAAAGATAGAGAAGACATTAAAAATGTTTGTAATACAATGCAAGTCATGTGGAAACTAAAAAAAAAAAAAAAAAAAAAAAAAAAAAAAAAATTCCAAAAGAAGCCAGAGGAAAGAACACCTCACCTATAGAGAAATTAAGAGAAGAATTACATATGTACCAATGCTTTGGCATTTATTTTGTGTGGCTAAATGCCTGCAGAGGCTTTGAACTGATTCTAGCAACTTTTATGAATGCATGCCCTAGATAATACCCCACACAGTAAAGAATGTTAAGTTCCTCTTTGACTTCAACCATACTCCTGGTGATAAACAGTCTCTCCTAATTCCCAGCTACTTCTTGTGCACTCCTTAGATAAGACCCTTCAGAGCTTACCAAAACCTCAATATTTTTTATTTGAATTGACCAATCCAGCCTTAGGTTAGGGACCCCAGAAACACTTTAACCAAAGACCTCAATAAAGGCATAAGCCTCAGTTCCCTTTGCTAGCATTCTGCCTGTACCCTGCCTTGATATCCTTGTGTGGCTCCACAAGCATGTTGTGTACTTCCTCCAGGACCTGTGAGTAATAAACTTTTCAATCTCACTTTCTCCTGTGGTCTTTGTTGACCAGTGGCTCACCATCCAACACTCCACATAAGGCTCTACTAAACAAATGTTAATTTAACAAAATTATAACAATCCAACTTCTCCTCAAAAACCATGCAATAAATGAGTATAGAGTGAAACATTTTAAGTGTTGAGAGAAAAAAAATCCGTATGTACCCTGCAAAATATCCTTGTGAAAGACAAATAAAGACATTCTTAGGCAAATAAAAATTGAGGGAATTTGTTCGCAGTTGAGCTGCCTTGTAAGAAATGTTAAAATTCTTTAGAGGGGGTGAAATGATATAGGTCAGAAATTCATATCTACATAAAGTAAGGGAAAAGATCAAAGAAGGAATAGGTGAAGGTAAGATAAAAACTTCTATTTTTGTTATGCATAATTGATCTAACAGGCAATAGTGTATTCAAAATAATATCACCAACAATGTATTTGATTATGGTTGCTTATATATATATATCATATATGTATTTCATATGTATATGAAGTGAATGACAATAATTCTACAGGGATGAGAGGCAGGAATAAGGAATCTTTTGTTATTGTAATGTCTCACACCACCAATGAAGTGATATAAATGTACTTGGAAGTGGACTTGGATTAGTTGTAAATGTACATTGCAAACTCTAGGGCAACCACTAAAAAGTTGTTGTCTTTTTTTAAAGGAAGTATAATCAATAAGCTAAGAAGAATAGTTGGAATCATATAAAGTGCTCAATTAAAACCACAAGAGCCAGAAAAACAATAGATGAAAAAGTGGGAAGAACAATGGCAACAAAGAGAAAACAGTTAATGACATGGTAGATTTTTTAAAATTTTAATTCCAGCGTAGTTAGCATGCAGGTCATATTACTTTCTGATGTGCAATATAGTGATCCAACAGTTCTGTACATTTCTCAGTGTTCATCATGATAAATATACTCATAATCTCCTTCACCTATATCACCCATTCACCCACCCATCTCCCCTCTGGTAACCATCTGTTTGTTCTCTATTATTAAAAGACTGTTTTTTGATTTGTCTCCCTTTTTCTGTTGTTGTTCATTTGTTTTGTTTCTTAAATTCCACATATGAGTGAAACCATCTGGTATTTGTCTTCCTCTGATTTACTTATTTCACTTTGCATTATACCCTCTGGACCCATCTATGTTGTTGCAAATGACAAGATTTCATTCCTTCTATGACTGAGTAATATTCCACTCTTTATCTATTTATCTACATAGATACATACATATATACATACATACATAAACACATACGTACCACATCTTCTTTATCCACTCATCTGTCGATGGGCCCTTGGGTTGCTTTCATAATTTGAGCATTTTAAATAATGCTGCAATAAACATAAGTGTGCATATATCCTTTTAAATTAGTATTTTCATATTCTCTGGGTATATTCCTAGTAGCGGAATTACTGGATCTTATGGAAATGCTATTTTTCATTTTTTGAAGAATGTCAAGTGTTTTCCGCAATAGCTGCACCAGTTTGCATTACTGCCAACAGTGCATAAATGTTCCTTTTTCTTCATATCTCACCAGCACATGTTTCTTGCATTTCTTATTTTATTCATTCTGACAGGTATGACATATGTCATTTTGGTTATGCTTTGCATTTCCCTGATTATGAGTGATACTGAGCATCTTTTCATGTGTCTGTTGACCATCTGTATGTCTTCTTTGGAGAAACAGCTATTCATGTCTTCTGCCTATTTTTAATTGGATTACTTGGGGGGTTGTTTTTGGTGTTAAGTTGTATATGTTCTCTATGTATTTTGGATACTAACCCTTTATCAGACATGTCATTTACAAATATCTTCTCCCATTCAGGAGATTATCTTTTAGTGGTTTTTTTTTCCTTTGTTCTGCAGAAGCTTTTTATTTTGATGCAGTCCCAATAATTTACTTTTGCTTCCCTTGTCTAAGGAGATATCTGGAAAAATGTTGCTACTGCTGATGACAGAGAATTATTGCCTGTACTCTCTTCTGGGACTTTTATGGTTTTAGGTCTGAAATTTAAGTCTTTAATCCATTTTGAAGTTTATTTTTGTGTATGGTGTAAGAAGGTGGTCTAGTTTCATTCTTTACATGTAGCTGTCTGGTTTTTTTCAATACTCTTTGTTGAAGAGACCGACTTTTTCCCATTGCATAGTTTTAATGCTTTTGTTGGAAATTAATTGACCATGTATTCACCAGCGTATTTCTGGGCCCTCTATTCTGTTCTATTCATGTGTGTCTATTTTTGTGCCAGTACCATACTGTTTTGATTACTATAGCTTTGTAGTTTATCTTGAACTCTGGGATTATGGTACCTCTAGCTTTGTTCTTTTTCAAGAATGCTTTGGCTATTTGGGGTATTTTGTGGTTCTATAAAAAATTTAGGAATATTTATTCTAGTTCTGTGAAAAATGTTTTTGATTGCTTTGAGAAGTAAGGATATTTTAACAATATTTGTCCTTCCAGTTTATGAACATGAAATATTTTTCCATTTGTTCATATCATCTTAAATTTCTTTCAGCAGTGTTTTATAGTTTTCAGAGTATAGATCTTTCATCTCTTTGGTTAAGTTTATTTCTAGGTATTTTATTATTTTTGATACAATTGTAAATGAGATTGTTTTCTTAATTTTATTTTGCTGATTCACTACTAGTGTATAAAAATACTACAGATTTCTGTATATTGATTTTGTATTCTGTGAACTTACTGAATTCATTTATTAGTTCTATGATTTTTTTGGTGATTTCTTTAGGGTTTTCTTTTTTTTAAGATTTTATTTATTATTTATTTGACAGACAGAGATCACAGGTAGGCAGAGAAGCAGGCAGAGAGCGAGGAGGATCTTTAAGATTTTCTATATATAGTATTATGTCATCTGCAAATAGTGAAAGTTTTACTTCTTCCTTATTAGTTTGGATCTCTTTTATTTCTCCTTCTTATCTGATTGCTGTGGCCAGGACTTCCAGTACTATGTTGAATAGAAGTGGTGAGAGTGAACATCCTTCTCTTATTCCTTATCTTTGGGAAAGGCTCTCAGTTTTTCACCATTGAGTATGATGTTTGCTGTGGGTTTTTCATATATGGCCTTTATTATGTTGAGGTATATTACCTCTAAAACTATTTTGTTGAGAGTTTTTATTATGAATGGGTATTGTACTTTGCCAAATGCTTTCTCTTCATCAATTGAATTGATGATATGGTTTTTATTTTTTTCTTGTTGATGTGATGTACCACGTTGATTTGCAAATATTGAACTATCCTTACATCACAGGAAGAAATCCCATTTGATTGTGGTGAATGAATTTTTTAATTTATTGCTGATTTGGTTTGCTAATATTTTGTTGAGGATATTTACATCTATGTTCATTAGAAATATTGGCTTGTAGTTCTCTTTTTTTATAGTGTTTTTACCTGGCTTTGGTTTCAGGGTAATGCTGGCCTCATAGAATAAATTTGGATGCTTTTATTCCTTCTATTTTTGGGATAGTTTGAGAGGAATAGGTTTTTACTCTTCTTTAAGTGTTTGGTAAAATTCACCTATGAAGTCATCTGGTACTGGACTTTTGATTGTTGGGAGTTTTTTGGTTACTGATTCAATTTCATTGCTGGTAATCTGTCTGTTCAAATTTTCTATTTCTTCCTGATTCAATTTGGGGAGATTATATGTTTCTAGGAATTTATCTATTTCTTCTAGGTTGCCCAGTTCGTTAACATATTGTTTTTCATAATATTCTCTTATAATATTTTGTATTTCTGTAGTGTTGGTTGTTCTTTCTCCTCTTTCATTTCTGATTTAGTTTATATTAGTTCTCCCCCGACCCTTTTTCTCTCTCTCTCTCTTTTGGATGAATCTGGCTAAAATTTTATCAATTTTGTTCATTTTTTAAAAGAACAAGCTCCTTGTTTCATTGATCTGTTTTAATACTTTTTCAGTTTCTATTTGGCTTATTTCATCCCTAATCTTTATTATTGCCTTCCTTCTACAGGCTTTGAGGGTTTGTTGTTGTTGTTGTTGTTGTTGTTGTTGTTCTTCTTCTTCTTCTTCTTCTTCTTCTTTTTCTTTTTCTAGCTCCTTTAGGTGTAAGGTAAAGGTAAGTCTGTATTGCTATAAACTTCCTTCTTAGAACAGTTTTTACTAAGCTTTTTTGCTAGGATTTCATAGATTCTTGGGCTATTGTGTTTTCATTTTCATTTGTCTTCATATATTTTTGACAGTGTATATATCAACCCAACTATATCAATAATCACTTTTAATGCTAGTATTCTAAGTGCACCAATTAAAAGGCAGAGATTATCAGAATGGATCAAAAAACAGAAGCCAACTATATGTCGTCTACCAGAAAACCATTTTAAACTCCCAGAACTACTAAGTGATTATACTAAGGTTTCAGGATATGAGGTTAATATACAGGATTTTACGTTTTTCCTATGTAACAGCAATGAACAAGTAGAATTTGAAAATAAGAACAAAATACTGCTTACATTATCACACAAAAAGTAAAATACTCAGATATAAATCTAATAGAATATGTACAAGATATATATGAGAAAATCTACAAAACTCTGATGAATAAAATCAAAAAAATAAATAAATAATTTGAATAATAAATAAGTGGAAAGATACTCCATGCTAATGGGTAGAAAAATCAAAATTACTGAGATGTCAATTTTTCCCAATTTGATCTTTAGACTTAATCAATATCTCAGAAAGTCATTTTGTGAATATCTACAAACTGATTCTAAATTTTGTATGGAGAATCAAAGACTCACAATAGCCAATACAATATTAAAGAAGAGCAAAGCTGGAGAACTGATGTTACCTAGCAAGCTACTTACTTCCTGCTTACTATAAAAGTGACAGTAATCAACACAATATGGTATAAGACAAATAGATCAATGAACAGAACAGAGAGCCAGAAATATACTCACAAAAATATAGTCAATTAATCTTTGGCAAAGTAACAAATGTAATACAATGAAACACAGAGAATTGAACATCCACATGCACAAAAAGTAATCTGTTCACATACTTTACACGTTTCACAAAATTAAATCAAAATAGATTACAGACATAAATGTAAAATGCAAAACTATAGATCTCCTAGAAAATAACATAAGAGAAAACCTGTATGAAAGTAGGTATGGTGATGCCTTTTCAGATACAACACCAGAGGTATGATCCATGAAAAAGTTTGATAAGCTATCCTTTGTTAAATTTAAAAATTTCTGTGCTGCAAAAAACAATGTCAAGAGAACAAGAAGATAGGCCACACACTGGGAAAAAATATTTAGAAAAGACACAGCTGATAAAGGATAGTATCCAAAATTTACAAAGATCTCTCAAATCTCAATGATAAAAAAAAATCAAGCCAATAAAAAATGGGCCAAACATCTTAACAGACACCTCACAAAAGGAGATATACAAATGGCAAATAATAATATAAAAAGATGGGGAAGCAGGGTATCCCAGTTGGTTAAGCATCTGCTTTCACTCAGGTCACGTTCCCAGGATCCTGGGATCCAGCCCTGTGTTGGGCACCCTGCTCAGCAGGGGGTCTGCTTCTCCCATTCCTTCTGCCCCTTCCCCCCAGCTTGTGATATCTCTCTGTCTGTCTGTCTCTCTCTCTCTCTCAAATAAATAAAAACTTTTTTTAAACTTTATTTTATTTTTTCAGTGTTCCAATTTCATTGTTTATGCATCACACCCAGTGCTCCATGCAATAAGTGCCCTCCTTAATACCCACCACCAGGCTCACCCATCCCCCACACCTCTCCCCTCTAAAAACCTCAGTTTGTTTCTCAGAATCCACAGTCTCTCATGTTTTGTCTCCCCCTCTGATTTCCCCCAACTCACTTCTCCTCTCCTTCTCCCAATGTCCTCCATGTTATTCTTTACAATAATTGACTCTCTCTGCTTGATTTATTTCACTCAGTAAAATCTCCAGTCCCATCCAATGGAATATTATGCCTCCACCAGAAAGGATGAATACCCAACTTTTGTATCAATAAATAAAATCTTTAAAAAATATATTAAAAAATGCTCCACATCATATGTCACCAGGGAAATGCAAGTTTAAAAAACTGTAAGATCCCACCACAAATCTATTAGAATGGCCAAAATCTGGAACAGTGACAACACCTAGCAAAAATGTAGAGCAACATAAATTTTCATTCATTGCTGGTGGATATGCAAAATGGTCCAGCCTTTTTTGAAGACTGTGTAGTGGTGTCTTTTAAAACAAAAACATTCTTACTATATGATCCAGCAGTTGCACTTGTTGGTATTTATCAAAAAAAGTTGAAAACTTATGTCTACACAAAAACTTGCCCACAGATGTTTATAAAAGCTTTATTCATAATTGCAAAAACTAGAAAATAACCAAGTCCCACATTATTGGTGAATGGATAAATAAACTATGGTACATATAGACAATAAACTACTATTCAGTGCTAAACAGAAATGAGATATCAAGCCACGAAAAGACATGGAGGAAACTTAAATGCATATTACAAAGTGAAAGAAACCAACTGAAAATCCTGCATACTCTATGGTTCTAATACATAATATCGTTGCGGGGGGAACAGAACTAGTAAAAACATTGAGTTGCCAGGGTTTGAGGGGAAAGCCATAATTAGGTAGAGCACAGAGGATTTTTAGGTCAGTGAAAATACTGTGTATGATACTATAAATGTGGATACATGTCATTATTCACGTATCCAACCTAGAGAATGCACAACACCAAGAGTGAAAAATAACATAAACTACTGACTTTGGGTAACTATGCTGTATCTACATTAGAGGTCTCAATTATAACAAATGTCCCTCTTCTGGTTGAAGATGTTGATAATAGGGAGATTATGCATGTGTAAGGGAAGTGATTATGTAGGAATTCTTTGTACCTCTCTCTCAACCTTGCTGTGAACCTTAAACTTCTGTAAAAAAATTTGTCTTTTTTTTTTAAAATCTGGAAATGAACAGTCGTGATGATTGCACAATAGTTCCAATGTACTTACTAATTCTGAACTGTACACCAAAATATAGTTAAGATGGTAAATTTTATGTTGTGTTTTTTATAACAATTTTAAAAACTGAAGAAATAATCAGTCATTTTTCTATATGCTAACAACGTACAATTGGAGCCAAAACTTTTAAATCAATGCTATTTATAATAACTCCAAAAACATAAAATACATAGGTATAAATATAACAAAATATGTACTAGATCTATATGCTGCAAACTATAAAACACTGATAGATGAAATCATAAAAGACCTAAGTAGAGGCATAAAAGATCTAAGTAGGTGCTTGTTGATTAGATGATTGATTCTACATTGATCCAGGTTTAATGCAATGCCAATGAAAATCTTAGCAGAATTTTTTTTTGTAGAAGTAGAAAACTAACTCTAAAACTTGTACAACAAGGAAAAAAGAACTAGAATAACTAAAACATCTTTGAAAAAGAAGAATAAAGTTGGAGGAATTTAAAATTTATTTACTGTGAAGCTACAATGATCAAGACAGTGTAGTATTAGCAAAGAGATAACATAAGACTAACAACAGAATAAAATTTCTCCCATAAGCAATGGGAAAACATTTTTTCCAGAGAAAAGATACTAGAGAAAGAAGTATCATTAATATATACTATCAACTGCATATAAAAGAGAGTAACTAGAAAGACTTGGGGCAAGGAGGCTAATTTAGTTATATATTTATATCAAAGGCAAAAAGGTCTAGTAAGGAAATACAAAGGAACTGCAAAAGAAATTTTGAAGGAAAAAACAAATTTTTTTAAAAAAGAAAATCTTTATAATACCTGGATTGCATGGAGCACTGGGTGTGGTGAAAAAATAATGAATACTGTTATGCTGAAAATAAATAAATTTAAAAAATAAATAAAAGGTAAAAAGTGGGAAAAAAAGAGAAAATCTTGAAAAAGGAAGGATCAAAGATGATTTCAAATTTTTGAGACTGGGAGACCGGGAGAATGGTTATAGCATGATCTAAATCATGATGATGGAAATGCAGACTATATTAGTAGAGAGCAATAAGATTGGCAGTTAACATGAATTATGATTGCTATATTTCAATGGACTAGACATGGAGCTAAATGCAATTTGTTTTGATAGAAAGCTTCTGTTCCACAGTGTTCACTTATTTTTTAAATATTTTTATTAATATATAAGGTATTATTTGACCCAGGGGTACAGGTCTGTGAATCGTCAGGTTTAGACACTTTACAGCACTCACCATATCACATACCCTCCCTAAAGTCCATAACGCAACCACCGTCTCCATATCCCTCCTCTCCCCAGCAACCCTCAGTTTCTTTTGTGAGATTAAGAGTCTCTCATGGTTTGTCTCCCTAACAATCCCATCTTGTTTCATTTTTTTCCTTCCCTATTCTCCAAATCCCTCCACTCTGCCTCTCAATTCCTCATATCAGGAAAATCATATGATATTTGTCTTTCTCTTATTGACTTATTTCGCTCAGCATAATAACCTCTAGTTCCATCCATATCGTTGCTATTGGTAGGATTTCATTTCTTTTGATGGCTGCATAGTATTCCATTGTGTGTATATATACCACCTCTTCCTTATCCATCATCTGTTGCTGGACATCTAGGTTCTTTCCATATTTTGGCTTTTGTGGACATTGCTGCTATAAACATTCAGGTGCACATGCCCCTTCAGGTCACTCATTTGTATCTTTAGGGTAAATACCCAGTAGTGCAATTGCTGGTCATAGGGTAGCTCTATTTTCAACTTTTTGAGGAAACTCCATACTGTTGTCTAGAGTAGCTGTACCAGTTTGCATTTCCACCAACAATGTAGGAAGATTCCCCATTCTCCACATCCTCACCAATACCTGTTTCTTGACTGGTTAATTTTAACCATTCTGACTGGTGTGAAGTGGTATCTCATTGTGGTTTTGATTTGTATTTCTCTGATGCCAAGAGATGTGAAGCACTTTTTCATGTGTCTGTTGGTCATCTGGTTGTCTTTTTTTCATAAATGTCTGTTCTTGTCCTCTGCCCATTTCTTGATTGGATTATTTGTTCTTTGGGTGTTGAGTTTGATAAGTTCTTTATAGATTTTGGATACTAGCCCTTTCTCTGATATGTCATTTGTGAATATCTTCTCCCATTCTGTCAGTTGTCTTTTGGGTTTGTTGACTGTTTCCTTTGCTGTGCAAAAGCTTTTGATCTTGATGAAGTCCCAATAGTTCATTTTGGCCCTTGCTTTTATTGCCTTTGGTAATGTTTCTAGGAAGTGGCTGAGGTCGAAGAGGTTGCTGCCTGTGTTCTCCTCAAGGATTTTGATGGATTCCTGTCTCATATTGAGGTCTTTCATCCAATTTTTGAGTCTGTTTTTGTGTGCAGTGTAAGGAAATGGTCCAGTTTCATTCTTCTGCATGCAGCTGTTCAATTTTCCAAACACCACTTTTTTAAGACATTGTCTCTTTTCCATTGGACATTCTTTCCTGCTTTGTCGAAGATTAGTTGACCAAGGAGTTGAGGGTCCATTTCTGGGCTCTCTATTCTGTGTCAGTGATCTGTGAGTCTGTTTTTGTGCCAGTACCATACCATCTTGATGATTACAGCTTTGTAATAGAGCTTGAAGTCTGGAATTGTGATGCCACCAACTTTGGCTTTCTTTTTCAACATTCCTCTGGCTATTCAGGGCCTTTTCTGGTTCCATATAAATTTTAGGATTATTTATTCTCTTTCTTTGAAAAAATTTGATGGTATTTTGATAGGGATTGCATTAAGTGCATAGATTGCTTTAGGTAGCATAGGTATTTTCACAATATTTTTTCTTCCAATCTATAAGCATGGAATGTTTTTCCATTTCTTTGTGCCTTCCTCAATTTCTTTCATGAGTACTTTATAGTTTTGTGAGTACAGACTCTTTGCCTCTTTGGGTAGGTTTATTCTTAGGTATCTTATGGTTTGGGGTGCAATTGTAAATGGGACTGACTCCTTAATTTCTCTTTCTTCTGTCTTGCTGTTGGTATATAGAAATGCAGCTGATTTCTGTGCATTAACTTTATATCCTGAAACTTTACTGAATTCCTGTATGAGTTCTAGCAGTTTTAGAGTGGAGTCATTTGGGTTTTCCACATAAAGTATCATATCATCTGCAAAGAGTGAGAGTTTGACTTCTTCTTGGCTGACTTGGATGCCTTTTATTTCTTTTTGTTGTCTGATTGCTGAGTGTAGCACTTGTAGTACTGTGTTGAATAGCAGTGGTGGTAGTGGACAGCCCTGCCGTGTTCCTCACCTTAGTAGAAAAGCTCTCAGTGTTTCCCTATTGAGAATGATATTTGCTGTGGTTTTTTCATACCTTCGATGATATTGAGATATGTACCCTCTATCCCCACACTGTGAAGAGTTTTAGTCAAGAAAAGATGTTGTACTTTGTCAAATGCTTTTTCAGCATCTATTGAGAGTATTATATGGTTCTTGTTTTTTCTTTTATTAATGTATTATATCACATTGATTGATTTGCAGATATTGAACCAAACTTGCAGCCCAGGAATAAATCCCACTTGGTCATGGTGAATAATCCTCTTAATATCCTGCTGGATCCTATTGGCTAGAATTTTGGTGAGAATTTTCACACCTGTGTTTATCAAGGATATTGCTTTGTAATTCTCCTTTTTGGCAGGGTCTTTGTCTGGTTTGGGGATCAATGTAATGTTGGCCTCATAAAATGAGTTGGAATGTTTTACTTTCATTTCTTTCTTTTTTTTTTTTTTTTGAACAGTTTCAAGAGAACAGGTGTTAATTCTTCTATAAATGTTTGGCAAATTCCCCTGGGAAGCTGTCTGGCCATGGGTTCTTGTTTCTTTGGAGACTTTTGATGACTGCTTCAATCTCCTTATTGGTTGTGGGTCTGTTCAGGTTTTCTATTTCTTTCTGGTTCAGTTTTGGTAGTTTATATGTCCTTAGGAATACATCCATTTCTTCCAGATTTTGCTGGCGTATAGTTGCTCATAGTATGTTCTTATAATTGTTTGTATTTCTTAGGTGTTGGTTGTGATCTCTCCTCTTTCATTCATTATTTTATTTATTTGGGTCCTTTCTCTTTTCTTTTTGATAAGTCTAGCCAGGGGTTTATCAATCTTATTAATTCTTTCAAAGAACCACCTCCTAGTTTTGTTGATTTTTTCTACTGTTCTTTTGGTTTCTATTTCATTGATTTCTGCTCTGATCTTTATTGTTTTTCTTCTACTGCTGGGTTTAGGCTTTCTTTGCCATTCTTTCTCTAGCTCCTTTAGGTGTAAGGTTTGGTTATATACTTGAGACCTTTCTTGTTTCTTGAGAAAGGCTTGTATTGCTATATACTTTCCTCTCAGGACAACCTTTGCTGTGTCCCACAGATTTTGAATAGTTGTGTTTTCATTTTCATTTGTTTCCGTGAATTTTTTCAATTCTTTAATTTCCTGGTTGACCCATTCATTCTTTAGTAAGATGCTCTTTAGCCTCCATGTATTCGGGTTCTTTCCAAATTTCCTCTTGTGATTGAGTTCTAGCTTCAGAGCATTTTGGACTGAAAATATGCAGGGAATGATCCCAATCTTTTGGTACCAGTTGAGACCTGATTGGTGACCCAGGATTTGATCTATTCTGGAGAATGTTCCATGTGCACTAGAGAAGAATGTGTATTCTGTTGCTTTGGGATGGAATGTTCTGAATATATCTGTGATGTCCACCTGGTCCAGTGTGTCACTTAAGGCCTTTATTTCCTTGTTGATCTTTTGCTTTGGTGATCTGTCCATTTCAGTGAAGGGGGTGTTAAAGTCCCATACTATTATTGTATTGTTGTTGATGGGTTTCTTTGATTTTTGTTATTAATTGGTTTATATAGTTGGCTTCTCCAATGTTAGGGGCATAGATATTTAAAATTGTTAGATCTTCTTGTTGGACAGACTCTTTAAGTATGATATAGTGTCTTTCCTCATCTCTTATTATAGACCTTGGCTTAAAATCTAATAGATCTGATATAAGGATTGCCACCCCAGCTTTCTTTTCATGTCCATTAACATGGTAAATTGTTTTCCACTCCCTCACTTTAAATCTGGAGGTGTCTTTGGATCTAAAATGAGTTTCTTGTAGACAGCATATTAATGGGTTTTGGTTTTTTTATCCATTCTGATACCCTGTGTCTTTTGATTGGGGCATTTAGCCCATTCATATTCAGGATAACTATTGAAAGATACGAATTTAGTGCCATTGTATTGCCTGTAAGGTGACTGTTACTGTATATAGTCTCTGTTCCTTTCTGGTCCACTACTTTTTAGGCTCTCTCTTTGCTTAGAGGACCCCTTTCAATATTTCCTGTATGGCTGGTTTGGTGTTTGAAAATTCTTTTAATTTTTGTTTGTCCTGGCAGCTTTTTATCTCTCCTTCTGTTTTCAATGATAGCCTAGCTGGATATAGTATTCTTGGCTGCATATTTTTCTCATTTAGTGCTCTGAATATATCATGCCAGTTCTTTCTGGCCTGTGAGATCTCTGTGGATAAGTCTGCTGCCAATCTAATATTTCTATCATTGTGTGTTACAGACTTCTTGTCCTGAACTGCTTTCATGATTTTCTCTTTATCATTGAGGTTTTTAAGTTTTACTATTAGATTATGGGGTATGGGTCTATTTTTATTGATTTTGAGGGGGGTTTTCTGTGCCTCCTGGATTTTGATGCTTGTTCCCTTTGCCATATTAGGGAAATTCTCTATAGTAATTCGCTCCAATATACCTTCTGTCCCCCTTTCTCTTTCTTCCTCTTCTTCTAGGATCCCCATTATTTTAATGTTGTTTTGTCTTATTGTGTCACTTATCTCTCAAATTTTCTCCTTGTGGTCCAGTAGTTGTCTCTCTTTTGCTCAGCTTCTTCTTTTATTTTAAAGATTTTATTTATATATTTGACAGACAGAGATCACAAGTAGGCAGAGAGGTAGGCTGGGTGGGAGAGGCTCCCCACTGAGAAGAGAGCCTAATGTGGGGCTTGATCCCAGAACCCAGGGATCATGAACTGAGCTGAAGGCAGAGGCTTTAACCAACTGAGCCACCCAGGTACCCCTATTTTGCTCAGCTTCTTTATTCTCCATCATTTGGTCCTCTTTATCACTAATTCTCTCTTCTACCTCATTTATCCTAGCAGTAAGGGCCTCCATTTTTTATTGTGCCTCATTAGTAGCTTTTTGATTTTAACTTGGTTAGATTTGAGTTCTTTTATTTCTCCAGAAGGACTTTTATTTCTCCATACAGGGTTTCTCTAATATCGTCCATGCCTTTTTTGAGCCCAGCTAGCATCTTCAGAATCATCATTCTGAACTCTAGATCTAACATATTACCAAAGTCCATATTGATTAGGTCCCTAGCCAAGTGTACTGCTTCCTGTTTTTCTGTGGTGAGTTTTTCTGCCTTGTCATTTTATCTAGATAAGAATACATGAATGAGAGAATAAAATATTAAAATAAATAAAAATAAAATAATAATAATAAATAAAATAATTTTAAAAGGGTGGCAAAGATCCCAGAGAAATGTACGCTAACCAAATCAGAAGAGACCCAAAGCATAAGAAATAGCATGGAGGACATGGGGAGATGGAGAGGAGAAGGGAGTTGAGGGAAATTGGAGGGAGAGATGAACCATGAGAGACTATGGACTCTGAAAGACAATCTGAGGGTTTTGAAGGGGCAGGGAGTTTGGGTGGGAGGTTGGGTGAGCCTGGTGGTGGGTGTTATGGAGGGCACGTATTGCATGGAGCGCTAGGTGTGGTGCATAAACAATGAGTTCTAGTACATTGAAAATAAATTTTAAAAATTAAAAATTAAAAAAAAGAGAGAGAGAGACCCAAAACAGGGGGGAGACAAAAGGGGGAAAATATATATATATATATATATATATATATATATATATATGATTGATGAAAAGAACAGAGCCACTGATTTTGGGTGTATTTTGTTCTCTTACAAGAAACTGCCTTCCAAATTTTTAAAGAAAGAAAAACTTATATATCTATAAAAATAAGGGTAAACTTGATGAAGGGATGGAATATGACTGTAAAGATGAAAATTTTTAAAAGTTATAAAAAAGGAATTGATAAGATAAGTTGGTTGGAAAAAGAAAAAGAAAAAAGAAAGAGGAGAAAATGTGCTTAGGCTAACTAGAACAAAGCCATGTGCTAGATTCAGGGTATATTTTGATCTATTGAAGAAATTGTATTCTAAAATTTTTTAGAAAAAAAATCTATATGTATACAAAAATAAGGTTAAGTACAATGAAAGGATAAAATATGACTATAACAGTGAAGGTTTAAAAAGGATTTTTTTTTACAATGGTATTGTTAAGATAGACTAATTAAAAAATGTTAAAAGAAGAAAGAATAAAGGTAAAAAAAAATAGAATAAGAAAAAAATTAAAAATTATCTTTGTAAGACTAAAGGATCATGGGGGGAAACCACAAATTCTATGTGTTGCTTTCCCCTAGCTCTGAAGTTCAGCTGTTCTCCTTGATCAGTGAGCTTGGTCTTGGCTGGATGTTCTTGCTGATCTTCTGGGGGAGGAGCCTGTTGCAGTGAGTCTCAAATGTCTTTGTCTGAGGTGGAATTGGACCATCCTTGCCAGGGGCTAGGCTAAGTAACCTGCTCAGGTTCACTCTCAGGAGCTTTTGTTCCCTGAATGCTTTCCATAGAGCTCTGGAGGACAGGAATGAAAATGGCAGCCTCCCAATCTCCAGCCCAGAGGAGCCAAGAGCTCAGGGCCCTACTCTTCAGTGTGCCCTCAGAGATAAGCAGTCAATCACTCCCATCTCCCTGGTCTCTGTCCATGCTCTGTGCTCACCTAGCCAGTGACCCAGCATTTTACCTCTGGCAAAGAGCCCCATTTGGAGTCTCCAAACCCAGCAGATTCCTGCCACACAGCTCCTCCAAGAGGAGGAAGGTGAGTCTCCCCAGATCTGCCACTTGTGGGGTCCCTACTTGAAGAGCAGTGGCCCAGCAGTGCCTTGGATCACAGTTTAAGGTAACCCCAATCTGAGAGGTCACTCCTTGGCTCTGTCTCTATAGTCAGTTTCCCCACTCTGATACCTGAGAACTCTATCACACTCAGGCACCCCGGTCTTTCCATGACCCCACAGGACCTGAGACCACACTGTCCCCAAGAGGGTTCCACCCCGCTTCACCTCTGAAGTGATGTCCCTCAGTGGAGCAGACTTCTAAAAGTTCTGATTTTGTGCTCCGCTGTTCCACTGCTTGCCAGGAGCTGGATCCACAACCCCCCACCTTGGTCTATCTTCCAGTCAAATTGGATTCACTTCTCTGCACGTCCTGCCTTTCAGGAAGTGGTCAATTTTCTGTTCCTAGAATTGCGGCTCTTCTTCTCTTCTATCTCCTGTTGAGGTTGTAGGTGTTTGAAATGGCTTGATACCATCTAGCTGAGCTCCTGGGACCTGATGTCTTATCAGTCTGCTAGTCCCCCACCATCTTGCCTCATTCCAACCACAGTGTTCAGTTCTACCTCCTAGCTGTCCCAGAGATAAAACAAAGTGCCATTCTTACATCTAGTAAGAAGTGAAACCTTCAAAATATACTCACTATTCAGAGAAACCACATCATTAGTCGATCTACATTCAAGGTAAATAACTGCCTTTTCCTCTGATAACAAGGACCTTTTCTCTTTGAGTCATTTGGCATTATGCTATTAATCCTTTCCTTTAATTTTATCTGTGCTGTTAAGCGCAAATCATTGAGATTCCCCTTTCTTGAGGGAGAGGACACGAATAGTGGGATCTGGATGGGTATGTGTAGTCTATGCTGCCATCTAGTGACCATATTGTACTATTGCATGGTGGATGAAGATTGCTCTGCTTTAATGTCACCCACTTTCCTCTAAAGCTGAGCAAGATTCTTCAGTCTCCTCTCCTTCCTCAGCTCATTCTGTATCTCAGAATTGAAGTTTGGAGGGGGGAATAAAATGGTGGTAAAAAGGATAGAAGCTTTACTGGGGCTTGGTAATTCGGGGAAACAGAAGAGAAAACACCATTTCTGAATGAGAACAAAGATTCGGTGGGAGCAAGTGCCCCCTACTGGCTGCTCTTGGCATGGCCAGGTTTTATTTCCAAAGAACCAAAGTGAAATAAATGAGAAAACAAATGCAAATGAAATGTGTGTAATCTCTCCAATCTCAGTTTCTTCATATATTGAAAAGAGGAAGGGATAGTCTAAATGCTCTCCAAAGTTTTTTTCCATAACATCCTACAACTCTATGATTTTCATCTCAGGATATTCACACAGATACATCAGGAAATTTCTGGAGGCTTGGACTTTATGGTTGTTTTTCAGATGTTCTCGACCCAGTCTAAATAAGATTTTCACTTCACTTTCCTTTCCGCTCTTTGGAGGCAAAGTCATAGCTACATGACCCATGAATACATTGAGGACACAGCTAGACTGAGTTTTCTCTTTGGCTCCCTGTCAAAGGGATAGTAACTGGCTGATACCATCAGGATGGACAGAGTGAACAAGAGGCAATTTATTCGAGGGGGACTTAAACCATTACACAATTCTCCAGTGACCCTGTGATTCATTTTGTTTCCTTGTAGTTGCCATTTTCTAATTTTGACAGATGTGGTTTTCTGCTTTTCTCTTAAGAAGCTTACTGGGCTTTCACAGAAAGTACTACAGGGATAATGTTAAGGAGTTGATTCAGTATCAACAGAGACAGATGTCTTATTGTAATTGAACTGAAACCCTAAGACCTTCCACAGGCCAACTCTTTGTAGCCTAGGCCAGTGCCTTATTTTTATTTTGATGCAAACCATTTCCCACTTAAAATTCATAGCTGAGAAAATATAAACTACTTTTATTCCTCCCTTAATGTTACTATTGATATGGGTAGTTGGTCTAGCAAAGATCATTCAGTAAAGTGGTCAGAAGGATTTGCACCATTGATTCATCCCAACAATGTGAAGAGGGGCACACCACTGTGATTTAAGAGATAGTGAAAGTCATATGATCTGCCAGATGTGTCTAAAAATCATGTGCTCCAAAATAGCTCCACTACCACCAAAAATGTAGACAATTTCTGCTTTAGTGCCTCATTCCTTCAGGTCAAAATACTGCTTCAAAATCCCCTTTTAATGTCTTGCTTGATATTTTTTTTAAGATTTTATTTATTTATTTAATAGAGACAGAGGTCACAAGTAGGCAGAGAGGCAGACAGAGAGAGAGGAGGAAGCAAGCTCCCTGCTGAGCAGAGAGCCCAATGCCCGGCTCGATCCCAGGACCCTGAGATCATGACCCGAGCCAAAGGCAAAGGCTTTAACCCACTGAGCCACCCAGCTGATTTCTTTTTAATCAGCTACCACTATTATGCTATGAATTCAAAAGTTCAGCAGTCATCAAAAGTAGTCTGAAGATGATGGGACATAACATTTTGATAGGGAGGATGTGTAAAGCAGAGCCTATAAATCAGAATTTCCCAATGGGTGTTCTAAAGGAGCACTCTATCTGAGGAATATTAGTAAGTCCTGTAGATTGTCCCCTCCTGATGGTGCATGGGGGGAAAATGAGGCACAAACAAGTCAACTGTAAGAGAATGGGAGCAGGGGACAACAGTAGAAAAGACTGTCATCCCGAAAAACTCCTCAGTCTCATAGTTACTAGAAAGAGTAATAATCAACAAAGCCGGAGTAGATTACACATTGACCTCATGGTACCTGGTCTTGTACATATGTAAGAAGAAAGGCAAAACATGTCTGGTCATGTAGTACATGACCTACAGTGAGCAAGCTCAAATGAAAGGATTATCTGACTAACTGCTGATGCTCTCTGGGGAAGGGGAGATAACAGAAAAATGAAGCGGGCAGCAGTCTGCCCTGAGTGAGCTGGGCATCCCCAACTGCTCGGTTTCAAGGACGTATATCGCCCTCTCCCCCAGAGGCCTGTTGCCAGTACATGCTTTTTTTAAGGCTATATCTAAGGCTATATCTAAGCATGCTTGGTAACTAGTATAATTTCTCATAAGTATATTTTAAGCAGTACGTTGTTCTGAGGGACGGTTACATTAGTTTTGGGGGGTTTTTTTTGGTTTTTTTTTTTTTTTTAAGGAGATCTGAGGCCAACCAATTTTGGGAAACAGAATTCAGGAAAACTAAACAAGCTCTTTTAATAAGGCTTTTGATGTGTTAATAATCATTCAACAAATATTTATTAAACACAGACTATTTCCCAAAAATGGTTGTGTTTGGAATACTCCAAGGTACAAAGAAAGAAAGATTGCTTTCTTGTACAGCTTACATTCTAGCAAGGTTAGACAGAAAACAAACAATAAACATAACAATTAAGCTGTATAAAACGTGCTAAGGGCCATAAAAGGTTGACTGTAGCACAGGTTGTTGGAAGAAAGGGAACCTACTACTTTTTTTTTTTTTTTTTTTTTTTTTTTGAAGAGTGGTCAGGGCACATAGCATTGAGGTAAATGACATTGGAGCAAAGATAAGGAGTTACCTGGATACCTGGATAAAGAGTGTGTCAGGCAAGTGTAACAACCTATTTCCATCTCAGTTTCCTGAGGTGGAAACATTCTTGCTAACATTCAAGGAACAACAGAGGTCTGTGTTTGCAGAACAGCTGATGGGAACTGAAGGAACATAGGAGTCAGAGAAGCAGAGGAGGAGGGAGTTGGAGATTATGTGATGCTTTCCTAGTCATTGTAAAGACTCTGTAAATTGAGAAAAAGAGGAAGCCATTCCAGGGTTTGGAAGAGAGGAGTGACTTTACTTGATCTTTATTTTGAAAGAATCACTGGTTGTCATGAATTAAATGAAACAGAGCAAAGGAAGAAGCAAGCAGACCACTTAGGTCACTGTTGCAAAAATTCAAGCAAGATGGTGACTGAAGACCAGAGAAGTGGCTGAGGTGGTAGTGAGAAGCATTCAGGTCCTGGATGTATTTTTAAGGTGGATTGGACATGGAGTGCAGGAGAGGAGTCAAGAAAGGACAGTAATGTTATAAGTTGAGATAGAGAAAGTTATAGGTGAATCAGAACAGAAATATTAATGGGCTTACTTTTGGACATGTTGAACTTAAGATACTTATCAGACATCCAAGTGAAAATATTAAGCAGGCAGTTGGATGTGTGTCTTAGTCCATTCAGGCTGCTCTAACACAATACCATCAACAGGGTGACTGATAAATGACAGAAATTTGTTTCTCACAGTTCCGGAAGCTGAAAGTTCGAGATCAGGGTGCTGGTGTGGTCAGATGAGAGTCTCCTGGGTTGCAGATTTTTCACTGTATACTCACATGGTGGAAGGGGTGAGGATCTCTCTGGTGTCGCTTTAATAAGGCCATTAATCCCATTTTTTGGAGGGCTTCATCCTCATGACCTAATTACCTCCCAAAGGACCCACTTACTAAAACCTTTGGGGGTTAGTATTTTAACATATGAATTTTGGGGGCCACAAACACCGAGACCATAGCAATATGAGATGGAATTTTGGAAGAAAGACCAATGATATAAATTGGGGAGTGTTGGTATGGTTTTTAAAGACTTGAGACTGGATGAGATCCCTAAAGAAGTGATTTGACAGGAAAGACCAGTGCTACAGTACTGGGGTACTGAGGGTGGGAACGTTCCAATATTATGCAGTTTGATGGAGGAGAGAGAATCAGGTAATAGGACTACAGAAGAATGACCAGAGAGGAAAACAGGAGAGTACAGAATTCCAGAAGGCAGGTGAAGAAAACGTTTCAAATAGGAGGGAGATCAGGTGCGTCAATACTTCTAATAGACCAAACAAGATAAGGACTGAGACTAAGACCATGGAACGAACAACCTCCAAGTTGTTACAGGACAGGAATACTTCCACTGCACTGTGTAATGTGAACTATAAATCCCTGAAAGGGTAGTAAAAATCTATTTCCCAAACTCACTTAGCACAAACCAATTTTTCACAAAATATCTCGTGTAGCCATGAACTACTTTGGGAAATACTGGTGCAGATAATGGTACTAAGAGAAGAGAACAGACCTATGTAGCATAGGGTGATAGGCTCAAAGGGTCAGGTCCTGCATCCCACCAGAGCACTGAGGGGCGGAACAAACTGTGACCACAAGGAGGTCCTCCAGCAGCCAAAGTGACAGTAGTTTAAGACCGACAACTCTTCTGGCATGTCTTCTGTTGACAGGCTCTTTGCAGAAGAGGAAAGCTTAGTGGCCCAGAAATACAGAAGAGAAGTGCTGACCTGTGGGAAAAGGAGTGAAAGGAAACAGTCTTTAGAATGGAACCCCGCAGCCAGCAGGGGGCGCTCCCACGCCAACCAGTCCTTGTCAAGGGCGGACCCAATAGGAAGACAAACCACACCAGAGGCTCCTGCTTGAATATCCCAGCCAGGAGGAAGAAAGGCTCACTTGCCTCCCAACTCTGGCAATGAGAAGCCCCTACCCTTCGAATTCCCAGCTGATTGCAGTGCACTGTTTATAACAGCCCCTCCCAACGTTCCCCTTTCCTCCACAAAGGTGAGTTCGTCCCCTTTTTCTACCGACTTGCAGATACCTTGCTGGGGCTCGCTTGTCCCGGACTGCAATTCTCTCCCTGTTCTGGAATAAACCTGGGTCTGACAGTAAAATAACAGACAGTTTTGTTTCTAAGGTTGACACTTCTCTAGCCAGTAGGGAAATTAAAATTAAAACGAAAGCCGCGGGGTGCCTGGGTGGCTTAGTGGTCAACCAGCTGCCTTAGGCACAGGTCATGATCCCCCCGGTCCTGAGATCAAGCCCCCACATGGGGTCCTGGGATTGAGCCCCACATCCACCTCCCTGCTCAGAGGGAAGCCTGCTTCTCCCTCTCCCACCCCCAGCTTGTGTTCCCTCTCTCACTGTGTCTCTGGCAGATTGAAAACAAAAACAAACAACAACAACAACAACAAAAGAAAAACTACAACAGCCATTGGATTAGTAATATGTAAAAACCTGATAATACCAAGCTTAAAATAAGATTTTTTAAAATGAGGACTCTCGTGTTTTAGGGGTGGGGGTGTGAATTGGTATTATTGGTGTTATGAGCAATATAGTAGTATCCAGTAAGTTTGAAGGTGTGAAAATTGTTCAGCCTCCCAGTTTTACTTCTAGGTATGTACCCTACACACCGAGAAACTCATACACCTGTGCACAAGGAAATATTTACAAATGTTCACTGCAGAATCGTTTATAATAGTTTATGATAGCAAAAGAAGAAATAATGTCTGCTAATAAAAGAATAAGTTAAATGTTAGTTATTCACACACACTGAAATGCCATATAGCAATTAAAAAGTGACTTAACTAGAGTTATATCTATCAGCATAATAAATCTCTAAGCAAAATGTTAAGAGAAAAAGTAGGTGCAGAAGTAACAGTATAATAGGTCACCATTTCCTTAAAGTTTCTGAAACATACGAAAGGTTTGTAAATAGTTTAACTGTATATGATTATAAACCCTAGAGGTTAAGGGGAGAGGTAAGAAATTATTACATCATTCTGCCTATTTGTAATATTTTGTATTAAGCACATTTTTTAAAGAGAATAGGCATGGCTAAGAAACATACAAGAAGGTTTTATGACATTGGCTAAGAGAAGATGTAACCTAAGGAAAATAAATTAATGTGCCAAAGCAATATCATAGGATACAAGGTGTCAAGGAGACCAATCAATTCCAGGAAATTTAAGAATATCCTTCAACTCTAGCTCTGAGAAGAAAATGGTATTCTTCCTCAGTTCTGGTAAACAGGTCAGCTGTTGCTATATTGCTCACTTTGTGATATTCCTGTTGGAGAAATTTAATTTCACTGACATACTCATTCTTTGGACCTTTGCATACATAGAGGAAATGTTTCCAGGGAATATTTCTACTCTATGGGTGCAGAGAACTTATAGGAATGTGTATGATCATAATTTAACAGTGACAGTATTCCTTACACACAGCCCATGCTAAATTCTTTCTTATTTATCAGGCTGCTTAACATATTAAATCTTAAATTGAACCACTTATGCTTTCAATGGAATACACAATCATCTTAAAATATGATTATTTGCCCAACAAAACTAATAATTTATTTTTTGTATGCACTATGACAATCTGTATGCCTTTAGGGAGAGAAAGATTAATTTCTGGTTAAAAGGGAGCCAGGAGAAAAAAAGGTCTTCAAATGAATAATTAAAATTAAATTAATCATCTTTGTTCTTTTTAAGCATATTATTTTGCTGGATCATTAAATATATTCAAATGATATTGTGTTGGATTAAGGGGATTTAATGCCTAACCTCTTCTTTGTCTGCGAGGAAGGACCGTGGCTGAGAGTTCATTGAGTAGGGGATCAGGCATCCCACTAAGAACCTTCCCTGGAAAGAGGAACTAAAGGATGGAAACTGAAAATGAAAAGATCTGCTTTGTTCTCCCTAAACTGTGGATGAGCCAGACAGATGTTTGCCTGTAAGTGATGTGAACCTATTTAATCTACTAAAACAGAAGACGCCACATTGAAGGCAATGCCTCTCCCTTTTCCTTGATACCTTTACTTTGCCCTCTATTTCTTTTTCGTTTTACTTGGCACTCTATTTCCTTTTAAAGAGACGCATGAAGAAGCACTACGGGTCGCAATATTGCCTGCATCCATCTACGTTCCTTTCTTTCGGAAGAGATGATCCTGGCTTCCCCGTTGGTCTTCTTCACCAGCATCTGGATCGCACTGATGCCAGTTAAATGTGCTGCTTCTGAAATCACGAAGTCCCACCCGCAGTGCTCCTCTTCAATGAAAAGATCCCGGTAAGAGAGTCATAGTATATCCTCTCCTCAGTCATTGCCCTCCCGCACCAGCTGCCTTAGACCTAATCTCCACAGGTATCACATATTTGTGGGTGACTGTCTCTAGAGATAGCATTCACCCATCAAAATAAATCACTTCTGGGTAGTATCAGGAAGAGCAGAAGCCTGGGTCTGTCTCTGGCAATTGTATGCTTATTTTTGGAGAAATTAAGGGCTTACATAGAGATCTTCTTTCAGGGAATGTATTTCTTCAATGAATAATGCATTTATTACTACTGATAATGACACAAGTTGAAAGTTTCCCCAAATTTGTTTGAGTAGAAATTGGTCTAAGCAACAACTTCTAAAGTCAAGGACTTCAAGAGTGGATAGTTCTATATATCGATAACATAGTAATGGAAAGCATTAAAGCCATTTGTTGCCTTCCAAGGTGAGTTTTAATACCTTTGAAATATTACCCCGAATGTCAATATATTATCATTATTATCTTACCATGAATAATTGAGAGCATGTGCACACATGCTAGCAAAGGCACATGAGCTGGTAGAGCGTTCATCCTGCTTTACCCATGGGTTTTAGTACTAGGGGTCCCACACAAGTGCCTTTAATAGCCAAAAAGTGACTTCTTGCCTTGGGGGAAGTCTCTCCTTTTCACCAAGTGCAATACTTTGCAAAATACCCAGGAGGGGAAATTGAGGAATTTAGGTGAGTTACGTCACCCAGCCAACCTTGGCAATGAATGAGGTGACAGCTGTTTCAGCCAGATTGCCCTCTCATCTTGAATATTTATGAAGCACTCCCAATAAGATCAGGAAAATGAACATGAAATTTTAATAAATCCTTGTGAAGCCTCAGGTTTGATAACCAGAAACAAAGGAAGCGACTGGGAGGTGAGGGGGTAGGCAGGAAAAATTTACTAGGCTCCTGATTTCTGCTCTGCTCTTAAAAATCAAGAACCAAATTAAAAAAAAAAAAATCAAGGGCCACCTCTCACACTCTTTTTCCATGCTTTTTTTCCCACACTCGGATCTGAGATAATAAAAAGTTTTGTCCAGTTTAGCCACTTTCTGAGTCTTCTTCAAGACAGTTAGGGGAGCAGTATTTGAGGAGCATGAGGTTACACCACCAGACTGAGGAAAAGAGAGATTGTCATAGGAGCCAACACATCACACAGACCCACTATGAATAAAGAGTTGCTGCAGAAATGTCTACTATGTGTGGTCTTTTAGGTGTTCTTTAAGGGGCAAGAGGAGAACATCAGTTCTTTGTGGTGAGGTGCAAATTTTTTTGTTCTTATATTGGAGGTATCCTTGTTAGACCATATTTAAATGAAGAGGGAATCTCAGGGTGTCTGCTTCTTGGGGCCAAACATGTGTTTTCACTTCTCCATATCCTAAGTGAGGTACCCCTTTCAGCAACAAGCTAGAATATAACTCATTGAAATTTCTATTAGTGTCTTTTGTTCTTCAGAGAAAAATCCTCTAGGGCAATAAGGATTGAATAAACCATCAACCATGGTTCAAAAGTAGCCACTTAGAATGAAAGCCATCATTTTCCCTGAGTGAACCCAGTAATCCAGCCAGCCAATTTCTGAGCTGTCACTTGCCAGTCTCTCATGCAGATTTGAAGGCATTTTTGACAAAAACACAGAAGTTACTCTATTAGGGTAGTTTCTAGAGTAAGGAGCCCAGGATTCTTCAGACCTTAATATGTGAATAAATACTGTGAGGTTCTTTGCTCTCACCCAATCTGATTATCAATAACTAAGTAAGTAATGAATTAGTTAATTAATAATCCATTCTTTTATAACACAAGAGAACTAATAGAATGAACATTGAAAAAAGGCATGATCTTTCTTTAAAAACTATGAAGTGGATGTATTTACATAACCTGGCATTCCTGTGTATTATTTTGAGCTGGTTTTCATACAATCAGTCCCTTAAATGCTTTGCTATTAATTATTTTCTTTCAGAATATCATCTTACTCTTTACCCAAATATTCCTCTTTTTATCCAAATATTGTGAAAATTGTTTACCTAAAGATACCTTTTGTTTCTTAAAAACAAAACAGGAGAAGGGGAATTGGTGAATAAAGTAAATTTTGGCTGGTGATAAATGTCCCTGTTTTGCCTAGGGAAGAGATTTGGCTCCCTGGTGATACAAAGAGGATTAGGCATATAGACTCATTGAATATTCATTCATTCTTCCAACAGTTGTATTGAGTGCCCTTTTATATGCCAAGTGCCTGGTCGGGGATTAAGGATGCTAGGGGAAAGATGCAGTGTCTCTGGCCTCAAGAATAGTGAGTAGAGTGCTAGAGTCAGCCTATATTGGCTGGCAAGAGCCAAGTGTTACCATTTCCAAGAAATCTGTTTGCTAGCTGTTGAAAATAAACATCATTAAAAATTAAACTATGTGTATAATTTATAAACATACAATTAAATAATTATTTCTTTAAAAGGTAATAAGGGGCACCTGGGTGGCTCAGTGGGTTAAGTGGCTGCTCAGGTCATGATCTCAGGGTCCTGGGATTGAGCCCCACATTAGGCTCTCTGCCCAGCGGGGAACCTGCTTCTTCCTCTCCCTCTGCCTGCTGCTCCCCCTGCTTGTTGTTTCTCTCTCTCTCTGTCAAGTAAATAAATAAAATCTTAAAAAATCTTTAAAAAAAAAAGGCAATAAATACTTAAAACTCACCACTTCCTTATTCCTTTACTATATTTTACCATTACCTCATTCTTTCAGTTATTTACATCTATCCTACCTGTAAGATAGATATCCTATCTATTACATTAAATCATGTTAAATTACATTATGTTATGTTATATTTTATAGCACTACACTATGCCGTATGCACATCTTGGTCATGTCAGTACCTTGAAATCAGCCACATGGAAGTATTGACATTATGGAAATCAGCAAACACTACAAATAGGGCTGGGGTTTTTTTGGTTTTGTTTTTGTTTTTGTACTCCCGGAGAACAACTTGCTAAACATTTACCAGCACATCCATGAATCTAACATAAAGGGATGGTCCTAGGGATGGCAAGTGCAAGTGCTCCTGCAAGGAAGACAGAGGCAGTGGTAGAGGTTGGGCCAACTACAGACAGAGTGCTCCTCTGAAGCCCATAGCTGGTCATGTCCAGCCTTTTCTCGTTGCAAGAAAACTTGACCCCGGTCTTGCCAGATTCTTTGATTTTGTAAAAGACACAGGAAAGTAAGATTTTCATGTGAAATTTCCCAATTTAATATAACATATGGGCTATAGAAAAAAAAATTCCTGGGCACCTGGGTGGCTCAGTGGGTCAAGCCTCTGCCTTTGGCTCAGGTCATGATCTCAGGGTCCTGGGATTGAGTCCCACATCGGGCTCTCTGCTCAGCAGGGAGCCTGCTTCCTCCTCTTTCTCTCTCTGCCTGCCTCTCTACCTACTTGTGATCTCTGTCTGTCAAATAAATAAATAAAAATCTTTAAAAAAAAAAAAAATTCCTGCAGACCAGCTCTTAAACTGGTAATTTGCTTATTTCACAGATAGGGAAACTGAGGCCTTATCACTGAGCTCATGATTAGATAGAGACCCAAGTAAGATATAGAAACTGTCGTACCTCAAATGGGGCCTTCTCTCTGGGTGGCTCCTCCACAGAAATGTTTCTCTGTATGGGGTTTTTTCCTTTATAAGAGACGGGTATATCTTTCCAGAATTGGAGAAATCAGGAACAGCTCAGTCAAAGACACAAGACATGCTCTATAAAATGCACCATGTCCTCCCTAAGAAAGTGCAAAAGCCTCAGGGACCTAGATATAAGCATCAGATCCAGAAGTATGAAGGTGGTCCTAGTGATCAAAAACTGGATCACCTAAAGTTCCTACTTTATTGCATTCATGGATTTGCATCTATGTAGACCAATAGGACATTTTTTGCTTCATTTAGTATTTTTAAAAGGAAAATAATAAATCCATGCAAGGAGTTTTTTAAATGTTGCCTACACATTATTTGAGACTACTGGATTCCTTTGGTGTATTGGTTCGTAACAAGAGCTCCAGTGAGAGAGAGAGAAAAAAAAACAAAACTCCATGTTAAGCAGTAGGACATGCTTCTGGAATGATAAGGCAGAGAGTGGTGCCTGAACCCTTCTCTGGAAAAGATCCAAGATGGCAGGTTCAGCTTGTTCCAGATCATTTATAAAGCATTCATTACACAAATTCAGTAATAGAATTTTACATGGAAACAACACAAAGAATCTCAATTATGTTCTCCCTTTTCCAAGTTCTAATCCTTATTCCTATAGCTCCATGATTTTTCATGTTTAAAATTATAGTATAGAAACTATTTTGTATTTTTTTAACTTCATCACTTTCTACATTGTTTCATGGACATTATAATGGTTGGTAATTTTAATCACTCCATAATATTACTTTGAATTAAAGGATCAATTATTCTTGAATGTTTATTTTCAGTTTTGCACTGTTGTGAATCACAGCAGGAAATATTTTCATGCATGTAGTTTTCCCTGTACCAATAAAAATTACAAAATTCCGGGAAATGAATTATGAGTCAAAGCATATGAATTATCTTCATAGCACTTGAAATTTATTTCTAAAAGGGCTTTGCAAATATTTGCACTGTCACCTACAAAGTGTAAATGTTTCCATTTTGTCATACCATTTTAACATGGTTTTAACATGGTTGGCTACTGAGATTTTGTGTTTGGGGCTCATTTAATAGGTATAAAATGGTATTGTTCTTAATTGATATCTTGCTGTTAACTCTCTACATTACATGTTTTTTATTTTTATTTTTTCAAGGTTTATTTAGTAGAGAGAGGGAGAGAGAGAGAGTGGGTGCACTCACACACACACAGGAGGAGGGGCAGGAGGGGAGGGAGAGAGACAATCTAAGCAGACTCCCGGTGAGACCAGAACCTGATACTGGGCTAGATCCCAGGACCCTGAGGTCATGACCTGAGCTGACATTAAAAGTCAGATGCTTAACCGAATGAGTCACTCAGGCACTCCTAGATTAAACATTTTTTTTTAATATGCTTGTTAATTATATCCTTCCTTGGGTAAATAGTCTATTCATGTCAGCTTACTTGTTTTCAACTAGTTTCATCCTAGTAAATTAAATATATAGACCCTTGGGAAAGCAGCTTTGTAAATAACCTGCTGAGTGTTAGTGTCTCAATTAAAATGAGTTTTGTCATTCCATTTATTTAACCCCAATGCCTCAGAATGACTTAGATGTATTTACTTTTCCTCATCTGGCTCTAGTACTTTTTAATTCTTTGCATAACATATCCTCCTCAAAGACTCCCTTAATCTCTCCGAATCCACTCAAAATCCAGTCTTTTCTTCCCCCTCTTTCTTAATCACAAAATTAGAGTTTCTGATACCAAGAAGAGGGAGAGCATGGAAATAGGTTTCCTTTGTTTCATCCAGGAAGGAAAAGACTTTAACTCAAAGCTAGAAGCGATGACTATTACAAGACTTACACTTACTCTTCCTCAGTATTTGTTGGCAAAGACAAAGATTGAGAGTTCTCATGTAAGACTCTTCCGTGAACTGAGATTTTCTTTACTCAACTCTATCAGCACTGAGTCTTTTAGAAGATCCTCTTCTCAGATATTATCCAAAAACCTTCTTTCAGTAGCTACTGAAAATGGAGTTACTTTTTCTAGAAAAGGGGAGAGGGCAGGAGACACAAAGTAGTTTAAAGTGATATATATATATTGAATTAGACCAGAAAGTTCTGAGCTAAACCTGGTGCTCCATCATATATTAACCCCCTTATTAGGCATATTTGCTTCTCTTGCCTTTGTCCTATTTTTGTCTTCACTTTATTAATTTTTATGCATATCTTATTTTATAAGCCAAGGTCTTCATGGCAGGACACCTATACTCCTAAAGGTACATGCAAGCTATCAGAGGGGCATGTGGACACAGATAGTTTTAAAACAATCAATTTCTGGATCTTTGACTTCCTCTGACCTCTTTCTTAGAATTAATCTCCCTGAAAACTTGGCTGCAGTCTCCTTCATGATGGCTCTGTCTCATTTGGCAAAATAAAGGCATACCTCTCCCTCTTCCTGAATATAAAATCCTCCTAGGTACAAAGAGATCATTATAAATATTATTGTTGATTGGTAGTGCATGACGCTAGTGTAAATAACACATGGTCTTCCAAACTGGGTGACTTTCCTTTTTTTTGTTTTTAATAAAATCGAAGAACCTAATTAATTTGTCAGGTTACAAATCTCTAGAAATAATTATGGATGATAGATCACAATGTGAGTTTTGGAAAGTAAGAAAGAATTTAATTAAGTTATTGCTGAAACAATGCTGAAACAGAATTTCTTCAAAATTCACTATGTAAAAGTTTTTTTAATAATTTCATCTATAAAGTAAAGAATGGGAATGTAATTTATGCTAGATCTGATTTCATTATAGCAAGAAGTAATATCCATATACATGATGTAATTAGGGAAAATATACAATCATTTCATCAAGAAATACCTTTCTAATAGATTTCGTTCATAATTTTCATAAGTATCAACATTTATATGAGTTATATTTTGCTTCATTTGTAAGTCATAGATGCTAAGAATTCATTTCAAAGTGAATGCATATATTCTTGCAAAGAAATATGTGAGGTGATAAAATTCTATAAAGAAAATAAAATGGAAATACAAGTTCAAAGAAAGCAAAGAGTAATAGAAAATTTCTTATTTTTAAAGAGAAGTTTTTTCGTGTATTTTTTTTAAAGATTTTATTTATTTGAGAGAGCGAGAGCAAGCACGAGTGGCGGGGATGGAGAAGAGAGGGAGCAACAGACTCCCTGAGGAGCCCAGTGTGGGCTGGCATCAAGACCCAAGCCAAAGGCAGATGCTTAATCAACTGGAGCCACCCAGGCACCCCATTTCATGTATTTTTAAATGTATAATGTGAATATGTAGAGTCATTGAATAGATTAAGGGTAGGAATATGAGTTTTCTTTTAAATTATCAATATTTGTCAATATTTGAGTAAATTTAAATTTTATAATGAGAAAATTATAGACATCTTTTTAAATGTATGAGTACATAGGTTTTCAAAATTCTTTTAGAGGGTATATAAGCCACATAATCCTTTTTGCAAAATAGGCAAGGTAAAGATAAAGTAAAAGATAAATAGGTATGGGACATCTCACTGTGTATCAAAAGAGCCCTTGAAGTAAGAACAGGTGTGTGTCCTTTCGGTACTGCCAAGAGTGTGCTTCTTAAGAGGCTCTGTGTTCAGTGTTCTGGTGATTCTTAATTAAGATTGATCCTTTCCAATCTCATGATGCTTCTGAAAATGTATGCTCTGAAAAGACACATGAGTGATGACCATTTAGTTGTATTATATTACCAAAGAGTTCACATATTTTCAGGAGTTTTCATCAAATTCACATTTTATTTTTCCTAAGATAGTAACAATTAGCTAGCTTTGATTATATGTCTACTATTTTCCAGACCAGTGGTTCTCCTAAAAAATTGTTATAAATGTAAACTCTGGGCATGGGTCCCAGCAAGCCAGGTGATTCAAATGCAATGCATGCCAAAGAAGATAATATTTAATATTTACCAAATATCCTGGCATGAGACCTTGAACATAGTAGGCACTTAATAAACATATTAGCTGCTATTACTTTTTCAATAAATAGCTCACTCTTGCTCCTGAAAAGAAATGTTCTAATTAATTTGAGATCCTTGGAAGAAATAGTTCTATGTATTCAGTTATTTGTAGGATATAATGGTTTCATATGTATAGAATCAAACTCGTTGTCTTCTACCCAAGACAGATTTCGTCTTCCAACTTCCCCCATTTCTCTCAAAGGCAAAAATAAATCTCTGAGGGTGTGTACCAGAAACTTTCCTATTGAAAAACCATCCTGGATGGTGATAGATGCCCATAAGCCTAGACATATTTCTTCATCCAGCTGTTTCAGGATGTGAAATTCTCACCATCACAGGCACTTTATTGAGCTAAGAAAATGCATCTACAAGTCTTCCATTAAAGTTCACCATGCTTTCTGGAGAAGACATTTATGAATGCAAAAGCATATCAGGAATTCAGAGTAACTGAAATTCACTTAGTAGACCCCTCAGTGTCTGGCTTGTTATTGCTTTAGCTGCTGCTGCTGACAGTGAGGTTGGCAGGCATCTTCCTCAGGAAGGAGCTGAGCAGAGTTGCTAGCACCTGGGACAAGAGGATTGCTCCACTTCCAGAGGAGCTGTGCTTCCACAGACATCCTGCCTCCACACTTAGCAAACCACTGCGAAGTCTGGATCACAGGACCAAAAATGAGTCAAGGAGATTCAGCAACTTTTCCAAGTTCGCAGACCCAGGGAGTAACAGAGTAACTCCCAGATCAGACTCGGGGGGTGAGGGGAGGGAGTGTGGCGGGGAGGACACCCAAGAGACCACACCCCACTTTGCCTTTACCCCAAAGAACTGTAGATGAAAATTGACTTCACCTACTTCATAACTGGACCGGACGTCAAGTACAATCCAAATACAAAACCAAGTACAATGCTAAATCCATCCATTTTTGCCCTGGGTCTGCGAACTTGGAAAAGTTGCTGAATCTCTCCATTACCAGTGCCATCCCTCAGGTTCTAGAACCTACTACAGACATTCTGCTCTTATCTCAACTTGCACGCACACTTTCTGCTCATTTTGTCTTTGTAAAACACTATTTTCATCAGTCTACAATTTTGCAACAATTTTGTTGTTTTTGTTTTTATCTTTGTTTTTGTTTTACTGTCTTAGTGCAGAAGTCGTTTGACTTTGGTGGCCCCAAGAATCACTTAAGTAACATGTTTAATGCAGATTCCTAGGCCCTGTTTCCTTGGGTTCTGGTTTAAATGATCTGGGGTAGGATGCGTGAATCCAAGGTGGTAGTGACAAGGTTTTCCTGGTCTAAAAACCTATATTCTGAGAAACATTACCTGCCAGTGCTTTACATCCAGACTTGGTTTATCACCTAAGTTGCTCCAAATTTTGGGTTACCTTACCTGCCCACCATTATATAAATAAAGAGTAAATGTTGTCAGCTCTTTAGTTATGTGTAGTATCAGCTGAGAAAATGAGCTTTAATGGTTATATTTCAGAGGATACCAAGTTGAATGCAGAAAGCTAATCTAAATTAAATTACCTAGAACATGTATATCTCAAAAGTATTTTCCCCCTTTTGGAGGGATAACAAACAAGAAGCCAGAATGAGGAAAGATGACAGTACCAAAGCATGGCTCCTGCAATACGAGCAACTTCTCCATATAGAGGAACACGACTTTGCAATGAGACCTGGATTTGGAGGTAAGTATTCTCTTTACAAAACTCTTATGCCACCATCCCTTGCACTGTGAAAATGAAGTCGAAAATTTGAAGCAATTAAGACCAAAACACAAGACCATCAATTAAGAAAAAAAAACTTACAATGATATTCTCTTGAATGAGAAAAATTGATAAATTTTAAATTGATCAAAAAAGATAGATAAATGTCTCTAGTATGTATCCACACTATTTACTAATTACAAATAGTAATTTACTAAATACAAATACAAATTTACTAATTACAAGTAGTGTATATTCGGTAAATAGTGAGTGAGTAGATCATGCCTATACAGCAACTTATTCTCCAACTAAAACCTATAAATTGGATTCTGTGATGATAGCCATAATATCTTATTGAATAACTTTATGAGCTTGAATGCCTGGCTTTGGTGAAAGGACTAACACACCAAATGCCATGTCTTCCTATGAAACCCTCTGTTCAGGTTTTTCTTTTTATTACTTCCAGCACCTTCCAGAATGTTGGAGTGTGCAGGCACTGGGCTGAGCCTGTTAATGCCCTAACTTATTCCACCTTCCCAGTGCCTCGTGAGTAGGCACGATCATGATCCCTAATACTCCAGTGTGGAAAATGGGGCGTAGAGAGCTTAGGAGATTTGCTCAAAGCCATGGAAAAACCAATATGTGGTGCAACCAAGGTGCAAGGGCAGGTAAGCAGGACCGAAGGACTCCCTAAAAGGACATACTTGGAACAAATTCTTTCCTGCCCTCAGATTGCTTAATGTGAATCCAGTTGTATCCCTGAGGGTACCAAGTTTTCCAGAGACCCACAAGATGTGGTGGGATCAAGCAGTGAATCTGAACTCTCTGCCTTACTGCTCAGTCCATCCTGACGCTTCTGTCATTGACCTAAGTCTCCACTCCCACCATGCCTGAGCTAACAACTTTCCAGACTACTAGGTGCAGCTATAGCAGAAGTGACTGTGAGGCTGAGGAAGGGGCGGGGAGGTCGGGGGCGCTCAGCTATAGGACAGGTGCAGCTTTTTCATAAACAACTCATACTTTAAGTTTTCAGAGTGAGGTAACACCCGTGGCACTGGCTCTCTTGTGGTTATGACCAAGGGACGCACAGCAGGCATGCAGGTACCTCAGAGAACTCACTTGTTAGCAGGTAAAATAAAACAGCAGGTCAGGAGTTGTGATGTTGAGGGATGTTTGTTGTTTTTTAATTTCGTGGAATCCATTGGGTTGCAATTCTGAGGGTCTGGCTTTGATTTTATTAGGTTCCTGACTAAAACATTAACAAGAATCAAAGTCCCGGAGGGGTTCTTAACAACAGATTGCAGAGCCCCACTCCTACACCTAGGTGGCAACTCCCAGATCTGTGTGGGGCCAACAATGTGTTTTTCTAATCAGCTCCTGGGTGATGCTGATACAGCGGGTCTGAGAACCACGTTTGATAATTGCTGAATTAGATTCTCAGCATCTCATTAAATCTTGGGGCATTTCATTTTGTGGTTTTCCAGAGTATTTCTAACACTTATTAAACTTAATTTAAGCGTTTAGAAGCCTCGCAATTAATCAGGTTTAAAGATGTGTTTGTGTTTACTTCCGGGACTGCTCCTTTATCTTGTTTTCTTCAACATCACTGCTCCTCAGACATGTCTTCCTTACCAGAATTCTCCCCAAAATGCCTGAGCCCTCAGCTACCATTCCCAACAGACCGTTTCTTTCCCCCAACGAAAGTTTGCCCAAAGTTTGGATCATATACCCTACAGCCATCACGCAATTATGCTGTTCCTTGGTGTCCATGATTCTATAAAAAGTTTCTAAAGTTTCTCCTACCAACTTTTAGCTGGAGAAAAGGTTACGAAGATAAACTTGCCCCGCCGTGGGCCTTTCAGGCACTAGAGGGCGCCAGTCGCACAGAAATGGCTTGGACCTGGCCTCCCCTGAACAGCAATTAGAAGCTCAAAATGATGTATGCTCTTCAACAGCAGTACAAAAAACCGCCTTAATTCCTGTCACTTTAGGTTCCTCAATTAAATGAATTCCTATCTTAGAAGAAAGGGTTCTGTGGGTCTATTTGAGACCACTGAAAGCCAGAAAGATTGAAAGAAAAATGGCTGTCCTTGAATTTGGACCTTGAAACAAGCACTCTAGAAAGGCTTTATCACTCAATGTAGTTCAAGGACTGGCAGCAGAATCACCTGGGAGTTAGTTAAAAATACAGAAGCTCAGGCCCCACGCTCAGGCTTTCTGAATCAAAATCTGCATTTTAATAAGATCCCCAGGTGATTTGAATCCACTTTACAATTTGAGAGACACTGGGACAGAGAACCGGAGGACTTTCTGCTCTTACCTTAAAACACTTAAATCTTCATTCTCCCTCCCCTAGATCATCCCGGTCCCCCAGAAAAACATAAAACTGACCTTAAATTTCCACTTCTTTTGATCTGTTCGAGATACATGTTAAGATTTGATTTTGAGTGGGAATGCTTTATTAAAAAGCAATTATTTTTCCTGAGGCTACATTGTAGGGTTATTAAAAATGCAATTGAAACGTGCTACTTAGTGGCAGGTGGCAAATCATCCCACGATGAAGAAATTTTTCTGACAATCATAGACTGGGGCTAAATGGTGTCCAAATGTCTTATGTGTTCAGTCAGCTCAGGCAGAAAAATCCATAAATTCAGGCAGAATTGTCAGCCTGGTAGTTCTGTGAAAAACAGTCCTTAACCATATCTTGTCTTGGTCAGAACAGCTTCTACCAGTGACCCATTTCTCTGTTCTCTTAAAGCTGCCTTCCCAGGAAATCAGGCTGCAGGATATACAAGCCAGGCTTAATTTATCTTCTTCTTTATACTTGTCCATAATATAAACACACGCACATACTTCTTTCCTCTTGAGCTAAATGTAACTTCAGCACTTCTCCTGCCTTAATGTGTTTTCCTAATTAGCTTTAACATTAAAACCAGCTGCTACTGCAGTGTTTTTTACTTTTATAAAGCATTAGAAGATTAATTGACTCATTATGTGGAAACAGGAGGATATAAATTTAGGGGAACTTTTTGTTTAACTTGGGTTATAAATTGCAGCTCATTTTCTTTATGTTTTTCCTACCCTTTACATCTCTCATCACCGAGGGCTTTTGGTTTCAGTCTTAGAAATGATGATTTCTTTGTTCCTTTAAAATGAAATCAATTGAGCGTCTAGATCCTGGTTCCTGAGTCAAGACAAAAGCTAACGTTGTGAAAGCTACCCATGGAATCTATGTTTGTCAAGCACAAGGGCTAGTCTGGGAGCCAGAGGGAACTGGCTGTGTGCCTTCATTAACTAGCCTTGGGTTTCAGGCAAGGCTGCTAACATCTCCGAGTTACATCATAAGTCAGATGGAGCTAATATGGGTTCTATCTACCTACCTAACAAATGGCTGTAACGGTAATATGAGATAATATATTGTATCATGTATTTTAAGTGCACTATACACATAAGATATATATGACTGTTATTTAACAATCTTTATCCCAGCATGGATAAAAAAAGACTGATGGTCTATCTTTATGTATATAAAAAAGACTACAAATGTGTGTGCTACTACCTACGTATTGCTCCTGGGAAATTAACACATAATGATAATGGCTAATGTTTCCTTATTTTCACTATATTCCAAATGCTTTATATATGGTATTAATGTGAGTATTTGTGAAATTGTTATTGGTGGTGGTGTTCTACGCATTACTGATCCAACCAGTGCTAGACAGTTTGGTCGGTAAGATGTTTGAACATTTAGTCTCACAGCAAGGCTAGTAGGTAAGTACCATAGATTTATTTCCCCTATTTTACAGATAAGCAAACTGAGACTTGGAGAAATTAAAGGATTATGGAACTTTTGGCTTTAACTCAGGTTTAGCAGCTAGAAATTCCATGATTTTAATCCATCCGCTTTATTACTACCCTCTCTCTAAGACTCAGCTCCTTATCTGTAAAAAGAATGGTATTTGGAATGATAGCCAGCTCCAAAATTCTGTAATTTTACCTCTTGCTTTTACATGGCCCTCCGCCTCACACTGTCCTTGAGAATATATAGATTCCTAGACCCCAAAGTAAGGTACACTTGGGCATGAAGTCCAGAAGAGCCAAAAATGAAGTCAGATGGCATCTGAGGGCAAACACTTTTCTTCAAAACGGAAGCGCTCATTCCCCCAAGAATAGAATTGAATGGATAAAGAAAGAAATCAATAATGTTTCCAGGAATCCATTCCTAATAGACAAGCCATGTTTTTGCCCCACTCTTTACCCCAGACCAGTCTTCCAACAACCCTGAGGGTCTAGTGCTTTTCATTGGTGCGTGAATATCTCCATGTGTGGTGACGTTATATGACTTCCCCCAGCCTTGCAGGAACAGTCATTAGCAATTAGGCTCTGCTTACAAGTCACAAGACTCTACATGCAAATTGTTCACAGGTTTTTTTCATAAAATAAGTGCTCTGTGAGAAGCACTGAATCATCTTCTCGTCAGGAGTGGACTGATTATCTAAATGTTTGAGTGCAGGATTGGGACTATGAACAGGTTTGCCTTTTTGCTGAATTGCAACAGTAATAACATATATTTTTTACCATTTATGGAGCACCAATTAAGTCTAGTAACTGTGTATTTTTCTAGTCCTCAAAAAGTCTCCACGGTGAGTACTGCTAGAAGGATTTTATAGATGAGGAAACTAAGCTTAGAAATGTCACTTACCCTGAATCATGGATGAGTGGTAGAGCTGGGTTCAAATTCTACTCTGTGACTCTAATGCCAGAATTTTAACCAGGACATTTCTGCTACCTCTCTAAGACTTCGCCAAGCCTTTCAATCCCTTGGACTATTGGAATTAATGGGAATATTTACTCATCCTGAAGCCATCCTGAAAGGCCATGAATTTTTATTTTGATATCTCTACTAATTAAAGAAAAAAGTAAACAAAACAAAAGCATCAGAGCTGAACTCAGTACGTAATAGAGTAATCTCCGAAGAGTTCCCAAGTTAATGCATAACCATAATTATTATTAAACAATTCTTAAATAGAATTGTCATAATTAATGTATAGAAAGTAATTGATCTAATACTGCAGGAAGTTGTTGGTGGTTAAGATGCAAGCAAAGTGTTCCTGAAGCCCAGAGTGAGAAATGTAGTTGGGTGACAAGCCCAGGGCCTCTCCAGCTGGAATCCCTGTAAGTAATGATATGAGGGCATATTATGGAACATAAAATGAAATCTGTCTTGATAAAGTGACAGTAACTTCAGCCAATTAATGAGGGGAGTCCTAAATGGTGAACAAAGACTGGTGAGGCATAGCTCATTTTATAATGTGTTGTGCATTTATTTTTTATCTATTTTTTAAAAAGATCTTGTTTATTTATTTGACAGAAAGAGTGAGGGCTCACAAGCAGGGGGGAGCAACAGGCAAAGGGAGAAGCAGACTCCCCAAAGAGCAAGGAACCAGACTCAGAACTGGATCCCAGGATCCTGAGATCATGACCTGAGTCCAAAGCAGCTACTAAAATAATTGACCGTGTGTTGTGCATTTAAAACACAATCATTAGGCACTTTGTTGAATGATAGGCACATGTATGTCACATATCATAAATCCAGACATTAGTTAGCCTCAAGAAGCAAGTTTTCCAGACTGACCGTCTCAATCTTAGAATCTTGACTAAAACAGCCACCTGGGATTCACCTAGGCAAGATGTCTGTTTCTTCAAAAATAGTTGAAAGCATTTTTTTAAATTCAGAATTCTACAGAGACAATAAAATTTCATTGAGAATTGGTTACTATGAAAAGAAAACATATGAAGACTACATGTATAAACATATGAATTATTTAACATATATACACCAAATTCCATGCACGGTACTAAAGAAGAAAGTTGTTATCATTGGTTTACCCTCACACAGGAACTGATGAAACCCTTGGTGAGGTGTAGCAAGGAAACACCTTGGTCTCGGTCTGGTCTAGATTCTCTTATGGCATTGTCATCCATGTTCTCGGGACCCATGAACTGGATTCATTGAGACCCAACTTCAAATAAATCTTGGCACTTGTCTGAGTTTTCTCCAGTTCTGACTTACAGTACATTCTCATCAAACACATTTCTAAGGATGTTTGCTACCTCCCGACTGCGGATTATGGTTACTGACATCCTGCAGAGAGACGATTGTGAAGGTGTGGCATCCCTGCTTAGCACTGTTCTATCTACCGTATCTTATCTAGCCTGCCACGCCCTGCCAAATGAAAGAAGCTGATTTTCTGGCAAGGGAGAAAAGGCTCCAACATTTTCAGAGTCATGAGCTCCACGACTACTCCAGTCCCTGACTATAAAATATGATCCTTACAATCGAAAATACATAATTCTATACACTCTTGGACATGGTTTTGAAACATTGTTCCATTTTAAATCGCTGCTAGCTAAAACAAAAAACAAAAATTGGACTTGCTACTTCTATACTCTGAGTATACTATAAGAAGGAAAATATTGAGTTGTTTCTAAGCAAATGTGCAATACTTATTGAAATAACATTTATTTACACATGCCTTTTTATTGTAATCGACTATATAATAATATATCAATAGATAATGGAGAAATTTATTGTTAAATTTTTTTAATTAGTTCACTTACAACATTGTTCTATCTCTGCTTTGAACATTTCCAAAATAATTTTAATGATTTCTCAATATATCATTCATTCTTCTTTCTGAAGGGTCTCCAGTGCCAGTAGGTATAGATGTCCAGGTTGAAAGCATTGACAGCATTTCAGAGGTTAACATGGTAAGTTTCTCTGAGATACTGGTCTTTTCCTGAAAGGATAGAGAATAGTGTCAAAATCACTGGTGTTTTAGTAAACCAATTTAATTATGTATGTTACTAATATGTATTTTTTCATAGAGTTGCAGTTACTTTGCTCTGTATTCACTTCTTTCTGCTTGAATTTAGATTTTATATGTTACTTTATGCAAATACTACAGTTAAAGATAAAATGTTAAAAAAAAAAAAAAAGGTAGGAAATCTCTTTAGGAAACCAGACCTAGAAAATATAAATCAATGAAATTGGAAGATCAGTAATCTTTTTATATATGTACTTAATATTTTTATTTATAGTGATTCCTCCTACTAGTCATTGACTAACTGAATGAAAAATTATAGAACATATAAAAATTCCAGCAAATTCTAAACAAACTTTCTATGATTTGTTATATTTGTTTCAACCTTCAGTTAATGTTTTTATAGTCCTTATCATTATTGAATTCAGTATTTATTTCAAGTTTCACTATGAAACTTCCTTCATTTTAACCACCCTACTCCTAAAGGGAATAACACCAATAGTTCTCACTCAAAAATTTCTTGTTTAGAAAGTTTCGGCTCTTCCTTGACCAAAACCACCTTCCACCAACATTTTCTTGAGTCTGTTGTACTCCAGGAACAAGTACTCTTTTCCTCTTCGCTGGCATAATCTCTAAATTATCCCTGAATGGCCCTGTCTGCATCTAAAATCTCATTGCCCCCACCCCAGTGCCCCTAAAACTAGGCCTCATCCTTCTCTCCTGTATAAGATGAGCTATGGGACTCAGTATCAGCTAAAATGGCACTGGATTCTCCATGCCCAAGGTGAAAATGCTTTCTAATTTTCAGTGGCCCCCAGTGTTAGCTTCTTTTTCTTCTCATTTCTCATCTTCCCACCCTGAATTCACTTTCAGTTCCTTGAAGTTTTACCCCACTCACTCTCCTCTCAACATGGTGTTCAGCCTGATTTCTCGTGATGGTGCCCACTAGTGGTGGTGTTGATGTGTCACTGAAATGTACCAATCAATGTCTGCTATTTGACTACATAAGCTCAAATCAGATTGAGCACCTAATTCTAAATATATGCTTACTAAAGCAATCCATGCAGTAACCCACACAACTCCCTGTAGAGCAGTGTTATGGTAATGAATGAATCATTCTATTTATTTGCTTTCAACCTAATTTAAAATTACACATGTCTGATGTTCCCAGATTAACCTAGAGCAGTAATACAATGTACCTCTATTCTGAACCTTAAAAAAAAAAAAAAAAAGCTCATTATTAATTGGTGACTTATCTGTAGTTTACTGAGTTTTGTCTTTCACTTACATAATAAATGTCAAAGTTCTGCCTCATGTGCTAGTTCAAGAATAATTTGAGTATTGTTGGGAAATAAATGTTAGTAAGAAGTAAACAGTTGTGCAAGGTGAAACATATCATCATCATCCACACCCAGTGACTTGGATGTAGCTGGGGGAGTTTTTGTTCAAACAAACAAGATGTTAAATGTAGCATCTGAGAGCCAAACAAAGCTCAAAGTATTGACCAACCATCTTTTTTCCTAATAAAATAATGCTAATATTGCTCTGCCCATCCACCATCTTTATCTCTTCACAGTTGGGTTACACACTAACAATCCAGTTCCCTGAGCTATTTTGGGTCAGAATCTCAGAATACTAGCTTCTGGGGAATGTGCTGTTTTAACAGATTCACAAGTAAGTCTTTTGCACATTAGATTTTGAGAACCACCATTTCTTGGTATTCTTTCTCTCTCTCTCAAGCTGAGGAAAATCATTGTCTCCATCTCGGGATCTCTGACAGCCTGCTTTCTATGACCAACTCTAATAAATGCTGTATCCATTTTTGTGGGACTGTAGTTTATTCAACTTGGGGTCAGGGCTTCTTTAACAAAAAAAAAAATGAATTTATGGATAGAGAAATCATTATAAAGGTAAATGTTTATATACAAAGAAACAATAAGTCAAAATAAAATACTGGGCCATGTAGTTCCAAACCCTTTACTTCCAAGATCTCTTTAGGTGATTTACCAGCGCTTATGAAGATATATTTCCCAGTTATAACCTGGCTTCCCTTCCCCAATTCGAATTCTCTCTGGTTCCTAGAAATCCAACATTCACCAGATTCCAGGTGAGGGGAGACTTTGCAATTCAAGCTCACTGGCTTCATCCTAAATCTTCCTGAAAATACAATATAAGCCATTCACTTTATAGGTCATTAATACCCATGCCAATCAGTCTAGGACTAATGGTATTAATTGATCATCTTGAACCATAGTCCTACTGGCTTTGACTTGTCTCTTTTTCTTTCTGCCTAGGACTTTACAATGACTTTTTATCTCAGACACTACTGGAAAGATGAGAGGCTCTCCTTTCCTAGCACAACAAACAAAAGCATGACCTTTGATCATAGATTGATCAAAAAGATTTGGGTGCCTGACATCTTTTTTGTCCACTCTAAAAGATCCTTCATTCATGATACAACTGTGGAGAACATAATGCTGCGCGTATACCCTGATGGAAATGTCCTCTTCAGTCTCAGGTAAGGTGGGCTGTGTACTTTTGGCTTCCCTGGCTGTATACACCAAAGCTTAGTGGATCTCACTTCTGACTAAACTCACAATATTACTGTTTGTTTAGTCAGGTTGAAGATTGGGACACAAGCAGAAAATGTGATTATTCCTTGTTCTAACTTTCACATTTTAAAAACTAGTTTTCTACTTTAGTCAGCATATCGTTGGAGAATAATAGAAAATAAGGTTGGACAGAGTGGAGCTGGATTATGGAAATCCCTAAGAGTCTGGCCCACAATTTTATAGGCGCACAAAATTGCTTTTCTTTTTTATCAACTGAACATGACCAAGCAGTCTTGGAACCTTGGGTTAATTAAATAGTTTTCTTAATTATCTCCTTCATTTTTTACAAGAAGGTATAGTCATCATTCAAAATTACCACACATTTGTTTACTCCCTTTTCATTTTTTTAATTCAAAACCTTGTTTTCCAACACTATGCTATAATAGCCCTCCATCTTTAATTCACAATATGTTCTTTTAGCCTAATGATCCTGTGCATACTGAATAGCTTATCATTGGTAATTCTAAAAATGTCTAGTAAATCCAAGTAATTCAATGTTTTTCATGTCTTAGAAATCCCAGAAAGTCTCCAGTAAGACTCTGAAGAAAAAAAAAAAAATGGCTCCCCAATGGATTCCACATCCTAGTCCTTGTCTCTATTTTGGGGGGAAAAACAAAATCTTTGCAGATGTGATTAAGTTAAGGATCTTGAGATAGGAAAATTATCCTGGGTCAATTGGTTGGGACCCAAATGCTATCAATCAATCGTAAGCCTCTTTGATCAAGAAAGGCAATGTGACCATTGAGACAGAGATTGGAATGATAAAACCACTAGCACAGGTCTGCCAGCAGATGCCAGAAGCTGTAAAAACCAAGGAATGGATTTGTCCCTGAGAGCTTCTGGAGGAACAGAGCCTTTCTGACATCTTAATGTTAGCATAGTGATACTAATTTCAGACTTCTGTCCTCCAGAACTGCAAGAGAATAAATTTCTGTTGTCTTAAGTCACCAAGTTTGTCGTAGTTTTTTATGGTGGCAATAGAAAATTAATACAGATTCTTTTTGTTCACCAGAAACACCATGCTCACTTTAGGACAAAGATACTGTTGCCATATTGCTGTTAATGTTTTTAAAAATGCAATGAAAGGAAAGTATTACTTTTTTTTTTTTTTTTAAGATTTTATTTATTTATTTGTCATAGAGAGAGAAGCGAGAGCAAGCACAGGCAGAGGCAGAGGGAGAAGCAGGCTCCCCGCCAAGCAAGGAGCCCGATGTGGGACTCGATCCCAGGATGCCGGGATCATGACCCGAGCCGAAGGCAGCCGTTTGATAGAACTTTTAAGTCAGGAGTACGTTGGGAGTCGAATACGTACTGGAGTCAGGCCTCACTAGGAATCAGAAGCAGAATGACAGCTTCTGGCCATGGAATCAACTGTTAAAAACTTTTCACTTTTTAAAATTAATTATTGTGATGAAAGAATTAACTCTAGTAGATTGTCCTTACCATGCACATTCCAAAGAATGATTTCTGGCTCAGTCTCCAAGCCCTTGAAATATCCTGCCTGATAAGAGATCTTTGTTGACCCTGAGGCTTTGGACCATAGCAGGTAATCTATGCTAACAACGGGATTTATGGAGGAGGTTTTGAGCTACTTGGTATCAGCTTGACCTCTGGACCAGCTGGAGACCAAGGTCAGCTAGACCTATGGAACCAACTTTCAGTTAATACTTTGGACCCCAGGACTCAGGTAATTTCCCTGGTTGGCAGTACCCCACGGTCACACATCAATGTTGGGACAGTAGCACTGCCCACGTAACTCCACTAAAACAGGACAGCTGGAAACTTTCTTTGGTCTCTACTGGACCCTGTTCTCTGTGACTTTTCCATTGTTGGTTTTTATCTATGTCTTTCTCATTGTAATAAACCATAACTGTGTTAGTGTAACAGCTTTGATGAGTTCTGTGAGTGCTCCTAGCAAATCATGGAACCGGAGGGTGGTCTTGGGGAATCCCCAAAAATAGGACTCAAAATTGTTGTCCACACAGTTATTCCATTTGGCAGCACAGCCAGTCCAAGCCTGGAGCCAGGTTACCTGGTTCCAGGCTTTGTTCTGACACCACCGACTGACAAAGCTTCTCTCTTTGGCCAAACTCTGCTGGGCTCCTCTGAACTTTCTTCTCACTTAATCCCTGACTTTTGAGCTTCTAAGCTCAAAAGTTTGTCTCTCTAAGTGCATTCAGCCAGAATCTTCCATCCGCAATATCTGATCACCCTCCAAATCTGATTAGATTCCTCATCTTCCACCACCCCAGGCAATGTCTGATCACCCTGGCCTGCCATTAGCAAGAATCCTTTTAGGACCTTTTAGCCAGAACTCCCCACCCCCACCAACTAACTACCTGTGATGTTTCCTTTGAGTAATGTTTCTGTTCATTGCCCCTGGTTATAACCCTGCTCCTTGGCTATAATTTCTACTTTTCCTTGTTGTATTTGGAGTTGACCCCACTCCTCTCACCCTTGTTAATAAACCAAACTACAGTAGTCCCCCTAAATAAAATCTCCCTTACTATTCTTGAACAAGGGTTATGAGTAGTTTTTTCTTTTCTTTTTTTTTAAAGATTTTATTTATTTACTTGACAAGTAAATAAATGACCACAAGTAGGCAGAGAGACAGGCAGGGGTGGGGGGTGGGGAGCAGGCTCCCTGCTGAGCAGAGAGCTCAATGCGGGGCTGGATCCCAGGACCCTGAGGTCATGACCTGAGCCAAAGGCAGAGGCTTAACCCACTGAGCCACCCAGGCACCCCATGAGTGGTTTTTTCTTTACCACCACTTATTTAACCACTGTGGTTGTTAACTTATTCATATCTACTATGAAGGAGGTAAACTCAAAGATTTCACAGGTCCCTTCTGTACATGTCTACTTATATGTGGATTTTTTTTTGTAAATATAATATGGTAATGTGAATGTATTTTCTCCTATGATTTTCTTAATATTTTCTTCTTTCTAGCTTTACAATAAGAACACGATATAAAATACATACACAAAATATGTGTTAACTATGTTGTCAGTAAGGCTTTAATAGTTAAGTTTTTAGGAAGTCAAAAGTTATACATGATTTTCAACTGTGCAGAGGTTGGTTCCCCCAACCACTGCATTGTTCAAAGTTCAGGTGTACCAGGAATATACCAAAATGAGTATGTTCTGTGACACAGTGTCATCCAGATACCTCCTTGGCTTTCATTTTGCTGCATGACTATTGAAGATAAATTGGTTCAACTTCTCTGATTAGCTTGGGGGCACGGGGGTACCTGGGTGGCTCAGTTGGCTAAGTGACAGCCTTCAGCCCAGGTCATGATCCTGGAGTCTCAGGATCGAGTCCCGCATCGGCCTCCCTGCTCAGCAGGGAGTCTGCTTCTCCCTCTGACCCTCCCCCATCTCACACTCTCTCCCTCAAATAAATAAATAAATAAATAAATAAATAAATAAAAGCTTTAAAAACAAAACAAAACATAAAAACAACTTGGGGGCACCACAGGTAGGAGCAGCTGTTGCCTTCATTTTGGGCAGACTTGCTCAGGGGTCTTTTGTAAACCTCTGATCTGCTGTTGTGTATACCAGAGTCTGTACTTTGCAGGATCATAGAATAGCAGCCTCTGCCTAAAGCCAGAAAAACCTAGGAGAATATAAAATTTGAAAAAACAATTCTCATCAGTATGCAAGCCTTAATGGCACCTGAATTATGCATTGTGCACATAAATCTGTAACTGAAAATGCACCAGGCTTTCTCCTTCCTCCTGGAAAAAGAATTTTCTCAAGTAAACTTGTTTTGTGAGAGAAACCTTTACCCATAGGTTTTTATTACCACCATCCCAGCCCTTTATGACTAGAAACAAAGTTTGGATCTTCCAAAGAGCAGAAAATATTTAAATCTACTTAAAAGTCGTCTCCCTTTGAAGTATGTTTTTCTGAAGACATCAGAGCCAAATAATACAGAGGGCATGGACTAGGAGACAGGAACAATCTTTAGAGCAGGAATTCCTGCATTAACCCTGTGTTTTCGGCAAACCACACACCTGCTGGGTTCGTCTCCTTAGACGTTACTTCGATAGAGGATGGCAATGCCTGTTTCCCATTATTCTTTTTTTTTTTTTAATTTTTTTTTTTAATAAACATATATTTTTATCCCCAGGGGTACAGGTCTGTGAATAGCCAGGTTTACACACTTCACAGCACTCACCAAAGCACATACCCTCCCCAATGTCCAGCAAGGGAGCTTCAATATTGCATGTTTATTTGGCCATATGGTGACATGATCTGCACTTTTTTGTTCTCTCTCTCCTTTTATAGGGTAACTGTGTCAGCCATGTGCCTTATGGATTTCAGCAGGTTTCCTCTTGACACTCAAAGCTGTTCCCTTGAACTGGAAAGCTGTAAGTCTTACTTCCTGATGGAGTGAGTACTCATGATCTGAACATACCATCACATATCTGCGTGTATATAAGCATGTACTTACCAAGCATTTACAAATCTTGATATAAGTTAAATATATTGATTCAAAATAATTACTTTTTTTTTAAAACCAAAGATGATGCAGATTGTCTCTCAAAAGAGAACACCTAGGGAAAAGATGTTTTCGTAAGTACATATTCTGTAGTTTCCACCTGATTATAAAGGAGCAAGTTCCCTAAAAGGGTATATTCTTGCTAATGTTATTAACATAGACTGACACACCTCCCAAATTTGGAAAGCTCTGGAATTCATTTTCCCAAATAAGTCACAGTCTTCCATTAAATGTACATGGGCTCCCCAGAAAAAAAGGCAGCTATAGACATAGACCCTCTAATCAAAGCTGCCGGGGGGCTTCTGAGCTGTCTCCTTGTCAATCACGGGTGCTGAGCCCTCAGTGGTTTTTGACACCACATTTTAAAAGCTGACTGCAGATTTTCATAATGTGGCCAAAACGCTGGGAATCTCAGGGGATGCTCCTCCCTAAGTGCATGAGGAGCTTTCTGTAACACTATTTGATTTCAGAAGAAAATTCATTTTTGTTTTTGTTTTTGTTTTTCTGGTGAAAAGTTCCTTTTTATTGACACATGAGTTTTTAAAAACTGTCCCTTGGTCTCTCTTCATCGCCTCACCCCTCCACATGACAATCTCCATTCTTTTTAGATATCTTGTCAGCTAGATATTAAGTACCCTAAAACAAATGAAACTGAGGTTAACTGAGACTTTCTAAGGGGATTTTTTAAATTAACATATACTCTATTTTCAGGGGTCAGATCTGTGAATCATCAGTCTTATACAATTTACGGCACTCACCGTAGCACTTACCCTCCCCAGTGTCCATCCCCCAGCCACCCTATCCCTCCACCCCCTCTCCTCCAGCAACCCTCAGTTTGTTTCCTGAGATTGGGAGTCTTTTATGGTTTGTCTCCCTGTCTGGTTTCATTGTGTTTTATTTTTCCCTCCCTTTCCCTATGATCTTTGTCTTGTTTCTCAAATTCCTCATATCTGGGAGATCACATGATAATTGTCTTTCTCTGATTGACTTACTTCGCTTAGCATAGTACCCTCTAGTTCCATCCACATCATTGAAAATGGCAAGATTTGGGGGGGTTTTGATGCTACATAATAATTCATTGTGTGTGTATATATATATGTTATACACACACATATATATACATATATATATATACATATATATATATATATATAAAATCACATCTTCAGAAGAAAATTCTTATGAATTCAGCTCATTTTGGAATTTCATCCAAGAGAGCTGCAAAACTAGAGGGCCCTGATGAACTGGGGTCAGGCCTCTGACTTGGAGCAGGTGGTTCTGTGTGTGAGGACTCAGGGCACACAGGGAGGGGAACAGTGATTTGGAGAGTTTTAACAGGACGTGTGGGCATAAGAAAGACCACCACGCTATGCCAGTGATTAGGCCCAAGTTTTGGAGACTATTCTTCTCTTTTTTTGATATGGGTATTATTAGTCTATCAGCAAACATTTTTTGGGATCCCATATCTACAAGTCACCGGACCAGGCACCTCATGATTCCGGTGATTCCAGTGACAGGAATACTATTCTCTTGTTTTAGATGCCTACAATGAAGAGGATCTAATGCTGTACTGGAAACACGGAAACAGGTCCCTAAATACTGATGAGCATATTTCCCTTTCCCAGTTCTTCATTGAGGACTTCAGTGCATCCAGTGGATTCGCTTTCTACAGCAGCACAGGTGCCTTATATTATGTGGACAGTTCATCAGCATTTACTGAACACCCACTGTTTGCAAAGCCCCACAACCTGTGAAAAGACCTGAATCCAAACGCACGTCCCGTTTGGCCAGCACCCTCTTTCCTTCTTCACAGGCAGCCTCCTCCACCTTTCCAGTACCTGACTTCTCTTCCTTGCGCAGTCGCCTCTGAACAAACGTCTTGCTTCCATGCCTGGCCTCCACAGTCTACTCTGAACACAGACCGAGTGATCTTTGAAAACATAAAGACCACAATCCTTTCTTACTTAAAACCTTCCAGTGTGTTTCCACCACACTTACAACAAAACTCACGTGTCTCAAATGGCCTACAGGGCGCACATGATCTACCTCTGACCTCACCACTACACCCGCCCCCTCTGCTCTCTGCACACTGGCCTTCTAGCCTGTCCTCACACACACACCTATCTCATTCTCCCCACACAGCTTCTGCTTCGGCCCTTTCCTCTCTCTGCCTGGAATGATCTTCCCCCAGTTTTCTCATGACTAGCCCCCTCCTCCCATTCAGGGTGTTGTTCAAATACCATCTCGCAGAGTGCTTTCTTAACCATCGTGTCTAAACTAGGCCTCCTTCCTCACCATTTCCTGTCTCTATTTGTCTTCACAACACTTAACACTACCTGAAATATCTCTCTCGTTGACTGCTTTCTTTCCTGAGGGCCTGACTAGAAAGAGTGCAGGACATCTGTCTGCCTTGTTCACCGTTTCTTCCCCAGCACCTGAAATGGGCACGGCACGTGATAGATACTCAATAAATACCGCCATGCTTGCTTCGGCAGCACATATACTGGGGGAGTCAGGCAGAAACACAGAAAGTCTGTTCAATATCAGGCCTATATTGTATACTCTTCACTATGACAGATATACTTGTCATTTGGCAACATGAATTCTTGGTACTTTTTGAATTATACTTGATCCCTGTTGATTAAAGTTGGAAGTAGCTTCCTTTTCCCTGGTTATTAGCATTCTGGGTCATTTAAGGAAGAATCCCTATAAAATGCCATTTCAGATTTTTGAAGCCTGGAAAATGTATGCTGCCACTGAGTTTCAGAGCCGTCCTGCCTAGAATCTTTTTACCTACTGACTTTTCTCCCTGGAGGTGCTCTATTCTGCCCTTAGACTCTGGAGAGGGTTCTCTGGGTGTTATCTAAAAACCTGAATCATTAAGAGAGCAATCAAAAATGTACATCACAGGGAAGGTAAAGGTCTTTTTAGAACCAACAGCTATGTAACCATTTAGATCCAGAACAAATGCTCTGTTTCACTTATTTGTCTATAATGCTTGGGATACAGCAGGTAATGCTACTAACTGTGATAATATAAGTAACACACATATTATTTGTTTTAAGCATTTGTATACCCTTGGTACATAGTGGATTGCTAAATGAATGAATGAGAGGTAAATAATTTGAAAAAAAAATTCAGAGATGTTTAAAGAAAAAGCCTTTGTAATCCTACCTTCCTAGAGATAAAATGTTATTATTTTTATAAATTTCCTTCTCCTTTTTGTTTTCTCTCTTTGTATTTCTCTATATAGATAGATACAGTTGACCCTCAAACAACACAAGTTTGAGCTGCACAGTCCACTTAAATGTGAATTTTTTTTGATAAATACAGTATGGTTCTCCACATGTATTTTCTCTCCCTTACGGTTTTTTTAAACAATTTTTTCTCTAGCTTACTTTATTGTAAAAATACACTGCATAAAATGTACAAAATATGTTTTACTCAACTGTTATGTTTACTGAGGCTTCTAAGCAGCAGTAGACTGTTAGTAGTTAGGTTTGGGGGACTGTAAGTTTCTATGTAGATTTTCAACAACACCAGGGCCAGCACTCCTAACCCCTACATTATTCAAGGGTCAACGGTCTGAGTATTTTTTATCAGGATTTTTAATGCTCTGAGTCCTAAATTTAATTAATATTTAAACAAAGGAATGTGTGTAATGAACAATGATACATACCAAGTATAATTTATAACTATTTTCATTTTGCTGTTATGATGAAATAACTTTGGCACATGATAGATTAGGACAAAGTCTCTTCAGTGTTTGAAGCTATTACAATGTCATATATATGAAGCATAGAAATTCAAGAGTATTGCTTCCTGCACAGAATATATGCTTCATATATAAAATGGCAATGTCTCTTCAGATTTTGAAACACAAGTATCCAAAATATTCACCCAACCATCGTCTTATAAAGAAAAGTTTAATTTTCATTTCCAAATTCTTATTTCACCAGTATGCCATTCCATTGGCCTCACCATCTTTTTATTTGTCCTAGTGAGACTTTTTTTTTTTTAAAGATTTAATTTATTTATTTGACACAGAGAGATCACAAGTAGGCAGAGAGGCAGGCAGAGAGAGAGAGGAGGAAGCAGGCTCCCCGCTGAGCAGAGAGCCCAATGCGGGACTCGATCCCAGGACCCTGAGATCATGACCTGAGCCGAAGGCAGCGGCTTAACCCACTGAGCCACCCAGGCGCCCCCTAGTGAGACTTTTTAAGCCCTACCAGACAGGTCCAACACTAGCTGATTTTTTTCTTCTTCTAGTCATGTCTAAAGCTACACAGAATACTTATATTGTAAAGCTTATATTATAAAACTCAGGAAGATGCTTTTAAGTGTCTTAAAATCCACTAAAAATTCTTAACAGTCCAGTATGGTTACAATTTTAAGAAAAAACATTTTTATTTCTAAGAAATTTTTAACAAAGAAAAGAATTAGGTTTAAATTAGGTTTAAATATACATGGTTTGTATAGCATGATAGAAAATTATCCATGATAATTTTTAAAAATTTTAAATAATGTTATAGAAGAATATATATATAATCCTATATTTGTTATTTTAATAGGCACTTACTTATATAGGGGAACCTCGGTGGCTCAATCAGTTAAACATCTGCCTTTAGCTCAGGTCATGAGCCCAGGGCCCTAGGATATAGCCCTGCATCATGCTCCCTGCTCAGTGGGGAGCCTGTTTCTCCCTCTCCCTCTGTCACTCCCTCTGTTTGTGCTCTCTCACTCTCTTTCTGTCAAATAAATAAATAAAATCTTTTTTTAAAGGATTTTTATATGTGGTTTTTGAATGTCCGGAAAGATTAATAGTTGATACTTCTGAGAGTTGAGTATAGAGCGGCGATATTTTCAATTTTATTTCAACACATCTGTATTTTTAAATTGTTACAACTTATACATTTCTAATAAGAAAGATTAAAATCTGTTTTAAGACTATAAAAATATAAGAGTAAAGCATTTTGGAAGTTGTAGTCAAATATCTTTTTTTAAGATTTTATTTATTTATTTGAGAGAGAAAGAGTGGGAGTGCAAACGGTAGAGGGAGAGGGAGAGAGTCGTAAGCAGACTCCTCACTGAGTGTGGAACCTGACATGGAGCTTGATCTCATGACCCTGAGATCATGACCTGAGCTGAAACCAAGAATGGGAAGCTTAACCAACTGCACCACCCAGGCACCTCCAAATATCAAGTTATTAATCATATATGTGTTTATTCAATGATGCTTAGGTTTCAGAAAGATTAACACTTACAAATTTATTTTAGCTTACAAGTGTATGATAGTTCTGCCTCACATTAATCATGAATTATTAAATATGGCCTCTTGAGACCTAAACCCAGATGTTTTTCTTAGATTAGTATCCTGTTTAAACATATGAGCTTCATCAGAAATAATCTGTTCACATTTATATTCCTAACATTATAACAACCCCCATAACCTCTGTATAGCCAAATCAGCTATACAGGAAAAACTGCACTTCTGATTCTGGTTAGAAGAGCCAGAAATAGAGTTATAATTATACAACTTTAGTTTCCATTTGATAGCTGAACCATCAGTTCCCACTTTTTCCTTGGCATCTTTACCACCTCCCAAGAATGTTAACAAGCAGGGGAGGGCTTCTGCCCTCTCTTAACTTTCAATGTCCCTCACAATCATGCACTATAAATTTACAAAGAAAAACAAAAATGACTCCTGCCCCTAAAGAATGCATTGATCATTACTCTTTATTGCAGCATAACATAGAGGCTAAAAGTTCAAGTTTTGGAGACGGACTGCATGAGTTCAAATTCCGCCCCTGCCACTTACTAGAAATGTAGGCAAGTTGCTTAGTCTCCCTAAGCCTCAATGTCTTCATCTTTAAATTGGTTTTATAACACTCTCTACCTCATAGATTTGTGAAGATACATGATTTAATACATTTAAATAATTTAGAATACTGTCTACCATAAATACCTCTGAATACTGTCTGCCATACTCAGGAAATATTAGCTAGTAGAGCTAGTATTATCTCATCACTGTTTTCAACAACAACGTCATCAGGATCCTTTCAAAACAGAATGAGGCCTTTAGTGTCACAGGCCATTGAAGGTGACAGTGTCCACATATAAAAACCTTCTCGAACATTGTCTTGAGACTGACTCCTTAAGTCTCCCTAGGGCAGACAAGAGATGGTATTGTGGTTGAAGCTATAGGCCAGGAAGAGCTCAACCACAATACCATCCCTAGTCTCCCCTGCCCTGAAGAACCACACAACAGAACAGGTTTCTCCTGCTCGGTTGACAAAAACAAAATTATTATTCAGAAAATTACGACTAAAGAAAGGACCCTGTTCATAGTTAAAACCATATAAACTAACAGTGTCTTTCTTTATGAAATTCTTCTACAACTTTTCCTTATCTCCTTTAATCTCATGATAATTATATGAAGGTATAATATCAGAGAGGCTGTTATCCCACTCTACAGCTATAATCAAAATTCTCAGCTGCACACAATAATGGAGTAGGACTTTAACATGGAAAATATTAGACAATGAATAGTTCAAAAAATAGTGTATATTCTGACTTTACAATGTACTATGTAATGTGTCTTTTATTTCCCTTGGGAATGAAATTTTTTGCTATTCCTGGAACATATATCAACTGATGGTGAGAGAGAACTCCAGAACAGATAAGGACAAGAAGCGTCATCAGCATGTAACTGAGAATAGAATACTAAGAGGAGAGTCTGCCAATTTAGGGTGGGTTTGCTAGATTTATGTTTGGGCTGAATGCCCAAATAGTGACCTGATCCATCTATTAAGTGTGCCATCTTGAGTTTCCTAAGAAACTACTACTGAGACTGGTACAAAACGTTCTCTAAACCCTTTTGCAATGCTTGTGATTTTGCTTTGTAATTTTTAACCTATAGTTTCTTGGGTTTGTTTTTGGCTTTACACTTCCTTCCAGCCAGTGTGAAAAAGGAAACCTGAACAAAATTGCGTGAATGTGACCACAATTGTTGCTTCTGATCAGCATGAACCAATCAATATTACCAACATGAGTTTATATAATTCCAACCAGAAGCAAAGAAACATCATCAATTGATTATTTTTTTCAGATTTATTATAGATAAATTAATGGTACCCACTAGTCTTTATGAATCCCTTTATGAATCCCTTGCTACCTATATTCCAACTTGGAATCCAATGACTCAGTAGCCACTGTGAATCTTTTCCTTCAGATAAAATGTTCCCTTTCATTCGTTAAAGCTAATAAATGGTTTATTGGCTGTTGCCCCAGTCATTAGTCATGTATTGAAGACTTGCCCACTTGCAGAAACAATGCAAACACAATATATTTTGGAGAAAGGTTTTTAAAGGCCAATCCACAAAATATAATTACCAGTCATTCCTGAATAACAGCTATGAAATTTAAGGGGAATCTTTGAATCACATAACTAAGCAGACTACAGGTCAGTTCAACAAACACGGATGGGGTGACAGGCTCAGGCCCTGTCCTCCTGCTGGATAAACAAGGATGAGTGTGTTCAGTTCCATGTTCCCTTAGAGCTTAGAGTTTAAAGAAGCACGTGATTTCACTTAGTGTGAAGTTTAAATGAGGACACCTGTTCTAAGGAAAACTCTGAATTTTTCTCATAGGTTGGTACAATAGGCTTTTCATCAACTTTGTGCTAAGGAGGCATATTTTCTTCTTCGTGCTGCAAACCTATTTCCCAGCTATGCTGATGGTGATGCTTTCGTGGGTTTCATTTTGGATTGACCAGAGAGCTGTTCCTGCAAGAGTTTCCCTGGGTAAGTACCTTTATGAAATGTTAATATCAGAGAAAGTTCAAGAAGGTTAAAAAAAAAAAAGTGGAGAGGAAAAGAGTCATGGTTTACTAGGGGTGGTTAGAGACATGCATTCAGGTTACAACATTTATCTTCACAACCTCAGGGGCAAACTGTAATTGGACTCTTTCCTTGGGAACTGAGGCATTAGGTACGAAGCCTGTACCAGCTGACCAAAAGGGAAATAATAAGGAGAAATTATGAAACTACGGAGCATAAACAGCCTCACTTTAGAAACCTGTCTCCTCACTTTCAGGGAAACCTCTTCCTTGCCCCAACCCACTTCTCTTTGTGTGACAAACTTTTGCATCATAAAAAAAAAAAAGGATCCTTCAAACTAACGCACGCTGTACTATTGGTATTTGAATATATGACTTCTTGGGTAGGGGGCAGTGTTAATTAGAAATCAGGGCTTAACCTAAACACCAAAATCAGAACCAACCCCAGTGAAATTCCAGTTACTATGGTTCTCTACTTGGCAAGAGATTCAGGGGCGGGGGATGGGGGCAGACATTGCCAGCTTCATTAAGTCATCACACAGGTATGATTATCTACTCCATCTAGCATGCACGTGCCACTGTCACACAGACTGATTTATGGGAACGATTTCAGGCCTGCTTAGCGGTGACTGAGGTCTTATAATGTGGAAGATGCCTGGCTAAGCACTTGGATAACCTGTTACTGAATCAGAACCCGAGAGTCAATCCCACTTGCCTTCTCAGTTGTTTTAGGGCAGAGCTCCCTCATTTCAGCTGATTTTGTTCTTTGACCTGTAATGCTCTACCCAGACAGAAGATTGTTATAAGTGCTTCCTAATCATTGTAATTATCACACAATTCATTCCAGAAAGGGTGATTTCTAAGCTAATGTTCACAAATTATATGCATACTTCAAAAGATCATTTGAAAGACATAAATTGTCATTAATATTAATAATTTGTTCACCTCTTTCCCCTATTAAAAGCTTCAATCTATAAGCAGTTGAGGTTTGACTATCTTCATGGGAAAAAATACCACATGAATGATAATTAAATTATTGCGGCTGGGCCTTCACATCGGAGCAGTCGCGCCCTGACCTCGCTACGCAGTGGGGCAGGGGAGAGCTGCACAGGAGATGAGAGGCACATTTCCAGCCCTCAAGACAGAATGAGAAAGACGTTCAGTCTCTAAAGGTTTATAAACATGATTTCCAATCAGATTCCTGAAGCCGACGGCTCAGCTCTTACACTTTGAAAATGACAAGTAATAAAAGCTGGTTCCAGGGCGGGCTGGGGAGAATGGAGAACACTGAAGTGCCTTTAAGTCACCCCTGAAATTCTGTGCTTCTTGCATCTACATCTGATTCCCTAAGGTGTTGGGAAACTGCTATGCAGATTTATGTAAAATAATCTATAAATCAGAACTGTCTCTCTCCCCTCTTAATAAAGGGAACTGTAGAATTCCTATTCCACTGCTACCCTCTCAGGCTTTTGCTTCCTAACACCCTCAGGTTTTCTCAAAGATATTTTGTGCTCTGGGGGCACCTGGGTGGCTTAGTCTGTTAAGCATCCGACTCTTGATTTCAGCTCAAGTCGGGAGATTGAGCCCTACATCAAGCTCTGTGCTGGGCCTGGAGCCTGCTTAAGATTTTCTCTCTCCCTTTCCCTTCCCCTCAGTTCTCTTTCTCTCTCTCTTTCTCTCTCTCGTCTTGCTCTTAGAAAAACAAAATAAGATAAAGATATTTTGCACTCTGCTTTACTGGCTGTTTCCAAATACTGGGCCAACTGATTCTCCAGAAGTTCCTTCTAACTGTCTATCTCATTTGCCTTTTATCAGTTGTTTCCCCTTCATCACACCCTGAAGTATTTAGTACTCTTAAGCCTTCTTACCAAATTCTGAACCAAGGGTAATAGTCAAAACCCCAGCCTCCTCTTTCTTATCTGCAAAATGAGATGATTAATACAGCCTTCCAAGGTTACCGTATGAAATGAATGGGAGCTTTCGTCTCAATGGCCTGCCCCATAGTGTTTGATAAAACTAAACAAACTAGCAATAAATTTGGAGAACTCTGCAAATAAATTTGCAGTGCTCTGTGCTAGCCTACGTTTTCTCCTCTTTTAGACTTTTCTTTCACTTGTCGTCCTTGCACTCCTTGAGTCTGGGATAACTCCCTCCCAAGGTTTTGCTTGTTTTTGACTTGCTCATCAAATGGAGCAAGCCTCTTGTTTCTGACTACTGTCTCTATGGAAAAAAAGAAAAAAAAAATCCCAAATCTAAGTCTTTATCTCAGATCTTTCTCTCAGGTTCCAGGTAGTATTCCCAGCGGCCTGCTGGACCTCATCTCCAGGTTTTGCAAGTGTTCCACTTGTTCAAAACCCAGCAGATTGTTATTGCCCCCTCTAGACTCCTGCCCTAACTCCATTTTTTTCTCTTGGCTTTTCTTGTTCTTTTAAGGGCCCCCAAGGTGTTGAATCTTTCATAGTTGGAGCCTTAATTTCCTTCTTAGTCTTTAGCAGTCATTCTTAGGTATTATCTGGAACCCCAGAGAGATTTGTTTTTGTGGGTTATATCTATCATTATTAGCCATGTTGGATATTAAAACAGAATTTTTAAAAATATGTGTTAGTCCATTTAAATAACAATAACCTCATTACAAGTTAATACATTCTATGAAAAATAACTTTTTTTCTAAAAGAAAAAATTAGTGAGAGGAGAATTATTGTTGTACATTTTTGCAGATCTTTAATATCTGGCCTTCTGGAGAATAGTTGGATTCTCACCTCTGCTTCTTCAGTCTGTTGTAAAAGTTTCAGCTGAAATACAGGGGAAAAAAACTGACATTGCTCAGATATGTGGTTGAAGAAAAAAAGCCACATTTCAATAGTGTTTTCCAGTAATTGTGCATAGTCTTCCGTGACACTGTACCAAAACTCAGCAAGTGACAGCTTCTTAAAGGTTAGTTACAGTGTGAAATCTGAAACCATATCAATGAATTTCTTTCTATTCTATTAGATTAAAATGCATTGACCTACCTTGCATTTTGACTGGATCTTTTTACCTAGGCATCAATCATTTGAAAACTATTAGTGCACTGAACTATATCTTCCCAAAGCTCACGTAATGCACTATACAATGTCAAAAAAATCACATTTGGGGTATCTGGGGGGGTGGTCAGTCAGCTAAGCGTCCAACTCTTTATTCTCGCTTAGGTCATGATCTCAGAGCCCTGTGTTGGGCTCTATGCTCAGTAGAGAGTCTGCTTGAGATTCTCTCTCTTCCTCTCCCTTTGCCCCTCCCCCTGCTCGCACTAAATAAATAAATAAATAAATAAATAAATAAATAAATAAAATCTTCTAAAAAGTCACATTTATTAATGTCACCATTAATCTCATGAAAAAGTGTTTGAGTAGTGGGAAGCTCTCAAGCTTATAGTGATAGATAGGTATTTAACATCATTTGAGTTTTGATTTGAAAGCTCAAATTTTATTATTAGATAACAAATATCAGGGTTGTGTTACCTCAAGTGAGAGGCTTACATTACTCCATCTTGAGAAATGTCTGCTAGATACCCAAATCTGGACAACCATAATTTGTCTGTGAGTTGTTATTTTAAGTGAAAGTGGTGTTCCATTTTTCAAAATGTCTGGTGTTCAGTGTGTAACTCAATGGCCTGAGTCCTTTTCCTCCAGACAGCCATTGCTCTTTGGTATGCAAAAGTGCCTTCTATATATCTCTCATTTCATCAACCAGAATATTAAGAAGGCATATACACAAGAGTTATAATGTAATAAAATTAGCAACTTTTCCTGATTTTTTTATTGTGATGCTAAAAGCTAAAGAACACAGTGACTCTTAGATTAGTTGGGTGCTTCTGCCTTAATTCATGTGAAGGCAACAATAGCTTTTCCCACCAGTGCTTCACACTGTTGAAAATATCAACATAATGAAAAAGGTAAATAATATCTTAGTGTGAAAACCATCTTCACTACACAGACCCTCAGAAAATGTCTTGGAGAGCCCAAAGGGCCCACTGACCACACTTTGAGAACTGTGGCTATAAGGTATCTAAATCTTCAGAGTCAGCCTTCTTTATAATATCCTTGTGCTTTCTTTTCCATTCCTCTTGCCTTGACCAGACCTGGGACCCTTGTTAATTTTCCCTGGATTCCTCTAACCTCTATCTGCCCAGTGTCATCTTGCAAGGCTGTGAAATCTGACCCAAATGGGAGTAGGGAGCAGAAGTCCAGCCCAAGCTCCATGGGACATGGTTTGGGGTGACATCCTTCAGAAAAAGCAGGTGATATCCACCAAAAAATTTATTAATTTGCACAAAGCTGTAGTCTGGGCTTGTAAAGGCCTTATAGTTGCTTATTTCATTTCCTACTCTTCATCCTGCAATTCAACCCTACTACCAGAGTAATATCTCAGAACTCAGCTGTGATCAAAATACTCTCATCTCAAATGCCATTGGAATAAATACTCTTAGTTTGGAATCCAAGGTGTCACTTGAAAGTTGCCAAATGAAATAACGGACACTTGGTTAAATTTGAGTGTTAGACAAGGATCAAATAATGTTTTATAAAATTATATCCTAAATATTGCATGGGATATACTTATACTAAAACTTTACTTGTTGTTTATCTGAAATGCAGATATAACTAAGTGTCCTGTATTTTTATTTGCTACGTCTTCAACCATATTCCTGCCCCAGTAGAGTTGCCCTAAGCTTCAACTAGTTTGAATATTCAGTGTTCTCAAACAGCTACCCATGCCTAACTGATTATCTTCCCTATAGTACTTTGGTACCTTTGTTCTTGTTCTTACTCTACCTAGGATGTTCTCTCTACCTATCGTTCTCTGTCAAAGACTTGCCATTTCTCAATGGCCACAAGCTTTTACTAATAGCTCCAGGCAGACATGGTGTCTCCCATATTTGAACTACATGGTGCTTTGTATCTCTCCTAAGGTATCTCTTCTACTTCCTCTATTTTGTATGTAGCCATGGAGTGCCTTGGTAGCTTATCTTGTGTCCTCTATTAGAAGGTGAATTCCTTAAGGACAAGGATCATTATGACCACCCTTTTTGTTTCTGAGTGACTAAAACTATACCCTGCACATATTTGTGCTCAATACATAGTTGTTAAATTGCCAATGTGTAGCCTATCATGTTTTTAATTAACTATATTTTAGTTACTAACTGAAAACAATGATGATTCATTGCTGGCTAAGACCTTTCCACATTTGGACTCATTTGTGAATTAAGGATGAATCATTTGCTGGTTAAAATCATTTCACATTTGTCATGTTTCAGATGAAAAACGATAGAGGCTAAACAGCATAGAAGTATCCCTTGTGACTTAAGACATAATAGCTACCATAACTTGGAGTGTGGGATGGGTTAAAATACTAATGTATCTTTCTGTTTGATTTGGTGTAGAGAGGAAGTGAAACTATTAGAAAGCTGCCTAATGGTGTCCTAACCCCCATGGAAGGATGAGTAATATTGTACTTTCATCTCTTCTTTCTATGTCCTTCCTTTCCTTGACTCCATTTTTCTCATTTGGCCCCTCTGCATGGGGTACGCCATCTGTGTACAGCATATTAAATCATGGGGTCATTTACCAGGAAACAGACAACTGAAGTGTTCAGGCATGTCATCATTGATAAAGAAAAATGTCTCCTAACAGGGAATATGACATATAACTGAAAAAGTAAGTACTTAGGAGCAATTCATTTAACCATCATAGAGGTTACCAGAATTCCAGGCACTGGACTCTGGCACCACCTTCGTGGGATAATGGTTGTGGTTTCTGGCCATAGATTGGTGGTGGTAGGATATCCAGCCTGCCTTCCTTTCTCTCACATCACTTAATATTTTCTTTCTGCTTAGGCTTACACGGAAAGTGTTTTCAATCATTTAAAGGCAAATGTAGATACCTATCCCTTCAAAAGAGCTGCCCACAACACAACTACTGAAGGGATGAACTGACTCAGTAGTTCTACAAGTCATGCCTACATGCTTTACTATCATCACACCAGCCAATTAACCTCTCCTTCATATATGGCCCAAAATGGCCAATGAAACACAAAGAGGAGTAACTCTTGACAGAGCAAAGGGTTTTGTAGGGCCCTAGACATGTCCTTAAGAGTTAATATAGTGAAACACTGTGGGCTAGGGGAGTTGAGTCCCATGTATCAGACTAAATATAGTGTCCTAACATTTTCCTGACCATGCCCAGCAATATCAGTAGGTGAGAAAATAATTTTCTAGTTCCAGCATAGAAACTTTATTTGACTAAATGGTCACTTTATATATTTAAAGTGCCTTTACTAGGATATTAACTTAAATGGATTTGAAAGGAATACATTTTGTTAAGATCAATGTATTTCTAAGGAGTGGCTCAAGATGTAACTGTGTTTAATTAGTAGCTGTAATACTCCTGACTCAATTTCTTTTGAGTTAAGAATTTATGGATCAGCTTTCCCATCCTTTACTTGCAAACTCAAACAACCCCTCCTCCTCACTCTCAATTTTTTTTTAATTGCTCATTTTAAACAAGGAAAATCTAAAATATTGGTTTCAAAAGAAATAAAGCTATGGTAAATTAGCTGCACTATGTATACTTTGAAGGAAAATGACTGATAGTTACTGCTCTCCGGCAAAAAAAAAAAAAAAAAAAAAAATAGATAATGCAGTTTCCTTTACTGGCTCCATAATCATCAATTTAAAATGCATGACAAGACCTGCCTGGCATATATACTCACATGTTTGTTCTAAATCCTTATTTTGTCCATTAAGCCCCATGTTACTGTCCATTGAAAAAAATCAAGTTCTATCTTAGAAGACCAGTAAGAAAAGACATTGAAAATTATTTGAACTAATAAGGAAAGCTACTGAATATGAAGCCAAGATTATTAAATAAAGCTTCCTTGCCTTTATTGAATGTTTACCCACCGCCTAGGTAAATTAGCTACACGGTGCAGAAAAAAATGTGAGCTGGGAGTGGGTAAGTAACTGGCCTGAGTTTTGTCAGGGGCAGGATCCGGAACATTTCTGTTTGAATGTAGAACCATTGGACAGCTTTCTAATAGCCTCACTTCCTCTCTACACCAAATCAAACAGAAAGATACATTAGTATTTTAACCCATCCCACATTCCAAGTTATGGTAGCTATTATTTTTGAACTAATAAGGAAAGCTACTGAATATGAATGTTAATGTAGGATTCAGTTTTAGCAGTAGTGTCTTGAAAAGAGTGAGACTTTTAGGTTTTTGAAAAACACAAGTACCTTCATGCTTCCTACATAATTGTACCCCATTTTGTTTTGTTTTTTTAAGATTTTATTTATTTATTTTGAGAGAGAGAGAGTATGAGCAGGGGTAGGGCGCAGAGGGAGAAGGAGAATATCTCAAGCAGACTCCACACTGAGTGCAAAGCCCCATGTGGGGTTCGATCTCATGATCTTGAGGTCATGACTTAAGCCAAAAACAAGAGTCAGACACTTAACTGACTGAGCCCCCCCAGGCACCCCTTTACCCTCAGGTGTGTAGTGTCTTCTCTCAGAGATGCTTCATGTAAAGAGATTGGTTTATAACCCTTTTTTTAAAAGGTTTTATTTATCTTAGAGAAAGAGAGAATGAGAATGAGTAGGGAGAGGGGCAGAGGCATAAGGAGAGAATCTTAAGCAGACTGTGCTGAGGGCAGAGCATGAGATGGGGCTCAATCCCACAACCCTGAGATCACGATCCCTGTGGACATTTGTTTACAGAGTGAGATGCTCAACCAACGGTTAAGGCACCCAGGTGCCCTGAGATTGGTTTATAAGACTAAAAACAAAAAGAGATTCCCTTTACAGATCTAGAATAAGAGGCAGCAGCTTTTCCTGTAAAAAGTATGGGTTCTGCATTCAAACAGAAATGTTCCGATCCTGCCCCTGACAAAACTCAGGCCAGTTACTTACCCACTCCCAGCTCACATTTTTTTTCTGCACCGTGTGGCTAATATTTACCTAGGCGGTGGATAAACATTCAATAAAGGCAAGGAAGCTTTATTTAATAATCTTGGCTTCAGCTACATGTACACCTGTAATGGGAATAAAAATTTCACATCCCCACGCTTATGTAGCAAGGACTGCAAACAGCATCCCCGATACACGGACTGTCGATATTACAGTTGTTGGGGAAGCCTGGGACTCAGTGAGACCGTGGCCTGCATTCAATGGTATGAGCTAGAATGGCACTCGGGTGTCTTCTCCGGGAATTCAAATCAGGGTGAAGGTGAGATCTCTGGGCCCTCCTGTGGTGACTGCCAAATTGCCACGTCTTTGGTCTGGATCATACAAACACAAAAACTTAATTTGAAATTGAATAGCTCTGTAGATTCGTCATTGTCTTTGATATGGTCTCCCTCAGAGGAGAACCTTGAAGAATTATTGTACAAAGGGTAGAAATGTGTTGGTGAAAGCTGTCCACATGCTGTGTCTGTACATTTAGGAGTAAATCACGGCGATCTTCCTGCTGTTTGGGACTCTGTCTGTTGACATTAAAATGTCCTCACAACTTATAAAAATCATTAAGGACTCCATTTGCGCCTCCCTGGTGGGAAGTTAGGAAATAAAGCCATGCCAGCTAGTGTACATTTCAAATATTTACAATACTGTACTTTCTCTCCAGGCAGCACTCGCGCAGCAACCCTCTGAGAAATTAGTGCAGACACAGACTAGCCCTCCCCCAGGCCAGCATTTTATGAAGGAAATCTCAGAGTCAGTCTTTCTCCATTGTCCCCCAGAACGCTGATCTCATCACCTCTGTAGCTTATGCCAGAGAATAAAGGAAAGGAAGGGAGAAAAGGAGGGGGAAGGGGAGAGGAACTGGCCTTTCACAGGTTCACAGTAAGTGTTTACACTGAACTGAGTCTCCGCCAGCACACTTCCATTCCAAATCTCAATTGAAATATAGCTTCAGTAACAAAGGACAACATAATAGCAATACTGATGGCTCATAAGTATTCTATTCGAAAGAAAAATATGAAACATGACAAGATGACTCCCTGATGAATGAACGATAAAAGACTGACTCAAAGACAATTTCTTTAACAGGAAAAGTGTAAAATGATGGGAAAGGGTAATAGGAAATGTTTTAGAATTTGCTTCCCAGGAGATTTTTAAAATTGAACCCATTTTTATTTTTCTGGGTTGTTTTAAAGAGGCCCAACGGAGACAAAGGAATGCATCCTTAGAGATATGTATGAGCCTGTGAAGTCTTTCCATGGAGGGAAGGAAACACTACGGACAGTTGGGGTAAGGGCAAGAAAAAGATGGAAAGACAAATCCAAGGAGAGCTTCTTGCTAAGGCTCATGGTGTATATGAGGGTAATGTGCAGGGATCTCCCCCCGCCCCCCCCCACCGCAACCTTGCTCACCAGATATTGTGGGCAAACACATCCACTGGTATAATCCAGCACCAGATCCCAGAACGGAGTGGCTATGTCTCTGATCTTGTCGCTACTCTCCAATGGCAGGAATCACGACAGTGCTGACCATGTCCACCATCATCTCTGGCATGAGCCCCTCCATGCCCCAGGTGTCCTACATCAAGGCCGTGGACGTGTACCTGTGGGTCAGCTCCCTGTTTGTGTTCCTGTCAGTCATTGAGTATGCAGCTGTGAACTACCTCACCACCATGGAAGAGCGGAAACATTCCAACAAGACAGGCAAGGTACTGCTTGGCTTTTGGAATGTGAAAAAGACTATCTTTACCAATAATCCTCTCCTGACAGGGTCGTAAGCCCTTTTATTAAGTCTCCACGCCTTGGCCAGATACAAGTTTACAGGATTTAATATTGAACCTTATTCTGTCTGTGCTGGCTGCTTTCCTCAGCATCCTTACTCACCTTTGCCAGGAGTTTTTTTGTGTGAGGAATTTCTCTCAGTGTGCCCTCTCCATTGACTCTATCCTTTGAAAAGAAGTGTTGATGTGCAAACTATACCTTTCAAGTAGGTGATGACGATGATGACAGTGATGAGAATGGCTACCATGTAATGTATTGATATCATACCAACCACCTACCATACAGTATGTCATTTAATTCTGAGTAACCCCCAGAGGTTATATCTTCCTATATCACCTTCATTTTACAGAGGGGGAATGGGAGCAGATAGGGAGTAACTTGGCCAAGGTCACACAGCGCAAGAGGAATCAGGATTTGTTTCTGGCTCTCTCTCACTCCAATGGCTGTGCTCTCAATCCCTAAATGATATATTTTTCTCCACAAAAGCTGGGATTTCTGTTTCTCTTCTTGTCACTTGGGGGAGTGGTAGAACATAAAAGAGAGGTTCTCCTCTCCACAGTATACTGGGAATAAAAGGTGTCTTTTGGGTTTTAAATGTCATCACGTGTTTCTTGAGCCATTGTTTAATAAATATGGATAGATTGACATCTACCTGCTTCATTTCATAAAAGACTGGGGCACAAGTTTGCTGTTATAATGAGAACTGATATAAGATATTGTACTTCAGAAACCTGATTGATCATATCAATTTGTTTGTAGTCTACACTTGAGACTATATGTGTGTGTGTGCATACACAAAGATATGCACATAATTTTAATGTGATATATTCACATTGGTTTAAGAAATTCTTATATGCACAGTTATACATGCCTAAAACATTATTTAATATTTGTTACACTTGTAGTGAGAGCATTTCTTATTTTCAGAGTGTTTTATAGCCTCTTTTCAAATTAAACCTTCATATCAGCTCCATGAGGTAGGCCAGAGATTAGTATCTCTATTTTTAAAATGAAGCAGCAGAGTTTTAGTGAAGGAAAGTGATTTGCCAAAAGATTCACAGCCAAGAGAGAGGCAATTGCAATTCAGATCTCCTGTAATGCTCCTTCATTCTTCTATTATATATCCTTTGAGTTAAAGCTGTAATAGGAGCTGATTTTGCTTTATTGCTGATGCTTCCATTTCTTTCGTTGGCAACGTGTGAGTATGTGTTCCTGCCACATACATTTTCACGGTGACGGCTTGGCAGGTGTGAGGAAACCAGGAACTTTTAGATAAGTGTGCAGTAATGAATGGGTGTGTACACATCACCTGGGATTTGTTCAGATTTTTGTTCAGTAGGTCTGGGGTGTGGGATCAGGGAGTCTGCATTTCTAACGAGCCCCAGCTGCTGTTGGTCCATTACACACTCTGCGAATAGTCATAATTTGGATAATTCATGAAGTAAAAAGTGACGGAGAAAAAATGTGTGATGAGGAAAAGAATTTTGTTGTTGTTCTGTTTTGTTTTATGTGGGAAGTTGTTAACCTAAGTAAGAGGCACTGCAGTAATCCAGGCCCACCTCTCTCTAGTCTTTTGACTCCAAACTTGTCTACATCTCCCCACCCCCACCAGCCACAGAACATATGTGTTCACACTACTGAATTTCCTTTTTCATTAGTTAGGGTCGTACAAACTCTTCTTGTATACCACTAAGAAGAAAATCTTTTGAATTAATAAGCATCGTATGTTTTTGAAGATTTTTTTTTAATTGGGGTAAAATCCATATAATGTAGCAGTTGTTATCTTAACTGTTTGTAAGTAGTGTTAAGAATACTTACCTGGCTGTACAAGCAATCTCCAGAACTTCTTCATCTGACGAAACGAAAACACTATGCCATTACACAACTCCCCATTTTCCCCTTTTCCCCAGCCTCTGGAAACTACTAGGCAGTACCTTCCCTGTCTTTACAAGGTGAGTCCTGAATTGTCTAGCTTCACCAGTGACTAAAAGAATAAGTAGGTTTAGTACAGTGATGAAGTATTAGTGAGACCTCCTGCTCACATATCTAAGGCACTTCCTCCCCACTGCTTTGTCAACAACAAAGATGACATCATCCTCTCTATCTGTCTGGCCCCCACATCTTTCTCTCTCTAAAACTCAGGTATAGAGGAGAGAAGTGTCACTGGTTATCTCCCAAAACTATAGACATGTCTTTCTACCCTGCGCCTCACCAAGGCATCCTATCCCTTTAACCGTTTCTCATCTCAGACAGCCGGTCCCACTATCCTTGTTAAAACTGCTGTTCTTTCAGAGCCTCTGCTCTGGGCACTAGTCACAAAAAGAACTTAGCATTTGTGTAGCATTTTATAGTTTGCAAAAGTTTCATACCCATTTGTTATACCATTTACAACTGCCTTGTGAGATAAATAAGAGAGAAATGCCAACATTCTGAAAATTAAGAATGATGTTTAGGAGACAACCTAAAACGCAGAGCTAGGAAGTAGTGGCATTAGGTTTGGCATCACTTTTTCGGACTCCAAATCTTGTACTCTTTCATTTTGCCCCACAAATATAGGAATGGCAGGTCGGACACTTCTTTGAGATAATTGTGCCTTTGAAGGAGGTGGTTTAACTAGTGTGAAAAATTAAAGACCCATTCTAAAACTGTTTCTACTAGAACAACCAACTTACACATTTGTGGAAATTAGCACCTTACTGGTAAATTGTATACTCTGAGATTTAATCAATTATATAATTGTTCTAAATTATCATAATGTCCAGTAGGATAAGCCAGCAGTGTTCTGGATGACTATAGTGAAACCACTGAAGAGACTGTATTATTCTATCCTCAGATCCAGAGTTCAAAGTATTATTAATGTTATTTCTGCTCTCTGAAGTTAGTTTTTGAGTCTTGATCCATTTTCATTTTACTATGAAAAGTTTTCTATGGCTAAAACAACAACAAAAAAAGGACAGCATAACTTGAGTATGGGTCTTTGGTTAGTTTACTGACTACAAAAAATATTCTCTGTCTCTTGAATTCAGTAGAATATTGGGTTTTTAATTGCTATGAACCAAATACATGTTCTGGCAGAACTCACTCTGTAGCCTCCAATTTGAATTCCAAATAATTTCATCCAGTGGTAGCCTGTTCGTATTTGTTTGTTTGTTAAATTCACTATAGTTCAAGAAGTGATTCAATTTTCTCAGAAAGAAATTAGTAACAGCTGCTTTGTAGACACTGTTCTGTATCAGCAAGAACCAAGATCTCCTTCAAAGTAAAATTTAAAGAAAAATGGTAGTTCAGATTCAATCAGGCACTGGAGCCAGGAAGCACTGATAATTCTCTCATTCTATAAGCAGTTTCAAGTTGTTTAATTGGGCCGTGATAGTATCATTTATAGGTACTTACCAGCAAAAATGGGAAGACTTGGCCAATTTGCATTTAAAAAGAGCAGCTAAAATAATTTCTGTCCCCTACTTCAAATTTAAGCATAAATGGATCACCAGATGATATTGTTCTGGTTTGGGGCAAAAAACAAACAAACAAACAAACAAACAAACAAAAAAAACCCTACACTGACTGGGTGTATTGCTATGTTTTCTCTAAAGAGAAAAATATGTTGAAAAGCAAATCCAACTGGCTTATATTGCTCTTCTGATAAATCATATTCAATTTCAACTTAAACTTAGGGCAAATAATTCATACTACTCAGAAACAAAGGGGATAACTGAAACAGTATTCCTTTCTGGAGAAACATTTGAGTGTTCCAGTCTACCAGGCCAGAACTAAATTAGAAGACATTAACATTATAATTGTGAAACATTTATTTGTATAATGTTCAAATATCTCTATAGAGATAATAATAAACCTTGCTAAATCCTTATTAAAAACAAATCTCTATGATGATGTTTTCCATTTATTATTAAAATGACTTTTAGCCAGATACCAAAAACAAAACTAGAATTTTATTCTCTAAAATAAATAAAACGTTCTTAGCATTTCTTGGAACTATTTTAAAAATCTGATTGTTTAGACTTTTACTGTAATTCCTACATACAAAACCATATTCATGACTTACTAACAAAAGTCTTTTTGTCAGCCTTCTGGAATGTATAATATTGATAGAGTTCCAGCCATGGCCTTCGATGGTTGTTACCATGACTGCAAGACTGAAATGGACCAGACTTCCTTTTCTCTACACTCAGAAGAGGACTCCGTACAAGAAAGATCCACAGGCAGTCCCAGCACAAATTCATCTCAGATAAAGAGAAGGCAATCCTTAGGAGAGGATGTTGGTAGAATCATTCTGGAGAATAACCATGTCATCGACACATATTCAAGGATTTTTTTCCCCATTGTGTATATTATATTTAATTTGTTTTACTGGGGCATATATGTGTGAGGAGAAATTCCCAATATATGATACTTGTTTGGGAACAGATTATGTTAAAAACAACAACAGGAACAAACAACTCTTCACTATCAGTTTGACAGTACTAGACTAAACTGGAAGTCAGCCAGTCAAGTCTCCTGGATTACAAAAGATTTGAAAGTTGACTGATTTACATCCAGGCAAGAGTTTAAGGTCCCAGAAGAATTTGACTCCATATATAAGAGTCATAGGCATGCATATGACAGAAAAACAATTTCCATAAGGAAGGACTTTGTAACTACATCCCCTAGATCTTCCTTGCTATATAAATATATATTTGTATTTACCTGAGGAATAAAGCTATGACAATCATTTGAGAAACATTTATTCCTTAGTGCTAGTCAAGTACTAGATTTCCTAACAGAGTTGAACCCTTGTAAGGAAAAACATGAGCATCAATGTGGTTCTATGGACACTCAAACAGCTGAGATGCCTATGAAGGACCTCCCTGTGCGTCTCCAACCAAGTCTTTTATCTCATTTCAGTATTATATTTCATAGATTGTTGACTCCAAGAGCAGAAAATCTAAACTTTGCTCCTATCCTAATATTAAATTAATACATCAATCTTCAATAATAGGATCTTATATTTTGTAGTTGAGTTATAGTTTTATAGCTTTGGGGAGGTATTTAATTAATTAGTTACTATATTCACCAAATATTTATTGACTTCCTATCTGTGCCAGGCACTTTATTAGGTGTTATGTAGTTAAAAACAAAAAATACAAAATGACGTTTCTGCTGTCAGTGAGTACACAGCCTATCAGCAATAGTGAACTGGTAGCTTTCATAAATAATAAATGCAATAGCTGTAAAAGTAGAGGTTTATACATTATACTATCTGAGTTCTGAAAAGCAGATGCCAAAGGAAGGAAAAGAACATGCATGAAGGGTTGGACTTTCAATTTATAAGCAGCTAAAAATGCTTCCAGACATGACATTGAGTGAAAATTGAATGAAATTTATGTACCCTGCAGTAATCCCATAATAACTTTGGTTGAACGAAATAAATCAGGTCTAGTATGTATTAAATAAATGTATGTTAAGTAGAAAAACCTCCAATGATCAGCATTCATTTTGTAGACTGGGACTGTGCATGCTTTTTTGTTAAGTATTTTGTGAAAAAATTCCATTTACAGATCAGCCCTCAGTAGGAAGTATGAAATAGTCCCCTTCCTATTTTGATTTCTGGCATTGAATTAAGGGAAATAAATTAAATGGTGTGTTACTTTCAGTGTATTGCCATTTATTTCTCCATAAAGTGAACCAAAATCATTTGAGTTATTTTGTGCTGAGTGAAGAGATAAGTAACTTCCTGGTTATTTACCAATAACATTGATTTTGGTTCTTTGCTGTGAATAGACATAAGGTACTAGAAAACTTATTTTCCTTTTCGGTGCAAAAGATTTTAAGGCAAATTCCATCTCTATCATAACTTCTCTAAGTATCTGGGATACTTCATTCTATTGTTTTTTTTCTTTTTTTTTTTAAAGATTTTTTTTAAAAAATTATTTATTTATCAGAGAGAAAGAGAGATAAGCAGGGGGAGCAGCAGGCAGAGGCAGAAGAAGCAGGCTCCCCGCTCCACAGGGAGCCTGATGTGAGGCTTGATCCCAGAACCCTGGGATCACGACCTGAGCCAAAGGCAGAGGCTTAACCGACTGAGCAACCCAGGTGCCCCCTCATTCTATTTTCTTTTTTAAATTTTTATTTATTTTTTTAAACTTCTTTTCAGTGTTCCAGAATTCATTGTTTATGCACCACATCATAATACCCACCACCGGGCTCATCCAACTTCCCATCCCCTGCCCCTCCAAAACCCTCAGTTTGTTTCTCAGAGTCCACAGTGTCTCATGGTTTATCTCCCCCTCCAATTTCCCCCAACTCACTTATCATTCTATTTTCTTAACACAACTTCAGCAATTCTTTCAAAACTTTTCAAGGATTATATTTTTCTAAGAAACTGCCCCAAATTAAGCTAATATAATTTATTAAAACCCTTCTCCATATAATTGTAGATAGACCATAAATACATTTTAAAACTATTTATCTAATAGTTTGAAAGTTTGACTTAAAAGGAATAGTTAATTTTGTAGGATTATATTTTCAAAATATAGAACTGGTTAATATCCTGGGTGGTCCTATGAGAATGCATCATTATTATTTGAGCAGAGCACTACAGTTGGGTTAATACTTCCGATTCTGACATACTCTATATATAACATGTTAAAAAAAAAAACAGACAAATCTATAAATGAACAGAACAAATCTACACTGTTCACTTCTAACTCTCTGGTTCTTCAGTATGACTGTTTTTCTTCTACTTTGAACTATGCCATTCAGGATGTCTAAAGCTTCCCCTGCACATATTCTCTTCACAATTTCAAATCAAATGGATCCATGAATACATTTGGCAGTCTAGGCTAGAAGATAGGTCTCCACCATACTACTCATATACTCAGCGTTCCTCCTGAGGAGCATTAATGCACAATTGTTAGCCAATCAAATGTAGCTTTTGTTAATGTCTAGAAATGGTCTTTGCACTCTTTCGTAATATCTAAAATGTGTTTGCTGCTCAAGAGAATTATTTGCATTCAGAATGAGCCCCTGGGACTTTGGCCAGTTTTCATCTCCTCAGATCAGTGGTTTGTGAAGACTGTGAAGACAGAATGGTTTCTGTGAACTTGATTTCTACCAGGGAGCACCAAGGCTTCTGGTTCTGTTATTACAGAAAGAATGAAATCACAGCTACCTGAGAAATGTATGAGTGACAGCATGTAATAGTTACCTCATTTTGATTTTCGCTTCATTTACTGATCACAATCCAGAACAGATTGCGTGTGATTGTTCAGTGAGAGATAAGCTTGGATAAAACGTGAGGATTTAAGAAAATAAGCTGCTTTCCAAGATTTAAGAAAAAGCCAGCCAGCTCTGTAAACTGCCTAAATATAGAAATGGGGTATTTTATAGGGATGCTCCGGAAAAATCTATGCAAAGATATATTTTAACTTATTTTTTATTGTTTTCTGATTATAAAAAAAATATAATTTCATTATAAAAATTAAAAATAGCAAATGGCAAAAAAAATCCACTCAATAAATTAACATTTCAATACATATTCTTAGGGTTTTTCTATGACAACATACATTTTTTTAATGGAATCATTTTTTATACACTTTCATGTATTAATTTAAACCCTTATATCATACCAAACACTGTGTTGGGCATACAGTAAAGGTGGACACTCCCTAACCCATTGAACTCACATTCTAATTAGGAATGTGTCTAACTTATGCAATTTGTAGCCAGATTTTCGTCTTTGGATCATAAGCAACATTTCTTTTAAATTATTTAAATTTTTTTCATAAACAACTTATGTTATTTTTTTCCTGAAAAATAATTTTTATATGCAGCACACCAGCCCACTGAATGAGTATACTATAGTTTATTTAACCCATCTCTTCTTGTGGAACATTTGCTTTATTTCCTACTGCCTGTGATTATAATGGGCTGCAATTAACAACATAAAGAATATTTAAAAGTAGGGGTGCCTGGGTGGCTCAAGTCAGTAGGTTCAGTGGTTAAGCATCTGTCTTTGGCTCCAGGGTCCTGGGGATCCAGCCCCATGTTGGGCTCCTTGGTCAGTGGGGCGTCTGCTTCTCCTTTCCCCCATCTCTCCCCTTCCTTTGTGCACTCTGTCTCTCTGTCTGAAATAAATAAATAAAATCTTCTAAAAAAAGAATATTTCAAAGTAAAATTATTTTAGAAACAAATACAATTTTTAGCCATATCCAAATTTCAATGTTTATTTCCTTTATAAGAATTCCTATGCCACTAGAATCTGCCATATCAGACTCACTTACCTGTCTGTTTAAATGGGTATATATTCCATTTAGACATTGTATAAAACATCTATATTAAACCAGTCCTATTTATTGAAATTCTACTTTCTTCCATGACTGTGATTTCCATCACAAGCCCTTTTTGTAAGTAGGAAGTGAGATTGCAAATATTTGTGTATGAGTTGCTACATAATCATAATTTATGGTTACATTGCCTTAATCCTTGCAAGTGGATTAGTTTTCATGAATCAGGTCTATCATTTTGTATTGTGCCACTCATAATCCCGTTCCAGTTACTCACACCCACACATACAATTTTTTAACATGGAGATTAATTAGGAAAGGAATCATACCTAATTCTATAGTCATTACTAAAGTCAAAATTCCAGTGAGACTATCAACACCCTCAAAGAAGTAAGAGAAAAAGGTGGTAAGGAAATTGCTATTTCAACCTCAATCCTATACCTGGTGCTGCTGTTACTTCCCGGCAGCATCTTAGGCAACACAGTCAATCTCATAGCCCATCTATCTCATTTGTGAAATGGAGTCACCTAATCGCTCTTTGTAAAACACTGCTTTAAAAGAGCCAAACTGTAACATCCTGGTCATTTTATTTATTTAATTTTTCATTTTATTTTATTTCTTTTCCGTGTTCCAGCATTCGTTTTTTATGCACCATACCCAGTGCTCCATGCAATACGTGCCCTCCATAATACCCACCACCAGGCTCACCCAAACCCCTACCCCACTCCCCTCCAAAACCCTCAGTTTGTTTCTCAGAGTCCACAGTCTCTCATAGTTTGTCTCCCCCTTCAATTTCCCCCAACTCACTTCTCCTCTCCTTCTCCCCATGTCCTCGGTGTTATTCCTTGTGCTCCACAAGTAAGTGAAACCATATGATAATTGACTCTCTGCTTGACTTATTTCAATCAGCATAATCTCTTCCAGTCCCGTCCATCTGGATACAAAAGTTGGGTATTCATCCTTTCTGATGGAGGCATAATATTCCATTGTATGTATGGACCATATCTTCTTTATCCATTCATATGCTGAAGGACATCTTGGTTCTTTCCACAGTTTGGTGACTGTGGCCATTGCTGCTATGAACATTCGGTTACAGTTTACCCCAAAGATACTGATGTAGTGAAAAGAAGAGCCACCTGGTTATTTTAAAATTATATCACTCTCCAACTGCAGTTTGACTTCCCTGAACTTGACAAAGAACTTGACATTTTGTTTTCTCTTGGAAGAAACTGAAAGATAAAATACGCTGGAAGGATATTTGTTAATGAGCAACATCTCAAAATAAAGGAAGGGAGCCCAGAAATAAATAAATAAACAAACAAACAAATAAATAAATAAATAAAACACCAGAAAAACAAGGGAGTCTAATCCAGAGGTGGAGGTGGAAGTGGTCGAGGCAACCCTTAACTTAGAATATATGACAGCAGCATGGTCATTTCTCAGAAGATAAAATGGTGTGTGCGGGGGGTGGGGGGGCAGATTTTTTGACTCTTGCTTCTTTCCAGGAACTCAGGGGCTTCAGAAAAAGTTCAACATTGTCACTTGTTTTTCCAATTCTAATCTACTGCTGAATCACAACATTTTTTGATCAATAATGGGACCAAGTGCGGAAAAGAGATTTCAGTCACTGAGAAAAATTACCATAGTTTTCTTTTCAATATATTGATACTTAATGTGATGTAGGAAACATTGAACTACATTTTGTTATCAATTAGGTCACTTGATGGATGAGCTATTATTTTTGGTCCCGGGATCGATACAGTTCATTATAGAAACTTATTTTCTTACAAGAGTGCTCCAAAGGCTTTCTACAAAATTATGCAGCTAGTTGTTCACTCCTTGCCTTAGGCAATCAAAAGAAGATGAAGTTATAATATCATTAGCTAGTATTCTTAAACCTATTGGGAAGCAATAACAGTTTCTCAAGTTTGATAGATAAGCCCGAGTCCTTTATTAGGGACAGATAGGTTTTAATATTTCCAAGAAGACTAGCTACTGAACCAGGCCCCTTAGGAAACAAACTGGTTGCACACATTCATTTCTTCTCTTCTTTAGAGAACATTAATGCAGGTGTTTCAAGTGTTTTACACTTTTAAGAAGTGTTACGAACATAAACCTGCACATCAGATAAATTTTTAGAGCAATCACACCACCCCAGAATAACTTAAAAGGGGTTTTGTTAATTAGGTTGTAGTGTGGATGAAGTCATATTTAAATTTAATGCTGAGTCATTGTGAAAGAAGCCTCAGAACCTGCTAAAGAGCTTTTAAATGAATATGCAGTTCAGGAACACAGTAAAGAAAGAGACGGTTTTGTGAAAATGAGCTCTAATAATTTAATGTGACTTACAAAGATAATGTGAATTTGAAGCAGGAGTGAAAAATAAGGCAAAAGAAAGAGAACGGTAGGAGCAAAAAATGTGGTTGATTCATAAAATGAACTCAGAGTTCCATAGTGTGTGTCTTAAGGGAAGATTTGGATTTGAAGGTAGAATTAATTATATTATATTATTTTGGATAATATCCTGGTCTAGATTAATGCAATCAGATGATTATTGCTCATTTGTACAAAAGATGGCATGTCTTTGGGCAATCAAAGTAATTAATTGCATGTTGGTCCCCAAGTAATCAATGTAATATGCCATCCTGACCGAAATAATCAAATTATTCAAGTTATTAGAATCATTTGATTCTCTCTTGACATTATCTTTTACCCCTTTTATGCAGTATATTTAGTGGTAGAATTTCTACTTGATTCTTGTGGATTAACCATTTATTATATGGCAGAACCCTATTTTGTGTGAAATAATCTGAACTTGTTGGGGGTACAGATAGAATGATTTTATTTTTAATATACTTTATTGGCTATTACTTCTCTGCCCCTTGCTGGCATCTCAGGTAGATCCCACAGCTTTTTGGATACTTTTGAGTTATTGATCAACCAGCCAATCAATCAGCAACCATATATAGACACACACACATGCATACATACATACATAACATTCACTTTGATGATGGAGATTCAAGTATAAAGTATAGACTGATTTAAGTGTGTCTTTACTTTTCTCACCTCAGTCTTAAATCCTGAACTGTGGAAATTGTCCTAGAAAAAGGAAAAATCTGCTCTAGTACATGCCTCTCTCCTACCCTCCTCCATTCCACCAGGTTCAGGGACAAGAGATGGATGGGGAGGATTAGGGAAAGAACTGGCAAAAGTCTTTTCAGTAACATGTGTTTTAGTTCTTTTGGTTGGTTGATATCCATTGGGTGGCAGGTAGGCCTGGTGTCATGGGCGTTAAACCAGTATCCTTACACAAGGCCTCACCCATGGGTTTAATGCTCACGGTTGCCATCTTGAATTTCTTAATAATGTAATCTTCGAATGCCTTTTGTAAGTGAAGTCTTTTGGAACAACGGCCCACGTACCAAGGCCCAGGACGTGCAGTTCTGCTTCTGGCCCTGTGGGATGGGTTCTGGACCTTGCTTTCCTGCTTCCCTCTTCCAGCCCCACTGGAGCCCCATGTTACCCCCGGCCCTGATGGGGACCTATATACCAATCCACACATCCCACAGTGCTTCCCTGACCTAGTCTGATGGTGCCATGCTGTGTTTAAAGAAGTCCTGGACTGGAGCAAGGCTCTCACCCATCCCCTATGCAGGGATGGTATGAGCCCTAGCTAATAGGCTAGGCGACAATTTCTTGAGTTTGGCCGATCTTCTTTGGGTTGGGGCCCTGACCAGTGCACCAGGAAGATTTATTTCCCCATCCCCGGCCTGGGCACAGCTGTATTGGTCCAGTGGTTAGCAGGAGGGGTTACTCAGTAGCCTGTCCGCCATGTGCTTCTGTGCGAATGTGGATGCTGAGTGCCACTACAGGGCCGTCCTATGCCTGTGAAGGGACACACTCACCTTTCAAGTAGTCCTGTGTTTGCTAGAACATGAGATTGAATAGCAAAAAAAGCCCCCAAAAACAAAAAACAAAAAAAAACACCACCATTATAGTGAAGAGAGAATCTGCAAAGGAAATAAATCATTCTATATTTTAGTACCTTTAATGGCACTTCCCCTTGCCTTTGGAGCAAGGCATTTATGTTTTCATTTTTTACACAGCTCTGCCAATGATGTAGTCGTTCCTGGTGGCAGGTCTTTAGAGGTCTACACACTGTGGTTCATTGACGTTAATCCTGAGATCTCTGACTGACCTCAGGTGATTTCATACTCCTTTTCCATCCATGCCAAAGTTTATGCATCTATTTTTATAAGTAACAGGAGTCTATAATTTTCTTTTTTTAAGAGTATTTTCCTTTTCTATATTCAGAAGCAGTTTATGTAAAGTATATTTTTCTCTTCCTTGAAAGTTCAAAAAGATTCATTAGTAGTTCTGTCAGTTCCCAACTACCGCCACCTTAGAGATCAAGCAATCGGTCATTATTAGGTCATTATCATAAAATTTTTAAGGAAAGAAAAGTTAATGAATGTGCCATTGCAGTGTGAGTTTCTCTCAACCACCTCTACATGCTGTGCTAGTGTCCCAGGAAACATTTTCAGTGGAAGCCTGTTTACTTTTTTTTTTTTTTTAAGGTTTTATCTTTGACAGATTTTATATTTGACAGAGAGATCACAAGTAGGCAGAGAAGCAGGCTCCCTGCTGAGCAGAGAGACTAATGCGGGCCTCGATCCCAGGACCCTGGGATCATGACCTGAGCCGAATGCAGTGGCTTAACCCACTTAACCCAGGTGCCTACCTGTTTACTTTTTAACAAAGCAATCCAAGAAGCATGAACGTAAAGGACCTGTTTGGGAGCGTATCTTATTTTTATAAGAATCATGGACAAGGGTCACCTGGGTGGCACAGTGGGTTAAGCCTCTGCCTTCCACTTGGGTCATGATCCCAGGGTCCTGGGATAGAGCCCTGCGTCAGGTTCTCTGCTCAGCGGGGAGCCTGCTTCCTCCTCTCTCTCTGCCTGCTTCTCTACCTACTTGTGATCTCTGTCAAATAAATAAATAAATCTTAAAAAAAAAAAAAGAATCATAGACGAGCTTGTTTCAGGGTTTATGGGCAACATATTTAGTGACAAAATTCTGAGGAAAACAGTCACTGGTCCAAACCCAGGGTGTACTTTATTTATTTACTTTTTAAACTTTTTTTAAAAAAAGATTTTATTTGAGAAAGAGAGAGAGAGAGAGAGCACAAAAAGGGGGAGGAACAGAGGGAGAGGAAGAAGCAGACTCCCAACTGAGTAGGGAGCCCAGTGCCAGGTTGGATCCCAGGACTCAAGATCATGACCTGAGCCAAAGACAGAAGCTTCATCAACTGAGCCATCCAGGTGTTCCCCAAGGGTGTATTTTAATCTGCAGGTGCTTGGCTATTGAAAAAGGGAGGTCTGAAGTATCATTTATTTAAAAAGTTAAACAGCCTATCACTGACTTTTCTGTAGATGTAGGCTGTAAAAGAAATTAGCCTGTAAGCAAGACAAGAACATGGGAATACAAACCCAATCCAATTTTGTAAGCATTGAGTAACTACACTGTGCAAAGCTCTGTCCTAGTTTTCAGAACAAATGAAAGCAATTTCCTGGCTCCAAAGCCAGGAAAGAGTTTGTTTATTTATTTATTTAAGATTTACTTATTTATATTTAGAGAGAGAGAGGGCAAGAGAAGCTTCATCAGACTCCCTACTGAGCATGGAGTCCAATGGGAGGCTTGATCTCAGGACCCTGAGATAGTGACCTGAGCCAAAACCAAGAGTTGGTTGCTCAACGGACTAAACCAAGCAAGTGCTCCATAGCTCCATGGAGTTTAAAACATAGTTATATAAATATGTAAAATATAATTCCAAACAGTAATTGTATACTTTTTTCAAGTCAGTTGGATTGATTTTAATGAGATGTATCATAGCTATAACTTTGGGATACTTCAGCCTGGGTCATTAAAAAAAAATGTGGTGCTTCCGAAGTTACCATAAGTCCAACCAAGATTATTCCACAGTAATATGACTATGTTGGTTAGAAGGTGACTTGCTGGAGGAGAGTAGTCAATGAAGTGAAACATATATGTGTAAAAGGCTCAGTTGCATTTAATTCATTCTATGAATCATGTTCAAGATGTTGTAGTGGATTTAACAATAATGCCTCTGAGAACAGCATTTGAAAGTTTTTTCTGAAAGATTTTATTTATTTATTTGACAAAGACAGTGAGAGAGGGAATACAAGCAGGGGGAGCAGAAGAGGGAGAGAGAGAAGCAGGCTCCCGCTGAGCCGGGATCCGGATCTGGGGCTCAGTCCCAGGACCCTGAGTTCATGACGTGAGCGGAAGGCTTAAGGACTGAGTCACCCAGGTGCCCCTAGCATTTTAAAGTTTTAACATTCTTCTGCCTGCCTTATCTCACCTGAGACTCACAGCAGCTTTGTGAGTTGGACAAATTAAGCAAAATTAACCATTTTTACACATGCAGAAAATGAGGTCCGAAAAGAGTCGATAGCATGGGGTTTTGACTTAAGTCCCAGATCTGCTCTCTAGTGGTTATATAACTTTGAGCAAGTTATTTAACCTTGTTATGCTTTGGCTTCCTTATATTATATAAATTGTTTCCAAAAGTTAGGATGATAGTAATTATGGCACAGATATTTAATAAAATCATATATAAGAAAGAAATTACTTAGATCTTTTCTGGACCAAAGTGAATACAAATACATAGGGGGCACTATTCACACAGTTTAAAACAATGTCCGTGCTTTCTGGAATTCTGTGATGTCATAGCCTATAAAATAAAAGTAAGTTTGGAAACAAAAATTCCTAATACAAATATTAGTCACCTTACAAGCTCCTCCGTGTATATAGACTGAATGAATGATTCCAGTCAGACTGATTTTTCTTGTAATATCCTGTGGAAATTGGTGCACAGACCCTTAGGCTTATAGAATCTGGAAGCCAATAGGGATAAGAATTGTTTGGTTCAATCTCACTTTATAAGTGAGGAAACTGAGCATTAGCAAAAAGAGGAAGCTAAGTTCATATACTGGGCATCTCCTCCCCTGAGTTAGATCCAATAACCTTAAAAAGGACACTCACACACCAGGATTCTAAGATTCTTCATGCCCATCCTGAGTGGAGGTGGAGGAAGGACAGAGATGTGCTGGTGCAGCCTGAAGCCCAGGCAGGGCTGCCTCAGTGGGGAGCAGCAGTGAGGCGCTCCCTAGGAGGAACTGCTTAGGAGATCACAGGAGAGGATGACAAACTTGGCTTTTAAAGGGCAACACAAAGGTCATAAACACAAAGCACCCCTGCAGGACTGCAGTTTATTTTTTTTTTTTGTAAGAATCCTGGACAAGTCTATTCAGGTTTCTGTCCAAGACAAGATAAGGCTGGAAACCTCTGCTCTCTCCTATCATCTCAGCATCTTGCTCCCAGGCTCCACAGGAGGATCACTAGGCTACTGAATTCAGATATGTGGGGGCTTCTGCAGGCTTTTCTGGGCAGGGCTGGGTCCCTAACCATCCATGGCTCGGCTATCTCTGACATTGTTTTCATGAGGAAATGGATTACAGAAACAAAATAACCAACTTCTTAATAACTCTGGAATAAAAAAGCTGGAGACGGCGGAGCAGTCTGCTGCTTGTCCTCTGGAAGAACTTTAAACTCAAAGGACTAAAAGCAAAAGATCAACAAACCAATTAGTCCCACAGCAGGTTAGGAAGGTCATAGGTGCTGCAAGCTCTTCTCTCTCCTCTCCTTTTCCTCACTTTCTCTCCCTCCTCCTTTCCTTTATAGGCATGCCAGCCGCCGTGTTTAGATCTAAAAGAATGAGCATGACTTTCGTTTCATTTTGTTTTGTTTTGCCTGTCATGTTAAGAAATCTGGATTATAATGAAAATATCAGAGAGAACACACTGAAAGACAAAATTTGCAACAGGAGAACTCCTATACACAATGTATGATTTTCCCCAGCAGAGCTGACTTCAATATGTACTTTGGTTCAGTTAGACAGACGTCTTAGGGGCTATTCTATATTCTGGGAAATGGCTTTTTGTGTTGACATTGAGACTTTTCTTTATGACAAACATAAAGTACTGCTTTTCCATGTAATGGACATGGGTAAGAATTTACCATTTTTTGAATCCTTGTAACATCAATACTGTTCTTACATTATCTTGAGTGGATGTTTTGTAGTCAAAATAAAAAGGAAAGGACATTACCAATATAATGTCAACTGGATTAGAGGGATTTTTTTTTTTTTGTAGTCTTTTATGAAGACAGATCTTTCTGAAAAAGTCTTTCCTGAAAGATCTTCTCCAGATCTAAACGTGAGCTTGTGCAAGCTAACCTCTCCAGACTCCGCATCCTCTGCTGTAAATGAAGGTAAGTACTAGGTTGAAGAGAGGATGAAGTATAGAGCAGATGAAACATTTGGCAGGGTCCCTGCTAGCAAGAACTCCATTCAAGTTTTGCTATTACTGTTAGTTTGGGACAAGTGTTAGACAAAGATATACTTTGTTTCCATTTGCTCACCTGTCAGAAATAGGCATTAGTCTCAGTCATTTTGACAGAATGAAATAATTTCCTCTGGGTCTTCTTTGGTGGTCTACAGAGCAAAGAAAACAGGCCAGAGCAGAGATGTGCCCTTGAACCCGGTGTGCGGTTGGTCCAGCCTCCCTACCCAAACGTTTCTAATAATGAGTCAGACGTACAGAGCCTTAGGCCGAAATGAAAAAATTGCTGAACTTCCAGTATCCTTTTAAACCAAGATTAATTCTCACTGCGGGAGCAACGCGATATAAATTACCGCTGACGATACAGAACAGCACATCATAGCATAGAGAGCCCCAAAGAAAGTGAGGGGAGCACCTGGACGTCCAGCTCCCTTGGACATCTAGCTCCCTTGGACCGCTCACCTCGCCTCTCTGGGCCTCAGTTTCCCCATAGTAAGAACCCGGTTGTACTAAAACTGTTGCCCCAAATCCAGAGGCTCATCCGCCTCCAACTAAAAACAAAACAAAACACAAACACAAACACAAGAACCATCTATGTCCTTTAACACTAAAAAGAAAAACAGGCGGGCGTGAACACGTAGCCCGCACGGGTACCAGGGAGCCAGAAGCACGCACCACGGGATCGAAGGGGAGGGGCGGGAAGGCGGTGGCAGGAGCTGGAGCCTGAGCCGGCCGCCCCCCAGCGTGCGCACGTCGGCTCGCCCCGCCCCGCCCGCCCGCCCCTCCCCCAGCCGCCGCCCCGCCCGCTCGCGGCCGCGCGCAACAGGCCGAGCAGGGTGAGTGCTGCGGTCTCCGCCTGCTGCTGTCCCGCGCCGCCCCTAGCGGGGTCGTGAGCGCTCTTCCGCCGCCAGAGCGCGTGTGCGGGTGGGGCCTGGGGGGCAGACCTGAGAGCCGAGCCCCCGGGAGCCTCGGGGGCCCGGGCTGGCGGGCGCTGGTGCTTTCCGGACCGGGGACGCGCGCTGACGCGCTCCGTGATTACGGGGACCGGGGCAGGGAGGACAAGCCGGGTCTGGTGCTGCCCGGATGGAGGGGTCGGGTCACGAGTGACCTGGGCACCAAGAGTGGCCCCCGTGAGCCGCCGGTGGTCTGGAGACTGGGACGAGCGCTCGGAAAGTTTGGAGGCTCGGCAGGGAGAGTGACGCTCGCCCAGGCCCCGGCGGCAGGCTGCCTGGGAGCTTGGCCTCCACGTGGTCTGTGCTCCTGGAGTCTGGTCTGGCCTAGGAGACAGGCTTCCCAGCTGGGGAACCTGCAGCCCGGGCTGCGGAGCAGGGCAGCCGCGGCCCTCTGTCCTGCCCTAACTTTAAAATTCCAGCCCCCACGTGCAGTTCACTCAGCACGTGTGACTAGCCTGGTGGCCCGACAGTGGGTTGGCCAACAGGTTAGTGAGGCCAGGTTGCTGTTTCAGGAAGCAGGGGCCTGGGAGTCACAGGATGTGATTAGTCCACTAATTAATTGTAAATTCGACGCCAGGCCATTGATTTCACTGGACTCGCGTTTAAGTGGAGGAGCCCGATTTTCCCAGCCTCTGCCACAGTCTCTTGGATGGATGCTTTTGCATCTCCCGCCTCATCCTTTGGAACGTCCTGCATCACCAAAATACTGAGATTATATTATTATTATTATTATACCAAAATGTGGTATAATCCATTTTCTCCTTAAAATGCAGGAAAGAAGATAACTGCCAATTACAGCTTTAGGTCAACAAGAGAACCAGTTTTCCCTCTGGATAAACATTTCTGTTGAGCAAAAAATGGTTTAGGTCAGCCTAGGCGACCTCCTTACAGGTGATATTTCTGTCCTGTGTTGTGCCTTTGAGCAGAATTTGACTATACTCAGTGTGAATGGATCCAGAATTCCTATGGGGAATTTACTACGTTCATGTGGATTTCTAGGCCCCAGCTACCAGAAGGACTAATCCAATGGGCTTCATATGGCGCCCAGAAGTGTGCATGTGAACAAGTGTTCCTGGTGACTACCCTGTAAAAGACACCTCTGGAGACTATAAAGACACACCACTGAGGGCTAATGTGCCATTCAGCTCTGACAGTGCAGTGGAAAACCCAAGCTACAACTGCCATCAGAACAATCCCCACTGAATAAACTGTTTTCCCCAACCCTGTTTTGTGTAAGGGTTTTGAGGACTTTTCTCTAAAATTATATATAAAAGATGAAAAAGGAGAATTCTGCAGACATTTCTTGGGGACCTATGTGACACGTTCTGTGCTGGGCTCTGGGAACGTGCAGATAGCTGTTGTCCTCAAGAAGCTGTGTTGACTTCTTGTCAGGGAATATTTCTACAGAAAAGGAGGTTAGGACACTTAAAAATATAAAGGCTCTGTTTATATTTATCAGCCATGGAATGGTTATCAGTATTGATTTAATTGTAGAGTTCATTCTTTAAAGTTGGTTAGATTAGTTTTTTTTTTTTAATTTATGGACAGCTAGTAAAATATGAACTGAGTTTTGGTTTAATCTTTTCACACTTTAATGTTTATAGTCAACTCAGACTGGGAACATTTGTTTTAACCTTAAAAATTGAAATATAATTGATACATAACATTACTTTCAGGTATATAACATGATTTTCTATTTGTATACATTATGGGATACCAGTTGCTGTTTGCTTTTTGTTTAAGATTTAATTTATTTATTTGAGAGAGAGTGAGCAAGAGAGGAGAGAGCATAAACCAGGAGTGGAGCACAGGGAGAGGGAGGGGCAGACTCCCCACTGATCAGGGAGCCCACTGTGGGACTGTATCCCGGGACCCTGGGATCATGAACTGAGTTAAATGCAGCTGCTTAACAGCCTGAGCCACCCGGGGACCCCCCCCCCCACATTACTTTCTCTTTCTTTTTTTTTTTTTTTTAAAGATTTTATTTATTTATTTGATGCCGAGAGAGATCACAAGTAGGCAGAGAGGCAGGCAGAGAGGGGGGAAACAGACTCCCTGCTGAACAGAGAACCTGATGCGGGGCTCATCCCAGGACCTTGAGACCATGACCTGAGCTGAAGGCAGAGGCTTTACCCTCTGAGCCATTCAGGCAACCCCCCAATTACTTTTTTAAAGCTTTTTTTTTTTTTTTTTTTTTTTTTTCCCCCTGTAGCTCTTTAAAAATATTTACTCTAACTTCTGTTTGGGTGGTCTGTGAGGTTTATGGTCTGGCTTGTGTTGGCTTTACTTTTCTAGACAAAGGTTGTTCTTGTTTAATTACTATATTTTTTAGATTCTGAAATAGGCTTTTTTACTTTTTCTGAAATTGTGATGCATCTTAAGATTTTTACATGTTTAATGTGGTAAGGTGTGTCATCTCTTCTCCCCTCCACCCCCAAAAGCTGTTAAAAAGAATGGTTGTCTTACAATATGGGTAGTGTGAGAATCAGAGAAATAGTATATTTTCCCAGTAACCCCTTAGCCAGTTTCCAATGAACTGAGCCTCAAATCATTTCAATATGAACATAGAAAAACATGCTGTAACTTTTGGCAGTGTGAGTAGTAAAATTTATATTCTAACAAAAGCATTTGTTATGCAGTCAGTGCTGGGTTTATTTTATTGGTGATTATAGATGGGAAAAAATGCTTTAAGTGATTTTATTTTCAGCTTAAGTATTTTTTGTACTTCGTTTAGCCACACTTCCTAGAGAATGTGCTTATACTGTATTTATAAATTGGGCTTAAAGAAAAGCCTTTTATTGTCCTCCTGCTCTCCACATCCCTTAAATAAATTTTAAACTGACTAGTTTTGAGAGATAAGACATGTATGGCTAACTATGAAATTACTTTTTCATTATAGGATACCTTAGTGATACAAACCTTCTGAACCAATTTAACGCTTTAAAAATTGGGAGCAATGTGTTGGGGTTCTCTAAGACCATTCCTAAGTTCAGTCATTTGCTGGGACTCACAGCTGATTTATTAAAGCAACAGACTACGTGCTTAATTGGCCCAGCAACTAGTTGTGACTATACCTGTGAAATAATTGCCAACCAGGGAGGCTCAACAGACACTTCAGAACTCAGGGTTTTTATTGGGGGCCGACCATGTAGGCATCCTCTGCCTGGTGCTAAGCCCCAACCAGAATTCCAGACTCCCAGAAGGAAAACTGGTCTTCATTATAAACCACAGTGCGTAAACAATATAGGCACAGTGAGTTATTTTTATTAATTAAAGGTGGTGGGAATGCTCCTGAAATCTAAGTTCTCAGACAATAGCCAAACACGGGGCCTTTGGAAGGACAGGCAGTAACTCTTCTGCACTAGTTGTGGTCTTTACTGAATCTGTCTTCATAGCTCCTTGTCTCTACCACATCTGGGTTCTAAGTACTAGCAATACTTTGTCTCACTGAAGCCTTGATTCTTCAGTTAAGAAATCAAACTGGTCTCGGGAACTTAGGAGGAATAGGGAACATTTTCAGAAAATGTGACTTATGGATGACATATCCTAAAACTGCAAAAAAATTTTTTCCCCTAAGCTTAAGCCCTTACTCCTCCAACGCAAGCTTTTAGTGTCTATTTGTAATCGTTTTCCTCTTCAGTCCTGTGTTTTCCTATCAAAAGCACTTGATTTGAGCTGTTTATGGGTACAAAGTTTAGGGGCTAAAATGAGGCCACTAGAGTTGTTGTATATTTTGATGTTTCCACTTCCTAAATTGCTCCATTTACATTTGGGTTGCATTCATTTATAAATTGCTTGTTCCAGTGTGTAACACGTATTTCCAGGGTACTTTTTTGCCAGGCCAGACCACTAATTCTACTTAGTTCACTATATAGCTGAAATGCACCTTAATTATAATAACAAAAGAGCAGAAAACAGTATTCTTATAATTCTGCTAGCCCTACAAAACAGAAAACCATAACATCTATTAAGTTACTGGACTTTGGGAAAAATTGTTTTTTATAAACATAATGGTTCTTAACCTTTTTGGGGGGCCAAAAACTCCTTTAAAGAATCGGCTGAGAACAATGTGCCTACACCCCAAATATACAGATACACATACACTCTGAAATAGAATCTTGCAGTTTCTGGAAAGTAATTTGAAATACCATCCTTGAATCCAAGGTGAAGGACAGCAGCATTATAAATGTGACAGTAGTTGCGGTTTGGGGGCAGTTCCGAGAGAGGCTCAGCAAAGCTGGGGGTGTCGCTACTCAGATGTGGGCCGTGGACCAGCAGCAGCATTATTACCTGGGATCTTGTTAGAAATGCAGAACCTCAGCCCTGCCTCAGCCCTAGATGCCCAGGTGATGGCGTGCATGTTAAAGTTGGGGGGAGCACTGTGTCTGAGGTTACTGATGTTGGTATTTTATTGTGTCTTCTCTTCGTTTAAAAGTTAAAGCTTTTTAAAGATGGGGTATACCTATCTTTAGCTTTTACTCTGCAGCCTCTAACTCGTGTTTTTTGGGTTGTTTGTTTGTTTGTTTGTTTGTTTAAGATTTTATTTATTTATTTGTCAGAGAGAGAGAGCGAGAGCGAGCGCGAGCACAGGCAGACAGAGTGGAAGGCAGAGTCAGAGGGAGAAGCAGGCTCCCTGCGGAGCAAGGAGCCTGATGTGGGACTTGATCCCAGGACGCTGGGATCATGACCTGAGCCGAAGGCAGCTGCTTAACCAACTGAGCCACCCAGGCGTCCCTGTTTGTTTGTTTTTTAATGGGAGCGGGGTTTCCCATAACGTAGCAATTTTCAAGAATAAGCTGCAGATCAAAAGTGAGGAGATTTATGTAGTGAGGAAAAGATTTGGGAACAGGCAGCTTCTCGCTGCCGCCACCAGGTGATGCCACTGGCCCAGGGCACATTGGTCGTCTTCCTGAAGCAGTTGGGGGTGTTGCTGTGCCCAGGAGCAGTTGGCAGTGGGCCCCTCTTGGTAGTTCTTGAGGCAAGTGTTTGTAACTCAAGAGTACATCTAATTAGGTTTGGGACCTGGTGCTGACAGAAGCCAAATTTGGGATTTTTGACTGCTGTGTCAGCGGCCGCCGGCTGAACCTGTGACCCGGAACTGCCAAGATAGCAGAACCATTCATTTGGGATCCTTATACCTCCTAATAAACAGACAACAAATTTCATGACTTAGTGCTGATGTACAAGAAAAACATGCTTTCCTTTAGATGAATATGTAATCGGAGAGTGGTTGAGGCTGAATCCTATCTTGGGATTTGTGGTGTTGGCTGGAGGCTCTGTCACATCCCAGAGGAGATGGCATTGACTTCCAAATTCTCCTGAAAGTGTCATGGTCACATGTGCATGATCTGCTAACACAGACACTGGCACTCCTAGTTAGCCTAACCATGCGTGTGCTTTGTTCTTTGGTAGGTCCATTTCCTCACTGCTTTGTCTTGAGGACGCAATGATGCCGAAGAAAGCAAAGCCCACAGGGAAGGGGAAGGAAGAGGGATCTGTTCCCTGTAAGCAGTTGAAGATGGAGGCAGCTGGTGGACCCTGCTCCACTTTGAATTTTGAAAGCCCCAGTGATCTCTTTGAAAGTTTAATCTCCCCCATCAAGACAGAGACTTTCTTCAAGGAATTCTGGGAGAAGAAGCCCCTTCTCATTCAGAGAGATGACCCTGCAGTGGCGACATATTACCAGTCTCTGTTCAGGCTGTCAGATCTGAAGATTCTCTGCAGCCGGGGTATGTACTATGGAAGAGACGTGAATGTTTGCCGCTGTGTCAACGGGAAGAAGAAGGTTTTAAATAAAGATGGCAAAGTGCACTTCCTTCAGCTGAGAAAAGATTTTGACCAGAAAAGGGCAACAATTCAGTTTCACCAACCTCAGAGATTTAAGGTAACAGATTCTCCTCATCACAGAATCATTTCGTGTGTTAAAGTGCTAACATTTGGCCCCAGATCAGCTCAGGGATGAACCTGGGATGATTAGCGTCCTGCCAGTTTGAATGCTCTTAAAATCCATTCCAAATTAGGAGATCCTGTGTTATCTTTTGGCTAAACTGTTAGAATCACCCAACAACTCAGGGGGACATAATTCGGTGTCATCACACAGCAAAAACTGTATTGCAAGTTTATAAATTAACATTAAACCTCCAGGAGCATGTTCTGTGGGTGGTTTATGTTTCGGTGTGTATGGTAGACATTTCTATTTGGTTTGTCCTGTCATTATAATTTAAGACATGATAGTGTCAGGGTGATCATTTTCTTCTTGAAGTTGGTTCCCTTTACTGCTCACAACGAGCTAAGTAGAGGCTTTGGAGCTGTGACCAGATAAAGTACCAGATGCATGTTTAAGAATGAGACTTTACCCTTATTAACAGCCTCCAGGTAACTTGGAGGGTGTGGGTCCTGGAACTACTCCCAGGGAGGCCATCACAGGTGGAAAGTAGCTTTGATTTGCAAGTCTGGGAGTCTTGGCTCATTTTTATTTATTTTATATCAGGCTTAACATTCAAGAAATAATTGACTTTCTCTCTGCTCAGTGTCTGCTTCATAAAATAGAACCTTAGCTAATCTGCTTTTGTAGATGTTTGAGATCTTTAGATGACAGGTGGCCCAGAACAAATGAGGGCCTCTTTTCAGTTCAGAAACCCCCTTTCATGACCCATGGCTGAACCAAAATGGCAGCATGGGAGGAGGAGGAGAGCTGTCTTTGAGGTTCCCCGGTGAGGATTCTGGCTGTGTGATGGCTCCTGGGACTTTGTCAGCAGTTATCAGTACTGTTTCCTATGACTGAATTTAGTTGCTTTGTTAGAGCCCATTGGCCAGATCTAGTGAATGCCTTTTCCTCTCTTGTCCAGAGTAACTTGAACCTATTTGTGCTCTGGATAAAGTATAAGTATTCTTAGATGTTTCGGTACAAGTCCTGATTTCAGATAGTCCATCTCATGCAGTCATAAGAAGTTGAATTGTTCCTGGAGTGCCAACCTTTTGGCCCAAACACTGAAAAAGAATTTATAAATAACTTGCCAGACCAAGTCATGATTTTAATTCAGGAAATATGGATACCATGGTGCTTCTCTCTGAGCTAGTCCTTGACTCTTCCGTTGGATAGAAGCAGCACTTTTTTTAAAAAGTGGGTTTTAGACACTTAATAACTATGAACATAAAAGGTCAACGAAGTTGATTATGTGTAATTTGGTAACAAACTAGTAAAAGGTTATCATTTGCCATATGAGTGGTGTCCTTAGTGGCTGTCATTACTCTACTCTAGAATCATCTTGGGCTTTTCCTGCTCATCTCTTAAGTCCTGCACATTTCTCCTCTGATTCCAGGTGGCCAAGAATGTATTTTCTTTGCTCTGTTGACTCAGCTCTTTGGCCAAGTTTAGGAAAGTGGGAAGGATGAGCTTTCTTGGTCTAAAGTCAGCCCCCTGGCTAGACTGGGATGTACCCTGCTAATTTTCTCTTTCTACCACCTGAGAGACCTGTAGGAGCGCACCCTCTTAGAGTGGATGCTGGGTTCTAAATAGTTTATTATGAGAAGGTTTAGTGTGTGTGTGTGTGTGTTTAGGAATGTGCATATTAATATCAGGATAGTAAAAGCCTAGAGGCAGTTCATCACTGGCTAGGTTGAGAGACTGTTAAAGTAGACAGTGTCTTCAGAATGTGTACAAATCCTTTTCTAGTTGGTCTGGAAATGAATAAGGAGGTAATCAGAGAGCCCTACGTTGTTTCCCACCTTCTTTGGATATCCATATGTCAGAGGTCTGAGTGTGTTACCAAATGCACATATGTTCACTTTTGAATTGTCTTTTTTTATATTATTTATTTATTTGAGAGAGAGAGAGAGAGCGAGCGAGCGAGCGCAGGAGCGGGGGAAGTGTGGAGGAAGAGGGAGAAGTAGACTCTCCCCATAGAGCACAGAGCCCAATCCCAGGAGCCCAAGATCATGACCCTAGCTGAAGTCAGACGCATAACCTACTGAGGCACGCAAGTGCCCCACTTTGGAACCTTCTAACAGACATTTGAAATAAGGCATTCACTGTGGTCTCTATTTTGTATGTGAAAACATTGGAGTTCAGAGCTATGGGCCTTTTCCATAGCTGCTAAGTAAGGACTTCTGACTCCAAATCTAAGGCATTTTCCTGCCATACCTTTAAAGATGTTGATTGCTACGTAGCAGGGCTTTACCATGTTTGTTTTTGCCTTTTTTAGGTGTACCCATGGGCTTCTGGTTCCACAAGCAGTTGCATTCAGTTTTGATTTTTATGAGTAGGTCAGTGGAGAGGGAAGGTTGTACCTGGCTAGGGGAGAAGCTTCCACCTTCCCTTTTCTCTGCTCCGGGGTCCTCACTGGCATCGCCAGACAAGGTTGGGAGTCCTGACTTAAAGCAGACAAATTTTGATTGCCTGGGTGGCTCTGTCAGTTAGGTGTCTGCCTTTAGCTCAGGTCATGATCCTGGGGTCCTGGGATCGAGTCCTGTATTGGGCTCCCTGCTCTGCAGGGAGCTTGCTCTCCCTCCCTCTCTCTCTCTGTCTCATGGATGAATACATCTTTAAAAAAATCTTTAAAAAAAGACAGGTGTTTTGTTTTGTTTTAAGATTTTATTCATTTATTTGACAAAGAAAAGAGCATAATCAGGAGGAGCAGGAGAGGGAGGAAGAGGCTCCTTGCTCGGCAGGAAGCTGGACATGGGGCTCGATCCCAGTACCCTGGGATCATGACCTGAGCCAAAGGCTGACATGTAATGACTGAGCCACCCAGGTGCCCCAGAAGACAGGTTTTAAGAGCCTTGTTTGTGCCTAAGTAAGTCAGTGTTGGTGAGGCAATAACACTTGTATATTGCCTTGCAATTAAGTTGTTTTATCAGTCTTAGTGGGGGAGTACTCATTTTACAATAAAGATGCTAAAGTCATTTAGTTTGTAACTACAACTTGGATTGAGGTGGTTTGACTTCATGTCTCTTTCTACTAGGCTATACTTAGCAGAATCAGGAGCTAAAGGTCCAGGAGAATTGAAAAATTATGCAACCGATAGACCCAGATGCTTGAGCGGGGAGGCATAAAGTCACCCATCTGGTCCTGAGATGCCTCTCAGGCCATCAGAAGGAGTAGCCCTGGTTTTCTAATGGTTCCAGTTATAGTATGGGTGTAATTACAAAGCCAGATCCTGCTGGCTCCTCCCTGGTATAAATTAGGCTCTTTGGGGGCTCTCTTAATTCCTTGGAGCTACTCAGAAGCCATTAAGTTATTCTTCCTCTGTTAAGTAGAACCCTTGATCTATAAATGGATCAGTAGCCCAGTGGTCTTTATAAAGGTGTCTTCCAAAGTGCTTTTCCTACTGACCTAATTCTTTCCCACTTGATACTTTTAATACTGTAGATCCTTTTTTAGTCAAATGGTAAGACCAACTCCCAAGCTGTAGTCATTGGCTGACTCCCCAAACTTTTAAAAATACATTTTAGTGTCTTTTGTATGCTAAGCACTGTACATTCATATCCTTGAGACTGAATGTCTTTAATAACTGCTAGTGTCCTTGAAGTGACTTGTGTTTCCTTTCAGATGATTCCTAAAGAGGCAGTATGGGGCCAGGGCTAAAGGGCTCCAGCCAGGCTGCCTGGATTTCAATCCTGGCTCCATCATATGTTAGCTGTGTGTTCTCGTGCTTTGGTTTCCTCATCTGTGAACCGGACATTAAGACATTGCTCCCCTTACGGGACAGAGTTGTTGGGAGGGTTATATAACCAGTGTATGTAAAGCACTTAGAAACAGGGCCTGGCAGAGAAGGGGGGCTAATACCTGCCTGGCCTGATTGCTCCCCTCCTCTCCTCAGCATTCATAGTCTCTCTCTCAGGAAAATCAGCATTCATAGTCTCTCTCTCAGGAACTACTGTAGAACTCTCCCTGCACACCCCCACAACACTCCCCACCTGCAAAAAAATTCTTGTACTTTAACGAGTCTTTCCCATTTCAGTAAGGTGAAGCAGGCACTAATTAATTACCCAGCCAAATCTAGAAGGGTTTTAATCCCCTTCCCCTTCCCAAACCCCACTGTAGTTCATCATAATCCCTCACAGCCTGTGCTACTTCCAGTGTGCATCTCCACCTCCTCTTCCCCCCACCACCCTGCTCATCTCTGGCCTGGGCTCCTGCCTTAATAGCATCCCAACTGAGGTCTTTTCATTTTCTCCAGGCCACTCTCCACACAGTAGCCAGAGTGAGCTTTCAGAAATGTACATTAGCTCTCAACTCTATGGTCAACTAATCTTTGACAAATCAGGAAAGAATGTCCAATGGAAAAAAGACAGTCTCTTCAAAAAATGGTGTTGGGAAACTTGGACAGATACTGCATAAAAAGGAAACTGGACCATTTCCTTATATCACACATGAAAATAGACTCAAAATGGATGAAGGACTTCAGTGTGAGACAGGAATCCATCAAAATTCTTGAGGAGAACACAGGCAGCAACCTCTTCAACCTCAGCTGCAGCAACTTCTTCCTAGAAACATCACCGAAGGCAAAGGGAGCAAGGGAAAAATGAACTACTGGGACTTCATCAAGATCAAAAGCTTTTGCACAGCAAAGGAAACAGTCAACAAAACCAAAAGACAACTGACAGAGTGGGAGAAGATATTTGCAAACGACATATCAGATAAAGGGCTAGTTCCAAAATCTATAAATCAAACCCAACATCCAAAGAACAAAAAATCCAGTCAAGAAATGGGCAGAAGACATGAACAGACATTTCTGCAAAGAAGACATCCAGCTGGCCAACAGACACATGAAAAAGTACTCCACATCACTTGGCATCAGGGAAATACAAATCAAAACCACAGTGAGATACCACCTCACACCAGTAGAATGGCTAAAATTAACCAGTCAGGAAATGACAGATGCTGGCGAGGATGCGGAGAAAGGGGAACCCTCCTACATTGTTGTTGGGGATGCAAGCTGGTATATCCCCTCTGGAAAACAGTATGGAGGTTCCTCAAAAAGTTGAAAATAGAGCTACCCTATGACCCAGCAATTGCACTACTGGGTATTTACCCTAAAGATACAAATGTAGTGATCCGAAGGGGCACGTGCACCTGAATGTTTATAGCAGCAATGTCCACAATAGCCAAACTATGGAAAGAACCTAGATGCCCATCAACAGATGAATGGATAAAGAAGAGATGGTATGTATATACAATGGAATACTATGCAGCCATCAAAAGAAATAAAATCTTGCCATTTGCGATGACGTGGATGGAACTAGAGGGTATTATGCTTTAAGTCAGTCGGAGAAAGACAATTATAATATGATCTCCCTGATACGAGGAAGTTGAGAGGCAACGTGGGGAGTTTGCGGGGGTAGGAAAAGAATAAAACAAGATGAGATTGTTGGGGAGATAAACCATAAGAGACTCTTAATCTCACAAAACAAATTTAAGATTGCCAGGGAGAGGGTGGTGGGGTTATGGTCACTGGGGAAGGTATGTGCTATGGTGACTCCTGTGAAGTGTGTAAACCTGGTGATTCACAGACCTGTATCCCTGGGGCAAATAATACATTATATGTTAATTTAAAAAAATAAAAGAAGCTTCCACCCTAGTGAAGAATAATACAGAAAACCGAGAAATTGGCAAGGCAGGGAATCAGGAGTCATGCAGGATTTTACGCAGGGCCATGAAAGATCTAATGTATATATATTTTTTTTAATTTTTTTTTTAAAGATTTTATTTATTTATTTGACAGAGAGAAATCACAAGTAGATGGAGAGGCAGGCAGAGAGAGAGAGAGAGAGGGAAGCAGGCTCCCTGCTGAGCAGAGAGCCCAATGCGGGACTTGATCCCAGGACCCTGAGATCATGACCTGAGCCAAAGGCAGCGGCTTAACCCACTGAGCCACCCAGGCGCCCATATATTTTAATTTTTAATTTTTTATTTATCATATAATGTATTATTAGCCCCAGGGGTACAGGTATGTGAATCATCAGTCTTACCCAATTTACAGCACTCATCATAGCACATACCCTCCCCAGTGTCCCTCACCCAGCCACCCTGTCCCTACTGCCCACCGCCCTCCAGCAGCCCTCAGTTTGTTTCCTGAGATAAGAGTCACTTATAGTTTGTCTCCCTGGTCCCATCTTGTTTCATTTTTCCCTCCATTCCCGCCACGAACCCCAGTCCTGCCTATCACACTTCTCATATCAGAGAGATCATATGATGATTCTCTTTCTCTGATTTAGTTTGCTTAGCATACTACCCTCTAGCTTCATTCACATTGTTGCAAATGGCAAGATTTCGGGTTTTTGATGGCTGCATAGTATCCGTGTGTGTGTGTATGTATGTGTGTTTGTGTACCATATCTTTATCCATTCATCTGTTGATGGACATCTAGGTTCTTTCCATAGTTTGGCTATTGTGGATATTGCTGCTATAAACATTCGGGTACATGTGCCCCTTTGGTTCACACATATGTATCTTTAGGATACATACCTAGTAGTGTGATTAATGGGTCATAGGGTAGCTCTATTTTCAACTTTTTGAGGAACCTCCATACTGTTTTCCAGAGGGGATATACCAGCTTGCATCCCCAACAACAATGTAGGAGGGTTCCCTTTTCTCCGCATCCTCGCCCAAACCTGCCATTTCCTGACTGGTTAATTTTAGCCATTCTACTGGTGTGAGGTGGTATCTCACTGTAGTTTTAATTTGTATTTCCCTGATGCCAAGTGATGTGGAACACTTTTTCATGTGTCTGTTGGCCAGCTGGATGTCTTCTTTGCAGAAATGTCTGTTCATGTCTTCTGCCCATTTCTTGACTGGATTATTTGTTCTTTGGGTGTTGGGTTTGATAAGTTCTTTATAGATTTTGGAACTAGCCCTTTATCTGATATGTCGTTTGCAAATATCTTCTCCCACTCTGTCAGTTGTCTTTTGGTTTTGTTGACTGTTTCCTTTGCTGTGCAAAAGCTTTTGATCTTGATGAAGTCCCAGTAGTTCATTTTTTCCCTTGCTTCCCTTGCCTTCGGTGATGTTTCTAGGAAGAAGTTGCTGCAGCTGAGGTTGAAGAGGTTGCTGCCTGTGTTCTCAAGGATTTTGATGGATTCCTGTCTCAGATTGAGGTCTTTCATCCATTTTTTGAGTCTGTTTTTGTGTGCGGTATAAGGAAATTGTCCACTTTCATCCTTCTGCATGCGGCTATCCAAGTTTCCAAACACCGCTTTTTTAAGAGATTGTCTCTTTTCCATTGGACATTCTTTCCTGCTTTGTCGAAGATTAGTTGACCAAGGAGTTGAGGGTCCATTTCTGGGCTCTCTATTCTGTGTCAGTGATCTGTGTGTCTGTTTTTGTGCCAGTACCATACCATCTTGATGATTACAGCTTTGTAATAGAGCTTGAAGTCTGGAATTGTGATGCCACCAACTTTGGCTTTCTTTTTCAACATTCCTCTGGCTATTCAGGGCCTTTTCTGGTTCCATATAAATTTTAGGATTATTTATTCTCTTTCTTTGAAAAAAATTGATGGTATTTTGATAGGGATTGCATTAAATGCATAGATTGCGTTAGGTACCATAGGCATTTTCACAATATTTTTTCTTCCAATCTATGAGCATGGAATGTTTTTCCATTTCTTTGTGTCTTCCTCAATTTCTTTCAGCAGTACTTTATAGTTTTGTGAGTACAGAGTCTTTGCCTCTTTGGGTAGGTTTATTCTTAGGTGTCTTATGGTTTTGGATGCAATTGTAAATGGGATTGACTCCTTAACTTCTCTTTCTTCTATCTTGCTGTTGGTGTATGGAAATGAAGCTGATTTCTGTGCATTAACTTTATATCCTGAAACTTTACTGAATTCCTGTATGAGTTCTAGCAGTTTTAGAGTGGAGTCATTTGGGTTTTCCACATAAAGTATCATATTACCTGCAAAGAGTGAGAGTTTGACTTCTTGGCCGACTTGGATGCCTTTTATTTCTTTTTGTTGTCTGATTGCTGAGTCTAGGACTTGTAGTACTATGTTGAATAGCAGTGGTGATAGTGGACAGCCCTGCCATGTTCCTGAACTTAGTAGAAAAGCTCTCAGTGTTTCCCCATTGAGAATGATATTTGCTAGGGTTTTTCATACCTTTGATGATATTGAGGTATGTACCATCTATCTGCACACTGTGAAGAGTTTTAGTTAAGAAAGGATGTTGTACTTTGTCAAATGCTTTTTCAGCATCTGTTGAGAGGATCATATGGTTATTTTTTTCTTTTATTAATGTCTTTTATCACATTGATTTGCAGATACTGAACCAACCTTAAAGCCCAGGAATAAGTCCCACTTGGTTGTGGTGAATAATCCTTTTCGTGAACTGTTGGATGCTATTGGCTAGTATTTTGGTGAGAATTTTTGCATGTGTGTTCATCAGGGATATTGGTCTGTAATTCTCCTTTTTGTGGGGTCTTTGTATGGTTTTGGGATCAAGGTAATGCCTCATAAAATGAGTTTGGAAGTTTTCCTTCCATTTCTACTTTTTGGAACAGTTTTAGGAAAATAGGTATTAAATTTTCTTTAAATATTTGGTAGAATTCCCCTGGGACGTCATGTGGCCCTGGACTCTTGTTGGGAGATTTTTGATGACTGCTTCAATCTCCTTACTAGTTATGGGTCTGTTCAGGTTTTCTGTTTCTTCCTGGTTCAGTTTTGGTAGTTTATACGCCTCTAGGAATACATCCATTTCTTTCAGATTGTCACATTTGCTGGTGTATAGTTGGTTGGATTAATTGTTTGTATTTCTTTAGTGTTGGTTGTGATCTCTCCTCTTCATTCATGATTTTATTAATTTATTTTATTAATTTATTTTAAAATTTATTAATTTGGGTCCTTTCTCTTTTCTTTTGGGTAAGTCTGGCAGGGGTTTATCAACCTTATTAATTCTTTCAAAGAACCAACTCCTAGTTTCATTGATATGTTCTACTGTTCTTTTGGTTTCTATTTCATTGGTTTGTGCTCTGATCTTCATTATTTCTCTTCTCCTGCTGGGTTTAGGCTTTCTTTGCTATTCTTTCTCTAGCTCCTTTAGGTATAGGGTTAGGTTGTATACTTGAGACCTTTCTTGTTTCTTAAGAAAAGCTTGTATTGCTGTATATTTTCCTCTCAGGACCACCTTTGCTGTGTCCCACAGATTTTGAACAGTTGTGTTTTCATTTTCATTTGTTTCCGTGAATTTAATCAATTCTTTAATTTCCTGGTTGACCCATTCATCCTTTACCCTCCTTGTATTTGAGTTCTTTCCAACTTTCTTCATGTGGTTGAGTTCTAGTTTCAAAGCACTGTGGTCCGAAAATAGGCAGAGAATGATCCCAATCTTTTGGTACCAGTTGAGATCTGATTTGTGACTCAGGATATGATCTATTCTGGAGAATGTTCCATGGGCACTAGAGAAGAATACATCTTCTGTTGCTTGGGGATGGAATGTTCTGAATATATCTGTGATGTCCATCTGGTCCATTGTGTCATTTAAAATCTTTATTTCCTTGCTGATCTTTTGCTTAGATTATCTGGCCATTTCAGTAAGGGGGGTGTTAAAGTCCCTATTATATATTATCCTCAATGTGTTTCTTTGAGTTTGTTATTAATTGGCTTATATAATTGGTTGATCCTATTTTAGGAGCATAGATATTTAAAGTTGTTAGATCTTCTTGTTGGATAGACCTTTAAGATTGATATAATGTCCTTCCTCATCTATTATTGTGGTCTTTGGCTTAAAATTTAATTGATCTGATACAAGGATTGCCGCCCCAGCTTTCATTTGGTGTCCATTAGCATGGTAAATTGTTTTCCACCTCCTCACTTTAAATCTGGAGGTGTCTTTGGGTCTAAAGTGGGTTTCTTGCAGACAGCATATCAATGGGTCTTTTTTTTTTTTTAATCCATTTTGATATCCTGTGTCTTTTGACTGGAGGCATTTAGCACATTTACATTCAAGGTAACTATCGAAAATATGAATTTAGTGTCATTGTATTGTCTGTAAGGTGACTATTACTGTATATTGTCTCTGTTCCTTTCTGTTTTATTACTTTTAGGCTCTCTCTTTGTTTAGAGGACAACTTTCAATATTTCCTGTAGGACTGGTTTGGTGTTTGCAAATTCTTTTAGTTTTTGTTTTTCCTGGGAGTTTGTTATCTCTCCGTTTATTTTCAGTGATAGTCTAGCTGGATATAGTATTCTTGGCCGTATATTTTTCTCGTTTTGTGCTCTGAATATATCATGCCAGTCCTTTCTGGCCTGCCAGGTCTCTGTGGATAGGTCTGCTGCCAATCTAATATTTCTACTATTGTGTGTTACAGACTTCTTGTTCTGAGCTAGTTTCAGGATTTTTGCTTTGTCACTGAGACTTGTGAGTTTTACTATTAGAGGACAAGGTGTTGTCCTATTTTTATTGAATTTCAGGGGGGTTCTGTGTATCTCCTGGATTTTGATCCTTGTTCCCTTAGCCACATGAGGGAAATTCTGCACTGTAATTTGCTCTAATATACCTTCTGCCCCTCTCTCTCTTTTTCTTCTTCTTCTGGGATCCCAATTATTCTAATATTGTATCACTTATCTCTTGAACTCTCCCCTCATGGTCAAGTAGTTGTTTGTCTGTCTTTTTCTTGGCTTCTTTATTCTTCATCATTTGGTCTTCTGTATCATTAATTGTCTCTTCTGCCTCATTTATCCTAGCAGTTAAGAGCCTCCATTTTTTATTGCACCTCATTAATAGCTTTTTAGATTTCAACTTGGTTAGGTTTTAGTTCTTTTATTTGTCCAGAAAGGGTTTTTTTCTTCCCCCCTCCGGAAAGGGATTCTCAAGTATCTTCTGTGCATCTTCTATGCTTTTTTCAAGCCCAGCTAGCATCTTGATAATCGTCATTCTGAACTCTGGTTCTAACATATTACTAATGTCCATATTGATTAGGTTCCTAGCCGTCAGTACTGCCTCTTGTTCTTTTCTTTTGAAGTGACTTTTCCTGCCTTGTCATTTTACCCAGATAAGAATAGATGAATGAGAGAAAAAATACTAAAAGGGTAGCAACAACCCCAGAAAAATATACTCTAAGCAAATCAGAAGAGACCTGCAATTGGGGAGAAAAGAAAGGAGAAAGAAGGAGAAAAATACACACACACACACACACACACACACATATATATATGCTTATATATATGTATATATATTATTAGAACAGAGTGATACACTTGATTTTGGGTGTATTTTGGTCTGCCTCCCCAAATTTTAAAGAAAGAAAAACATATATAGAAAGAAAACATATAAAGAATGAAAAACATGTGTATACAAAAATAAACATGATGAAGGAATGGAATATGACTTTAAAGATGAAAATGAAAAAAAGATTCTAAAAAAGGAATTGATAAGACAAGAAGTTGGTTGAATAAAGAAAAAAAGAAAGAAAGGAAGGAAGGAAGGAAGAAAGAAAGAAGAGAATGTGATCGGCCTGGAGACTAGAACAAACCCATACGTTAGATTTAGGGTATATTTTGATCTGTTAGAAGAAACTGTATACCAAATGTTCCCCTATGTCTGGAGTTCTGCTGTTCTCATTGATCGTGAACTTGGTCTGGCTGGATGTTCTTGTTGATCTTCTTGCGGGAGGGGCCTGTTGCAGTGATTCTACAGATTTGTTTGTCCTAGGTAGAACTTCACCGCCCTTGCCAGGGGTCAGCCTAAGCAATCTGTGTGGGTTTGCCTCTGTAGCTTTTGTTTCCTGAATTCTTTGCATACAACTTTAGAGGACAGGAATGAGGATAGCGGCCTCAAATCTAGCCCCATAGGAGCCAAGAGCTCAGAGCCCCACTCCTCACTGCACCCTCAGAGAAAAATAGTCAACCACTCTTGTCTCCCTGGTCTCCGGTTGCACTCTGTGCTCTCCCAGCCTGTGACCAAGTGTTTCTGTCTCTGGCACACAACCCCATTTGGAGTCTCCAAACCCAGCAGATTCCTACAACACGCTTCCGCATTGCTCCTCCCAGAGGGGGAAGGAAAGAGTCTCCTGGGATCTGCCACTTGTGGGGTCCCTGCTCAAAGAGCTGTGGCCCAGCGGTGCCAGAAATCATGGTTTATGGCAACCCTGAGGTGAGAGCCCACTCCTTGGTTCCGTCTCTGCAGCTGGCTTCCCTACTCTAATACCTGGGGGCTCTGCCACATTCAGGTACCCCCAGTCTTTCTGTGACCCTGAGGGTCCTGAGACCACACTGTCCCCATGAGGGCCCCCCCCCACCCCCCGGAGCAATATCCCTCAGTGGAGTAGACTTCTAAAAGTTCTGTTTTGGTGCTGCACTGCTCTACCGCTTACTGGGAGTCGGCCCCTCCCCCCATGGACTATTTTCCTGTACGTTGCCTTGGATTCACTTCTCCACACATCCTACTTTCCAGAAAGTGGTTGCTTTTCTGTTCCTAGAATTGCTGCTATTCTTTTCTTCGATCTCCTATTGAGTTTTAGGTGTTCAGAATGGTTTGATAACTATCTAGATGATTCCTGGGACCCGATGAAATTTAGATCTCCTGCTCCTCCACCATCTTCAGGATGGAAGCCTCTTGAGGGCAGAGCTATTGGCTCTTTCACTGCTGAATTCTCAGGCATCTGGAACATGATAGCTGTGCAGTAAAGACTTGCTAAGTGAATAAGAACATGTTCTTGCTCTTGTTTCTGACATATTTTTCACCTCTTCTCCCACCTTTCTTCCTTCCTTTCTTTTTAAGGATGAGCTTTGGAGGATCCAGGAGAAGCTAGAATGCTACTTTGGCTCGTTGGTTGGCTCGAATGTGTACATAACGCCTGCAGGATCCCAGGGCCTCCCACCCCATTATGATGATGTGGAGGTAAGAGGAAGAAAATTGTTCTGCTCAGGGAAGGAGTCACTGCTTGTGACTGAGTTAGATGTTGGGATTCAGTTCAGCTCCCTGTCCTTCTTGCTGTGTGGCCCCAGAGATCTTGACCTCACCTAGATGTTGTGTCAGATCAATTCCACCAAACTAGTTTCCTGCTCCTTCTCAAGGGGAGAGGTGGTTCCTAGGTTTACTAATATAAAGAGCTACACACTCCTATGAACAGGTATTTATTGAACCTGTCTGTAGAAAAGCGTGATTGGCTTTTTCTCTAATTTCACAATGTAAGGGTTTTAGTAAAGTGAGGTCACAAGTAATCCTTACATCTGCTTTCATTCTGTTTTTTTTCTGGAGCTGCCAAAAATAGATAATTTTTTCCATTTGTGAAAATCTCGGGGCAGCTTGAACAGAGGTCATGGTTTCACTTAAGGTCTGGCCCCTTGACAAGTGTTGGTTCACTGTCATGTGGCTGCCAAACAAGTTAACTCTTTGGCCTAGGGAGTCTGTTGCTTTCCTTTTATGCTAAGACAGGTTATGAACACAGAGTTATTAGTAAAAAGCCCCTTTTCGCCCCTTTGAAAGCACTTTCATACCAATACATTGCCTAAAAGTTTTTGGTTTTGTTGTTAATATTTTAAGCAGAGCTTTGAGATACCTTTGGCTGAGTGAAGAATAAAAAACTTGAAGTTTTCCTGTCTGCCAAGGATGATATTCAGGATTTTAGACCCTGAGGAATATATGAAGCTTGGCTTTTCCATCGGAGATTATGGGCTTTCAGCTGTCTGATGGAAGATTTAAAGGCAGGAGATGGGGGGATATAAAGAACCCAGTGAGGCTTTATTACAGCGAAGAGAATGAATATCCTTCCAGTATCGGGGCTCATGGTCACCTGTTTTTAAAAGTGGAAACCGGCGGTGGCAACTTTTAAGTGTAGAGTGAAATGCCTCACTAATCCCTCATTTTTATTTTTTATCTGAAACTTGTAATCCATCTGAGCCTTTGGAGGGCTAATGCTCTAGCACCACTCTGCCACGTGAGTTGTCAGGAAGCTCACTGACACTCCCGGGCCCTGTGGCTCTCTGTAGGTCTTCATCCTGCAGCTGGAAGGAGAGAAACACTGGCGTCTCTACCATCCGACTGTGCCCCTGGCCCGGGAGTACAGCGTGGAGTCCGAGGACAGGATTGGGAGGCCGACCCATGAGTTCACGTTGAAGGTACGCGACTTCCGTCCTGGCTGCTGCTCCTGACACAGGTTTCCGTTTGGGTTTTAGTGTGTGTTCAGTGGTCCCCGTGGGAATCGAGCTGGCTCTTGCTCGTTAGCATGTGCAGCTTTTTTTTTTTTTTTTAAGATTTTATTTATTTATTTGATAGAGAGATCACAAGTAGTCAGAGAGGCAGTTAGAGAGAGAGAGAGGAGGAAACAGGCTCTCTGCAGAGCAGAGCCCAATGTGGGACTCAATCCCAGGACTCCGAGATCATGATCCGAGTCGAAGGCAGAGGCTTAACCCACTGAGCCACCCAGGCACCCAGCACGTGCAGCTTCTAAAGGAGACTTGGTGTTTGTACCTGTAGAACGACTGAGGAAACGTTAAGTTCATTTTCTAAACAACCCGTCTCCAAATATAATCCAAGTTCCACAGGAATGGATTGTGAATTGGCTGACCACCAACTTCTCCAGAGTAGAAGTGGGAGATTTGGCCTTGGGCGGCTTCACCAAATCTAAGCCAGCCCACGGGACCTGGTTATAGCTTACTTAGGCAGAGCACAGCCAGGAACCCCTTAGTTTTTTTTGTTGGTGAAATTCTAGCATGACCCACTTTCCTCCTAATAGTACACTAGACTCTCTGGACTCAACTTTATGTTGAATTAAGATAAAACAGCTCAAATCATTCCAAAAATTCTACCAACCTGATAGACTTGCATATAGTTATTATTGTTGCATTTCTTGTGACTTGAACTTGTAATTAGTTATTACTCAATGATTTATGGCCCTTCCTTGATTTCAAAGCTTTTCCTGTTTGCCTGTGACTGGGAGAAATAATCTCCTTTTGTAGATGTGTGTTTATATTACAGGAGATTTGAATAAATACAATTAAAGGTAACTTTTTTTTTTTTAAGTTCTTGGTCAGCAGTCAGCAAACTATGGCCCATGGGCCAAAAATATGCCCTGTTGCCTTTTTTTTGAAAATCAAGTTTACTGGAACACAGCCATATCCCTTTCTTATTTGCCATCTAAGGCTGCATTCACATCGCACCTGCAGGGTTGGCTGGTTGCCATGGAGATCACGTGACCGGCAAACCACAACTATTTACTGGAGCCCTTTACAGAAAGAGTTCACCAACCCTCTCTCTTGGTGAAGCATGTTTAATAGGCTCTTGGTTGATTATTTTTAGGCCATAGACTAAGCTGTCCATGGTGTCTAAGGCCAGCGCTGAGTTACCTAGCCTGATGACTGGCTACTTGCTATGCCCAAGAAGGTTGGTCTTCCTAGTGGTCTTCAGGTATAGATGGTGTGGGTTCTGGGAGGCAGTGGTGGGAGACTGGGAGGAGGTGTGGTGATGCCCATTAATCACACCCATCCTGTCTCAGTTCATTAAGAGCAGCCCCAAGTCTCCCGGGAGGAGAAACAAGCATTGTGTACCATGGGTTTTTATTCAAGTTGCATGTCTGTATACATATGGGGTTTAAATCAGTGATGCTCTTCAAATGAAATCTTGTGTAAATGCCCCGTGTATGAAATAGAGAAGCTGAGTCACTCTGGGTGGGGAGGGCATGAAGGCCACAGTGAGGGTCACCAAACCCAGGGTCTCAGGATGAAGACCCCTCCTACAATGGAAACATCACTCTGGTTTGGGGATTTGACACACCTAGGTTTGAATTCAGCTGCTGTTACTTAAGAGCTGTGTGTTCTTGGGCATCTTATTTATCTCAGTCTTAGTTTCTCCTTTTTTGAAAAGGAGATCATAATAGTTACCTTGTAGGTTGTAAGAATTAAAAAATATGTTTCAGTGCCTCTTTGTAATGAAATTCCTTGGAAGAGATGGCTCTATGTCAACATATTTATTGCTGCTTATCAAATTCCCACAAATTCTCACAAATTCAGTGGCTTAAAACAACACAGATTTATTAACTTATAGTTGTGCAATTCAGCAGTACAAAAGGGATTTGGTTTCACTTGGCTGAAATCATGTGTTGGCAGGACTGATTCCTTCTAGGGGCTCTAGGGGAAAATTTATTTCCATGCTTTTTCCAGCTTCCAGAGGCCGCCTGCATTCCTTGGCTCACGGCCCCTCCTCCATCTGCAAAGCCAGCCTTTTTCCCACTGCCATCTCTGGTTCTCTCTTCCTGTACCCTCTTCCACTTTTAAGTACCTGCCTGGATAATCTGGAATAATTTCCCTGCCAGCAGCCTTCATTGGCCTTGCCCTAAATATTTATAGGTGCCCGGGGTTAGGACATAGACAGTAGGGACCCTGTCACCATTCCTGGTCTTCTCTCCTGCTCTCGGGCACTCCTCCCACCAGGCTTTCCTCCATTCCTCCAGAACCATTCTCCCCAAGGTTACTGGGGGCCTCCATGTTGTCAAGACCAGTACAGTGCTTACCTCCGAGTCTGCATCCAGCAGCCCCCTGTCAGCCTTGCTGGACACAGTGGGTCATTCCTGCCTTCTTCACGGGGCTTCCAGGATGCCACCCTCTCTTCTCTTGCCCACCCACTGGCTGTTCTTCTTCATTCTCTTTTCTTAGTCTTAGTTTCTCCTTTTTTGAAAAGGAGATCATAATAGTTACCTTGTAGGTTGTAAGCGCTCGCGAATATGTTTCATTCTCAGTCTCTTTGCTCTTTTGCCCTCAGTCTTTGTATCTCTGAACGTTAGGGTGCCAGGGCTTATTTCCTGGACCTCTTTCCTCCATCCATACCTACTCCCATGGTTTTAAATTCCCTCTAGACTGTCATATTTTCTGTGCTATGTTCTGTCTCTAGCCTACATATCTAAACTCTAGACTTATATCTGGCTACCTACTTAATATATTCACTAAAAAGGTAAAAGGTATTGCCAGTTTAATATTCTGCAAAGCAAACTCCCATTTCCCACCCTCTCCCTGGCCTCCTTTCCTGTAACTGGCTCTCCATTTTCCTGCTTGTTCAGGATAAAACCCTTGGATGTGGATCTATACAAAAGCCTCCTATTTGGTATCCCCATTGTAGACTTTTCTGACATAGCAACCATATGATCCTTTCGAGTTCCATTGAACCCTTTGCCCAGACCTCCTTTTGAGAGCCATTGAACCCTTTGCCCTTTCTTTTAAATCTAGAATAAAAGCCGAAATCCTTAAAACAGCCCAGAATGCCCTGTCATCTGGCCCCTCTGCTGCCTTCTCACTTCATCTGCCATCATTTCCACCCTCACTACTCTCCTACCACGTTGACCAATGCTTTTCAAACGTGCCAAGCACATTTTCAACCTCAGGACCTTTGTGCTGCTCTTCCCTCTCCCTGGAATCTTTTCTGCCCAGGTAGTCCCATGCTGGCTTGCTCATTTCCTAAAGTCTCAACTGAAATGTCATTGTAGCAGAATGAGGTATCAGTGCCCATCCTGAATAAAAATGGCACCCATTACCCCAGGCACACCCTGCCCCCGCCCCCCACTCCCGTTTGCTTCATTCCTCTCCTTTTGCTTCTTTCATTTTCACTGCATTTACCACCACTGGACCTTATTTATTTACTGCTCTATCTGCCTTGCTCCACTAGAACGTTTTTATGGTATCCGTTGACTCTTCCTTCTCCTCATGTTTGCTCTTTGTCTTGAATGAACTACCAAAAGGCAGGCCTGGTTTTGTTTACCGCTCTATCCCCAGTGCCTAGCATGGTGCCTGGCATGGGAAGAGGGTGGAGATTAGTTAATCAGATGTTTGTGGTATGAATAAATGCACAAATGAAGGTCCCATTTAGAGGAGTGGTGCAGAGACAGTCAGTGAGTGATAGGTGTAATTGTGAGTAAAGCATTTGCTTGAAGGAGTAATTTCCCTGTCAGCTTGGTGTCATTCAGGGTGCATGAGCCACCAAGATAGCGCTCGCGAATATGTTTCATTGTATATTGTTTCTTGCTTTAAGGAAAATCTTAACATTAAGAAAAGTTTTGTTTTGGGGGCGCCTGGGTGGCTCAGTGGGTTAAAGCCTCTGCCTTCGGCTCAGGTCGTGATCCCAGGGTCCTGGGATCGAGCCCCACATCGGGCTCTCTGCTCAGCGGGGAGCCTGCTTCCTCCTCTCTCTCTCTGCCTGCCTCTCTGCCTACTTGTGATCTCTCTCTGTCAAATAAATAAATAAAATCTTTAAAAAAAAGAATACAGCCTTCTTGGGAGAATTGAAAAAAAAAAAAAGAAAAGTTTTGTTTTGTTTTGTTTTTGTTTAAATTTGCTGTTTCTTGAGCTGCCTCTGCAGGGCCCATACTCTTCATCAGTGAGCTGACTGCTTCCTGTGGTGGCAGTTTTTTTTTTTTTTTTTTTTTATCCGGGTGGGATTAGTGAGGGTATAGCCTCTGGAGTGATTTAGGAAGGATACTTCTGCCCCTGGCTTGGGCGAGACCTGGGACAGAGCAGAAGTTCACCTGCCCTAGAGAGTGACTAATCTTCCCTCACATCTAGTTTTTAGGTTCAAGTGAAGGGTTAAACATTCATTGAGCCTCTGTTGTATACCTGATGCTTTGGTGGCTTAGGCTCTGGGGAATACATAAAGGACCTTGACCCTGCCTAGAAGAGCTCACCAACTTGATGGTGGGGGTGGGGGGTAGCAGGTAGAAGAGTAATGACAGGACAACCTCCCGCTGTTATGGCTCCAGGAAATCTGGAAATGGCATCTCCTTTAACCCTGAAAATATGTCTGTGATTGTTGGGCCAGTGCCTCTGTTTTACAGGTGAAGGAGCTGAGGCTTAGGAGGGTTCAGTAATTTCCTGGGGTCACTAGCCTGTAAATGGCAATGTTTGTTTGACTCTAAGCCTCCTACTGTTCACCACTTGAAGGGTAGAGACAGGGGAGGGTGCAGGCTTCCCACGGTGTCACCTGCTTGATCCCTGGATTGGGGCAGGACAGTTTCAATGTACCTGCTCTTAGCTTGTGAGTAAAGAAAGTGGATACTGAAACCCTCTCCAGGTTTGGGGTTCACAGTGACAGGCTCATAGGCAAGGTGAAGCTAGACTATTGGGACCCCAGGAGCCCAGCACACAGACCACCTCGGAATCACAAAGTAGGTTTCTAGAATGGAAGACTGAAACCCAGAGCCTATTTTTGTCTCTTTAAGACATGGAGGATTGAAAAGACACTCTCCTTATTAACTCCCTTCTCTCTCTCTTTTTTTTAATTTCCTTCAGCCAGGTGATTTCCTGTACTTTCCCAGAGGGACCATTCATCAGGCGGACACTCCTCCAGGGCTGGCCCACTCCACTCACGTGACCATCAGCACCTACCAGAACAAGTAAACTCTCTCCTCCCAGCCGTCCATCCCAGGGAGGCTCAAGTTGTGGCCCATGGCAGCCACATGCAGAAGGGAATGAGGGGGTTGGCCATTGCTGTCCTGTTTATCCAACCTCAGGGGTTTCCTTCAGGCTCCCTTGCTAACTTCCAGTTCCTTTATAGAGTCCTGCCCATGCTGCAGGTCCATCTGGGGTTCCTCCTGGGAACATCCTGAGCCTAACTGTATAGAACATTGGATATTGCCCCATGAGGCTCCCAGAGTTCGGGAAGAAAGAACCAGAGCTGTGGTGCTGTGTTAGTGAAGCCAGGCTGGGCTTGTGGCCTCTCTAACATTTTCTTATTTCAGTTAAATATTTATAACATAGAATATGCCACTTTAACCATTTTTAACTGTACAGCTTGGTGACATTAATTATATTCACACTGTTGTGCAACCATCACCACTGTTTTCAAAACATTTTCATCACCCCACACAGAAAGTCTGCATTCACTGAAACCTCCAGATCTCTTTTAAGGGTTCCACTTTTTATAAAGTTCATGAAATTGAGTAGGAAAGGAAGTCTGGAACAGTGAGACCTAAAAGCACATGTGCTGAACACAGTTCTAATTAAAACCGTGTTCCATTTCGGTGAGTGCCGCCTCACAGGACCTGGGCGGCAGCAGCCTCCCTGTGAGCCGTTTCCGGCCAGCCGCCGCCTTCCTCGCACCTGCCAGTCGTCGCCGCCCTGCGGCACGCAGGCACCAGACCCTGTGCAGTTGCTGGGAATGCGGCCTGGGACGGAAGGCGCTTGGAAAGAGCTTGCGCTCTGGAAGTGGCGGTGAGAGGGGACACGGACTGGGAAATAGTTAGCAGTGGGGTAACTCCATCATGGGTGTGCAGAGGAGACTCCTGAGGAGCACAGGGAAGGCTTCAGAAATGACACCGAGGCTGAGTGAGTCTTAAAGGATGAGAAAGCAGAGGTGGGTCAGATGGTCAGGGGAGGAGAGGCATCCCCGTCCCAGTGGACAGCAGGCCCCTTCCTACCTTCAGAGCCATGACTTGCAAAACAAGTGAGCATGACTTCTTCCTCATCTGGCTTTTCTGGGTGACATGAACCCATGTGTTTACGAGGCTGACCAAAGCAACTAGCTGGAGCCTGGCCTATAGTTAGTGTAGTCCCTGCCCACAGTAGGCCAAAGCTTGTGTTATGCTTCCTTTATGAAACATGCTCTTCTCACTGTCACTAGGCATAGCCAGGAACAGAAGGTCATCGCGGCAGGCTCAAGAAGAGCAGGAAAAATTGGGGGAGTGGGATCGTAAGAACCGGAGAGGGGCCAGCCCCAGGGAGGCTGGAACCAGGAGTTCACAGTGGGTGTCAAGCAGCTCGGGCCTTAGCAGCCAGTTTGGCCCTGTGGGTATCTGTGTAGCTTCTGGTGTCCTGCCGTTAATGTGACCGAGCTACTCCCCAATCTGGGATTCTCTGTCTTTTGCATTCACTTGATGCCTCCAACTAGTTTTCTAGTCAGTGGCTTTTCATGCCCTTGTTTTCCTTCCTCATCTCCTGTTCACTCATACCATTGACTCATCCATAAGCCATCATCCGTTACTTATCTGACCTCCTTTATCTCCCTGAATCTAAAAGCTTCTACTTCTGCTAAACTGTTTTCCAATCCTAAGAGCAAAGATCTGGTGGGCTGCCCCTGGGCCCCACACGTGCCTTCTCTGGTCAGCAGGGGAGGTGGACAGGCACCATAATTGAGGAGTCTCAGGTCAGACGCTGACCTATGCCTTTATCAGTAGTGCTGGAGCTAGAATGGGACAAACTGGAACTCAGGAACCATTGCTCCCCAGAGATGTCCCTGTGCCGTGAGCCTGGTCCCCTGACACTGGCACGGTGAGGACTGGGGCCTTTCCCTAAACCCTCTCAAGGGTCAGTTGCTGGGAGTGTCTGAGATCTGGGACAGCAGCAGGTTAATTTGTCTGTTTTGCCAAAGTGAACCCCTCAAGAGATATTAATCTCAAATTTTGGCCCAAGATCCATTCTGACTCTAACAGGAGCACAGAGCTCAGTTTAACTGCAATGACCCCTCTTCATGAGCAACTGTCGCACAATTTCACCTAGGACCCCGCGAAAGAAGAGCTTCTTTTTGTGCTGGTAAAAGATCTCCAGGAGGCAGCTCATTCAGTCAGATGTGAGGCTGGGTGTAACATTAAGTTGCAGAGTGTGAGGACACCAAATGGTAGACATCTTAGGGAAAGTGTCACTGATGTGACTTTTGTCTTCTGACACTTTTTTGGAAGGAAGCATAAAAGTGTTAATTTTGCTTACTGAGTGAGAAGCAAAAGTCATACTGTGAATTCCCATTTTTGCACATAGCCAGCTATTTGAAATCTGGTGATACTGAGGGAAGATTTTAAACAGCTAGAAATATTTAAAGAGAGCAGCCCCACAGAGTGTCTCTGCAGTGGCACACATTTAGGAGTGCGCCAACCGTAAATGGCCCAGGCAAATTCAGGTGATTGAACACTGATGCTCATCCCTAGATGTTATTTTTGGCCACCGGATTCTACCCTTCTAGCCCTGCTAGAGTTTAACAAGTTGCATATTGACTGTTTTGGAATTAATTGATGTTGGGTATTTCACTGAGGAAGAGTGCCCCTCTTTTATAAGGGAAAAAGGAAAATGTGACGTCTTACAGTTCAGATAATGTGTAGCAGTCCAGGGATTTTGCTGTTACCCTAAATGTATTTCTTTTGGAATTTTTTTTTAACATAAACTATATTTTAGGTCCTATGATTGTTAAAAATTTCCTACAGAGCTCCTCTCAAAGACATTTGTGTTACAACTGAAAACATTAAAAATAAATTGGGCCCTTGAACTTCCTACTTACACCTGTATAGGATTGTGTGGTATCTTTTAAGAGAAGTCGTGAATTAAAGCCTAGCTTCCCACCTTCTAACTTTCCACATGAGTGTCTGGGAAAGGGGAGGGGGAGAAGCAGTGTGATTGATGAAGGCCTTCAAGATTTTTTGTGCTGTGTAATGTCTAATTAATGGAACTCACTGTGCCTGGGGAGTCAGAATGTAGTTTGTAGCTTTGGGATTTACTAGTAATCAGTGTTTTATGTAGATTCCGTGGGTGTTCACAGTTTTCTTTCTGGGTGCATGTTGCAGTTCGTGGGGAGATTTCCTTTTGGACACCATTTCGGGGCTTGTATTCGACACTGCCAAGGAAGATCTGGAGTTCCGGGCTGGCATACCCCGGCAGCTGCTCCTGGTAAGGAGTAAAGACTTGGGTCGGGGGGTGGGCAGTGGCAGCCCGCGCCAGCAGACGCTGTGGCCTGCCTCCTCTGGACTCCAGGATCCTTCTTCCCACTGGAGTCAAGCTCGTCTCCTGCGTCGATGTATGGTTTGCAGAGACCGTGGCGCTGCGCGCGTTATGTGGGAGCTGAAGGGCTGAGACTGTTGTGTAGACTGCGCGGGGGCGCTAGAGGGCAGGGTGGGAACGCTGGCTGAGGGAGTGGCTGAATCTGAGTCCCGTGACAGGGAGAGCCCTAGCTTCAGTCCACAGGAGCGAGACCTGCGCAGGAGCCCCACTGGCTGTGCTGGCTGGTGCCGCTCCAAGGGCTGCTCTGGAGACCAGGACATGCGCGGGAAGCCCTGCTGGAGGTCGGGCCAGGACTCACTTCTCCTTCCAGCAGGTGGACGCCACGGCTGTTGCGAGGAGAAGGTTAAGTGGCTTTCTGAGGACCCTTGCCGACCGGCTGGAGGGCACCAAAGAGCTGCTTTCAGCTGACATGAAGAAGGATTTTGTTATGAACAGACTCCCCCCTTACCACATGGGAGACCCAGCGGAGCTTTCAACACCAGGTGCGGTATTTCAAGGCTTTCCTGGATGGGCTCCTCTTTGGACAGGTGGAAAGTGAGCAGCATTTTAGAATTAAGGTGGACCTAGATCTATCTTTTAGCATGTTATGTTTGGATGAGACGTGCTGTTGCTTTAGGGATCCTGCATCTCACAAGTCTTTTTGTAAAGAACCTGCATCCCAGCGTGATGGGAAGAAAGAGCCCTGTGATTGTGGGTGAGAAATATGTGTATTTATGGGCACTCTGGTATTCACCATCTTCAGGAAGCTTTAAGAACTTGAACACTAAAATAATTCCAGCAAGATTATCTCAAGGATGGGTGAAATGTAAGAATACCCAAGGTTGTCACTCACATTCCCAGAGTTCCAAGTGACTATTTTGTGACCAGTTTAGGCTGCAAATGACCTAACGCTTCTGGATAGGTGGTGATAGCAGGCCATCAGTACAACACTCCTGCAGTGGGACAGACGGATTTAGGACTTGTTACGACAGGGAAGACCACACACTGCTGGGAATTGTGGGGCATCTCAGTATAAGATTTTTGGAGGGATTTATATTTATAGCTTGAGTTAGGTGATTTTTCAGGAGGGTTGAGAAAGCAGGGCTTTGTTCTGGGATGGATGCTGTCAGAAAATAAGGAGTCTGTTTGGTCTTGTGTAGGCAGGAGGGATGAAATGAGGCTGAGGTGGCAGTTAGTAAGGGAGGAGATCAGCTTGCTTCCGCCTGAGTTCGGACATGACGTTGGACTGGTCTTGCTTTTGCTTCGCCCTTTCAGAGTAGCCTTGTTGAATGTTGGTGTTCTGTGGAATGGTCTGTGTTCAGGGGGGGGAACACTGAGACAGGGCTGTGAGTGCCAGGCCAGCTCTCCTGCTGCTTTTCTTCTCTGTATAGTTGAGATGATTATTTTTACTAAGGTTTATAAAAGTTTCCTTTCTCATGGTTGAGACCCACTAAAATAAGAAAATCTGTAAGGTCACCTTTAACATTGATTCCACTTTATAATTTTATAAGAATTGATTCCACTTTATAATTTCATCTTTCGGGGAAGTTTAGGATGTGTTTTTGCACCTGTTCAAAGTAGATTTTTACCAACATGTGTATTTTAATCTTTATTAAAAGTTTTCTGAGTATCAGCTTATAGCACAGAGTATCTTACCAGAACTCTTATCTTAGCCGTTAGAGTCTGTAACACTATGTTCCCTCAAGACTCCTTCTTCAACCAGATGACCCCCTAAGTCTGGTCTCTTTTTAGTGGGTAACTTTTGTATGAAGTTAAATCCAACTTGGAAAAGACTTTTTTTTCTGTGACCTTAATTAGGTGGCTTTCATAACACAGTGCTTGACCTCCATGGATGGGTTAAGTTTCTAGGATTACACAACTAGTCCTTGGTGAGGTGGTGTGGTATGGACTCATTTGTTGTACTGCTGGGCTTGACACACAGAGCAAATGGCAGACGGAGGCTGGAACCTGGGGAAGCCAGTGTAGGGTGCAGAAGGTACAGCTACTCTGCTTCTGTGGCCTGGTTTAGATCTGTAAGAATGAGCTCCGTAAGGTTGTAAACTGTACTTCAGTATCATTATAAATATGGGGTAAGCCAATACTAGAGTTAGAGGGCACCCCACAGTTGGATTCACTGCACATAAATTTGAGCCTGGGTTTTCTAGTGAAGGCTGGCTTTCCTCCTCTGGGTTTTCTAGGTGGACAGTTACCAAGGTTGGACAGCACAGTGAGATTGCAGTTCAAAGACCACACCATCCTCACAGTAGGGCCGGATCAGGATCAATCTGTGAGTATCCAGAGGGGAGGAGGTCTTCTCTCCTCCCAGGACATTTCCATCACAGACCTCAGGTTATCAAACTAACAGACGGCCCCTGCCTTTTCAGACCCGCTGGGCAGCCGTCTGTCCTCCTAAAGTAGTGCCCTGACTTTCCATCAGAGGGTACCCAGATCTCACTATGCCAAGGATGCCTGCCTATTGGGCATTGGTGGTGGGCCCGCATGCCCACAGATCCCTCCTTCATTTCCCCCATGCAGTGTTGGATGCCTGGTCTCTGCCTTCTGGTTCAGGCCACACTGCACTTGCTCAGACAACTGCAGACCCTTCCTTGTTCCCGCACCTCCCTCACGCACTCTGCCATCCTGTACCTTGCCCAGTCTGTCATTATGTACGATTTTGTTGATGTTCTATCTTCTAGACATGGAGAAGGAAATTTATATCCATAACCTTGCCACCTAGCCCCATGGTTCCTAAAACTGGCATACTGATCCTAGACTCAACTGGAAAACTTTCAGAAATAATAAATTCCTGGGCTTCACTTGATCTGGGTTACAGCTTCCGTGTTTATTACTAAAGCTCCCTCCATAATCCTAAGGACCTCGAGCTATGGCTTCACCTTCTTCCTCTTGGCCAGCCATCTTGGAAGGTACTCCAGGAGTGACTGGAGGGGCTGGGAGTGAGGGAGCTAGATGTGTGCATAACCAAACTGTCACAGCCATCAGGGTCACACCTGGACAGGACTGGTTTATAGTATATATAGAAAACCTCAAAACTCTCTTGTATTCTTAAAAAAAAAAAAAAAAAAAAAAGTCCTAGTAACCCTTATCTAAGAGGTGACAAGGACTGAGGTTCTGGTCACTGTGTAAGATGGATGGACGGGAGTCTACAGTAATTGGAAGTTTTTATAGATCCCACAGCCAGTATTTCTGAAGAGGTAGCATTCATTCTGTGGTGTTCATAAATTGCCAGCTTATAACTGGGAATATCATATATGGATATTAAAAAGGTATTGGCTGGATTAAATGAAACTTGAATGTTTCATTGATAAGCTGATATGTAAGTAGTTGCTTTTTCATTAAGCCATACTGTTTCATCTTAAAAAAAGACCACTGCCTATTTGCTATATACAAATAGTAATCTGAGGTATATAGTTTGTGTGTATATATATATATATTCTAACTTTGTGCCAAAAAGATTCTTGGTGTTGAATTTTGTTTTGGAGAACCCTCCTTGGGTTGACCTCCTCAATACTGTGTTGTTGACAACTCTTACCTTTTATTTAAGGATGAAACTCAGAAAAAGATGGTTTACATCTATCATTCCTTGAAGAATAGGAGAGAGACACACATGATGGGAAATGAGGAAACAGAGGTCTGTTCCAACCTAAAATGTCTTTCCTATGATTTGGTGATGGCTGGGAAGAATGTGTTACCTTTAATTTATGGGGGATGTGCTTTCTTGTGACTGCAGCGTGGGCTTAATGTTTCACTCAATTGACAGAGCCCTTGCAGGGGATGATTAAGTCAGACAGTTCTGTGATATACATACACATATACCACCTTTAAAAGATATAAGCTGGGGGGCACCTGGGTGGCTCAGTGGGTTAAAGCCTCTGCTTTCGGCTCAGGTCATGATCCCAGGGTCATGGGATCGAGCCCCATATCCGGCTCTCTGCTCAGCGGGGAGCCTGCTTCCTCCTCTCTGCCTGCCTCGCTTCCTACTTGTGATCTCTGCCTGTCAAATAAATAAATAAAATATTTAAAAAAAAAAAAAAAAAAGCTATAAGCTGGGACCCGGTAGCCTGGTAGGAAATGTGTAATATAAATATGAAGCATTTTAAATGACTAATTTCTTAGGATATAAACTCAGAGACCTTTTGTGAAGTCTGAGTTTTTATGTGGGAATTGGCAAATTCTATACATTGTCTAGTTGTAAGGGTACCAAAAATGCTGAGAACTGTACAAGTTTTTATGAAAATACCACTTTAATATTTTTCATCTGACTAGTTTATCGTTTTTCAGTCCCATGGACTTCGCTTCCCTTTATCACATATGGATGCACTGAAGCAAATTTGGGACCACTCAGCTATTTCTGTCAAGGACCTGAAACTTACCACAGATGAGGAAAAGGAAAACCTGGTGGTATCCCTCTGGACAGAATGCCTAATCCAGGTAGTCTAGTGCCTTCCCAGAATCCAGGGTGTACCGTCTCACAGATACACACATGTGCAAAGAAGGGCAATGACTGATGTGGTGCTTTGAGTCAGTCGACTGGGACTGACCTGGTCTTACAACGATTTTCCTCACCTGTGTTTCTAATAACATGAGCCGTACCTGTTTCAGGGAGTTAGGCATACAAAAGAAAGGTGTCTCAGTAATAAAACCATACTTCTGGCAAACTCATTTATTCCAGTGTGGTAGAAAAGGCACAACTCCAATAAATGTATCATTGAAAGTTAAAGGTCGTTACCTGGCTTTGTCGTTGTTCTTTGGAAGAAACAACTTCTTTAAAGAGCCTCATTGGCCCTACAAAAATCTTTTAAACAATTAACACAAAGAAAAATTTTAAATTGGTTTTATACAATGAAAATATACATACCTTCATGTATACACAACCCCTCCCCCCCATTAAAATAAAGTTACCCTGATAACATAAGTTTTATTAAATACTGTCACACTAATGAAAGGACTCACATCTGTGGGCATATGTGAATTTTATAGATGCTGCTTCAAAGATGACAAAGAGCCTGAGATTGAAGGAAAAATATTCAGTATTTACATGGAAAGACCAAGTCTCTATAAAAAAATGCTCAAAATAGTGGGTCTTTGCATTTAAACAATTCACTGTTATTTTACATTCTAAAGTGCTCATAGGCTGATATTTAAAAATATCACTGGAGTATTTAATCTTTCTATATAAAAATAGAGCAGTTTTCTGCTTTTTGGTAAAAGTTTGGGACAAAGGGAACAGTTGTCTCAACTTAAGTATTTCTCCCTCCTGAGTTGGTTTTAAACTTAAGAACTGTGTAATTTTTAAAGGTGGTAATGATTACTTGATATCCTACCTGATTTTGCTTAAAAATGGAAATGAAAAACTGAATTTTCAGCCATTAAGTAAAATGGTATAGTCAAGGCTCAAATACTGCTTGGTTTTAATTTAAACATTTTGGAATTTCCCTTTACTACTTCAGGCAGACAAAGAACAATGTGACTAAACAACTCCTTGAGGGCAGGATGAGGCAAAATCTAGGGTGAGGTCTCAGCACCAGGACAGGTGACCACTGGTTAGTCTTGTCACCCGAAGGGCATCTTTTACTAAAGAGAGCAAGGATGGTCACAAGTTATTTGTGCTTTTTTAGTTTGGCCATAGAAAATATACCAGTATTCAAACCTTTTTCCTGAACAAAGCTGAGGTCCTTCCCTGGGGTCAGTTACAAGTACGAATACTTAACGGTGCTTCAGTTATAAAAGCCTCAGTAGAGAAGAACCTTTAAGGCTTATCTAATACAGCAGCTTAATAGGAAGCTTTATTAATAAATACGTTTTTAGGCATTGCTAAAAAAAAAATTCATCTTGCAAAAGGATGACTTGACCTAAAGGAATTGGTTTCCCTGTGCTTATTAGCACTCACATACCGTCTCCTAGGATATTAATAACTAATACAGGCTGACAGTCACCAGTGTCCTACAATGACAGTCAGGAATAGGACTTGTGTCTGGTAGGTAGGTGAGAAAACACACACTTGAGGGAACTTGCTCACCACACACTGGAGACCAAGCAGGACTAGCACCTTTCACAGAAATCAGAACATGCTTTTCATAGGACACTACACAACTGGTAAGAATACTTGAGTGTTTCCATGGTTAAGAGCAATGGTCTTAGAAGCTGGAAGAAAACATCATTCTGCTTAGTGATGTAGGACCGTGAGGGTAAGTAAATTCCTTTCTCAGGGATGTGAGATTCCTTCTTTGTTCTTTCTAGAATCTTGTGCAGATTCTCTCACAATATTTCAATGTCCCATTTCTGTGTTTCTTCTCCCTCCAGGGGTTGATTTACAATTACATGAGTCTTGTCATAATAATTTCCTCCTAAAATGGGAATTCCAAAAGAAAAGATTATTTGTTCACACAGAAGCTCAACAGTATTCAGCCCACTGTGTGGTGGATTAAGACTTCATTTCCAAAGCAGCCTGAAGTGGGAAGCTGAGTTTAAATAAGCTTAGCCATGATTAACCTCAAATCAAACCACAGTATGATTCAAATTGAAAAACTAAAAGGTAAAACCGTTACCTGCAAAGCCGTGTGCCCAACAATGCAATGCTGGAGAGCAAAGTGCATGGAGAGAGCAGAGCTCACCCTGAATGTCAGGCACTGTTTCTGTTTCCACAAGGACAGTGGCTGTGACTAAGCCAATTAAAGCAACAGCCCAGACCTTGCTCAATTCCAAACCAAGTTTAAATGATACCTACCATCAATTTTAAGTAAGGGCTTTTTAAGGACTACAGCAATTCATGGCAAAAAGAGATTTCTAAGAAATGAGACATTTTGTGGCTGACGAAGCTTTAATTTTAGAATTGTTCTCAAAGATCATGTACCAAATGAGAATTTTACAACTGTCCTAATGAACAAAACCTCAGATTTTGTCCTTAGGCTTTTCCTGCTTGATCCAAGTCACTGATTGTTTTGTTTGTTAAAATAGCATATCTTTTTTCCAGATTAAGTAGAAATGAATTAGTATTTCTTTTGTGCATCAGGATTTCTTTTACCCAGGAGGAGGAGTTTTGGAATTTAAAATTCTACCCAAGGGCACAAAATTTTGGGTTTCTTCAAAGGCCCACCTTTAACATCCAGGACAAGTTGATCGCTGAGATAGGAGCTGATGGTGCCATTTCTGTTTAGCCTCCACTTTTGCCGGAACTGTCCGTGTTCGGTCCACAGAGCCACTTTAGCCCCGGGGGTGTCGCGGCCTCCAATCACATCAAGGCATGTGTCACTGGCCTAAAGGTTAGGAAGCAGATTGGTGGTACTGTGTTAGCTCCAGTCAAGTGAACTGGGTCCCTTTACACGCTCTGATCTAAAAGAGAAGACTATCCAGCATAGTTACAATTTCACCAACTGCTTAAGTTGTCTTTAGGGCTACAGGATGGAGATGGTACAGACACAAACCCACGGAAGTAGAGGTGCATCTGGCAACAGATGGTAAATGAAGGTTTGCTGAATTACAATTAAAAATTAAGTCTCTGTTAGCATAAATGTATCAGGTGGACCTTGGTTTCTCTCTTTTTTTTTAAAGCAGGCTCCACACCCAATGGGGCTTAAACTCACAACCCTGAGTTCAAGACCTGAGCTGAAATCAAGAGTCAGATGCCTAACTGAGCCATGCAGCCATCCCTGAGTGGTGGTTTTCTTATAAAAGCATTGGATGATGTGCCAGATAGCATATAATAATTGCTTTGAAGTGCTTTTCATTTGTGTTGATGAGACAAAAGGAGAAAAGTCCATTGGTGACATAATAAAACTGGTGTTCTCTTCCCCAGAACATCAGATGTAATGGAGGCGTCATAAAGAAATGTAAACTTTATTTTCTAAGCTTTTTAGTAACTTCTATACTACTACTTCACTAGGTAGTGTGAAACTGAAAGTTTCAAGATGTTTAGAATCACAAACAGCTGACTTTATCTGGACCACAGAGAAAGGAATGTGTCACAAGAAAGAAGAGCACAATGGCCTGTTGGATCCAGTTAGTTGTCACTGGTTTTAAAGCGTCATTTAGGCAGAGCCATAGGATGTGATAACCTTAGTTTTTACTTTGAAACAGAAATTGAATTTTCTAGATGAATTTTCTAACATTCTCAGTTAAAAGCTTTAGTAATATGGCAGGTTTTTTTTTTTTTTTTTAATTTATTTATTTGACAGAGAGAGATGCAGCGAGAGAGGGAACACAAGCAGGGGGAGTAAGAGAGGGAGAAGCAGGCTTCCCGCCAGAGCAGGGAGCTTGACGTGAGCCTTGATCTCAGGACCCTGGAATCATGAACTGAGATGAAGGCAGACGCTTAAAGACTGAGCCACCCAGGTACCCTTACATGGCAGTATTGATATAATCATGCAACAGTGTTTCTAGGAAGTTGCATTATTTTATAATGCCATTTGATTAGGCAAGATTCTGGCTCCCCCCCAAAAAAAAATCGAAGGCCAAAAGATGGGGTGCAGAGTCCGCGGGGTGCCTGCTTACCTTGGATTTAAAGAGTCCTCGGCAGTAGTGCCAGATCTGAGTTGTCTTCCCGCTGTAGGGAGAAACGCACACGGAGGTGGCCCTTGTGTCAGCAATATTGCCAGTGACTGTCAGATACTCATCCTGGGCCCGGTTCTTTATCCTGATGTACACTGCAGGCTAGGATGGAGAAACAGGCATTTAGAATGACTTGTTAACCTGGAAATCAGGTTTCACAGAAGGCAAGCTTAGCGGCAAGGAGTAAGGGGCTCTAGTTTACACACTCACTCCTCCTCTCTTTAGCCAGTAAGTGTGAATTGCTATTTTTCTGTTGATAGGCCTTAGACCACTGAACATGTAGGTTAAGTTGTACAATAATCTCTATTCTACTTTTTTGAAAAATGCCCTTCTGGAAGGGGAAAAGGTAATAGCTTCATCTACTGAATGCCACATGGCAAGGGGTGGTGCAGCATTCCAGACTTGCTGAGTTTCATTCAGGAACCACTGTGTCCTAGCTATGCTGGGGGAGGCAGAGGACCCCGAGCAGGAAGGCAAGGTACAGCCCACCTGCAAGGCTCTCACAACAACCTAGCCAATGCTGCAGTAATCACACATACCATTTGAGCTATGGTTAAGTGCCAAATGCCTGCTCTGGGAGGTCTTGAAAAACCCAGGTGAAGCTGAGGGCCTGGGCAGCTGTGGTAATGTCTCTTTGCCTTTATACTTTGTGGACCTTTACACTAATTCAAGGGAAGAGACCATGCATGTTTAATCACTATGTAGGTATTCAAAAATTGGGTAACAAAGAACTTTATCCCCTGGGCCTGGAATATATACCCAAAGTTTTCCAATAAAATATTAAATCTAGGACTTGCCTCTAAGGATAATAGTTAATATTTATTGAGAGCTTAGTATATGTCAAGCAGTGTGCTAAATGCTTTCTGGGCCATTGTATTATCTAAGTTAATAACCAGAAGAACCCTTTAAGAAAATCCAATTATCATTCCCAAAACACACACACACACACACACACACAGTCCAATTATGATCTGAATTTTACAAAGTTACCACAGATGTGGAGAAGCTGGGTCAGCCTGCACCAAAACCATCCCTCTTAAGCAGGATGCTCTAAATAAAGTTGGCTGAAATATACTAGTTACCCTCAGACACAGGGAATAAGAGACCAAGTCCAAAGGTAGCAGTGTGAATGAAGTCAGATAATGAAAGGACATCACACAGGATGGAAACTCCCCAGAAACCATTCTTTTGGCCTTAAGCTTCCAGTCTTGATGAATTAAAAGATGGGATATTCAACATCCCCACCTTGGGTCATATGTTGGCATCCTAGGGGGAACTTTGCTAAATAACAAACTATTTACTAAGGAAGCACTTTCATTCTGAGAAATGTGTTAGGGAAATGCAATAATGTAACATGGTAAGCCCACCATATTCTACACTCTAAACCTTAGATCAACAGGAAACCAGTTGAATTTTGGTGCACTGCTGCTATGTGAATTTTTTCCTTATTTCTATGGAAATAGACACTCTGGGACAAATTTTTTTTTTTTTTTAAGATTTTATTTATTTGTCAGAGAGAGGGAGAGAGAGTGAGCACAGACAGACAGAATGGCAGGCAGAGGCAGAGGGAGAAGCAGGCTCCCTGCTGAGCAAGGAGCCTGATGTGGGACTCGATCCCTGGACACTGGGATCATGACCCGAGCCGAAGGCAGCTGCCTAACCAACTGAGCCACCCAGGCATCCCTCTGGGACAAATTTTTATCTGGTAATTTAAAGCAGGTAAAAAAAGACCTCTACTAGGCAAAATGTTTTAAATGTTTTCAAAGCGCCACTTCCACATTCATAATGCAACAGTAATGTACTTAAATATCTGTGACTGATAGTACATCTATATAATTCAGTAAGTCTCCCACTGCAATTATTAATTTCTTGAGGCTTCAGTACATCTTTATTAGTTTCCTTACCTTATATGTAGAAGAAAACAGGTGTGACCTTCACAGAGGACAGAGTTCCAATTATGTTAGGACCAAACATCACAGTTTTAATCAATTAACTCAAGTAAGGTACTAATTACCCTTATTACACACTTGTAGTCTGACTCTTCTGTAATTATACTGTAAAATACTGGTTTGCATTATAAGTGCCTTAGTGACTCCCTAATTCCCAAACTCAAAGAGGATCGCATTTTAATTATTACTGATTTCCAAACAAGAATATGAACTACAGCAGTTGGTACTGCTGTACCAACTTACCAAAAAGAAAATGACCCATAGTACCCTTTTAGAAGCCCAGAATTCCTTTGCTGGGTCTTAAAGCTGTGGCCTAAATAAGCAAAGGCAAAATAACCTGTAACAATATTATTTTAAAATAAAATGTTAAACCAGAATACGAATCAGATGGTTTCTAAAGCGTAATGAGCAATAGCACAATGTTAATGGCCAAAAAAACTTTTACATAAACTTAGAAGCTATTTTTCTAGCTCTCCTTTATCACAGGACCCTGAACAATCCCAGAGACAACCTTCCCCAGCAAGGAACCACAAAACAGATAATCATGTCAAAAAATGGGCAGAAGACACGAACAGATACTTCTCCAATGAAGACATACAAATGGCTAACAGACACATGAAAAAATGTTTATCATCACTAGCCATCAGGGAGTTTCAAATCAAAACCACATTGAGATACCACCTTATACCGCTTAGAATGGCCAAAATCAACACGACAGTAAACATGTGTTGGAGAGGATGTGGAGAAAGGGGAACCCTCTTACACTGTTGGTGGGAATGCAAGTTGGTACAGCCACTTTGGAAAACAGTGTGGAGATTCCTTAAGAAATTAAAAATAGAGCTTCCCTATGGTCCTGCAATTGCACTACTGGGTATTTACCCCAAAGATACAGATGTGGTGAAAAGAAGGGCCATCTGTACACCAGTGTTCATAGCAGCAATGGCCACGGTTGCCAAACTGTGGAAAGAATCAAGATGCCCTTCAAAAGACAAATGGATAAATAAGATACTATCCATATATACTATGGAGAATTATGCCTCCATCAGAAAGAATGAATACCCAACTTTTGTAGCAACATGGACGGGATTGGAAGAGATTATGCTGAGTGAAATAAGTCAAGCAGAGAGAGTCAATTCTCATATGGTTTCGCTTATTTTTGGAGCATACGGAATATCACGGAAGACATGGGAAGATGGAGAGGAGAAGGGAGTTGGGGACAAACCCTGAGAGACTGTGGACTCTGAGGAACTAACTGAAGGTTTTGGAGGGGAGGGAGAGGGAGGTTGGGTGAGCCTAGTAGTGGATATTGTGGAGGGCACACATTGCATGGGGCACTGGGTGTGGTGCATAAACAATGAATTCTGGAACACTGAAAAGAAATTAAAAAAAAATAATAAAAAGGAACCACTTTTTGGAAGTGAGGAAAATCGTCTCAGCATCCAGCTTGGCTTGTAGAGTTCCTAGCAACATAGGACTAGGCATTATTATATAGTTGATAAAAGCTAAACTGAATTCCCACTTCTGCCTTGCTTTTCCCCAGGGCTTTTCAGTGTGATTACCCCTCATCCCATGTGACAGGAGTGAGGAGTAAGCAATACGTGAGGGTCAGAAATCCCACACCATAGCCTCTGCCAGAAAAGCCTGCTAAACCTTAGCACCCTCAAAAGAGCATCTCTGATTCTCTCAAGAGACACAATGAATAATGAACTTTCAAAATAAGTGTATTACCACAGTAATAATATAAGCCAGATGTTGTGTCAGACTATTTGTATACATTTTTCTTATTCAATGTTCAAAGCAATACTGAGAGGTGCGCAGTGTGATCACTGTTCCACTAGAGGAACTGGATTCCTCACACAGACTCACACTGCTTACAAGTGGCAGAGCTAGGATCTGAACCAACGGAACCAGAGAGGGGTGGGAATGAGCATGGTGCACGTGTGTGTGCATGTGAGAGAGAGAGGAGGGCAGCAAGACCAATTAGGTTAATTGTTTATTGGCTACTATTTATTGAACACTTAATATGTCCAATGTGCACGTCAGAGCCTCAGCACTTACATCCACTCTGCTACCCTCAGCTTGGGGCCTGCAGTATATGGTGCCACTCTGCAAATACTGATCTTGTTTTGGAGGAAAGTAGGGTGTGGTTGCTCAACACAAAGTTTAGAAGATAAATCTGAGTTCAAGCCCTGGTTCTGACATTTGGATGTCTTTTGCCTATTTGCTTTTACCTCTCTGACCCTGATTTTCCCATCTGGAAAATGGGAATAACAATTCCTACCTTAAAGGGCTGTTGACATCAAGTGAGAAATGTTTCTAATTAGGCTTCAAATGGAGTATCCACAGACCACTGCACCCAACAGCCAGGCTTCGGTTTCTCACCTTCTGTGAAACCTTCCACCACTCTGTACATGCTCATACTCCCTTTCTGTAAACCAGGCATTGCCTGTAGCTTTTTGATGGCTATACACTGTTTTGCATTTTATGGTACCATTTTGAGTTGGACTTGTTTTACCCAACCAAGCAGAGGATCATGTCTATTCCTTAAATCTTCCACAATTCTTAGCCTCATGTCAAACATCCATTTATACCTTTACTCCTTCATTAAACAGCCCCTGAACTCTTACAATGTGCCAGACACTGTGCCAGATACTAGGGGTAGAACTACAAGCCAAACATGCACAGCCCCTGCCTTCCCGGGCGTGTGGTAGAGTAAGAACATGCCCCGTCCAACTACAACCATGTGGTTACAGACTTTATGCCTCATCTTTGTAGGAAAAGAAAGAACCAGGTCTTTTAGGATCTAATTCAGACTAGGAGAGAGGGTGAAAGAGGCATCCTGGAAGATGGGACACAGAGATGAGTAGAATTAGCCAGGCAAAGAAGGAGGGAAGAAACTTCTGGACAGGGGACACACCTTAAGAACCTAAGCGGGAAAGCAGTCTGCACGTTGGTGGCTGTGTCATGGCCCCATCTGAGTGAGGAGGAGACCAGTGAGGGAACAGGCTGGAGAAGCAAGGGGGCCATAGCACACAGGCACATTGAGAAGATCAGCTCATATCCCAAAGGATACAGGAAGATTTTGAAAAGAAGACTAACAAGCAGTAGGTGTGTCATAAATACCAAGATTTATCCTGAGTTTTACGTAAATAGAGGAAAAAAGTCCCAATACTTAGAAAGTAGAACTAGGGCAGACTCAGAGTTCATTGTTTTCTTTGCTTCCCACAGAGCTTATGCTGCTCATTTTTCCATGAGAAGTCAGTAGGGTCAATAAGACTTTGGACTCAAAGCTAAAATCCAACACTGACTTTAGATACAACTTAACAAACTGGTTAATGTCTCTAAGATTCCTCATCCTAATTGGAGCCCCTGTAACATAAACGTCAAACTAAATGATCAATATTTCATTTCTAAGGTTCATGACATTTCTACTAAAAAATCAAGCTATTTTGGGTCTTACGGGGTTTTTTTAATTGTGTGTGTGTGTGTGTTTTTTTTTTTTCTCCTTACCTGCTTCATAGGACGGAGGGAACCAATTGTTTTCCATCCGCTGAATGCTGTCCAGTTGGGGATCTCATTAGGCTCAAGTAAGATTTGTCTTCCTAAGAAATTGGATCCTTCATAAGCTATCCACCTATATGAGAGCAGGAAAAAAAATTAGGGTACTTAAAATGCAAAACCTTGTCAAAAATACCTTCTTTTATACAAGGTTCATTCTTTAAAACTTCTAGGCTTAGGGGCGCCTGGGTGGCTCAGTGGTTTAAGCCGCTGCCTTCGGCTCAGGTCATGATCTCAGGGTCCTGGGATCGAGTCCCGCATCAGGCTCTCTGCTCAGCAAGGAGCCTGCTTCCCTCTCTCTCTCTCTCTCTGCCTGCCTCTCCATCTACTGTCAAATAAATAAATAAAAATCTTTAAAAAAAAAAAAAAAACCAACTTCTAGGCTTATAGATTTTTAAGGGAAAAAAAGTATAATGGAAAGGCAGGAAGGACTAGGTGAAAGCCCATTGCACTGGGGGCTCAAAAGATTTGCATTCCAACTAGGATTCTGGTTTCTAACCTGCTAAAACAAGGTTCCCACCAGGTCTAAAATTCTGTGTTTTTTTGCTAATATTGTCTTTTTTCATAACTCTTCAACCTTCAAAGACAGACCATAGCCTCTCACTGTTTCCAGTTACGCAGCACTAGTTCCTGCTCCCACGTCTGGCTGCGTCCTCCCCTGCGCTCCAGGGCCCCTCCTGGGGGCTTCAGAGACCACTCAGACACACCTCCTCCTATAATTTCCCCAAGGCCACCAGGGACAGCTTCATATGATCCACAGAAATCCCCTGTCTTGCTTTAAGGCCCAAGAGCTTTTGCAAATCCTCAATACCCCTGGGGCCTTCCACTTGGGCCAAGTGAGAGCGCATAGAACCCTGCATGGCCCTGAGACGAGTCTTGAAACCTCTGGGGCAGGCAGCCATGCCCGTTCCTTTACTGACTGACACCAGCTGCATTCGCCCCACAGCAGCGCCCGAATAGTCGTGAGGGAGATGGGAGGGCCAACAGACCGAAAATGCCATCTGGTCCCTTCCAGACAAAGTCTGCTGAGCCCGATGGAGGTGGTTATCAAGCTGAATAGCGAAGGGGAGTAAGCAGGGACTACTAAGAAGATCTAATTCTCAGGACTCCAGGTCACCACTCCAGGTGACCACAAACAGGGCTTTCAGAACTTACGTGTGGAAGACAGGGTGGCTAGCTTGCTTGGTTCAGACAGAGCACCCTGCCCCCACAGTCAAGATCAGGCTTGGCCTGGTTTTTCACGGATGGATGATAGGACAGATGACCTTTCCTCTACCCCTTCTCGCCTACACAAATCTAAGCCATCAGACTGGTGCAGAGTCAGGACAGCGTGACCATAGAAATGCTTATCTATCTCCCCAGCTGTGTAGACTTTTTAAATAGGCAGGGAAATTTCAGTTATAAAACCTAGGCAAGACTTTATAAATTGCACCTCTCTCTATATTAATCTCAGCGAATTCCACAACCAAAAGGCATTAAATCTTGACTGTTATTATAATCACAAATCAGAGATATGCGATAATATGGGGATTAAACAAAACAAAACTTGTCACTGAGGGTAGCTGGCTGTGCACTGTCATATTCTAAGCCATCTGTAGCCTAAGAAAACCGTTCGACAGCCTTCCCTATTCCTTACTCTGTGTTCCCATTCTCTTACCGAGAATCCAGAACAGGGAGAGTAGGTGGATAATAAGCTAAGGAGAAGAAATAAAGTCAAGGTTAAAAAGTGCCAGTTTTCTACAAAAGACTGAAATAAGTTGGTAAGAAATTACAAGTGAGTCAGTAATTATCAGTTCCATGTAGGAGTATAAAGAAAAGTATAAAAATGCTGTACAAGTCCTATATCACAGGGATGTAGCTTTCAATGCCAACAGACTTAGTTCAGTGGTAAATAATGTACAGGTATATAGTATGGGGATTATTATGCTTAGAGACAGTGAGTCAATTTACATTTAAGAAACACCAATGTCAAATGCTTTGAAGAAGAAAAATTGCTATACATGTGAATAATTCAAAAACCATTTATTATAATAGTTGACTTATTTTTCAAATCAATTTATATTCTTGGCTATGTTATCCCCAAATATTTATATAAGCAGAGTTGATTATCACTCAATTTAAAAGTCATAAGAAATAAAAACAATCATCTTTACATTAATCTTCGTGAGCTATGTGTTTTCTTTGAGCTGACTTCTGGTACCCAAACAGCAGCAGTAGGGGAGGAGGGGCGGCTTCCGTGCCCACACTCCAGAAACACCCTGAGAGGCAGATCCCCCAGGAGGACTTCCAGCCTTCACCTCAAGTCCTCTCACAGGCAGGCCTTTACCATTTTTGTTCTAAATAAATATGCAAGTTCATACCTAATTTATGTAACCATAATTGTTCATATCTTTTTGTAAAGCAGTCTCCCAAATTGTGTAAGTGCAGGCCCCACACACCCCGGATGCACCCTGACAACCTATATGAACAGCAACACTGGTGGCTGGGCCGGGTCCACCAGGATCTTCAGTGTGGAGATAAGTACCTGGAACAAAGAGTTCTAGAGCAAACAAGATGCCATATCAAAAGACAACAAAACACTAAGAGTCTTACAAATAGTTGTGTTAGGCAGGCAATGGTGTCAACCAAAGAAGTTACTGATTTCATTACATATGTCCTGAAAGGGAAGTGGGCTCGACTGGTTAAGGTCATCTGGTCCACCTATACTAAGAAGCAGGCTCCAAGCACATGGCAACCCTTCTCCCCTGAAGGGCCCTTATCTGAGACCTCCGCATGCCACTACATACTGGACCTGGTCCACTGTCTCATTGGAACAGAATCTACCATTATTACAGTGAGAGAGTAAAGGAGTGGCAGTATCTTCAGGTCACATAACAGCAGCAGTGGGGAAATCAAAAGCAACTGTGCAACTCTCTCCTAAGACAGTGACCGAAGCAGGCCAAGCACTGTCCCATACTTACAGTCCACTTTTTACCCAGACGGACTGGGTGTAAAAGTGCAGGTCCTTGTTCAGAACGGAGTTCACAGCGTCTTCTAGATGCAGCTCTCTTCCCTCACAATGTTCCAGAGCAAAAAGGCTAATGGAGGGTTCTTCAAAAACCTAAGAGCACAAAAAAGTGCAAGCATCAACGTACATGGTGACCTCATTTCAGTTACCTCCAAGGCAGCCTACCCAGTGTTCTCGAATGCAAACAGTCCACTGGTCTACCTTCTAATGACGTTATAGTCAAAACTGCACTGGTGAGATTAAATCCTATTCATAATTTTTGTTCACTTCTTTAGTAAATTAAAGTTCTAGAAGAGCAATCAATCTCATAATGAAAATGGACATTTCGTTCCAATTAAGGTCTGTTGTGCTGTGATATGGACATCATGGTCTTGCCAGTGCTTGTAGCTGGTAACAGAATAAACATGGGATGGAATGGCACCCTGGTTTCCCCAGAAGGCCACAGTAGCTGTCACTGACAATGCAACACTTGGTGACTCTAGATTCTTAAAAACATTCCTAGGAGGAAGAAAAAGACATTTTTAATTTACAGGGAAAAAAAAAAAAAAAGAAGCCAGAATGCCCAGGGACAGGACTGCTTTTCACGTTAGCAGTTAATATTTCTCAACCTCTTGTGTCAAAGAACACAATCAACTTTGCTCTTTTCCATTCATTGGTCTATGCAGGACACCACGCTAGAAGGCTTTTCAGGTATGAGAGGACAAAGCAAGGTGCTGTTCCTTGTGTTCGGGGCATTAGTAACTAAGTTAGGAGAACTGCAAAGACACTGAAATGGAATCCAGGGTAGGAAAGGATATGCCCTGAGAGTACTCAGAATCTAGAAGACTAGATTCTTTTTAGCAGAAGGGAGCAGGAATCGAGGAAGCTCCATGGATGTGGATGCTGTGGTATGTGAGTTCGGTCTTTAAGGAGGCAGTGGGTTTGGACAGGCCCAGAGAGAATGGAGGCAAGGCACTCTATACAAAGGAAGGGAGACAAATGCCCAGAGGAACATGTGAAGGGAAAGGCAAATAGACCCACTTGGCCAGATCGAGTCCGACAGAAAAGTGTCAGGTGCCCCCACTGTTTGCTATGGGTATTGAACTGTCTGTCTGCTTCTCCTTGCCACTGACAGGCAGAGACAGATTTACTGCCAATGGGGAGTCCTTGAAGGCTCTTGGATGGGGAGCTAAGAGTGGGCTGGTACATGAGAAGCAGAGCACTGGTGGCAGGGACTGGGGATGTTCAAAGAACTGTAAATAAACAAGTAAGAGCAAAATGAATTATGACAGCCTTACTCTTTCCTGCAGTGTTTGGAATAACAAAGGATGGGAAATGACTTAAATGTCCATCAAAAGGAGACTGGCTAGATAAGTTATGGTACATTCATAGAGAAATATGGCTGTAAAAAGAATGAGGAGATCTTTATGAAAGATCTCCAAAACGTATTCTTTAGAGGCGAATACGCAGTGAAGAGCAGTGTGGAAGGAGGTACTTCTTATGCTTCCACTTTGTAGGAAAGAAGAGAAAACTCAGGCACATGTACACACATAATTCGCATATATATACAAGAACAATTTTCTAAAACAAACAAACAAACAAAAAAACCATGAAACTACTCCATGACTACCCGTCAGGAGACTAGGATCTCAGAAGATAAAAGACACAAGTGAGAGCTGAAGTTTTGACTACAGGCCTTTTGTACTTTTTGATTTTTGAACCATAGAAATATACTCATTCAGAAATTTAAGTTGGTGATTATTAATGTAAATTATGCACATGTTTGGTTATTTTGTGTGTGATTTTCTTTAAATGGACTTCAAGTGGGACGCCTGGGTGGCTCAGTTGGTTAAGCAGCTGCCTTCGGCTCAGGTCATGATCCCAGCGTCCTGGGATCGAGTCCCACATCGGGCTCCTTGCTCAGCAGGGAGCCTGCTTCTCCCTCTGCCTCTGCCTGTCATTCCATCTGCCTGTGCTCGCTCTCTCCCCCTCTCTCTCTCTGATAAATAAATAAAATCTTTAAAAAAAAAATAAATGGACTTCAAGAAATCTATCAGACAACAACATGAGTGAAGAATAAAGAATGGAATAAATGGAAGTATATGGGGGAAAATACTCTAGTCCAGATAAAAAGAGGGCCAGACCTACAAGTATGTTTTGGTGGGGGAGGCTGCTGGAAGGTTAGGACAGGTGAATAAGAGACACCCAGAATTACTATCACAGTGATAAAATAGATAGAATAAGGCAAACATATGGAAGGAGTAAATACAGAAAAAGATGTGAAAAGATGTGGCTGGGGCATGGTGGTATAATTTATTATATATGAGGAAATCTGGAGGCAAAATGTATCCAGAAGCTAAGAACTTCTATTTAGGACTGAATGTTTTAATGCTGAGGTAGACACAGGATAATCTGAACAGAAGTGTTTACCAAACACTGGACTGTTTGATCTGGAGGTCAGGGAAACAAATCCAATGTAGGCATGGTAAGTATGTATGGCAACTCCCCACAGCTGGGAAACACAAGCCAGCCGGGGGGCCAGTGGGGGGATATGGAGGAGGACAGAGCTGTGAGGGGGTGGAGTGTACTAGGAGAAGGGAGCCCAAAGACAAAACACTCCAGAAGACAAGGGGAAAGGGAAGGATGAGGAAGAGTTGTCCTCAGTGTCAAATTCTCCCATGGTGAGGAAGAGGGCGGCTGTGATGAGGCGTCTGCAGTCTGGTGATCAGGTGGCAGCTGGAAACCTGTAAGAAAATTCCCTGAGTGGCACAGAGGAGAGGAGGGTGGAATCTAGGCTGTAAGAATCGTAGATGGGGTGCACAGGCTATTTTTCAGAGATCTTTGGTGAAGAGAAGGAAGGAAATGGGCTAGTGGCCTAGGCCCATGTTTGCAGGCACAGTGGAAGGTGACGGGGCGGGGGATTGGGGGTGGATAGAAAGAGGCTGACTACTGCAAGAGAAGAGGGAAGGTACTACAGAAGAAGTGAGTGGTCCAGCCCACTGTTTCCCATCAGTTCAGAACCTCTGACTGGAATCAGTCCATGAGGGAAAAGAGCACTTTGAAAGGATGAAATACAAGGAAAGATAGAAAAAGAATGCCAAAGAAATGTCCAGGTTTTTAATAGGTGAGTCATTTTCTCTTTACATCATGTGGCGAAGGTTCCCTGCTGACTAGGGAAGGTCTGAAGTGGGGTCCAACAGAACCATCTGCAGTGAGAGAAAGGTTGCGTATCTGCGCTCTTCCACATGTGGCTACTGATCATGTGAAATGTGGCTTGTGTGTGGGGCCACGGGACTGAATTTGTTTACTTTATTGAACTAAATATTAAATATAAATATTACAGATATAAATATTAAATAATCACATGTGGCTCGTGCTGTGGTAATGGACAATACAGATTTAGGAATTAGAGGATACTGGAAAAGAATGTACCCGTCACTGTGTGAAGTGAGACAATAAGGCAGGCATAAATGGGCTGCCCAGAAGCATTGATTTTCCTTCAGTAAACACCATAAACTAGGTCAGGAATAGAAATTCATCTCTAGTCACTGGAAGACCACAAGCAAGATTCGGCACCTCCTCTGCTACCTATAAAATCAAAATTGGAAGCATCCCAAGAGCTTATAGAAGAAATATCCTTATAGGAGTCCAGAACAGCAGGTTAGAAATGTAAAAATGTAGCCAACATCAGACTTAAATTACCCACTAGAACTGGTAACTGAAGGTGGACAACCAAAATTCACACATAAGCTCCTGACTTTATTGTTGGACTTTCCCCAACATCCTCACCCTTAAATTTACTAACTAATTAGATAGACAGATAGATAGATAGATAGATAGATAGATAGATAGATAGATAAATACATGCATTTCGGCTCACCGCTTTACACACTTGGTTGAGTTATTAATTAGTAAGGAAGGGCAGACAGGCAAGAAGCCCGATCAGGGCTCACAATCAACCATTAGCAACATTCTCCCAGGTAAAAAGTTCACTGTGGTGGACTGACAGATGCCTGTATTAACGTGGATTGACAGATGCCTGTACTTAAAAAGACTCACATAATGTACTGTTTTAAACCCAAGAGGGAAAAAACTAAAAGCTTACTATGAGAATGTAACTTAAATGCTAAATGTTATTCTGAGAAAAAAAGGACCTGTGTATATTTTTCTTCTTCCTTTTGCAAAATGCCCATAAAGACATTTTTTAAAAGACTGCCATTATCACTCCCCAATTCACTCCCCAATTTAAAGACAATCTGGCAATTCTGTGTCTACAAATTTTAGCATACAATGTAAAAGTTGATGCTGGGGATCACAGAAGATAGGTTTTAAAATGATGACGTGAGGAGACTGGGAACGAAATTATAGAAAATAACTGAGACAGTATTTTTTTATGAGTTTATAGAAATCAGTAAAAATACCTCACTCCTTCATTAACAACAATGGGGTCATCATGTGGCTCAATCCATCAGACTTTTCATCTGAGAACATCCATTATTTCCAAGCTTAAAGTCATCTACCCTTTAGAGGTTTAATACATATTTAACTTGATCTTTCTCTGATTAAATTGTTTAAATTTAAGTAGTTTTAATTTATAAAATATACTTAAATTTATAAATGCCCTTGATTTAAAAATGTACGTAAAGGTTAGGAAGGTCAACGTAAGTGCTAATGTGGACAGGACAATGGAGGGGAACTGGCAGGTCATCAGTCAGAAATAAAGAACCCTCAAGACCTATCTTAAAAATCACATTTGTTTCTGATACATTTTCCAGACATGAAAGTAGAAATATAAACTATTAACAGTCTTCAAAACTGCAGACTACAGAATAATCTGAACTTTGCAATGACAATAGGAAACACCAGAACTTAACTACAATCTGAGCTCTACAAATGTCGTGGCCTCTGTCCATGTTAACTTAAAAGACAGCCCACCATTTGGGGCCAAAAGCTCTTCTTAGGTGTCAGCAGTAACAGGACATTCCTGCTGGGTCAAGTCTAAGCTAGGCAAAGATCAGACACCTTTTCTAAAAAGAGGACATAGCTAAGAAAGAAAAGGAATACTTGAACAAATTGTATGAAAAAACTTTTAATGAGAAAAAAAAAAAAACCCTACATATCCCTCATCATCCCATCAAGTAAAATACATTTTAAATGACAATGCCAGTAATAACTAAGATATATAGCACCTTCCTGAGTGCCAGGCATTATATATAAAAATATCCACCCATAACCCCTCCCATCCAAGCACCAACCAGGCCCAACCTTGCTTAGCTTCCGGCATCCGTGACCCCTTACCCATAATCCTGAAACCAAAGAAGCTCTAAAACCAATTTCCACCCCCCTAATTCAATTGGCAACAAAACCTGACCTGAATAAGTGGAAGGCTACTTCTAATATTTCTCCAATGTGTATAGCTATAAATATATTTGCTATAGTAATAGGAATGAGTTTAATTATGTGGTGCTATTTCAAACCCTTTGGGACCCTTTGGGACCCTTTGGGAATATTTCCTTAAAGGCTATGTGTGAATCATACCACTATTTAAAAGTAGAAAAATCCCAAATCTCCAAATACATTGAGATTAGGGGACTGTGAATTTGTTCACTTTTTAACCCATAAAAGTTCTCACTGATGTGGGTGGTATTTTTGTCCTCACTTTACAGATGAAGAGTCAAGGCCCAGGTGACACAGAGCAGTGGAAGAGCTGGCATTCGAATCCAGAGAACAGGACCTCAGAGGCCATGTTCTTCACTCCTACATTATGGCTTAACAGATTCTAAAACCAGTGATTATAACATAGAATAGTATTTCTGATTGGCTTCTGTTGTCTGGAGCACTTGACTCCAACTTGCTTGACTGGGGAATACATATGTCCCCTATTCTTACCTCCCTCTGTGGCTTAAAAAGTGTGTCAACCACCTGAACTGGAAGTTCTGAGATCCTGGTACAAGTACTCTGCTACAAGGACCACATTTACATCTACATACTTTTTTTTTTTTTTTTAAGATTTTATTTATTTATTTGAGAGAGAGACAGTGAGAGAGAGCGTGAGTGAGGAGAAGGTCAGAGGGAGAAGCAGACTCCCCATGGAGCTGGGAGCCTGATGCGGGACTCGATTCTGGGACTCCGGGATCATGACCTGAGCTGAAGGCAGCTGTCCAACCAACTGAGCCACCCAGGCATCCCTACATCTACATACTTTTAATATAATTGGATAAATCTAATTTTTTACTTGAAACAGCTCTTTACTTTGGCAACTGTATAGTTCTTTTGAGTTTCAAATCACCACTTATCTGGAAAAGGTGTTTATTGTACCCTCAGGATTACATTACTTGGTTAGACTCTAAGTATAATATACACTCTTCAAAATATTCAGCCATCAGCCACTGAAAACAGCCATATCTGTATAGCCTGACAACATCACTTCATCTCAACCCTTTGCCAAAAGAACCATGGCTAAAACACTAAGTACAACTTAAGTGAATTAAAGAAAAATAACCATAATGCATACCTCTAATACCACTCTGTTCCAGAGCAGTACTAAACAGTGTGCTGGCAAAAAGTTATGTGAAATGATATAAATTTAACAGAAGGCTCATAAAGCTCTCATAAGACTGTAATCTGGAATCTTTTAAGTCTGGCCTATTAAAAACAAAAACATATAAATCCCTTCAGCCTCACGAGTTCATGGTAGTCTTGATGTTGCATGACACATATTAGTTATTGTCTGTGAGCTGTTCTAGTACTGAGTGCTTACCATGAGCTAAAGGCTGCACATGTATTAGCTTGTTTAAACCTCACATTTTATTAGATAACAAAGTTGAGACGTAGGGTAGTCAGAAACATGCCTAGGTCCACTCAGCTGATAAGTATGGGTCTATCAGGCTCTTAGACTAGACTCTTCAGTGAACTATAATCCTCCTCAGAGAACTGCTTTCATTTGGCTTAGATAATAGGTTTCATTATAGATCTACCTTTCCTAATTGGTTTCCCTTTAAAAATAAATTATGCTGCATTTGAAAAAGAATGTATAGATGACCATGTAACCAACACCCAAAAATAATAAATTTTTTATATTTGTACTGAATTTTATAAATACATAAAACATAACAGGTGTGGCTAAATTTGAACCTCTCTTCCTCTGTAAAGGTAACCACTATGCTGAAGATGTGAATCCTTCTAGCTCGTATTTTTATACTTCACTAATGGTCATGCATCCTTTGTTTTTAAATACCACTGAAATGTATCTTACGATAACACCCGTTAGTAATACCTGGATCTCACGTTTCATCCACCAGTGCTGCAACAAACATTCTTGTTCCCGCACCCTGCTCCATGTAACCGACCCTCCTTCCGAAAGCTGTGCATGAATAATTCCATTTCTTTCCCACCCCACCAAACCCAGGTGTTGTCAGACATTCACATGTTCATATCTCAAGTAAGGTAATGTTACCTAATTATTGTTTTATTTTTCATTTACTTGATTACTAGTGAGGTTTAACATTTTTTGCATATCCTTAGCCATTTTCCTCTCTTCTACAAACTGCCTTTTTGTGTCCTCTTGCCAAGTTTTGAAATAGGCTTTCCTTTTTTCTCAACTGATTTGAAAGAGTTCTTTTTATATTCTGTACACTAAACCTTTACAGGTTTTATAAGGGCTGCAAATATATTCTCCCAGTCTGAGGCTTGCTGTGATAGGCTAAAAAATTAATATTCCCCCACTTCTACACCTCTCCCCCCCCCCCCACTCCACCCCCCAAATATTCACATCCTCATCCCTGGAACCTGTAAATATGCTTCCTGATGTGCTAAAGGGGACTTTGCAGATGTGATTAAAAATTAAAAATCCTGAGGTGGGGATATTAGTCTGGATTATCCAAAGAGGCCTAAAATACAATCACAAGGGTCCTTATAAGAGAAAGGCAGGAGGGTCAGAGGACAGAGAGAAGTAGGGGTGATACACTCTGAAGACAGATAATGGCCATGAGCCAAGGAATGCTGAGGACCTTGAGAAGCTGGAAAATTCATAAGGAAACAGATACTCCCCTTAGCATTTTCTGGAAGGAATGCAGTCCTGCCGGCATCTTCATTTTACCACACTAAGACCATTGAGATCTCTAGAACTGTGAGACAGTTTGTTGCTGTAAGCCACTAAGTTTGTGGTAATTGGTTACAGCAGCAATAGGAGATGAATATACTTGCCTTTTACCTTTCTTCTACCGACCTGCACATTTTTTTTTTCCAAATCCATTGTACTCCATTATCATTAGGTGAGTTTCCATATTTTCCTCTAAGTTTTAAAGCTTGTTTTTCACATTTAGATGGCCATAATCCATCTGGAACTTATTTTTGAGTTTCGAGTAAACCAAAATTCTAACTCTTGGGGTTTTTTTTTCCATGTAAAGAGCCAACTGTCCCAACACTATTTATTTAATAGCTCATAATATCCTCATTGTAATGCTATTTCGGTCAGCTTCCAATTCCATTATTCATGAAGGTCAGTTTCTATGCTCTCTGCTTCCACTCTTTCATTGTCTCTCCTTCCATGTCTACCCACCATCTTAATTATTATTGTTGTAGCTGCAATATATACTTGGGAAGACAAATGATCTTGCCTGTTGTTCTTAAGAATTATCTTGGCTATTTTGGATCCCTGTCTTCTCCAAACCTAGGATAAGTTTCTCACGTGTTCCCGTCCCACCCTAAAAAGACACACCCCTAGAAAGACAGAAGATTCTATAAGCATTTTGCCTGGAAGTGTATTAATTTGGACAGGACCACAGCTTCACAATATTGAGTTTTCTCCATCTATAAAAGGTTACATCACTTCATCTTTTACACCCTTCAATAAAGTCTTCTAAATACCTTTCTGCATAAAGGACGTATTAGCACTTTGTTAGATTCTTAAGTACCTGGTAGTTTAATTGGCATTTTCTTTATATCCAGAAACTTCCTAAAAATTCTTATTAACTCTAAGAATTTGTCTGTACATACTCTTGACAATTTTGTTTCTTCTTAATGTTTTTGTTTGGTTTGGTTTTAATCTTATTCAAGTGGCTGTGGCTCCAGAATACTATTGAATAGAAATGGTGATTATGGAGACCTTGTTGTTCTGCCTGAATTTGAAGGGAAATGCTTCAACTGTCTCACTAGGAACTGTGAGGTTTACTCTGCAGGGTTTTGCTAGCCTTCCTTTTTAAAATGTACAAAAGAGTTAATACTATTAACTCAATATGGATTCAGCTGAAAAATTTAATAGTAACCAAATTCTTCTACACTTTATGAGCTCATTGCTTCCTTTCATTCTGGGGTTGGACTGACAGTCTTCTACTATTTCTAGCTGGGGCCCTGATTCAGCACCCTTGCAAGGCCTTGCCAATTCTTATTCTACCTCTAATATTATGTATGTCATCACAGTTATAATTTCATTTGAAGTTTTTCTACAGCCTCTTGTTACAATGTTTCTTTTGCTTTGGCTGCTGCTAGCAGCCAGGACTGGATTATTACTTCAAAAGAGGCCATGTCCATGCCAGGCTACCACGGAGACACTACAGAAGCAGTGGGTTGAAGGCCACTCGCACGGAAACACAGTAAAGGCAGGTTACCCCACACACTACGAGGCCAATGCCTCAAGCATTTACGTGGGCTCCCCATTCACCTCCAGCTCCTAACTAACTGTTTTGGGACTGTTCTATGGCATAACCTTACTGAAAGCTAATATACTACGTTATTCCCTCAGATCACAGGAGTCCTAACACTGGATACCTTGTTTTTTATATTAAATTAGAAATATATCCAGATACTTATTTGCAACAGAACTAAAGACAGACAAAGGTTTGAAAATACCTATTCTAACAGTTTCTTCACAGATGAGTTAATGGAGGTACAAATAAATTAAGTGATTTTTCCCAGTGTCATGGTAAGTGAGAAGCAGAACTATCAACTATGCTCCCAAGGTCCTGTCACTGTAAAATGACCGCAAATTATCCAGGGTCTCTAGAATGTAGCATAAGTCTGGGCAAACAAATCAGCCTGGAGCAAACAGTCATTTGCAAAACATACTAATCTTGTATGAAGATGGAATCTTTAAAACTTCTCAATATTACACTGTTATGACTTTTCAACAGTACTTTATAGTGTGTCTAGAAATGCCAGCTATAGGCAACACCTTCATAATTCTGCAGCTGTAACTAATTAACAGAATCATGAGGTTGGCTCATGTATATATGTAAAGGCAACTCAACTATACAGAAACATTTCCCAGAATGAATCCAGAAACCCACTGGACTGTGGCTTATGTTATAGTATTAACAAATCTGGAGAAAAAGGCCAGAGGAGAGGTGACTGAATCAGAGAAGCAGGATAGGTAGAGTATGTCTTGCATTTCCCAGGAAAAGACAACACAATTTGGAGCACGCACACAACTGAGACCCCTAGGAGTCTCTTTTGTGGGGAATGTTAGCTGAGTTAACTAATCTCAAGATAACGAACTTCACTTTACCTAAAACTTATGCTCAACAAATAACCTTCTGAGGACTAATTCAGTTTCCCCTGTTCCCTTAGAGAGGGAGAAAAATGCTCAGGACAGAATTCTCAAGCACTGCAGCCATGAGAATCCAACTACTACAGATCAGTGTACTGACCTGGTTCACGTGTCAGCCTCCTAGGTCTGATCAACTCAGGGCATCAGGGCCACCAGGGGTAGCATGGCTGACTTCACCAAGAAAACATTATCTCTGTTAAGGCTTCTTCATGCTCAATCTGGGTGTCTCTGCTGGGATGCCCACCCTCACAACACATTCCCTCCAGTTTAAAACCAAACCTATTGCCTAAATGTATCCTCAATAAAGACTTTTCCAAGATTTAAAACAGCCTATGTAAAGGCATTAAGAAGATAAATGTGTTGCCCTTACATAACCTGACTATATTCAGCTTTTTAAATCTCTTCTTAGAGTGAGACTTTAATCAGTTCTTGGAGTGAAAAGGTTCTGTCTATAGCTCCCCGGCCCTTCCCAAGAGACACCTTCACTTACACTGCTTGGGTTCCATGGAACCCAAACAGTGACATGCAACTCTGCAGTAAAACTTAAAAACATTTTTCTATTTTCATTCTTAATTCTTCACTTTTGACTTCATGAATGTAAAATTGTAATTCTTCAAAGAAAAATAACACTCATTCATTTTGACTGTTTCTAAAATGCGTTCACTAGAAATTTAGTTGGTTTAGCATGCTGATTCAGAAGTCCTACAAAATCCTTTCAAGATGGTACTTTCATATTGAGAGCTATCTATTTTGCTTTTAGTTAATACCAAGTAAGTATCTGTCTGCTGGTTTGACCACAAAAATTGCTAAGCAAATTCCTTTCCCAGTAAATATGGACTGCTTTCCATGCCTTTTTCAGCCTTATCAATACTTGGGAGAGACTGACCAGACCACATTCTTTTTTCTCCACTGGTTTTTGTCCAACAGACAGGAAGTATCAATAGCCACTTAGTCTTTCCCAGTTGGTGTCTAAAGGGCCATGGAGAGAGACCACAGACTGTTTCTATTCTTGTTTCTCACCCAAGACTATTCTTAGCCTGATACCAAGAATACTCTATCCAGGAATGTCTTGTGAAATAAGACTACACTGCTTAGGTTGGGATCAAAGATTCTGAGTATGATGATCATCTTTGGAGTCAGCTCTGGTTGAAAGGTCTCAGTCACTACTACTGTTACACAGGGCTTCAAATCACCTCTGTGTAAACCTCATTTCTTAGTAAATGCCCTCATGAAATGATCATAATCAGACATCTCGATAATCCCAGATCCTCATTACTTCCTCTGCACAGACCCTATAAACATGGAGTGTGAACTAATGCTGCAAAGTAGTGATCCTGTTTTGCTCCAATTAAAATTCTGAGTAAAGACGATAGAAGGGAGAAAATACCAACCCTAAAAATGTGGGTCTCCAAGGTGACACAGGTAACTCTGCACAAACCAGGCAGGAAATCCCTAGTTCCCCCAAACGAAGGTTTGAGGTCAGTACCAGTGGCTATATCAAGATCTATGCCTTAAAGTAACACTGTACACCGGACTAGCAAATTATCGTGTGACTTATCTACTAGAGTAATAAAATGAACAGGTTATTATTGTTACTAAGCAAGTGCTACAATTATGGCCAAAAATTTACCGCTAATTAATAGCTAACATTTAATAAGTGCTCACCACGTGCTAGGCATTTTATAACAGTCATCTCATTCAATATCCCAGTGGCCTTACAAAATACTATTATTTTTCATAGATGAAGCAAGTGAGAAACTTTATTAAATGTCATCCAAAATGGTTAAACTATCAAACTGGGATTTAAGCCCAGGTCTCTACACATTATTCTAGTTCCTGTGTTTTGAATTCTCACTTAAATATATAAATCAGTCTACATTTTGGTTGGATTTCATGAGTGAAACCCAACTTTACAGTCCATGAATAAATTATTCACATTTTTATATTTACCCATGTATCACTTCTTCCAATGTCACGTCATTCATGGTAATTAAACTGGATAAGAAAAAATCTTGTAATTATGCATTCAAGCAAAGTACTTACATAATCAATGGGCTTGAGTGATTTCACCCTTGATGTTGGACAGCCACAGGAAGTAAGGTCAGCATAGAGGCCTTCTTCTAACACACACTGATTATCAGAAATGTCCTCTTGGTAATACAGGAGCCAGCTTAAAAACAGGCAGTGAGACAGTCAGTCAAATTGCATCAGTTGGGAGGGCAGGCTCATCATCGTGCTGTGGGAACCGGGGGAGGAGTAGGACACAAACAAACAAAACTATTCTTTACTGACTGCTTACCTACCCTGTGCCATATGTGGGTTAGATATGTAACCTGTATTACTACATTGTGTCCTCAATTCTATGAAGTAGAAACACATCTTTATTTTTATAGGCAACAAAACCAAGGATTAGAAAGGGTAGATGATTTGCCCAAGGTCTTCTCAACTGCTAAATGGCAGAGCTGAAATTTGAAACAGGACATCTGCTTTAGGCTACCAATATTAGCTTCATTTAGTGTCCTCACGTACAAAACCCTGGGATCAGATTATAGTGATTATTAAGTACTTGAAAAGATAAGAAGTTCTTTTAGGGAAAAAAATCACTTCTATCCTCATTTAATAATGGGCTTGCTGTCAGTCTGGGGAATACAGAAACACTCTAAAAATCACACAGCAGTATATAAAATCTGTCACCTATACATCTGTTAATGGAATTTTTTTTTTAATAAAAGAATTAAGTCCATTAGAATCTTTGATAGTGGTTATCTTCAATATATCACTCATCAGAAGTTTGGTTAGGAAATACCTTTTTGAAAAGAAAGAGCCCGAGGGAGAAATAAAGGGGCTCTTCCTCCTTTCACGTCCAGTGTGTTTAAGTCCTAGCCTGACACTCTAAGACCACCAGAACTGTCTTTGTGCTAGGCCAGGTTCACTCTGGACCACCAAAGAGATGCTCTGTAACATTATAACTTACTGTCGTATCTCCTATGTAACTATGCATTTTATCAAATGTTTCTAATATGTCAGGCATGGAATATGCATCATTTTTGGCCCTTATAAAAATCCTTCGAGGGGCACCTGGGTGGCTCCATAGGTTAAGGCCTCTGCCTTCAGCTCAGGTCATGGTCCCAGAAGGTCCTGGGATCGAGCCCCGCATGGGCCTCTCCGCTCAGTGGGGAGCCTGCCTCCCTCTCTCTCTCTGCCTGCCTCTCTGCCTACTTGTGATCTCTGTCTGTCAAATAAATAAAATCTTTAAAAAAATCCTTTGAGGTAGGTACCATTATTATCCCTCCTTTACAGGATAAAACAACTAATTTTGGATAGTAATCCAATTTGTTTAAGGTTATGTATCTAGGAAGTGGTAGAACTGGGCTTCAATCTAGGTCTTCCAAGTACTTACACAACTGCCAGGGTTCCTATATTCTATTATTAAACTGCAATTTAATACACATAGATATATACATATAGATATATACATATATAGATATATACACATAGATATATACATATATAAAATGTATATTCTCTATATAAAGTGAATATATGGCTAATTTTTCCTAGATTTCAGTGTCAAGAAAAAACATTTTCCACCAGAAAACCTTTAATATTTCCCTTTATTAGAAAAGGCAAATATATCTTAAAATCAATTTCTTTTATCTTGGTGGAGAAGAAACTCAGAGCCAAATACTAGTAACAAAGTTATTTCAGATGCCCACTATACATTTCTCTCTCACTAAAGAGTTGCTGACAGTCTAACTTATAGTGTCCTATTTTATGTGTTTTAATGTTAACATTATAATATAATATTATAAATTTAATATTATTTAATAATTTTAATGTTATTATTAATATTAATATTGCAATAAATTGGAAGGGCCAAATAAATACCTTCATATCCTATAAATACCTTCATATCCTTTTAACATGCAGAGACAAGTTCAAACTAGGAAGAGCTATAGAAAATCTGGGAGAGAAAGACTGGTGGAATTAGGGTTAATCAAGAAGATCGACAGAGGGAATGGGGATGGGCTGACCCATAAGCATATACTTGGTTTAGTATTAAATGGGGGCCATAAGCTTACATACCTATAGGAGGCCAGGCAGGTAATGTACATGAAGAGTATACCAGGTTAAAAAACAAAACAAAATCAACTTGGAATATATCCTATAGCTCACTGGAATCACATATGCCATTTAGTTAACACTCACTAATTACTCCCAAAGGTGAGTGCTTCTCAGTTTTCAAATCTTCTGATTTTTTTTTTTTTAAAGACGTGAAAAAACCCTAACCCAAAATGTTGATATATTTTTTTAACAGTGTGTGTAGGCCAAACAAATAACATCTGCTGGCTAGGTTTCCCTGAAACTTAGAGCCATTCATAGTGAGCAGGGTTAGCAAAGTACAGCCTGTGGGCCATCTGTCCAACTGCCAGTTTCTGTACAGATCAGAAGCTAAGTCTGCTTTTCATGTGCTTAAATAATTTTAAAAAATTAAAAGAACAGCTTATGATATGTGAATATGCTATATGACTGAAATTTCAATGCCCATAGAGTTTTACTGAAACATAGCTGAGCCACTCATATCTGTGGTTGCGTCTGTGCTCGTAACAGCCATACTGCGTAGCTGGGACAGAGCCTGCAAGACTCACAAAGCCAAAAATACTACCTGACCCTGAAAGAAAAGGTCTACCCCTGACATAGAGGGTAAGCAGAAAATACCCCTGATATAGAGGGTAAGCAGAAAATACTCAGCGGAGTAAATGTGGGAAGGTGGGAAGAGGGGAAGAGAGGGAGACACTGGAAGGACGGAATGGGGAATGGGTGGGGCAGATAAGACTAACTGACAGTAAATCTGGAAAAGGACGCGTCTGAACTCGATCTGGCTGGTAGCAGAGGAGGACTGGGGAATGTAAAGCAGAATAATAAAAATAATAAGCTGGATTGTGGGACAAATAATTGGGCTATGACCAGTTTCTGGTAAAGGATGGAAGGAAGATAATACTGGAGTGAAGCTAACCAGGAGACTGGGATTCTGCAAGGAGAAGAAATGATTGAAGAGGAAAAGGAGAACTGACGAATCCAAGACATCTTGAAGAATGAACAGAAAATTCTGATGAGTTATTAGGTAGATACTTGAAACAGACCTACCACTGAACTGCCACTTCAAATGGTTAATATGGTAAACTGTATTTTATGTATATTTTTAATTAAAAAAATGAGGAAATATGTATTAGTCTTGGGAATCACATACAGTTCATTTACATCTGAAAAAGAGCTAATAAATGGCTATAGCTCAAAGAACACAAGATTTAATTTAAATTTATTAGAATTAATTTAATTTTTTAAAAAATGACTAAAGCAATCATGGGTCTGACATTTGGCATGTGATCATGTGATCATAGGAAACCCTAACTTTGAAATCAGGAGTCCTCATCTGTGAGATGAGATTGATACATACTCTAAACAATTTTTTAAATTTCAGTGTGATAGGTCTACTATGGACAAAACACTAGTTTTTATATAACATTCTATTATGCTATCCAATAGCATACAATATAAGTATTCAAAATATTTAGGAAATAATCTAAAATAACAGTAAGAAAATAAAATGTCCACAATGCTCCCAAAGTTAGCTAATCAGCATTTTTTCCCTCTGTATTACACAATGGCCCATAACACAAGACAGGCAAAATTACTATAGGCTAATTAGCAACTGACCAAAGACTAAAAGACTTTAATTCACTGTGAATCAAAAATAATTCTAAAGCAAGTAAAATATCTGTAAATTTAAAGGAAATTTAGTTATTAAACATTAGTAGAAAACACTCAAAACAAGCATACTTACCAGCCCCGAAGAACTTTAAAAGAACATGGCGTGAATGAAGTCAAATCAATTTCTTCTGTAAAATCTACGCATTCACCTTGGAACCCTGGTTTACTGAATGCTTTGAGCTATGAGAATAACACAACTAATTAACAGAAAAAAACTGCTTGACATTATCACAAAAGCAAATGAAAACCTTTTATTTCTTATGTTTGTAAAAAATTCAGCAAAATTGGGGCGCCTGGGTGGTTTAGTCAGTTAAGCATCCAACTCTTGATCTCAGCTTAGGTCATGATCTCGGGCTCATGAGACTGAGCCCCCCATCAGGCTCCACGCTCATGGGGAGTCTGCCTGAGCATTTCTCTCCCTTTCCCTCTGCCACTCCTCCTGCTATGCTCTAAAATAAATAAATCTTTTGTAAGTGCCTCATTAGCGCAGTAGGTAGTGCATCAGTCTCATAAAATAAATCTTTTAAAAATTAAAATTCAGCAAAATATGAGTGTTTTATCTATTACCAATGGATCCTTGTTAAGGATAATATTCTCTTTAAACTCCCATTTTTGTTTCCTTACCAATTTCTGGAAATGCCACAGTTACCATTTTCATCCATCTTTTCCACCAGATTCTGGGCACAGAGGCCCAGAAAACAATTCTACCTGTAAGATTAAATCAGAATCCCTTCTCCACTAACATGTGGTCCCTGCCCATTGTATCAATTATCCCTTGTGCTGAGACTACATGCTTAAGATAAGAAGCAATTTAGTTCTAAATATGAAGGTAGTTTCAGTTAGTATGAGGAGTGGTTGGTAAGCCTCTTCTCTTCCCAAGTCTCACAGATCCAGTTAATAAAAGGTTGTGGGGCAGAGTATGAGTGAATGCAGGCAAGTGGGCCTGAGAGAACAAAGGGGCAGATGGCAGAGAAGATAATGACAACGAGATGAGCAGAAGATTTATGGTGAAAAAAGAAAGACATCCATGCATTTCAGCCAACGGGCTCCACTTTACTGTTAAGACTATCTTAAATATAAAGCTTACAACCATATACAAGCACGTTTCTACTTTCGTCCCTTTTGTTGAAAAATCCATGTAATCTCAACTATGATTCCCTTCAGACCAGATACACAATGATCTGCAACTCTAGTGGCCTTGGATCTACATAATAGGGAAGAAAGAATTAATGAGCCCTATAAATATTTCAAAATACACTGGCGCTCTGAAATAAAACGACCCACAGGTTCATCTTGCACAGGCCTGCATTGTAGCTAATAATCCATCATACTGAGGGCTGGACACCACTGTCCTTTCTCCCGCTCGAGCTGTATCAAGAACAAAGCAGCTTTGAGCCACTGATGTTTGCCTCCTTCATCTTCCCAAGAGTCCTCTTAGAGGCTGATAGTCTCTAAGTTCTGAGGAACCGATTCTTGACTATCTCCTTCTGCTCTGACATCAGAGACCACCAAAAATCAGGAAAGGGGAGAATCAGCTCCCCTGGACCAACCATAAGGCATGGTACAACCTGATTTGCTACTGTGAAACCAGACTGCATTTGAAGCATTCAAACACCAAGAGATTCCCTGCCTTATGGAGGTATAACCAGCAAGTTTCCATCATGGTCCTTCTGGTGGATACAGAGGCTAGCAACAACCAGGAAGTCCAAAATGAGACAGACTTCTGAAATAATTCCTTGTAGAAAAACAACTCCGTGTATCAGGGAAACTGCCCCTCATTTCCTTGACAAACACATATTTTGGTTAGTCATTTTACAAACTATGTGTTTTAACTTAAAGACTTACAAAACAAAAGACTGAGAAGTAAATCACAATTTTACTTCCAAAAAATGCAATTTCTTCTACATGCCAATATCTTAATTCATAATTAAGAGTTGGAAAAGCCACATGAGAACAGAGGTCACAGATGTTTTGTTTACTCTGCAACTACCCAGTTTGTTCATTGTTTTTATGTTGCTGAGCATAAGGTTTATACTTCACAATTTCACCATAAATCCAGACAACTGACCATGCAAGTTAAGCATATTTTGGATGGCGTATATATAGTAGCCAACTCTAGTGTTTAGTCTGTCTTTAGTCCCAGGAGCACTAATTAAATTATACACAGACACACAAACACATACACATTTGCCATAAAATACTTTTTGGATTTGATGGGTTAATTCTTTGCCCAAACCGAAAAACCAGGCTTAATGCTGATCTGAGCTTTTTTAAAATTTTTACTCCCCAAATGATACACAGTGCCATAGGATTCACCCAAAATTTGATCAACCCCAGAGAAGTAATGCCTCATTTTGATTACCCTACAAATGTCTTGGAATAGAATTCTCATAATAATGTTCTGAGAATGGTCCATACAGAAACCAATTCTGAAAAAAAAATTAAAAAAAAAAACAAGTCTGTGCTTATTAATTATAATAATTGTGATTGCTACTCCTAGTGAAATTAATTGACAGTGCCTTGGTAAAATTAAGACCTGGGAAAAGCTAGGTGGAGAAGTCATATTCTGGTTTCCTTTTCAATATCTACCAGTCTCCCAAACAGAATTGTACAGATAAACACAAACACACACACACACACACACACACACGGTACCTCAGTTTTGCAGTGCCAATTGCCTTTTCATATATATTACTTCTTGGAACCAGTTCAGATAGAAACTACCACCATTTTATGAGGAACTTTTTGCACAGAGGCTTATTACATACTTTTCATTTATGATCTACATGAATATAAATGTAATAGCTCTTTAATCTTACAAACTGAGAACTCAGAATTTTAATTACTGACCAAACACATAAGTTGTGCTTAATTTCACAATATCAGAATAATTTCTTCAAAGTAACTTTATTTTTTCCAATGCTATGATAATTTCTATGAGAAACTTTCTACTGCATATTTGACTTTCTGCAGCCCTTGGACTTTCCTCACGCAAACATGTTAATTGTTAAACAAGGAACAGTCTTGTTTCTATCAGTTTCTATTCTTCTATTACATCATAGTGTCTCAGGTGGTAGTGTTATGTACTCCTCACATCAAATACTTACTACATAGTAATTTTACTTCCCTGATTACTCATAGAGGGCTTTTTTTACTTAGAAAAGTAGCTATTCCTATTTCTGGTCTTTGAATTCTATAAAAATGGTCTGACTGCAACACCACAAAGAAGTGTTTTCCTTTAATATTCTTCAATCTTATTGATATTTGCCCAAAACTGTCACTTTCCTATCCCCCATACATAGTAACTGTTAAAGATCCTATGACAACTCTAAAATTCAATGTGGCCAAATTATGCAATATAAAAAATATCCAGTTGCTTTTTTCTCAACTACAATCATGTATAAAATGGGAGGGGCTCAATAGCCAAAGAAATCAAAGTTTGTATTAACATTTGCACATGGATTTGAAAAATATTTTAAGGGAAAAAAAGTCCTTAGTTGTATCAAAGGGAATAACTTGTTAGAATTTCTAGAGAACTGTGCCTGACTACAACCTCCCTGAAAACTAAACTCAATTTTATAGGATTTAATCCAGTGAGACGTCTGATCTGCTAAGATAAAGAGATGATGACATTATGAACATAATCCATATTGTTTGTTTTTGTTTTCTTTGGAGAGAAAATAAAAACAAAATTAAATGCCAGCTGCTATTATGAAGAACTACATAATGATGTAGATATTTTGAGTTGTCAGTTAGACTTGGTGATTGGTCTTCAGCCAGAGGACAAATAAGAATCTTTCAAAGGAGGTGTTCTGGATCTCAAATAAGACATACCTTATTATAATATGGTGACACACCAAAACTGATATATTTATCAGAGTAACACTCATGATGTTTATTTATATCTATATATATGCATATTCTGGCTTTTCCCTTCTTATGTTGCTTGAGGTTCCCTTTAAAATCACCAGCATTAAAAAAAAAAAAAAAAATCCTTGGACTTGAACTTTGAGATGTCATTTCCTCCTTAGTCCTCAGGGAAAATAACTATTCCATCTGAGCACAGCATCTGAATAGTCAATCTGACTATGACAGCTATTTGTGAAGGAGAAAACACTTTCTAGTTACTGAATGGAACCAGAGTTTGCCAAGTTAGCCAAGAACCTCTTTCTCTTCCCAAGTGAAAACAAGCAAAACATTCTGAAAATTTGGTCCAGTAAAAACAGTACAAACTTTGATACTAGGTAAACTAAGGAGGCTTTGTCTGCATGTTATTAAATATCTGGCTATCATACACCTGTCAGAAACACTTAATTCACAAGGCTATGGCTGAGTCAGATCCAGAAATATGAAGTGGGGCTGATTTCACTCAGTGTTTTCTGCTGCTTCCTCTCTCTTCAAGTCAGACTGGAAATACTATAAAGAAAATCCTTCAAGCAATCTGCCCCAAACAAGGAAGTCCGTAAAAAAGAATAGGAATGTAGGAGGGAAAAAACAGAACTTACAAGAATGTGACTTTTATCTGCACTTAAAACTCAGAAAATTTGCAGTTAGGAATTATCCCTGCTTAACTCTTTAATTGCTCATGTTATGCTGATTCATGTACAAGTTCTTTACAAGTTCTTCACTGGAGTTTTCAAAGATCTGAAATAAAGATCTCGCAGGAAGCATCTCCAAGTATAACAACTTAATTATATTCGAAAAGGAAATGTTCCCAATAGGCCTAAGCTAATTAGAAAATAAGAAAACCTGAAAATATTATGAACAGAAACATGGTTACAACTAAGCTAACCTGAAATAGAGAAACACTGATATGAACATGAAAAATAAAAACACTCAGAGAAAAAGATCAAGCATTATCTAAAGCCAGCAAATGTCAAATATTTAAAATTAATCACTCAATTGGGTTTTGACAGAAATTTTTCCAAATTTGTTAAAATAATACAGAAGAAGCAAGGTCTCTCATCCCCTCTTACTCCTGTGGATGTACGGATTACACGATAGGTCTTTCTCTGATACAAAATCCTGAAAATGCTGAGTTGAGTGGAGTCAGAAGCTAAAAAATGCCTAAGTCAGAAGCTAAAAAATGCCTATTTTCCTACTTCTAGCTGTGTGAAATGACACTTCATTCTAAATCTTTGTTTTCTCATCAATAACTGGGATTAATTTTGACCTCACTGAGTTTTTAGAAGCATAAAGTAAGTGCAATTTGTAGCCCTTAATGGGTAATAAATGTCAGGCTCCAGAGTATTGCCCAATCCTTCAAACCATTAACACACTAGAAATAAGCAAGCAGGGCTACAGTTTTACTCGTGCTTTTAAGAAATGCTTGACTTAGGTATTAAAAATACATTTACATAATAAGCATGCCCAGACAGCCAGTTCTCCATGTTAAGTTTGCTCCTCTAAAGACAGCAGAAGGTGCTGTGCTGAACGAAAATGTGACACTGAAGAATGGACAGGCAGGAGGAAAGGAGGGGCAGAGGTTCAAAATGATCCCAAAGTGGTCAGAGCTAAAGCTCTATGGGGAGAAAACAAAAGGAAATGTGACAAGTCCAGGCCAACAGAACCTGTCATGGAGATGGGTACTCTGCTGCCCACAGGTATCAAGTACCAAATAAACTGCCCTGATTTATAAACATAAGAAATTTATCTGATGGAAAGAAAAAGAACTAAGACAAAGAGCACAAATGCTTTTAATAAATAGTAAATTTAAAAAACTGTGAAACATACCAAATGTGGAGGCTCATTTATTCCAAGTGGTTCCTGAAACATATATGAAAACATTTCAAAAAACATCATCATGTAATCTTAGTTTTCTTTTTGAAAGTTTTAAAATACCACTTTAAAAAATGGGGGAAAAAGGTCAAATTTACTAGATTTCTTGAACTGGTTATGACCCTCAAATAATTTATTGGATTATATTATAGTAATTTTAGTATTTATTCCTTACTAATTCATTTTGAGTCATGTAGTTGGGGGAAAAAAAATATGTGTGTCAATGACCATCAGAAAGAGAGAGTCTGAGCTTCTTGCCCTTACCTTTCCCACACTATATCACTGGCACTCTTCTTGGGGTATATATTTTCCACACTGGCCACACTCTTTCCTAACTGCATGACTCTGCACATAAGGAGATTATTTCCCTCTTTGACGATTGCCTTTTCTGCCCTACTCCATTGTCTAGCAAAAGTGCTTTTATCCCTTAAGATATCACTTAATGCAGGAGTGGCATGATGCCCAACTCCCAGGCTCGGAGGGCTCCTTCACTGGCTCCCGCAGTGCTGCCTACACACTCCACCTCCTCATTAATCATACCACAATCACCTACACATCAATCTTCTCTAAGAAACAGAGGCCCATTAGGGCAATCTTATTCATCTTGTATCTCCAGTGATCAGTAGTGTCTGACATATGAGGCATGAAATAAATACTGTTAAAAGAATGATCAAATTATAGTCATTGATGAGCTCATACCAACTACTACAAACTCCCTATAGAGTCTAAGAAAATTCATATGCTATTTCATTTTCTTTATATATTCACATAACATAATCCAGCAGTTTCGTTTTTAAAAAGCCTGTTCCACATAGTCAAGTGTATGCCATTATATGCTCTGGAATTGGTTATGGTAATTCTTAACTCACCAGTTGGATAGGTCGTATTGACATGATTATATTATTCGATCCTCCCCAGTCAAAAAAGCATTTGTATTTCCCTTTCTCTAAAATGTACTGTTCTCCACAAAAGAACTTCTGCTGGTAAGCAACCCATCTAGTAGGGAAAAAAGGGAGAAAGAACAGAGGTAATACAAATGCAAGCAACCGACATTTTAAAACCAAAGAGAGTCTGATTTTACCTCTCCAAGTTTCCAGAATAGGAGACAACTTACACGCCACTTTTAACATGAATGGATCTTGTTTCACTGCCAAAGCCGACTTCTTCCAAGTCAGAAATTTCCTGATTTGTAATGTCAATAAACTTCCCACTTTCTAGGTCAGAGTCAAATAATGTGATAGAAGATTCTATAAAATTCTAAAAAGAGGAAGAGGAAAGGTAAGGAAAAACATATGGATTTTGTTTCTTAGGCTGCTCTATCTTAGCACAATTTCCACATGGGATAATTTTACACAAATAACTCCAGGAAAAATTTTAAATGGTACTGGAACAATTTTAATAGTTGCTACTCTTCAATAGTTTAAAGAAAAAATGAGTTTGGATTTACTTTAATCAGGAAAACAACATTTTTATATATAAGTGGGAATTAACCAAGAGTTGGTAAATTTCTGGGACTCACAAACTATTGTATGTTACAGTAATGATAAAGGAAACTAAAGTTTCACTTGTGCCTTAAGAGTAAAAGCCACAGCATGAAATAGAGTTCACATACAATGTGCAGTTGGCATTTTGGGGGAGAGGATTTATGAGCTTAAATGTAAAAGAAAAAATGATGGGTATTAAGGAGGGCACATATGGCATGGAGCACTGGGTGTTATGTGCAAACAATGAATCATGGAACATTACATCAAAAACTAATGATATACTGTAAGGTAACTAACATAAAAAAATGAAACTTCCTTGACAAAAGATCAAAAAAATAAAAAGGAAAAAATTTTAAAGCCTTTATAGTTAGATGAAATATTTAAAAAATATCAGAAGAAATTTTAAGACCCTAGTTAATAAGTCAGCAAAAGACTAGACAATTCAGGAAAAAGATAAGCATTAAAAACAAATAAGCAACAAGGGCGCCTAGGTGGCTCAGTGGGTTAAAGCCTCTGTCTTCGGCTCACATCATGATCCCAGGGTCCTGGGATGGAGCCCTACATCGGGCTCTCTGCTCAGCAGGGAGCCTGCTTCTTCCTCTCTCTCTGCCTGCCTCTCTGTCTACTTGGGATCTCTGTCTGTCAAATAAATAAATAAAATCTTTAAAAACAACAACAACAACAACAAAAACAAATAAGCAACAATCTGAGGGTTTTGAAGGGGTGAGGGGTGGGAGGTTGGGGGAACCAGGTGGTGGGTATTGGAGAGGGCACGGATTGCATGGAGCACTGGGTGTGGTGCAAAAACAATGAATACTGTTACGCTGAAAATAAATGAAAAAAATTAAAAAACAAACAAACAAAAAAAAACCCAAATAAGTAGGGACGCCTAGGTGGCTGATCTGGTTGAGCCTCGCCTTTGGCTCAGGTCATAATCCCAGCGTCCTGGGATCCAGCCCTGCATAGGGCTCTCTGCTCAGGGAGCCTGCTTCCCCCGCTCTCTGCCTGCCTCTCTGCCTACTTGTGATCTCTCTCTGTCAAATAAATAAATAAAATCTTTAAAACAAAAATTTGGCTAATGCCAAATTTCACCAGTAAAAATAAAGAAATTAAAATTAAAACCATTATACAATTTTCACTTTTTAAAGTAAGTTAAGAAGAACCTAAAAATCCAGTTTTGTCTGAGAACACTGCTGGTAGAAAAATAAATTGGATAGCTATTTTAGAAAATAATTTAGAAATACATTTTAAAAGACTAGTATTTTTAAACTCTCCGATACTGTTGAAATTTTTTTAGGCTAGAAAAAATTTTCTGAAACTAAACAATGGGCAATTTATATGCAAAGATGCATTTTTTAATAATACTGAAAAGCTATAAACAGTGTAAATGCCCAAATGATGTATAAACATATACCTTTATGCATCTTAGCTACAGCTTGATGGAACATAATTAAGAAGAAGCTAACAGTATATTCAATACTACTGGCCAAGAGCTTTATATGCCTTATTTCCAAAAGAACTACCACATGAGATTATATTACTATCATTCTCATTTTCCAGCTAAGGAAAGTAACTAATTTGCCTGAGGTTAACACAGTTACTGAGGGGCAGAGATTGAATTTGAGTCCAAATTTATCTACCTATCTATTACCCTAAGCTCTTAATCCCTGTCAGATAGAATGAAAGAACTTAACTTACATTTTTTCAACTCTTTATAATAGACTTCATAGTTGGAAAACACAGAATACATTATTTTTTTAAAAAAGAAACATGGGTGCCTGGATGGTTTAGTTGATTAAGCATCTAACTTCCACTCAGGTCCTGATCTCAGAGTCCTAGGATGGAGCCCCGGTTTTGGGCTTTCTGCTAAGTGGGAAGCCTGCTTCTCCCTCCCCACCCCACTACCAACTTGGGCTCTTTCACTCTACTCTCTCTCTCAAATAAAACCTTAAAAAATAAATAAATAAATAAACACAATCTCTTCTTCTGTCACTACTTTGTTGTAAGTTTCAGATCTATGGGAAATGTTATCAACTTCTATAAGTCTCAATATCAGTTTTTCTACCCCCTTTAAAAATATTATAAATTTGGGGCTTGTGCTCTTTCTCAAATAAATAAAATCCATATATATGTGCACATATATATACACATATATATGTGCATATATATATATAGTATATGTAATCTAAGAAAAGATTTCTAGGATATCTAGGATATGTGTATATATATATACACATATGTATACACACGTGTGTATATATATGGATTATATATATATATATACTATATATATAGTATATATACACATATATATGTGCATATATATATAGTATATGTAATCTAAGAAAAGATTTCTAGGATAAACGTTCACTTTATATGAACAAGCAGAACAGAATCAGAAACAAAAACCAAAGCATCTGTAAGAAGAGGGAAAATACACTTAAAATAATTTCCTCATTTACTACTCAGTTGTCAAATTCCAAGAATTTAAAGACTGTTCATGTAACTAGATCAAATTTCATTTGAGACTTTAGGATAAAAGATAACAAAGGATTTTTACCTGAAATATTTATAATTCATAACTCATAATTATATTTTTATTTACCCCTGGACAGTAAACCTTTGGAACCTGAGGATATGTGTTCCCTTCGTTACCTTCACAGGGTTCTTAAAAAAAAAAAAAAAAAAAAAAGAGAGCTGTTGGGGCACCTGGGTGGTACAGCCAGTTAAGTGTCTGCCTTTGGCATGGGTCATGATCCTAGAGTTCTGGGATTGAGCCCTGCATCAGGCTCCCTGCGCAGTGGGGAGCCTGCTTCTCCCTGTGTCCTTCACCCCCCTCTTACTCTCTCTCTCAAATAAGTAAAATCTTAAAAAAAGAAAAAAATTACTGGGTGATTTTTTTTACCTCACTGTCCCCATCCCTCCTTCTATTAACATAACATGTGATTCTCAAAACACTTGTCCTTTTTTATCATTATTGAGCTCCCTTAAGCCCTGAAATTTTACATATATGTGTAATATACATGCATAAACATGCATATATATACATATATAGCACACACATTATCTATTTTGACACAGATTTGCTATTTTGCCAATATAAATATATATAAGTGTAAGTGTGTGTGTGTGTGTGTGTGTGTATACCTTAAAGCAAGGCTTTAATAGCCCATGAGTGATTTGCCTTAAAGTCCTCAAGGCAAGCCTTCCAACTGAAATACATTTACAGCCTAGGAGGCATACCAGCAAATCTGGTTGTCCTGACAACATCAACTTCCATCATCTGAAGAACCTGAACATGACTGTTTCACATGAAAGTACGTCACTAGCTCAAGGTAGCCGTGAGGATACAATGTGATGAACTGAAGGGGGACCTGTCTGGTCCTGAGCAGGAACCACTATCAACAGCCACTAACCAATCAGGCCCAACCAAAAATGGGAGGGTGTTCAGCAGTTCTCAAAAATTTATATGGACCTCTAGTCCCCTACTCTGGTGACTCTGGAATGTCCCATCTCTGCTTCTACTTCTGCCCCTACAACTGTTCTGTACTCTCCATGAGGGCTGCAGGAATAGGGGAGTGAGGATAAGCTGTAATGCCAAGGTTATTACTTTGTGTTAGAGTAAAACAGGACAAGACATTAAGAAATAAATATGGACATGTGCAGATGTGCTGTGTCTGTGCCCTTTCATTAACAAACAACTTATGATGTGATGTACTTTACTTGAGCAATGATTTGCATAAGTCCTACCGTGTGGGCTGTGGGAGAGTGAGCTGGCAAGCAGGCTGGGGCTGCTTGGCAACAAGGCTGGAGGTGAGCAGGGAAGGAAGAAGGGATGTGCTATCACAGGACCCAGTCCAAGAGCTGGCAGCATACAATTTCACAAACAAATGTACTCGTGTGACTTGAGTTTGTGTCCTTTCTACTCTGCCTGCTACTCCTTGAGATCTGGCCGAAGGCCACAGGCACCTCTTAAGTGGCATCACTCTCTTCTTTACATTTGCTTTTGTGTATTCATGGCTTTGCTTGCCTTACAGCTTTTGCCTTCTATCTTATTTCTAAGCACCTTTCTGAGCCATTCTCCTGGTTTTCACACTCTCTGAATTTTGCTCTCAAACCTACCAAATATACAGTGTCTGAACTGGTTGACTAGTTACCATCAATACGGTGTCCCTGAGCTCTAACTCTAAGCCAAATCCAATCACCTGGGGCTAAATCTCCAGGGATCACATGTATGAAGTGTGATAGAAGACATGCAAAAACCTACAAAACGCAAAAACCAAAACCTCTAACTGCCTTGTTCAGGTGACTGCAACAGGCACTCAGAATCATGTCCATGGTAGGCACTATGAGGTTTTCATGTTACTAGCATTTGCTTTACCAGGCACAAGTAAAATAATTATGAAAGTCTTAAGTGGAGCTCTGTTGTTTAAGAATGAATGATGATGAAATGAACTCAAATCTGTACTCTGCTTTCCATTTTGGAAGCATTTACATCCAAGGGAAAATCTGGATAGCTTACTATGGTCTCTAGTACAGAACTCCCCACTGTCAAAAACAAAAACAAAACAAACCAAAAACCAATAAGCAGATGCTTCAGGACCAAAGATATGCCTTTTTAAGAATTTATAATTTGGGTGTTCTTAAATTCCATGAGATCCCACAGCTGAACTGCCCCGGAGCCCTTGTGCTATAACCCTCTGGTGGACAAAGTAATATAAGACACCAGTGGAGATCTGGTATACCCATTAATTCAGAAGAAATAATAATCTCCATTGCATACCACCCGGTTTCAAAGATCTAAAAAGAGGCCCCAAGACTGAAAATCTTAATAAAAGCCAATCCAAAAGTTAAGCTAGTATAAAACTGAGGAAAAATAAGCATACCAAGAAAGTTTTATCCAGGAAGCCAAGGAAAAAAAAATTCCTTTTTAATCCCTGGAGCCTAATACTCCTATATTCTTCTGGACCTCTCCTTAAAAAAAAAAAAAAAAAAAATTAACTCAAAGTCATTATGTATCTGCCTGACTCATTTGGAATTAGAAACATATTTCCTGTTGTCTTCTCCAAGTACTCTGTGACACAGATTACATTATCCCTAAGGAAAATGTCCAGAATTTGACCTTAGTGGATCCAGAGTGTTCTGCATACTGAAGCCAAGACATTAGAAAATTGCATTGTATTGTACAGTTTCTCTATCCTTTTGTTTATATTATTTCAACTTAGATCTTACATACAGCCCTTCATTTCTTCCCAGGTTAGGAACACTAGGAGAACTGATATGAAAAGATGTCACATGTCAACTCTACCAGTTACCTTCAATAGACGAAGAGAACCATAAGAGGTTTTTTTTCTTTTTAAAGATTTTATTATTTATTTGATATAGGGATAATAGTGGGAGGGGGGGAGGACAAGCAGATTCCCCACTGAGTAGGGAGCCCCTCTTGGGGCTTGATCTCAGGACCCCAAGATCATGATGACTTGATCCAAAGGCAGACACTTATTTAACTAAGCCACCCAGGCACCCCAACAACCACAGAGTTTTTAAAATCCTATGCCTAACTACATCATAAACTTAAAATTTTCAGAGGCAGATCTTATGTTATGTCTTATCAAAAAAAATAAGGGGCAGAAGGAAACTTTGGGAGAAGATGGATAGGTCTGTCACTTGATGGTGGTGATGGTTTTACAGGTGCACACTTATCCACAAAGTCATTGAATTGTATATATTAAATATGTACAGGTTTTGTATAATATCTCAATAAAGTAAAAAAAAAAAAAAACCAAACTCCTCCCCAACTATATGCTATATCTGGAGAATATAAAATATTTCAACTGAAAATATTTTAGTGAACATGAAATTACAAACTGTCTGAAAGCCATGTAAATATTTACTATACATATGTATTGGTCTGCAATGTGACCATATATTTATAGCTACAGATGAAATGCTAATAAGCCTTTGGTTGAATGAAATCCGGTTTTCTGCTAAGATTTTTTTAGTCTAATTTTTTAGTCTAATCATTCTATAACAACAACAACAACAAAAAGGATAATTTGACATGGGCTCTAGAGTAAGATATCACAGCTCTACTCTTGGGCATGGTACCTAACCTCTCAGATCCTCTGTTTCTGTACCTGTAAGATAAAGATCATAAGAGTATCATAAGAGTATGTCATAGAAGAGTATCTTCTATCTCATGAAGATTAAGTATAAGTATGCATGTAAGGCCATTAATAAGTTCTTGATAAATGTCAAGATTATAATGACGAGGACAAAAATATCTTTATAAGCTAGCAAGTAGTCTTTTAATTGTTAAAAAATCTTATTTTAAGAGAACAGAGGATTTTCTAAAAAGGGCATTTTCATTTACTTATATAAAAATGGTATCATTATTTTTGTATATGTGCTGCCGAAGCGAGCACTGTATCATTATTTTTGTAAATGCTCAAAACTTTTCTCTGTAACAGTAATCAATGTGCCAATTCCTGCCGATTTTTCCAATGTATATTATCATACTGTCTATACCAAATACCCTCTAATTATTTAACTATATAGTTATAGTATTTATATCTCTTCACATTTTCTACTATTGGGAAACTTCAGGGAGTGACCTGGGGTTTTATTATTTGTTTGCGTGTTTTAGTCACAGTCATCCTGGGAAGGTGCCATCACATTCACTGTTGAACAAATCTAGAGTCAGCAATGCTTCTGTTCAACTGCTTTTTAAATAAAGAGGGAAAAATTAAAAATTATTCAATATTAGGTGGAAGACACTTTGAATCACGACCCATAGTTCCCTGAATGCATGTGGTCATGAAGACCTAAAATAAAAGATGAGGTTCTATCTTGTTTTGTCTTGCTTGCCTTTTAGTGGTCAAGTAAGGAAGAGCTAGGTAGAGAAAAACCCTTGCAGAATAGGATTGGTGGACTAAATACCTCAAAAGTTATCCATTGCTCAAGCAAACTCAGTGTGCAGTCTTCAGTGGACTGCCCTATATGTCTTTTAGGTAGAACTGATTTCCAACTCACGTTCTTACTAAAAAAGATCATTCACCCACCCCACCCCACCCCAAAAAAGCTCCCTTGTTCCCTATGCTACTTTTCCCATTCTGGCCCTTCCTGCCTGACCAGGTGAAGGGCCCCAACAGATAAAAACCTGAAGGACCAGAGCACACTACCAACCTGTGCTCACTCAAAGTCCATACAGACCCCATAATCACTCTTCACTTCAATATCAATTCCTTCAAAAAGGGCTTTGGAAACCATTCCAGACAGTTCAGGGTTTATATGGATACAGATTACTATAGAAAAGAGACTACAGTGGTAAATCTTAAGAAAGTATGTCCCTGTGAACACATTAAAAAGTCTCTAGAGCTGGTGAGGAAAATGAGCAATGTTTGATAAACCCTGATATCCTACAGAACTCTCTAACATTTATCTCTTTTCTGTGAACTCATCAGCTTCCACCTGGAGTCCTATAGTGTTCAGACTTATCTTCTTCACCCCAAACCTTTTCTCAAGAGTTACCAAGAAGATCTTGAGAAACTTCTAATCTAATCTTGCTCACTAGGCCTAAAATCCATCAGAGGCTCAAGGTCAAATCAAGGAAAAAAAAATCTGAACTCTTCAATATGCGTAAAATACCCTTCATTATCTGGCTCTTGGTCTCATTTTCCCGAAGTTCTGCTTATTAACATCCTGACTTAATTGTATTTGCCAAACACACCAGTTTCACTTACATGAGGGTTTCTTAATCTCTGCACTATTAACATTTTGGACCTGATGACTTTTCTTTTTTTTTTTTTAAGATTATTTTTACAGAGAGAGAGAGTAAGCACACACAAGCAGGAAGAGCAGAAGGAGAAAGAGAATCTCAAGCAGACTCTGCTGTGCTCAGTGCAGAGCCCGATGAGGGCCTCGATCTCATAACCCTGAGATCACGACCAAAAGAAAGAAACCAAAAGTTGGACATTGAACCAATTGCGTCATGAAGGTGTCCCTGGACCTAATGACATCTTGTTGTGAGAAGGTTGTCCTATGAGCTGTGGAGGTTTGGCAGTACCCCTGGCCTCTACCCACTAGATGTCAGTATCACAACCCACCCCGCACCCCAAGTCATAACAATCCAAAATGTCTCCTGACACTGCCAAATGCAGTGGGGTAAAATCACCTCTAGCTGAGAACCACTGACTCACATCCTTGCCTTTTTATATGTTAATCTCTTGCTAAAATAGCACCTACACCTTTCTTCTTCAGTCAGTCCTGGAACCTCTCCACTTGGCCAATTCTTGAACCTGAAATTTTGTTCAACTGTTATCTTTTCCTATTCCCAAGTGGGAGCAGTTGACCTTTCTCTGGTGAGTACTTTGTGCCTAATCCGATCATAGGCAAACATTATCAAGCATTTATGAAAGTACTAGCTTCCCTATCAGACTGCCAGCTCTCTGAAAGCAAGGACAGAGACTCTGGCCACTGTTTCACCAGCATCTGACACAATCCGGCTCATGAAGCAGGTGCTCAACAAATACTTAGGTTTGCTTTTCATCCATCAATTCCGTAAGTATTCATTAAAAAAAGCAGGCAAGCCATATAAGCAGGTCAGCATAATGCTTTCAGGTATTCCAAACATTTGATAACCTCATGTTCTATCACAACTCTGTTTGGCTTTCATGGACAGAAAACCAGCAGAAAACTAAGAACAATGATGGTAACTCACAGCTTGTAAGAACCGGAAAGACAAGATGGGGCCACTTAATGCCCCACAGGCATTACTGTCTTCAAAATCTCCTTCTTCAAGCAAGAATTGCTGGCCTTTAAAATGTTCTTTTTCATAGGCAACCCACCTAGAAATACAAAGGACATCCAAATGAGACATTAATAAGATAAACTTTAAAAAAAGAGAAAATCATGATAAAGCACCTCATTGTGTATTATCGTATTTTAAAAAGCAACACATTTGTTACCATTTATAAAGACAGACAGATGTTGTATGCTTCAAGGATCAACAGCTTTATAGCTTGGAGGATTTTCCCAACAAAGGGTTCTTACAGGATTGTGATAGAGCAATGCTCGTTAAATGTTTGTGGTATGACCTGATACCATATCTCAATGTGGAGAAAGGATAGTCTGCCAAGTAAAAAATAATGGAAAGCACCAATAGCCAATGAGTAAACTTATAAACCCATTTTGAGATTCAAAGATAATTATTCTTATTTTACTGAGAAAGCCCTTCTGGAATCACAAAATGATTACTGTATTTAGCATTTATTTAGGTTGTAAATCAAAGGAACCTCTCACTGGGTTTCCCATCAAAAACACATTACTGGTGGGTTTAGCAGAGAAATGCAAATGGGCTGACATTAGCCCTGATGGCCTACACAATTAAAATACTTCTGTAAATATTTATAGGTGGGCAGTGTTGTTCCCACCATATTATCAGTGGTGATAATGGCAATGGGTAGCACTTTCGCAGAGTACCTCTTCCAGGGGCACAAGCTTTTTTGTTTTTGTTTTTATTTTTGTTTTTTTTAAAGTAGGCTCCATACCCGGCATGGAACCCAATGCAGGGCTTGAACTCCAGTGACCCTAAGATCAAGACCTGAGCTGAGATCAAGAGTTGGACACTTAACTGACTGAGCCACCCATCCAGGACACTTAACTGACTGGACACTTTCTGGACTTCTAATCAAAAACTGTATAGAGCACTGATAAAACCATTAGTCGTTAAGTTCCTCCATGAAACTTACCTTTTTAATGGACTAATTCACAGCAGCTAATGAATGTAATGTGGGCATAGATGGTTCATCACACATGCTGACTTGCTTCAATCTGCCTTTTGAGGCACTTTGTTATTAGAATGGGACCCCCTCCAATGGGGCAGATTCTAGGATGACTACTTTGAGCTCCTAGGTTGGGGACTTCTGAATTCTGGGGCTTGACAAACAAAGCTGGGTAGGGCTGATTACTATTGTTTTGAGAAAATGAAAAAAACTACTCCAAAAATTGTTTCCATAGGGTACAAAATAACAGTAACCACTCAGCAATCATGAATCCATCCTTGCCCTCACCATATAGGTGTGTATGTGACTGGGGAAGAAGAGGTCCACATGCATTGGAATAAACATCTTATACATCTTAGTGGGTTTGTAATATGTAAAAAGACCAACATTGGGTAAGACTTTAGTGGGTCTTTTACAAAAATACCCACCGAAGCCTGGGTGGCTTCGGCTCAGGTCATGATCCCAGGGTCCTAGGATCAAGCCCCATATCGGGCTCTCTGCTCAGCAGGGAGCCTGCTTCCTCCTCTCTCTCTTTGCCTGCCTCTCTGACTGCTTGTGATCTCTGTCTGTCAAATAGATGAATAAAAATCTTAAAAAAAAAAAAAACCTCAACATTATTTTATTCTTAAACTATTATGTGAAAATAAATTGCACAGGAAAACTTTCAAATTCTAAATGTGGCTTTCATTATATAAATGTGGCTATTCAGAACATGCCTTTAATATATCTGAATGGGAAAAATAATAATATCTATAGAAGACCTTAATATTAAAGATAGATTAATAAATTATTAATGATGATAGTTCAAAAATCTGCTCAGCTTTTAAAAAAAATTTTAAGAATCAATTTGTATATCCATCTGGAATATTTAAAAACAGATGTTATCTGAGAAAAATGAAGAAACATCAACCTCACTTTCCCTAGATTCCTCAAGATGGGACAGAGTTCCTACTACCTGCAGTTAAACAGTTAAAAAAAAAAAAGTGAAAAATGGTAGAAATAGAGCCAGGGGAGAGGGAGCAAAGGGAGAGGGAGAAGCAGACTCTGTGCTTAGCAGTGAGCCAAACACAGGACTTGACCCCATGACCCTGAGATCGTGAGCTGAGCTGAAATCAAGAGTCAGATGTTTAATCGACTGAGTCACCCAGGAGCCCCTCAATTGTTCACTTTTAAATAAGGACATGAAATTTTTCTCCTGCGTTCTATTTCAAACAATATTATTTTCTTAAAATAAAAATTAAAAATTAAAAAAAAATTTTAAATTAAATAAAAATTTAAAAAATAAAATTAAATTACCAAAAAAACCCTCAGAAAACAATGCAAATCATGATCTAGTTAATGGAAAAAACATTCAGATCCCAAAGGGAAGAAAATGCAAAAATATTTAGCAGGGTTAACAAGAAAGGTATGTATTCATAGATTAGAGTACAAATAAATAGGATACAATAAAAATTTATCCAAAACATTTTTTTTTAAACTGAAGCATAAAGAATTAAATGGTTACATTACAATATGTTAGACCAATTTTGGATATGTTCTACATATCTAATATATGGCACATTCTCCTTTATATCCATATTGGCTAGTGTAGCCATCACTAGATTTACTGCCAGAAACTGCAAAGTCTAAGTCTTTAAATACAGATTCTTGAGTGATCTTAGACCAGTCATTTAACACCTATGAATAAAATGGTTTAGTAGCATCTTATGATAGAATAGCATAAACAAGTTTTATAATATTACTACAAATAATAAGACATCAATACTTAAATTAAAATGAACTAATATTCCAAATAAACCATTGTATCAACAAAGAGACCAACAGTGTTTCTAGAGGAACTCTAGAACTGGGTCGACAATGGCAAATAAACTATGAAGAAAGTTTCTTCTGATTTTTATCTGCCAGGATACAAATACAAAGGCACATCCCAATGCACTCACAGATTTTTCTGGGGTACCTGCCCCAGAAACTGCTGACTGATACTAGGATGGTACCAATGACTGGTGACCCTTGGGTTTATACTGAGAGGTTCTCGGGGGGTGCTTCCTCAAAAACAGTACAGGGCCAGAGGGTAACCAATGTTAAAAATCCTTGACTTGGTCAGGAAATGACAGATGCTGGCAAGTATGTGGAGAAAGGGGAACCTTCCTACACTGTTGGTGGGAATGCAAGGTGGTGCAACCACTCTGGAAAAGAGCATGGAGGTTCCTCAAAAAGTTGAAAATAGATCTACCCTATGACCCTGCAATCACACTACTGGGTATTTACCCTAAAGATACAAATGTAGTGAACCGAAGGGGCACATTCACCCGAATGTTTATAGCAGCAAGGTCCACAATAGTCAAACTATGGAAAGAACCTAGATGTCTATCAACAGGTGAATGGATAAAGAGGAGGTGGTGTATATATATACAATGGAATACTACGCAGCCATCAAAAGAAATGAAATCTTGCCATTTGTGACAACATGGATGGAACTAGAGAGTATTGTGCTGAGTGAAATAAGTCAATCAGAGAAATACAAGTACCATATGATCTCCCTGATAGGAAGAATTTGAGAGGCAATGTGAGGGGTTTGGGGATAGGGAAGGAAAAAACGAAACAAGATGGGATTGATAGGGAGACAAACCACAAGAGACTCTTAATCTCAGAAAACAAACTGAAGGTTGCTGGGGTAGGGGGGTTGGGAGAAGGGGGGTGGGGTTATGGACATTGGGGAGGGTATATGCTATGTTGAGTGCTGTGAAGTGTGTAAAGCTGGCGATTCACAGACCTGTACCCCTGGGGCTAATAATACATTATATATTAATAAAAAATTTAAAAAATCCTTGACTTGGGAGACACACAACCTAGGCTACTTCTTTAATGAAGGACTCACTGCCAAGATCCTCAGCACAGAAGGTCAACTAAGATCCACAGAATAGAGAATAAAAACTGGGGTTCTCATTCAGGTCCGAAGTTTGTAAATATAAATATATTTTTTTGTAATTTTTATCTTCTATATTGTGTTTAGAATACTGTTTTAAGTTTTAGAAACTATTTTCTACATTTAATCTACCTCAAACTCTCTAATAAAACAAGAGTTCACAGAAAAGCCAGTTGTGACTAATATTTTTTTTAAGAGTACCTTCCAGAAGGGAGGTAATATTTTTAGATTAAAACACATTGTTTATGCTTGGCTTGGCACATTTTTTATGCTGACCTATAAAAATTGACTATTAAATCAAATTTGTAAATATAACACTCACACTCCACCGATGACACGAATTGATCCAATTCCATGAAAATCCCCATTATTTTTTAAAAACTTTGGGACAGAATCTATGTGTTCACTAAACTCTTTGGCCTGTCCACGGAAGTGAGGTTTTTCATAAATAATAACCTGCAAGATATGAAAGAAAATTACTTAACATGCTTGTATTTTGGAATAGACACAAAACTCATTTACTTAAGTGACACTAAAGACTCTGACATAGGGATCACTATCCTTTTTATTAATATTTACAATATAGCATGCTGTCTGATATTCACAAGGAATATGTGAGTTATCATTGTAAAGATAAAATATCTTAATAGCATGTTTCTCTCATAATAACAGTCAAATATGATGCCATTGTTCTGGTGACCCAAATCCTAGGACCATCTCAAAGGGTAAAAGGTCTTATAATGGATGCTTAAATTAACCAAACTTAGCTCACTGTTTGGAATTTAATACAGACCTGCCTTCTGTGAATTTTCCCTATTAGAAAAAAACAAAACAAAACAAAACAAAATCCTCTCTACAGAGGTTCTACAGCACAATAAATTATCTACTGGATTGAGAAAACATGGCCGCTTCTTATAACACTAATTGCTTCTATGGCAGTTGCTATTCACTGATAAAAGATATGTAAATTCCTGAATTTGAAAACAAAACCTTCTAATAAAAAGAAGTGATTGGAAAAATTATGGGTTTTTTTTGGATACTGGGTTCATATATGCGGGGGGTAAGTACAGCGGGAAATCCATTCCTAGCATTTCATTTACTTCAAATTTGGATTGGTACCAATATTTCTCTTCCGCCATTTTGGTGCTCTTTACTTCCCAACTATGACCCACCTGCCTTTAGTATGTGGAAGTGACAATGGCGACAACAGCACTCATCTATCCACACTCTATCACCTGGTTCTATTTGTCGCTGATGGCATACATGGTGTACAAACAGCAAAATAAGGCCCCATGCTTAAAAGCACTGAACAAGTTATAGCTTCCCTGTTTCCAAAAATTGATAACATCAAACAAGCTGAAAAAAATACACACTACAGCTCCTATTTTCCAAATTTTAAATTTTTACAGGGTGCTATATTTGAAGTTATATTTAAGACTTTCTACATATGCTGAACCCAATCAGACTAAGAAGCAGTAATTCTTTGATGAGTAAGCCATCACTATATGATAGTTATTTCATTCATATACCTCTACAACCTGTCAAACTGCAAACATCGAAGGAAGACCAAGCCTGTCACACCTGAAGAGCCTAAGAGAGGAGTCGCTGAGAAAGTGTCAGAGCTAATCCTGTATCTTTTAGGTCACTGGTTCGAAAACCTTGGCTGCATGTTATTAGAATCACCTGAGGAGCTCTGACCATATCCTAGACCAATACAGGACTAAGTATTTTTTTTTAAACTTGGGTATATATGACTCCAACAAGGTTACTAAGTCTTAAAAGATTCCACCTATGTGATTAAGAGAATGGTGGTCAGTTCGATCAATTAAGAAGCCTCCAGAAATGGGAGGCTTGGAGGAGCTGTGTCTTGTTTTGCAGGACAGGAAAAGGATGGAAGAATCCTTCCCACGCCTGCCTCTGGAAGTGCTATAACCTAGACAAGCAGAGGTCTGTTTGCATCTTTGATCACTGCACTGGTTTTCTTTCCATCTCTTTTCACACACATTTTGTAATTTCATTTCCTTTTCTTTCCCCAAATGTGCTTAAACCTGGTGCCACTACTGCTCCAATTTTCACTGCCTCCCTCGGCTGTTCCCTTCAGATACTTACACTTACAATGTTGTGAGCATTTTTCCCAAACGTCTGCTATATACCGCCACTAGAATGTCAAGCTGCCACCTCAATTGCCCCCTCCCCACCTAATCAAAAATCAAACATATCACCTTTCCATCCTGTATTTGGTGTTTGCTGTGCTTGACCTCCATCCTTGCACACTGACCCAATTTGCCCTCACAGCATGCATCCTCACTGGCCGTTCTGTGCTGTCACCTCACTCCAACATGCACTAGCTAGATATTATTACCATATATTCAGCTTTTTTTTTTTTTACTTAAAAAAAAAGTAAGGCCATCTTTAAGTATTTTGATACTTAAAATCAAAATACTTAAAGCTCAACACTCAAACTTTTTATCCTGCTATAAAAGTCCATTTTTAAGACTTACCTTTAAGTTCATAGGCATTTCCACTTTTAGTCCACCCTTAAGAAAAGAAATTTTAATATTAGATACAGAAATATTTAGAACACTTGAAAGTAAGTGACATATGTAGGTTATACAAAAAAATCTGATTAGTTCAAGGTTATATGCCAGCCAACTTTAAGTTGTGGTAACTTTTAAAATTTAAGCACAGAACTCTATGGTAGTCAAAACCAAGTCAGACAGCTCATCAATGTAGATGCAGTAAGAAATCTTTAAAATATACTTTCCAGATTAAAACTAGTACAAAGAAGGAAACTGAGCTGTTTGGTCCTTAAGCTCACATGACTGAGAAAAGATTTAAGCCCAAGGCAGATTGTCCCAAGAAACAGAGTGGTGTTGCTAGATTTAAAACATCTCATTTGGCAGAGTAGATTTCCAAACCACTGACCCTGCATTTCTTCCCGACAACTGCTCAGGCTTTCTAAATTAGAGTGCTTCCCCTTCCAAGTTCCATCAACACTTTTTATCATTAACTATCTTTGTGACCTCAAGGTTGTACAGCATAAAAGTAACCCCTTCCTCAACAAAGTAATTCTAGAATTTCCTGTTTTTAATGCTACTCCACACTGTGGTATTTCTTAAAATTTCTTAAGTTTTTCCTAGTTTTTATTTTTTAAAGGCACAGAACAGCCAAAAATGGTTTATCACATAGCTAACATTTATTTGAAGAGTTTGCCCCCAATTAAAAATGTTTGCAACAAAAATACTGTATACACTTATTAACTTTTAAGAAAGCAACCAAAAAAAAGAGAAAGCAACCACTGACAGAACTGTCCATTTATTAATAATGCTGAGCTTATCATTCATTACTCTGATGGAAAAGCATAATTAGAAAAGTAGTTTTCAAATAAGTATCAAAAAATTTCAAAACTGTATTCAAAATTTTCACAGAACAATACTTATAAGGAAACTGCATGCATTGTAATAACTCACAGCACAAAATAAATTCAGACATTTGTTTTCTAGAAAACATTAAATGTTTTTACATAGATATTCTCTATTATTCTCTATAATATAGAGGCACAGAAAAAAAATGTACAGATTGCTGATCCAATAGTACACATACTCATTTCTCAGGATAGACAGCATAAGCAATCACCACGGTTATTTTAGATTCATGGGCACTTTGGGAAATGCCAGTTTTTAAATTTGCTTACCATTTGAAGTGGATGCAATGATTTCATTTCTGTGGCAGAAATCTCAAAGAGTCCATGGTCTTCCTCCAGAACTGTAGCTTGCCCCTTAAAATTAATATCTGGGTAGGCAAGCCAACTAAATAAGAAATGAATGGTTTGTTAAAGTATAATAGGAACACTTTAGTCTGGTACTGTAACAGTTAAAAGTATAAAGGACTATGAAACAAACAAAAACGAAAAGAACAAAACAAAAAAAAACAGAAAACCTTCATGGCAGAATCACAACCAGTAAAACACATTTGAAATGACTTCACTAGATAGCATATAACAAGAGTTAATGTATTTTTCAGTACTCATATTCAAACACTTTAAGTCTATTATACATACTCCAAGCAGTACATATTACTTTTCTCAGAATTTTCTAGTATTTAGGAGGTGTGACACCCTTGACTCAAGCAGAATATAACTGGAAGGAAAAAAAATTCCACTATATATATATATATATATATATATATATATATATATATATATATATGTGTGTATATATATATATATATATATATATATATATATATATATTTTTTTTTTTTTTAACAGTGGGGCAATCAAAGGTGGGATTCCATAAGGCCTTTTACATCTTTCCCCTCCTCCCCCAATCAAGGCATTTTACATCTTTGACCCACATTTTTAGAATCAATAACCAGTTCAATTGCCTGTTGCAGGAACAGTATCTGAAATGAGATCCCCGAAAGACAGACCTACCTTGTAACTAAATTTGGTAATTACAGACTTATCTCACGGGCAGGGTCAATTATTGGGTCTGCCCACAGTTTTAATCTGTGGTTGGAGAGATGAAGAAAGATGTCCTATGGTGACCCCCAAATATCTACACCAACCATCATCAAAGCAAATAAAAAAGAATGAAAGACAGAAAAGGAACCCATGTTGAACTGGCATCACAGAGTTGTGATTTGCGCTAATCTGGAACTAAATTAAGACTGAGCTCAGTCATACCCATAATCTAAAAGATACCTTTGGAGTCAGAAAGGTTTGGTAGCAGACACAGGCTGAAGCAAATCATATAATTTCCTCATTTGTAAAATGTGTCGCTCAACCTACCTTACAGGAATACAACAAACAAAAAAAGCACTGCGTGTCCGTGCTGTGGAGGCACTCAGTAACTACTGGCACCGAGACACCCTTGAAATAGTTCAAGCTCCAGATTTTTAGGCCAGGACATGCTTTTATTTCTCAGTCCCAAAATCTGGTGGATGAAAACATGATGAATGCATCTATCAAGAACTATGCCTGAGAATCTATCTGCTCCTGTGAGTCCTACATCAGAGACTTAATTGGATCCAAAGGAAGACAGAATCTGTTTTAATCCCTGCAACAGTCTTTCTTGAGTATCCAGAAGCATAAATAAAATCAAAACTTCACAAATATACAGGTCATCCACCGAAATTTGAAGTAAAAAGTTAAGTTTGGCTGTAATAGGGAGAAACGGATACATACACTCCTGACTTCACAGTGAAGGACACAGATTTGGGGATATTCAGCTCTTCCAAATTGGGGACTGCTCGCTGTATATGGATAGGACAACATGCTGGGTCAGCCTGTGGGCAAAGTTCTATCTCTGGGATGCTGCAATCCTGAAAAAAAAAAAAAATTGGCTTTGAAATCATCTGGAGACACACACAATTCAGTATTCTCAATACCCTGGATACACAATTAAAATTATTTTCACTGTTCAGTTGAATTTCTTCACAAAAACACCATGAAGGAAATACTGTTTCACTTCACCAGCTTTTTAAAATGAATTTTTTTCTAAGAAGTTACATTGATAACATGAAAATTATAAATATTATCAATTGAAAAAGTATTACTCATTTTTTTCTGCTTTGTTTTTAAAAGTCTTGTTCTATTAAGCAATCAATGTTCAGTTAACAAACTCTGTGAGTGCCAAAAGTCTTTAAGCCTTCCTTCTCAGAAGCATAACAAAGCCATAAGGAGGAAGGGAGTTGAATAAAAGTTGATCTCATGGGGGATATAAAAAATAAATAACAGAGAGGCACACTACTCCCTCAGTGCGTTATCTAATTTACATTGACAAAAGAAGTAGGAATTAGAAGTGAGGGTAAAGGAAATCTGTTTTCCTACTTGTGGGATTCTGTTTATTTTAGAACAAGTTGGTCTGAAGAAGAAAGGCATTATGAAATTTCACCCCATCCTCCATCCCAAATTCACTGCCACCATGTCCCGTCAAACCTTCCCTTAAAATTTCACTTATGTATCTCTCTTTTCTATTCCCACTGTCAAGGCCGTTCATCAAGGCTAAGACTTTGATTATAGGCCTGTATCACCAGTCAAGTACTTGCCACGCTTTATACAGTTCGGCTTGTTAGAGAACACTACTTTCCTCATGACACTCCTTGGCTCAACACCCAAGCATATCAAATTTACATTTGTCTAAAAAAAAATTATATTTGTTTGCCTTTTTACAACATGATACCAACCCAGTGACCCTCAGGAACTCCACACACCTCTTCAGCCATACTGGTATCCATACTCTCCCCATCCCCTTCTTTATATGGCTTCTCTTTGTAAATGTTTTCCCCCATTGCAACTAAAGGGAGAATTTTCTATATTCTTACAAATGAAAATCTTCTAATAGTCAAGTTCTAACACAAAAAAGACTTCATCTTTTTCTTAGAGAATCAAAGCTACAATTATTTTTCCCTTCTCTGAAATTATGATGTGTTTCTGTCTGAACACACCAACTCCGTAATCATGAGTGTTTAATTACACAACTCAAACTTTCAGTAGCATAATTCTCACCTAAGAAATTGCAAAATTCAAGTGATTATGCTTTAATGAAACAGGTAAATGTGGTAACAATCAGAGGTGACATTAGGCTGAAGAATTGTATTTTTTATTATAATCAGTTTTGCAATTTATAACTGCAATTTTGTGATTTTTTAACCTTCTAAACTGAGTTTTCCTATTAATCATTCTTAATCATTCCTATTAATATGTATAAGCAAATTAATATATTTTATTTTTAGAAAACTAGTTCTAAAATGCAATACAGTAAAGAGGCACAACCTAAAATATCCTTTAAAGTTTAAAAGTATATATCTGTTTAAAATTTCCTTTCAAAGATAGTCAGAGGCACCTAGGTGGCTCAGTGGGTTAAGCCTTTGTCTTCAGCCCAGGTCATGATCTCAGGGTTCTGGGATAGAGCCCCACATCAGGCTCTCTGCTCAGAGGGGAGCCTGCTTCCCCCTCCCTCTCTCTCTGCCTGCTGCTCTTCCTACTTGTGATCTCTGTTCCTCTGTCAAATAAATAAAACTTAAAAAAAAAAAAAAAAAGATAGCCAGAAACATCCACAACAGTCACCCGTCAATCTTCAAGGCTTTTGTTCGTTATTAATAATAGAGTTCTAGTAACAGTATTTAAAATGCTGCCATATTAATGTTCCCCCAGGGATGGTAGGCACAGTAACAGAATACTTACACAAGTTAGTTTCCTCTGCATTGTGTTATACAAACAATGCATGGGTGGTGTGCTTTAAAAGGGAAAAAGCTAAAAGGCAATTGAGTCTGCCACAATGCAGAAGGAAACAGCATAATGGAAAAAAGTATAATGATGGCTAAAAAATGGAAAATAAACAAAAATAAGAATGTTTATGTCCTCAGCCAGAGTATCCGTTTTTTCTCTAGTTAACTAAAAAAAATTTCACCGGTTAAGTTTTATCTTCTTCAGGGTGGCTATTCTCAAAGAAATAATGTCTCTTGCAAGACTTGCCTAATTCTTGATAGACCGGGGCAGTAAACACTAACAACTGAAGGATACTTTATAGTAACTTAGCAACAATGAACACTTCATTCTTAGCAGTCTGTATGGCTTCCTCCCCAACTTTTCTAGTCACAATATACTTCACAAATATCTTGATGAAACCTGCAAGCTTAGACTACTAAAGCCTTTGTAGGCATGAAGGCAAAACTACAAGAGAGAAACAGGCAAGAATGGATTATAGTTAACAAAACCAGTGAGAAAATATAATTGACTTCACCTTCCATAAAACACCTTCAGTCCCTGATCTAACAACAGATCTCTCTTCTCAGCAAATTAATGAGGATAAAACCAAAGTAACTTCTGACCATAAGAAAAATGTCATTCCTTTAAAAAAATATTAGCTGCACCATAAAAAGTAATTTGCAATATTCACTTCTAATTTTTGAGAAAAGAAATATCCGACTCAAGAATTACTGCAATGCTACCTCACCCCAATTATCTCTGGGAGCAAAGATGGCTCTTGAGCAGAATCTACAACCACTGCTAACTGCTGGCATCCCCCACAGCTCTTCACAGCAAACTGAAGACATGATCAAAAATTATCTTTAGACCCCTGGGGATAAAAATATATGTTTATAAAAAAATAAAAAAATTAATTAAAAAAAATTATCTTTAGAGAACAATGAAGTTTTGACTACTCAGATTAGAGCAATTGAAAGATGATGAAGCAAGATAAGGTTAGTTCTGGGCTTAGGCCTAGGTGAATTTGAAATGGTAACAGTCCCCATGAAAATGAAGCCATCAATAGGGAGAATTTTGACAAGGCTGGAGAAAGGAAGCAGTTTGATGCCTGACTCTTACTTTGTAAAACGTTTAGAACAATGCTAATGCCTTTTCCATTAGATGCTCAACAGTTTTTCCTTCCTCACTGAAAGTTGCTAGCCTGTCCAAGACATGTGGGCACTCACACTGCGATTAAAAAATGACTCCAAGAACAAACACTGGAAGAAGGAAAGAATACAAGCAACACTTATTCTTTCTTTTAATGTAGTCTAAGCAAATAGCAGGTGTGCAAATACCCATTTATATATCCATTTTCAACAGACTGAGTTTTTTGCTTGATTTTATTGTAGGTGGATTTCTGGGTGGTGAGAAGGTTGCTATTTTCAACAACTTATCTTTTTCCCCCACTGGGCTTGGCATGATGCCTGACATTCAGAAGAACAGCACAAAACCGTAAGTTACTTAAATCTTAGAACACTCTACCTACAAATTATTCATATTAATTTCTAGTGAGTTAGCTAATTAAATGAGACTCAAATGCTCCTTGCTGAGCTGAACTGCTCAGTTAAATTTTTCAGTGAAAACGAACATTGCCCTCAACACTGTGGCCTTCTATCCCCTTGTAGTACCACCAACATTCACCTCTGCATCTAACACAGGCGGCTCTGCCAAGAACTTGCTCACATTTCCCACCCACCTAACCCGTGTTTACTTTCTCGAGATTCCAATCAGGTGTCACCTCCTCCAGGTGAGGTACCCCTTTTTTGTGCACCCCGAGGGCCCTGCAGAGCATTTTTACTTCATATGGTTATGTGATTCAGCTGCCCTTCCCCTCAACTTTAAGCGATCTGGAGTATGAGATCATATCTCACTTGTATTTCCATTCCTCATGCCTATCACAGTGCTGGGCCCAAAAGCAGAACACAAATTTATGAAGACACAGGCTTGTCTGCAGTTTTCCAGGAAGGATAAATCCACATAAAATACATGCAGATACCCCTTTCATGATGGCTTTTTCTATATGCTATCTTTAATTTTTCTCTATGCCATCTGCAACTATCAAGAATTTAATAACATCAACCCAAATCAATGTGATAGGATCCACCTTAATTTGTATTTTTAGGCATATAAACAAAATCTCCATAACTTGAAAAAATATAGGGGATCCTGGGTGGCTCAGTGGGTTAAGTATCTGCCTTCAGCTCAGGTCATGATCCTAGGGTCTTGGAATCTAGCTCAGCATAGGGCTCCCTGCTCAGCTTGGAGCCTGCTTCTCCCTCTCCCTCTGCCCCTACCTCTGCTCATGCTCACTCCTGCTTACGCTCTCTCTCACACGCACTCTCTCTCGGACACAGTAAGTAAATCTTACAAAAAGTAAAAAATATATATCTGTGACTGTCATATTCATAACTGTAGTAAACCATGTGCTGTTTTCTTGCTAAGGGAACTCTTAAGAATATACTGGGAAAATTCTGTCCCTATTTGAGATCTTTCCTAATCACTAATTCACCTCTCCCCTAAACTACCACAGCACTTCCCATGAAATGTTTTATTATACTGGGAGACCTTCCTCATACCTACCCTTTGTTTCGCCACTCTTCCTTCTCTTTTTTTCCCGTAACACTCATCACTCACACACTCACTCACTCACTCTCTCTCTCTCTCCTCCCCTACACTCAGGAGAGATTACTTAAAAAAAAAAAAAAAATATATATATATATATATATATATATATGTAACAGTTTAAATTATCATTCACTCTAATACTTCATATGTATAAATTCAAAAGATCATCATCAATATAATAAAAATTAGTAAAACTACCACAAATATTAGCAATCACTTCTAAACACTGCTAGGCCAAAGTATAGCTTTACTACATGACAAATGAAACAATACAGAAATTAGGGGAAAATCAATGATCATGCTACCTTTAAGACACGTTTGATAGAACCCAATACAAAGTCTCTCTGTGGATGCTTTCTGTTTTGAAGGATCCAGTCACGATTTAACACCTTTTCCCCTTCTTCCAGCACACATTTCTGACCCTGGAAATGTGGCTTCTCATATAAAATCCAGCTGAGAAAAACAAAAAAGCATGATTATTTATAATTAATTTTCTAAGAAATGAGGCATAAAACAAATGATACTTAGACCACAGACAATCTCACCTACCTAACTTTTAAAACCTGAGCTATTTTCCACCATTAGCATATAATTCTATTTGAAACAATGATATATACTAATTTAAGTAAAGACAAATAGCATAAGAATAAAAGGACATACAACTTGGAAATATTCCTGAACATAACCTATGCCTACCCATATAAAAGGACACATGCACTTTCTAGATGGTATATAAACAAACCAATACATTTCTATTTAAAACAGCAGCTTAACAATTCCAAATTTTAAATGAAAGCACATGTATCCCATTTTATTACATGAAGACAACACTACATCCTATCATATACATCATGAATATTGATCAGTGAGTAACTGAGACACTGGACAAAGAAATCTTGGCTCCAGCCTATCCAAGGATAATGGTTGATTGAGGTTTTCCCTTATTTTTATACCACACAAAGAATCCTTCATTTCTTGACTATGTCAGCTATACAAATGACCCTAAGTATGTGCCTTTCACATTCCTTAGCATCCCACAAATTTTGAACTCATTTTCAAAGCTATGCTTCCTTCAACTCACGCCTTTAACTCAACTTGCCAAATCTATCCTGCTAACAGCATAGTTTTGGAATGGTATTGATTGTATATAATATATATACTAGGTCTTGTTACATATAGCTGGCTTTAAGCACTGAGAACAACCTATATTTTCTGTCACAGTAGATAAAAAGAACAATTAAATTATAAAGCAGTAATAAGATTTCAAAATATTCTGTCAAAAACTAGACAAAAGGGGATGTGACTTCAATAAAAAATAAAAAACACATAAACAGTAAGAAAACAGACTTAGTTGGGGGGAACAGGCTACAAAATTTTAAAAGCTCTCTTACCAGCCCCTTACAACTTTTATCAGTACCCCATTCGGAAAGGACCATGATGTAGCATCAGGAATACTACAGTAGATCTCTTGCTTATATTTACTTCCATGGAGATCATAGATAACCATCTGCAACATACAGTAAGCAGGCATAATAACTAATTTTAAGAATGCATTTAAAATTTCAAAGTGTCCTAGAATGTAGAAAATAAAAGATCCTAAATATATAAAGAAATTTTTTTAGATGTTAAATCTGTGAGTAAAATAATCCCTTTTAAAGTCAGTTATGGGCATCTGTGTGGCTCAGTTGGTTAAGCATCTGCCTTCAGCTCAGGTCATGATCCCAGGATCCTGGGATGGAGCCCCATGTCAGGCTTCATAAAATACATACATACATACATACATACACACATAAATATCTCAAAAAAATAAAAACTTTTAAAAAGTCAGTTAAAAGTATTTAACCTCCTCAAATCTGAAAGTAATCTTACTTTTTTTTTTTTTTTTTTAAGTCAACTCTATACCCAGCATGGGGCTTGAGGTGACAACCGTGAGATCAAGAGTCGCATGCCTCCCAACTGAGCCAGCCAGATGCCCCTAAAATAACCGTACTCTTCATATTTTATCTCTGTCTATAAGAAACTTACACTTACTGGGGCACGTGGGTGGCTCAGTCATTTAAGTATCTGCCTTCAGCTCAGGTCATGATCTCAGAGTCCTGGGACTGAGTCCCACATCGGGCCCCTTGCTCAGCGGTGTCTGGTTCTCCCTCTCCCTCTCTCCCTCTCTGTCCCTCATGCTCTCTCATGCACTCTCTCTCAAATAAATAAAATCTTTAAAAAGAAAACCAAACAAACAAGAAAAGAAACTTAGGCTTACCTTCCCAGGTCTTGGGTTACACCTCAAAATTTGTTTGTTAATATTCTGTAATAATAAAAAAGTGTAAGAAGGAAGCCTTAAGAAGCATCAACAGAAAGCTGTATATAGTTCAGTTTCTTAGCAGTCACAAATTTAATTTATCATATATATACTTAGGGGCCATTAAATGCAAAGCACACCTCTAGGTTCTACAAGGGCTGTCAGGGCAAATATAAAGAAAAATAATGTGTTGTTTGTGCCCTCAAGAAGCTTAGAGATACAAAGGGGGAAACAAATCACATTCACATGACTCTTCTAAGTGAAGGGTTAAGTTAAACTACAGGTAAAACACAAAAAAGATACCAAGTGATGGCAATAAAGGGAAATGGCACCATCATAGAGGTCAGACGATAGCACAGGGAGGGGCCCAAAGGCTTGTCTGAGCAAATGATATGGAGAAGACCTTGAAAAACAGTATTTCAATAAGCAAAGCAATGTGCCAGGCTGGGGTCAGGAGTAGAAGGAAAAAAACTTCCATTAAGAGAACATATTGAGGAAAAGTACAGTGATAGGAAACCCATGGTGCATAACCAGAGCATGAGACAAGGCTGGACAAAGAGGACCTGGGTGTGCTGTAATGCTGTGAAGATGTTCCACGTGACTTGGTAGGTGATGGGGAATCATTAAAGAAACACTTCTTCAAATCCCACCCTTTCTTTCAAAAAGACTTTGCCTTGCATGCTACTGGTTGAAAGGAAAGTCCCACATTAAGTGCATATTCTATGTTAGACTTTAAATATTTCTAAGGCAAAGAATACATATAGCTGGATTTCAAGGCATTCCCCAGCTATAATGCTCAGCTTTTTCTTTGAATTAGGCTGCTTATTGCCCTACTTTGTATGAACAACATGAGCAATTACAGTGAGAGGATACTGTGAGGCTGTCACTTAAATATTTTAAAATATTATGAAATATCTTACTGAGATACATAGGCTCAATGGTTCCAGTAGCAAATTCCCCATATATAGTGCCTTCAGAAATTCGGAATGTTGTCACTTAAATTAGCTTGAAAACTAAATATTAACAAAGAATTAGGAAATAACATGCTTCACCCTATGCCTCTTAAATTCTGACTAGACAAATTTGTTTTCTCAATTTAACAGTCCAGCTAAAATAAAGGAGTTATGAACACTTTGATTAAAGGATAAAGTAACCTCTGATATATTTTTAAAACAATCTTTAGACAACCTCAAAACACTAACTTTCTTAATAAGCTTTCATATCATTTCATGACCGAAAGCACTACCTCACTAGGTAACTAGTTAACTACCTCACTAGTTAATAATCAAAATAACTTACCTCTGTGAACGGGCTTAATCTGCCTGAGATGTCCTGAGCTTGGAAATATTTTGACACTGGTTCCTGAAAAATCCCACCAAATCGGGCTCCTTTCTCTGCGGAATGGGTTTTAGAAGTCTGCAAATACTGATGATAAGCACTCTTTAAAGAAGAATGTAGTTTGGAAGTAAGGTCAGATTTTTGTAGAAATGAAGTCTTTTCTGGCCACAGACCAACTTGCAGGGTGGAGGTAGTAGGTTCACTTGACATTACATATGAATTCTTAGAAATTCCAGTCCTTTCCTGGCTATCACCTGGGTAAAATGCGATGGAAGGGTCTGGCAGTTTGAAGGTTTCCTTCCTCCTAGCTCTCAGGCTTCCTTTATGTAATGGCTCCTCCTCCTCCTCCTCTTCTTCCTCCTCCTCTTCCTCTACTCCCTGTCTGTCTTCTTCAAAATTCATCTTTAAACGCTCTGATACTGACTGGAGAAGGGATAAAACAGAAGAGGGCTGGCTTGCACTCTCTCTTGATTTTGTGGAGCCATGGTGACCAGGAGAGACTTCGCTGGACAGAATGTCCTCCTGAGAACTGTCATCTTCATAAATGGGAGACAAAGCTAAGGGATAAATTTTGTACCTTTTGGCCTCCACTGATAAGAATGACTCTGAACTATCACTATCAGATGTCTCACCTAATTTAGTATCCTTTTCAAAATGATGGACGAGGTCAGTTCTGCTCTCAGACCTCTCACATGCAAACACAGGCATGCCGTCAGCGGATGTCTCAGGAAACAAGACAGAGTGTGTTCTTCTTACTTCTGCAGTAGCACACCTATCCTCATCTTGAAGGGGTTCTTCATATAGTATAGTAAAGGAAGAATTTTCTTGTTCATCCTGAGAAACAAAGGCTAATTTAGATTCTTCTTTTTCACCACTATAATTATCATCTCTTATTTGATTAGCTACTGCAGTAACAGATAATCTTCTGTCTAGCTTCCCTATGGTACTCTCAGGTTGAAAATCTGGCGTTGCTAAAGCTGGGTAGCCTTCATAATCCTTACTTAATGTTGGTGATTCATATCCCCTGAAATAGGAGGAGGCAAGTCTGTTGTCACACACTATCAAGCCTTCCTTTCTCTCAGGGGGATCTCTCTCCTTTTCCCCAACACTCTGTCCACCAGACTCTTGCGGGGTTTCTTCAGCTTCATATATGGGAGGCATGGCCTCTGCTTCTGTAATAGGCAATTCCAGATCTGTCCCGTATGTTTTCTGAATGTTTATCATTGTGGATAACACTTTGTGTTTCCTGAGAGCCTCATCAGAATCTTGTGGAGATAGTCTTTCCATTTCTCTTGGAGAGGGCATGGACACCATCATGCCGAGAATCTCTTTAGCCTCTCTCTTACATGGTTTTTCCATTTCTAAGGAGGCAGGGGCTGCTGCCTTGTGTGCTTCTTCCACTTCTATCATTTCAGTTTTCCTAATACCCTCTCCAGCATCCTTCTGATAAGGTATTTCCAATACAGGTCTTACAGTCTTTCCAGTGATGCCTTCGACATCTTTTTCATAGATATTTACCACTTCTAACATAATGGGCATAACCTCAGCTTTGTCCATATCCCCTTCAGCATCCCTTAGGTAAGTATCTTCCATTTCTAATCCAACAGGTATCACCTCAGTCTCAATATCCCCTTCAGCATCCTCTGGGTAAATATCCTCCATTTCTAATGTGGCAGGTATCAATTCAGTCTTTTCAGTAATCCCCTCAAAGTCTTTTTGGTAGATATCTTCCATTTCTGACATAACCGCTGTAATCCCAGTCTTGCCAACATCACCTTCAGCATGCTTTTGGTAAATATTTCCCATTTCTAATCCAACAGGTGTCACCTCAGTCTTTACAATATCCCCTTCAGCATCCTTTTGGTAAATATTTTCCATCTCTAATGTGGGAAGTATCATTTCAGTCTTTCCCGTAATTACCTCAGCATCTTTTCGGTAGAGATTTTTCACTTCTGAAATAACAGGTAGCATGTCAGTTTTGCCAAGATCACCTTCAATATCTCTCTTTTTATAAGCTTTTTTCATTCCTAAAATGGCAGGTAATCCCTCAGTTTTTTCAATATACCTCTCAGCATCTACTTGGTATCTCTCTCTCACTGTAAGAATGTCAGCTATTGGCTCAGTTTTTGTGATATGCAATTCAGCCTCCTTTTCATATGCTCTTCCCATCTCTGACACAGGAGGAATTGCCTCATATTTCATAATATTCAACTCAGCATCCTTTTTGTTTGTTTCTCCCAGTTCTAACATGGAAGGTCTAAGCTCCATTCTCCCCATATTTACTTCAATATCTTTCTTGTGTACTTTCCCTACTTCTGATGTAAGGAGTGTGCTTTTATTACTGTGTCCCAGTGAGCTTTTTTCAGATATACACACAAGACTATCAGACAAACTGCTTTTGGATGTCCCGGGTACATGAAGGTCATCATTTGCAAATGGAGGCCATTTGAAATTTAATACAAGAGTCCTTGTATTCTCTGTCCCAGTGTTGTGATTATCCACACACTCTATTTCCACCTTCTCTTTAGAGTCCTCTTTGAAAAATAAATGCGTTTTTACCTTATTATCTAACCCTGTATGGCATGTGTCTTCCACTAGCAAAACAGTATCTGATTTCAGCAAATTTCTACTATCAGACTGTTCAGCTCCATTTCCAGAAAAAGGGGACTTTTGGTAGAGAACAATTTCTCTTCCTTTAGCTGACTCTGGGTCATTAACTAGGTCACTTACGGAGAAGAACCTACCTAATACTTTATTTTCACTAATTTCACACGTGCCTTGATTTACTGCCTGATTGGACACCAAGAACGCCCTTAATGTATCGTGTGGCTTAACATTATCACTGTTCAGAATTTTTGAAGTATTATCCTGAAGTTCAGAATCCCAGGTATCCTTAGTATCTTCAAAAGGATCATTTGTCAAATTTTCTTGGGCTGAATAAATAATCTCATTGACTAATTCCCTAGCTTGATCTTCTAACAAACAAGATAAATTCATTCTATCAGAATCAAAAAGGAGACTCTTCTCACCAGCTGTAGGTGAAACACAGACCTTTTCTTCCCCTTGGACAGCTGACCTGCTTTCCATACCCTGCTCTTCCAAATGCTCTGTCAATTGGGTCCCTGTCAGTGTCCCTTCTGATGCGTTATTCTCAGGGAGGTCTTCTTTCGGAGTACCTGGATTCATTACGCCGTCTGTGGCTATATGCTCCTGGCAGGTAGCAACTATGTGTTTAGATTTTAATTCTTCCCTGACAGAGGTAAAAATTTCACTAATCAATGTATCAGCCTTTTTTAGTAAACCACTTTTGAGGTCCAAAAGTTGGTCATGTGCTCTCCTCCTTGCTTCTATGTGCTCAGTAGATGCTTCAGAACACTGCTGGCTTGAGCTGTTAACTGACGTTAAAGCCCCAGCAACTGCTCCACTCTCTGCTTCCGTGGGATTGTCAAATTGGGCAGCAGTTGGGAAATCAAGAGATCCCTTCCCAGTAGGATTCCCAAAATGTTTCTGAAATGGGGTCACTTCTGACCCTGTTGGGACAGGTGTTTCTAATTCCAAATAAGAGCTCTTAGGGTACAGCAGGTTAGTTAAAGAGGCACCTTCATGTGTGGCATCCATGGTAACTTTTATAGAACTGAAATTATTTGGGGGATTATGTGAACTTAAAACCACGCTTTCTTCAGAGTTACTGGAGGAAGACATGCTATCAATACTATCACTTAGGAAATGAGGATTCGCTTTCTTTCTATGAAATAAGGCTTTCTTTTCTGATTTCAACACAGGAGCATTATGAAAGTGTGAACCCTCAGATGCAAAGGCATTTTTTTCTGAACTTTTATCAGAATCCAGAAAAGGTGAATTTACTTTTGTGCTGTCAGTTTCTTGGAATTGTGGGGAAGCACTAGTTAGGCTGAGTTTTGCCATTTCTGAGAAACCAGACATCTTTCTAGTCCCATAAATATCCGAAGATTGATGAATTACACAAGCACTAGCTTCATAATTCTGTGCCATTTGCCTAGTGACTTTTTCATTAGGAACAGGAGGTAAAATCTCAAATGTATTACTTTTGGGAAAAGCAGGAAGATAATCTATGGCTTCTGCCTCTGTTTCCTGAATACCTTGGTATTTGGAGGCAGGAAGAGAAACCTCAGTTTGACAATTCTCTTCAGGGCCAGAAAATGAATACTTCTCTTTGCCCTCTTTATGGTCCATCAATTGAAAACTTTTGCTCTGTTCAACCTCTTGGGAACTTAATTTCAATAAAACAAGCTTTCCTGGAAGATCTGCAACTTCAAATGGAGAAGAAGTTTTATCCTGAGAAATGTCTCTGGGCTCTGTTTGGGAAACAGCTATCTTGGAAAGGGCTACAGTGTTCCCTCTTCCAGAATGCAGCTCAATAGGAACACTGTTTTGACCATCAACTTCCACTTTTGATAAAATGTTGGCAATGTTAGGTTTGGTTTCCAAGGAAAGAGAATGAGACTTCTCTATAGTGCTCTTACTTGGTCTTGTGTTTGAAAGCATCAATTCTGCTTTAGTAGGGTCTTGAAATGAAATGGAACTGTGGTCCTCAAAGAAGCTTTCAGACTCCAATCTTGAGTCTACTCTAGTTACATGAACGTCTCTGGCTTTAAGATCTAGTGGAAACTGACCTTTTTCGCCTTCAGGAAGAACGTCCTTGGATTCTAGAGCTGCAGAGGCATGCTTAAGATGAAGGCAAGCAGGAAGACTCTTCCCATCTGCTGCCTCAGCATGATTTGCCACATAACACTGACCGGGCTGAATGGAAATACCAACAACGTTGACATCCCCTGTTTCAGGGAGCACAGAAGAACATTCGTCTTTTAAAACAGGAATATCTAATATGCTTGGAACTCTGGAAACAAAGGTAGGAGATGAAATACCTAAATCTGATTTTTTACAATCAAGGGTAAGAGATGTTCTGACACCAGCAGATGCTTTGGCTTGTTGAAGACTCTCAGAATCAAGAAGAGATTCTGAAATGTGCTTTCGGGTAGGTTCAAGACCCAGTTCAGGTGCTATTTTACTTTCTAAGCATGCTACAATGGCTGATTCACTGATCTGTTTTACAGAAGCAGGGCTGTTTTGATTTAATCTAACCACGTGAGACATTTTGCCATGTGGCCAAAAATCAGGCTTTTTGGCTTCTGTTACAAATGACTGGTCAGTATCTTTGGGTAATGGCTCAATTCTATCTTTTAGAGCTTTTACGAGACTTGAAGCTGTGGGTTCACCAACCAAGGTGCTTTCTGTTTCTTGTTTGATTCTTCTAGCAACCAGTTTTTTCTGTGAGTCTTGGGCACACAATCTGTCTCCTTCATTTACAGGTTCTGTCACAGCACGTCTCTGAAGAGTGGGGATACTGGCGTGATTGGCAGCCTGCTCTGCTGAGTTGTCTGCGGTTTGCTTGTCAGAACACTTACTCTCTGGCAACTGTGGATCTTCAAGCCTAATTGATTTATTTGAATTTGGCAGATCTGTACTTCCCTGTTTGGTAGTGTTGCTCCCATCAGATTTCCTATAAGAGAAGTCAGAAACAGCAGGGCTCACAGGCTCAACATGTTCTCTTTGCACCAAGGTCCCATCACTCATCACCGAGCTGGCTTCCTTCACTGGAGTTTCTGTTACCCCCTGAAAATCTGAACTGGAAGGAATTTTACTACCGTTACTTCCTGTAAACAACACTGAACACAATACCAAATTTCTGTCAGTCTGAGAAACTGGTGCACCATTTAAATGGTGCTGTGAGTCAGATTCTGTAACAGGGGAGCTGGAGTTAGTCCCAGAAGAAGGCGATGACCTACTTCTCACAGGTCCCCCAGGATCATTTTTATTTAAAACATCCTTAGAAAAAGCAGTATTGGGCAATTCTGGGTTGTTTGTCAGATGGCTTTCCATGTTAAGATTTATTTCACTACAATCAGAGTCTTCTAAAAGGCCTTCGAACAAATGTCCTTTCACAGATACATCTGTGCTAGCTGATGACAATGACGATGCCACCCTTGCCTCTGTCTCGCTTCCAGGACCAATATGGATGCTTGTACTAGAGTCAGAACTTTCACTTTCTCTGTCCGAGGGAGTCACAGTTTCCAATGCAGTCTGGTGCTTCAAATATTTCCTGATTTGTCTGGGGCCTCGATATGTTGCATACGTTACTGAAGGCCTCTCTGGTTTGCCATCCAGTTGTCTGTAAAAAGCAACAGCACAATAGTATCAGGAAATATATTTAGTAACACTTAGTAGTAATCCTAGAAAGTGTGGGAAAGTCTATCTTTCCAATTACTCCAACTTTTAATATGTATTAATTGGAGGAGGAGATCCTAAAATGTTTTAGGTTAAACCTGTCTTTGTTAAAAATAATAATAATAATAAAGATTTGACAAGCAGCATGTGAATGTCAAGGCAGCATGCATGTCTGAGCTCCTTAGAACCTTTCCCCCTTACCTGATTGTACATCTCTCTCACTGTGGTTAATGAAGAGAATGTGGACTGACAAGTCCAAGGCTTGGGCTTTAGTTATAATCTCAAAGCAGTGCTTCACTGGAAGGAACCACACTGCCTGTATGTCTCATGCTGGCAAGTTTATGGATACAAATTTCTCCACCATATCAGAGGATCATAGTAAGCTTCTCTTCCTTTACTCTTAGATGTGAATTTAAACAGCAACTTTGAGCACACAGGGAGAGAACTTTTAAAGGAAAACAACTGGTGAGATGTGTAGCCCATGTCAAGCACTCAGTATACATTAATGATGGTTAACTCAATGAGAGAATTGCCTTAAAAATCCTCTCATGTTAAGGTCTTCAAATATTTGATCAGTGTAGTGAGTATTAAAAACTGCTTGGGTAAGTGCAGGGACTTCTGGAAAAAGTTCTCTACTTCTTCTCAGAGCCAACACAAAGTTCCTCGGCTCTCAGCATCCCACTTGCTTTGAAGAATCTGTCTCTGGAGTGCTCATGCTATCTGATGCTGCCTACTAACCCTTTATACATACCATTCTCTCCCCTTCAATTCCAGTCTGAGAGAGAAACTCTAGCATCTTCTACGAGTTCACAAGTTATCTCCAGAGCATACCTATCCCAGGGGCCCTTTCCTAACAGGGCAGTTAGCTTCTGATCTGTGGGTGCAAAGAACCCTGAGCACAGCATTTGCCATATTAAATTATAAAGATCTAGGCACTTATTAATTTTCCCCCTGCTCACCTGGTGGCTATTTGAAGGAAGGCACAGTGTCTTAATCATCTTTATATTTTTAAATGCCCCCTACAAAATCAGGGAAACATGGGTAATAACTTTCTGTGAATTAACGAATGACTAAATAAAGCAATGACAGTAAATAACAGTAAATTCTTAGTTTGCAATTCATTCCAGACTGTCTTAATTGTAACAGAAGACATAAAAGTGTTTTGAATTCTGAACTCTAGTTTCATTTTAGTGTCTTGACTCTAATGATGGATGGCAGAAAAATTTGATGTTCTAATTTTTTCAGATTAAACATATAATTAACAAAACATGATAGAATCCATGTGAATAAGTAATCCACTTACCAGTATCCCAGTATCTAAAATAATACATTTTCTCCCCAACTTTAAAGCAGCAATGTCAAGAACACTAGACTTGTCTACATGATAAAAGAGAAAGTAAACCTCCTTTGACACAATGTCAAATTTTCATCAACTATGCCTCGTATATATTTCTTAAATTTTAGCTGAAATAATGTATTTCAATCTATTTAATTGCTGGCCCCTCAAATACTGTTACACCATTGTAAAACTTTGTATGGTAATATGCACGTTTTTACTGTCCATCAGAAAGCATCTGAAGGAGAAGTACAGAGAAAGGCTTTGCCTTACAAAAGTGGTTTTAGCTTCAGCATGTGTTAAGGTAGATCAAAGACTGTTATAAAACAAACTCAAAAGTAAATAAGGTAACTGTCTATGGAAATACGTAAAAAGAGAAAAACCTATGTAGGTAAATTAATGTTACTTGTGAAATCTGGTATCAAACTGTACTAATTATTCAGAAAATACAAAAGCCTTCAGAACAACATATGAAGATCCAGAAGCCTGAATAAATTACAAGAAATTTTACTGTTTGGTGAGTTTTTCTCTCAAAGCTTTAATATTTTATACTTACAACCAACTTCCAACAGGCTGCAGTATTTTTTTCCTCAAAGGACTGATAAAATAAAAATGTCTACACAAAGAAATATATATTAATGTCCAAGGAAACAGGAAATGAGATAGGAATCAGAATTTTATTCTAGGAACCTTAGTTCTCTTACTATCAACTCCCTCCTGAAAACACCTCAACACATTTTATCCTGCACCAATCCAATAATGCACCTTTTCATCTAAAAGGCCTTCCAATAAAATAAACCAAACAGAAAAACCCATTAAATTTCAACTCCCTCTAATAATGCCTTTTGGTAGTTTTGGAGTCCTTTCAGGGGTGAGGGAAATCATTTTTCCATTTTTTAGGACTTGCTGGGTAGTTTCAACTGAAGTGATTGATTTATACAAACTAGATAAATCTCCTGCAGTATCTTGGTGGAAATGTTATATGATTGTAACTAAAATATGCTCTGTTTATACTCAACAACTATATTATCATGATTAAAGTACTGAGCATCAAGGTTTCAAGCTTAGCTTCATATACTATAATTAGTTCTCTCAGGTACTGATGACCTGTACTCCCTCTTTTTAAAAGGTTAGTCATGCCAATGTAGTCTATTTTCTACACCATTCTTTCCCAGGATGCAGTTGAGTCTCCATAATTGAGTAATATTAAGAATATAAAACTGTTCTTTTATTGCCATTTTCTCTAGTAAATAAACTGGAAATGTCAAAAACATGCAACTTTAAAAATAGACTGAAGATGGAAAATTAAAAAGATTTTTCATAAGCTGAAAATAATATTTAGAGAATATAGAGAAAAGGGAGTATTAATTTCATGTATTATGTAAACTGTGTATGGGACCTACAGTTCATACCATATAACCAAAGGTATGTGATCCTAACATAGTAAGAACAAAGTAAAACAGGCTCTCTACTCCTCCCCCCTTGACAGAGAGTAAAGTCTTCTTGTGCAATGCCAGCTGCATTCCTAAGACAGCAGGGTGAAGGTCAAGTCTCAGATGGACTGGAGTCTGATATCCAGGGCTGCTTTAACTCTGGCAAGGTGGATACCATTGCCACCAATGATCCTTTCATTGACCTCAACTCTATGGTCTATATATTCTGGTATGATTCCACCCATGTCAAACTCAATGGCACACTTAAGGCTGAGAACAGGAAACTCGGCATCAATGGAAAGTCCATCGTCATCTCTCAGGAGAGAGATCCTCCCAACATCAAATGGGGTGATGCTTGTGCTGAGTTTGTTGTGGAGTCCACTGGTGCCTTCACCACCATGGAGAAGGCTGGAATTCTCTTGAAGGGTAGAGCCAAGAGGGTCATCATCTCTACCCCTTCTGCTCATGCCTCCATGTTTGTGATGAGTGCGAACCATGAGAAGTGTAACAACTCCCTCAAGATTGTCAGCGATGCCTCCTACACCACCAGCCTCTTGGCCTCTGTGGCCACAGTCATCCATGACAACTTTGGCATTGTGGAGGGACTCACGACCACAGTCCATTCCATCAGTGCCACCCAGAAGACTGTGATGGTTCTTCTGTGAAGCTGTAGTGTTATAGCTAATGGGCTGCCCAGATCATCATCCCTGTTTCTACTGGCATCACCAAAGTTGTAGGCAAGGTCATCCCTGAGCTGAATGGGAAGCACCCTGGCATGCTGTTCCATGTCCTCACTCTCAACATGTCAGTTGTAGATCTGACCTAACACCTGGAGAAAACCTCCAGAAATGATACATCAAGAAGGTAGTGAAACAAGCATCAGAGGGCTGTCTCCTGAAACTTTAATAGTAACCCCCACTCTTTCATCTTTGATGCTGGGACTGGCATTGACCTCAAATACCATTTTGTCTAGCTCATTTCCTGGTGTAACAATGAAGTTAGCTAGAGAAACCAAGTGGAGGACCTTAAGGTCCAAATGGCCTCTTAAAGAGGAGCACAAGAGGAAGAGAGAAGTTGTTAACTGCTGGGGAGTCATTGCCTCTAACTCATCCCCAACACACAGAGACTATCCCAACCTTGACATTTGTATTTCCATCCCAGGCCCCCTAAAGAACAGGAGGGGCTTAGAAAGCCCTACCTTTTCATAGTACAGATAAAAACACTGTATCCAGACAAAAGAAAGGGAGGGGGGGGAGAACAAATAACATACCTATACATTTCAAGTACTTATGTAAACATATGTACATACTGGGAGTCTGAAAAGGTTTTATACATTTTAGCCCAAGACATCCTAACATGTAAAGACTTATTGAGCCTCTAAATACCACACAGGGCTGTCTCTTTTTTGTATATATTTGATATACCAAATATTTCAAAGGTCAACCAAAGACATGTGTCATTCTTCAAAGAAAATTCTAAATAACAGCCTAAAAATATTGCCTTAGAGCAAAGTATCTAACTTATTTTTAGGAAAGTATGATTAAGCTACCTTTTCAGCATTAAGACATATTTCATTTCAAATACATAGTTAACAATAAAAAAAAAAAGCTTGTAACTTTTCCATGTAAAGAAAAGTTGCAAATCCAGCAATTTTTAAATTTTATTTATTTGGGAGATGGGGCAGGGGGAGAGCAAGAGACTCTTAGGCAGGCTCTAATGCCTAACACAAGGTGGGTGATGCAGGGCTCGATCTCACAGCCCTAAGATCATGACCTGAGCCAAAATCAAGAACTGGATGCTTAACCGACTGAGCCACCCATGTGCCCACAGCAATATTTTTTAAATCGAAATAAAGCTTTGACAGAAAAAAAGTTCATTATGGAAATGAATCTGTTGAAAACAAAAAAACCATAGAACTTTTTAAAATTTCAACCCAACAATGAAGTAGCTTCTTAATTATTCTGGAAGCATAAGTTAATGTATGGAAGACACTCTAAAAGTTGTTACCAAACAGGTTTAATGAAAGGCTTTATGGATATTAAAAATGAATTCTGCATAGTGAACTATACATAAAAACAATTAAAAATCTGTTTATTATTTTTAAGTAAGTGAAGATGAAATCATTTACAATGACTATTGAGTAGGATTTTTTTTAAAAACACTCTTCAAATTATAGGTCATAACTTGTCAAAATTTTGAAAACTGTAATAGTGATTTCAAATGTATGTTTGATATTTTAGTAATAGACAGCATTATACAGCACAGAATACAAACCTGTCTAAATTAAGCTAATTATTAACCATTTTTAGTACATTCTAACTATAAAAGATCTATAGAGGAATAATAGTAGGGGCATTTTTATGTGATAAAGATGATGCAAAAACCTTAGTTAATTCACTCCTCCTTATATTAAAAAACTGAAATTTTTTGTGATGCAGAACTCTCCTACTAATTTCAGAAATATAGACTTTGAGAGAAAACACTCTCTAAAGGCCTGAGATACAACAGGAGGCCATTTCAGATTTCTTTTGGAGTCAGCATGACTGTATGTTAACTTTGTTTAATCCAGAAGCCTGATTTAAGGCTCACCAAGCATACACTGTACACCTGCTTTATAAATGAGTGGCTAACAGAAAACCACTTTGTCCTTAAGATATTGATCAATGCTTCTACTCCATATATTCCTTGACGTTAAAAACCTGTGATTCCTCCCTATATCCTAATCTATAATCTTTTGATGTCAAAAGTATATAACCCTGTAAAAACTGTTCATTCCCCAGAGCATTTTCTTCCCTATGAAGTATGTGTTTTACAGCCAGCTGTTCTAACTTGGGCTTGAATAAAACTCTTATTTTCAGAGATTCTACAGATTTGTTAATTTAACATCAACAAATCTTAATTTTTTTTTTTTAAGATTTTATTTATTTATTTGACAGAGAGAGATCACAAGCAGGCAGAGAGGCAGGCAGAGAGGCAGGCAGAGAGAGAGGAGGAAGCAGGCTCCCTGCTGAGCAGAGAGCCCGATGCGGGGCTCGATCCCAGGACCCTGGGATCATGACCTGAGCCGAAGGCAGCGGCTTAACCCACTGAGCCACCCAGGCGCCCCTCAACAAATCTTAATTTTAAATAACATTTTATATTTGGAATATTCCCATGATTCTGATTAAAAAATTAAATATATCCTTGCTTTTAGTAAATTTGTATCACAGAACTAAAAGAACTTTAATACTTCTAGTACAGTCTTAAAATTATTAATAAATATTTTCCCCAGATACAAATTTCTAAAACTGGTTATAAGTAGTTCTTAATCATATTGTCAAGATAAACTATTAAACAAAATGGTATTTAACTTTTATATAATTCCTACAAATTGACATTTGTCCAGAGGAAGTTACTAACTGCTATTCTACAACCTGGTAATTTGTAGGACTTCTGAAGCTGGGCCAGAGGAAGCTTGTATCTTAGTCAAGACAAAAGCTTTGTGGAGCTGGTTCTGGTAATTGCCTTAAGCAATTGTTCCATTAATAAGGAAGGCTTTACCAACAAGAAATAAGAGGCACAGTATCATCTTCCATTTTCTTCTGTCTAGTACCAAAGAAATAAACCTGACCTACTAATTAAAACCAAAGGGGGATTTAAAAAAAAAAAAAAAAAAAAAAGAGAGAGAGGAAAAAACCACAAACTTTCCAAACCACCTAATTCCCATACAAAATCCCTACCACTTTAAGTTCTCTGGTACAAAAAGCTCTCTGGAGAGTTTGTTAGAAGACTGCTGGGCCCTACTGCCAAGGTAATTTGTATTTCTGACGATTCCCAGGTGATGCTGATGCTACTAATCCAAATTCCACATTTTAAATAGCACTACTTTAGACAATCCCTTATTACAGAGGTACCTCAATTTAACCATTTCTGCTGTTGGACATTTGTTTCAAATGGTATGTTCCCGTAAATAATGTTTCAGCAACAGTCATGTATATCATTAGAAATAACCTACACACTTTTTGAGGTTCTTGACACACACTGCTCTGAACTGTGGCCTCTCCTCTGAGCACTTTATATGGAGCATCAGCTGCATCAACTCTGAGTAACACTGAAAATCATCATTTAGTATTACTGTTATTGATTCAATAGGAGAAAGGTTACTCCATTGTAGTTTGCATTTCCTTGACTGCTGGTGAGAATAAGCCTTTCTTCCACTTATGTATTAGCTCTTTATATTTGTTTTATTTGTTTATATCGGTTGCTGTTTTCTTCTATCATTGAGCTAGTGTCTAAAATGCTTATCAGTTAAAGCATTCTGACATTTTTTTGTGCCTAATTTTTTCACTTGCCCATATAATGTATCATTATTTTGTTTAACATGGGAGTTTGAAAATTAGAAGTGATCCAATCTACTAATCTCTTTCCTGACACTTTCCATTGCTAACATGCATAGAAAGCTGTTTCTCACCAACACAGAATTCTCATTTAGCTACTCCCAGTTGTGTATTTAAAAAAAAAAACATTTGTTCCTCCATTTTGTTTTAATATACCAATGAGTTAAGTATCTAGCTTTTATGTTTTTCTCCAAACTGTTAACCAATTTCACAAAGTCCGGTTTTAATTAGCAATAATCGCACCTCGGATAAACCTCAGTGGCTACGATACTGCCACTGCACAAAGCTCAAAGTCCTATTTTATATAAACAGGAAAAAAAATTTAAAAACTTAAAAACATTTTTCTCCAAACTGTTAACCATTTTCACAAAGTCTTCTTTTATATAAACAGAAAAAAAAAATTAAAAATTTTAAAAAGAACATAAAAATGCCACCACATCCTTCACATATATACAAGGGTCTACTTCTAGACAATCTATTCTGTTCCATTTAAATGTTTAGTAAATATTACATTAGTATGACACTGTTTCAAATTCAGCACACCTATGTCTCTTAAGGCAAGCCCTACCCCCATCAATCTTCATGGGCAAACTGAAATCTATCTGCATTTCAGTTTCTCGCAAGTATAAGTTGGATCTGTGTCTACTTCTGGAGCTCGCTATGAGGAATTACCTCAAGATATATACATGAAGACGCTCTGAAACTATAAAGAACTACACAGATATATTTACTGATGGCCTCTTCAAATATAATTCACAGCTAGAACTTAAAAATAAAATATTAGCTAAGAATGAATACTTCTGTGTTACATAAAATGGTTAATGGACTAAACATTGTTATACATATTTCCTGTGTAGAAAATAATCCTTAAAGCTCATTTGAGTAAAAGAAAAACAAGTTGGTGCCTGTTTGTTAGTCAAAGAAAGAAAAAAGGGATGGTAAAATAATCTTTATATAGTTTGTAAGATTTCAGTTTCTCAGCTGTGGAAATGAATCACAAGGCCAATTTTACAAGTAGAGTCAATTTAACATTTCTAACCCCTCTAATTTCATTCCACAAAGATATTAACAGAATGTGAATACAAACCTTAGAATCATTTTTGTTCCCGAAATGCAGATCCTGAACTCACTGCCTGTCCTAATACAGGAAGAATTCAGACAACAGAAAATACTCTCATTCAAGGAAGTCTTAAATTAGAAATAAAATTTGCACTATAACAAAGTTAGCACCTAAAAGGTATCAGTACTGCCCCTTAAAATAGATCCTAAGGCCCTAGATGATATCTACAATACACAGAATCATTAATTTTTTTTTTCTACCTAGTAGCAGGGACATTACAGAATACTTTTTCCATTCCCCTTAATTAATAAGAGTAGAACTGAGGCTTAAAAGTTAGGTCCAAAAGCTCACTTTTTTGGCTAACTGTAAACTTACTTTAGTAAATCACTGGCCTCCTGTTCACTGTCTTGTGTTGTATCCGAAGAAAAGGCATCTGAGGTTTCATCTGAGTTCTCTGCTTCTTCTGCTGGAAGCGCCTTTGTTCCCAGGGAGCCACTGAAAATCTCCCTCTCCCTTTTGACCTCTTCCTCAGGATGGTCACTGGGATTTTGTAGATCTTTTTCAGTTCTGTCATGGTCACCTTTGAAAGAAGACTGCTTGGCATCACTAAGAGATGCTTTTCCTGAGATACTGAATAAGTTACCAAGAAACTGAAAAAAGCTTTCTTTTGGCTGTCTATCGTTTTCTCCTATTTTGGTATCTGAGGTGGAACGGGAAAGGTCATTTGGCTTTTTGGAATCTTCCTGCGTTGGAAGAGTGATTAACTTCTCAGCATGGTTTCTTTTGTCCTCACTTTGGGGAATCTTTGAAAACAAAACAGAAAAATAAACGTCATCATTTTAAAAAATCACACAGATCTACTAATAAAGTATCATATGACACACTTTGTGCCAGATGCCAGGGTTACATCTGTGAGTAAGACTGGTGGCTTCTGATTCGTCAGGCTGTTTACAGTCTAGGGAAGGGCGCGGTCAGCACAACTTAAACAAGGCTATATAGTAAATGTCATGAGGGGAGAAATACACTCCATGTGGGAAGCCAGAACAGGAGTAACTGGTACAGGTTTGGTGTCAGTGACAGCAGAGGACGTAACACAGAGGAGTATTCCTAGAAGTGCCCTCGGAAGGACGCCTACTACTGACTATGTGATGCTTGTTCATCCCCTTCCTTCCCTAGCTCTCTTCCTCCCTCCTCCCCGACTCTATTTAGTCATGTGACAGCTTCTAAGAAGTTAAAGATGAATGGAGGTTAGGGTACAAAATGAGAAGAGTGAGAGATGCGTAGGGAGAGATAAATAAAGGGACAGATCATGGCAAATTTTAGCTATATTTAAATTTAGCCTTCATTACTCAGAACTAATGGACAGTACTTTCAAGTACTCTGTACAATAGGTAAACCTAAATAGACCTCATTTCAGCACTGTCCTAACCCACAAAGAACTGCTGCATTGTGTAAAACTGTTTCTCAGAAAGAGGAGAAAAGATAGCAACATGGTGTATCAATTCAGAGGAAAAGCCCATTATCCTTAATAGTAAACTACCAAATCCTCAGATGTGCATTAACACAAACCTGCACAGTACTGGGAATTCCTGCAGATGTTCAACACCTCCTGTGTGTGTTCTACTGCTCATAATGAAATTACTAGCAAAACAGACTCACACTCATGCATACTCTCTGTGAAGCAAGACCGAGCTGCTCTTATCAAGGAGCTTGCTGGCATTCCTTGTCACACTCTTCCCTGAAGCTTCATTAACCTTAGGCCCATATGCCAACTCAGCCTGCCTTCCAAATATGCCTGCTCACCTACTTGTAGAAGGAATGCCTGCCTGACAGTATCTGTCAGATGTCATGCTCACTAGTGCTTATGAAAGAAAAGCTCCAGTGTGAGTCAGAAAAAAGATCAGTACAGCAAGGTAAAGTCACCTTAGGCCACTGTGAGTTCACACGACAGTTTTATAAGAGGCTGATCTTCAAGCAGGCAAGAGCATCATGATCTCAATATTATTTGTTTACCTCTTTCCATATTTTAATTCAAATTCAAAATAGTTTTAATTCAGTGTTCCATTAACCACTAACAAAACTTAGCATATGAAAGCTTGAGAAAAGGTTTATAACCTATTACCCCAGGAAATTAATTTCAAGCACTATTATTTTTTAAAAGATTTTATTTATTTATTTGACAGACAGAGATCACAAGTCAGCAGAGAGGCAGGCAGGGAGAGAGGAGGAGGCAGGCAGGGAGAGAGGAGGAAGCAGGCTCCCCGCTGAGCAGAGAGCCCAATGCGGGGCTCCATCCCAGGACTCTGGGATCACGACCTGAGCTTAAGGCAGAGGCTTTAACCCACTGAACCACCCAGGTGCCCCACAAGCAGTATTATAATTCTGTTCCCCACCTTCAGAGTCAGAGCGTATATTTGAGGAAACACACAGCATTTTTCTATGTGTTAGGAACTTAATAAAACTTGTGAGTCTCTACATTTAGAATATGACCAACCTTCTAGAGTCATTCTAAGTCTCACCTTTTATTGGTTTCAACTGCAACTCACTCCCACTTGTCTCCATCTCATCCCTCCAACCTTGTGCTCATTATTGGAGAATGCGTTATAAATTAGCTGTGTCCTCTCCTGACATAATGGCCCTCTCAGTTTAGCAAAAGAAATGTTAGTTGACATTCCTGAAAATATCTTGATACACATAAATATTTTTTGTCCTTTAACTATGCCATTTAATTTGTTGTAATTAGCAGCCACAACATTTCTTCCTGAGTCAAAATGAATTAAGACTGTAACATGAACAGAACAATGATTTTTTTTTTTCTATAGCTAGTATGAACAACTGCTCTTCCTGAGTAGCTTTCTGAAGGAAGTAAACTATAGGCTATTTGTTAGAATATCATAAATATTCTTAAAATTTTTCAGAAATTCATAAGAGTCAAAAATTGGGGCAGAGGTTTACAAGAGGGGGAACATTAAAAGAACATGGAAATTACATTTTTAAAAAGATTTTATTTATTATTTGACAGAGAGAGACACAGTGAGAGAAGGAACACAAGCAGGGAGAGTGGGAGAGGGAGCAGCAGTGAGCAGAGCAGTGAGCCCTATGCAGTGAGCTGAGCAGTGAGCCCTATGCAGTGAGCTGAGCAGTGAGCCCTATGCAGGGCTCAATCCCAGGACCCTGGGATCATGACTTGAGCCAAAAGCAGACACTTAATGACTGAGTCACCCAGGCGCCCCAGGAAATTACATTTTTTGACATCAATAAAATCTCAAGATGATTTATCAAAATATTGTTTCACTGCCTCAACTATTTTTTATAATTCCTTTCAAAACACAATAAACTGCTTTCTTAACAAAGGAGATACATTTTGCTAAACAATTGAAAACCTTTACATTTAACATTTTTATTTCTTACAAGATTTTATTTATGTATGTATGTATTTGAGAGAGACAGAGTGAACAGGAGAGAAACAGAGGGAGATGGACAAACAGACTCCACTGAACACATGGAGCATGGGGCTTGATCTCGTGACCCTAAGGATCATGACCTGAGCTGAAATCAAGAGTCAGAGGCTTAACTGACTGAGGCACCCAGGTGCCCCCAGATTTAACTTTTATATATATAATTTGGGGCGCCTGGGTGCCTCAGTTGGTTAAGCAACTGCCTTCGGCTCAGGTCATGATCCTGGAGTCCCAGAATCAGGATCCCAGCATGGAGTCCTGCATCTGGCTCCCTGCTCAGCAGGGATTCTGCTTCTCTCTCTGACCCTCCACAGTTCATGCTCTTTCATTCTCTCTCTCAAATAAATAAAATCTTAAAAAAAAAAAAATTATACATATAGTCTTTTTAAAAATCACTTTTTCCTCCTTCCCTTTATTTTCAGCTTCTTTGCTATTGCAGAATCTTTGTATCATCAGTTTACTGAAGAGCACTTTTTGTCCTTGGAGGTCTTCATTTCTTAACTTTTCCCTAATACTCTTCTGAGAAACTTCTATCAGTGAAATACTCCCAACAAGAAAAAGGTATCTAAAATAGGAACAAAAACTAGCAGAAAAGAGCACTGCTATTTGAAGTAAACACAATAAATTTTTAATTTATAGAATTAAAATTTTAAGTCTGATCTAAAACAGCTGCTCTTTCCCCTCAGCCTAAACAACAATAAAATTCAGCCTGCCACGAGCGAGGGCCAATGCTGCCTGCCAACAAGACTGCCTGCCAATGTTCCAACAAGGAGAATGAAAGCAGTCAGGATTCAAGCAAACAAAACGTCAATTCCAGTTGCTCTCAAAGATGTTGGTATTCCACATATAACAACAAAGGCTACTGAGAAGGCATATGTAAACTGGGAGATTTGAAATTTTTTCCCTTCACCCTCAATATGCCATAATGCACTGCCCTTAGGTCAACTTCATCCAACTATCTCCTCTATTTGTTATGTGCCTAATACAGGAAGCCCAGGGAAGCATCAGCGACACTGATTAGGAAGACGCAGTTTCAGCTTCAAGGAGCTTACAGCCTAGCAAGAAGCTCCTTGCTGTATCACTGTGTGGGACTTAGAAGAGAATCCACAGCATAGAAGACATAACATTTGAGCTTGCTCCTAAAGGATGAGAAGAGCATCCTGAACGCTCAGTATAACATATCCAAAGATACAGAACTGTGAACTGTGTTTATCAAGGCAAGGGTGTGGTTGAAGATGAATGGGGTACAGGGAATAGAGAATGAGGTAGAGAAGATGACTAACAGAAGCAGACGCTGAGGGATAAAGTCCTAGATAACTAAGTTTTCTGAACTGGATAACAATTTGAGTAAAGTAAAAAATGGACATGGGAAATAGGAGAGGTAAGATCAGGGCCTTTGTGGGGATGGGAGGAGGTAAGGCAACAAATTACTTAGATGTCACTGAATGTTTGGTTCCCCGCTGTTGTACAACAGGAGAGGTCTGGAAAGCAGTCAGAAGCACAGTTTAAGAATGCAATTTGGCCATACACAGTGTACGCAGGATAAAAAGGGGACCAACAAAAAAGCTCTAGGGAAAAAAAAAAAAAAGAGAGAGAGAGATTAAAAGGAGGTGCAAATTAGAGAAGGAATCAGAGAGAGATGGAGAAGGCAAAAACCAGACCAGGTCATATCTCCAGAATACTGGTCTCCAAAGGCAAAGGACAAAGAATATTTCCAAAAGCAAATGGGGAGTAAATGCCAAATGCCATTGTGAGGTCTAGAAAGATGACTATCCTATCCCACTGTTCTTCAAAAACATCAGGCACACTCATGCCTCAAGAATTGTACATCCACTCTTCTCTGCTTAGAGTTTTCTTCTCCCATGTAGCAATATGACTCCCTCCCTCTCACCTCCCTCAGATCTTTATTTACAAGTCATCTCTTCATTGAAAGCTTCCCCAGTCACTCCAAAATTGCCAATTCCTCCACTCTGAAAGTGCCAATATCTTCTTTTTCTCCTTTGTACTTGCTAGTGTCAAATACACACACACATAACACACATTTTTTAAAATCTGTTTCTTCCCCTAGAAAGTAAAAGCCACAAGTGCAGGGATTTTTGTCTATTTTATTCAGTGCAGTATCTCTAGCACCTCGAAATGTGTCTGACAATAAGAGGTGCTCCAACAGTTGTCAGATTAGTAAATAAGAAATAAGGACTACACAGAAGCACTAGGAATGCAGGAAAATAATCTTAACAGCTCAGGAATTTGTGAGTACAGCCCTAAACTCAAAGTGTTAAACTGTGAGTAGGTAGGTGAGGGGATAGGAATAGTCAGTAAATAGACAAAAGGCAAAACTTAGAGAAATTAGGAAAAAAAAAGAATATGACAGTTTAAGGTCTAAGACAGAATGGCTTTTGTTCTTGTTTGGCAGATCAGCTCTACACCTATTAGAGAATAACTGTTGTACAAGAGAGAATGAAAAGCATAAATTGAGATAAAGAGGCCAGTAAAGCCTCTAATACTTTTTCTAATAAGAAAGGGAGGGGCGCCTGGGTGGCTCAGTGGGTTAAAGCCTCTGCCTTCAGCTCAGGTCATGGTCTCAGGGTCCTGGGATGGAGCTTCGCGTCAAGCTCTCTGCTCAGCGGGGAGCCTGCTTCCTCCTCTCTCTTTCTGTCTGCCTGTCTGCCTACTTGTGATCTCTATTGGGTAAATAAGTAAAATCTTTTAAAAAAAAAAAAAGGGAAAATATTAGCCTTGAAGAGGAGTATGGACACATCCTCTTCCAGGTAAAGAGGTAAGGAAGAGACAGGCCTGAGCAATTCTGTAAAAGAAGAAGACGATGAACAAGGTCCAACAAGTGGCTCTGACCTCAGTAAGTGAGAGGAGAATGGCAAGCCAAAGGAGGGACAGGCAGGTGGAACTGGGAAACAGAGAAGACTTGGACTAATGTCTCTGGGGAATGCAGTAACAGGCTGAAATGGGTATAGCAAGTAGGAGGTAGGGTCCATGCAAGCTTGAAAGCATTCACTCATTCATTCAGTAAATAACATACAGCACCACACAATTCCAGGTGTTTAGATGCAACAGTAAAAACAAACAAACAAACAAACAAACAAAAACCCACAACACCAATAGCCCAGCTTTCATGGAGCCCGCATTCTAGTGATGTAAGAATTTATTTGCAAGTCCAGCTGGTATTAGTTTGTCACCTCCTCAAATAGCCTAGAGCAGGTGGCAGGTGCAGTGCCAACATGGTAAGTGGCACAGGGAATAAGATCAAAAAGGTCACAGGATGGTCACCAAAGATCCTGTTGAATGGAAAATAATGAAGAGCCAGGTGACTCTTCCTTTACTGTGTCAAGCACTGGGCCTGTCATCCTTTCTACCTCAGACTCTGCCTTTATCGGGCATAGCAAGGATAATCCTTAAGAATACCCTGACTTCTAGTTCCTTAACATCCTCTGGTAACTTCTACTTCCACTCTTCTTGCCTCTTTCATAAACTCTGACCCTAGTTAGTCCCCCATAAGTGCATCCCCTCGCCAACTCAATCTCAGGCATTCCCTGTGTGCACACCCTCTCCCCGTTTCAGCTGTTTTACCCCGCTGTCCCAGGGAAACCCACCATACCACTCCTCCTGCCCCAATACAGATTCGGCCTTCCCTTACACTGTCCCTTTCCGTTCCCACAAAGTTTCCTAGCTTCTCTATCCAGCCATCAAATATAACCAGTAACCTCAAAGTGTCAGTTGTACTGCTTGATCATCCCCACTCAGAAAAATTCCAATTTTATCTTTTTCTAACTAAGTGAGTGAGTCTTGCTTTAAAAAACCACAAGGATATGCATACTATGCAGATCTGGGCTACGAACCGTTCGTTCACAATTTACAGCCCCAGCTGGAAATCTCTCTGTAACGTTTCCTCATTTTCTACAGCAGCTCTTTCACCTCCACACCCCCCAATCCACTATCCCACCACCTTGCTCAGCAGAGGTCCCTACTCTCCATTTCATGCAGACCATCCCTCATAGCCCTGACTCCCAACAGCATCGGCATGCCTCCTGCACTTACTGCCATTCTTCACCAGGAAGGATGGACTCCTCCCAAGATGAATTTCCCCACCAGGACACCAGTGCACAATCCTTGAGGTCTCCTTGAGAACCACAGTTCCTCATCTGTCCCTTCCAGAAGCCCATCATTCAAAAGCAAATGCACAAGGATAGCCCTCTCCTCTACCAACCTCCTCAAAAAAGGGTTCCTAATCTTCACCACCTTTGTTCCCTTTCCTCCCAATCACTCTCTAATCACTTACAATCTGGCTTCCTCCCTAGTTGTGCTGATCACTGTCTCTAAGAAACACTGTCCCACTTGCTAATTCAATACACTTCTTACACGGTGCATCTGCAGAATGTGAGACTGAATCTCATTCTGATAACCAGTCTTCTATTCACTACCATGACATTACTCTGAGATTTTCCTCCTTCTCTCAAACACTTTCTCCATCTCCTTCAACTTCACATCATTCTAGCCATTCCTTACCAAACACATTTCTTCAATTTCTAGCCTGGGCCTGCTTTAGCTTCATGACCTTCTTACAAGGTTTTATTTCCCACAGATTAATCAGATGATTCCCAGGTTTTTATCTGCAGCTCAGACAGGAGGTTCAACTATCAATCAGGCATCCATAGCCACTTGGATACTTCACTGGAATCCCAAGCTCAGTACATCCAAAACTGAATGTACCCATGTTTTGTCTCCATTCTTTCATTTTCTGCAAATCTTAACATTTCTGCTTGTTAAAAAGTCAGACAAAACATCATCTGTTTCCTTGCTTGCACTGTCCCCAGTCCATTCTCCAGACAAAAACTAGAGCAATCTTTTAGAATTCAAGTCTGACCAACCTTAAAGGACTTCAATCACAATCACAGCTCTGCTGTCGGGATAAAATCCCAACTCTCAAGCATGGCATTCAAGATGTTGGTGGGTCTAGTCCCGTGTGTCTTTCCCCAGTTTCACCTCTTGCCACTCACAATGCTTGCAAATACCTAATGTCATCATACCCAGCCTCACTCATTCTTTCCCCTTCTCTCTTCTCCTCTCTCTCTCTTTCTACAGAACATCTTTGCAATAACACATTCCCACTGCTGAGACCACTTACTCTTTGGCCTCTTTGGGAAATTTCTACTACAATGGAAGTTTTTTCAGAATAGAAATTGCCTATGTACATGTTCCTCTAGTGAACATTCCTAAAACTTGTTTTTCTTGTTATCACAAGGTAAAGGCAAACAACTGTATACATTTTCATTCTGAATATGACTATCACCTAAATTACTAATACATATTAAAATCTGGCACTCATAAACTAAAACTAGCTGCTTACTTGAGAATTCAGTTAGTTTTCTCCTTAGACATCTGTCTGCAACATATTACTTGGCAAATTTGTCAATATTTGAAATTCTACCATCAACAGTTAAAATTTCCTCAATTTTGAGGAAAATAACTATTATCAGATTATTACCAATATCCTGAGGGAAGCTATAGTTTAATTTTAAATCAAAATTACTGCTTACCTTCACCCTAATGGATTTAATTTGTGGTGGGATACCAGATTAATTCCATATAAACTACCGATACATATTTTCATGAATGAAATTTCTCAATAAATGGATTTCGGGACTAATGGTAAGGTGCAAAGATGAGTGATTTATACCCCCACTGTTAAAGTAATTTTGCTTGAAAGATAACATTACATTTTTATCACAGTATTATTTTTCCACTAAAAAATTAGAACAGGCCAGCAGGTTGGCCATCAACTATATTGCTCTAAGCTGGTTATTATTTAACATAACAAATTACCTGCAAATTTAATGTCATGATTCTGTGCTGTGATCAGCTCTGACATGTCACAAATAATTTGTTACTAAAGTTACTTAGAAGTTGAAATTTCACTTTTTAAAAATGCTCTAGAATGGAATTAAGATTTTAGCTGAAGTGTTACTTTTAGTTTTTCATTTCCATGTAATTTCTGATAAAAGGATGTAGTTTTATATGGTATATCAAATAAGGGCCCTTAACCATAAGTGACCCAGGACAGTCATCTGTTGTATGTGCCAGAACAAACAACACAGGAGTAAAAACTGTTGATGTGAAAGAGAAAAGTCCGTGGGGTGCCTGGGTGGCTCAGTGGTTAAGCATCTGCCTTCAGCTCAGGTCATGATCCCAAGGTCCTGGGATCGAGCCCCGCATCGGGCTCCCTGCTCAACGGGAAGCCTGCTTCTCCCTCTCCCTCTGCTTGTGTTCCCTCTCTGTGTGTCTCTTTCTGTCGAATAAATAAAATCTTTAAAAAAAAAAAAAGAAAAGTCTGAACTATAGAATAGCAAAGGATATGGACAGGAAGAAAGGGCTGTTGTTGGTTCCTGGCACAATGGGGATGGAGACAAAATGACAGAATCAAACATCAAGACTGGGTAATTGGTAGCACTTTTTAGCTGGACAGGAACACAAAAAGAGAAAAAAATTAGGATAAAATAGTCTGAGTTCAACTTTGAGTATGACAAATCTTATACCCAGCAACACTGGCAGGAAAGGTGTAAAGAATTGGTTCTATTATCCTGATGCTCAGCAAAACATGTTGGGCTGGAAGGACAGGTGTGAGCTTTGTCACAGGCTATGATGCAGGTAGAAATCAAATCAACCAGAGCAGGTGTGGAAAGACAGAAAAAAAAGGAACAAAATGACACAAGGTAGGAGAAAAGCCACTCCCTTCTGTTACCATATAAAGAGATCTCCAGTGAAAACACTGGGAAGAATAATAAATGTTTTTGTTTCTAGGAGAGCTTTTCAGAACCCCCTCTAATGTTCTTGACTCAATATCTGGTACCCATGGAGGTCAATGTACTCACAAAATTTGCAGTATGTACATGACTTCCTTAGTCTGTTTCCATTTTGACAAGGTATTCCATGATACCATAAAGTAGGACCACTACAGTTCTATGACAAAACAAACTGCTGCAAATCAAACCAGGTACTTCAAAACACCGGCAACACCCAGGAACTCAAAGATATCGAGGCCCCAGACTGACAGGCTCCAGCCCTGCCAGTCCCTTTGGGCATATGCACCACAGAGTGGCATGGTGGGATCTCTACTTCGGGCTCCCTGACACCACTCAGTCTTTATAGAAGTTTGAGTCAAGGGTTGAAAATTTTAAACTTCTAGCTAAATTTCAATATGTGTATCTCCATGTATGCCCTCTTTTCAAATGTGATAGAGAATCAATGTTTTTAATAGCTTTTTTATACTATTCACACAGAAAAAACCAGCACCATTCTCAAACAAAGAGTTATTTCTAAGTTTTAGCCAGACTTTATATGGCAAGAAGGCACCTCTTTCCCTGAGTACCCATTTTGTGCTCAGCATTGTGTAGTGCTCTATAGGTTATCTCAGTTATTCCAAAACACTTCCATGAAACAGGATTGAACACCACCCCCCTACACCCAATACAGATCAGCAAACCAAAGTTTAAATAGGTTGAGTAAATTTTCCAAGATTACAAAACTACCACATGGAAAGCTGGGATTTAAGCCCAGATTTGCCTGATTCCAAAGGCTGTTCTTTCCATCACTGCATATGTTAATTTTAAAACATTTCCAAGGGCGCTCATAGTTGGCAGAGGCAGAGAAATAGTGGCTCACTATGAGACAACTCATTCCCCTCATCAACATTCCCATCAATTAAAGTTAATCTATTTATAAATGGGTTCCAAATGCAAATAAGTCCAAATTTTTTTAAAAGGAGTTCCAGTATTTGAAAATCTTTATAAGTTGATGTCATACTGCTATTATCTATATCAATGAGAAAAAAGGATATCCAAGCATTTATTAAGGCCACAATTTATTTTAAAAATTAGTTCAATAATCAATTTTCCCCTAACCTAACCAAGAAAAAATTTAATGCATTGAAATTTGACTATCATTTCACTTTTGGCCAAGAGAACGTTGAAAAACATCAGTAAGGAAAGAAGAGTTACACAAATCAAAATATGATCAGATGTATAAATTTAATATATCCATCTTCTAAACAGCACTGTTCATTCAATATAGGATTAATATAAAAAACAATAAGTGACTATTTTTCTTCAGTAAGATATTCTTGAGCTATAATATTTCCATCTTTACCTATCAGTAAACAGAGGTAACAGTTAAAAAAAAAAAGTGTAGCTTTCCATTGTAAATTATTTGCTTCTAAGATTAAAAATAAGTGTTACAGGGCACCTGGGTTAGGCCTCAGTGGGTTAGGCCTCTGCCTTCGGCTCGGGTCATGATCTCAGGGTCCTGGGATCGAGTCCTGTATCGGGCTCTCTGCTCTGCGGGGAGCCTGCTTCCTCCTCTCTCTCTCTCTCTCTCTGCCTGCCTCTCTGCCTACTTGTGATCTCTGTCTGTCAAATAAATAAATAATTATTTTTTTTTAAAAGTGTTACAAATCTTAAGTAAAAATAATACACACTAGATTGATACTCTTCGATTATTCATAGAACATCATATGCATCTATCAACCACTGCCTTTTAAAAAACCACTCCAGAACTTTCATCAGATTTGTAGGATTAGTTATAAACAACAATTCTAAAATGGAACAAAAGTTAAATTTTATATAAAGCAGATGTCAAGCTGCTGAGAACAAGTTCTAATGATCATCAATTTATTTAGGTCTGGGTTAGAGAATCTACAACGTATGATCCCGGTTTGATTCATTTTATTTAGCTCATGGCTCACTTCTGAAAATAGACTTATTGCCATAGCTCTCTTAATTTTATAATAAGATTTCTTTTTGGTAAATTTAGCTTATGAATATCTTATAAATTAAGTTCACAAATGGAAAACATTATACAGAACTGCATCTGAATTCTCTTGTCTCCTCTCATTAACTGTGGGTTTTGTTAAGTGAAAATCTCTGAGATTTACTTTCTTCAATTACAAAAAGAGATAAAAAATTTTGATTACCACACATACTGATTGTTTCTTTTGTACAAAACATTCTAAAATGACAGTAAAGGAACTGTTTCAGTTATAAATACAAAGAGAGGGAGAGAGTAGATATGAGCAGATAAGAGATTTCAAAAAGGTTTAGAAGGCACAGACAGATGAAGGCAGAGTAACTGACCACAGGAAGCTTCTACCCAAGTGTCTGCAAGGGGTAACTCTCTGATCATGAGGGAAACAATCTACTCCACAGACAGCCTGAAAAAGTTCAGGTTTTGAAGACACTAGGTACCACTTAGGACAGTGTGAAACACGGGATTAAAAGTAAAGAGTTTGAAAATCTCTAGATGGAAGGGCACCTGGGTGTTTAGGTGGTGAAGTGTCCGCCTTTGGCTCTGGTCATGATCCCAGGAAACGCTGGGCTCCCTGATCAGCAGGGAGTTTGCTTCTCCCTCTGCCCCTCCCCTGGCTCATGCTCATTCTCTCCCCATGCTTTGAAATAAATTTTAAAAAGAAAAAAAAAAAATTTCCAGATGGAAGGGCTCTTCTCCCATCCCAAGCAGTTAAATGATCCTTCCTACCTCCCACCACCTCCACCTCCCAACCAAATATATGTAGAAAGAACATCTCTGAAGATACTGAGAATTTTGGGCAGACTGAATTCGAGGTATTAAAAGCCATCCATACAGAAATGTCTGGAACCCCAAAAATCAAGCTTAGAGTACAAGAAGGATGTCAAGAAGAGATCTGAGAGCCAAAAAATGAAGCAATATGATTGAAAGATATAACTTTGGAAGACTGACATTGAGGAAGATGGAGGACTTTGAGAAACATCTATATGAAAAGTAACTTAACCAGAAAGTCAGAAGGAAACGGAAATGGCCAGAGGCAGGAATTGCAATGAAATACAATATTAATGGTAACAAAGATAATAAAGCATATTTCTGGAAAGAAGACAAGACCTGGAAAATCAGTGTCTCAACATTTTAAATAAGAACTAAGAGAGGACTATTGACTGTGGTTAGTAAGAGATCATTGGTTTCATGGAATGACTTTTACTCATTTAACTACTTATTGAGTACTTATGACACATGTACCAGGCACAGTACTAAGTCTCCCATGTCTGAGGGAACGAGAGAAGAGCCAGGAATCAAATTAGAAAGGATTAAGAATTAAACGATGATTGAAAAAGACTTTCATAAGAAATTTTTGGGTAAAAACTGGGAGGGATATAAAACGATAGATTGAAAGGAAACCTAACCCACCAAAGGGAAAAAAAAAAACTGATTTGCTTATTTTTTAGAGGGGGAGAGAGAGGGAAGTGGGAGGAATCAGGGGAAGGGAGAGAGGGGAAAATCTTAAGCAGACTCCACTCCCAGCCCAGAGTCCAACACAGGACTCAGTCTCACAACTGTGAGATCATGATCTGAGCCAAAATCAAGAGTCAGACACTTAACTAACTGAGCCACCCAGATGCCCCCCCAAAACAACTGTGTTTCAGAAAAGAAATAGAAGCCAGTGAAGATGGAAGGATGGATAATCAAGACAAGGTCTAAGAGAAGGCAGGAAGTAAGAGACCAAAACCAGGAGGATGAAAGCTGGATCAAAACCAAAAGCACGGGGCTTTGGGGAGTTTATCCTAGGAAGGCAACAAGGGATGAAAATTCCTCTGAAGTAGGTAGATGGCAGCAGGGAATTAGAACATGCATTCCTACTCTTTTAAATAACAATAGACATGAATGCAACAGGACCAAGTGTCTAAGACTACAAGACAAAATTGTAGAACCCACAGAAAAACAAAGGTAGAATATGGACTAAATATCTAGAAGTTTTGCCAGCTTGATACAAGAACCTAATTCAATAAAAATAAATTTTTATTTTATGATAAATGATAATCATAAATGATAAATGCTAGCATTAGAAATGGCTACAATGTTAAAAAACAGCAAACCTTGTATAGCATGTAAGTGATAACTAAGAATACAAGGATGTCCAAGGAGAATATAAAGCTTCCATAGTTTTTAACTGTTTGAAAATATAATTGATTTTCATAGTTTAAACTTCTAACCAAACAATCATCAACATCTTGATGTGGCTTCTCAAAGTCAAATACAAAAAGAAAAGGATAAGAACATTTATTATTCATAATTCTGTTACGTTTCAGACTCAACAGGAAAAATGCTGTATATTTTTTTCTTATCATAGAAGGCATTATCATAAAATTCAGATTAACAAGATGGAAGCATGGGAACACAAATATCACATTACAGTGGAGTGCTGCTATAGAAATTATTCATTAGAAAGAAAACACATGCACATTTTATTCCACTTGCTAATGAAAATCCTTGGATTGAGACTATTTAGAATAACAAGACCATAAATATGGTTCTAACCCGTTTTCCCCAAGGTATGGTGCTACTGCTATATGTATTGATAAATACATATCAAAATATGTATTTCTGATACCTGACAACAGGTATCTAAACCACTGGGGCCTATGTGGCTAGACTGAAGAAATCTTACTAGTAGTTTCTGGAAGATAAAGCAACAACAACAAGGGCCAAAATGCTCAGGCCACTGCAATGAGAGTAACATGGCTCACTCTACATTACAAGCTAACTGCGCTGCCCATGTTTATGTAATGCAATGGGCCTCAAATCCTAAAAGAAACAATCTCATGACTATGAGCCATATTTGCTTGGGGACCCAGATCCCAAAGTGAAATTAACCTGGGCAATCAAACCAAGATATTAAGAATGCATAGAAAAGACGAATCATGGAGGCCCAGACACTGTATCTGCCCAACGTCTATATTTACTGCATCTACAAAGATGTGACTTTCTGGAACAAACCTCTGCAGGTATAAAGTAGGACTACAGGAAAGGCCAAGTCTGAAGGCTGAAGGTATTTTTTTTGTTGTTCTGGTTTTTTGGTGTTTGGTTTTTGTTTTTCAGTAAGATCAGAGCCGAAGTAGTATAGTATCAGTTACAGGCTGAGTGGGGAACAAGCGGAGCCTCAGATGGGGGAAGGCAGCAAGGAGAACAGGATGTGTGGTGAAGGTCGGAAACAATGAGGGATTAGGAGATGGAGTGACAGGAGTTAGTAGCCAAAGAAACATCAAAGTTTGAGATCTCAAAAGAAAATATTTCTCGTAAAACAACTCAAGAAAAAGGCTGCATATATACCATTAGAAGTAAAAGTCTTGACGTAAGGCAACTGAAGACATGCAAAAAGCCTTGCAGTGGTAAGCCAGTAGGCTGGCTAACAGTTGGCTAAATTGATAGAAAAAGAGTAGGTAGAGATGTTATAAGGTCTGAGAGCAGGATTTTTTTTTTTTAATTTTATTTATTTACTTGAGAAAGAGCGAGCATGGGGTGGGGCAGAGAGAGGAAGAAGCAGACTCCCCGCTGAGCAGGAACCCTGACACAGGACTTGATCCCAGGACCCTGAGATCATGACCTGAGCCGAAGGCAGATGCTTAAAGGAGTGAGCAACCAAGGTGCTCCTGAAAGCTAGATTTAATAGCCAAACTAGCAAAGGAATGAAAAAGTAAGAAAAGCAAGGTGATCTTGATTTTCTTTCTTTTGATAAAGTCAAAGAAATCAGATCCCTGCTATTTTCTCCCCAAAAATATTTATATTGTTAATTATGATAGGGGAAGAATGAAAACAGCTTTATCCTCACCATACCTAATGCCTTTGGACCTTTTATAATGTTTAAAAGTCCCCTTATCAGTGATGAAGAATTCAGATGACTTTACGGTCCTTCCATTGACCAAGCTAATTTACTCTGAAATTCATAGAAAGCACAAGCATTCTGCTTTACCTATTGTCACAAACTATGTAAAAAGAAAATTGCTGGGTCCAAACTCTATGACTGTGGGACAGATACGAAAGCTCGATCACATACTTGGCATCACACCACTGAAGAACACAAACACTCAGGTTCTAGAAAATCACTTATGAGTAAAAAGAAATGGTACAAGGTTCAGTGCTTTTCAAGGATTTTTTTAAGATTTATTTATTTTTGAGAATGGGAGGGAGCAAGAGCAGGGGAGAAAGGGAGAGAGAGAGAGGGAGAGAGAGAGAGAGAGAAAGCAAGTGGAGGAGAGAGGGGCGGAGGGAGAGACAGAGAATCCCCAAGCTGACTCCCCACTGATTGGGGAGCCCAATGCAGGCCTCCATCCCAGGACCTTCAGATCATGACTAGAGCCAAAATCAAGAGCTGAATGCTCAAATGACTGAGCTACACAGGCACCCTGATTTTCAAGGATTTTTAACCACACTTATCAGTAACTACCTAGGGAGGTAACTACCTAGGGAGGTGTGTAGCTTATACTCTTTTCATGCTTGTCCTGTAGAAGCTGGTTCATATGTGAGCTGACCAAAATATCCATCACATACTAAGAACATGTTATTAACTTCCACCTGCCAAAAGCACTATCAGATGTTAGCAGTATTTGAAAAACACATCATAGGGGAGCCTGGGTGGCTCAGTGGGTTAAAGCCTCTGCCTTCAGCTCAGGTCATGATCTCAGGGTCCTGGAATCGAGCCCTGCATCGGGCTCTCTGCTCAGTAGGGAGCCTGCTTCCCTCTCTCTCTCTACCTGCTTCTCTGCCTGCTTGTGATCTCTGGCAAATAAATAAATCTTAAAAAAAAAAAAGAAAAAGAAAAAGAAAAACACATCATAAATCAAAGAACATCCTAGGAAAAGAAACTATGGAGGCCAGACAATCCAATTCACAGATCAGAAAACTAAGGACAAGGACATTAAATTCCTCAGGTGAAGGCCCCACAGCTGGTTAGTGGCAAAGCTAGAATAAGGACACCCCACTCTCCAACTCTCCCGGATGACCCTATCCCTCACCCGATCCCACCTAAATTCTAAGTCCCAACAGAGTTAGGCTGGATTGACATAAATAATATAGTGCTCTTTTTGAAATGTAAAATATAAAATGAGACAACAGAATCTAAAAGAAGTAGGAACAAAAATTAAAGAGAAATATTTGTTTAATATAAAATATTAAAACTATACCTTTACTGCTTCTGATGAAAGTACATTTTCCTTTTTCTGACTTGTGCTCATGGGCTCATTTTCAACACTGAAAAATAAAAACCACAGTTTCTTTGAAATTAAAAGAGAATTAACAAAATCATACAGCTTGAGTTTAAAGAAAAATCGAAAGGGCTTTTATATGCAATGCTCAAAAGATTCATGTACCAAATGTAAAAGAATATGCCAGGTGGTGGGTATTAAGGAGGGCACGTATTGCATGGAGCACTGGGTGTGGTGCAAAAACAATGAATACTGTTACGCTGAAAAGAAATTAAAAAAAAAAAAAATGTCTCTTGCGGGGCGCCTGAGTGGCTCAGTGGGTTAAGCTCTGCCTTCAGCTCAGGTCATGGTCCCAGGGTCCTGGGATCAAGCCCCGCATTGGGCTCTTTGCTCAGCGGGGAGCCTGCTTTCTCCTCTCTCTCTCTGCCTGCCTCTCTGCCTGCTTGTGATCTCTGTCAAATAAATAAATAAAATATTAAAAAAAAAAAAAAAAAAAGAATATGTTGATTTGAACCTCCGCAGTTGAAAGCACATTCGAAAATATTCATCCAGTCCTCAGAAATTTTGGTGAGCCTATTATGTGCTACATTTTCTTATGCTGATAATCAGCATCACAGCAATGATGCACCCGAACAAAGAAGCAACACTGTACAACTATCACAACCTTGAAAATGATTAACACTCTACGATTTTATTTATATTAAGTTTCTCCATAGCCTTATCTTTTTTTTAAAGCCCATAGTGAGTACTATATGAGTAGAATCTATTTCTCCTTAGTAAGTCTTTATCAACACACAGGATCATCTAGTGAAGTTTGGGAATACTCAAATGTAAATGCAGGCTTATCTAGCCCCACATGTGTCCCAGAGGGCACCTTAAGATCCTGATTTTCCAGACTGCCACTTCTAATTATCTTGTCTAGAATACCTTCACAGATGCCTTTTGAGAGGTTATAATACATAATGCTTCCTATTAGGCACACATACATTTCAAATACAAAAGTTTGTATTTCTAGGTTTATACATTATTTTGTTTTCATACTTAAGATGCTAGACAAACTGAACAGCTCCCCACTGATTATCGTGACCCTCTGCCATGCCCCAGGGATCACGTCTGGCCTTGAGTATGTAAGGACAAGTAGGTCAGGGTCTTTATAAAACTCAGGCTGGTAGGAGAGACTGATACACAAACTAATAATACAATTTGGTAAAAGTTACAGCTGCCAAATGAACAAAATACCATGGAGCACAAAGGAAGCAAGGAACAGCAATTCTGCCTCCTCAGGGAAGTGCCCACAGAGGAGACAAAGGAGGCAGGAACAGAGAACATGACATTTTCAGGAAACCATGTTTTGTTTGTTTTAATCTAAGACTGGAGCACAACAACTTGGCAGAGGTGACTCTGCTAGATATGAGAATGATACCAGAACCAGTGCCTGCCAGACTATGGAGAACCTGCCTGACCCGTTTCAGAACTTGATCTTTGTCCTACGAGCACTGGGAAGCCCTGAGCCAGGGGATAAGCATAAAGCAGGCAGAATGACTGAGAATGGGAAAATACAGGCAACTGTGGTGGCTGCGGCAGAGCAACTGGAAGGGAGTGGTCTCAATAGTTCAGATTAGACAGGATAGGAAGAGAAGACAGGATTTAGGCTACTTTTAGGTTTTCTATCCATAACACCCAGTGCAATTATGTAGACTAACCAAGGAACAAATGGTAATGGTCAAAACACAGACAGAAAGACGACAAGCATGTGGAAAATACAATGAAATTTAAATTTTATTAAGTCTCAGACTCTATGCAGAAATACATAGACCAACAAAACACAGTCACACTCACAAGCCTTTTAAATGTCAACAGCAAAAGCAACCAAGTAAAGAAGATGAATACATGAGCTGTGTGTTTAACAGGTGAAAACTCCATGTGAAAAATCAGGGACAGAAAGGGAAAATATTGTACAATTCAGAACTATAACCAAATACATCTATATATCTATAAAATAAGAACGTCTCCAACACTGCTACTTTAAAATTGAGTGGGTTTTTACCTCCATTTTCTATTTTAGCTTTATTTTTTGTCACAAGTTTGTTTACAATTCTTGTTTTAAATTAAATGTCAAATCTTGTCTATTTAAGCTCAAAAGAAAAAGAGAGAGAGAGAGAGACAGGTGCAATACATGTAAAAAGAGCACATCATAAGAATCTGGAGTATAGGGACGCCTGGGTGGCTCAGTTGGTTAAGCAGCTGCCTTCGGCTCAGGTCATGATCCCAGAGTCCTGGGATCGAGTCCCACATCGGGCTCCTTGCTCCGCAGGGAGCCTGCTTCTCCCTCTGACTCTGCCTGTGCTCGCTCTCGCTCACTCTCTCTGACAAATAAATAAAATCTTTAAAAAAAAAAAAAAAAAAAAAAGAATCTGGAGTATAATCAAGGATAATATTGACCTTAGTGATTTTATAAGTATATTCTCTAACTGTAATCTATTTTGAATGACCCATCTAAAAACTAAACATACAAGGATTTTAGTCTCCTAATTTTTGTGCCCTTTTTTTTTTAAAGATTTATTTATTTATTTGAGAGAGAGAGAGCAAGAGAGCGCACAAACAGAGGGAGGAAAGGGAGGCGCAGGCTTCCGAGAGCAGGGAGCCCAATGTGGGGCGAGCCAAAAGCAGACAACTCAACTGACTGATTCACCCAGGCGCCCCTAGTCTCCTAGTACTTTTCAAGATTCCTGAAATTGTACTTAAGGGTGGTTATAGCACTTTCTGTAAACTTACTGTCTTAGTGAATTGGAAATGAAAATGGTAAAAGTTTCCTTTCCAGTACAAAACCTCTGTAGAAAATGTAGCTCCAGGTTCATGGGATTAACACAGATATCAGTATTCTCAAGTAGCTATAATTATATCCACTCTATAAACACACACAAAATGCCAGAAAAATATATTCATAGATCAGCACACAAGTATTCCATATTGAGCAAACAACTAAAAGAAACCCAAAAGAATATTTGACACTTCATAAAACGTTCTTATAGCCTATGTTTAAGTCTCATGAATCTTACTGTTAAACAAAAATTTCAAAATGTGTTGAGTTCTAAAGTGAACAACACATTTTAAAGTTTTGGTTTAGCTATAAAAATCGGTGTCTCAATTAAAACTTTCCCCATCTCTTTTCTAGTTTACTAAAAAAATAAAAGAGTCCTTCTTAATTGATCTCTGGCATCTTCAAGATTGCTCTGTTTCAACACCTTCTTCCTGTCAAAATGATTGTTAAACTGATGATCCCACTGTGCAGTTTAAAAATCCTTTCAGTAAATCTCTTTCAGTTGATGAATAAAATGAAGAGTCCTCAGGATATAGAAAGTTATTCATATGGCTCCAGATACACCTGCCACATAGAACCACTTCACATTCTCAGAACATGCGAGGAAACCATTTTCTTCTCTGCCTCCTACATCCTTCAACACCTTGCCCAACTCTTAGCCCTTTACAATTTAATCCTAGCTTAATCTCTATTTTGGGGGTTTCTTATTGAACCCAGTGATACCATGCACACACTTCTGCTCTGGCTAACTAGAATTTGAACTCAAATTCAGAAATTGTATTATTCATGTCTGTATCACAGGGCCAAGCACTGTCCCTGGTACTCAAATATTTGTTAAATTTTTAAAAAAATGATATCAAACAGGCTCTTCATTTGTACCTGCTTAATCAAAAAAAATGCTGCATTGGGAACAATGTAATGCAAAACACACAAAAATAAAACAGAGTAGGTGAAAATACTGAAAACATTATACTTATATGTCTGCTTAGTTAAAAAATATGTAACAGAAAAAGACTCAAAAGACTTGAAATAGTGTTCTCAGACTCTAATATATGAGAGAAAGAGAAACATGGTCAGATCCAGATGATCTCAAACCTTAAGAAAGTCGACAATCCGTTCTTATTGTTCTTTCACAATTTAACCCCCTTTGGGACCTGGGGAATAGTTCAATAGCAGTATTTTTAGAAAGTACACATTTTGCTCATGGCAGGGGGTGAGGGGCAGGGATCATAACCACACGTAGGCAAGTAAGACTACACTGCATTTCTAAACAGCCTCATCTTAGCTAACAGAACTCTGGAAATTAATCCTTCAAAACAGCCCAGAAAAATATCAAGGTCAAAGTAACACTGAAGTTCCTCAGTTTTGAAGCAACTTGAGTTAAACCATACCTGAAACAAGGAATCCAATGGGCAGCCATTAACGTTTACTTTCCAGACAAACTACGACAAACCTCTGGGCCAAGAAAAAAAACGGAGCACATTAACATTCTAGAGTCCAAATAATTTACAAAGAGGAAAGCCCCATCCTGTCATTATATCTTATAGTCTTATTTTTTATTAAATCATAAGAGGGTTCCCCAACCACAGCAAAGAAGAAGCAGAAACTCACTCACCAGATAAGTACTGACCCCTCTGTTTTTAAATGCCCTTTAAGTGCTAGGCACTGTTCTTGGTGCTGGGGTGCAGGCAACACACCACATGAAATCCTGGCCCTCACTCCTTCAGAATCCCTACCTAAATGCACCACAATCAGCTGGGCAATTGTATTTATAAAGCAAATCTGTGTGTCCAATTGTCAAGGATACCAGTTGGAGTAGGTCCCAGGAATACACATTTCAATAACCGACGCCCTCTTCTTGGGGTTGTTCTGAAGCAGCTGGACCTCTGACCACACTCTTGATAAACAATGGTCTGAGAGCCTTTCTATGTTCAGCAGAAGCCAGCCACTGAGAGTTGTGTAAGGAAGAGAATGATCTAGTGTGAGAGATCTCCTGTTAGTACTATTTAAATGTGTTAAGTGTTGATAAAGTGTAGGTATCCATTATGTAGAAAACTCAGTCATGTAAAACATCACCGATTTTCCAAGACCCAGGCCCTGCAGAGCTCCTGGCCCCCAAAAAGAGCCTTTGCCCTAATGAGCATGAGAAGCATCGCCGAGTCCAGAGTGCGACCAACGAGAAAAAGTACTCTCTTTCAGTGTGTACCACAGACTGAAGCACAAGGGATGCTGCTGGGCCTCTCCCAGATTCAGTTCCTCACATGGCAAGCACGCAACTTCCTAGATGGCCAACAGATAGACACGCAGGGACAGCACGCAGACTCGGAGGATGGGGTGGAGACACAGTGAGGGAGAGGACGGCCTCCACTCCTCCCTCTTCTGCAGCACGGCTGCTGGGCATTGCCTTTACTCTGCCTTTTCTCTCACACATCATTCCTGTGGCTGGATCAAAAAAATCTGGAAATGTTAAAGAATTGAATACAGCTTTCATAACTGTCTTTTGGAGGCTTGCCCATTCTCTACAGATGCAGAAAATCTATTACTTCTTGCCATTTTTAGAAAGGAGGCAATGCTCGGTGCTGAAGACATCTGAATGACTGAATTACTGGCAGTAATTCTGACCATTTCTAAACACAAAGCCACTTAATAAAATGTAGTCCCCTATTTGGGAACGCCCTATACATCTAGACAGTTCCGCAGATTCACTGTCCACGGGGACTTTCCACCGTCCCTAGGGAAATGAAGGATTTCCCTTCTCTCCTTCCTCTTTATCCCACTCAGCCTGACGCTGCCTGAAATCATTTTCCCACTGATTTTCACTTCCATTGTATGAGGTATGGTCTGCAATAGAGGAACCAGCAGACCTGAGGATAGGGAAAAGGGAGTCAAGGCATATCTTGTTTTCTCATCTACCACTAACCTAAACTTCTTCTGGGTCTACTAAACAACATCACCCTCTCCACCACAACTCCATCAGGCCTCCTGCCTGACATGTTGTTCCTCACCTCAGAGCCTACTTGTCACCATTCCTTTGATGAAACTCTAGAAGCAGCCAGAATCTGGCCTTCCTCTGAAATGTGATCAAATCATACTTGGTCCTCCAGGTGTGACTTTACCATGGAGAACTAAATAAAAAAATAATAGAGAACAAGAAGGGGTCTTTTACCTATCCACACCCTTTCCTGCTGTCATTAGCAGCGAAATGCTTTGCAAAATGAACTTACGTTTCAGGGACAGACCTTAGGGACAAAGGTCACTTCAGTCAAAATGCACCTTTCTAAATCCGATTTTTCAAATATGTGAAATGAAAGCATCAGACGAGCTCTCTGCCAGATCTAAAATCCCACATGATCCTCCAGTTGCAGGGAAAATGGAAAAGGAAAAGTATGCTTGCCTAACCTTGAAGCTTTTGTAGTGAAGGAACAGAGAGACTCTAACCGAGAAACCAGCTCAGTATCAAAATTAATGCTGGGACATTCTGAGAAAGAGAAACTTGTGCAGTCCTTGTTTCCAACCTACTGAAGCCACCCCCGGGGCCTGTTCTGCATTCCCTTAGACTACCCTCTCCGCCCACACTTGGGTCCTTAAATACAGTATGGGCTTTCATCCCCACAAACTTTCAAAGGGTCTGCTTCTGCCTTGGGGGCATCTATACTACCTTGGAATTTTTTCTTACAAACACAGCTTCACAAGGCAAGCTTAGAGGTTCTCTTTGTTCAATATTTGACTGCAGGCATGTTATGGATTAAACTGACTTTTGTGCACTGGCCTGGTGTGGCCATCTACCATTTCCAACCCTGCTTCTATGGGGACAGAGTTCCACACTGATGATTTACAAACAGCCATCTGGAAAACTGTCCATTCATAAACGGTGACTGCCAGTGGTAGACTAGTACTTGTATTTTTCAAGTGACCATTAACAGAATATAAAACAGGTGGTTATGGCACTATTTCTGGGCTTCAAATTAAAAGGTAACTAAAAGCTGCAATTTTAAGGCAGTCGAACAGCATGTATTTTAGCTCAGACATCTGGCAAACTCTTCGGAGAAAAACTGGGAGAAGGGAGGAAAGGTAATAAACATGATTATGAAGCTCTGTTGCTCTGCAGCCTTAGCCTCTTCTGACAGTCCCTCCCCATCATGTCCGCCTTCTCCTGTAATTTATGTTTCCACTTGGAAGCTGATTTACATCCTGTCCCCTATTCCATGCCCCCAAAACAAGACCCATAATTGCAGTTCAGTCACGGGCTAGAGAGGACACTGGTCTGTTCGATGTGTGCCGGAGCTGTCTACAGGTGACACCAGTAACTGCTCTCCTCTCCCAAAGTCCTCTACCCCACACCCTCCAGATTCTGAACATTTATGACCTACCCCACATAAATCAACACCCTCAATCTTTTGTTGTGACATGAACTCGAAACAGTGTTCTGGATGCCCTCTAAAATGGACACCAATTCATGTAGTATTCATCAAACTGTCCTAAGGAAGAGCCACTGGAGATCCAAGGACAGGCCAGACTGTGCCTTCCCAGAGCCTGACCAAGTCTGACCTCACTTCTAACCTCCAACTCAAATTCCTTCTCACTGCAAATCTTCCAGACATCAACAAACCAGCAATCTTTGTGAGAATATATAAACATACACACATACATAAACATATATAAATCTGCATCCAAATGATACTTTCAAAAAGCAAACATCTCAACTCCCTACCTTTGCCTACCTCCTCTGGCCCCCAACTCCCTTCCCCGTGTCATTGACAGCCACTCTTCCTTCCATTCTGTTGGCTCTGCTCACTCTGGCATCTTTGCCAACATGATCCTGCCCCAGAGCCCTGGAATTGGCTGTTCCCACTGCCGGGAAAGTTCTTTTCTCAGATTTCTCTCCCACTCCCAAGTATCATCCAGGTCTTTGCTCAAATGTTATGCAAGGAAGGGGTCTTTCATAACCATTCTCTCTATACCTTACTCCAGGCTCATTACCTCCATCGTGTCCCATTCCCTCATCCCGCTTTATCGTACTTCAGAGCACATTATGTATTCTAGAACTTCTACCCTCTTCCATTCAAATGCAAACCCTACACAAGCAGAGGCACATTTAGATATTCAAACTGAATTCTGAAAAATGATAACAAAACAAATTTTTAAAGGACTAAATTTAGAATTATTTTATAATTTGTATAAATATATATACTATTGCAGAAAATGTTAAAGCATCATTGTTGAGTGAAAAAAAAAATAAAGTTCAAAATCCTGAAGAGAACTTCCACTTTTTGTAAAAAATATGTATATATGTGGAAATATACGTAAGAACAGTATTTGTCTGAGAGGGTAGGGTTATGAGTTGTACTTTTTTGATTTTATAGTTTCATACCTGTTTTATAATAGCATATGTTACTATTAAAAGGACAAAAAAATACAAAATATTGTAGTTGATTTCAAAAAGCAAACAAATGCAGGTTACTGGCAATGAATTTAGCATAGACAAATTACAAAATACTAATATCACAAATTACATAATGGTAATTCCTTTGTATCAATAATATATACAATATTGCCAAATGAGATCCTTATTTGCCTTCAGAGAACAATGACATAGTTGAAATTATTATAGTACATATTTCTAGTTCAGACAAATAGAGCAGAGTGCCACCCCTCCAACCAGGGTATATTCCTTGGTGATCTGACAAGACAATAAAAGGCTGAGAATTTACATCTTGCCTAACTTGTCCCCAATTAATAAAATGGAAAACTCACAGTATTCCATTCCTTGTCATAAGAAGCATGGCAATTATAAGAATTATCCTCTGCCACTAAGGTAGTATCCATGTTTTGTATAAATTTTAATTCAAAGAATAAAGCATAAATTTCTAACATATATCTTTAGAAATTACACGAAACTACTATTTGTGAGGGCACTAAAATGCCATTTTCACATCATTCCTCGCATTGCCATCTGTGCTACTTGTCATAAGGAAGATAGAAAAGCTAGTGTGTTGGGTTAATGAAACCAAAATTGTATTTCATAAAAATCTAAAGATTGGCTTTTTGATTTAATTCCAAAAGTATAACAATTATATAGGTTGGATGAGTAGATAAATAGCTAAGTCCTCATCTATCATTATCAGAAGTCAGTATAAGTTATCTAAAGCTTATAAATCAAGAAAGAACAGTATGGCATTGTTTAGGCACATGTACAAAAATACCAGAAGAAACAGATTAAGCAAGATTAAAACTTTCCACTAGGGGCGCCTGGGTGGCTCAGCCAGTTAAGTCACTGACCCTTGGTTTCAGCTCAGGTCATGATCTCAAGGGGCTGACGTGGAGCCCCCACGCAGGTTCCAGGCTTAGAGGGGAGTCTGCTTGAGGTTCTCTCCCTCTCTGCCCTTCCTCCCAGTCACACATGTGAGCACTCTTTTAAATCTTTAAAAAGTTTCCTTTAAAAAGTGTGTCAAGAATGGGCCCACACCTGTCAAATGCTCCTACAGCCCTGACTGTCACCTCAGCACTTACTTTAAGGGAAGGAAGATTTATGCTATTATCTGCCTTCCCCACTAAAGTGCATGTATGCTTTGAGCCAAAGACCTTGTTGCAGTGTGCACACCACCGGATTCGCAGAGCCTAGCACAGTAACTTGTACACGGGGTACTGAATGAATTCTTGGTAAACATGGATCAAGTTTTCATCCCTCACTTTTCCAGTAAAACAAAAAAAGTCTTCCTAATATACAGGCATATTGATTTTGTACACACCTATTATTCCATGGAGTTTGGGATGGTATGCTAAATCTGAAAGAGACTTTAGAGATGAGAGCCACCTGTCTCGATTTTTCACAAAAAGACTGAAAGTATTAATGACATGCCAGGATCATGCTGTTATTCAAAGTGTATGATGGGTGATCTCACAAAAATGAGGTGATATTTAACTGCACCCAGTTTTGCATTACAGATTAATAATATAGAAGCCTCACTCTTAGAAAAATATCAAAATATCAAATTTCTCTGCATTTAAATATTACTTTATTTACAGCCTTAATTGTGACTTTTCTCATCTGAACAAGTTAATGTAGTTCATTCTTTCTTTGGAAGATCTCTGCCAAGTCAGGATCCTAAATTCTCTCGATTTTTACTCATTTATACACAGATATTCACCAGGTCTTAAATTAGTGTTTCTTTCCCTGAAGTAGGTAATTCACATAATTTTTTTACATATAAAAAGGTATAAAATGAGAAGTCTCCCTCCTGTTGCTCATTTCTTGAGCAAGTCTCCCATCCCCCCTTGTTAACACAGCCAGAGCAAGACTTATTTCACACTCCCTCATTTATATAGGAATGGGAACGTACTACACAGTGATTTCCAGCTTGCTTTTTCTTCTTAATGAATCCTGGAGGTATTTCCTTATCAGTACAAAAAAAAGCTTTGTCATTCTTTTTGGCAGCTGTGTAATATTCTCTTACATGATTGGACCATGATTTATCCCTTCGTCCACTTGATGGCACACAGGTCTATTTCTTCTTTTGCTATTACAGTAACACCGCAGTGGTTAGCCTTGCATAGGCAATGTCGGGCCTGTCTGCGAGCTATGTACATCTGATGGAATTCCTGCAGAGAAAGTGCTGAATCAGAGTATGTGAATATGTAGTACTGAGAGAACCTGTCCAAGGCTGGGGACCAGTTTATTCTCCCACCAGTCACCACTTCCAGTTTACCCACCTCTAACTCAAGTTTTACTTATCAATTAGACAGAATATGGTATCTTGCTAATACTTCCAGTTTGCATATATTTGGAAGGAGATTGACCCTTTTCATGTGATTAAATGTAAATTTGTCATTTGATAGATACATACATTTGTTTTCCTTTTCTCGGTTGTCAGGACCACAAAGTCTTTATTGTACAGAGTGCTGACCTGAGCCATCTGGGCAGATGGCCAGCTGTATGCCATTGTTTTTTATTTCCATTTGAAACTATTTTCTAGGGCCAGCTTTCTTTTATGGGTCTTCCTAAGTTAAGCAGAGGAAGCAATCACATAATGCTGTAGACTCTGAGTTCAGGAAGAATTTGACTCTACCACAGAGGCTGTGAGACTTCTGACTAAACTATTGGACCTCTCCAAGCCTTAAATTATAGATCTGTAAAATGGTGTAAAGATACCTCTCTTAAAGGTTGCTAAGGATTAAGCATATGTGTATATTTAAAGTCCCAGGCACAGGGCTTGGGTCTAATTAAGATCTTAATAAAGGACAATTTAGTTTTTGTCCTCTCTAATCTGTCAGGCAACAACACAACAAACCCCCCCCCCCCCAAAAAAAAAGCCAAGGGAAAAAACACTTGACTAAGCAAACAGTTGTCTCACTGCTTTGGGAGTACCTGCAATTAAATATCCCCAAGGGATTACACTTTGAGGCATAGTCCTGCTGGAGCTATACCACTGGCCATTCCCAACTGCCAACCAAATATTAAGACTGAGCTGTTTCTGGTCGCAAAGCTTCAACTTGTTTTTCTATCAACATCAAGCTATTTTGTGTAAGGATCTCCACGCATGTGAAGTGTTAATTTCCAAGAGGATGTGCTTTTCTGCCTCCATCTAGAACTTGCCAAAGTTGTGGAGTCTAGGAAGAGCAAGAGGATTCCTAGAAGCACTTGCCACTCACCCTGCTGGTCCAGTTACTGTCCCATCTTCCCAGTATTCTGGTTAGCAAAGGATGTTAATCAAACTATGTTCAGAGAAAAGTTAATAATGTGGGAAGATATTCTGAAAGCCCAAATAAAGCTCTCATACAATATTTGATGGTCATGAAACAGTAAGTATGTTCTGAACCAAAAAAGTCACAAATGCCAAAAACATTTTTGGCTTATAAAAGAGCTCATCTTGAGAACAGAGATGTCTCTTCCATTAATTTATGAACTCTTTAAGAGCACTTTTGGTTATTCACTGATCTTTATCCTTACTGTGTGGTATATCTGACACACAGTAGCTATTCAAATTTATGCAATGAACAGAGTCCAAATAAATGATGTTTTAAGCTTTTATTTCATGATGATCTTTTCTTTTCAGGAGATAGCCCAGATTATTTTTCTGAGTTTAAATTTACACCAACCTATGTTTTCTCACTACAACAATTGTATCAGCATTTCTAGCATATCTAGGCTGCAGTGTGATCAGAACTCTAGTTAGGAAATATTTTATCTTGAAGGGAACATTATTTTCCTCTTCACAAAATCTGTTAATATCCCTTTACATATTTTCCTCTGAGATGAAAAAAATGCTATCATTGTTTCAATACAGTTAGAAGTTCTAAGAAGATAAGCTTATTGTGGGACGTGAGGTACCTGCTACTTTAACATTTAGAATGTACAACTGAGTTACTTTACAAGGAATGCCCTAACCAAGAAACAGAATGCCCAAATTAGGCAACTGGAAGACACCTTGTTAAATCCCAAAGATAGACATCTCACTTGAAAGAGGATATAGTTTCAATGCCTTAAAACAGTCTATATTTCTACTCTACTTCCAAAGGTAGCTTCTGTGCTTTCAGTCAACCTGGGATTTCAAGATTCTCATTACATATATACTGCTGAGGACTTCTGGAATTTTCCAGTCATCTTTATTACAATGGATATGAACTGTTGATGGGGTCCTTCAAGACCACACAGGTATCCCCTATTCAAATAAACTAGTTACCAAGTATTTTCTATACTGCTTTCAAATCAGTGAAAATACAATTACCATGAAAGTCAGAGGACACAGCTCCTTTTCCTCATACACTGGTGTGAGGAAATGATGCTGTGGTCAGCACTGGTTCTTTAAGTTGAAGGCCAGCAGCTCTCACGCATCAGGGGCACAGCTGACATTTTTTAATGAGAGTATCTCCTCCACAGCAAGCCACTAAAGGCCTGGCTCCACCCATTTAACACCCTCAGCCATGGTGAGAAGCAAAAATTCTCTGAACTTTAACAGAGAGCCAAACACTGTAGAATCCTTTCAAGATCCCTCACATCTCTAAATGCCCAGCTCAAGAGGGAGGGTACTACTGGCTGAAACCCACTAATAAGTGCTTTAATACTCTATCAACAATGATACACTCCTCACCTGAGCTAGGTAAAAGAAATAAGACACAGTCTCCATCCTTGGTCTAATGATTGTCTTACCTTTTTCAATAACAATATACTAGAACACTGAAAGAACAGTTTAAAAAAAAAAAGGTATATCTGAAATGGACCACATTTCTGCCACCGATTCTGGAACAGAGTATAAAAAATTCCAATTGACTTACATATTCAAATGTGTTTTGAATGAGCCTAGTTCAGAACGGTGGTGGGCAAGATGATGTGGAAAAAAGAACCAGAGCTTTAGAGTCAGAGAAACAAAGGTTCAAATCTCTCCTCTGAAACTTATTACTCTCATGATTTGGGGTAAATATTTTTCTATTGGGAGAGGTATCATAACTCCCATCCACCTGGGTGGAGGTGTTTGGATTATCCCAATTACTAGAGGATGCTACTGGAAATTAATTAGTGGGTGGGGTCATGGATGAGAAATGTCCTGCAAAGGACAGCAGAGTCCAGTTCCACCAAGAATTGTTCCACCCAAGATACCAACAGTGTTCACCATTAAGAACTTTTCACCCTCAGTTTCCTCAGTTGTCAGAATAGTGATAGGCATACCAACCTTCAAGGCTAAAGGTGAGGTTTAAATGAGATGCTGAAAGTAAAAGTACCCAGCCCAGCAGTACATGCACAATTAGCGATTGGTAAATGCTGATCTCACCTTACTATCCCCTTTCCTGAGTTAAAATGTCATACAGAGCTCCTTTTAAACAGGTCTATCATGTGTGATATAGCAAAGAAACAAAAGTGAGCAATCATTTTCTCTAAGTGGAGAATTAATAGGTAGGTATTCTCCAAATTTCACATTCTAGCAGTGTCTGTTCAACAGGCTTTCACAATAGTCTAAAACTTAAATTGAGAACCAAATACTGTCTAGAGAATCCCATGACCCACCTCCAATCTTTCTTATTGCGTCTTTCACTCTGTCCCACTAATGTATATAGTCCCCAGCAGATCACAACCTCCTATAGGCCTTTGCTCAATGTAGAATACCTGTTCCCTATTTGTCCTCCTGGCTAAGTTCCCTCCTAAAACACTACCAATGTCTTGAAGAACCAGGTAAAACTCCCTCAACCGTGAAGCCCTCCCTGCTCACCCCTACTACTTGTAATGAGTCCTTTCCTTGTGTGCACATAAATTGGGTTAAACATTATAGCAGTGATTCTCGAATTGGGATCCACAGAACTCAGAGTTCTCAAGTTTCCCATGAAAGCTTCAGTCACATTTTTCATTTCTATATGATCTAAAATATAAGCACCTCCTGGATCTGGTCAGTCATCCAAGGAAAGTACTAACAAGCAATTCAAGTGTCCATACCTAAATTTGCAGTGTTGATGTAAACAGACCTTTCTTAACTGCCAAAAATTAATGAGAATAGAATAATAGCAAACCCAATATATAAATGATGTGTTCGCACCAAATGAAGCCCAAATAACTTAGAGCACATCATAAAAGCGAAGGTTTTCCGACGATTCAAATAAAGAAATCTTAGAAGACCTGAATCATGGCAGAGTACAGAGCTGTCGAGTCATGGCAACCACCAAAGACCTTCGGTTTGTTCCAGATGGTACCAATGCATTGTGTGGGTAACCAAAAATGAGTTTAAATGCTTAAAAATGGACTTTTATTGGTCTTATAGTTATGTTTAGTTTTCATTGTTCTTAAGGAATTCCGTTAAATCCCATTTCGTATTTGTACATGCATAAATTATATAATAAAATTCACATAAGCAACACTGGGAGTGTAGAAAAGGAGACCGTACAAGTTGGCAGTCTGAGAGAATGCATTTTAAGTACACTGAAAAATCAGAAAGCAGTTACTAATCCTTAATGTATTTTAAGGGGTCTCAAAGTTCTAGGCACAGCATTCGACTTATTACTTGTTCACTGACTGAAAAGTAGCTATGTGCCTTTCCGCAAGTTTAACTCTGTTTTTTTACAGTAAAATGAGGACACTGAGCACAAAGGTTTGTCCAACTTCAAGTGTAATATCCTTAAAACTACTTTTAAGTTGTTAAGTGCTAGATATATGCATGAAATGTACTAGTATTTGTTTGCAAATGGTGTTTTCAGCTTACTGTTCCTCAAGAGAAAGTACTTTTTTTCAGTCATCTTTATATACCACACTGCATGTCTGCTGTTGGGGTTACCAGTGTAAAAGGTAAACTGGGCTCCCATTAAAACTACAAGTTTTCACTGTGTCTAAGAGAAACAGCCAAAATACCCTTTCATTTTGAAATAAGAACACAGTGACAGATCGCAATTCTGTTCCCAATCCTGTTAACACCAGGGTGTTGTGTTACTAGGACACTGGGTACTACTAAGAGTTTCCATTTGTTTCATTAAACTTTCAATGAAGGCTTTGTGTGTTTATATTCTTGAAAAGAAAGATTAAAGCTCATTTAAAAGGTAAAACACCCACAGAAAGGATTACTGCTATCCCCTTAACAGCTGGCAAGTTCTAAAAAGACGAGGACAAAATTAGTGTTCATATAAGCACAATTAAAAATCTCAGTGTCCAAACGCCACAGCCTGTGCCTATAATGAGAATGGAGAAGTGCTAAATAGACAAGAGGCTAGTTGCTAGAGAGGTTATCCAGAGAGAGAGATTAGATTTGGTAAGTGTCTGTAGAGCCAAATTAGGGCAGGAAGGTAGGCAGAGTTTCAGCACAATCCTGTTGTGAACCTGAAAGTGGCCAGCTTATTCCTTTCTAACAGTGTTAGAATTGCCAACTTTTGCTGAGTTTACTTGGAGTTTCCTTTAAACACTGCTTCCATATTATCCAAGATGATTAGAGTTGTTGCAGGGATGGCAGGCACCTCGGGCTGTCTGCCCACACGAGCAGATCTGACATTCTGGTTGAACCCTGTCAGACTTCAAAACTATTTTTAACTACCATGTAACTTTGAATTTTAAATTCTCCCTTACGGGGGCAACAACAGCTGAAGCTTCCCAGGAAAAGTTTCCCAGTTACAGGTGCTTTCTTGGAAAGATGACTTTCATAATGCAAATGTTTCACAAGTAGGGAAACTGAGGAACACATAAACGCCTAGAGTCAAATCACAAGACCTGCATACTAATGACACCAGCACACTCAGACAGTTCTGCTTCCTATCCATTTTCCTCTGAAGTCCTCCCGAAGTCTTTAAAATCTGAAGTGAACATAGCTTTCTAGAGAGCGGCCTTCTAATCAAAACGGATTGCACAATTCCGGTGCAATTTGGGAGAGGACAGAGGATAAGCCTGTCTTCTCATCAAAAATTTAAAACAGTGGGATGTATTTCATTTGGCCCCTCTTCCTTCCTCAAAATGGATGAAAAGACTCAGAAACAAGCATTTTAAGGAAACCTGTCTTAAAAAAAATTATATATATATATTCGATTTCACAGCAGGTGGAGGAAGGAGCAACGACTGCAGAGAATGGGCACATTTTCCACGCTGAAACCAAGACAGGAGTCGTCCTGGTTTGTTTGTTTGTTTGTTTGTTTGTTTTAAATCTGTTGGGGAACTTGAGGCAAATGTTTCCAAAGAAACAGGGGGAAGAAGGGCGACATCATTTAAATAAAACCAGCGAGGTTTTTGTATTTTGACGAAGTCCTAGGAACTCATGACCACAATTCTTTAAAAAAAAAAAAAAAAAAAAAAAAATCGCTCCGAGTGAATTTAACTAGGCTGGCAAAAGCTGAGGGGGTGGCGCTCCGACGCTTCACCTTTCCTCCCGAGTGGTTTGGGATCACGCCCGCTCTGCCCCGGCGGGTGGCTCGGCTCGCTCACAACTGTTTCCCATTACTGCCGGCAGGATGCCGGGGGACTCGCTTGTGCCACAGAACTTGGGAGCGCAGACGCCCGTGTGGAACGGGAACAGAATCACGTACGGGGAGGGGGAGGTGGGAAGGAAGAGCGCCGCCTGGGCCCGGTGGGAGCGCACCCAGCCGCGGGTCACGAACTTCACCCGGATTTAACTAACCCAAGAAAAGGGAGTGAAGCGGCACGGGAACTGGGCGAGGAGGAGGAAACTTTAGCAAAGGAGAACAGAAAGTGGCGAGCGGAGCCTGGCCCCAGAACTGCTGGCTGCAGGCGGTCCGGCTAGGGCCCCCGACGCCCCCCGCGGCTCCCACCTGGCAGTGTCCTGGCCTGGAGCGGGCGGCTGGCTCGTCCCTGGCCTGTCCTCCTCTTCCTCTTCCTTGTCCCGCGAAGGGCTTCGGGGTGCGAAGAACCGGGAAAAGGTGTGCCAGGGGGCGCCGCCCCTCCTCCGGCCGCCTGACATCTCCCCGGCTCGGCTGCGGGTTCGGGGCAGTCCGCAGGGAACCGGCAAGGCGCTGTCCTGTGTCCGGAGTCTGGCGTAGCGCGACCCGGCAAAGGCAGGACGGACTCGGCACGGGCCGCCCGCGCGGCTCAGTCCATTCCCGGCGGGACGGGCGCGGGCGCGACGCGCTCCCCGCGCCGCTGGCGCTCTAACCGCGCGCTGGCTCCTCCTCCCGCCCCCGACTAGCCCGCCCCCGGGAGGAGCCAGAGGCCGCGGCCCCGCCCAGAGCTCAAGGCCCAGCGGCTGTCCGCCGGGCTGGCGGGGTCCTCACGGGAGGCGGAAGCAGGAGACCCCGGGGTGGGGGGAACGCTGAGTCCGGAACGCCGGGCTGCCGGTTTCCCGCCCAAACGAGTTCAGGCTGCAGCCCTTTCGCTTTGCGCTCAGTTTTTACTGTGTATTACTGATTTGTTTTCCATTCTCCGGCCAGTGAGCGAAAACAGTACTCAGACTTTTGAAGGAAGCCAGGGAACTAGTCTGTGAAAACACCTGGTAAAGTGTGGTATCAGAGTGCCTCGGGCTGTCTTTGAGCTAACAGCTACTCCAAAAACACTTTCCACCGGGGTTGCAAAAGAGGTGGTAGCCCACGGCGGAGCCCCAGAAGTGAGGGTGGGGGCATAGGTGTCCTGTAGGTCTGTCAACTCTCTTAAGTTTGCAGAAACTTTTCCTAACCCAGAGGCACTTTAAATTTCTCACACTCCATGCTCCCTAGTACTCTGCGAACTTCCTACAAAAACGACACTGATTAAAAACAAGAGATTTAAATTTGTACGTGTTGAAACCTATTTTGTAGTCGTTACACAGACTTAACTGAAATCTGGAAGCCAGTCTTTAAGAATGCTTTAAAAAAAGGACAGTCTAAATATAGTACTATGGAGGGTTTTTTTTTTTTTCATGTTTTATATACAGAAAGCCCTACATAATTCATGTATATATCTTGATGAGTTTGGAGATATGCACCCGTGAAACTGTCATCACAATCTATGCCATAAACGTCCAGAAGTTTCCTTCTGCCCTCTTACTGTTTGAGAACACTTAACATAAAGTGTGGCTTTTTAGGAAAGTTTTAAGTGTACAATACAGTATTATTAACTATAGGCACAGTGCTGTACAGTAGAACTCCAGGAAGTACTCATTTTTCAGAACAGAAACTGTACCCTTTGACTAAGAGTTCTCTGTTTCCACCCTCATTCCACTCTACAACAATTTTGGCTATATTCGATGGATCATCTAAGTGGTATCATGTAGTATTTGTTCTTCTGTGTCTGACTTATTTCACTAATGAAAATAATATGGATTTTCTTAGTTTCTTTATACACTACTGGCTAGCACAAAAAACAATGAAGCCCCTTAACCCCAGGTGTTTATTTGCTTGCTTTGAAACTAAATTGCTCCTGAGACCCTGAGACTGTGGAAATCAGAGATATTTACAGAGCTATCAGACATTTACTTGTATAAAAATTGTATACAAGTAAACGAAATGCCCAAGGCAGTTTTGTCTTGGGAGAAAGGAAGAAAGTTACCTTGGGGGTCATCCCTCCTCTATTATTTTTTTTTAATATTTTATTTATTTATTTGACACAGAGAGATCACAAGTAGGCAGAGAAGCAGGCGAGGGTGGTGGGGGGGGAAGCAGACTCCCTGCTGAGCAGAGAACCTGATGCGGGACTCTGTCCCAGGACCCTGAGATCATGACTGGAGCTGAAGGCAGAGGCTTAACCCACTGAACCACCCAGGTGCCCCCTCCTCTGTTTTGCCGTGCTAGAGAAGAGAAGGTTGTTTATGAGTAAATTATCCATCTATAAGCCTGAGTCATTTCAGCATCAGCTGGTGACTGATGAGCTTCCCTACTATCCTACAGCTGCCTCCTAGAAGCACTCTTCCCCTACTAACTGCAGTAGAGCCCAAGGCACGCATTCTAATTTGTTCTGGCTTTGATTGAACCCACCAAATCTAAATCAGCAGTTTCCTTCAGCTTGGATTCAAGACTTACCAGTGTTTTCTCACTTGGGAATATTTCCTCCTCCTCTGTGAGTCTGAGAAAATAGGAAAAAGCTGGAATAATATATAGGACAAGTAAAGCTCCCAGTTCTTGCCTTATTATTTTGGGGGAGAATCTCCATTAAATACCAACTTACTAGAAAGCCCAGAGAACATGAGAACAAAGAGAAAACGAAGCAAACTGTTCTCTCCCACTAGAAGGCCCACAGAATAATTTATCTCCCCAAAGAAAGTTAGGGGACTATCAAATGTATCCCCCATTTGTACTGTGAAAAGTGGGCCCTATACCCTAATACCCACCCAGCAGGCTAATTGTTTGGGAAGTCTTTCTGGGGATTAAATTGGGTGGAACCCAGCAAGATTTAGTACTGAATTTTGATTTTAACTAATAACAGTTTTCTTCTTTTTTTTTTAAATTTTTTAAAAGATTTTATTTATTTATTTGACAGAGAGAGGTCACAAGCAGGCAGAGAGGCAGGCAGAGAGAGAGAGAGAGAGAGAGAGAAGCAGGCTCCCTGCTGAGCAAAGAGCCCGATGTGGGACTTGATCCCAGGATCCCGAAATCATGACCTGAGCCGAAGGCAGCGGCTTAACCCACTGAGCCACCCAGGCGCCCTAATAACAGTTTTCTAAGAATAAAAACTTCTCTGAAAAAGAGCTCTCAAGGAAAATGCTGTGATAGTCCTATTTCTTCAATAGTCAATACTATCCTGCCTAAGTGAGAAGGCATCAGAATCATAATGTGTAACATCCATCATAAAAAAATTTTCCAGTGTTGGTAAGGATAGTATAAGTAGTGGAAATAATGCTACTCCTCCTCCAGCTAGAATCCCTTCTGTTGATGAACAGCTTATAAAGGTATAAGATATTGTAGATGTTATTAAAGGTGCCTAAAGTGAACAGTTGGCCCAATTCATATCTATGATAGATTTTTTTTCTCCAAAGCAACAACTTCATGAAGGAAATGATATCTAATGATACTCTAATATCTACTCCGTGGTAGAACAAAGCAACATTCTGAATGAATTGTAAATACAAATGGTGTCCTGCCTCCATTAAGGCAAACTTTGTATATGAAACATTAGTTTAAAACCATAAAACAATGACACCTACATTTTCATCCATTTACTTTTCTAGTATTTATCGGTTTCTAGATATCTTACCTCCTTATATTCTGACACATAACTTCTGAATACAAAGTTATTAGTATTCCTTGTATTAGGAAGTCTGTAAAAATGTTGCATTTTAGAGTTGTGAGGATGTTAGAGATGAAAATTTAGCAAAGTTGTCTTCATTTGATAATTCAATTGTTCCACAGACATTTAGTGAAGGCCTACAGTACCAGCAGTCTCTTCCAATGTGAACTTGGGAATGTGATCACATGGTCATGTGTTTTTGCAAAAATTTATAAAAGTAACTCGATTTAGATCACCATTTAATTGATTTAGATCACCATTTCTTTCTGCCTGGATTCCCACACCCCTGCCCCCAGTATCCCACTTCTCCTAATGTCAGTTGGTGTTGAATTTTAGGGGGACATTTTGGCATCTTCTGGGGAATTTGAGTAGAAAATATATTTACTTTATATTTAGTGGGGTATATTTATGTGGTTGTCAGTGTCTTCAAAATTTAGTTAAGTTATTGCTTAAATTCCAGTTTGTCTATCACACAGCCTGCCAAGCATTATATCCAAGATGTTAGACCAGAGGTCCTATTAAGATATAACATATCCTAAGACCCCTGACACTGAAAATATGTGGATAGTAGAGGTGAAACAAGATTGGAAATGTATAATAACAAAAGGGGGACTGTGGAAAATTACTTCAAGCATCCAAAGACAAAATGCAAGAGGAAGAACCACTTCTAATTGATGTTATTTCTCTCATAGCAGTAATATGTTCAGTAATGCAGAATAGGGGCACATGGGTGGCTCAATAGGTTAAACATCTGTCTTTGCCTCAGGACATGATCCCAGGGTCATGGGAATCCCTGCTCAGGGGGTGTCTGCTTCTGCCTCTCCCTCTGTGCCAGCACCCACCCACCCCTAGACTTGTGTTTGCTCATTCACTCTCCCTCTTGAATAAATAAAATCTTTTTAAAAAATGTAGCGTATACAATTTTTATAATTGTAAATGTATCAAACTTTTTAAATGAAAATCATGTAACCTAGAATTTATCAGAATTCTTCATCGTAGGGCACAAACCTATAGCAGCAGTACAGTGGGTATATGTGTGAAAGTATTATATGTTTACATAGCCCTTCCATCAATAATACACTCAACCAAATGTACAGAAAATGATATTAGAAAGTCATCATCAGGGTGCGTGGCTGGCTTAGTAAAGCATGTGACTCTTGATCTCAGGGTCATGAGTTTGAGCTCCATTTTGTGTATAAAAATTAATTTAAAAAATCAGTGTCATATGAAAGGCTATCAAAAAGTATACTATAAAAATTAAAAGAAAATGGTATTATAGAGGTATGCCAAGGAGTTAATGGAAACTATATTGGTTTTCTAGACTTTATGATGTTTGTTAAGTCAACTTTTTAAAATTGGTAATTCACATGGTTTATTTTTTCACTCACTTATCTAATTTTTAGTCTTATTTTTAAACCATTTTTCTTTAAAAAGAACCGCTCAAGTTGTAAAAATCTTCAGGTCCCTCTGAATCTGGATCTGTCCCTAAGTGCCAACTATTATGTCAGATGCATGCTCATTCTTAGAGATACAATGACTTCGATACTTTCCCTTGAGGGGCAAGTTTGATGGGGGAAACAGATGAGCAAAGGGGGTATAAGAGGGGAAGGCTTCCTATGAGCACACATACAGGATGGACCCCCATTATAATCTAGGAGTTTCCAGTAAGGCTCATAGAGGAAATAACTATCATTATGCTCTCTTCTCACCTCCTGTGGCCACGATGACTTCCACAAAAAGATTGTAATTCAATAGCATATATCATGAGAAAACCTGAAGTTCATCACACTGCGATTCCCAAAGCATAAGCCCTAAAGTCCTCAAAAGTATGAGAATGGACTACGAGTGCTGATCCCTGAAGCATTTAAAAAAGGATGCAAGTGTAGTTTAGAAATGCTAAGCTTCTTGTTCTGAAAAGTCCACCAGAGGGATAAGCTTCTGTCTATATCTTAGAGCACAGTATTTACTATGTGGCAGGTGGCCCAGGAACATTAAGACAGCTGTCAACATCAAGGAAAGCACCAGCCCATGAAAAGCAAGCAGATGGATTGGGGCACTTCACTGGCTGCCTCCTAGAATAATAGCTGTGCATGGCCAAATGAGGCAATGTCATGCTGCCCAGGGCAGCAAAAAGCTATTACTGGATGTAAGCGCTCAATTAGGAGATGGGGCGGGGGAATATCCTCCCCTTTCTTTTGTTTGCATAGCTCAAGTTTTCATTAAGAACAACAGCAGCAAATAAGAAAGGGAGGGAAATGATGTTAGCATTTTTCATCCTGTTATATTCTGATTATCATGGTTTATAACATGGGAAAATGCCTCAGTCTTGCTGCTTCAGTGAGAGCAGATGGTGAAATTTTTAAGTAATTGGTTATTCAGACTTCTATGGGATGCATGAAGTTTTATTGTATTATTTGCCTGGCTTTTATTTCTAGAACATGTGGAGATTGAGATTTTTCAAATACACATCTTTCAATGTTTAAATTAAGATGTGTTAGTCTGACTTAAATTACACTTACTCCTTTATTCTCTTGATATGATGATATTTGCAAAGAGAAATGAATTCTATACAAATATATAACATTAACAATTCAATATTTATTTCTTAAACAGTAAAATTATTGATAATACTAAATTATACTCTAAAAAGTGTATGAATAGAAGAAGGTTTTCTTTGGCAAACAAATCTTGCGCAAATCTGATACACAATTTTAAATGGAGCTATTCTGTGAAGAATAATTAGAAAGTTCTGAACACTGTATTAGTGTTGATTGCAAATTTTATTAGGGCTTCATGAAACAAAGCTTTAAAGTACAATGATAACTGGTTTGTGAACTGGCTTTCCTTTCTTCTGATTAGGAATATACATGTCCCAGAATGCTGAATTCTCTTCTTATGGACACGTTATTCCCAGTTTAATTTGTTACAAATGGTTTAAAAACACGACATAGAGGCAGCTGTTATTGTGAACAAATGTTTTGATTAGAGAGAGAAAGCAGCTGGAAATGATACATGTTGTCATATAAGATGGACCACTCTTCACATAGGGACTTTACCTAACTTAAAATTGAGATTAGCATTAGTTCATTTACATGAGTTTTCTTTGTATAGAATGGAATAGAAATCTATTTACTTTGCTTATAATCTGGGGTGATGACATATACAAATAAATTTGACATACTTATCTATGGAAATCTTACATAATTCATTATGAAATAGTATCAATGATAAACTTTCAAAAAATTTCATTTAAAAGTACTGCTCAATGTAGTAACAAAAAACTCTGCATGGAGTTTATAAAACCAAGTACTACTGCAACGGATATAATTTTGATTTTTTAAGAAATGTAGCAAATACATTTCTCAACAACTCCATTTTTAAAGATCTATATGAATTTGTCAAACTATAATGTAAGTAGTTTTGCAAATAATGAACAAAAATATCAAATATTTTCATCAGTCTATCCTTGCAACTGAATTCCTTCTTCACCTTTTCCAGTCAACTTTTCACTGGTAAAGAGAAAAAGGAGTTAAGTAACCTATGACAAAGGTAAAAGAAGTCAAGAAGTTACAATAGAAATATTTTGACTCTATGATTACATAAGTAAAAAGATCATTCTCATAACTGACCTCAGAGTAATAACCATTCTTAAATATCAATCATGCCTATATTCTATTTCTATTTTATTTTTCTTTCAGCTTTTCAAATAAGCATCTCTAGGTAGTTTCCTTATAAATAATTTGGTTTACCTCTCATACATATAAGTATATTGATATACTTCTTTGAATTTCCAAATCTGGAAGACAGTTAAATGAACAAATGGTTTTTTGAACTTCACAGTTGGTATTAATTTAAATAATTCAAAAAAATGATGATTCCATTTCCATCTGGTTTAACAGGAACTCCACTTCAAATGATCATCAAATGTATATCATCAAATGAAGTAGCTAACCACACCACAGTAGAGAATTTGTCTATAAAACTATCACCCACATGCAGCTGAGGGGAACGGATATTAACTTACTCATTTTAAATTCTGCCATTTTCATTCCAGTTCTTCCTACCACTTAAGTACATTCTGTAGGTATATTGGGTCTAGATAGCTTAAATAAAACACAATCTAGCTTAGAAAAAAATGTATTTTTTAAATAAAATTTAACAAGTAACTACTTGTTGGCAAAACTCCTTCTTAGTTGGTCAGAAAGGTATCAGAGAACTTAAAAAAAACTACATATTTATAGAAAAATCTATTAACCAGTCTACATTTCGGAAAGACGAAGCAAACCCCACCCCCCCAAAATAGGAAATTCTGAAATCTGTAAATAGAATCTAAAGATCATTGGCCTAATATTCATTACTCTAGTGTTACCTGCTTCAACCCTGATTAGGAGATTTGGTGGGAGAAATACATATCAAAAAAGTAAGAGAAAGAAAAATAATATCTCACTTATAAAAAGTTACCTTATGGTCTTCTGCCCACTCTATAACCTTTGGTTGAATACTTCCAGGTCTTGTGTTTGGTGATGGGAATAGAACACTGTGATCTATCATCAAGAAGCTTAGTCTCAAAGAAGGAAGCAGAACTAAGCAAAAGTTACAGATTATGACAATGTAATAATGGAGACATGTGCAGGAGCAAAGGGAGAAGAAAGTGCCTAACTGTATCAGTTGGGCAGGTTATACTTGGGGTCCAGGATAGATTTCACAAATCACAGCTCCAGAAGTATAGATCATAAAGTCCTGCAACTACAACCAGGTAAAATAACTATTGACATATATTCATATTAGAAAGCTATATTAGATAAAATTAATAAATTTATAATCAATCAAATTGATAATTAGATAAAATCTGTATTAGATGAAAAAGCAATATCAAAGCCCAGTAAGAGTGCACAAAATACTGGGCCAACAATAGACATATAATTAATATGTACTGCCTGATTTAGTGAGAAAATATTGCAATAAAATGGGTGCTACTACATTGTGAATCATCAAATTCTATATGTAAGAATATTCAAGGACTTTGGTATGTTAATATGAAACTACCTTTAAGTGAACTCTGCTACATTATTTAAAAGAACTGCATAATTAAAAGTAAATGACAAGATAAGGTATGAGAAATATGCAAGTAGAAAAACTGCTACAATGATTCTAACATGACCTACATAATTTGAGTTTATAGCTGCCAATTATTGACCAAGGCAGGTCAGACCAGTACTTCAGGCAGAAGTCTTACTACTAACCATATCTAATTTGGGGCCCAAATCAAGTACATGCAAAAACAAGTTTGACATGTTTGACATTCTTATATAAATTGTCTTTCTTATAGCTATTACCTTGGATTCACTCTAAAAGTTGTCAGGTTGATCTTGTTAATACTGTGAAATCCAGAAAGTCAACTGGTCCATCTTTATGATTATTAAAGATGTTAAATATGTTAAAGATGTTAAAGTGTCCCCCCAAAACAAAAGTTGGAAGCAGTACTGTATTTTCTAATATTATATCTGTAAATTTCAAGAATTCTGTAATTCATATAAGTATATCCGTATTCACATAATGGTTGCAATTATCCACATATTCAGGTAGTCAATTTTTATATGAGCAAAACAATTTCAGACTTTTTTTATGAAAATAAATTACTCATCTACTGCATTCCGTTCTGATTTTTCTCATAGAGAATGCCATTTTCTTTACTTTTCATATAAAGTTGTTGTTTTTTTTTTTAATTTATTTGACAGACAGAGATCACAAGTAGGCAGAGAGGCAGGCAGAGAGAGAGGAAGGAAAGCAGGCTCCCCGCTGAGCAGATCGATGCGGGGCTCGATCCCAGGACCCTGGGATCATGACCTGAGCCGAAAGCAGAGGCTTTAACCCACTGAGCCACCCAGGTGCCCCATCATATAAAGTTATTTTTATCTACAGGTAATTTTTATTTTGCAATTATTTCATACTTATTGAAAAATTACGATAGTACAAAAAACCTCTTTTAATGATTGAAAGTATGTTTTCAAAATGATGTCCTATCACCCCTAAATAACTTAATGTCACTTAATAAACATGACCATTGTCCTAAAATCCTGAATAACCAAAATATAACCCTCAAAATCAAGAAATTAAAAAGTACTACCATCTTATTCTCAGACCCTATTCCTGTTTTGTCAATTGTCTCACTAATGTCTTTAGTGGCAAAGTGATCCAATCCAGAATCACATATCATATTTATGTGTCATGTCTCTATAGTCTCCTTCATTCTGGAAAAGTTCCTCAGTCTCTTCTTGACTTTCATGGTTGTGACACTTTTGAATGTTAAGGGTCAGTTTTTTGTTTGTTTTCTTTTGTTGGTTGGCAGTAATGGAGACATCTCTCTATTTGATGTCTCCTTATGGTTAAATCCTTAGGTCTGGTGTTTTCCTTATGGTTAAATTCAGGCTGTTTTTTGGCAAAAAATACCATGAAAGTAATGTTATGTTCTTCTTGTGTCTGGTGGCACATGGTTTTCACTTGTCCTATTATGGATGATGTTTACTTGGATCAGTTGATGAATTCCATTTTAATTTATTGGCATTTTAACATATCTCTTTACATTTTTAAAATAGTTGCTATAGGGATTTTAATATACATTTTTAATTTACACTGTCAACTAGAAATTGATATTCTATCACTTCATGTACAATGTAGTTTTACAACTGTTTAGACCCTTTGTGATCTACCCTATCAGTTATATTGAAGTTGCCATATGTCATTTGTATCACACACACACACACACACACACACACACACACACACATTACAAACCTCATAAGAATATGCTCACTTTTTGTTTTAGACATTCACATATACTTCAAGGACATTAAAGCAAAAAAAAAAAATCTTTTATATTGACCCAAATATTTGCCATTTCATTGGTTTTTATTGTTTCCTGAAAATTAGATTAGTATCATTTCCCTTCAGCCGGAAGAACTTATTCTTATGATAGTGCAGAGCAGCTGGTAAATTTTTTTCTAAGTGTTCTATCTTATTATTCTGAATAATTTCTTTCCTTTCAACACTTTAAAGATATCGTACATAGGGGCTCCTGGGTGGCTCAGTGGGTTAAGCCACTGCCTTCGGCTCAGTTCATGATTCCCAGGGTCCTGGGATCGAGTCCCACATCAGGCTCTCTGCTCAGCGGGGAGCCTGCCTCCTCCTCCTGTCTGTCTCTGCCTGCCTCTCTGCCTACTTGTGATCTCTCTCTGTCAAATAAATAAATAAATTCTTTAGGGGGCGTCTGGGTGGCTCAGTGGTTAAAGCCTCTGCCTTCGGCTCAGGTCATGATCTCAGGGTCCTGGGATCGAGTCCCACATCAGGCTCTCTGCTCAGCGGGGAGCCTGCCTCCTCCTCCTGTCTGTCTCTGCCTGCCTCTCTGCCTACTTGTGATCTCTCTCTGTCAAATAAATAAATAAATTCTTTAGGGGGCGTCTGGGTGGCTCAGTGGTTAAAGCCTCTGCCTTCGGCTCAGGTCATGATCTCAGGGTCCTGGGATCGAGTCCCACATCAGGCTCTCTGCTCAGCAGGGAGCCTGCCTCCTCCTCCTGTCTCTCTCTGCCTGCCTCTCTGCCTACTTGTGATCTCTCTGTCAAAAAAAAAAAAAAAATTCTTTAAAAAAAAAGATATCGTACTATAGTCTTCCAGCATAGAGCATTTCTCGTAAGAAATATAATAGTTTATATCACTTAGTATATAAATATATTCCTTCCATCCCGACCCCAGGTATTTCTGAAATTTTCTTTAGTTTTCAATGATTTGCTATGATGTACCTAGAGGGTTTGTTTTGTTTTGTATTAACTCTGTTGGAGTTTGCTGAGCTTCTTAAATCTATAAATTATGTCTTTCATTCAGTTTGGGAAATTTTCAGCCATTATTTCTTTAAAAATTTATTCTGCTCCAATCTCTTTCCTTTCCCTGTTGGACTCCCAACTACATATATGCAAAAAATATTTTTTATATTATCCCACAGGATCCTGAGGTTTTGTTGTTGTTGTTTTCCCCATATTTCTCTCTCTCTTCTCCAGATGGGAAAATTTCTATTAATCTATATCTTCAAGTTTGTTGATTATTTCCTCTGTCATTTTCATTCTACAGTTAGTCTATGCAGTGATTTTTAAATGTCAAACATCGTATTTTTCAGTTCTAGAATTTCATTTAGTTTTAATATTTTCTATTTTTCTGCTGAAAATTTCTATTTATAAGCATTTTTCCCTTTATCTCATTAAGTTACTACAGCTGCCTTAAAGTACTTTTCTGATCATTCTAGTTGAGTCATCTCAGTGTTGACCTTTTAACTTTTCCTTTGAAAATGGTTTTCTGGTCATAGTCTTCTGGTTCTCCAGATGTCAATTTGGATTATCCGATATTTTGCCTCTTAGATATTTTGAATGCTATGGTGTAGAAGACTGTGGATTCTATTACATAATTCCAAATTCTATTATATATTCCCATTTTTATTTTATGGAGATACTGTTTAAACTCACACTGCAAACTTGGCCTTACTGATTGTTGACAGCAGATCAAATCTCAGTTCATTATTTTAGCCCTAGCTATAACCTGCTTTGAGTCTGCTTTGTTTGCTTCTGGTTTGGGACATAGCCAGACACTTGGGAATGTCTATACCTAGAACTTTAGACTCCCATTCTCTGGATCTATCCTTTACTGAATGTTCTTCCCTTCACTTTGCAGTGGCTCTGGTTGTCCCCCGCCCTGTCCTCCTTTCTTCAGGACAAAAATATGGCAAATTTTTTGTCAGAGGCTTAGCAGCCCAGTTTTAGTTATGACTGCTGCTTGTTCTCAGACTAAAAGCCTCAAAATGAAGAGGCCCTTTGCTGGCTCAGTTGGTAGAACACGTGACTCTTGATCTCAGGGTTGTGAGCTCAAGCTCCAAGAGGGGCACAGAGTTAACTTAATAAAGAACAAAACAAAACAAAAAACCTCAAAATGGGAAACTTACCACATTCACTGCCACCTTCTAAGTTTCAACTCCCCTCCAAAATATGCTTGCTTTTGTTCATTCTCTAAAAACTTCAGATACATGGAATTTTTTTGCTGCTGCCCAGAATTTATAGTTATCTGTAGGAGGGTTGGTCTATCAGAAATTTATTCCACTCTTTCAGAAGTGTAATTCAGTCTCAACTTATTTCTTTTTTTAAGATTTTATTTATTTATTTGACAGACAGATCACAAGTAGGCAGAGAGGGAGGCAGAGAGAGGAAGGGAAGCAGGTTCCCCGCTGAGGAGAGAGCCCTATGTGGCCCCAGGACCCAGGGATCATGACCTGAGCCAAAGGAAGAGGCTTTACCCCACTGAGCCACCCAGGCGTCCCTCAACTTATTTTTAAAATAATGAAAAAGACAATATATTACTAGCCCCATCTTCATGGCTAGAAGCTTAAGAATATCTTTAGGAATAGAAATGGACGTATAAAAAGTTAATTACTGAATAATTTAATATCTTGTTTAAATTAACACAGTGTTAACCTTCGCTAACATTCCAATTTTATTTCCTTATTATGCTCCCCAAATTTGTGGACCATGCAAAAATTACATGTAATATTGGCTTACATATTAACTAATTCAATAAATATGGGCCTAATATGTACACCATGCAGTGTCTTAGCCCCTTGTAATTCAGTGTGAACAAATTTTCAGCACTCATGGGGTTTATATTCTAGTGTGAAAGACCAACAATCTCTCCCTCTCTCTCTCTCTCTCTATATATATATATAAAATATATATGTAATAATACCAGGTCATGATAAAGTGCAATAAGAAAAAATATAGCAAAATAGAATAGGGAAGAGGTACAGATTCACTAGTTTGAATACAATAGTCAGAGATGACATTTCTAAGGGTATGACTTGAGTGAAATTAGGGAGTGAGGCATGCAAGGATCCAAGGAAAGGCATTCCAGGTAAAGGAAAGAATATAATGGTCTTACAGAGGAAGAGTTTGCCTCATTCGAGAAACAGTAAACTGGAGTGCAGTAAGTGAGCAACCAGTTATTAGGAAGGAGGCTAAAGACAGAGTTAGAACATGTTAGGTAGAAACGTCTATAGTTCTGGTAATATTTTGGATTTTATATGATGGAAGCTACTATTAAAAGGTTAAGGATAGAATGACAGGATTTATTTTTTAAAAACGAAAATGACACTGGTTGCTGTGTAAGGGAGAACATTGTTAAGGTAGAAGGGAAGCAGAGGGACTAACGAGGAAATGAGTTTAGAGGTCCAGACAGCTTACCATAGTTTGGACCAGAACAGTACTAATGTGGGAGGAGGGAGGTCAGAATCTGGATTTCTTTTTTTAAAACAGAATTTGCTGATGAATTGCAAAAGGGACATGAGAGAAGAAATTATATCTCTTCTTCATATTTTAATTGTTATGATTATTGATTTTTTTGGCATAATGGATAACTTGCATTGTGTCATATTTATTATTTTGCTATCAATGAACCCATTTTTAGTCGCTGATATTTTAGTTGGCTAAATGGACTAATGCAAGTTGATACATCACATATAGGATATTACTACTTTCATTTGCAAATGAAATGGAATATTTATTATAATGGATAAATTCTGATTTTGACAAGCTTATATAACTTAATACTGTGATTATTCAACTCTCCCACTTGTTTATATACCTTAAATTTAGGACTGGATACATGATGCCATTTACCTTTACATAACAGCAGGAAATGAAATTATCAGTACTATTGAAATACAGCCATGCCAGGTTTCTAAAATGTGCATAAGTGAAATTTAAAATTTTGTGGAAACCTCACTAACAGTTTTAAATATATTATCTTGGTATTTTCAGACAATGAATGTTCTATGAAACTTTAGGGTATCACTTGTATTAGTAAATTATGATTTCTAAGTAGAAATACAAAGAATATTCTTTAAAATATTCTTTAAAATATATTCTTTTATAAAAGATCACCTATTTTTTTCAGTGTCCTAAATGTCTTGATTCAAACATATAAACAAATGTGTGTTTATATTGGTATCTACACACACCCATGTAGATAAAACAGTAGGAGAATAAGAAATAGTACAATACTGTGATGCACCACCTGATTTATTTATTTGAATAAATACCCAGTAGTGCAATTGCTGGATTGTAGGGTAGTTCTGTTTTTAACTCTTTGAGGAAACTCCATACTGTTTTCCAAGTGACTGTACCAGTTTGCATTCCCTACCAACAATGTAAGAGGGATCCTATTTCTCTACATCCTCCCAACACCAATTGTTATGTTGCTGATTTTAGCTGTTCTGACAGGTGTGAGGTGATATCTCATTGTAATTTTTATTTGCATTTCCCTGATGGTAAGTGATGATGAGCATCTTATCATGTGTTTGTTGGTAATGAGTACGTCTTCTTTGGAGAAATATCCGTTCATGTCTTCTGCCCATTTTTAAACTGGATTATTTGTTTTTAGGTTGTTAGGTTATTTAAGTTCTTTATGTATTTTGGATACTAATGCTTTATTATGTCATTTGCAAATATTTCCCCCATTCCACAGGTTGCCTTTTAGGTTCACTGTGCAGAAGCTTTTCATTGTGGTATAGTCCAAACTGGTTACTTTTCCCTTCTGTTTCCCTTGCCTCTGGAGACATATGTAAAAAAAAAAATTTGCTATGGCTGATGTCAAAGAAGTTACTGCCTGTGTTCTAGGATTTTAATGGTTTCGGGTCTCACCTTTAGGTCTTTAATCCATTTTGAATGTATTTTTGTATACGGTATAAGAAAGTGGTCCAGTTTCTTTCTTCTGTTTATTGCTATCCAGTTTCCCCACCATTTATTGAAGAGACTTTTTCCTATTGTGTATTCTTTCTTCTTTGTTAAAGATTAATTGACCATACAGTTGTTGGTTTATTTCTGATTTTTCTACTCTGTTCCATTGATCAATGTGTCTACTTTTGTGCCCGTACCATATTATTCTGATTACTACAGTTTTGTAATATAACTTGAGGTCCAGAATTGTGATGCCTCCAACTTTGCTTTTCTTTTTTTCAAGATGGCTTTGTCTTTTCAGGGTCTTTTTTGGTTCAATACAAATTTTATTTTAATTTTTTAAAAGATTTTAATTAATTAATTAATTAATTAATTTGACAGAGAGAGAGAGATGACAAGTAGACAGAGATGCAGGCGGGGGACGGGGAAGCAGGCTCCCCACCGAGCAGACAGCCTGAAGTGGGGCTCAACTCCAGGACCCTGGGATCATGACCTGAGCTGAAGGCTGAGGCTTAACCCACTGAGCCACCCAAGTGCCCCTCCATACAAATTTCAGAATTGTTTTAGTTTTGTGAAAAATGCTGTTGGTATTTTGGTAGGAACCGAATTAAATGCATAGATTTCTTTGGGTAGTACAGACATTTTAATAATATTTGTTCTCTCAATACATGAGCATGGGATACCTTTCTACTTCTTTGTGTCATCTTCCATTTCTTCATCAGTGTTTTAAGCTCTCAGAGTACAGGTCTTTTACCTCTTTGGCCAGGTATCTTACTATTTTTGGTACAACTATAAATTGGATTGTTTTGTTAATTTCTCTTTCTGCTACTTCATTATTGGCATACAGAAATGCAACAGATTTCTCTAGATTGATTTTGTATCCGCAACATCACTGAATTTGGTTATTAGTTCCAGCAGGTTTTTTTGGTGGACTCTCTGGGTTTTCTATATATAGTATCATGTCATCTGCAAATAGTATAAGTTTTTCTTCTTTTTTACCTTTACTTCCTTTTCTTTACTTTTAATACCCCACTTACATCAACGAACAGATCATCTAAATAGAAAATCAAGGAAACAATGGCTTTGAATGACACAGGAACAGATGAATTTAACAGATATATTCAGAATATTCCATCCTAAAACAGGAGAATACGCATTCAAGTGCATATGGAAATTCCCCCGAATAGATCACATATTAGCCCACAAAATCGCCTCAACAAATTCAAGAAGATCAAAGTCATACCATGCATCTCTTCTGACCACATGCTATAAAACTAGAAGTCAACCCCAAGAAAAAATCTGGAAAGACCACAAATATACAGAGGTTGAATAACATGTTATTAAACAATGAATGGGTCAACCAGGAAATAAAAAAAAGAAATAGAAAAGTACATAGAAACAAATGAAAATGAAAACATAATGGTCCAAACTTCTGGGATGCAGTAAAAGCAGTTTTTTGTTTTGTTTTGTTTTGTTTTAAAGCCAGAGGGTGAGTGGGTGGGGTGGGGGTCCAGAGGAAGAGAGAGAGAGACTCTTAAGCAGTTCAACACCAGGCACAGAGCCTGATGCAGGGCTTGATCTCATTACCAAGTTCATGACCGTAGCCAAAATCAAGAGTGGGATGTTTAACTGACTGAGCCACCCAGGGTACTCCACAAAAGCAATTCTAAGAGCGAAGTTTATAGCAATACAGGCCTATCTCAAGAAACCAGAAAAATGTCAACTCAACAACCTAACCTTTTCACCTAAAGGATCTAGAAAAGAACAAACAAAACCTAAAAGGAGCAGAAATAAAAGGATAACTGAGATTAGAGCAGAAATAAATAATGGTGAATAGTTTTTTTTTTTTATTGTTGAATTCAGTTTACTAGTATTTTGAAGATTTTTCCGTTTGTGTTCACCAGGGATATGGGCCTATAGTTCTCTATAGAAACCCAAAAAACAATAGAACAGATCAATGAAACCAGGAGCTAGTTCTTTGAAAAAGGTCAGTAAAATTGATAAACCTCTAGCCAGACTTATCAAGAAAAAAAGAGAAAGCACTCAAATAAATCACAAAGGAGAGAGGAGAAGTAACAACCAACACCACAGAAATACAAACAATTAAAAGAGAGTATTATAAAAAACTATATGCTAACAAATTGGACAACCTACAAGAAATGGATAAATTCCTAGAAACATATAAACTACAAACTACCACAACTGATACAGGAAGAAACAGAAAATTTGAACAGACTGATAACCAGCAAAGAAGCTGAATCTATAATAAAAAAACTCCCAACAAAGAAAAGCCCAGGACCAGATGGCTTCCCAGGGGACTTCTACCAAACATTTAAAGAATTAATACTGATTCTTCTCAAAGTATTCCAAAAAAATGAAAAAAAAGGGAAAACATCCAAATTCATTGTATGAGGCTGGCATGATCCTGACACAACTGGATGAAGATACCGCTAAAAAAGAGAACTATAGGCCCATATCCCTGGTGAACGCAAACGGAAAAATCTTCAAAATACTAGCAAACTGAATTCAACAATAAAAAAAAAAAAAACTATTCACCATGATCAAGTGGGATTTGTTCCTGGGTTGCAAGGGTCTTCAATATTTACCTGTCAACAATGTGACATATCACATCGGTAAGATAAAGAGTAAGAAACATATGATCATTTTAATAGAAACAGAAAAGGCATTTAACAAAGTATAACATCCATTCATGATAAAAATCCTCAACAAAGTAGTTTTAGAGGGAATATACCTTTATATAATAAGGCCCATATATGAAAAACCCACAGCTAATATCATCTTCAATGGGGAAAAACTGAGAGCTTTTCCCCTAAGGCCAATAAGGCAAGGATGTGCACTCTCACATTTCACAGAGTATTGGAAGACCATGCTATAGTAGCCAGACAACAAAATGAAATCCATGTCATTTTTTTTTTTTTAATTTGACAGAGATCACAAGTAGGCAGAGAGGCAGACAGAGAGAGAGTGGGGAGGAAGCAGGCTCCCTGCCGAGCAGAAAGCCCAATGTGGGGCTTGATCCCAGGACCCTGGGATCATGATCTGGGCTGAAGGCAGAAGCTTTAACCCACTGAGCCACCCAGGCGCCCCAAAATCCATGTCATTTTTATGTCTTAATTCAATCTATCCAGGGAGTTTTTATTCCAGCTACTGTATGTTTCAGTTTTTAAAATGTTCATTTATCTTTGTTGTTACATCTTCTGGTTCTATACTGAGACTTTATATTTCTCCATTTGTTTCAGGAATGTTCATCTCTACTTTGGGCATTTTTATAATAGCTATTTTAAAGTTAGATAAATATAGAGTGTCTGGGTGACTCAATGGGTTAAAGCCTCTGCCTTCGGCTCAGGTCATGATCTCAGGGTCCTGGGATGGAGCCCCACATCGGGCTCTCTGCTCAGCGGGGAGCCTGCTTCCTCCTCTCTCTCTGCCTGCCTCTCTGCCTACTTGTGATCTCTGTTAAATAAATAAATAAAAATTAAAAAAAAGTTAGATAAATATGTTAGATAACTCCAACATCTGTATTATATTGGCATTGGCATCAGCTGCTTTTTCTTTTCCCATGTGAATGTTTTCCTGGCTTTTGCACACTTAGTAATTTTGCATTGTGTCCTGGACATCTCAAATATTATGAGTCTGAGTATTCTTTAAATTCTGTGGAGACTGTTGATCATTTTGTTTTAGAAGGCATTCAACCTGGTTGAATTCAGGTCAAAAGTTCCAACCAGCGTCATAGCAATTATAGTTTCAATGTTATTTCTGTTTTCAAAAACCTTTGTGGTTTTATTCAGATCTAGTCCATGTATGTGCCACCTAAGTGGTCAATCTAGAATTTGGGTTGTCCATATCCTATAGTTCGGGTCTCAAAGTATACACATTTATGCTCAGACCATAGTGAGGTTAAGGCTGAAAGTCCACAAACAACTTTATGGAGTAGCTTTGTTGATCTTCTGCTTCTCCCAATCTCCCCTACACCTTCCAGTTCTCTGGGGCTCCCTTTTTGATCCACCATCTAGAAAGCTGATGCTTTACGAACCTTATTTTGCCATACTCTTTCCTTGAATGTGCTCTTGTCTGGGGCCAAGTGGTTGGAAAACAGAATAAAAGGAATGAGCATTTGCCACAACTTCTTAGGACCATAAGGACTCACTGTAGAGGATGGTTTCTCCTTTTCAGAATTTTAGCTATCAGTTACCCACTGCCACTGTTGCTACTGTTGAGTACTTGAGATTGGGGGTTCATGCACAACAAGGGGTAGAAAACAATTAGTATTTCCTTAACTTTTGCTGATTGTTAGCAAACTCCTTTCCCACTCTGAGCTGGAATTTCTCCTGGAGCTATGTCTGCACAGATGCTTAGTTCTGGGTTTTAAGCTGCTTTAAGCCAAAGTAGTGGGGACACCACAGGGGAAAAAAATGGGCATAGTCACTGTTGGATGGTGGCACATTAAATTCCAGTCTTCTTCAGTCTTTCCACTACTATTTACTTCTCAGTCCTCAAGTAGCTGCCCATGCATTCAAATAGCTGGTCTATGCAGGTTTTACCATTGCATTCAAAGGGTGGACATGGTGGAGTGTGCTTACTCCAAGTTACCCAGACCTAGAACTTCCAAGGTAGCTTTCTTAGAAAAATAAAATAAAACTATTTATTTTAGAGAGGGAGAAACAAAGTGAGCACCCACGAACAGGGGTAGGGGCTGAGGGAAATTGAGAGAGAATCTCAAGCAGACTCCTTGCTGAGTACGGAGCCCCATTCAGGGCTTGACCTCATGACCTCAGCTGAAACAAGAGCTGGATGCTCAACTGACTGAGCCACCCAGGCGGTCCCTTCCAAGGTCACGTTTGATCAACTGACTATCACTACGCTTGAGGGTGGCTTTTATGTTCTTCAAAATCCTAGGGTTTTGGGATGTGTTCTTAAAAAATCTTGTCCTGCTATGCATAAATAAAATTATTCATAGTATAGGGGTTTTAAATGTAAAAAGGGTAAGTTATATTTTGTGAATGTATAAATTAAACTTACTGAATTAGCAGATAGTATTTAAGACATTAATGATCTAGCATCTAAAAATATATTAAAACTCTATCAAATAAATAATAAGGTTTCCAGAAATGACAAGAGCAGATATATCACATTTAAGAGTTATAAAAACAAATAACAACATTTTTTTTAAAAACCCTAAAAAATGGTAAGAATAACATTTGCAAGATAGATCTACGAATCTGCCCAAGAAAGCCCAAGGAAAAAAGTTAATGATCACTGGTGAGTGAAGTGTGAGCATACACACACACACACACACACACACACACACACAGAGTACACTAAGGCTAAGAGAGAGCTTGAATGTACAATTGGCTTTAACTGCCAACATTAATGATTTCATTTAACTGGAAGAAGCATAAACCCATTTCAGTTTACTACATTAAGGTATTCCATAAAATACCTGGAAGAATTTATATACTTTTCCAAAAGAGAATGAGAAAGAGAGAGAGAGAGAGACTAACTTAGGGCCTCATACTTTATGGACGGATATATGTTATATCACCAGTCACATGGCAAAAATTTAGAAGATGGAGGGATAACCACGAAGTTTATAATCAAGAACATATTTTTAGCTATAGTTGTTACTCGTGATCACTTAACTTAAAATGCATATCCACGGGGTGCCTGGGTGGCTCAGTCGGTTAAGTTTCCAACTCTTGATTTCAGCTCAGGTCATAATTTCATGGGTCCAGAAATCGAGCCCCACATGGAGCTCCCTGCTTGGTGGGGAGTCGGCTTGAGATTCTCTCCCTCCATCTGCCCCTCCCCCATCTTGTGCTCTCACTAAAAATACATAAATCTTTTTTAAAAAACACATATCTACAAACTGAATCATAAATGTTCCCAAATTTTACCATATGTATTTCAAGACTATCAATACTACTTATCATTTATGTCAAAATATACTGGTAAAAGTAATAGGGAAATCTGGAAAGTCAAAGCATGTGCTTAGGGATAACCTGTGTGTGTGGTTATACTTTAAAATATTAATGTGTGCAGGGGTGCCTGGATGGCTCAGGGGGTTGTGTCTGACTCTTGGTTTTGGCTCAGGTCGTGATCTCAGCATGATAAGACTGAACTCCACATGAGCCTCCGTGCTCAGCATGGAGTCCACTTAGGACTGTCTCTCCCTTTCCCTTCGCCCCTTCCTCACAATATATGCACTCTCTCTAATAAATAAATAATTCTTTAAAATTTAACATGTCTGATGTTTCAGAATCTGCCCAATGTGTTGCTACTCATTTAAAGAAAAGGAAGGAAAAACACTTCAGAAGGCTGGGACATCAGTTTTACCAGGGGAGAAAAAAAGATTTCAAAGAGCATTACTTTGTAGGCATCTGAATCTAATTTTTCATACTTAATATAATTATTTAAGAAAGAAGTGATTTAAAAATTGTTCTATTCCATTTTAGAAAATCTTTAGCTTTTGACAAACCTCATAGAGGTTAAGAACATACATTCTGGAGCCGGATTGTCTAGACTCAAAATCCAGAGTCCTGCTTATTTGCACTGTAACAGGGGTCAACCATTTTTACGTAAAGCCCCAGAGTATAAATAGTTTTATGCATTACAGACCACATTACAGTATCTATTGCTCTTTTTTTCTTAATTAATCCTTTAAAAATATAAAATTATTAGTTCAAGGGCTATACAGAACCAGATTGGTAGTTTGCTGACACCTGATCTATGTAACAGAGATGAGAACACCTATTTCATAAGATTGTCAAGAGGATTAAATGAATTAATATATGTAAAGTTCTTAGAAAGTTCCTGGCACATACTAAAAGCTATAAAAATGCTTATTACTACTACTACATATCTAACCAAATTTTGTTTTCAAAATACCTACTATTCCTCTATGACTTGTATGTAGCATTACTTGGTGACTTCAAATTTGGAGAAAGATTTAATTTGTCCCTCTTGGTTTACTCTAAATCACCAGAAAAAGTTTAGCACTGTACATTGATGAAACTCCAAGTGTGGCATTAAAATTGAGTGATCAGAAGGAAGAGTCAGTAATGGTCCCGAGGAAGTCCCTTGTAAATCCCAGCAGAAGCATCCTTAATGAGAAAGATTCACTATGAATATAATAACTAAGTTACCTAAAACATTCAATTAAACACAATAACCAATTTTCTATTACTGTAGTATTTCCCCCCAGCCACAGAAATGGACAAACCTATTTTAAATCCATTTAAGTGAACATTTAACCTGCTTTATTTATTTTTAATCTAAAAAGTAAGAGAATAATCAAAAAGCAGAAAATATTCATAGTTAAAATGCTACAGCATTTTAACACACCACAGTTACATGTAGGAGCTATCTGCCTTAAGTATTCCCAAGAGTAACTGCATATATTTATGGAAATCACAACGTGTTATGCCAAGAATTCTAAAGAAAAAAAACCAAAAAACAACTTAAGCAATCAAAAAATAATTCACAGTTTTTAGCAGACAACCTATAAATGAAAAACAAATTTATATAAAACTGAACTCTTTCGTGATTTACAAGGCATGGGCTGAATAGGGCCACATATAAATACTTAAGTACAATACATACAGTAAGTTTTGAACATTTTATGAAGTGTTTATATTGAAATATAGAACTTAATGAATTAAAATTGCAACAGAGTGATGTCTAAACATGAAAAAACACTTGCTTGAGTTTTAATGAAATAAATTTTAATTGTATACCATGTTAAATACAAATGCAATAACCTCAGCTTATCCACACTTTTATGGCATCCTATAGTCCAATGTGCTTCTACATAATCTTCACATGAAAATGTACAGCAGAATAGATGTTAATAGAGCATAAACTAGATTTGGAGATCATGGAAACTTTTCTCTCTCCTAAATATTTGCACAGGTATGAGTTACAGCAGTTTGTGCAGTACTCATTAATTTAGTATCAGTGTAGTTTTAAAAAGTATTTTTATTACTCATTTATATCCGGAGTTGAAAATCTGAAGTATTCAGAGACTTAAAAGAAGAAACAATCAAAAACAAAACAAAATAGTAGTCACTTTTCTCTGACTTTCCCATCCCCATCCTGGTCTCCCACCCCAATGAGAGCCTTTTCAATCCTTTTCGCTATCCTTGTGGCAGATAGCTCTGTATTTCTATTATCTGTAATACTCTTGTCTCTTGAATTCATCTATCTTAAACAGATGGTTTGGTTCCAAATCATAGCACCAGCATTTACTAGTGCCATTTAGCAAGTAATTTTTTCAGGTCTCTGTTTCCTTGTCTATGAAATAATAAAACCTACCTACCACACAAGGTTATTGCGACAATTAAATAATGCAAAATCCAGTATGTGTAGTAATATCTAGCTCAAAATATAGTGTTCATATAGTGATAGCTATTATTACTATTGTGAAAGCTATTATATATTGTTCATATGGTGATAGCTATTATTATTATTGTGATAGCTATTATATATTGTTCATATAGTGATAGTTATTATTATTGAAGTATTACAATCATTCTGGTGGATAAGGATTTGAACTCTAATATACTCATCCTCCTAAACTATTCTCCTATCCTCCAGAACAATAGAATATAAGTATTTTGTTAAACTACATTCAGTGTTTTCAGGTCCCTTTTATATTTGAGGCAACTCTAGATTAATGAGAATCTCACTTTGTATCCTCATCAAAACAGAGGCCTGTAAGCTAGCTAAAATGCTGGGCTATACAAATATTCTGGATAACTTTTAATTTATCAGATTCCAAACCACTGGGATTTTTGGCCTAAGAGAAACTGAATTACAGAACTTTACTTTTAAAACTATTTCAATTCAAATCTCTATGGCATATACAACCAGTACCACAGTTACAGTAATGTACCTAGTATTACTCACTTATCTTTTGCCTCCTTTTTAATTTTTATTTTCTTTAAATATTTTGTGTATTTGAGAGAAAAGGGCAGGAGCTGAAGGCAGTAGCTCAACTGACTGAGCCACCCAGGTGCCCCTTGCCTCCTGTTTTTATCATTTTCACAGCTAAGGACATGGTAAGATGTTTTCCACATTGTATATTACAGTTGTTCTTTATATGTAGTGTTTTTCAGGATTGACACCCTTGCTCTATATACTGTTTTCTAGTGGTTAATTTAAAATGAAAGCTTCTACTCAGAGATCACAATTTTAAGTGGTCTCTAATTAAGTTTTGAGAACTAACACAATTTGCATAGAGAAGATACCTGAGATGTGTCTAAAATTCTAAACAACATTTTTTTTATCAGTTTATGCTCACGAAAAATACAGTTTGGTGAGTCACAATTTATTTTAAGAAAGTGCTATAGTAATTGGAGGCATTTTAAAGAAATAAGAAGTCAGTTAAAGTAATTATTTAAGAATCATTAGTTCATTTGCATACCTCTTAATCTTAAAATCCAAGATAGTCATGTAGCCAAAAATAAAATGATACTATGTTTGAAAAGGTTCTCAAAATCACCCTCATTAATTTTAAGTTCTCTATGGATAAAGAATATGTCTTGATTTATTTACCTTGTATCACCATTGCCTGGGACAATATCGGACTAGTATAGGTACAGAGAGGTTCAATACACATTCATTGGATAAATAAATTCAGCTTCATTTAGTCTCAGAAAACTTACAAATGCTTGACAGTAAAACACTAAATATTACATTAACACAGCATTATTCTTTTCAGTGTAAACAAAGTACACTAGTTTGTACATTGTATATTAAGTTTATTGATAGTGACATATAGTAAAAATTTTATGTATATATTAATTACCCATGGTCCCTTATAAATATTTAAAGTTCTTTTTCCAAACACAATCATACTGCAAAGTCATACCATAAACTAAACTTTGTAAGACAATTTGAAAAAGATGCATTAAACATACTATAAATCATGATGAGATATTGAGGTGGCTTATAACTCTCAGTTTAAACATTCTAATTACAATCAAATGTAGACTTTTACTAAGAAGTTGATAATTCTGGAGAAGGAGCCCTTCTGAGGAATGATTTAGTTTTAATAAAATTAATGGTCAGATTAGCATACCTGAAGTCCTATGTTCTTAAAAAGTTCATTCAGAGTCCATAAATGCAAGCAGAAGATTATGAAGTATTCCTAGATGCACAAACATCTTTTAAAAAATATGAAGTATTCAGTGTGCCTTAAGATACATTCCTTGAATTGAAAACTGTTGAGGTTTCCAAATACTATCTTTTCATGTCTTCACAGCCTGGATCTGATCTGATAACAAAAACCAAACAAAAAATTATCAGTCTCCACAGGCAAAATCCATTTTCTAAAGTAATCCAAGAAAAATCTACAAAAACACTGTGGAAGCCTATGCACACAACTGTTTGTTTAAAGCACAAACACACTGTAGCTTTTGATTCTGTCATTGTACATGCACACAGTTAAGAGCCAACTAGTTCTCCAAGGCTTTTATGAAAAATAGCAATCCCTTGGCTCATCTCCTCTTTCTTAGGCAACCATTTCTAACCCCTTTTAGGAGATTTACCTCTGTATCTCTAAGTAATACACTTTTTTAAAAAATTACTTTTTGAAATATCAGTTCCTTCAGTGTAGTATGAGGCTTCAGTTCTCACTGTGCTGCCCTGCAACCGTTATGCATCCAGCACTCCTATTCTTCTACCACAGTAATCTAGACATGTGATGAATCTACATGCTACTCACAACTGAGACAGGTTGTATCTCCCTCCCTGTTATTCTTCCTTTCTTCTACATTTTGTTTTCCCTGTTTTAGTAAGTGTGCCTTATTCTCTAGTCTTGTCTTAGTTTTTCAAGATACTTGACACTAATTCATTGCCACTAGTCTCACACTGTTTAAACCTTTATTACTATGAAGCACATTACATAGCCTATGAATTCCACTTTCTTGAAGAACTCTCCATTAGAGAGTGTCTTCCAAAACTCTCTAATGTGGACCAGTTGTTCTCCATGTTTGCCCAGCCATCTTCATAAGGGATCTCTCATTACCATTCTAGGATTTCATTATCTTTCATGATCATCCTGAGGATCCTTCACACAGGCTCTTATGCTGGTTTTCCTGTTTCGTGGTCTCTTATTTTCACCTCTTGGTTTATTCCCTTGTCTTTTAAGAGTATACCTCCCAATGGCTACTTTAGTAAAAGGTATAGAAAGTACATTCTTGAGACTGTGCATGGCTGAAGATGTTTTAGTTCTACAGTCACAATAAACTGGCACTGCCTGCGCATATAATTCCATTATTTTCTTCTTGGACTTTTCCATGGCCCAATTATCTTACAGCTTCCAAATGTTGATTAGAAATATAATGCTATTTCTGCTCCCTTATCCTTAACATGAAACTTATTTTCTTCCCAGGAAGCCTGTAAAATCTTCCATTGTCTTCAGTGTTGAAATTAAATAATGGTGAGCCCTGGTGTGGGAATGTTTTCATTCACTGCACTGGGCTCTCAAGAGGCCTTTCAACTAAATCCATCATTCAGTTCTGGAAAATACTGTTTGGTGATTTACTTGGTAAATTTTTTCCCTTCTATTTTCTCTTCGCTCATTCTAAAATTTGTATTATTTGGATATTGGGGCCCTCTCTTTCTTTTCTTTCCAATTTTACCTTTTTGCTCTACTTTCTTGAGAGAATGCCTTTATCTTTTTACTGAGTTTTCAATTTCTTCTGTTCTATTATTTTCTAAGAACATCCCCCCCCGCCATTGGTCCTTTCCAAGTAGTATCCCTGGTCATATTCATGAAAGTAATACCTTTTCTTATCTCTTTGAGGATACCCCAATAGTTTGTTTTGTTGTTGTTTTTTTTTTAATATTCTCCCTAAATAAATACTACTTCCTCTATAACCCACTTTTTTGGTATGTTGATGTTCCATTATTTTTAATGTTTTGGTCTTCAAATACCTGATGATCCTTTGCCATCTTCTCATAAGTCTGAATGAACACTATAAAGCTGACCAAAATTTCAATATGTATGTGAGGCCTATAAAATATGATCTTTATTCTAGTGTAGCTAGCTACACCATTTTCTCAGGAATCTTTGTTGTTAATAGCTTTAGATCTTTTCTCTCGCTGGTCTGATTCCTCAAAGATGACTTTCTATATACTGCCTACTGACAGTGTCTTCTTGGAGACGTAGGAAAAGGTGGAAGATGATTACACTATGTGGTGTAAAAACTTTCAGTTATTCTTCATTTTCAGATCAGCACTGCCACACACAGTTGTGCTTGGTATTCCCCAGTCTGGAGATACTCTCTCTCCAAGAATGAACCTCCAATCTTTCTGGGGGGCAAGAAAGTGTAACTCTCTTATTTTTTCAGCCCCATCTCATCCTTCTTTCCACCTTTCATCAATATCTGAGACTTTGAGAGGATCTGCAATGTGAAGTAGGATGCTTTCCAGCTTTCCTCAGTGCTAGTTTAGAATTCACCGTCCTCAGGTCTCTTAAATCATCCAACATTCATCAGACATCCAGCTTCTAAAATTTGGTTGCCATTTTTGTCATTTTTTTTTTTTTTTGTCCCTGTAGGGTTATGTCTTTAAACCAAAGGCCCCCCCTTTAAGTTAGATTTGAGAAGAGGATGAAACCAAGCGTGTGTTCAGTCCTTTATCTTCGATTGGAATGCCCATATGCATATAAAAGTCTTATTTTAAAATCTTGGAAACATTAACTTTTCTCAGATAAAGTGATAAAATTAGTATGTTTCACTAGTCATGTGGAAATATTTCTTTTCATAAATATCTCATTTGAGGGGTGCCTGGGTGGCTCAGTGGGTTAAAGCCTCTGCCTTCAGCTTAGGTCATGGTCCCAGGGTTCTGGGATCGAGCCCCGCATTGGGCTCTCTGCTTGGCAGGGAGTCTGCTTCCCCCACTCCTCTCTGCCTGCTTCTCTGCCTACTTGTGATCTCTGTCTGTCAAATAAATAAATAAAATCTTTAAAATAAATCTCATTTGAAAGTTTCAGAGCTAGAAAACAACTTATGCCTCTGCAATGGTTTCTGTGTAGTCCTTGGTAGTTTTAAAAGACATTTCATAGTCTACCCAGGGGTTCTTGTCTTTGGGTTATAAGATATAGGTAATTATTGAAAATCCTTTCAAAAGAGAAGGGGATCATGACATAATATATGTCATTTAATATTTTACTCAAAAATTTTCAACATTAAAATAGTAAGATTAAACTGGTCCAAAATGAACCAGAGACTTTCTTGTTTATCATACTAGGAAATTTCATAATTCTGGAAGCAAAATGAAGAGATACAAATTCAGAATATCTTTCATAGCTAAATTTACATAAAAATCAGTGACTAATAAATTAAGTTACAGGCATGGATTAGTCTCCTATATTTACTGCTACCTAATTTGCAAAATGAGTTTTTACCTCTTTTTAAATCCAGAGAGACAGTCTGGAGAATCAAAATGTAAACTATTTATTACATAGGAAAGATGAACAAAGGATCTCCTATTCAAAACCAAGCTGATAACATCTATGTACTAAGTTTCCTCCTCTCCTAAATAGAGAGCACTTAGGTAGAAGGTGAATTTAACATTTACTGGGTTTTTTTCTTATCTGAGACACTTTAACACAGTGTTTTATTTAATCCATACAATTTCTGACATCTTATTTTTTATTTGTATAGGTGATGAAAATTATCTTCAAAAGAAAATAACAGACAATTGTTAATAGAAAGTAGTAGAATAAATCTGCTAGACTCAAAAGCTCAAATATTTTTTATTGCTATTCTATATTCCCTACATAAGATAGGGAAACAGTTCACGGAAAACTGCTCTAAAAGTTACATAAAATATGGTAACACAAAGGCTCAAAAATATTTCCAATAGTGTATCCTCCTTACAAAAGGGGAAGTAAGATACAAAGATAATAAATCAGACAAATCAAAGACACAAAAATTAGTAATAAGACCAGAGTTGGCAAGTGGAACTGTGATGTTAGATCGTTACTGACACCTAGTGGCCATGTTATTACAGACAAAATATACCAACAAAAAAAGGAAGCGAGAACTACAATTTATCAACCTATTTTCAGTAGGTACTATATTTTTATGAGCAACAGTAGGGTTTTATCCATGCTATATCTTCACTGTGAGCAATAAGGACTGGGAAAATAAATCAAGGCTGAACATATGCTTCTGATCTTCTGTAGAACATTGCTCCTTAACCTGTTTTATGGAGAATAAGTCCCATAAAAGCATCAGAAGTGTAAACCAGTTCTTTATCACCATTAAAGGTTCTCAATTATGTTTTACTTAATTGTAAAGTATGACTATAACATTCTTTATAGTTTAACGGTAAATGTCATGATGTCTACACAAAAACAACAACAAAAAAACAGTCTGTGCAGTTTATGAAAATACCACACATAACACATAAAAATATTTATCAGTTATACATTTAATACTCTGAACCAAAGAGATAGTATGTCTCTTTATGCATGGTCAAGCAGGCTATTCTTAGATTCACCAGGATATGCATAAGAGAACGCAAAATTACATATATAACTAGCATTAAAAGGTCAGTGTAGAAGAAATTAAACTTATAGCCACAAGACTACAAGTAGAATTAATAATATTTTGTTATTTATCCTTGTTCAGGGCTGGGAGATTCTTGATAGGAATGATCCCCAGTTCTGCTCACAAATGGACATTTTTCAGCCTGACTCATGTCCTGTAATAAAAGAACCCACAGGACTTGGTTTCTTTCACATCTATGGCTCTGTGTGGGTCACTGTTTGAATCCATTCTTATGGTTATAAACAATGTAATCTTAGAGGAAATGATACATCTTAATTTATTCCTTGATAATGGTAAAATACTGTACCAATCAATGATAGCTATTTTAGATAACAAAACTGAAATATACAAAACATCAGTAGAACACTGGTATCTACAATACTAAATGAGTGTTAAAATTTGTGTAAACATGTATAAATGGAACTATACAGAGTTCAGCATGATTCTTAGGAGATATATGCCATTCAAACTTATTTTTAATTATTGACAGTTAAGGCCTGGAATTTGTCCCAAACTTCAAATGTGCTTCTGTCACTAGATCTGACAGAAATCTGTTGCCATAAATTTAAATTTTCTAGAGTTGCCATGTATATTGATTGTAAAGATGCAAATTATTTATTTAAATAAACCCTTCAGAAAAATGTAATAGAAGTAAATGTAGCCTGTTACAAGAAGAACAGAGTCTTACCAAACTTATGTAATTTACTATGATTGCCATGGAAGAAAGAATATTTACTGGGACCTTTTGAATTCTGGAGGATTCAGGTAGATAAAAAAGTTAAACGCTTTAATTTTTTTTATTATTATTTCTGTTCTTGTAACAGGACACCATTGGAAATACTGGTTATTTTATCAAGGCTTTGACTGGAATATCATATTTGAGAGACAGACCTAGACTCAGATATGACCAAACGGCTTTGAGGAACTAAGGCTGACTTCACAAAACATGGCGCATAAAGCCCTTTGGAAATACCTTGCTTACAGAGTTCCCAGCAGCATCACCAGGTGAGCAAAGAATGTCACTTCTGGGAAGTACACCTTGTGAAGAGGAATCCGCCTAAACCTACAGGAATTGCAGGCATGTCTGATGGCAAGTACTTGACTTGGCTTCTGGCCAGGAGAGGCTACTTATGTAAATAATTTGGCCAAGTTTATTAAAATTGGACTTGTTTTGTAGACAAATTCATCTTGATTTGGCTATCTCTGGAAATGAGGGTTATTTTAGAGAGAAAAATTATGTGTCAATAACCCACCTCTACAGATCTTAAATCCTAGTTTTGATTGTTCTTAAATGTTGTTTGCTTAAGCTAGACAACTTGAGGTAAATTGCAGAGATATAGTTTTTATATATTTACTATACAACAGCTCATATACAGATAATCTTATTGCTTGTTATGCTGTGGGAATAATATGAGGACCTCCATGTGCACATTATTACTTAAACAACTGGAAAATGGGATTAATCCCCGAACAACTGTATAACTCAAATGTCATCTTGACCAATTTCCTTATTTAAAGAAAATGAAAACTTTTTTAAAAGCTGGAGCCCACTCCATGAGGTTAATTACAGACTTGTGGAGATAATGGATGACCCCACTTTCTCTACGATTGAACTGGATGATGCACTCGGGGATGTACTTGCCCTAATCTCTTGAGACAAGTCTCTCACTTGACAGTGATTCCTTGTAATTAGGATACTGTTAAGGCTGGACCTCAAAGAAAGAGGGCTTCTTAATGGTTTTATTCCTTAGTCATATTTGTCCTAGGAACTACCTCTATTAATGTAAAATTACAACTAGAGACTTTAGCCAAGCATACAGTGACCATCTTTAAGCCTGACATGGCAGTCACCAACAAATTCAAAAGTTGGCCCTCTAAAACTGAATAGCCCTTGATATCTTAACACCAGTTAAAGGATGCCCAAAATTATATGACTAGGCCCTAACAAAACCCATTGACTATGTATTTCTAACTTGTGTCCCAGGCTGGATAGGTTGCCTTACTTTGGGTTTCCCCTGAATGCACAGACACATTATTAAAATTATTACCAACCCAGCCAATCTTCCAAATTTAAAACAACAGTGGACACATTTTGTGTTACATTGGTATGACCACCTAGCATCCATCTTTGTTCCCTCTTTGAGACTGGAGGATGTTTTGCACATGGAAGCTCTTAATTAGTACATGGTCAAAGCCCTAAAGGACACTCACAATAGCATTTCTCCATTAAATACTGAAGTAACACATATGCATGAACCAGTTTTACAATATAGAATGGCATTAGATGTTTTCACTGCTACATTAAGGTGAAACTTGTGCTAAAATAAAAAACAAAATGCTGTTTATATATTCCAGATTACCACAAAAATAAATCTGGGTTTCTAAATGAATGGATACTCAAATTAGCACTTTAAATGATCTCTCTTTCCTTTAGTGATTGCTTTACAGTCCTGAACTAGAGGAAAATTATCAAAGGTCAACTATCAAAGCTCTTTTATTCTGATTTCTCTTTCTCATTATAATATTAATCTTATTCTGCCATTTCTGGTGTCACCCTGCCTAGTGTCAACTTCACTGCCTAACTTCCAGCTGACATGAACCTCCATGAGATGATCCTTTCTACTCATGGAGGTTCATATATGTTGACCACATTGGATTCAGCTGCCTCCCCCTTTTGTATCTCCTTTATCTGCTCCATAACTGACCAATACTGACCCATAAATAGGGACATCTCCACACCCCATTCAGCAGGAAGAACTTAAAGAAGATGAGACCTTCCATCTTCAACATATTTAAGGATCAAAACTGTTCATGGGGAAAATGATGAGAGAGCAGAAGGCTTGCTTAAGACAAAGCATAAGCAGACACCCTGCCATCTGCCCTCCACCACACTCCTCCATAGGCTATGTGACACATTCTTCCAGGAAGCTCCTAACTATCTTAATGTTAATGCCTTGCTAGAGGGAGAAACAACCTTAACTGGACAAAGGCAAGGCCTCCCTTATCTTGTAGGTCTTCTTTAGCATATGAAAGTTCTTTCTAAAACCTCCCATTTCCCCTATTTCTCCCCACCTCACAGTATATAATCAATTGCTTCTCACAACCCCAGTATAGGTCTTTTCTGCCCATTGGTCCTGTCCTGTCCATTGGTCCTGTCCTGTCCAAAAAAACAAAACAAAACAAAAACCCCCAAAAACAAGAAAATAAAACAAAAACCAAGTAACAAAACAAACAACAACAACAAAATACATGTAGTAAGGTATTGGATACTTACTCGATTGTTTTTTCTGACAGCAGAAATAAATGGAAATGAGAAAGGCAATGATACAGTAAAAATGAAATGTAAAAAGGGAAAGAAAAATATGGATAGAATGGGAATAAAGGCTGAAGATGCACGGTATTTTGTGATGTACCTTGAAGCCAGTCTACACCTTCTTGCAATCCTTCTCCTTTTATGGCATCACTAGCACTGAAATAAAATCCATAAGAAACATATCCATTTCATTACTTCATAAAACCATAATAATAATTACAATTTTGCTATATGGCAAATTAATATAGTCTAATAACCTATATTTGAGCAAAACTGGTAAGTGCTGAAACTGAATATAAACAGGAAAAAGTCTGAGTGCTCAGAAAAGACATGAGAAATTTATTCATGATTTATAATAGACATTTGGAAAAGTGTTATCACTAAAAAGTTATTATTCTACTTTGCCCAGCTCCAGTGGCTCAATAACATTTATCCATTAGAAATGCTTGACTTAGGTTGTAATTTAGGCACACGACGGAGTGACTTTATTTGAAATGGAATTTTATATCTATAAGGTATAAACCTGTAATTATAACTTTGGTAAACTGGGAGAATAAAAAAAAAAATATCAGATTTCAATCATATCCTTATATCTAATGGCTTCAGGAACCTGGACAGGTTATTCAACTGTCTGCCTTTATTTGTAGCATCTATAAAATGGTGTTGAATAAACTAAAATAATAAAATGCAGAGGATTTTTATACTATCAGATGTCTTTCAAAGACATAGACTGATAGCAATTAGTATAAATAATTGGATTTTCTCAATGATTAGGGCTCCTTTAAGTGTGTACATAGTTACCTGAATAATTAATTTGATTCTAATCAAAACAGAAATTACTCTCAAGGAATTAGATTATGAATATGACTTATCATAGAATTATTTTAAAATAGAAAGACAGAAATCAACAGCATGTGATATATAATTATTCAAAGTAAATTATAGATTATCCATATCAGCAGCAAAACATTAGTAACTGCAATGCTTAAATCAAGAAAGATCAATGTATTGATTTTTATCACACACTTATAGTCCCAAGCAAGACTAAGGTCTCAACCAAACAAGTAATAAAATGGAAAAACTTGTTCCCTTTACTGGTGGCATTAGTGCCATACTAAAAACCCTGCATCTTTTCCTAATAATTCCCAAATGTTTGAATTCTACCTTTCCCTTTGAATACATCATCAGACCTGTAACTAGAATAAATGCCAAAGTCTTTACCATGTCCTACTAGGACTTGTGTGATATGGCCTATGGCTATTTCTCAATGGCCTCATCTCCAACAACTTCCCCATAGATCTCCCTCCTCAAGCCAGCATGCACTTTTTGCTATTCCTGGAACACACAAGGTACATTCTCATCTAGGAGCCTTTTCACTTGGCTGGCCTCTCTGTCCGGCAAGCTATTCCTCCAAACTTTTGCATGAATTTCTCTCTGACTTCAGTTAGATTTCACAGAGGGAGCACCTCTCATTCTTTCTCTTATTGTCCTACTCTACTCTTCTTCATCCTTCCAGCTGATATTTTATGTATCTATTTATCTGATTTGTTACCTGTTGCCCTCATAAGAGAGTAAATAAGCAAATATGTATATACATATTGTGCCAGGGACTTTGTCAAAGAACTTTTTTAAAAAAAAATTAACAAAATCAGAGCCTAAAAATCAGAGTTATATATATATACTATATATATATACTATATATTTAGTACAATGATTAAAAATAAAGCACAAAAGTATTCATTTCTCTATAATCTTTATTGTCCAGTAAATTTACTTGCACTTAAGGCAAGAGAGATAGAATATTTTATATGGGGGCTCCTGGGTGGCTCAGTGGGTTGAAGCCTCCGCCTTCGGCTCAGGTCATGATCCCAGGGTCCTGGGATCAAGCCCCACATAGGGCTCTCTGCTCAGCAAGGAGACTGCTTCCTCCTCTCTCTCTGCCTGCCTCTCTGCCTACTTGTGATCTCTATCAAATAAAAATCTTAAAAAAAGAAAAGAATATTTTATATGCACACCGAGTGTTACCTTTATTCCTAAAACTGGAAAAGAAAAATAAGTGTATTTTCAATTTTATACATGCTTTAAAAAATAACAAAAAATTAAAAAACAAGCTTAACAAATGAAACACTAGAAATTAGTGAGATACTATTTGAATAGTCAAAATTATAAACAACTTTCAAAGAAATACTTGGCATTCTTCTATAAGTTATACAGAAAACATAGGAACCTGGCAATGTAATACTACACATCCTTATAGCATGAGGACATTACCTTTTCTCTCACTGAGAAGTATTTAGATGTCACAACTGAATAAAGAAATCTGTTAAAATCCAACTGCTGATGATTTTAAGTAGAAAGAGATTTTTTTCCACTTGCAAAATTAATTTCTATTTCAAAATTAAAAATAGGACTGCATCTTTTACTATAAATTAGACCTATAGTTTTTAATGTTGTACTTTCTATCAAAACAATGCTTAGTACAATGCAAAAATTAAAAACTAGTCTACTTTGAGCATTACTAATTTAGGTATGATTTAGAGAGAAACACAAAGGTTCACCTTAAGATACTTCTCTACCTAAAATCCCTCCTTTCTTTACCAACCAAGTAACACAGAACCACAATTCTAAATCAAAAGACATTTCATAAAACTGACTCTTCTGATTCCAAAGTAAGGATGATTTTACTCAAGATAGGTATATAGGGTTTCACTCCTGGGTAAAGGAGCTGGTGGCCCTGAGTACTGAAGCTTTTCAAGGGCTTTCTCAGGCTCTCACCTAAAAGTTCTTTTTTGAGCTCTAGAATCTCCTTGTTCCGTGTTCTTTTTCTCTTCTAAGGGTAGTATACTTTTCTGCCTCTTTGTTAGGGCTTTCTCCATAATTACCTTCTTTTAAAAAAGGGAGAACTGGCAAGAGAAGGACATCTTGTAGCAGAGGGAGTAGGTGGGTGGATAGAAAGAAGCTTAAATTAATATAAGGTAGGCACTAAAATACTATCTAATATATAACTTCTGGTTATCCTTATTGGAATATTTTGGCAGAAAGGCACACCAGAGTTAAATATATCCATAAGACACTGCTTTCCAAATAAACATGTATAATAATTTCAGATGCTAAACACTGAAGAGTTCAACTGTATTAGTATATCCAAATGAAATTAATATTTACATTTCTATATAATCATACACACCAGTGTTTGTTGTGTACATGATAAGTACCTCGTACTATTAACATTCTAGAGGTTAAGGAGTGAACGAAACTGATAAAATGCCCGCTCTCATGGAACTAATGCAGTAGTACAGGAAGACAGACTATAAAGCAAGCAAAACCCAAAGAGGACATGGCAAGAGAAATATAAAGCAAAGCATATAAAAAAATGAGAGACGGGGGGTAAGGTATAATATTTTGGAGGGTTATGAGGAGAGGTTTCCTGAAGGAAGTACAACAGCAAGCCAGGAAAATCACTTTGGAGACTGATTCAGACAAAGGGACTAACAAATGCAAAAGTCCTGAGATGGGACTGTGGTTGCTGGATTCAATATGCAGAAGGAATTTAGTGGGCTTGAAACTGGGTAAGTGGGCTAGATCTTTTAAAGAGTTGTTTCTATTTCATATCCTCAGAAAGATTTGAATTTTTTTTTTGTTCTTTTTTTTTAAAGATTTATTTATTTAAGTAAACTTTACGCCCACTGTGGGGCTGAAACTCGCAACTCTGGGGTCCATAGCTGCATGCTCTGACTGAGCCAGCCAAGCAGGCCAAGATTGGAAAAAATTTTAACAGTAATATATTCATGAATACCTGCACTGCTACAATTCTAATACAACTAAATCCTTGGCTTACATCCTATCATGTTAGGTGTCTTACTCATAAGCTTAGCAAAGAACTGAAGCTCGGAGATTTTTTTTAGAATGCTGTAATGAAGAGTAAGTATAAAACATTACCAAATATGCCATGGTTTATCTTTGATGTTCTCTAAACACAGCAGCTGAGACACTTTTACAGACGTCACTGCATCTCTAAGATCCATTTTGTTTGCAAAAAATAAGATTGGTATTCGGCGGTGCTTAATATCTAAAAGACAAAGTAAGACTATCATCACCCTTTCAGCTTTTTGGTCATTTCCCTAAATTCTTCAAATTGAAATTCACTAAAACTATTTTCCAACCACTTCTTTCTGTACCACATATACACAAACATTTAAAGACATATACTGTTAAGAACGTATCTGAATGACAGGAGAATTAACAAAATACTTTTTCTTAAGACTATCCACCTCCTGGGACGCCTGGGTGGCTCAGTCTGTTAAGTGTCTGACTTTGGCTCAGGTCATGATCCCAGAGTCCTGGGACAAATTCCCTCATCTGGCTCCCTGTTGAGGGAGCAGCTCTGCTGCTTCACTCTCTCTCTGACAAAAAAAAAAAAAAAAAAAAAAAAAAAAAGACGACACCTGCCCTCTGGTTGGAGCTTTAAAACAAAGGTGAGTGTGGTGGGAGTTGGGGCTCAGTAAGCAGTTACTGAGAAGTATCTACAAAGGGATCAAATATTTAGTTTTGTTTTTTCTGTCAACAGAAAGGAGTCAAACTTCAAAATGAAAGTAGAAGGGAGACAAACTAGATCTTGATTTTAAATTTAGGCACTCGTTAGAAGTGACAAACTAGATATTTTAACAAGATATTTTAGTTTGTTATAACTCTGGAAAAATATTTCGTTGTTTTGAATAGTTAATTCATTTAAATAGTTCAAAATTCAGATGACACAAAATGGTATACAGTAAAAGAATTTCCCTCCTACCTGTTCCAGGCCATCCACTAGTTCTCTCTAAAAGTGTTAACGTATATCACCTATCACCTGGCATCTTTTTAGAAATATTTTCAAACACTTATTATATATTATTCTTTATACAAATAGTAGCAGACTATTCAGTTTGATATCTCCTGCTTTTCACTTACTTTCATATTTTGGAGCTTGTCCCATACCAGTACATAAAGAGCAGTTTCTTCACTATTTTAACAGTTGTAGAATATTCTTCCTGTTAGTACTATGTACCATAATTTGTTTAATCAGTACCCAGTGAGATATACTTGTATTATTGCCAATATTTAAAACTATAAAAAATGCTGAAATGAATAAAAGTGTACACCGTAATTTTGTACATGGGCAGTATGTCTGGTAGGGTAAATTTGGGAAGTAGAGTTGCTAGTTAAAGGATATGTAAATTGTTGGGGCACCTAGGTGGCTCAGTGGGTTAAGCCCCTGCCTTCGGCTCAGGTCATGATCTCAGGGTCCTGGGATCAAGCCCCACATCCGGCTCTCTGCTCAGCAGGGAACCTGCTTCCCTTCCTCTCTCTCTGCCTGCTTCTCTGCCTACTTGTGATCTCAGTCAAATAAATAAATAAAAATCTTTTTTAAAAAAAAAAGATACGTAATTTGCTATTTTGTAGTGATTACTGCAAGGCCTTCCTTTAAAAATGTATCAATTTATGTATCAACAATAATGTGTAAGAATGAACATTTCCAGTACCCTTGCCAAGAGTGTTATCAAACCTATTGATCTTTTTATGATGGTGGATAGGTAAAAAGTATTATCAGAATGTTTACTTTGTTTTGAAAAAGGTCAAGAATTTTTGTATATATTCAAAAGATGGTTCTATTTCTTTTTTTAATGAACTATCTTACCCAAGCTTTTTCCCATTTTTTTTTTAAAAGATTTTATTTTTTTGAGAGAGAATGAGAAGGAAAGCATGAATGGGGCTGAGAGGCAGAGAGAGAGAAGCGGACTTCCCTCTGAGCTGGGAACCTGACTCCAGGATCCATCCAAGGACCCTGGGATCAGGACCTAAGCTGAAGGCAGACTCTTAACTGACTAAACCACTCAAGAGCCACTCTCCATTTTTCAATTAAGTCTCTCTCTCTCTCTCTTTTTAAAATTTTATTTATTTGACAGGAAAAGGAAACACAAGCAGGCGAAGTGACAAGCACAGGGAGAGGGAGAAGCAGGCTCCCCGCTGAGCAGAGAGCCTGATCCAGGACCCTGGGATCCTGAACAGAGCCAAGGGCAGCCGCTTAACTGACAGAGCCACCCAGGTACCCCTAAGTTTTTATTTTCTTAGGATTTGTAGGAACACCATAAGTAATAAGGAAAAAAGTCCTGTAGCTCTGATATGAACTGCAAATAACCCACTTGCTTGTCATTTGCCTTTGACTGCTCATGGTTTGTTTTGTAATTAAAAACTTTTTATGTAGTCAAATTCATCAATCTTTTAGGATTCTGGGTTCTGTGTTATAGTTGGAAAGGCCTCCTCTTGCCCCAGAATGATTTTAAACTTCTCCCATAGTTTCTTCTACTGCTGCATTGGTGTGATTTTTACATTTAAATATTTAGTCCAGCTAAAATTTACCCTGAAACAGAGAATGTCAGAATGGGTAAAAAAGCCACACATAATCATACAATGTTTATAAGAAACACACTTTAAACATAAGGACACAAACAAGCCAAGAGGAACTGGATAAAAACACATGCATACATTTAAATGTAAGAAAGCTTGCATGACTACATTATTATTAGACAAAGTAGTGTTCAAGATGAAGGGAAAAGACAGATACTTGTTGCTCTCTGTGCAGTTTATTATACGTCAGTGCTTTTTTAAAGTTTTTATTTAAATTCCAGCTAGTTAACATACAGTGTAATATTAGTTTCAGGTATACAATCTAGTGATTCAACACTTCTATACATCACCACTTGCTCATACAACACCCCCTGCTTATCACAAGTGCGCTCCTCAATCCCCATCATCTGTTTAGCCCATCTCCCACCCATCTCCCCACTGGTAACCATCAGTTTCTTCTTTAAAGTTAAGAATCTGTTTCTTGGTTTGCCTCTTTCTCTTTGAAAAAGATAGGCATTTAAAAATTATGAAAGTGTCACTCACTCAAAACAACAAAATAATTTTAACTGTATATGCACCTAATAAATGAATACTATTAACGGACATTAATAGACCTTTCATCCAACAAAAGCAAAATACGTATTTTACTTAACTGCAGATGGAACATTCACCAAGCCAGACCAACATAAATACTGGCCCAATATTTCTAAGGATGAAATCTTACAGAATATGTTATTTCATCAAATGGATTTAAGTTAGAAATCTGTAACAAAAAGAAACCTAGAAAATTCCCATATATAGAAATTAAATAATACACTACTAAAAAATCTAAGGATCAAAAAAGAACTCACAAGGTAAGTTAGAAAATACTTCACACTTAATAAAAAAGGAAACAAACATCGAAATCTGTGACATGTAACTAAATCCTTAGAGAATATGTACTGCTTTAAATGCTCATATTAGAAAAGGTATAAAATCAATGATTTCTACTTCTATCTGAAAAAGGTAACAGACAATGAGAAACAATATATATATAGAAAATTCATAATAAAACAAAGAAGAGAAATTAACAAAATTTTTTAAAAACACCGAACAGAAGAAATTAACAAAGCCAGAGTTCTTAAAAAGTTAATAAAACCAATACACTCTTTAAACAATTGAGCAAGAAAAAATGGGGGAAACAAATGATCAATATCAGAAATAAAGGAATATACACAGATCTTACAGACATTAAAAGGATAGTAAGAGGATAATACAAACAGTTTTATGTCAGTACACTTGAGAACATAAATTAATTTTAAAATCTGGTCAAAAATTACCAAAAGTAACCTAAGGAGAAATACAAAATTTTAATAGCCTTTTATCGTTTAATGAAATTTAACTCCTAATTCACAGTCCCTCTTACTCCCTTATATTCCCTGCCAATACACACAAAATCCCAACCCTGAAAGCTTCTATCAAACATTTAGGACAAAATAATACCAATTCTACCCAATCCAAAAAATAAAGTAAAAAGAGAAAGAATAAATATTTTCCAACTCATTTTATAAGACCTCTATCACCATGATGACTAAAGCATTTTAAGAAAGTTATAAACCAAAAACCTTATGAGCACAAAACCAAAAATTTTTACAAAAATGTTAGCAAATCCAACTCAGTGATATATCGAAAGGTTAATACTCAAATGAGGTTTAACCCAGGAATGTATATTTGGTTTAATAGATGTGAATACAGTGTAGTATTATTGCTGTAACAAATGTAGAAAAAGTATTTGGTAAATTATAACACAAGGTTATAATGGAACCTTTTGAAAAATTAGGAATAACAGAAAATTTCCTTGACCTAATAAAGATATAAGCAAACCCTAGTGAGCATCATAATTAGTGGTAAAATAAATGTAAAGAATGGGAATAAGGTATAGAAACAACCTAAGTGTCTATCAATGGATGAATGATAATGATAGTGAACAACAAGGGCTTGAATTATGCAAGTCCACTTACACGTGCCTTTTTTTTTCAGTAAATATATTGAAGAATATTTGGGAGATATGCAACAATTTGAAAAATCCTGTAAACAAATCATGAAGCTTAGAAACCCTGAAGGAAAATTAAGAAAAGGTTAGGCATTTCATGAATGCATAAAATATATATAGAAATGAGATGATTTTACCACTAACTACCATAAAAGATAAACAAATCTATTATAAAAATTTAAAATTTATCAATACTTATGCACACATAAACCAAATATGGTAGCATTCACAGTTAAGAAAAATGCAAATGAGTAAAAGATGCAGTATTAAATCATAACTGCATAAAATTGTAGTAATACTGTACCACTGTTAATTTCATAGCCATCTCCTGTAGCTACTATTGCAGTGAGCTCAAGTGTTGGAAGTATCTGCTTAAAATGCTATGTGATACTAATCATCCTATATAAACAGTTCCTTTCTCCAGGAAATCGTGTACCACAAAAAACTATCTCTCACAGTTCTCACATATTTTTTTATTTTGTGTAATACTGTATATTCTGAATTAAACCACAGGACCCATACAAAGTACCACCTGTCATGCTGGAAGTGCTCCCAAGAACCACAGAAAAGTCATGTCATTAGAGGAAAAAGTGGAATTATTTGATAAGTATCACAGATCGAGATCTGCAGTTATAGATGGCCACCATTTCAAGATAAATGAATGCAGTATAAGGACCATTGTGAAAAAATAAAAGGCAGTTCATGAAGCCATTGTTGTAGTTACACCAGCACGCAAGAAAATCTTGTACTTTTCATGAAATACCTATTTACCTCGTACTGAAAATGTAGCTTCTGTGTGGGTGCAGAATTGCTATAAAAAGGCATTCCTATAGTATATATTCTAACATGATTCAAGAAAAGGTATGGGCAATGGGAAGGTAGAGAATTTGATAGTTTGGTAATTTCAGAAAGAGGTTTGCCTTAAAAAATGTCAAAATAACAGAAGAAGTCGCGTCTGCCAACCAAGAGATCCAGACAGAATTTCCATATGCCATTAAGAAAAGCCCTGGGGAAAAAGGTTATCACCTGAACAGGTTTTTAAAGCGGGGGAAAAAATGCCCTATTGCGGAACAACAACAACAACAAAATGCCACAAAGGACATTGATTAGAAAGGAAGAGAACCAAGCACCAGTATTTAGGACAGGAAGAAAGTGGGAATAAGACAAAACTTAGCATTTCTATTCAATATTGTACTGAAGGTCCTAGCCAGTGCAGTGAGATAGGAAAAAGAATAAAAGGCATAAAGGTTAAAAAAGAAGCAGTAGAATTTCTGTTGATGTTGGGCTTTAGACATAGAAAATTTGAAGAAATATACAGAAAAACTATGAGAGTAAATATATTTAAAAACCTCCCAGAATACAAAGTCAATATTTTCCCATACTAACAATAACTATTAGAATATGAAATAAAATATACTATTTATAGTAGCTTCAAAAATATAAAAAACTAATGGGTAAGTTGAATGAATGATGTATAAGACCCCTACAGACAACCATAAAGGACAGGGAAATTAAGAAAAGCATAAACATATTAAGTGACATACCATGCTCATGAGGTGGAACATTCAATGTTAAGTCCAATGTTAAGATGTCAACTATCCCCAAATATGATTAAAATAAAATCTCAACAAGTTTTTCAAAAAAATTAGTAAGTTGATCTAAAAACTTATTTGAAATATGGAACACCTAGAACTACCAAAATCATCTTGAAAAAGTAGATCAAGTTTGGAGGATTTATCCTATTTGACTTCAGGATTTATTATAAATCCACGGTAAAAGGCCAAATGTGAAAAGCCATAAAGAGATCAATCGAATGGAAAACAGAGTCCAGAAATTGGTGTGTGTGCATATATATACATATATTTGAAAAAAAAAAACCATATATATATATATGGTTTTTTTTTTTCAAATTAAATTCAGTAAGTATGAAAGTCAGATGATTTTGACAAGTGATTCAGTGAAAAAAATTTTTTTTCAAACAAGTACTTTGGGATAATTGGATAGCTGTATGAAGGAAGTACAAAAATTCAGGATGGGTCTCAGATCTAAACATAAAAGCCAGAACTATGAAGCTTCTAGAAGAAACCATAGGAGAATATGTTAGAAAACTTAGGTTAGGCACAGATTTTTTTTAGCGAGTACACAGAAAGCTTGTATTTAAAAGAAAAATGGATAAATTATACCTCATCAAAATTAGATGTATCTATTCATTAAAAGATACTGTGAAGAAAATAAACAGGCAAGATACAGACTGATGAGAAATCTTCAAAACACATATATTTAACAAAGGTCTTCTATCTAGAACTTATAAAGAAATGTTAAATTTCAATAATAAGAAGACAACCAAATTAATGAATGGGCAAAAGACTTAAAAAGGCATTTTATAAGAGAATGTACAAGACTGGCAAACAGAATATGCAAAAGTGATCAACATTAATAATCATCAGTAAGAAACAAATTAAAAGCACAATGAGATCCTATTATATACTCAATCAAAAGGCTAAAATTAAAAAAAAAATCAATCATTGGAAAGGAGATGCAGAAACTGGAACTCTCATTTATGTTACTAACTATAAAATAGTTTGACCACTTTGAAATTCTTTAAATATCCCCCATACATCTATCCTATGACCCAGCATTATCATTCCTAAGAATTTTTTGAAGAGAAATGAAAACATGTCTATAAAAAGCCTTTTACAAGAATGTTTATATCAGGTTTATTCATACTAGTCCTAAACTAGAAACAGTCTGGATGTCACTGAACAGGATACTGTACAAACAAACTATGGTATAAATACATAATAGAATGTTACATTGGAATAAAAAGGAGTAATCAAGTGATATATACAACAACATAGATGACTCCCCAAAACATTATGCCAAATAAAAAAAACCTATGCACGAAAATGTATGTGCTCTTACTCCCATTTATATGAAACTGTAGAAGAGGCAAAATTAATCTGGTGATAGAAATCAGATTAGTTCCCTGGTATGAGGTGTGAAGTATTGATTGCGAAGGGGTGTGAAAGAACATTCTGGGGTAGTGAAAATGTTTCTTGACAGGCAGTGTAGTTATATGAATGTATGCATTTGTCAAAACTACTGAACTATACCTTAAGACCTGAGCATCTGACTATGAACAGCTTATATTTCAATTAAAAATGTTCATATATAGGGTGACCGAATGGATTAAAAAAACAAGACCCAACTATATATTGCCTACAAGAGACTACTTCAGAACCTTAAGACACAGACACAGAAAATGAAAGCATGGAAAAAGATATTCCATGCAAAAAGAAGCAAAAGAAGGCTGGGGTAGCAGCACTCATGCCAGATAACATATATTTTAAAACAAAGATTATAACAAGAGACAAAGAAAAGCACTGCATAATGATAAAGAAATCAATTCAACAAGAGGATATAACAATTGTACATTGTAAATACCAAAGCACCCAACATAGAAACACCTGAATATATAAAGTGAGTATTAACAGACATAAAGGGAGAAATTGACCATAATACAAGAATAGTAGGGGGCTTTAAGACCCCATTTACATCAGTAGATAGATCATTTAGACAGAAAATCAATAAGGAACTTTGTTCAGTGGCTTTGCATGAACACCAGCTGGATTTAACAGATATACACAGAATATTCTATCCCCAAACAGCAGAATACATTCTTTTCAAGTACAAATGGAATATTCTCCAAGACAGATCACATGTTAGGCCACAAAACAAATCTCAATAAATTTAAGGAGACTCAAATCATATCAAGCATCTTTTCTGACTACAACGGTATAAAACAAGAAATCAATTACAAAAAAATGAACAGAAAAAACACAAATACATAGAGACTAAACAACCAATGGGTCAATGATGAAATTAAAAAAAAAAAACTTAGAGACAAAAATGAAAACATGATAGTTCAAAATTTTACAGAAATAGCAAAAAGCAGTTCTTTTTTTTTAATAAAGATTTTATTTATTAATTTTTATTTAAGAAAGATTGGCATAAGCAGCATAGGGAGAGGGCAAAGGGAGAGAGAGAATCTCAAGCAGACTCTACATTGAGTGCAGAGCCTGATGCAGGACTTGACCTCAGAAACCCAAGATCATGACCTGACCCAAAATAAAGTCGGACACTTCACCAACTGACCAATCCAGACGTTCTGCAAAAGCAGTTTTGTTTTTTTTTTTTCTAAGATTTCTTTTTCAAGATCTCTTTTTGAGAGAGAGAGAGAGAATACACAGAGGAGTAGAGGGGCAGAGGGAGAAAGAGAGAAGCAAATGCAGGGCTCACTTCCCACATCCCACAAGAGAATTACCTGAGCTGAAATCAAGAGTCCAACACTTAACCAACTGAGCCACCCAGGCATTCCTCACAAAAACAGTTCTAAGAGGGAAGTTTATAGCAATGCAGGCCTACATCAAGAAACGACAACAAAATCTCAAATAAACATTATGATTCTTTGCCTAAGAGAAATAGAAAAAGAACAACAAACAAAGCCCAAAGTTACTAGAAGGAGGAAATAAAGTTCCAGGAGAAAATAAATGACATAGAGACTAAAAAGCCAACTGAAAAGATCAATGAAACCAATATAAATAAAACTGATACACCTTTAGCCAACTCATCCAGGAAAAAAGACATAAAGAACTCAAATGAATACAATCAGAAATGAAAGAGGAGAAGACTGAAGACAAACCACAGAAATACCAAGAATTATAACAGACTGCTATGAAAAATTATATACCAACAAATTGGACAACCTGGAATAAATGGATAAATTCCTAGAAACATACAATCTTCCAAGACAGAATCGGGAAGAAACAGAAAATCTGAACAGACTGACTGCTAGTAATAAAACTGAATCAAAAACAAAAGATTCCTAAAAAACAAAAGTCCAGGACCAGTGGGCTTCACAGGTGAATTTACCAAACATTTAAAGAAGAGTTAATACTTACCCTTCTCAAACTATTCCAAAAAATAGAAGAAGAAAGAAACCTTCCAAATTCCTTCTAAAAGGCCAGCATTACTCTGATACCAAAACCAGAAAAAACACTCTAAAAAAAGCATCTGACAAAACATAACATCAGTTTATGATAAACTCTCAACAAAGTGGGGCTAGAGAGAACATACCTCATCATAATAAGGCCACATATGAAAAACTCATAGCTAACATAATACTCAATGGTAGAAAACAGTGTTTTTCCTCTAAAAGTAGAAACAAGACAATGATGTCTACTCTTGCCACTTTTATTGTGGTTACTGTTGTAGCCACAGTAATTAGACAAGAAAAAGAAATAAAAGGTATACAAACTGGCAGAGAAAAGTAAAACTGTCACTCACTGCTTACAAATAACATAGTATATACAGTAAAACCAAAAGTTCCACTATAAACTATTGAAACTAATAAATGAATTCAGTAAAGTTACAGGATACAAAATTAATAAACAGAAATTTGTTGTATACACCAATAATGAAGCAGCAAAAAGAGAAATTAAGAAAACAATCCCATTTACAACTGCACCAAAAAGAATAAAATGCCTAGGAATAACCTTAATCAAGGAGGTAAAAGACTTGTACTCTGAAAACTATAAGGCACTGATGAAAGAAACTGAACACAACACAAACAAATGGAAAGATACACTATGTTCATGGATTAGAAGAATACTGTTAAAATGTCTGTACTACCCAAAGGAACCTACAGATTTAATGCAATTCCCATCAAAATACCAGTAGTATTTTCCACTGAAATAGAACAAATAATTATAAAATTTGTATGGAACCACAAAAGACTCTAAATAGCCAAAGCAATCTTGAGAAGAACAAAGTTGAAGGTATCACAATCCCAGATATGAAGCTATAGTACATAGCTACAGTAATCAAAATAGTATTGCACTGGTACAAAAATGGACACACAGATCAATGAAACAGAATAGAGAACGCAGAAATAAACCTATGCTTATATGTTCAGCTCATCTATGACAAAGGAGGCAAGAAAATACAATGGGAAAAGACAGTCTTTTCAATACATGCTATTGGGATAACTGGATAGCTACACGCAGAAGAATTAAACTGAACCACTTTCTTAAACCATATATAAAAATAAACTCAAAATGGATTAAAGACCTAAATTTAAGACCCAAATCCATAAAACTCCAATAAGAAGACATAGTAATCTCTTGGATATCAGCTGTAGCAACATTTTTCCCTCAGGTAAGGGATATAAGAGAAAAATAAACTACTGGTACTACATTAACCTAAAAAGCTTTTACACAGTGAAGGAAACTATCAACAAAATGAAAAGGCAACCTACTGAATGGGAGGAAGTATTTCCAAATCATATATCTGATAGGAGATTAATTTCCAAAATATATAAAGATCTCATACAACTAAATACTGAAAAACACTAATAATCCAATTTGAAAATGGCAGAGGACCTGAAAAGATATTTCTCTGAAGAAGACATACTGATGGCAAATAGAAAAGATGTTCAGTATCGTTAATCATCAGGAAAATACCAACAAAATCTACAATGAGGTATCACCTCATACCAGTCAGAATGGCTAGTATAAAAAAAACAAGAAAATCAAGTGTTGGTGAGAATGTAAAGAAAAGGGAACCCTAATGCACTATTGGTGGGAATGTAAATTGGTTCAGCCACTATGGAAAACAGTATGGAGGTTCCTCAAAAAATTAAAATTCTTAGATATACCATACAAGCCAGTAATTCCAGTACTGGGTATTTATTCCAAGAAAACAAAAATGATTTTGAAAAGAAATATTCACCCCTATGTGTACTGCAGCATTATTTAGAGTAACAGCAAACAGAAGCAACCTAAATGTTCATCATTAGATGAATAGATAAGAAGATGTGGTAAACAATTAATAGAATATTACTCAGCTATAAGGGACAAGCTCTTGCCATTTGTGACAAGGTAGATAGACCTAGAGTGTGTTATGCTAAGTGAAATAAGTCACAGAAAAACAAATACCATGATTTCACTTATATCCAGAATCTAAAAACCAAAACAAATGAATAAAAACACAACAAAACAAAGACTCATAAATATAGAGAACAAACTGGTGGTTGCCAGAGGAGACAGGGTGGGAGGGATGGGTGAAATAGGTGAAGGGATTAAGAGGTACAGACTTCCAATTTTGAAATGAGTAAGTCTTTCCTATTCTCCAAGAAGAGGTAGATGCAGAAGAGTGTAGAGAATATGACCCCAAATTATAAGTAATAACAAGAAAAAATACCAAATTGTTAATACTGGTATTTTGAAAAGAGGGTAGGGCTGGCAAGTATAGCATAAGGAATATAGTCAATAATATTGTAATAACTTTGTATGGTGACAGACAGTAACTACACTAATCGTGGTAAGCACCACATGATATATATAACTGTTAAATCACTATATTATATACCTGAAACTAATGTAACATTGTATGTCAACTATATTTCAGTAAGAAAGTAAAATTAAATTAAAAAATTTTTAAAGTTCACGTATACCTCAGCTGAGAAATCCTACCTTGGGAATAATCTCCCCCCAAATAAATTCATCAGTACATAAAGATAACTCACTGGAACAAGCCTTCAGCTAAGGAAACCAAGGTTTCCATTGTATTTGAAGCTGATTTTGTAGGAATCATTTCATCTTTTTGGCAACATTATAACAGTATTTGAAGAAAAGTGGAAAGATTAACACAAAGGGAATGCATGATCAAAAATGCATTCTCAATCCAGATAATCCAGTTAAAGACATAAGTTTTTAGAAGTGCAAGAGTCACATAAAATGTACAGTCTAGATAATTATTACCCCAAATATATGAATAAGCTTAAGGTTGTTCAATAAAAATAACAGTTATTGTGGTTAAACAGGAAGAACTGTTAGAAAGCCTCACATTATTTCCATTCTATTCCTAACAAATACACACTTCTTTTAAACCATCACCTCTTCCTAAGTCATAGCACAAAGACCACTTAAATCTTCTCCCATGAATAAAACTAGAAATGCAGAGTTCCACAATACTTACTGGAGAAATGTAGAGAAAAAAAGAATATCCAATAATAGGTAAAATAGAATAAATGGTCACTATTCTCATAGTACAGCTTATTAGTCACTATTAAAAGAATAATTACATATATACATTGATTTAAAAGGATTTCCAGGGGCGCCTGGGTGGCTCAGTGGGTTAAAACCTCTGCCTTTGGCTCAGGTCACGATCCCAGGGTCCTGGGATCGAGCCCTGCATCTGGCTGTCTCTGCTCAGCAAGGAGCCTGCTTCCTTCTCTCTCTCTCTGCCTGCCTCTTTGCCTCCTTGTGAGCTCTGTCTGTCAAATAAATAATAAATAAAATCTTTTTTAAAAAAAAAGGATTTCTGGCATTTAGTGTTCTCCAAGAATAGGTAGATGCAGAAGAGTGTAGAGAATATGACCCCAAATTATAAGTAATAACAAGAAAAAATACCAAATTGTTAATACTGGTATTTTGAAAAGAGGGTAGGGCTGGCAATTAGAGTTTAAAAACAGAAAGAGGGGCCCTGGGTGGCTCAGTTGGCTAAGCATATGCCTTTGGCTCTGGTCATGATCCCAGAGTCCTGGGATCGAGTCCAGCATCAGGCTTCTTGCTCAGCCGGGAGCCTGCTTCTCTCTCTGCCTCTGCCTGCCACTCTGCCTGCTTGTGCTCTCTCTCTCTCTGACAAATAAATAAAATCTTTAATAAATAAATAAAGAAAATATCTGTTTTAGAAGAGTTCTCGAATAAATATGTAAGAAATGCTGCATATATATATACACATGTCTGCAAACATAGTAACCAAAATGAAATACATGGATATTTACTTCTTTCTTTTTTCCCTGTCTTCATTTTTTGCTACTGACACATATTATTTATGCAATCAGAACATTTTAATTTTAGGGAAAATAAAGGTTGGAGACCTGGAAAACACTGCTTTGAAATTTAAAAAATACAAGATGCTATCGGTAGATATGAATTCTGAATAATTACTCTATTTTAAAATTCAAAAAAAAGGGAGTAATACATTCATTAATGTAGAGAGCTGTTGAATCATTATATTGTATACCTGAAACTAACAGCACACTGTATGTTAATTATGTTTCAATAAGAAAAATTTTAAAATTTTAAATAAGAGAGAACTACATAGAATACTTCTGCCAATACCAAAGAGCAAAAAAAAAAATCTTATATAAACAGACCCTAAAGCACAAATATTACAGACACACATACCTGGATGATTTAGCAGAGTATCAAGTTCTTCTTTGGCCACAACCATTCTTAATCTATCACTACTATCAATGACAAAAATAATGGCTTGTCCTTCTCTGTATAAAGAATGAGAAAAAGTAAAGGTAAACTTACACATTTTTCCATGTGTAGCATTCATTTGCATTTCCTACCCTCTGTATTATCTTTTCATTACGTATTAGTTTATATGAGTGACTAATATGTTACCATTAGTCATATTTCATAAAAAATAATTTCTTTTAGGTTGGTTGATAATATGGTACATTTAATGCTTGTTTCATAATTTTTAAAAATTATAAGTAAAACTATAATCCTATTACACAGATGCATTCATTATTAATATTCTCGGGTGAATCAATTTTGTCATTTTTTTTCTGTATATTCACATAGGAGTACCTACATTTGTATTTAAGTGGAATCTTGCTGTTTTATACCCTGCCTTTCTCACACACATTTCCTTGATCTTTTTTTGCAGTATAGTTTGAAATACTTTTTAATGAAACATTAAAGTTCTACACCAGTGTTTCTCAAATATTTCTTACCATAACCATAGTGAAAAATACATTTTATATTAGGATGCAGTAAACATGTAAGCATATGTAACTACATTTGAAATAAGTTTCCAGAAATAATACTTACAAATAGCTTTTATTTTATTCTATTTCATTTTTTTTTAAGCTGATAACCAGCCACTGAAATGGCTTTAGCATTCATTTACAGATCACAGTGGCACTTAAAAAAAAAAAAATCACTGATTCCCTTTGCAACTTTCTTTTAATGATTATAAAATATCCCACTGCACGGATATGTCATCAAATACTGTGAACTTAGAGATTATTTTTAATTTTTATTATTGTAAAAAACTTTGGAATAAAAATCCTCCTAAATACATTTTTTAAATTTCTAGATATCTTAAGACTTGTAATTAGGAATTTCTAGGAATACATACCAAATTTAAAGTTTTAGGTAAACATTGACAAACTGTATTCCAGAAATACTTTAACAATTTATACTACCAGTACTTCTCTCACCCCCTTTCCAGCACGGCTCTTAACATCCTTTTCCATTTTTGTCATTCTAACAACATGATATTTTATATTGTATTTCATTAATTGCTAGTAAAGTTCACTATCTTTGCATATATTTATTGGGCCTTTTACCTATTTCTGTGAATCACTTATTCCATTCACAAACTAAGAATTTAAAAGTTCAATATCATTAGGAATTACATGAATATAAAAATAAAACACTTTTGAGTACCATTTTCTCCTATCATTTTAAAAAAATGAACATAGGTTATCACCAGTCATTCATTAACTGTAGCCACAGAAACAGATATGATTGGAAATATCTGCCAACAGTTTTAAAAATGTTCAATCTCTTTGAGCCAATAATTACATTTCTGGAATTTATGCTAAGAACACATGAACTATGACAAAGATTTATGCAGCAAGGTGTGTTAACTGGAGGATTATTTATAATCTTCAACAACTGAGAATAGCTTTTATGTCCAAAACCAGAATGTTTAAAAAATAGGCATAGGCATATGAAAAAATAATAAGCAGCCAGACATTAGTTATATTCTTTGTATGTTTTTATGTTTTTCCTGATTTATTCTGATCATTTAATGTTATCTAAAAAAGCAGGGTAAAAAACTGTATGTGGTACATAACTTAGAAGACTCTTTTCTCAATTATGTAAAGTATATATTTTATATTTCAAAAGGAAAAACACAAAAAGATTAACAATGGTAAATTTATTATAAGTGAGATTTATAGAAAAAAATTTTATATTCTTTTCTACATTTTCTAAATATTAAAAAATGTGTACTCCTTATATTTTATACTTTATTTTTCATATTATAAAGATAATAGCAATAATTATATAATAATCAAAGTTACAGTATCAAATAAATAACAAAGTAAACTTCCCTTCTAATCTTAGTGTTCCAAACACAAATGTTATTAATGGTTTCGTGCACATGCCACTAAATTATTTTTCTTCTCTAAATATACCAAGTACATATTTTTGTTAAGAGTAGTAATATTCTTTTTAAAATTGAGATATGTCATTATAAGCAGTGTTCAAAACATTTTCTTCTATCTATATCTTTGTCCACAAGTGCTAGTCATAGGATACTTCTTCAAGAAAAAAAAATATGGCTAGAGAGCAAGAAAATTTTTCATTTTATAAGATACTGATAAATTTCTCTGAAAAAGATGTTACATTCCCACCAGTGGCTTATTTTGCCATCGTAGACTTAATCTTTTTAACCTCTTTCAGTCTAATAGATTAAAATTCACTTGTTCTTTCATAATCAGAAAAAGATAGATATAGTCTATTATTGTAGATGTCTCCATAGTAACCATATTCACTATTCAACCTACAATTTAGCTACAGTGTTCCTAATTAACTTCTTCCAGTAAGGTTTTGAAGGAAAAGGAATTAAAATCTGAAACATTTCCTTTTCTTGAAACTATTTTCTATGTATTTTTGTTATCTGTAATTAAAATAAATGTTATTTTTAAAATAGTAGCTAAAATAAATACATTTAAATAAAAAAGAATTATCAACTAACTGGAGGAAGAAAAAAAAAATCCTAAACTGAAAACTCAGGTTTCCTAAAAAAAAAAACAAAACGAAAAACAAAAAAAACCAACCCCCCCCAAACAATTCACATTTCCCCCAGAGAATTTAATGTAAGGTACCATAAACATGCCACTTTTCTTTTACCAAACTGACTCTCAAACCTGAAGAACTCTTTTCTCTGTATCTCAGAGGTCCTCTAGATCTGTACAATTTAAACATGATTTCAATCTATTAAATCACTCATTGAAAAGAATATCTGTAAAAAATCTCCTTTGGCTGAGGAAACACAAAGTTTGTTCTCACATTAGCAGGAAAGAACTATTCAATAAAAATTAAATTATGCTCTGAAAAACAATCTGAGGGTTTTGAAGGGACGGGGGGTGGGAGGTTGGGGTACCAGGTGGTGGGTATTATAGAGGGCACGGATTGCATGGAGCACGGGGTGTGGTGCAAAAATAATGAATACTGTTATGCTGGAAATTAAAAAAAAAAAAAAAAAAATTAAATTATGACCTGGCAGTCATCTCATAACCATTCCAAGATAAGAATTCCTAATGACAGTTAGTCAAGGGATACTGGTTTTAAGTTTCAGACTCCAAAAGTAAGTTACATTGCTTTTACATGAAGAGTCCTTGCAATATAGACAGTTAACGTATTTGTTTTACTACCACACACAAATCCTGAGCAGGCAAAATAATCTGGGTACAAGGAACTTGACCATTCTTAATCTGAAGTAACTAGTGAGCACTTTATTAGCATATGCTGAAAAATATCTTGTTTAGAACTGCTTTTAGAACAAATGGATCAACTGTTAGTTACTACTGTTATTTTAACTAAATTTGTTTAATAAATAGTTACTGATCTATATGCCTGGCATCATACTTGACCTTGAAGAAATAACCTGAATAAGAAATAATGCCTGCTCTTGAGCAGTTCACACCCTCCTTAGAGAGGTAGCTATGGTACACGACTTGAAGACATAAATAGTATGGTAAAATACTGTGTGGACACTGGGAACAGAGTAACCGGGCAAAATGGTGGAATTTCACAGAGGAGGTGACTTCTGAGTTAACCTTAAAGCATTACTATATTAACTTTAAACTGCAACAAAATAGAACAGGATATTAAAAACAGAGAGAAAAGTATATGCAAAGATGCAAGGTCATGAATGGCCTGAAAAATCTAAGAAACAGTATGAACTATGATTATACTTTTTCATTAGAAAACATTTTCACTTTTTCTTTAGAAAATGTGCTTAAATTATATGAAAAATAAATAGTGCAACCTAGCCCATGTAATCCTTTGAATTTGTTGATCATTTTTATTAAAATGCATTCACCTAATTAACCAACACTTATAAACATACTTACTTATAATAGTGTTCCCAGAGATTTCTGTATCTTCCTTGACCTGACATGTCAAACACTGTAAAAGACAAACTACAGAAAAAAAACAAAAAACAAAACCAAACACCGAAACAAAACAAATCATGACTACATTATAAGATACTAAAATAAGGTATCACTTTTACTTAAAATTTTAAATTGTTTTCAAAGAAACCACCCTTGAATATACAATATTCAACTTGAGCCAATTTTCAAGTATGAGTCCCACAAAACAAATTTTGTAATATAAATATGATTTTGTAATGAATAACACATAAAAAAAGATGTTTTCCTTGCTAGTAAGATAATCAGAGTTTGTCTAAAGTCTAAATTCTAAAAAATAATCCGGAGGTAGTGGTACAAATAATTTACCATCTATGAACTTCTGAAAAAACAAATTACTTTTTCTAAGAGTAGAAAGAATGACTAGGTAGATCTAATATTATCACTTTTCACCCACAACTTCTTAGTCACAAGTATAATAAAGTGAATTACCTGGATGATTTGAATTTCTCTATGCTGAATCCTATGGTTGGAACTATATCTTGTGATTGAGCCTTCAAGAGAAAAGATAAATTGAGAAATCTGCAACTACAAAAGATGAATTTTTCCTTGGGCTAAAAAAAGCATCCAGGTTTCCAATTCTAAAATTTGTCACTGAGGAGATGACAATTAAACAAAACTATAATTTTTGCAGTGGGATCACTGTGTGTGAATTCTTTACAGAAGCTTAAGGTTTACTAATTATGAAATGTTTATATCTTAATTCACATTTTGTGGCTTGCTTCAAGTTCCCATAGCTGTACTGTGGATTCATGAGTCATTCTGAGTTCACATATATATATAGTTTATACATATATACTGCGGACTGTTCTCATATCTAGATGGTGAATCTACATGGTCCCTGCTTTCATGGAGCTTATCATCTAGAGAAAGTAAATAACAGTAACCAAGTAAACTACAAGTGAACATCATTTCAGACAGTGCAGTGAAAGGTGAATTGGGGATGGGAGGCGGTGGGGGAGGAGCATTGGTATGGGGCATGGGCAAAGGATGCTGTCAGAAAAAGTCTCTCTGAGGAGGTCATATCTGACCCAAGAGTGAATATGAAAAAGGAGAAAAGTTATGACAAGATCTTGGTAAAGAACATTCCAGTCAAAGGAATTAGCCAGTACAATGACCCTAATGCAAGCAGGAACTTGCCACTCAGGCAAAGTATAAGGCCTGTATGTCTAAAATGTCCTGAGTAAGGCAGACAGCTATATGTAACAAAGAGCTGTGGAGCCTTGAAGGCCATGGTGGGGAATTCTGTATGGAGAAGAGATTACAGGGGGGCAAGAGTACACCAGGAGATCTGTTAGCAAGTCCCACAGGCAATTAAAACACCTTAAACTGACAAGACATCAAACGCCTCCTAACACTTCCACCATCAAAACTATTCCTCCTTTTGAATAAAAAACACCATCTACTTTCTGATAACCTATGAGTCACTCTTGACTCCTCCTTTTCTTACATTTTTTTTTATATAAACATTCTCAAGTTGGTCCTATCTCACTAACTTAGTTCAGGCCCTTATCATTTCTTGCTTTGATTACTACAAAAACCTACAAAAACCTTCTAATTACTCCTAATCGTTAATGTGCCTCCTTAGACTAGCTACTCAACTTCTCCAAACCTTGGTTTTCTCAAATGTGAAATCTATTATTATCTTTAACTTTTAAAGTTATCATGATAATTAAATGAGTTACTGAATGCAATATACTCAACACAGTGTCTGGTCCATTGGACATACTCAGCAAATACTAAACAAAATACCATAAGTATACTGTCATTGACTTCAGTCTTTCCAATTTTCTCTATACAGCCACAGTACAACTTTAAAAGAAAAACAAAAAACAAAAAAACCTTTAATTCATTATGTTGCATTTGTGTGAAAACAGGAGTAGAGGGTAAATTGTTGCTCCAAACCATTATGTTCAATTTGGTAGTCCACTTCTGGAAATTTAAAATTCAAATGAAAAGACAGCAGCTGAAAAGTCACTGGAACTTAACCACCTTAGAAGTAATGTAGTAGTGAAAAGGCCTCTCTGGAGATGCCTGGTTTTGCCTTTCTAAAGCTTGTTTATTCAGCTTTTCTTTCCATCCTGTGAGCTGCCTTATTCTTCCAAAAATATCATTCTGTTTATGTTAGAATTTATTTCCTGCCATTCAGAGTCCTGCCTCAGTCCTTACAGTTTCTTCACTGCACAAAAACTTTGGAATAGTTTCCTAACTTTTGTTGTCCCAAAATACTCCACTGTTTTGACTTTTGATTTTGATCACAATTGTGAAAAAATTACCAGTTATTACTATTAGCAAAAAATACTAGTAATAAAAAAGTGAGGAAATTAAATGTTTAAAGAAATCTCAGAAAATATACCTCAAAATAGTAGCCCTATCTTCACTGAACTGTAATTAGAGCACTTGTCTAGCCTCCCCACAATCACCCAACTTCTTCACAGACTTTTTTTGCTTCCCAGAGCTTCTCTTTTAACTTGCTGTTCTACTTAACAAGGATAAAATTAATCAACTTTCTTCCCATCACTTTTTTTTTTTTTTTCTTTTAAGGACAGAGAGAGAGTATACATCAGCAGGAAGATAGGGAGAGGGAGAGAACATAAATCTGGGTGATGTGGTAGTATGACAGGATTTATGCTGGTAAAGGGAGGTAATGCAAATTGGGGAAACAAGGTACTTATAGGGTACATTTCTAAGAAGATACACTTAAGACCAGATTCTTGAGTCATCAAGTTAAAATGTCTTCCCACCCTCATTCATCAGTTTAGAAAACACCAGCAACCTCAATACATTGACAATAAATAAGCATTAAGATAGCCTAAAGCCAGTTTGGGTCCAGAAGTATCTAGTTATCTAGAAATTGATTTTAACCCACAAAAAATAAGAGACACAACTATAAAATGAGTTATGTGATTTTTTTTGCATTGTAGATTTCTGTAATTAACTTAATTCATTAAAAATTATGTTTCTAATAGTGGATGTAAGTTCACAAGAGATTTCTTCAGTTCAGATACATGAGGAAACAAGTGTTTTATCTATACCTGTGTGATAGAAGTTTTGAGGTCTTTAAGAAATTCTATTTCAAGTGGTCTTTTGGCTATCAACACCAAATTAAAAACAAAAACAAAACAAAACAGAAAAAAAAAACGCAAAGCAACTTACTGTGCTCTCAGGATCTAAAGGATAATTGACTAAAGATTAAGTCTCAGGAAGTGGTATCAGAAAATAGGTGATCCCCTTAAAATAGCCCCATAGCAAGTCTAGGCTAGTTCCATAATTTACCAGAGATAACAGAGAAGCAGGGATGTTGGAAAGCACTGGAAGATTAATTTAAAAAGCCTTATTTATTGGCTGTGCACCCAGGTTTTCCTGCGGGCTCTCCCTAACTAACGTGGTGCATTAGACAGGGTTAAGAGGTCACAAGGCCAGTCTGAAATGGGGGTATTAGAGTATTTTAAGATCACAGAGTACATGTTATCTCCTCTTTCTGCCCCAAATCCCTAGAAATGACAAAAAAAATTATGAAAAAAAAAATCCCTAAGTAGGTTAAAAAATAAGAGCAAGTGTCTTTAAAAGTATATCCTTGTTCAGAGAAGAAAGGTATTCCCATTCATATCCAAGATTATTCCTATGGGAATAACCATGTCTTGGAAAATCACTATACTATCAGGGATGATGGTAAGAGACTGTAATTTCTGTGCTGTTTTTTGAATGTTATTTCTGCCAATTTGAGTACAGCAGACATTGGGGAACTGGTCCATTTTGTGGCTATATATTATTTTTAAGAGAAGGAAAAGTGAGGGGGTGGGAGAGGGAGAGAGGAAATCCCAAGCAGGCTCCATGCTCAGCACACAGCCTAATGTGGAGCTCAACTCCACAACCCTGAGATCATGACCTGAGCCAAAAACAAACAAGAGTCAGATGCTTAACTGATTGAGCCACCACAGCACCATTTTGTGGCTATTAATGGTAGCTCCGGTTTCAGTTATATTCTACCTATTTGAGAGTAATTTTTTTTAAAGATTTTATTTATTTATTTATTTGAGCAAGAGAGAGAGAGAGGAGGGGCAGAGGGAAAGGGAGAGAATCTGGAGCAGACTCTGTGTTGAGCTCAGAGCCCGACAGAGGGCTCAATCCCAGGACCCTGAGATCATGACCTGAGCTGAAATCAAGCATCAAGACACTTAACCCATAGCCACCCAAGACTAATTTTTTTTTTTTTAACTTTTGAGGCAATTCCTTAATGTAGAGAAAAATGCAAACCCCTCTGATAGAATAGGCCCTTAACCTAAAAATACTTCCTTATACTCTTGCTTACTGCTGATAGGTTCACCTACAGAAGTTCAGGTCATCAGTCACTGAGATTCTTAAGCATTAACCCAGCCTGATCTGCTCATAGCTGATCTACAGTACTGATTACGGACCAAAGCACAACTGGGTATGGTTCTACTTTTAACATATACTCACTGTTCTCTTAAGTTCAATTCTGGACCCCATTCAACTGTGTAGGATGCTTTATCTCCCTCTTAAGAACTGATAAATTTCTTGTAATCACCTAGATCAGGAGACAGATTTCTAATGTATGTGGGCTTTTTTAACCTTTTCCCCCTATTTCACATATAGAAAAAACTTCATTAAATGATATTTCTCTAACTCACCTCCTTCAATTTATTCCTCTCCATGGGTAGAGAATTATTCCTTTGTTCAGTTTGTGGGATAGAACTGAGCATTCTTGGTTCTGCCTCTCTCTACTCTCTCATTTGAGTGCCATATGCCTATCACAAGCATGCACTCTCATCTGATCTTAGCCAAGAAATGGATCTTTCCCCAAGGAGTAGGATCTTTCCTACTGGGAAACCCCAAAGTTTTGGGAGGTCAATCTCAACACAATCGAGTGTTAGCAAGTCCTCTAAACAGACCTAACCTTTGCCCTCCAAAATTAAATAAAGGTGATATTTTTTATCTTTGCCTGACTTCAGCATGTATACCTCAGCTGACTCCCAATTCAGCTGAGGAACTCCTTAAAACACCTAAATTGCCTTCCAAATCCATTTTCAGTTTCTTATCCTGACCACCTCACACTAACTCCCACCTGAAAATACACCAGCAGTTAGCTATTCTTATGTGGTAAACTCCTCTATGTAGAAGGGAATAATGACCAAGAAAAAAAAAAAAAGAAAGAAAGAAAGAATGGTGTTTTTGTATTTCAGAGCAATCTCCAAAGGTAAAACTGAAGCTACTGCAAAAGAAAATGGAGTAGTAAGGTTGCTTATTCTGCCCAACCCAAAACACTGTTTGGAGGCAACTACCATATTTAGGAGCAATTATTTCCCATTCTCTAGCCATTTACTCATTAACGGTATCAGCTTCTTAGTTTCTGCCCTATCTGTATGTAGTTTATATTATTTTTTCCCTCTAATTTTTTCATTAATTCACTAATGGCTTTTGCCTAAATAAGTGTATTTACAACTGTAAATGTTAGTTGTCTATCCAATAATCATACTCCTCTTCTTCCACAGTTATAAGACCCTTATTATTTTTGGAAGCAGCAGTATGACCTGCTTTAAAAAAAAAAAAATCCAGCTTCATTTACAGATAAGGGTAGCCAATGAGACAGAAGTTAGGAATCATTACTTGGTGCTTCTGGGTAAGTTCTTTAAAGAAGGCTTATTTAGCAAGTGGGCCTCTTCTTCTGCCTTGGTTCTTTTTTCCTCCGTGTGACTTAGAATACAGGTAACCAAGGTGACCATGTGGAGATCTTGAAGATGAAAACGGGCACTCAGAACAGCAGGAAAGGAAGATAGAAGATCCCTAGATGTCTCATGACTGACTACATAGATGCACTACCAGCCCTGGAAGACCTCCTCTGGACTTACTTAGATTAGAAAAAGAAGGTTCTATCTTATTTAGTCTATTGTTATACGGGTTTTCTTTTTAGGTAGCAAAAATCCATCTTCTATGTACCATGTGTTGAATGTGCTAGCTTTATTTATTTTTCAATTATTAAAATTACATGTTCATATACTTATTACTTAAATGACTTCAAGTCATTCTGCATATTATCACTGATATGCATACCACACTCCTGGGAAGCTGCTAATTATCCACTGAACCCATAAAAATGATTCACCATTCCCTCTGCTTTGTTTCTCTTGTAAAGAGGGAGCCAAAAAGAAAGCAATGCTACCTAAAAGTGAATTTCACAAATTTGTTAGGATTTTTTAAGAAAAAAAGACATTTGGAAAATATTCCAGATTAAATAATCAAGACTCACCTATATATCTGCATAAAATACACTGTAAATTATGTCTGATTGACATTTATTACTTTAAGCTACTACAAGTTAATAGGATTTCAAAATATGACTATATGAATAATGATGGCAATAATTACTGCAATAACATGCAAAAATAATTCTGCATGTTAACTTTCTCTAACAGAAAATACATAAAGCATCTAACAAAGATACTTACATTTGAAGGTTTAAGTTTGTTAATGATTGTTGTTTTGCCACTATTATCCAGCCCAAGGCACAAAACATGAACCTCCTTCTTCTTTAGGCCAAGCAAGCCTGAAAGTCTGTCTAGCAATCCCATATTGTGATTCAAATATTTACAAACCAGCTACAAATTAGAAAGTAAAAAAGATATATCAATCACAAACTTAGGTCTGGAAAATATAAGCATGAGCATAAAAAAAATTTAATAATTTAAAGACACAATCAGAAAAACCAAGTCAATATAGCAGCATTGTATTTACTAAACAAAGTTTAAGCTGATTAGCACAAAGGACCTTATCTGAACTGCAGATTGGCAGCTTATATCCCTAGGCAACACAAAGAACAATGCCCTTGAAATTGATGTATATGTCTTCTGGTAAATTATAATATTTAGGATAAAAATATTGTTAAACTCAGTATAACATGGGAGTCTGCCACTTGTTATCTTGAAAGTATCTGCAGCCTTTCTAGAAATCCAGAACAATGTACGGGCAAAGGAGTCCATGTACAGCCTAATGCTAAAGTTCAGAAAATAGAAGGCAGATCAGAAATGAGAAAAACTAAGATTTTGGTTATACTATTTGAGTTAAATAAATGTTCTGAAGCCAACCCCATTGTTGTACTATATAATAATCTGAAGCAATAACTATTAAATTCACTGTTTTTGTTTGTTTGCTTGATTATATCTGGTTTAAGTTGCATTTTCTATCAAGTGAAACAAATACTAACAGATATATTTACTTTAATATATACTATATTGCTACAAACATCACTTGCTCATAACCTGCTATGAACTTTCCAAATGAAACTTTCTAAAGGGGTTCCCCTTGGGTCCATCACTCTGTTGCCAGCCCTCAACTGGTGCAGGGACTGTTACAGCAATGACTACAATCTGCCTACATCCCAAATATTTCAAATAGTCAAAGTTCTCTAAATATTCATCTAATTTGATTGATTTATTTTCCTCTCCATCTAAAGTTCCAGAAGCCTGTCATCCCACAACTCCTTCAGTATTTTTTACCTCACGCTATCCTAAGCAAGGCCCATACCTTGAAGGATGTGAAGCTGCAGCAACTTAAATGATGAGGTTTCCAAGACAACGCATCAAAAGGAAGCTGCATCATGGATTTTTGCTAAGGCCCCTTGGGGGAGCATACTGATAGAAATTTCAAAACCAAATTTCAATGATGTGCAGAAAAGGGCAGGCACAGTGCCCCACAAGAGCATGGGGCCTATGAGAGATTCACAGTTGTCTTATCTAAGGGATGGGTTTGATTTCAGGTTCTCCATTTGTACCACTTTTCTCCTTGTGTTGGAGACTCAAATCTCAATCCATTCCTTTAAATCTCAGCTTAAGGAACATCTGTAGAATCGGCAATACGTTAGCCTTCTAAACCAAGAAATAACTTATTACACAGACTACTTTAGTTCAAAAGTAGATTTGCTATCCTCACTTTGCTATTTATTGTACTGAACATATTGATAAGAAGATAATATCTTACTCCTGAAGCAAATAATACATTATTCGTTAACTTTTTTAAAAAAATCTTGTTTTCCATTTTCCATACAATTTTGAACAAATTTTTTTAAAAAATGACCACTTCTCACATCATCATCCTCTGGGCATCCAGTAGAAAGCACTGTCAAACACTTGATACTTGAATATTCACTTTACAAAGAACACTGGATTGTGATTTTCCAGCCCTTTTTCATGGATTATTAAAACTAATGCTTGTTAATGAAATATTTGGGACATACACTTTAGAAGTCAATTGCTCTAAAAGATGTTAATTATAGCCTTATACATATATGTTTCTATTTCTTAGTAATCATACATTTCTGTAACTTTTTACTTTTCCCATGTACGAAAGGAGGAAAGATAACAATTTAAGCCACTCAACATTTGTTCACCATGCCCTAGACGCACAATGGGAGATAAAGTTTTATGTAGCTCCCTATGCCTAAAGCCATGATTCGCAACTTTGGCTGCACACTGGAATCAACTACTGAATTAGTATTTCTGGTGATGGGATTAGGGCATCAGTATTTTTAAAAAACTACAAGTATTTCTGATGGACAGTTACTACGGAGAACTGCTGGCTTTCAGAACCAAGTCCACGTGCAGTTTTTAGGGTTCAATCTGGCTCTGCTCTATCCTTAATTTTTTCTTATCTTACTGTTTTACTGCGCACCAGCCAATCAAATTCTCCTGGTTGTTATCTGAGAAACTGCTTTCTTTCTTTCTTTCTTTTTTTTAAAGAAGAGAAACTGCTTTCTAAAAGATTACTTGTTGCCAGAAAAGTCTTCAAGAATTAGGATGTTATCCACAGTAAAGAGCTTGGAAGGTAGTAAGCCGCAGACAGTGACAGGGCAACGAAACACACCATGAACGGTACTGCGTAAACTTAAAAAAAAAGAAAAGAAAAGAAAAAGTTCCTAGAGTGAATTATAGCACATTTTCAGTACTTCAAACATTTTTATTGTTTGTTCTTGATGAAATTTCAAACATTTCCCACACACTAAATAAAAACACGAATCTGGGCGGTGATAAAACCGAACAAATTCGCCCAAACCATGAGCCTTCTGAGATCCCTAGTACTAACCGCACAAATCCTCTGTCCTCTTCCACCTCTTTAGAAACAACGGTACGGAGTGAAAAACAGTAAAGAGCAAAGCGCAATTCCAAAACGCGACAGGAGCGGTGCCGGAGGCGGCGGCGCTGGCTACAAAACAAGGGCGGAGGGAGCGGGAAGATACCTGGTTTTTGAAGTCAACCCTGCGGACCCAGGGGCTGAAGAGAACAGGAAAGGACCACTCGCTCGTATCCGTTTGTGGGATAAATATCGGGCGTCTCTCAGCCTTCGTCTCTATGCCGCTTCTGTAAGAATTCCTGCTCCTGAGCAATGCCGCTTCTACAAGTTGGGTGAATCGGCTGCCTGTGCCTCAGCCGGAGCATCAGTGGCTGGGCCGGCGCCTAGGCGCGTGGGGTTCCCTTGGCAACCGGACGTTCTTCCGGTCCCTAAGCCACGCCTCCTTGAACTTCTGAGTGTAGCCTTGGTGTTCTTGTTTACGGGATTGGAGAGCTCCAGGCTCCGGAGAACGTCAGAGGCACACAGAGGAGTATTAAAGGTGTGAAGACAAGCGGCGGGGTGAACGGCCGCCTTCTTGCGAAGAGAAGCGGCGTCCGAGTGGAGCATGATGGGAGTTGTAGGCGTGCGCACAGCCTGCTGGGAAATGCTTGGCGTCGCGTTTGCTGCGTGCGCTTCTTTCCGCCCACGTCTTTCTCAGACTCGCAGGAAAACATCTGCAATTCCAGCACGCTGGGGTGGGGGAGGAAGAACCTCTGCGTTTTTACCGGGCACGCGCAGGGCGTGGTGGCAACGGCCGAAGAGCACAGCTGGAGACGCGTGCGCCAGTTTCCCCGCTGCCCCTCCCACGGAGGCTTTCGGGGTCTTACAGGCCACAGACCCTGGAGCCCTGAAAACTGTTACTGTGGGTAGGGAGTGGAGATGACACTGGTGTGAAAAGTCGGAAGCGTGACTTGGCAGAGGAAGTACGCCTGTAACCTGGCTTCTTAGCTGTGTGATCGCCTAAAGAGATTTACACTAGCCATAATCGGTGATGAGATTACTGTCCCCAGAATCACATCTGTAGGTGGTCAGGAGGAGAATAGTCTGAATGCTCAACGTTAACTACCTTTTAAAATTGCCCTGGGATTTTATAGTAGCAGTGATACTCCAGGTGAAAATATTTAGATTTACTTATTTGTCCACATTTTTATAACCTCGTTTTCCAAGGGACAGACTACATTTGGAATAATCTTTCAACCTACCTAGCCTCACCCTTCCCACCACCCACACCAATGAGTGGTTTTCATGGATGAAACCCTTCCTCTTAGAAGTTTCCTTTAGTTTCCTTTTTGGCCGGGAGTATGGGACACCACCCCCCACACACACCTCCACCAAACAGACACACACTAGCTAGGGTTATGTTTTTACCACCCTGCCTGATCTTTGGCCCATTAATTAATTTTACCTATTAAGCAGACTAGGACGGTGAAAAAAGACTACAAGAATTATATAAAATTAATGAGGGGAGTGTTTATGTGGATGATTATAGGGGGATGTTTTTGTTATGTTTCCAAATTTGTAACAGCGGTTGTTTTACAATGAAAAAGAGTATGGTTCTGGGTAAGTGACTCTTGAAAGGCTAAAACTAACAAAAACCCAATAGTTCTAGATTCCAAAATGTTTACAATGTCCTTAAAAAAAAAATGGGAGTATGGATATGTTCTTCCTAACTGTGTGGCCTTAGGCCATTTAACACTTCATGCGTTAGCTTCCTCACTTTAAAAAATACACTATCTCATTTGGTAGTTTTGAGGATTGAATAGATTTAAAAAGTATATTGTTTGGCACATAGTAGGTGTTCAGTAAACAAGTTCCTGTCTTCCTTTTTCCTGAAATTTTTATTATATGGATAGGATTTGACCCAATTCCTAAATATTCTGGTTCATTAACTTCTGACTGTAAATCCATTTTCAGGGAAGTACTGATTTATTTTCTTTGTGTCGGGCATTTGTGATTCATTTTGATGAGAAATGGAAGCTAATTTCCTTGTAGCCTGAATATGACCTTTTTTTTCTTCTTAGAGTTAAGTAGAAATCTTATGTTTCAGAAAGATTTATTTTTTCCTGTTTGGAGTTGGTATTTTCTGACCTTAGGTTTTCTATTATTGCTTAGTACAAAACATTTGGTGAAAACTGGAAATCTGATGGGGAGATTGGATATTCAACTTTTCAGTAAATTTAGGCATATACATAATTCTTTGACAAAAAAATAGCTAAGTAAATTATCTTAGATAAGTGTAGTTGGTGTGATGGCTTATCATTAGAGATGAAATAGTGAAACCCACAGTGTACTCAATAACATAGAAAATGCTAGTTTTAAGAATACGTAAAAGTTTAAAAACAAATATTCATATGGTTGAATCTGCGTTTTGGTACTTTGTGAACTGAAACTGCTTTTGAGTACTGAAAAGCTCAGCATAAAAATTATTCTACTTGATTTAATAAGTTAGTTTGGCTGTCTTCATTTTATTATAAGGGTGAGAAGATTTAAAAATGGCATGTAATTTTCTGAGGCTACTTAAAATACCTGTATAAGAGAAGGAAACTTCAGGTATTTTATAACCAGCTTTAAGAAATGTAGTAGAAGAATTATAAAAGAGTTAAGTCTAAAATGATGACAACAACACTATTCTGATTAACTGAGGAACTTTTTATGTGTTTTCTTACCAGCAGCTTTTAAAAGAATATAGAAAATCCCTGATTCATAATTTATTGCACATTTTTGGAATGAGTGCTGAGGTGTAAAGCCATGAATAGTTGGACATTATGTATGTATGTGTATCCATTTATAGTGATTTATGTGATTTTATGCCTTGACACTAATGATGCTAATTATTTTGAAAAATTACAGCTATTATTTTGCATCCAGAATTATATATCTAAAGAGCGTCTAGATTTAAGAGATTAAAAAATGAATTATATTTAATATTCATTAATACAACGGTACAAAAAAGTCACAGATTTAACCACCAGAACTGTTACTTTTATTTGCTAATAGGTATTTTAATAAACAGGCTTACTCCATCTGTAAGACCCTGGTAATGCCTCTTAGGAAATCATAGAAAAATAAAATACAATAATTAGTAATTTGTACTTTGTACAAAAATCTTATTATGTTGCTCAGCAGGTAGTTTTGCTGAACACCATATTCTTTCAGCAAATAGATAGATGACGTATGTAATGCAATTAACCACAAACAATCCCTCATTGAGAGCTGAGCATTCTATAACACTATTACTTGTAAGCATGCCAGCACATGAAAATTTACATGGAACATTGTAATATTACAGTAGATTTTTATAAGATGAAAACAATGCCACCTTGAAGTAATTCTGGACTACTTCACTGCTATAGCAAAGTAGATAATAGGTAGGATTGCAGTTCAATTGTTAACACCCTTTTACTGTGTTTATCTCTCTATAATCTTGTTTTACAACCAGAAAAGAGAACATAGTCTGTGTAAGGAACCTGAGTGGAAGGCATATATTGAAGCTCTAAATAGATACCAAAGAGAAACAGTAATAACAAAGAGAAAAAAATATGGTGCTGTACTTCCTTATTCTCACAAATAGATCTTTTCTCCCTTTTATAAGAGGAGATGGGTACACTGCTAAATCCATAATTAGTGATAATTAACTTTATGACAGGTTACAGAGAGATACATTTTAAAAATCATATTCATACTTCTAGGAAGGAGAAACGTTTTCAGCTGCAGTTTTTCATTAGTCAAATATTGCTCTTTGAGGGATTAAATGCCTCAACCTAGACAGATGTTATCTAGGTATTTTATTTAAATGTACTATTAAGTATTAAATTAAACTTTTTAGGATTTGTGCTACCAAGAGTTTTATAACTATTTTATTTTTAATTCACTGCAACTGTCGACATCTACCATTTAATATTTGACATGGCCATTTAAATATTAAGTGTTTAATCAAATACATATTCATATGTACATGTACATCTTTATATTTTTGTCTATGCTAAAACAGCAAAAAAATGGAGAGCAATCTTATTCCATTAATCACAATCTAATTTTACATCAAATCCATATGCACCTATACATTCAACACATTGAATTACATACATCCTATCCAGAAATAAAGATCCAAGCACAGTTAAAAGATCACATCCTTCCAATAGGATAGAGAGGGCACAATGAACAAAACAACCATATTGCCCATGTGTTTCTCCTAAATGACAGATGGTCCTGATGATTTTCATATGAACACAAAACAAAATAAAAGTATTGTTTTACTAAATGGTTAGAGCCTGTTTGCCTCCTTTTTTTTTTTTTTTTAAATTCAGATGGGAGCTCAAAACTCTCCCAAAAAAGTATTTTAAGAAAACTGCCAGCTTGAGTATATAATACACATCTTTCAAGATTAAACTAATTTTAATTTTCATAGGTTTTGAATTAGAATAGCTACAAAATATTTCTGCCTTTTACTCCGTGATAGACAAAAATAAACAACAAAACATGAGACATATGTATGGCATTGAGAAGTCCTCACTTAATTTCTACATTATGGAAAAGAGAACGCTAGAGTCCTCAGAAAGCACAGAATTATTTCGGGTTCTTCAAATAAGATGTCTCAAAAATATTCAGTAAGAATGGCTTTAAAATATTTTATACATCTTTTCCCCATGGTGTATTACATACACACAAATACCCACTCACTCTGTTTATGTATATATGCACGTGTGTGTGTGCATATATACGTACACATATATACATATACATACATATATACACATATATATGTATATATAGTTCACTTTTCCCCTTTCCAACTACTTATACCTCTCTTCCAATCTATACTCTTCCCATTCTGCATATTGACTTTTATGTCAATGGTAAATAGAACTACTCACATAGTAACATTCTTACCTTTCTACCACAGATCTACCAACCTATCTGCAATTTTGTCTTCCCTCCGACTGCAGTTCTGTCTCCTCCTATTGAAAACTAATCTCCCTACTTACAGTATGAATCCTAACCCTTCTACCTCTCAAGATATTTTCTATTATTATATTTTTTCTTGCATAATCATAATTAGTTTTCCCCTTTCTACCAGATCATTCTCATTAGTATATAAATACACTCTAGCATCTTTTCTCTAAACACACACACACACACACACACACACACACACACACCAAAAAACCTCTCGCGACTCTGTATCTCCCTCCAGCTACTGCCCCATTTCTTAGAGTAAAATTTCTTGATAAAGTTGTTTATAGATACTGACTCCACCAGCTTTCCTACAATCTCTTAATCCACCTCAATCAGATTTTGACTACACTATTTCATAGAGACTGTCCTTGTCAAGGTCACCAATGACTGCCATGTGCCAAATCTGTGGCTACTTATAAGCGTTTAATCCAGATGACCAGTTGGATTTCTTTTTTCTCTACCTTACCTTATACTCCTTAGTGTCCCAAGGTTGACTTCCAATTCTTCGTCAAACTTCCACAAATGGGAATGCCTTAGACCTCAATTGCAGCCCACTTCTCTACCTTATAGACTTTTCCCAGGTAATTTCAAAATTTTAAACACCATTTATATGTTAATGACTTCCAGATCTTGATGTCTATCCCTGATTGCTCCTTGGAACTCTTTTATACACATGTTCTCTCCATTTGAATATCTAACAGACATCTCAGGCATTATGTAGCTAAAACCTCACTCTTGATTTTTCCCCTTCCAACCTGATTCTCCCCAGTAGAGCTTAGTCTCTCACTCCCCAAATAATATAATTTATCTTTGATTTTTCTTTCTTTTTCAGACCTCAAACCCAATTCATTAGGAAGCCCAGGGTTCAAACATAGCCCAGTTTCCACTTCTCTCTATCTTTACTACTTCCACTTTAACAAAAGCCAACTTTTTTTTTTCCTGCTTAAACTATTGCCGTAGCCTCATAAATGTTCATTCACTGCTGTCTTATTTTGCCTTTCCTTCATTTCTTCTGCTATGTACTAAGTACACCATTCTCTCTACCTTCAAACACTCCAAACTCACACACATTAAATTGGTCTTTCTGCCTGGAATGTTCTTGCCTCCAATCTTCTCTTGACTGGTTCCTTCATACTTTTCAGACAACAGTTTAAATGTCACATTCTCGGAGAAAATTTCTTTTACCAATTTAATGTAAAAACCACAGTCATGCTATGTAACTTTATTGCTTTTAATTATCAACATAACATTTCTTTTTTGAGTACCTCTACCACTGGAAGATCAGTTCCATGAGGCAGGGGCTTTTGCTTATCTTCGTCACTCTGTATTTTCACTGCTTAAAATCAGGACACTGATAATGACAGTATTTAATGAACATTAGTTAATGGAACAGACGAACTTATGGATAAATATACTTAAAGTAAATCAGTATGTGCTAATCTTAAAATTTAGGAATTGTATAATTTTGGACTAGCAAACAGATAGAACTTCCTTTAATTTTTTTTTCTTTTGTTTCATTATATCTGTTTCTCCTAGTGTCAGACCTTTGACTGGAGAAATCATGCTCTGTTGTTATTTTTTATATTAAACTATAGTTACCTAATTTTTTATTTAATGGTAGAGAGAAATTGTAAGTTGGGTAAAAGGAATGTTTTGCTTCCTCAAAGGGATTTTTGGAGACTCTGAAAGCAGTTTGTACAAAAATTGAATGGCCTTTCACTTTTGTTTGCGGTATCCCATCTGGTGAAATTTGAAAAACTGAATAAACAGTAAGTAGTGAAAATTAACTATAAAAATATATGTTCACTATTTTGAATACAAAACGTCCAATATAAGATTTTCTTTTTGTATTTCTATTCGTGAGAAACTAAGAGTTTGCCTTCTCCATCAGACTTTATGAGATATCTGAACCATATTAGATAAAAAAAAATAAATAACTTCAGAAATAATAACTTCTAACCACTGTGTTTTGGCATTTGGTTTTAATTCTTTGAGAACTGGAAAGTTATAAGCATTACGAGACTGAATGGAAATATAATATATAAAGCAGCTCTTTTTTATAATACTTGTAACAACTGAAAAGAGAAGGCAATCTCCTTGAAAGAATATAAGCACTTTGACATCATATCATATAATGTAAAATTAATATGCAGATCCCACATTTTAAACATTTGAAACTATGTAAAATTTATATAATTGCATAAAAGCATAAATTGATTTAAAAGACTACTCTTCTTTTAACTCAGTTCTTTTTATCTGCATCTTATATAAACTTTTCACATTTAATAATATCAGAAGAAAAAACTTATTAATGAGAATGATTAATTGATATGTATAAAATGCTTTGACTGTCCAATATTCAATGTATTTTTTTACAAATTCTTTTATTATATATAGGTCTTAGAAATGAAAAGAATTAGTAATATGTAAATGTTAATAATTGTGATTATTTGGTTTATTAATAAATTTTTAAAAAATAAATTTTATTTTTGATATTTTGGCAAAATTTCTGATTTTATGTATCACTATATATTTTAAAAAATTAATAGATTTATTTAGAGATTCCCATCTTCAAAATGCATTTTAGTTCCAAAATTACCAAAATAGACGTATGACAAAACTTTTGATCACTCTTTTCTGATAGTTTTTTTTAATGTGGTAATTAATAGTTTTGACAAAAAAAAAAAAACCCTTCTGTTTGTCTTAGCCTTTTTTCTTTTCCTCAGTTTTAATGGAAATTGGTCTGTTTCCAAGTTCTGCATTAATGCTCTGCCTCTGAGTTTTAAAAAATAAGGTTATTTTAGAAGGTATTACATAACCAACATTTTAAGAAACATTAAGAAACTATTAAAATAAAAATTAAGCTGTCAAAATTTGTACTGAATATAAAATTAAACCCAAGTATGGTTTATGAAAAATGTCCATAGATATTTTTATCCTGTAGTTTTTCAGATTTTCAAAGAAACAATCTAAGATGGGATGTGATTAAGAAAGTGATTAATAATGTATCAGAAATAAAGCACATATAGTAATGTTTAAAGTCAAATGTTACTCATTCATATTTGTTAGGACTGCCAAATATTATGCCTTACCAAAAAATATTTAAAAATGCTCCTATTTCACATTTTTTTTCTCTTAGAGGCCTAAAAAAACACCCCAAATTATATGAAAACTCTATATTTGTACGATGATGAGGTTTTTGCATAGTATAGATATATTAATATAATTTTCTTTGAACGTGTATGATGTGGGAACATCACATTAAAGCAAATTAAGAGCTTCAATGATAAACATTTATGCACATTAAGCCTTATTTTTCAAGCAGTGCAGGAATTTTAAAAATCCCCAATCATTGTTTATTGTCATAATTGTCTATGAAATTCAGTACTATTTTAAAGATAGTTTTAAAGATATTGAAATAATAGCTTTAGATAAAATACCAATGAATATTCAAATAAGTTAGATTTAACAATACTCACATAAATCACATGGACAAGAAAAAATAGCTCATTCAGTTATAAATGTTAGCAAATGAGTAGCCATTGATTTTGTCATAGAGCTTCTAAAGACCACAATTTTAAGCAGATTTATTTCTTAGATAAAAATATGTGGCAGTAAAAAAAAAAAAAAAATATGTGGCAGTAAGTAAAGCATGTACAGTCAAAGAAAAATTTTATTACAACTTAAATGATGATATTACTGGGTAAATAATTCTAAAGAGAGCAAAAGTTACTACTTTGCATGAGAAATGAGCTAATAGAATGAATTATATTCTAGCTTCTGAGTGAAGATGTGTTTAAATAAAAATTTAACAAAAGCAATTTCTAGCTAATGCATACATTTTATTCTACAAATTACTAAATGTAGAAGAGAGATTTAATTTATTATAAAGGCAATAGAAGAGGACATTTTAAATTAGGTAAAAATCTTGTAAGTGCATTGTTTACTCATCTTTATGATTTAGTACTATTCACTCCATCTATCATTTTTCAAAAAGTTAAATGATACTTGATTTTTCTAGAACACAGGCAAATGAAGACTGTTCTGAGGATGATGATCTATAAATGTGGCAAAACTCATAGAAATGTTTACATTGATATTGCTTGCATGTAAGCTCATATTTAAGTATGAAAACAAGGACATTTATCTTCAAAGTTAATAATGTCTAACTATAAATTTTGGATATATGAAAAATGAAGGCTCTTGTACCTTGAATTTTTCTTTATGATAATATATCATTTTGGAATAAAGACAGTTTTCCCTTCATTGAGGGCTAATGAGCTAGAGACTGGGCTAACTAAATAGGAATCCTGAAGTAGGTTGTTCTTCTTTTGTTATTTTGTAGAATACTCTAAAGTCATATCTCAGTTGCCTGATTTATTATTTGAGTGGATAACTTATCTTAACCAAAAGTGAGTTTCTTATAACAAAATAGATATCCAGAGGTTAAAAATAATGGAAAAATATAGGTAAGCAAAGAGCTTTACTTGAGAGAAGATTTTTCACTGAGTTTGATACCTTTCTAATTTACAACTCCAGGAAATTGTGTTGTTAATCTGTACTTCATATTCTAATCGAAAGTAGGAACCACTTCTTTATATCACATTTAAGAACTATCTTTCATACTCATCTGTCATGTAGTTTTCCTGTAATGCCTTTGTTATTCTTCAAGATGAATTAGGTATGTCTAAGGAGAGTGAAATTCTTCCTTGAGATTTTTCCTCTTCAATGAAACAAATCAAAATTTCTCTTAATGATATAGAGATCTGGTGCTGAAGTTAACCAGCAAGGCATGGAAACTCAAGTGAGAACCTTTCTTTGTTTTGAAAGAAACTTCTTTCAGTGGGAAAGTGCAAAAATATAATATAATGGAAGTGATTTGGTATCACTAAGAGATACATAAAACTTTGTATTTTCCAGATTTTTTTGAAAGATGAACTTTATATTCATTTGGTAGTGCTTTGCTACCCTTAGTAAATGAAAATTTTTCTTCCTATTATTTTTGTTTCATTTTTAAAATTCAGTAATTTTGAATCAACATTGATTCAAAGGTAGACTTTAAAATCTATTCTAAAATCCTAAAAAAGCAAATGCCAACCAACCAATTTTTGTTTTGAATTCAAAGCAAAGAACCCAAGATTTTTTTTTTTTTTAAGTAGGCTCCATGCCTAACATGGAGCCCAACATGGGATTTGAACTCACAACCCTGAGATCACGACTTGAGCTGAGATCAAGAGTCGGACACTTGACTTACTGAGCCACCCAGGTGCACCCTAAATTTTTCAATTAAGATGTAAACATCCTTTTTTTATACATTTATATAAATCCATCATGAACTTGAAATTCAAAGCTAATTATTAGAAGAAAGAGGATTAGAGTTATATTTTGATGACCTGTATCTTCGGATCTGTTGACCTTTTTATCCTGGAAGTGTCACATCCCATATAACATACAAGATTCATTTTTATCCTGTGAAATCTTTGAAATACCTGACTAATATTTTGTTTTTTAAGGAAACAATAAGAGGAAGTGGGCTTATTTATGCCTCTGCAACTTAAGATTTTTCCTTTCCTTTATTTCATCTAGTAATATGTTAGATTTAGACATGAGTAATCATCTCTTTCTCTTGTTATATGTATCATGTTTGAAAGAATTTTATGCAACTATTGCAGGTTCATAATTATTATTATGTTTACTAACACCAGTGAATTGACCTGGGCAAGAAATGCTTCCAGAGTTGTTTTGAAAAAAGGCTAATATTTCCTAACTGGAGGCAAATTTGAGGTAGTGAATCTATGCACAAACTGAAAAGTTTGCCCCTGGACAAGAAAAATCTGACTCCTAAGGAGAGAATGTCTTAAGAGAATTCTCCAAGTATGCTCCTCTCTGCTGGAGGAAGTGGGGGGTGTTCTATGAGAATTTGAGGTGCAAAATAAATTTCTTCCCATAAAGATTGCAAACCCAGGTCACACTGGACAAGACTTTATTAATTTATTTAATGTATTTTTATTCTATGGAAAGAGCTGGCCCTTAGTGACTTGGCAATCACAGGAAACATAACAGGCTCCAATCTCTAAGTTTTAAGCTTAAGAGTTATTTTGAAGATAAGGACCGTATAGCCGAACTCACCTTTGCCATAAAAATCTTATGTGTGTAGGAGACACTTCACAGGTATTTGTTAAATTGAACTAAATAAAGTTTATACTGTCTTTACTGACCATTATAAAGGTTGAAAGTTGCTGAAGTGTTAATCATAAAAACCAAAAGTTAAGTGATTCAGTGGCCGGTGTCCAAATGAGAGACTAATATCAGTTTGACTCAGTGTATTCCTCTACCTTTTGGAGTCTTCATATAAAAAGCATCAAAATATTTTTGGATTGAACATGAAGTGATATGAGTCTTTTCTACTAAATGGAATCTTAAAGCTTGGAAAAGCTAAGCTGATGATATTAAAAGATGTGATATATTTCCTTCTAGTCTCTGTTATATGTACATGTACACCAACTGTGAACTGATAGTGGTTTTTGATTCTTAAAATACAAATTTTTTAGAATTAATAATAAACTTCCTTACCTAAAGCTATAGAAAAGGATCTTCATTATCCATTTTGAAATTACTTTCCAAAGCACTTAATTCCCAGTTAATAAAAAGAAAGAGTTCATTCCTTCTCTGTGAGTGCCAATGCTCCCATTTATGTGGTGGGGCCCAAAATACTAATGTATGAGTTCTGCAACATTCCCTTCTTCCCTCCATCTTCAGCCTCTTCTAAAGGAGAGTGGTAAGATTTTTTTTTTTTAGATTTTCTATGCTCTTTTGTCAGTAGGGATCAGGGTAGAATGATAGAAGCTGAGAAGGGAAACGAGGTGGGATGGAGGAATAAAGAGAGAAAAACAGAGAGGGTGAGGAAGGAAGTTTTAGAAAATTTAATGAAGGAACAGAAAAAATAAACCTAATGTTGGTGAAAATTTTGGAATAAGAGAGTTAACTGAATGATTTATAAAGTAGAAATTCAGTAGGGAAAAGATATAAAAAACTGATTTTTTAAGCAGTATGGTTAAGGTTAATTCTTCACCACCTCTTCAGAAGAATTTTTGTAAAGACTTTGCTTTTCAAGAATTGAATTTGGATTTTTTTTCCCTTTGAGGACTAAGATAGGTCTTAGAACTGTAGTTAGAAGGCTGTTTTATTCAGGTGATAGATGGATAGATTTTAAAGAGTAATGCAGAGTATTCAGGTATAAATTTTTTTTTTATTATAGCATGCATAACTTTTTATCAACAGCTATAAAATAACTCAGTGCAAAAGTGCTGTAATTTTTTTATTCTTGTTAATCCAAGAGCTTTGCAATTTCTGATTGCTTTTTTAATGATTTACATACCTAATCTATCTTCTTGATTGTGCATTGTTTTTACATATTTTTCCCAAATATGCCTTATACTATGGAATAATGAGTTGATTATAGACTGTAAAATGACCACTCAGGAAATAAAATGAAAATGGTTTCTTCAACTGTTTGATTTACAAAATTCAAAAAGCTCCTCAGTAGTATAGATTAGAAAATTTAAAATAAAGTAGGTACATGAATGTATATGCATATTGAAGTTATCAAAAATCATTACTGAAGGCTGTGATTTATGTAAGTTACTAATTTTCTTCCTAGAATTAAGGTCTATGCTTAAGCATTTTAAACAGTGTTAATTACTAAATATGTGCACTAGTAAGTCTCAAAATATTTCACATAAAATTTCCAAATAAATTTGGCAATTTAACTGTTAGTATTCCTGGATCTTATAATATCCTTGGGATCAGGGGTCTATGAATAGTAGGCAATTTAGAAATAGATACCTTTGTTTTTTTTAATGTTTCTGCTTAATCGTACACAAATATTTCAACCACGTGTGCACACAACATCTCTGACCATGAGGAGGTTCAAAATTACACGTAGGATTATCATGTTTACAGTTCTGAAAAATATAAATGTAATTATAAAGAAATTTTAAAGAGCATTTGGGGTAAGGGATGAAGGGGAAAGGGAGTTTTATAATACTGTAGAAAGGTATTAGGGAAGAAAAAAAGAAATGTAAATTAATCAGATATAGAAAAAGATCTCTGTATTTTTTAAGAAAAAAATTCTTAACTGTGAACTTTAATCTTGCAAGTAGTGAATGCCCATCTCATAGAAGTTTAAATACTTTATAGAATTTATTTCAACAAAGTATACAGATGTTGCTGACAGAGTCCTATGGAAGACCATAATTATTCTATTCCTTATTTTTCTAAATACTTTTTTGTTGTATTATAAAAATAAATATATATGATTAATAAATTTAATCTGTTTTATATTTGTTCTTATTTAATATATATTTGAAGATAGGTAAATGTGGAAATTTTATATTTCCTCTACATGTAACCAGATCTGTGTAAATGTATCAAGCAAACTGCCGATAGTGTATGAGTGATGCATGACCATGCACATGGTGGCTAGAAAATGTTGCTAGCTATTTCGGACACACTTACTTAAAAAGTGATGCATTTCTCACTTTTTTTCTTTTTTAGTATACTTTAAGGAATACTTTAAAGACTCTTCCTTCTAGCTCTATACACTTTTTTTTTTTTAATGAGAAAAAATTAAGCTGTGGTAGACAAAAGTCAGGAGATAAATCAGCAAAAGAATGTATGTGGAAGGCTCTAGTCTAATGGGACAATCAACAAACCTAAAAGAATAAAAGAAAGTGCGTCTCCTTTAATAGCAAGACAGCTGCTATTACCAAAATATGTGATTTAGGTGGGAACTGGAGAAGTGGGTTGGGCACCTTTACATCTTAAATTAAAGAAAAACCGATTTATTAAGTAAGCATCTTTAGACAGCCTGCTATTTTTAAAATTGCTTTCTCTCAACACATCTTGCCTACTCTTCCAAACTCACCACAGGAGCCATTCTGTATTTTCACAGTCAACAGCTGATTTTACAATTGAACTTACTCATAAAGCAACACTGTTTTGATAAAATGACTCAGCTTAGTTCCCTGAAAAATACATTTGCCTTTTTTTTGCAGCCTCTGAGACAATTATGACAACATACCCTAGCTGTGTTCACATTTTTATGTTATTGTGTTATGGGTCCAGGTTGACACACAATTTATATATGCTCATGTGTTAGGTCTTTTCATATCCTCTTTGGAACATGCAGTGGCATACTTGTCTCTTGAAAGGTTTGGAAAACAGCTCAGCATATTCATGTAACTTATACTTTAGGAACAAAATACAAAAGTTCTTAAACTTGCAAAATGCACCAATAGCAGACATTCAAGCTAGATATGTTTATTTTGGGGGGCCACCATATAGCTATCATAAAATTGTGTTTAAACTAAATTAATTACTCTTTTTACATTAAGTCTAAGGTGATAATCTTAGATCTTTTATTCAAAGCAATTATACTGAAACTAACTAATTTTCTCAGTGCTTTGATAACTGCTTTTGCAAACTTGTGAAGGTGAACCACGGGAATAGACATGGTTTTATTTCATGCTTCACTCTATGAAATCCTTTCAAAAACTGGTCTCACTCTTACCCTTTTTGGGGTGATCTTCATAAGGTTGGAGAGAAATATACTATAGTTAGCAAAACTTAGAAGGGAAAAGCCTCTAAACTACCACTTACTACTAAATATGTAGGACACTATAAAGTCAATTAAAAAAAATAAGCAAACCCAGCCTTAGAAGATTGAAAAGCACAGTATGTTTCTCCCTCTCCCTCCCTGATAACCTCCTCCTTAGTGCAGTTACACCTGACAAGAATTCACCAAATGACATCACTGGTTATTTCTGCAAATAATTCTAACAACATCAGGCATCAATAGTTAAATAAATATAATACAAATAAATACACATACAAATAAAACAAATTAACAATATGATCCATAGAGTTGAATATAATTATCTAAAATATTCATGTCAGTTTGGAAGCTACTTGATCACAAAACATGAAAGAAATGTCAACTATTTCTTTTTCATCTACCATCAAACTCTAAATACATCATTAAGGAAGCCACACCTGGGCAAATTCCTTTGGGTTAAGTTCGTGAACACTTTCCAAATACTGTTGTACAAAGTTACACATCCATGCTGAGTAATTTACCATTGTGTAGTGATAATCTGAGGTGGGCCAGGGTTTTATTTGCAGATTATTCAGAGAGGAGCTATGAGGCATAATTTTAACATCCAGGTTGGAAGCATAAACAAAAGGTGCGTGCCCGTAGTCTGAACAGGAGACTGCAGTTTATGAAGTGATGTTTGGAGAATCAGAAGAGAGGGTAGTAGAGAGGGTATCTTTCATTTTAGAAATGCTGAGGCACAAAACACAAGTGCTTGTAGTACTTTCATACATGAAATCCTTTCTCCTGTATATGCATCATTTGTAAACGTAAGGTCTGTATACTGCTGACTATCCGTCTCTGGTGTCCAATGAGTAGGACTCCAATTCTTCTAATATCACTGTGAGAGAGAAAAAGATGTAGAGATGGGGGTGGGAGTGGAGGAGAGAGAATATGAATATTTAGATCTGATAAGTACAAGGAGATAGGAAATGAAGATTTACATATGGTAAGTGTGTTCCATGTCAGATTTGCTTATGAATTTAACAAAAATTGTATAGCTGGTAAAATGAGAGTTTAAGCAGAGATACAGGTGAACAGTTACATTTTTCTTCTCCCTGGTGCCAGATAATGTATCAAGTCTACCTCAAATTTAAGGATACAAAGGAAAATTTCACATTCAGGTACCAACGTAATGTTCAGACATTTCATAGACCTAAAGGGAATACAATTTTTAAAAGATTTATGTATTTATTTTAGAGAGACAGAGAGGGAGAGAGGAGGGGCAGAGGGAGAGGAAGAGAATGTCAGGCAGACACCCTGCTGAGTGCGGAGCCTACCTAGGGGCTCGATCTTATGACCCTGAGATCATGATGTGAGCCGAAATCAAGAGCTGGACGCTTAACCAACTGAGCACCCAGGTGCCCCAGTTAACACTGTTGAAAATTTTTATCATTATCTAAATTCTACAATTTAACTGTTGAAAATTTTTATCATTATCTAAATTATAATGATAAAAATTTTCAACAGTTAAATTGTAGAATTTAGATAATGATAAAAATTTTCAACAGTGTTAGCAAAATAATATATAGGGTAGAAGATACAATGTGGACTGTATCTGAGCCCTATGCTCATTAAATAATCTGAAAAAAATATTCTTATATTAAGTTGAACTATATAAAGTTGCCATTACTTTTCAAACTAATGGCAATCTCATATGATTCAACCAACTAGTTTTAGTATCTACCTTTTAAGCACATGTTTTACTGCACCCAGCCAAGGAATAAGAACATTTTACAGCACCCAGGCAAGGAATAATTTTTGAGACAATGGAAAAATGTCCAACTTGTATAATATAGATAAGGAGCTCTGAAATTACATGATGATAATGTACTACTGCAATTACTCCATTTGATGAAGGTAATAGGAATTGATTATGCAAGATTAGTATATGTGAGTCATAAGTAATTTGCTTAGGTAAACTGTGCTGATGTAGTCTAGGATGTGAATGAGAGTAATATACATTTCAGAAAGCATTTACAAATTTTTAAAATAGCTATTTGAATTAAACATATTCTTCCAAAGGAAAATAGTTAAAAGTGTAATGTCCAATTACCACTAGAATGATAATCAGAAATGGTGAGGAAAGATGTGGAAATGCCATACTAGCATTAGGAAATGTAGTTGAATCATGGTGTTTTGATCGGTATTTGAATTTGTAACAACTTGAGTGGACTGCTAAGCATAATAATAAACCTAGGACCACTTACTCAATGCTCATTCTTGAAATTAGGTCAAAAGTCGTAAACCCTGCTGCCATGAAGTTATTTTTATATTGCCCCATCTTTATAGAATCCAGCCATTCACCAACTGTGACAAACAAAGGATATTCCGGAACTTCACCAGGGGATTCTGGCATTCTACAAGAAAAGAAACAAACAAACAAAACCCATGGTGACCATTTAAAAGTCAGAGACAGCAAAAAATATCCAAGTCCCTTTTTTTCCTTTTACAATATCCTTGCCTCTAATGTTTTCATACTCCATTAAAAAATAATCTCTAATTTTCCATTATATTCAAATCAGCCACTTTTATCTGCTCAGTTTCACTTATCACTTTGTCTTTTTCTGCTTTTTTGCTACTAACTGGGTTTTATACTAGATATAGCTTGAGAAAACCCACATCTTGTGAACTGCTATTTACTTTGTCGTCTTGAATAAAATTGTGTTTTCAAACCTGAGGAATAGCCCAGTCCTCATCCCCAAAGGACAGTTAGTAGCCATAGGCTGTTTACTCTTATACTTTCTAACCTGTCACCAAATGCTTGCCCTTTTGCCTTTTTTACATTTGATATGACAGTCCTTTCTCCTTTTCACAGTGAATTCATTGATCAAGCCTCCATTTATTTATTCTCAAACATTCAACAAGAATTTATTATTTATTAAAAAATAATCTCTGCTGTTACAGAGCTCAGTGGCATGAATAAGATTTACATACATTCAAGCCTAGAGTAAAACAGCCCAAAGCACAGATATAATATGGCATAAAACAAAGCAAAATCAATGCAAGTTTGGGTTAACAAGAAAAGGGAATCCAGCATTAATGGATCTTAATGTAAGTGAAACAGACATCTGTATTTTTGTTTCTAATATTTAATGAAAGGGCATTGCAGTTGGGGATATTTTTGTAGTTTTTTTTTTCTTTTTTGAGAGGCTGGGAGGTGGGGAAGGGGCAGAAGGGGAGAGAGAATCCTAAGCAGGCTCCACACCCAGCACGGAGCGTGACGTGGGGCTCAATCTCACAACCCTGAGATCATGACCTAAGCCAAAAATCAAGAGGCGGACACTTAACAAACTGAGCTACAAACAGGAGTCCCATATTTTTGTACTTTTAATATAAAAATAATATAAAGGTATTATTTTGGAAAGGCTAGCAGATGTGTGTGTATTCATACATAAATATATACATTATATATGTATATATATACATATATATACACAGAATAGTTTTATGTAAGCTAAAGATAGAATAAGCATGGAAGTAGCCTTAGAAACTATAGTAAAATTAACTAAGAATTATATATTTAACTGATTCTGGCAATAAACTATATTATTCTGCTTCTAGAAATACATGAAAATTGTTAAAAATTTTCATGTATTTTATATGGTTTTACAAAATACCTGGCACTAAAAAGTGCTTTTATAAGCATTTTATTAGTCTTCTAGGGTAATATATACATCATTAAAAGTTATTAGGTCTAGAGTTTATATTAAATAGTAGGGCAGTAACCTTTTTTTGTGATGGTATTTGAGTCAAATCAGTATTTTATAAGTAATGAAAAATATTCCCATTAAAAGTTAGAAGGTTAATCCAAATTTCATTTACTTTGCTTTTAATTTTTTATAAAATTAAAGAAGGAAAGAATCCATGGGGACTTAACTAGATCCATAGTTTTAACATTCGTATTTGGAATATTTGATTATAATCATATTTACCATTCATATTTGAACTATTTCACTTTAACTAGAAACCGATAGTGTATGAACACTAGTATATGAATGACAGTATATGAACCACATGAAATAAGAACTCCATTGTGAGACAGAATGGAGTATGCATGTTGTATAACTCTGGTATTGTTTTGTTAAAAATATATGAGAATGGGAGTTAGGCTATAAGGTTAGTGCATAAGGTAAAACATAAAAACCTCTAATAATCAAAATTACCCATAAAAATCCTTTAAATTACCCTTAAATCATCAGGCCCTGTACATTGTATAACTCTTGAAGACTCTGAAAGAGGTCACTTGGAATTTTTTAGGACAAAGTCCCCACTAAAGGCCTCGAGTTCATTCTTTGGTTTTCCTTTGATTGTTATGTTGACTTCCCTTTTCCCAAACTGGGGTCTAGTTGAAGATGGGGATGAAGATGAAGAGAGAAAATGAGGAAAAAATAGGGGTTTTGCTTTTAATATATAATTCAAATTTGCATAAATTAAATGCATGTATCTTGTTACTACATAGTGGTTCATATTGAGTCCGGTAATTCTTAAGAGTGATTTGTATTTTTTTTTACTAGTAATCATTTATGTTACTATATTTCCAATTTGGGAGGCTGATAAAAGCTACATGCTTTTTTCTTATACAATAAATTGCAATGCTATTTTGATTGTGGGCCGATTCATCCAAATTAATATTGGAGTGATTCATGATTTGACCCTAATGAAGATTAGTTATGTCCAAAGATTGAAAACCTATCATAAATACTTTATTATTGCCATATTTGTTGCTTCCTAGAGATGTCAATAAGTATTATAAAATAAGCAAAATTCATATAAAATAAAAACTAATAAAGGTATCCACTGCAAACAGAGTTAAATAGGATTTTTAATTAGAGCATTTCTCCAAGTCTTCACTGTTCTAATGTACAATGTGAACATACAAGAAAATTAGCAATGGCATCTACATTATTTTCCTAAATTATCTGACTAGTTTTTATAAAACATAGTTTAAGAAATGCTGCTATAATTTACTAAGTTTAAATATCAACATGATCAGGGTACCCTTTTGCTTACTAACATAAAGCCACACATGCTAGGAAACTGAATGTCCTATTTTAAAACAAGGTGGCTCCCATATCTTTTAATTACTTGTCAAAGAAGTTTGTTGACTGAACAAAATTAAAAGAATGTATTTAAGTGACTTTCCCTTCATATTCCCATGCCAGACTTGATGCACAGACAGTGTCAGGTGACTTCTACTTCCCTCTCCTGAGATAACTCTGGAATAACTCTCGAGCGTTCACAATTTATAATCCGTGAGTGGAAATGTAATTTGCTAATTTTATGTCCTTAGTATAGAAAGGTCAAGGAAGGACATTCTGTATACCAAATGACTTAAGTGGCCTATTTCTCTGTTGAAAAGCATGCACTATTTGCTCCCAGAATGTTTCAATACCATAATTCCCTTTCTTTCCACACATCTTTAGTAACCTAGTTACTCTTTGGCCTTTCTACCACTGCACTGGCAGGTGATTTAGTAAGGTCAGGATCCCCTCATTGTTCATAGCCACTGTGCAATAACTCTTCTTTCACCTTATCTTATAACGAAGTTGAAAAATGCTGCTATTTTCTGGCTTTGAGGGCTGGGTACCATCACCCTCACATGAATTCTCTGGAATATTACCTAATAAACAATAAATGCCCTTTCTTATCAACCATGTACAATGATAAATTCAGTCTGCCATTTGCTGAGCACATAGAAATTTCTGCTCTTTGGTGATTAGTGGGAGCTGCCCACCCGAGAAATATCTTTACAGCAAAATCTGCAGCTCATGTTGAAAGAAAGTACATATTGTAGAACAGAAGGTCAGGGGTCTCTCACTTCCCTCAGAAAAATGAGGAAGAGGTAAAGTTAGGAAATTCTAAATGTATAAATGATGGTCAATTTAGATTAGAGAGAGGGCTGGAATATAGGTAGAATAGGTAATGACACAGTTTAAGGTTCAATAAATATATACTTGTAATACATCTAAGTATGTAAAAATGAGTAGCACTGATAGAGCCAATAATTTTTTACTCTAATGAGCCCTTTGAGTTCATAATAGTACTATTCTTTTTAAGATTTATTTATTTATTTTAGAGAGAGAGTATGCCTGCAGTGGGTGTGGGGCAGAGAGAGAGAGAGAGAGAGAGAGAAAAATCTCCAGCAAACTCTCCACTGAGTGCGGAGCCCCATGTGGGGCTTGATCCCAGGACCCTGAGATCATGACCTGAGTTGAAACCAAGAGTCAGATGCTTCACTGACAGAGCCACCTGGGTGACCCAGTACTAGTCTTTTAATTTAGAAGGTTCTTACATAGATAATCAATAGATATGGAAACTGCCAGTAAAAAGCAAGAAAGTTTTTATTTCCAAAAGTTTTCCATGTTTTATATTTATCATGCAAATATAATAATAATAGATTTATTAAAAATTATTCAAGAAAAGTTATACTTTGAGAAATACTATTGCAAAGTAAGATCTTGTTTTAATATGAAACCATCACATGCTTAAAGGCTTTTCTCTTTTTATGACTCTAAGATAACTTTTTCCCCCTAGCTGTTATACATGGTTAGCGGAACTGCACAGATTAGGTCCATTCTATTTTACATTGCCTTTATTTCAGTTAATTATTAATAATTTGAATGTTTCAGTAGTATTCATAAATATTAATCAAATGAGTATATAATGATCTACATTTTGATACTTAATAATTTAATTCCCTGAAGTTAGGCTCCTATGGGGCTAGCAATATTCTTTTATTACAGATGACTACTCAATCTTATAGTATGTATCTTTTTGTTTCAGTTAAATTACTTCTTTGGGAAAAATCTATAAGACGGAAGAATTTTTTTAAAAGGTTAAGTTAAAATTCCCTGATGGCAGGGACCAGTTTTCACATATATTTCTATTTTCTGTAGGCCTTAGCACAATGCTGAAAGTTTTATAGGAATTTTAAATAAGTGGTGATTTAGACTTGAGTATTCTGTATAGAAAAGTTTAGTCCATGACATAATGGCTGATTCATGATGAATGATCTATTTTGACTTAGTTCCCTTAAATTGAATAGTAAGTACATATTAATGGTGCTTGCTTATCCCTGCCTTTGTGGGTTTCAGAGTGGAGAGAGAGGCAGCTATAGGTGGAGTGAGGTAGCCCAGAATGAAGTGATCTAGAACAATAGCAACAGTGTTCAACTTATTCAATATCACCACTTTCACATGCATTTCTGATCTCATAACTCAGGGATTACACTTCACACTATTTAGTTAATCCATACATAATATACAAATTATCTACCTAAACTTTGAAGGAAGAATTTGTTTTATCAGATGAAAAAGAAAACCTTGTCCTCTCTATAGTCAGGTGGGATAGCAAACTTGAACATAATCTTGAACATAACTTAAAGTAATAAAAGAGATAATCTTTTAAAAATTTTAAGGTGTAATTTTACTCAAAATGCTATAAAATCTAAAATGCATAGAATCATGCCTATATTTTGTGACTGTTTTATGCTTGTGGGCAATATCTCATGGTTCAAAACCATGTGACTCTCCACAATGTTAAATAGGGAGAATGAATTATTTTTCATCAGCCTTTTATTTTCAGTAAGTCTTCAAGTGTTTTAAATTGATATGATTATTTAATTCCCATAATAAGGATGATAACTAGCAGAAAGAAGGAAGGAATGACAATTTTAAAATTTTAGATGCTATGTTTGAACACAGGAATAGACACAGAGTAGGAATATTATTGCTTAAAAGTCTCCCATAATTCTGAGTACCTCACTCATTGTCCCTATAGCCAGGGTGACAGATCACTGAACCTCAAGGAAAGCCTATTTTTGTATGAAAATAATATAGGAACAGAAATGGATTCTTATCACATGCTAACTACAATTCATTGGCAGTGGTTCTCAAAATATGGCCTTAAAAAGGATGCTATGGCAGCATCTGGGCTCAGTGGGAAAGGGTGTTGTGATGATTAGTAATGTCTGCCATAACAAGGAAAAAGAAGGAAAGCATATATTTGCCAGCACTGGAAAAATTCAATCTATAATATGCCAGAGGATGTAATTCTGGAACTGTGTCACTGCCATATTTTCCTCATTTCTCTATTTTGTTGTAGTTACTACTCCTCCCCAGAACCCCAAGTAATGTTCAAGTGGCTGAACATTGTAGGAGGATGTTGAGGGGATATATTGACTAAGTGTTTGTTACTTATTCCCATGAACGAGGGCATATACTCTAACTCCCTGGATTTGCTTAGTAGAACATAAAATAACAGGCTGTGCTCCACTGCAAATTCTTTTTGGGATTTTAATATACCCCATCCAGGAAGTCTGATTAGTTCAGAGAAAATCTATGTGGAAATATAAAAAAAAGTACTTTTCTTATAATCATATTTCTGAAACAGTGCCGTAATGGGAAGAACCTTGGCATTTTGCATGATTGTACACTCTGTGGTGGACATAACAAGGACTTTGCAGTTGGTGGACCTTGTTAAAATGTCTGATCCACTAATTACTTTCTTTACTCTTTGAGTTTCTCTTTCTTAATCTGAAGGATGGGGATAATAATAGGGTGGATTAAATGATTTTATAGATAAAAGTACCTAGGTACAATGACTGAAACACAGTAGGCTTTCAACAAATGGCAAAAAAAGTTATTATTGATGATATATATTGGAATTTTTATCAGTATTAATATTGGTATTAACATCAGTATTATCATTAGCTTGTGCCGAGAGCTCATGTGAATTAAGTTTAGATTATCTAACAGGTAGAAGTTTCTTATTTCCTGATTAATATTTAATATTCTGTCTTCCTGCCACAGAGTTTTGATAATCAATCAATTACAACACCGATTTTGGCTAGCCATTCATTTCTCTCTCATGGGAAATACCATTAAAACTTCTAGTTATAGAAATTAGAACAAGTCATCTATGACCTGGTAGAAACAACCAGGCAAGTGCTGATTATGTGTAGCCTAGACAGCAATGAACAACATCTTCTTGAAATCAATGGAAAAATTCATATCCAATTGTTGAAAGTTCCTGTCCTCAGAAGACAGCATTAGAGGTGCTTTATGAATTGGATGGAGGAGGTATTACCATTTAGTCTTAAAACATTTACTTGTGGTTTTCTAAAGCAGAGGTTCTTTTTTTTTTTATTTATTTTTTTTATTTTTTATAAACATATATTTTTATCCCCAGGGGTACAGGTCTGTGAATCACCAGGTTTACACACTTCACAGCACTCACCAAAGCACATACCCTCCCCAATGTCCATAATCCCACCCCCTGCTCCCCACCCCCCTCCCCCCATCAACCCTCAGTTTGTTTTGTGAGATTAAGAGTCACTTATGGTTTGTCTCCCTCCCAATCCCATCTTGTTTCATTTATTCTTCTCCTACCCACTAAAGCAGAGGTTCTTAATTATGATACTGGTTTGAACTTTTTCCTATCCTCATGATTCACACATTACTGATACCCAAGTAGTTGGAAGTTCAACAGTAGATTCATGTGTACTAAGGAAAGTGGTGGTTCCAGTTCCTAAAAGCTAAAGTTTTAAGATCCTTAACTGTGGCCCCATGGGTAGAGAAACTATTCTTAAGTGTCTTGGCCTGGGCAGAGCATGATTTCTGAAGCAGGTGATTACCATGGACTGTCCTTCTGGTCAACTGCTGCCTCCCTGGATGCCCCTTTTTAAGCTGATATCACCAAAGAGCCCATAATCTGTAAAAAAGTTTTTGTCAGTGCTGGGGATCTATGGCAGAGACTAGAGAAAAGTATTATTTTCCCATTACATGGTCACATTGGTCAAAAAGGCACTGGCCACCTGACTTCAATCTAGTGCTTCGGTGTGTGGAGGAATCAGGGGTGAGAGTTGAAGAGGTTGGAGAATAAATGTGTAGAATAACGTGGGTGGGGTGTGGAAGGTCGGGCTGGGCGAAGGAACACTCATATAGTCATTAATCTATTACACTATTAAACCACTGGACCTCAGATGTGACCCTGGGAACCATGGGGATATGCTTGACTTAGGACTGAGAGTAGCTATAGCATTTATCATGAGGGCCAGAGGAAAGGGAGTGAGCGGTGTTTCAAAGGTCATGGCCAGGCCCTGCTCCTGATGTCATTCTCCACATAGACTTGGCTTCAAAGTCGGCCTTTTCGCCCAGGGGCTGTACACCATATGATAGTTACAAATACTTTAAAAAGGAGGTTATAAGGCAACATTGTTGAATGAATAAAAGTGAAGGTAGTTCGAAATTCACATTTATGAAAGGATGACTACCTATATTAACAAGGTACTTCTGCAAATTATTTTTTAAATCAACTAGATTTAAAATGATACTTATAATATTGCTATGTTCCCTTATACATCCACATACTTTCTTGAGTAAGAGAGAAGAACTGAACAGAGCTCTGAATATTCCCACGGGAGTGTGCCAGGCCCAAGAACATCAGCATTATTCAGAACAGCTGCTCCAATGAAAGCTTTCCCTGACCAACAGTTTTTTTTTTTTTCTCTCTATTGGGTGTTCTGTCTTTTGAGAAGAGAAATTGCAGATACAAGATTTGTAAAATTTCTAATATGCTAGTATAAAATTATTGAGCTGCGGGTTTCACAGCTTTCCTCATTCCCCCTTTGTTGCCTTAATTTCTTCCCTTCTTACTATTCTGTCAAGAGAAAGGATAAAAGCCTCTCAGGTGAATTGTTGAGAAAAAAGCAATTAGAGTGGAATAAAAACCATGGGGACCTAGTGGATGAGAGAGTTATGTCAGTACAGAAGCGTGAGGGAATCCCAGGAGGCTGGGGAGACTCCAGAGTCTAATAAGAGTATAGGTGAGTTTAATCAGAGTTGCTGCGGATTACACCCTTAAACTCCTTTACCTCCTTGAGAGATAAATGGGCGGAGAGATTGAAATTCTACTCCCTGTCATGTTCCTTTAATCCAGCGCACTGAGACAGATGACTGGGCTTTGGGAGTTGGGGGATGGACAGTGCCACAGTTTTATAAGCATAAAACAAACCACAAATCCTTTAGCTAAATTGTTATACTTCATACCATGTCTCTTCCCTTTTTTTTTTTAAAATTTTATTTATTTGAGAGAGAGAATGAGAGAGAGAGAGAGAGGGTCAGAGGGGGAAGCAGACTCCCTGCCAAGCAGGGAGCCTGATGCAGGGCTTGACCCCGGAACTCCAGGATCATGACCTGAGCCAAAAGTAGCTGTTTAACCAACTGAGCCACCCAGGTGCCCTATCTTTTTCCTTTAAACAGTCTCAGTTCTCTGGGATCAGGGACAGGGTGGGTGGATAGTACTGGAGGTGAAGGGGTTGACAGGGATAACCTGCTCAGGCTGCTGCGAAAATAAGAGTAGTGATAACAGTTCAGGCATGTGTACCTGTAGAACTCTGTTTTTCTTTGTTTCTCCAAGAAAAGTGTATTAAAGGCAGAAAACACTAGCACATAGATCTTTGTCAGAAACAAGGATAGCAAATCAGTCACAGAAACTTCTATTTGGTTTTCCGGATATCAGACTTCAGAATCAAATCAAACTGCCAACTGTATGTAAAGTACCCAACTCTCACCCGCTTGTGGCAGTACCATCACCGACTTGCCATCTGCTGGCCTGTCCACAGGATGGCTGCACATCCCGTTAAACCCTTTAAACCCTATATCTCTGGCCCCATGACACAAGTCCTCATACTGACTTTACCTCTCGATTATTTTGACTTTTGGCATTTTCTCATCTCAGAGTCTTCATCAGTGTTTTCCAGCTATGATAAACATTCATAGTCTTGAAAAAGCAGGGAAGAAATTGTTGTACCTGCTTTTCTTAAAAAAAAAAAGAAAAAGAAAAAAAAAAGGCTCTTACCTGCCTGCTTCTACTGCCATAGAACAGTTAGAGAGCTCTGTTGATGGGCACTGGCTGTGGGGTCCGTTAACCCTATACCACAATGAGAGGCCTGGATTTAATGAGTTCAGTTTATAGAAAGCCATTAACACACATTCACTGCATTAGCTCTTTCATTTCAATGTCAATGCATGCCCATCTCTTCAGTAAAACATAAAAACAAAATGAAGAAACATTTTAACTACTTCTCTTTCCCTTCAGAGACAGGCTTCTTAGTACTTTGTATTGCTTTTCTCTCTGATCTCATATTTACTCCTGCTCCATTGCCAGCTGTCTTATGCACTTTTATTCCAATGCTCTTGCTAAGGCTGCCCATAGATACCTGACCACTTTGCTGCTAAGTTCGAAGGACCCATTCCACTTTTTATCTTGCTGAAGCTCTTGTGAAGTCTTGGACGTTACACTCCTTGGAACTCTTCCCATTTTTTGCTTCTATGTTACCACCCTTTCCCAGCTTTAGTTATTACTGGTCTGGCTCTCTTCTTTCTTGGTCTCCTTTGGGTCTTCTCCCTCACCTCATTTCTTAAATCTTGGTGTTCCAGAGAACACCCTTCTTTACTTCCCTCTGTTAATTTTCATACCTGATAGTCTCCACGGGTCATCTCAACTATGCATGAATCTTCAGTTATCGTCTCTATGTTGATGATCTTCAAATCTTCAGCCCAGATCTTGCCCCCTGAGGTTCAACTACAAATATAACTGCCTATTGGACAACTCCACCTACCTGCCCCACAGGCATCTTCAATTCAGTTTACTTGAAATGGTTTCATTTCTATTGCAAAACCCTATTTTCCTTCTCTCTCTTAGTGGTAATATTATTGGCCGGCTTGTCTAAGAAGGTAACTTGATAGAATCTTTGACTCTTTTCTCTCCTCCCCCTCCCATATTCAATCAATGACCAAGACACATTGCTCTCCTTGCCTGAGAACAAATCCATCCTCTTATCTCCCAACCCCAAACTTACTCCCATTTCATGAATTAGACCCTAATCTTTTCTGGCTTGGGCTTCAAACACATAACTGTCTCTGTTTTCTAGTCTTGTTCCTTCTTTTGCACTTAGTCTAAATCAGCTCTAGAGTAATCTTTTAGAAACGCAGATGTGATCATGCTATTCTCTTGCTTAAAATCCTTCACTAAGTGTCCTTTTATGATAAAATCCTAGGTCACTCCCCCAACCCAAGCCCGCCCCACCCCAGCCCTTTACTGCTTCTTCTGTTGGACTGCTTTAGGGAAGATGAGCTAGAGTAATAGTTTAATCTCTAGCTATTTCATGCTTGGCTTCACTTTACTGAGGCTGCCAATTAGTGATTTAGAGGTGAACTCTTATGTGCTCTGCAGTGAACTGAGGCCTGCTTAAGTAGTCCTTGAAGAGCCTTTGGCCTTATTATCACAAAAAGCCTGCACTGACTTGAACCTATGACCTCAAGCTGAACATCTATATATTCCGTTGGCTGTCCCCTGAGTTAGGAGAGTGAGCTTTGGAAACGCTTTTGTTATTTCTAAGTCCAATTTGGCCTAAACACATATATTCTCAATTTGATAATATTTTAAATGTAATCTTTTCAGAAACAGATAAGTGTTTCTTTCCTTCTACTCTCCCCTTCTTATAATTGTTTTTTAGAGAGAGGTGAGAAGATCTTCTCAACTCTACTGACTTTTATAAAATGGCATATGAGTGCCTTCATTTTCTTGTCTTGTCATCTGTCTTTTTCTGGTTTTAGAAATGGAAAGTAACAACAGCTGGGTGTGATCATGTCAGCAGGAAACATTCTCACTCCTGGCTGATTCACAAATTGCCCCTGTCTTGCTTGCTGTTTCAAACAGAGGGACAGAACATAGAATGGACAAGAAAATTAAAGAATCTGTAGATACATATTCTACTTACAGAGGTAAGGCAGGATCAATAAATAAAGAAAGGATACACAAATACCAAAGACCCCCACAAGAAAAAAATATAACAAAAGTAACTCAGAAAAATTAGATACAGAGAGAACAAAAGGAGACACTGTTTTCTTAAGACCAAAAAAAAAAAAAAATTTAGAAATTTTTTTTCACAGCTGGTAAATAAAATATGGTTTGTATAAAATATTCTAAAAGGTTGACAACTAGACAGTTATCATGGTAAACTTTCTCCTCTCTACCTGTTAGTCTTGTCTATAGCCTGAAAGAAATGACTGTCAAGGGGAAGAAAATCAACACTATGCATCTTACACAAGGATATCCTCCACCAGGGTGTGAAGGGCACTGGGATTGCGGATCAGTTTGTCCAGGAAGCTGACAATGTCAGTAAATTTCGGTCTGTGATTTCTCTCCTTCTGCCAACAATGGAGCATCAGCTGGTGTAGAGACGCTGGACAGCCCATGGGAGCCGGAAGTCTATAGCCTTCTTCAATGGACAGAATGACCTAAATGCAAACACACACAAGTTAGTCTCTTATTTTTTGGGACAGATAACACGACATATGCTAAGTTCTCATTCTTTTTTATTCGGGAAGTAGAAACAAAAATATTGGTAAACATGAAAACCTGTGGGTACAAGCAGCCCAAACAAAGATAAATACAAAAGTTGTAAGTATCTATATTAATATCTGCTGACGTCTCTTTGAAGAAAATGTTTCTAAACATGTGGTAGTCAGAAGGGAGGTTAAGCTTCATCACAATTTCAAGAAATAGTTCCTGTGTGATTTAACTGGAACGTCTCAAACCCAATTAGGACATCAGAAAGTCAGCATAAGATTGATGTGTTTGGTGCAAACCACATGTGACAAATGTGTTAAGTAAAATCGTACCTCTGTTGAAGCACTGAACTCCTGAGTCATTTTTTATCCTTTTATAATAATGTCACTGTGTGTTCTTTTGCTGGCTATCATTCCTTCTTTCTTCTTTATTGCTTATTTAATTTCTCTTTGCTTACTTCTGCCTTTCCCTTAGTCTGACTCCAACATGATTATGAAGTCCTCTCTGAACTCCTAAGGTCGTTCAATCCTTGAAAGGCTCTCAGTGGTTAGCTTAAGACTACAGAGCAACAGGATCGTTCAAGACTGAGTATCCTCAGGGACAGTGCTCTCCAATAGAACTTTTTTTCTCTCTGTCCAACATAATAGAAACTAGTCACGTGTGGCTGTTGAGTGGTTGAAATGTGGCTAAAAAGACTGAGGAATTGAGCTTTGTGTTTTAGTTCATTTTAATTCATTAAAGTTTAAATTTAAATAGCCTCATGTGGCTAGCGGCTACTATATGGGAGAGGGAGGGTCTAGGGAAAGGAATCTCTATAAGAAGCTGAAGTTAAGAATAACAACGTGATGACAATAAGGTAGTTTTTTTTTGTTTTGCTTTTTTGAACTCAGGAGATCAAATATAAAATAAGGCAGGATAGTTATCTATTTTTTATATGGCCCACCTGGGAATCTCCTAATAATATAACACAATTGACTTGGAATTTATATAGCTTATTTTTTTTTATGTGTTCAAAGTATTCATGTGGCCCTTTATCTTCTTTTTCTTTTAAGATTTTATTTATTTATTTACAGAGAGAGCGAGAGAGAGAGACAGAGAGCAAGAGTGGGGAGGAAGCTGAGGGAGAGGGGGAGAGAATATGAAGAAGACTCCGTGCTGAGTGTGGAGCCCAACATGAAGCTCGAACTCACAACCTCGATACCACGACCTGAAACCAAGAGTCAGGTGCTTAACCAATTGAGGCACCCAGTCGCCCCATTATGCAACCCTTTATTCTTATATCATCTCTGAAAGAAAGAAAGAAAAAGGAAAGGGTCCATCCCCCATTTTTGAGGTGGGAAGCTGAGGAACAGACTGATAGTTAAAGGCAGGCACACCTCAACCTCATCCCTGCCTTCATCAACAATAGATACAAAAATGCAAGTGTTGAGATTGTTAACCTGAGACCTGTCTTTATGGTAGCATCAGCTACACACTTTTTGTAATTTGTAAAAACACATCTTAATGTCTTTTTTAACTGACACTGTTGACAGGACTCTGAAATGTCCATAATTCATGCTAGAAGCAGTTCGCAAAAAGGAGCAATAATATGCCTGTAAGAACCTCTTAACTGCTAAGCTTTAGCTTTTTGGTACTAGGGAATTTCTCATAATCCCATCAGTGTCTTTGTGACCAGAACACTTTAACCTGTCATGACACTAGCATTTTTGTATTCATTTTATACCATTATTGAACAAGATTTTTTTCTTATCTGTTTTCTGATTATGTTTGTTATCAACTAAGCTTGGATTTTAAGACCTTTTATGACACACTTTAGTAAAATAAGATATGTGTAAAATGCTTGTATAGCCTCAAAACTACTGTGGATAGTTCTGAAAAGTAGCTAAGAAAAATAGGACAGAATTCAATTATAAAAAGACTTTAAAATCCCACTCTAGGAGAGCACTGTAGTTGATTTACCCCAGTTACCTAATTATAAGTGCATAGAATGAAATAGATGATAAGTGAGGTTATATTTTGAGAAAAAAAATATTAGCTGCTTATTGAGTATCTATCAGGCGCTACATGATCTACATCTTTTTCTTCACTGTGTAAAATAACTCAATCCAATAGTTGTTATTATTGCTATTCTTTTTTTAAAAAATTGGAGCCTAATGTGGGACTTGAACTCATGACCCTGAGATCAAGATCAAGCTGAGATCAAGAGTTGGATGCTTAATGGACAGAGCTTCCAAGGTGCCCTTTATTGTCCTACTCTTAAGTGAAAAAATTTAGACCTAGAGAGATTAGGAAAATTGACCAAATTCACACAGCATAGGTGGCAGAGCTATCATTTAAACTGAGTTCCATTAGCTTCCAACCTTTTTTCTCTGACCACTCCCCAGAAATGCTTTTTAGTTCTCACTATAAATATTCCTTTCCAATTTTATATCAATTAATAGGATCATAGGAATGATTTCCACGTTACATTTTGTCATAGCATTTGACTTCATTGTTTTTATTTGGATCTCAACTTTATATTCTGTGTAAATCAAACATGTATTTACTTCATAGTTTGTAAAATGTTATCTTAGCCTGAAGAGAGTGATTTCTGAATGCTTCTGAGTCTTGTACACATTTCTATTATTGCATCTATTACATTGCATTGTAACTATTCATCTGCTTTTCCACTAGGGCTATACATACTTGAAAGCAGGAATTATGCCTGTAGATTTTACATTCTTATCAATTAGTATGATGCCTAACACATTAATAAATATTAGGGAACAAAATAAAAGCTATTAGAAGAAATTTTTGAATGTATTTTGATAGAGCAGCAAATTCTTAGAAAACCTGAAGTTTTAAACTACCCAAGAGGCATTCAAAGTATGAGCATGGCAGCATTTGGAATCCCCTCCGAAGGAAGGACGTGTTGATCAAAAATTGGTGCATCGCGCTGCATTCTCCAAGTGATCTCATGATCTCACTTTGGTTTTCTTGGACAATGAGCCAGTGAGACCAGGGTTTGCTGTTCCCCAGGAGAGAAGGACTGGACTCAAACTCAGCTTTCTGTGAGACTGGTGGCTTCTTCCTCCTGTCTAGAGGGGTTACTATTTCCCAGTGTCTTCATGGTCCTTTGCTGACTTTCCTAGACAACTGTGGTAAATAATTAATGTCCAGTGCAGACTGCTTAGTGCCAAGTGGGTTGCTCATAGTCTCTTTTGACAAATTGCTCTCATAATTGTCTGTAAAAGAAGAGTGTGGACCCTTGTCTGGAACCTTTACCCATAATGAGTTCAGCAATGTTGCTGGCCCCAGGATGCTTTTCTGTGGGGACAGTGGCCTTTTCTTCTGGTTGAACTCTGACTTTTACATTCCCTTAATTCTTTAACTTGTGACTTTGTAAAATTTGTGGAGCCCGGTATCATGTCAATTGTCATACATAAAGGGTCCTTGTAGGATAATAGTAACAACAATAACAACCCTGACAATAACAGCTGTTAATGAGAGCTTTCGGATACTTCCAGGTACCAGTTCTAAATGATTTACATGTATCAACTCTTTCAGTCCTCATAAAAACCTGTGAGGTAGGTACTATCACTTTCCCTACCTTACAGAAAAGGAATGTAAATAGAGAGAGGTTTAACTTGTCCAAGATTGTACCCTTAAAAGTCCTGGCTTCAAGGGAGCCAAAGGAAGAGATTTAAGCAATGTGATTCACAAAAAAGGTTAAAAGACAACTTCCTAAAGGATTTTTAAATTTATTCATCCAAAGAGATATATATTAACCATTTAACATGTACTATTGAGCATGCTATGTATAAGAGGTAACAAATGGGTAAGAAATATCTGTCTTTAGGAAACATATAATCTAGTGAAGAAGACTGGGGAGTTTGAATACAGTAAGTGCCAAGCAGAACAGGGAGTTTATGGGAGCATGTGAAGAACTGCCTAACCTAGCCGTGGTTCTCAGAGGAGGTGAGCTGGATCTTACAGGAAGTGTAGAAGGTAGCAGGGTCAACTGGATAGGTTGAAGGTAGACTATGGGACCTGCTCAGGGAGTGAAAGTAGATTTGTGCAGCTAGAATAGAGACTTCAAAGAGAGGGATGGCATGATTTGAGGTTGGGAGGTTAAGTAAAAATAATAGTTCTTAGGATCATGAATGATTTTGTATGCTACGAGTGACTTTTTGCAAAGGGAAAAGGGTTTTAGCGAGTAAATGACATTAGATTTGCCTTTGGGAAGCTCACGCTGGCTTCAGTGTGGAGGGCACACTGGGAGGAATGGGAGATCAGGAAGGAGGTTTGCAGTGATCCAGGCAAGAGATGGCCTTAGTGGAGGCCTTAGTGGAGGCAACGACTGTGGCATACAGGAAGCGGGCGATTGGACAGGAACACAGGATAGGGTTAAGGTTAGACGTGGCAGGACAGGTTTTTGGGTTGGTATCCTGATAAAGACAGAGACCACAGGAGAAGAAACAATTTTGGGGCCGGAGTGATGATGAGTTCAATTTCCTCTGAGCTTTCTGGTTTCAGATTCAAATAACATATTAACTTTGAGAACTTATTATGTGCCACACTCTGGCTTAGCTCGCTTTATTTAGGTCTTGGATTACCTTATTATGTAAGTATGGTTATGCATATTTTATAGGTAAGAAAGCTGAAGCTCAAACTGATACATAGATTGGGTCAGTATTGCATAGCTAATAATTCCCTGAAAAAAGAACTGGTATTATCATCTTGATAGCCTCTGGATCGTGGTAGTGGTAGAGAACATCTGTCCTGAGCCTTGAGCCAGATCCCTGACTTTGTGCCAGAATTAGATCCTGAGCCTCTCTCCCCGTTCTGTGCACTCCATGCTGCCCCACCTACCTGCATGTGCTGGCCACAGCCGCAGCTCATGCTCTGCCTTCTCTGTGGGTTTTTTAAAATCTATCACTTTCAGTAGATCTTTATGAGGTTGTCAAGCAGGCACCTTAGATTTATTTTGTTCAAAACTCATCCCAGGGGCGCCTGGGTGGCTCAGTGGGTTAAAGCCTCTGCCTTCGGCTCAGGTTATGATCCCAGAGTCCTGGGATCGAGCCCCACATCGGGCTCTCTGTTCGGCAGGGAGCCTGCTTCCTCCTCTCTCTCTGCCTGCCTCTCTGCCTACTTGTGATCTCTGCCTGTCAAATAAATAAATAAACAAAATCTTTAACAAACAAACAAACAAACAAACACTCATCCCATTCCTCCTTTGGGATTCCTGTCCTTTGCAAAGAGTACCACTGTTCTTCAGTGACTCAACACAGAGATCAAGGAGTCATTTGGGACTCTCTCTTCCCTGATGCTCAAAAGCACCTGAATTCGTGCTAATGCTACTACCTTCATATGTTTTAAATCCGCTCCATTTTGAATTCTCCCTCCAAATGATTTCTTTCCTAGTTTGCTAACAGCCTCCTAACGAGTCCACTCCTCTTCCTTTCCCTTCTCCCCTCATCTCCCACAATGCAGCGGAAGCAATCCTGAGGTGGCACTGTGATCCCATTTCTCCCACGTCTGAAATTCTGTGGCTGCTTGCCTTGAGCCTGGCTCTTGGTCCTCACCTTTGTCTGTGTCCAGGCCTTTGCTCTGGCCATTCCAAAACACTTGTGCTCTTTCAGCTGGGCGAGCTGGGCCCCTCAAGGGCAGCAACTGTTTCTTTTGCCCATAGGTTCCCAGCATCTAGCACAATGCCTTGTCAAGTAAAAAAATAGAGCTTCAGTGGTCACATATGTGATCTATGAAAGCTGTATTTTATGGGCAGCTTGAGAAAACCTATATTAACCTTTATCTTCATAAACATGTCTTTGGTGAGCAGCTTTGTTTTATAGGTATTTTCTGATTCCTTAGTTAAGGGCTCATGAGGAGCTAGAAGCATATGGGATGCTTTGTCTAAAAGACTAATTGAGGTTTGTTGTTTTAGGATATGAAGGGGTGATAATTAACTACAGAGAATTTTGTAACAGTTTGTGATAGGTGTAGGCTGTCATCCTTTGGAGAAAAGTTATACAAGGTTAAACCCTTATTTAAAAATGCAAGAAGAAAATTAAAATAAAGTGAAAAAAATATGAAAATGACTGCAGTAATAATTTCCATGCAGAGGTAGAAGGAATTAGATTCTGTCAGAATTTATTATCTAAAACCTGGCTGGTTGTTCCAAATAGACTGTACTGGTTCCTTGTCATTGACACCGCAATTTTTAGCAGCCTAGAATCAACATAAGGCTCAGTTGGGGCACGTAGCAGACTGTTCTGCTCTTGCTGAATCTGATGGGTTTTCCAATTGTGTTGACAGTTTCTGAATCAAAGCAGGCAATGTGCACCTTTTATTAAGCCAGGCAAACAAGAAGTAGACAGTCAATATGAAGACGTTAAGACATCCCTGAACAATACCATTGAACAAGGACTGCTTGGGTTTTGCAGGGAATCACATTTTTATGTTATAAGGCTGCTAAGTATCTCCAAAAAGAAGCACATTGACTTTAGTTATTCATACTTTCTTTTAAAAGAAACTGTCTCAAAATTTTAGTCTACCGAAATGTACATTAGTAAATGGAATGTGAAATGATTTTATTTTTATCTTCCCTCTAAATATTCATCATGGCTTTGTGGAAAACCTATAGTCTTAGGTAGAAAGAAGATAGTGAGGCAAAGGGTACCAATATATACTTCCTTTTTGGGGTAATGATTACTTATATTTATTAGGATATTTGATATTTAATACAATAATGCTGAAAACACTGGTAATCTCTTTTCCTGATATGCAACATAAAGATTATGTCTACATGGGAGAGGGGAAAAGAAGGAAGGAAAGACGTAGTTATAAGTAAATAACATTTATAATCTTATACTGATTTTCTTATTCGATATTTTTCCACATCCAGGATTTAAAATTCAGTGAAAGGCAATCAAGACCCAAATGAAATTCAGTGTCTGATAAGAAAAAAGGATACAAGGTAGTGAAAAAAATAAGGTACAGACAGAAAACATTTTTTCAGAGGCTCATTTGTAATTTGTAGATCATTAGGGCATGGAAGCCTAAGATTTCCTTTTCAAGTTTAAGATAACAAATTCCTTGAAAGTCTACATTTAGGGCAGTTCCCAAACCTCACTTTTTGGAACTCACTATAGAATATCAAGGACCTTTTTAAAATGAAGAGTGGTTGTCTATAGGAGGTTACCACCTTTGAGACTGTTGAATGAGTGGACACAATGAGGAACAATATGAAGTGTAGGACTCTCAGAGGTTAAAGGTTCTTGGTAAGATTTGCCATTTGGAGAATTGTTTACCGCTAATGGTTGACTAACATTATGTAATGATGTTTCAGTTTGTAAGTCATGCAAAGAGCATTAGCAAAGCAATCCCCTGAACTGCATCGAAGTGCTAAACTGTTGGGCAGGCCTCTATGTCCTCATTAACGAAGAAAAGACAACTGGATTCAATGCCTGCAATTGTACCGTTTAGCTCAAAAAGCTGGAGTCCCTGAAACTGAGGTCTTTATCTGTAGGGCCTTTGGTAACCTCTCTACAATCTGAGGTTCTGTAACCTCCAGGTCTAGATTTGGCCTTCACAGAATAGGACTTCCTTTCCCACAGAATTCCAAATGCAGAGAGACCAAACCCCAGATAGGGCTAGAGACTGTCCTGGCTAGATAAGACATATGGAAATCAACTTTATGAGTATAAAGAAAAGGGGGCTCTTAAAATGTCCTCTTTGTAAATGCTCCAAAGAGAGCAAAAGATGGAATAAAAATTTTAAGAGCTAAAGAATGTAAAAATATTTCAATATGTAAATATATCAAAGGTATAATTAATTTTTTATGAAAACATTACTGGCATGTATACATTTTCTAGCTTTGTGGTCACTTAGTTACAAAAAAGTTTCCCTTGAAAATTACCCTGTGGTAGTAGCATATTGGTTATTGGTTTCCTCTACTTGGAACTTTACCATCTGAATTATTTACAGTGGTGATTGATTGCCTTTCATAATATTCTCTATCACTCTTGACTCTAGCAGACATGCATCATGCTAGTATAATTAGTATATATTTAATTAAAATGCTGCTATTGCCTACATACTGATAGTAGCAGTTCTTGAAAAATTGTGCAAAGGAAGGCCATTTTGGCAATTGCCTTGGTATAGTACATATTCAAATAAATGCAAAAATTCCCTCAGTAATATGGAAAGGTTGAAATAATGGGAATGGGCCTTTAGCAATTTCCTGTATCTTTCTTACACAGATCATTACACAAAGACCATTACATAATAAAGAAGAGTTTGGAAAATCTAATCAGAGACAAAAATTGGAAATGACTGGACTCTCTGAGTCATAAAATCATACTGCATTTCTAGGTAAGTGGATTCTACCCATCCACTATTCTTGGCTGAAATACTGACCTATAATTGTAAAGGTTATAGAATTATGAGGACAAACAAGAAATAGGGTAAAAGGTTATTTTCTTCCTTTATAAATTTTTGAAAAAAGAAATCAATTCCAATAAGGTCAAAAGGTTCTTTTCAACTGCATGACCTGTAAAAAGAAAACCCTGAAGATAAACTCTAATTTTTTTCTTCATGTAAGCTTCAGAAAGCAATCTAAAGCAAAACTTACTATTCTATAAAAGCTTTCGAAAACTAAGGAGCATAACCCCCTCAGAAAGACTGAGGCAGCATTATGTTTCCTAGTAAATGTCAAACAAGATGTTCTCTAATACTGGCTCTCTTTTTGGAAAAATGAACTAACTTAGTAGCATATGCCTAAATGAAACCATACCTATGAGACATTTGGGTTTCAAATTGCTTCAAGTTTGTGTGTGTGTGTGTGTGTGTGTGTGTGTGTGTGTGTGTTTGTTTTTGTCTTTGTTGTTTCATTTTGTTTTTTAACAGCATCATGTCAAGGAAAAAACAAAACAAAACAAAACAAAACCCAAGACTCTGGTTTTGTGTTCAGATCATTAGATCAAGCCAAGTAGCCTTTCATTTATGTGGTATTAGTTTTTTTTCCCTACATATTAACTCTTTGGGGATTTGGTTATTTAATGTTGCCTACTGTTCATGTTTTGCTTCCATTTTCTTCTGTTAAGCACATTATACAGTGTAAGTGTTGGAAGAACCGCGGTGCCCTTGGTGTCATCTTTGGAACTTGCATAGTTCCTAGCATTACATTGTACTTCCATTGTATAATAAACAACAATTACTTGAACTTGGATGAAAATAACATAAAAAATAACCCAGCAATGCCTTTAAAAAAAAAAAAAAAAGAAAGCTAGGAAACAGCAAGGAGCTGTACACCTTCAACATGTCTATGACATGTTTCTGGTAGTAGGCTTAATTTTTCCATCATTAGAATTTGATTTTAACTTACTGCTGTATATGCTTTTGAGAAATGTGATAAATTTGTTACATTTTATAAATTTTTAATATTCAGACACAGAACATTACAAAAAAGATTTGTCGCTCCAAACAACAGCAAGTCAATCTGCATTCTTTTGTTAATAGAAAACAAAAACACTTCTCTTGTGACAGATTGGCATACATAATTAAAGATGCTTTCATTTCATTATATAGAACCTCTGTAGTATAGAGATTCCTTTGAATATTAGACTTCTACAGTATAACTTAGAGGGTAAAAGCATGTACTTTGGAGTAACCAAGGGGCTTGACCTTTAGTTCTACTATTAACTAGCTAGTAACCTTGAGTAAGTTATTTAAATTTTCTGGAAAGCCTCAGTACTCTTACCTAGAAATGGTAGTAATAATAGTATTTATTTTAGATAATTATTTTGAAGATTAAATGAGCTAATAATCTAAAACACTTGGCTCAGAAAATGGAAACTATGATTATTACACTTGATTAATTAAACACCTTCTAGGTACCAGGTGTTTTACATATACTATCTAGTCCTGCAGTTGAGTATTCTGAATCCTGTTATGGATAGCATCTCAGAAAGCTTAAACAACTTGCCTAAGATAACACAGCCAGTGAATTGTGGAGCTGGTATTTGAACCCAGCTCTTTCTAGCCTTAAAGCAGTGGCTTTTCACTGGCAATGATTTTTGTACCCCATCTCTGACTGGCCAATGTCTGGGGCCATTTTTGGTTGTCATGTCTGGGAAGACGGTTACTGATATCTCAGGGGTAAAGTAAAGGCTGGGGATGCTTCAAAACACCCTACAATGTACAAGGCAGCCCCCCACAACCAAGAATTACTCAGCCCAACATGTGGTATGCCAATAGTTCTGAGGCTGAGAAACCTTGCTCCAAAGCTCTCATGATCTTGCCGATATACCAGAGGCCTCACTAGAATAAGGTGGTGCACGATGTTAATGTTTTGATACTGCAGTAAATAAAGTTGCTCTTGAAAAAAAAATTTATACCAAAAAAGGACACAATAGTATATCTCAGGCAACACAATTGCTTTCTTTTGGGGGACCTCCCCGCTCACTGCCTGTGGTTATGGCGAAATCACAGTGCTCATCTGCCTATGAAGGCACAGGCTGGTACATAAAGCTAGCTGGGTCAATCACAGTGTCTACTTCCCTGGCCTGGTTTGGGTTCAGGGTTGGGAAGGACCCTGACAGAGCCAACTAGAATCTTCTCTGGGATTCATATGTGAGTTTTCACAGAGGAAAAAAGTTTCATTCTGCCAAGGTTGCCAAGCTGGAATGCTGAGCCTTGGAGTGTAAAGAGTATAACAAAGAGGACCTTTGCTGTAGGAGAAAATGAGGTCAACAGATCTAGGGAACCACTAAAAACCCTGCATGATCCCTGGGATGCAGCACCACTAACCTTCTTAGTCTCATGAATGAAATGTTTAAAAATCTTTTTACTCAAGTTAGTTTGGGTTGAGTTTCTGTCATTTATAATCAAAGGAATGCTGAATAATAGAGTTTGCATGCTTTTCCTGACATATATTAGGAAAAAAAATAACTATGCTCCATTCACAGTGTTGTTTCTATCTTAAAAAAAAAAAAGAAAAAAGAAAAAAGAAGGCATGAGGACTACCCTTGAGGAATGCACATTCTCTTGGGGGCAGGGCTAGGACTCAGGAATATCAGAAGTTCCCCTTCTCACCTACATAGTGGCCTCCTTGAGAGCAGGGACTGGGTTTCTATTTTTCCATCCCCGCCCCACAGGCACACCTGGCCCAGTGACTGGCACATGTTTAATAAGTAACTGCTGACTAGCTAAGCAGATGGCACCTGCTGTTACGTTTGTAAGTTCTTTTATGGTCTAATCTTGTCTACTCTTTTCTCATTTTCTTTCCCTAATGTACAATACTACTGACCTGTGGGAAACTCATTATATTATTCACTAAAACAGATTCTACAAACTCAGAATTATTCACTGTAATAAAATATGCCATGGTCTACAGAATAGAGGGACTATTTCATAAAAATGTTCTGAAATTTCCTGAACTCATTTAAAATCATAAAACACGTTAGCATTCTGTATTTAACTAAGCCCACAGCTTAAACTCACAAAATGTAGTAAAAGTATAAAATATTCAAAAAGAACATAGTTGGATTTTTATTGTCCAAAATATTACTTTCCTTATTCAAAATGCACCTTGGCAAACAAAAGACAATACTTTGACCAAATAAATGAGAAATGTAGAACAAACAGGGAATAACTGGTATTTGGAGAGGAGCAGCTGGGAAAGTTTTGATTAAGCTATTTCTGCTTCCAAACAGAAATTCTGGTTACAGGATCCATCACAGATATGCTGACTTCCAATATGTTAAGCTACACAGAATTTCAACTCCTTACAGCAGCAGCAAAAAATAGTCACAAGATACATAAAAGATTTCAGCTCTTACCACTTTCCTCTGGTCTTGTATTGATCTGAGGACCTCAAGAGTTTGAATCCCTTTCCCACCCAGAAGCTTTTGTTCTCTTATTTTTAGATTCTTGCTTGGATACTTTTTGGTAACCACTCAGAGATGATGAAAATTTCCAGCTTAGTTTCTACCTGGTCCTCAAAAAACAGTCAAGCTCTGGGTGGAGGGAGCACTCAGGCTCAGCCCTGCGCTGCGGGCATTGGCAATCCTGAACAAATGAGAATAGCCTTAATGTCGGGAGTCAATTACTGGCTGCACCAGCTTCTTCTGGTTCCAGATATAGTCTCTGTGGCCAAATGAGGTCTAAGAGACAGAATCATTCTCTAAATGGTCATCTTGGCCACAGATCATCAATAACCATGGCCAGAACGGCTGGGTAAGCTGTTAGGCAAGATCCGAGAAGGGAAGGGTCGGCAACAGAGTTGGGAACCCTCTAGGCAACAATTAAGAACGATTTACATGGTCGTCTATGTTGGAAATTACACATTTGGACATTTTCCCCTCAGAGGCTGCTCTCCAAAAAATCTGGCTTGTGCTGTGGTATCTTAAACATGTACCCGCTCTGTTCTGTGGAAGTCCTGTCTCCTTCTTGTCACCTCCGCAGAGATTCTGGAATGTCCTGAACTTCAGAAAAGAACCACCTGGATCATTCCCTTGTCAACACAACTATGATAATTTCTCCAGAGATGTTAAAAATCATAGCTTATTATTGTTAAAAGGGATAGTAAAAATCACCTAATCCAGTCCTTTTATTATATTTATTGGTCATGAAGCTGAGGCACTTTGAAAATTAAGTGGGCTTTTATTGTTGAATTATAGTCTACATAATGATAGCTATGGATACTTAATTGGCAGTACAGTGTACCCTAGCTGGTAAGATGGTAATTCAAGGGGCAGGAAAAATAATGGAATTTCTCTTTACATTTATTTATCTCATTCTACTATAAGAAAGATTATTTATAAATGTTTACAAAGAATAACTAATTATGACTTTATGACCACACAAAAATGACTTTGATGAACATATTTGGCACTGTACATAATGTATTCAAAATCAAACCCTTTGCATTTTTTATTCTCTTTTTATGTTCTTTTCCCCCAAAGCAGGGATTATCATGTTATGATACTACGTCTTTCACTTCTGACTTTGTTTACAGTCTATCTTCCTTCTGCTGGAGGGTGAGCTCCATGAAGACTAGACATCACTGGCTACACAGGGAGCTACATGGACTGTAAACCAAACCAAAAAAGAAGCAGTTATTTCCTCCTCTCTTTTCCTTGCCCATGTCTTGTTCTAGAAGGTTATTAGCATGTCCTCTAAGATCACCATCAAATTGCTCGCTATATGATTCTAGGGGAATCATGTCGCATTTGTACACCTCAATTTCACAAGTATGTTGGACTTAGGCTGGACTAGATAATCTTTTGGTCCCTTCCAGATATAACATTTCTTATCTGTTCTATTTCTAGTTCCTAGAACAGAGAAGGCACCCAATAAATATTTTTAAATGAATAAATGAATATATTAGTATGGTAGTACTGTACATAATGCGCAAACAAATATATGTCAGCTGTGAATGCTTGAGAACTTTTTATCTGTAAGGGTATATTGTTTGTAATGTTTGGAGCCTATGAATTGGGCATTTTTTATTTGAAGTCTGCTGGGGGAACTGGTTAAGGACTAAATGGGATACTAATGAAAGATGGCACTTGAAGTGAGGGCTCTTCTGTGCAGTGGAGACTAACTCACTGGGAAAAGGATTTTTTTATTCTGGAGATTTGCTTGAGTGGCCTATTTTAGTCATGAGAAAGTAGGATAAGTAGGCAAGCATTATTTTGAGCTTAGAGCAGAGCAGGAACTATGGTGACTGAATGCAGGGCTTCCATTACCTTGGATAATGGGTTTTTAAAAAAAAATTAGTTCCTTTCAGGATTAAAGGGGCAAATTTCTGCTTCTGAGATTCAGTTTTAAGAAGAGCTGGACTGGTGATCACAAGTTGCTCCAAACAAGCCCAGTGGCAGAAAAGAGCAATGAGGTCCTTCAAATAAAATTCCCTGAAGAATAGTAGACTCTTGGTAAATGACCTGCATCCCAAAGTCTTAAGTTTTGGGAGTTGAGCCGAGGTCACGGGTTAGGGCACAGTCTATACTTAAGGGCAGATGCTCTGCGGGACCTACCCACATGGGCTGTGTTTCGATGATGCTCATTGGAGAGCAATGATTGAACAGTGTGTGTGACCTCAAACTTGCTGCCATGTAGGTTTCTAGACTGGCATTCTCCAGAGTCAACAGGTCCCCACTCAGCTTCAAAAGTCACACTGTCTGGCAGGGAGAAACAATCGCCATGGTGAGCGAATCCAGTCTTCTCCATTCCTGGTATTAAAACTGTGTTTGTTACTCAGTAAGTCCTTTGGGATGGAATAATGAATGAGGTAGGAGGTATGGATGGAATGCCCAAACAAATGACTGGGAAAAACAGAAACAACAACAGCAACAAAAAGAGATGTGAAAATAGATTTAGTCTGAGTATGTATAGGGGTTTTCTATGATTAAATTGCCTTTTTTTTTTTTTTTTTAATCTGTGAACATCCAGAAGCACATTAGAGGTGAGCTCCCATTAGCATTGAGGAAGGTAAATGAGTGGACAAAGTCCACAAATTCTGAGATGAGAAAGTGTGAAATTAAAATCTATTTTCAGTTCTAACAGTATACTTATTGGCATTGTCAGGTACTTATATTTCCTGACTACTGTTTTTATCTCTTTGGAGGTCACAGAGATCACATGTGTGTTGACTTTCTTGTTGTATAATATTATTAATCACCAAGGTAATTTTTACAGGTAAAACAGGAACAAAAGAAATTGCATAAAGGGTCATATATCTCAAAAGGATCATATCAAGTTTCATACTGATAATACATTGCCTGAAAGTACTTGCTCTTTTTCTTCTAAGTATTATTTAGTTTAAATTAATTTGCTTTTTACAGTGGCGGGTTACGTTGCCCTCAGGAAGAAATGAAAGGTAAACATTATCTTTGTTACTTGTAGATCAAGACTGTTGCATTAGCACAGTCATGTATGTAGAAGCAACGTGTGTAGGAGTCTCGAATGTAAGATGTGGATCAGGGATCACGCGACAAAGCCCATCAGCTGGCCCCTGTGACATGCAGTACAGCTCAGAGTGAAAGGTTACTTAGCTTCTTAAACTCAGCCACAGACCCTGAACAACTCTCAGGAAGAGAAGGGCTAATCTGAGTGAGGGCAAAAGACATATTTACTCCTCAGTGTTAACGTGTTTATACTCACAAAATGGCAGTTTAACTATTGATGGCACTTACGTCTTGGTTAGACATTTCCCAATAAGGTCTCTCTCCATAGGACATGACCTCCCACATGACAATGCCATAGCTCCACGCGTCACTTGCTGAGGAGAATTTTCTGTAGGCAATAGCTTCTGGGGCCGTCCACCTTATGGGAATTTTCCCACCCTGGAAAACAAATTGGAAATTTCTCAGCTGGCTCACAAGTGTATCAAAAAATGAAATGGCAGTCCAATTAAATAACTTTTGCTAGAAAGATCTAAATACTGTGTGATAGCATTGGCATTTTAAATAAAAATAAGAGAGTAAGAATAATGTTAAATGTCAGAAATATTTTTTCCTATAATAATTATTCAGTGCTAGCAACTTTAATGGGAAATAAGTCACACTTCAGAAATACTTTATTTCATTCATTGGGGAAATTTATTTTCACTTTAGATTCACACAATTAAACTCACTATCGTGCCATTTGAAGAAAGTTCTGGATTATAGAACATTAAAACTAAATATCATTCAACATTCATTAAACATTGTATTACATGTATAAATAATAATGAGAATAACTTCTAAGTTAATTGAAGATAAATGGTTAAATGCAGAACTGAGACATTCTCTGCGGTTCAATATTTATCAGGACTTTCCCTCTTTCCTTTTTATCTATGATTATATTTACTTTAAATTAAAAAATCCTTTAACATTATACAAGGGCGCCTGAGAAGGGTAGTTCTTCTTTGGAACACTTTAGGCCAGATTATATTCTAGTTCTTCAGTGTTCCCTTTCACATTTGAACATATTAAAGAGATGAAATAGCATGAATTTAATCCATATTGGTCAGGTATTAAAGCCCGCTATTGTGTTATACTTATTTTTTTATCAGCATTTATTACACTTTATATCTCAAAACACTCTATAAATCCTTTTTACTGTAATGACAAGAACAAAACAATTCATCCATTTGATGTACAATCTTTGAAATTTTTGTAGCTCTGAACAGCAAGTCGAGCGGGGAGAGAGCACCGCTGTCGCCACTAGATGGCGGAAGAGAACAACGAGCTGTGCCCGGACAGCATTTTCTGGCTTCGCGTTGTAGGCTTTTGTAGGCAGCGCAGATCTTTAACTGTCAGAAAGCTCCAGGATGGAATTGCCTCATCAATAGCCGCACTTCCACATCATCTCATTACCCACGTCTCCCAAAGTCCGGTGTCAGGGTGAGTGGGGGTGGGAGGCGATAGAGGGTGCATTCTCTGGCCCTTGAGGAAGTTGGGTCTGACACCTTTAAAAGGTGAAGCAGTGAAAAAAAAAAATTTTTTTTTTTAAAGTAATCTAAGCATTAGATTACTTACTTGAAGAGAAAAGCGATGCATCCGAAATGGGAATAATTGGGTTCACCAGGCAAATGAGTGCATTAATGGAATCCTCATCTTAAAGACTTTAGGCAAGGAACCTTGAGGATAATACTTTAAATTCAATCCCCTGATTTTACAGGTGAGTGACCGAATACAGAGTTTAGAGATTAGGAGATTCCTCTCCACATTATTAAATACATGTGTACTAACGTTATTATAATAGCATTATGGGGTATTGATATAAAGTTGTAAATACTTCATCGGGGAGGAAAAGCTGGGCCAAACGAACTTTAATGTTTTAACCCTGGGCATCTTATAATCATATATCATCGTAATATAATGCAAGGAAACTAGAAGCCTGAAGTCTGGGGTGTTTACGCTTCGTGGCAGTACCACATTAAGGCCGGGAAATTAAATTTACAAAGTCGGTGCTAGTAGTTTAAGAGGGTGATGGGTAGGGGAAGGGAGTTGCAAGAGGAGGATTCATTTCTAAACCCAGAGTAGAATTGCCAGGTCAAATGCAGGACCCACAGTTAGACTGAATTTCAGGTAAATAACTTCAGTAAATACTTTTTTTGTTGTTGTTGTCGAAGTATGTCCCATAAAGGAATATATTTTTGTGTGTAAGGACGTCCCACATATTACACGAGACATTTACACTAAAAATCAAAATGCACTGTTTCTCTGAAATTCAAATTCAAATTCAAACTGGGCATCCTATATTTTTATTTACTAAACCAAGCAATCCAATCACAGAACACGAAAAAATAATCCAGAAATGGAAATATTGTAAATGGAAATATTGTAAATGATCCAATACAATGTTAGTGTTCTAAAAAAAACAAACCTGTGTGGTCTATACTTCATGAGGAGACAAGGACACTCTGACTCGTGTTTGTGTACCAGCCCTCTAGCAGCCTTTGTTTTATGGCCTATTTGTGGCTAAAGCACCTTGGTCCTGTAGCTCTGCATTTTGAAGCCGCTTAAGTCAGGCTCAGGTTTGTTCTAATATGGAAGCCTCAGTTGCAGAGAAGAAAGACCAAATTTGTAGTTGACTTCAGAACAGATGTAAGAGCAGCGGTCTTGTTTGACATTTCTGACTCTGGATCTTTCTTTGTCTCTCCAGCAAACAATGCGTAGAAGTGTGAATTGCTAATCTGCTGGGACTGTTCCTTTGCTAAATCTTTGTGAGTTCTATTAAGGCAGGCTAAAAAAATACAGTTAAGGGTTATTTTAGGTACATTCACTTATAAATGATACCTCATATAAGTGATTCACATATACATTTATACTTCATGTAGGTTGATATCACATGTAAATAATAACCTTTCCCCTTTCCTTTTTTCCCGGGAGGAGAAGATATTACAGAATATTTGATTAATAGCATTTCTATCTGTTATGGACTGAATTGTGTTTCCTCAAAATTCATATTTTGAAGCCCTAAACCTCAATGTGACTGTATTTGGTGGTAGGGTCTTTCAAGAGGTAATCAAAGTTAAATGAGGTCATAAGGGTGGGCCCTACACCAGTATGGCTACCGTCCTTCTAAGAAGATGAAGAGAGACACCAGAGGTGTGCAGGCATAGGGAAAAGTCCATGTGAGGACCCAGCAAGAGGATGGCCATCTGCAAGCTAAGGAGAGAAATTTCAGGAGAAGCCAAATCTGCCCACATTTTGATTTTGGATATCGAGCCTCCAGAGCTCTGAAAAGTAAATTTTTATTGCTTGAGCCAGCCAGCCTCCAATATTTTGTTAATGGTAGCCCTAGCAGACTGATAACACCACTCTTATAAAGGAAAAAAGAAAGAAAGAAAGAAAGAAAGAAAGAAAGAAAGAAAGAAAGAAAGAAAGATTTTTATCTAGGATGAGCAACACTGCAAAATGGACAGTACATCTCTATTTCAAATTCTATGCCAAGAGCCATCTTGAAATGGGAAGTGAAAGCTAGAATAAATCTTTTTTTTTTTTTAAGATTTTATTTATTTATTTGACAGACAGAAATCACAAGTAGTCAGAGAGGCAGGCAGGGAGAGAGGGAGAAGCAGGCTCCCCACTGAGCAGAGAGCCTGATGCGGGGCTCGATCCCAGGACCCTGAGATCGTGACCTGAGCTGAAGGTAGAGGCTTTAACCCACTAAGCCACCCAGGCACCCCTAGAATAAATCTTAAAGATGAAAAAATTATCACAGAAGTGCTAAGGTAGGGATATAATTCTAATTTATAAAAACGCATGGTAACATGAACCTGACAGTATGTATGGACTTCAGTAATTCTGAACATGTATGGAATAAAGATAAGGAAGCTTTCAAATCTTGTTTTTTTTTTCTAGTGGGAGGGTATAGACTGAGTAATCTAAGTGCAAGATAAGCCTGAAAGGAAGAGGTCCTTGCAATTATGGCATGGTCTCTATCCCCTTTCCTATTTTAGAGGAAACACAGAATCTTAGCTTTTTTCCTTTTTTTTTTTTTTTTAATTGAATGGACCAACAAACATGTGGCTTAATCTCAGCTACTTATTTTTGCCCATGATCTTGAATCATAGACAGAGGTAATGCACTAAATTACTTTTTTCTCAAAGCATTAACCACCAGATGTTTGTTTCAGGTTTCAGGAATGAACAAATAGTACTTTAGATTTGAAATCACAATCATTGGAACATTACATGTTGCTTTACCATATGTTTATGAAGGGAAAAAAAAGTTACCAATGATGCTAATCAAAATGACTGAATGTCATAAAGTTTTCTCCAGTTCCTGGCACTTCCCTTATGCCAAGAGCTTAATCACTGAGGGAACAAAGGAGAAACAGGAAGTAAGCAAACTGGGTCTGGATCTGGATGGCTACTGAAAAGATTTTTCCTGTTTTTTAAGTCCTATGCAGAGCTTGCTGTCTAAAATGGGGTCACAGCAGAAAAAGCGCCGAAGAAACAACTAGGAGCCTTGTATTATACCTGTACACCCTCTATCTTGTATTATGGTTGTATTTAACATCTGAGGTTTAGAACCTGATCCTCTAATCTTCAGCGGAGGAGACAATCAATTGACATATAGTAAGGTTACAAAGGCTTAATTCTGAAACCAAATAGAAACCTTCCACTAAGAAACAAGAACACTTAAATCTCTCTCCATTTCTCACGCATTGGGTTTGATGGTTATCTTAAAGGCAAATGGTTCGAATAGACAGCAATCTGCCTTTTTCTTTTTCTTTTTTCCTTGATCTGCCTCTGTGGTACCCAAACTTCAAGGAATATAAGAATTACACTACAGAAAACATATATACTATGCTTAAAGATTAATTTAATAAATTTTTAATGGCAATTTTAACTAAATATTTTTCTTTATGAGATAAAAGTCTTCTACAATCTATTGTGTGACTTCAGGCAAATCTTAACTCTGAGTTATATTTCAGATCTGGAAAATGAAAGGATTTGAATTGATGATCATAAGGAAGTTCTATTTTTAATTTCTTGATGATCATAAAATAATAAACTCTAGTGGGTTTAATATGTGCCTGCAGTTTCTTGGCTCCCATTAAACTGAGTAGATGGGCCATCTGAGTTTTTTCCTAGTCCATGTAGACAGATAGCCTGATGACAGACGGTAGTGGAGGTAAGCACACTCATGTTTCACATCCCAGACAAGTCATTAATGGTCACAGGGATCATCCTGAGTAGTAAGGAAGGGTAAAAAATAACTTAATCACTTTTAGTTTAAGAAGGCAGGGGTATGAAAATACTTATTAGAAAGGCACGAAACCTGGACATTGACTTTTCCCCCTTTTTGCTTTTTACTCTTAATGGGTTACAATACACTTGATGAGCAACCACTGGTTATTTGGAAAACTCATTATACGGACACTCATTGAGGTCAGATGAAAGACATTAATTTGTTTGCTGAAAGGTCATTTTACATGAAAAGTTCTTGTCAGTGGGGATTACCTGTGGCAGTGGTGGTCTGGTTTGGGAAGCTATGGTGGAGGAATTAGCATTCTGAGGATTTCCACCTTAATTCAGTATGGTGTCCTAGGAAGTCAGAGCAAATCACTCTCTCACATGCTAGTTATATAGACAACCCAACCCTCACAGGGGGGTTATTCTTTCTCTTGAGAATTACTCATCTTGAGAGGTAAGTCCATCTCTGAGCATCTCTTTCTAGTTTGTATCCCCAAATCAACCAATCGTAATATCATTATGTACAACTACATTATATAGTGTAAGTCTTTTTAAAAATACATCCTCATTCCCTCTCTGAGGGATGTGTACTTCCCTCCTTCTTTAAAGTTTACTGATCTAGGACAACTTTGGTACTGTGTGAAGTTTTATCCTTTTCTGAAATATGAGGATAATATCTGTCCTTTGAAGAAAGATGGAGGACTAGGATGGAACAAATTCATCTGTAGTCACAAAGGATAAATCTTCTTATAGATTTCTAGATAACATTTATTAAGTGGATTAAATGAGATAGTATACATGAAGTCCCTCTTAGCTGCCAACATATGGTAGGCATTCTGGAAATGTTACTTGTCTCTTTAATTTATGCACTTAACATATCTCTTTTTTTTTTTGGGAACTGCTTGGTGACTCCAGCCCATATCAGCATACCAGTTTTCTAACCTGGAGTCACTAGCCTACCCCTTAGAGTGTCAGGCTCAAGGTAGTCTCCTCACACAAGAGCTTTTAGGAGCCAGAGGCAACAAATCAATCGTTGGTAGACAAGCTCTGACTCAGTTCTTATAATTTAGACTTGTCTTGTCCAGTTTGGGGAAATCTATTTTGGTTCAGTGTGTTCTGTTCTATGCCTAGCTTCCTGCCAGTGCACCACCAGCGCCCTTCTGAGACTGAAGACATATCTTATTCATCTCATTCTTTCATGGGTATAATTCTGTCATCAAAGAACATTATCTATGGCTAAATGTTGGCAGCCAGATTTCTGCCTACAGCTGGATCTGCCTGATAATGATTCTCAAAGGATTTCTTGCCTTTTCCCGAGTGTTTCTCTTCTCTTTGTGGGGTTTGATACAGGGGGTAAATTACAAACCTTCTCTCCTCATGAGTGCCCCCAGAAAAACACACACACACACCATGCTGCATCAGGAACATATGATTCTAGATACCAGGTTGAGACACTCGTGCTGTAAGCAGAAGACCCTTCTTGCATAGTATTTTAAAAATATAAGTCATTCGTTCTTAATAACCAATTTTTTATAGGAAGATAAGTGCTTTAAAAATTTATAGTAAATAGCGTTGTTTTAGGCCACAAATATGAAACAGCCATTTTAATAGCTTTATCTAAGACAAAGATTTCCTAACAGTTGTTTCTTGTTCGGGGCTTTCACTCCCTGTGCCAACGACCTTTGTGTGGGTGTTCACTGAGGTCTTAGGGTCTTGGATTTTACTGAATCCAGAGCTAACCAACTGTTTAGCTTTGAGCTGAAATGGACATACAATTGGATTTTCCATGGCTAAGTTTTTTTTTCTTCCCCCTAGAGTCTCTAAATGCCTTTAAACAGAGCCCCACCACTCCGCCATCTCACTGAATCTTCTTCAGACACACTTGCCCTATTTCAAATATCTTCCTGGCCACTGTAGGTAGTGCTGTCACCTCCCCAACTCGAACTTCAATGCAACCTCCTTTTCTGATTATGAAACGAACAATGAACTACTTTTGAAATTTATTTAGACCACGTTTTTCATAAAGAATAGGACCAAATGAGAAACGATTTCAAATAAACAGGAATAGCTATGTTGCCAGTTTTGTTTTCTACTCTCTAAAAACATCCCTAACTATGGAAGGAAAGACTTTCTCATTCTCCTCTCCTCACATGATCTACCTGGAACTATACTACATTTTTATTCATTGTCTAAATGCATAAACAGCTCAGTGAATGCTAATTTTTTTTTGTTCCCGTAATAAAACAGTGCTTATCGTGCTATTCAAAGCCTGGAGAATTAGAATCCTTTTCACCTGCTTCCTCCTAAATTGCTCCTGAAAATAATTCATTGCCACCTATTTCTCAGTACTCTCTTTCGATGAGAACATAGGTGCTACATCATTAAGTGAATAACACTGTTATGGGGGACATCTGTTAAATTAGATTTTCTATGCCATCCTATAAGGCAGATAAAGTAGGACAAAATGTTACTGTAATGTGCTAGAATTAAACATATACATTATCATGAGGATTGCCATTGTGTCTGAGTGTGGATGACTTAAATACCACTGACACTAGAGGTAGTTTTTTTCAAGACAACCTATCATTCATTATGGTTTTGTGAATATACTGTATGGTACCGGTCTGAAGGGGATAGTGGATATTAATAGAGTGAAAAATCCTATTCCTCCCTTCCTGGACAGTAGCACTCTACCCTTCATCTTTTTTCGCCTATCAGTCTCTCTTATTTTTTCTTTTGAATCCAGCTATACAGAAGACTGGCTACCGCTCTGTTCCCTCTGCAGTGTATTTTAACAAAATTTTCTTAAGCTTCTCGTCTATACTACTTATGGCAAAGACGTATGGATATTAACGCAGAAGTACTAGTTCTAAAAAATGTACCACATAAATCATAAAGGAGAGTAAAAGATTATTTGGGCCATTAATACTGAGATACTTAATACATTAAATGCTAATTAATATGTAAAATGTACAGTTCTTCATGTATATAACACCAATATCTATAAAGAATTTTTATCTGAATGGCCTCAAATTGATGTATACCACTAAAGAGTCAATACTTTGCTTTCTTACCAAGTTGCCCTATAAGAATAATACTAAGACAGGCAGTGATTAATACTCATGCCACTGGGGCTCCTGGGTGGCTTAGTCATTAAGCCTCTGCCTTTGGCTCAGGTCATGATCCCAGGGTCCTTGGGTCCAGCTTCCACACTGGCCTCCTTGCTCTCCAGGAAGCCTGTTCTCCCTCTCCTACTCCCCTCTACTTGTGTTCCCTCTCTCGCGGTGTCCCTCTCTGTCAAAAAAATAAGTAAAATTAAAAAAAAAAAAAACATATGCTTTCTATCTACCTCCATAATCTGATACTATGCATTTGGGAAAAAATTCAGATCCCAAATTTTAGAAAAAGGGACTACATAAAATGAGGTATATCTATTTTTATACTAGCTTTACTTACAATCTTGTTTGAAAACAAATATTCAAAAAGGATGAAGAAAGTGTAGAAGGCCCTAGGGCATACACAGTGGTGATTTTCATAAACCCAGGGGTGTTTACTTTAGAAGGAGAATGTACAATATAGGGAGAGAAAGTGACTTTGGAGCCAAATGTGTTTCTTCTAACCACCCCCCCCCCACCCCCGCCACTAATTTGTTGTGTGGTGTTGGACAAGTTACAGAGTCTCTGAAGATTGAGGGTGTTGGACTATGTGATTTTGTAGCTCCTGTGAAGTTTTAATATCCCATGATTTGTTAATATGTGAATACCTTAGTGAGTTAAAACAGAAGGGACAACCTCCACTTCTGTCTAAGGAAACATAGACAAAAAGGGTTAGTTCTGTGCTCAGTGGCTTCCTGCATCATCTTTATGCCCACAAGCAGTTTATCCATTAAATCTGACTCTTGTGACAGGCCCACACTTTGACTGAACAGATCTGAGGTCTTCTCTTGCCACTTTCTCATCAAGTGTTGTGATACATCAGTTCAGAGCAGCCCTATGACCTCAAATTACCCATTGTCAAAGAGGTTAGCTCTGAGCATAAACCAAAGAGGGGAGACAAGGTGACATAATGACATCTTTAGAGGCAGTCTATTTGGGACCAGACACTTAACAGAGGAGAGGGCACAATCTTCTAAATGACTGAGGAAGCATTACTCCATGGAAAGGATGGGGTTGAGGGGCTCACATCCAAAGGTGGGTAGGAACTTGAGAAAAGGAAGTACCTGGATCTGGAAATACCAAAAAATGTTTATACAGATAAATCTATTTAGAAACTAGACTTTGGCTGAAAGAATTATTAAAATGCTATTATTTTGAGTAAGTTTTAAATTTGTGATGGAACTGATTACAATATGGAGGGCAGTTGTCTTATGTCCTTAGCATCTTAGTTGATGAAATTTACACAGTCAAACCTTCATCCATTCTGTTATTCCAACATGGAATGATTCCATTGTTCCAACGTGGAATGCTGTCTTGTTAGTGTTTTCCTTAGCTTCTATTTTGTTCATCACTAAAGTGATTGTTCCTCTTATGCCTTCCGGTAACACTCACTGTCTGCCTCGCTCATTTGGTACTTAACATCAGGTACTTTCTGTGTACTATGTATGATCTGGATTTTTAAATTGTACTGTCTTCCCAGAAAGGTTATAACAATCTTGCAGGGTCTTTTATTCTTCTTTATAATCTACTTTATGGTATTTAGCATGGTGCTATGATTATGATAGAATTTAATGATTATTTGCTGAGGGGACAACCAGATGAGATGAATTAGGGAAATGATGTGACATGAAAAGCACAGTCTCAGAACCATACTGTATAAGGGGAATTCAAATTTCACTTTGTAGCTCCTTCTTAGTCATTATTATGAACTTGCTTAATGGTAAGGAAAAGATGAAAGGGCAATTTCCCAATCTGAATTTTCAGTTTATAAAGGGCCTCACCCAGAGAGGACTGAAGGTCAGTGGTGGCTTTCCTTTACTCATTCATTCATTTTCTTATTCTTTTTTTGGTCAAAAAAAATTTTTTTAACAAATCTCACATGCCAGGCTTTTGAGTCACAGAGACATCCTCCTTGTCCTCAGTGAGATCATGTTACAGTAGGAGAGACTTCGATGTAAACAAATAATGGCAGCACAAAGGGTCAGGGCTCTAACAGAAGTCTGTACTAGATTCATTTGACAGAAAAAAAAAAGGAGGATCAGCTGCTGGGACGACTATGGGAAGAAGCAGAAAGGTGAGATAACAGAGGTAAGTTTTAGGAAGAATTTAAAATAACTAGGAGTTTGACTAGTAAGACAAAGAGGCCAGGGCATCTCTTCAGAAGGAACAGAGTTGAAAGACACAGGATTTTATGATTTCGTATGCATCCCTATTTCTGTATGCAAAATTATATACACTTTGATTTGATTGATTTTTGTTTTGTTTTCACTCTAATTTTGTTGTGGCTCAAAGATCTGAATCACGTGGTAAAAAGTGCAAATAAATTCTTTTAATTTTGTAAGTATAAGGGGATGATAGGGATCCTCAACCTCTATTTTGACTTGTATATTGAATGTCTAATAAAAAAATTAAATTACTTTTATTTCTTGCAGAATCACCTGCAGTAAGTGGGTGCAATCATGCATCATACCAAGCAGATTGAAAGGTCTACTGTTTTATAGCAGATTTTCCCAGTGAATACATTTTGGAGAAGCAATGCTTATAAAATAAGCTTCCAGCTTATTTTGCTCAGGCTTCAGTATATCACTTGGGTTTTGAAGCCTAATTCATTGTGGACAGCAGATGGCTCTGGAGGACATATCTGGAATGCTGAATGACAGAATCTGGAGGTACTTGGCTGCAAGTAGCATGAAAAAAGGCATGATCTCTATCATCTTCAAATATCACAAGCCAATGGCAAAGTTTTAAATAACAGAGGGCCCATAGTCTCTCATGGTTCACCTTCCCTTCCAATTTACCCCAACTCCCTTCTCCTAACTCCCCATGTCCACCATGCTATTTGTTATGCTCCACAAATAAGTGAAACCATATGATAATTGACTCTCTCTGCTTGACTTATTTCACTCAGCATAATCTCCTCCAGTCCCGTCCATGTTACTACAAAGGTTGGGTATTCATCCTTTCTGATGGAGGCATAATACTCCATAGTGTATATGGACTCTGAAAAACAATCTGAAGGGTTTTAAGTGGTGGGGGGGTGGGAGGTTGGGGGAACCAGGTGGTGGGTATTAGAGAGGGCATGGATTGCATGGAACACTGGGTGTGGTACAAAAACAATGAATATTGTTATGCTGAAAATAAATAAAAAATAAATTAAAAAAAAATAACAGAGGGCCTATCTAGTTGTGGAGTGGGGCTTTTTAAGAGATCAACCTGCATTTCTATGAGTCCCATTTTTACCTTAAATGTCTCCTGGCCCTTTCTTACATCCTCTGTGCATTCTTCTCAACCTGTTCTCTTCCCTTTGTTCTCTACCGTCCTGTTTTCTTTTACTCTGTTCTTGCTAGTAAGTGTTTACTGTATGTGCAGAAGACAAGTTCCCTGAGGCAGGGATTTTGTGTGCTTGGTTCTTTGCTGTTTTCACAGTGCTTAGAAATGAGTCTGAGCATTATAAATACTCCATTAATATTAACTGTAGGAACGTTGGTGATGTAGCATAAGATCATGATAGTACTTATCATCTAATGGATGTTAATGACACATAATAAATGATGCTGTGAAATCTGATAGGTGCCAAGGTAGGGGAGAGTCAGGGAAGGCTCCCAACTGAAAATGATGTCTAGTCTTGGACCTTATGGAAGATGGGAGTGAAACAAATAAGAGGTGTGAGAAAGGAGGAGATGGGGTTGGGGGTAGGGAAGACTGATCTAGGTAGAGAGAACAGGTATGAAAGAGAGAACACAACAGATTTAGAAGTATTGACAGATGTTGTAACTGACTAGAATGGGAGACGGGAGTGGGGAGAGACAGAGGCTAGAGAAGCAAGCAGGGCATGGGATCATGAAGGGCTTTCTAATACACTTAAAGAATTTGGACCTTTTCTCATGGCAATGGAAAATCACTGAAGGGTTTCAAGCAATGGGGTGATAAAACCAGGGGTTTTGCTATTGTTTTAGATCATCTTGACCGCATTGTGGATTGCTGTTGGGGGCAAATAGAGGGAAGAAAAGCAGCAAAATCTTGCCACGTCTAGGGAGTTAGTAATATTATTTAATAATTCTGTAATAGTCACATATGGTACCACATTTTTATACATTAAAAGCATTTATTTCAATTCCTCTGATTAGATATTTGCCATATTCCAGAGAAGAATGGGACAACCTTTACTCTGCTTAACATATCTAAAATGGAAAGTTCAAATCAATCATGTAAACAAAGTTAAAGGAGGAATATTCAAAAACTAATTTTGGAAATTCTCTTCTCAAAGACTATCATCCACTATAGAAGCATCATTTACATATACTTTACATTTATGTATTAGAACAAACCCTCTAAGGATGGACTAATTAGACTATAAAGATTTCTTATATTTAAAATTAATAATGCCACATTTAAAAAACAATTTATCTTCTTCATTTAATCCACAATAATTTTGTGATTTGTTCCATATTAAATTTATAGCTTGAGTAGTTTACCTGAAGGGGAAGAAGGACAGTGTTCAACTCCCCCCGCCCCCTTTCTTGCTTTCTCATATCTATGTGTAGTGGGTTGAAGAAAGAACATTCATTCAGAAAGGTTGTTTTTCACTGTAGTCACTTATGAAATTCTATAGGATCAATTTTTAGTTGTTTTTTTCTCCCCTCTGAAAACAGATTTGCTCAGGGAAAAGGACTTCATATTGGCTCAATGTTATACTCCAGAGAATTCAACCCTGTTGAAGCAATTCAAGGCAACAATAACAACCGTTCTGCTTGCCATAGCTTCTTCCAATATTTAAGGACACAAGAGGAGAATTAATTTACTTGTGTTTTGGACAGGGTGCTTTTCATCTATACCTTGAGCGTGGTATTTACATTTTATTTTGTTTTTTAGTTTTTTAGGTCACTGGTGATTTTAAAGCCAGCGTTGGCTGGAAAGTTTTATGTGATGTGCAAGTTACTACGTGTTCAGTTCTGCTTGTCATATTATTGCTCGAAGTAAAACGTCTTTCACAGCATTAAACTTGTACTCGTATCTTTCTGGTAAACAAAACTGAACTTAAAGCAGAGCTCAGAGAATTCAGGAAGAAAAAAAAAATATCTGCTTATAGAAAAATACCTGAGATCTTAAACCCCATAATACTACTTAACAAATAACATTCTAATTTGCAGGAAAGCGCCTTTCATTAGAGGATGGCTCTGCTCCTAGTTTTCATTTGAAACATGAGTTTGGTCCTCTCCAATTAGTTGTGGGTAGACATTGGCTAGCAGTCCACAACCAGAACCACTGGGCCCAGTTTTACATTATTGACAGGCTCTTCCCAAATGGCTTTTTTCTGGAATCTGGAGGAAGTTTCGTGTCAGCGTTGCAGTGCATTAGCGTGGCTGTCAGCAATGCTTCCCCAGGGCTCACTACTTTATGCCTGACTTCAGCCAGGGCTGTCAATCTTCCACTTTCATGAACCCTAATATGATCACACCCTCCTTCTCTTGTAGCTCTTATCAAGGAAAGATCAACTTTCCTAATTTAAGGAAAAAGAGACACATTGAGTAAGGTAGGTGCTCATGTTGTTGATGATAACTTTGCGACAATAGCCTAACTGTATTTAGCCTGGATTTCTGTATTTAGGATTTTTGTTTGTTTGAAGAGAAAATCCTAGACACTTCTGTTAAATGAGGAAGTTCACTAAGGAACTTGTAAAATAATGTAATTATTTTACATTATTTATATAATATTTATATAATGTAATTATTTTACATTATTTTAATCAACTCCCATGGAGTTGAAGCCAGAATGACTTGCATGCTGCCTCCTAAAAGTATCACCAGTGGGATGAAAGTGATAAGGAAAATAGTGACTAACTTGAGGTATCCATCCTAGGTTGGAAAAATGCTGAAAAATCCCTGATCATTATTAGGCCTATAATAAGAATTATATTGCATTTATATTAAATGCAAAAAGCCTACTTCCAAAAGTTTCTCTCTTTCCTTGCACTTATAAATCAGGATTCTTATGGTTTAAATTTTTGCTGAAACATGCTGCAAGTTGGAAGCATCATATTTCTAAGAAAATTCAAAACTCCACACTTCCCTTTCCTAAATGCTCATCTATTTTGACCCGATGCTTAGTTTCCAAAAGTATTACGGAATTTTAACATTGCATCCATCTTCTTTCTAAAACTTTTTCATGTTGTCCAATGGGAACTTCTAGTAACTAATAAAAAAATCCTCATTAGTATTTCCCTTGTACCAAATCACTTCAGCAGTAAAGGAGAAAAAGTTCTTCCTCTATTCTAATGCATTGATCTTCACAAAGGTTGAAAGATAATAAAATATCTGATAAAAATGCATAGCTTTGACCCTTAAAAATCTGTGTAAGTGAAAGGGGAGTGAATATTTCTGAATGCTAAAATCTGTACTACAATCATATTTTCTTGGCAGCCTGATTTAAAGAGCTCTATGTGACAGTCAAGTTATACTAGCCTTGACAGTACAACTGGGTGAAAAAGATTCAGATCTGTTTTTATATTTAATTGGAGTGTCAGGGTCAGGCTGTCAGAGCAGGATACTTTTGCCAGTTGTCAGAGGGCTACCTTTGAGAGCACTAAATTAGAAATGCAGATACCTGACAGTATTTTCAACTTGGCACCCAATTTATAAATTTGGGGAAATAGCTAGGTACCTCTGTACATTATTTCTATCACCAGTGGTTTAAGGAATTGATTGCCTTAGCTGGATGGGGGATGGAAAGGAGGAAGGGAGGAATACAGGTGAATCCGAAAGCCAGATAAGTATGAATTATACTGCACAACAGTCTAGAAAGTAGGTAACCATTATTGGATAAATTCAAATAGTAATATTAAATGATAATGAACATTACACATATGTATACATATATGTACATGTACAGATAAATTCCATGATCATGAGAAACATGTTCAGGTAGAGATACATTAAAGCAGACTATTGAAATCAACAAATTGCAGAATGTTTGTATATGTTGCTAGTCTGAAATATGTATTAAATATCAGATGTAAGTGCTTAGTAAATGTTTGCTGAAAGAATCTGGTTAACTGTTAGTGTACTCTAATTCAGGAAACTGGCCTGGGCATTTAATCTGACTCCCTACCCTCCACAGTCCTCTCATCTCCCTAAGAAGGAATACCCAGTCATCTCTGGTGTACTAAGCTCTTTCTTAGGCCCAGGGGCTGCTGTTACCCCTAGATGGGAAGCCCCTAATGCTGTAAGACTCAAAATTGAATGAGCTTTGTGGGTATCCTTGTCCATTAGCTCCTGCTTGGTTATTTGAGCTCAATCCCTGTCTATTTTGCATACGTAGATATTTGTCTTCCCGCATCTAGTTTATAGGTCTCAGCAGAATAAAGTGATGCTGGTTTTCGATTCTAAAATTTATAAGCTATGCCTAGCACAGATTGTTTGTCTTCTTGGACTGCCACTCAGTATCCGCTGCCAGATGCTCCAGATACCATGTTTCGCCTACCAGCAGGGAAACCCTTCTTTACCCTCTGATACCACCCACCTGCTTCCTGGTCTTTGGCATGTGATGTAGCCTGTGTAAGGTTTCCTAATATTCTGCTCTTCTTCTTGCTTTATTAGGCTTGTCCTGGTCTACCACTGATAGAATGCTGGCTCTGAATACCCACATCTTTTCAGAATTATATTTCTAAAAATCCAGTGGTTGTGGTTGGATTATAATACACAGTATTGACCATTTTGTGATATCAAGGAAATTATATATATGTTCAATATACATATGTATGTATATATGTGTATTATATGTGTGTATGTATGTACTTCTTTTTCCCTGATAGCCTACACCCTAGGTGTTGCCATACCTTAAAAAAGGAAATGGCTCTTTCTTAGTGGCCTTGACTTTCGATTCGGTTTGTCTAAGCTAAAGTTGATTTCCTAAAAGTCACGCAAATGTTAAGGAACATGTCAGTTTCTATTAGTGTCCTCTGCCTCTTGGACCATGCTGCCATCCCTGAGGGCTGACTGGGCCCTTGCCTTGGGAATGCCAAGTTTACCTCCACTCATTCAGGTCCATTAGCTATCAGCTTAGAATTTGTGACTTCCCTCACTTCTGGACTGGATATACCATGCTGATGAATGTGAAACTTGGCATATCATGAGGCCATGAAGGTGCCCCGCCACCCCACTTGGAAGCAAGGGGGAATTCACTCACAATTCAGCAGATACTGGCCATTGGGAAACAGGAGATGGGAATGAGTTGCATAGAGAAATCCCTTTTTTTTCTTTCTTCCCATGAATGATTTCAAAGCACAGTTTCTCCACATGACCCATTTGGAGAAGTTCTACATGGTTAGGGGACCCATCTCTCAACTGCTGTGTTTTGTGGAAGTAGCAAGTACAATAACAGCCGGTGGTATTGCTTTACATTTTTCCCAGCCTCATTTCCGTTTCCCCTCTGTCTAGGCGCCCTGCTTTTGTGCCTCCCAAATAATGCTTCATCATTCTAACTTCTTTTCTGAGACCCTGTTTTCTGGGCTAAGACAGTTGCCACAGAATCAGTATTTCTGTCACCCTTGAAAATTCAGGGTATTTATTCAAGTCATATGCAAGTTTAGACAAAATATATTTAGTTAAATGTTTATCTGAACACGTGTTATAGAAAATTGTTGCATAAGAGAAATAGAGGCAAAAAGGAATTAATTTCCATATGTTTTCTAGACATTTTTTTTGGTATTTCTGTGAAGCACAGTTGTTTATTTTTTTCTTCTAGGCCTTGTGTTCTTGCTGAGTTAAGTTTTAACTTCTGTGTTGGACTTGGAAATTGCATATGAGATCTTTTCTGTGTGTCCTGTATTTCTCTGTTTACCATCTGGGGCAGTGAAGTATAGAGGTTAAAAGCACAGGGCCTTCGGTCATCCTGCTTAAATCCAAATCCTGCCTCTGCTCCTCAGGAGCTCTGTGCCTTTTGGCAAATTTTCTCTCCTCCCCTACCTCAATTTTCTCACCTGTAGGGAGAAGATAATCTTAGTATCGCACCGGGCTGGTTTGTGGATTAAAGAAGAGAAGGCATTTGAAATACTTGCAACAGTGCTTAGCTCATCTGAGAGTAATTGTTAGTGTTATTTCTTTTTATGTTTAGTCTCTGTGCTAAACGTTGTAGGATATATTCATGAGAAAAATTTCTGTCGTTTCAAAATGGGAAACAATGTGGTATCCCTGTTATACATTTATCTACACCAAGAGGGATGGCATCGCAGCATTTGTTCCTGATTGTAAGAATCTGCTGGGAGGAGGGGATGAACTTGTCCCCCAGTGGAATGCCTGGAAGTATATACGTCCCTGAAATCAACTTTTTAATACACATGTGGATGTTCTCTCCCATAGTGACTAATGCTTCTGTTTTGGACTCCACATACGGCAGAATTCCCAGAATGTGATCCTCTTTTCCAACCTACCATGGGATTTTCCTTACTGGCCATGTAAAACGAGGCCATGGAAATTTTCTGAGGCTCACTCTGCGCACCTGTAAACAGAAGATGATAATCCATTGCAGACTTATTTACTTATTGTGAAGCATTGATTGCCAGCCACTGGACTAGGACCTGTGGCCACAAAGATGAATAAGGCACAGATCCTAGGCTCAGCTTACTAACTGCTAATAAAAACAGTTGCCACTATCTTCAGACAAAGAAAAGGGAGGTCAGCCAAGGAGTGGAATTTGTCCAGGGTGACATGGCCCACGAAAGCGTCCAATCTGAGACTTGGACACACGTCTCTGCCTTCAGACCAGTGCTATGTGATACTGTTCTACTCTTGTCAAAATTCAGTAAAGTCTTATGGATATAATATTCTATAAATGTAAAGAGCTTTACCTATTAATCATATTGTGTTATTATCTTGCAATTTACTGTTTCACATTTTTAGGCACCAGATTTTCCTCTTTCAACTTCTTCCCTAAGGAAGAAGAGTTTTTAGGTGGCAAAACACAGTTTTATAAAAAACCCTGATGCCAAGAATTAGGCTGTGAAACGGCTTGCTTGTCACTAATTTCTGTTGCTGTCATTGCTGGTTTCTCCTTAAGACAATAACTCTTTCTTAGTAGATAGATGAATCAAACAAACATACCCTATCTTTAATGCTTTGTTTTTATCTTAAATATGCATTAATAATTTACTTCAATTAGCATGCCAATAAAACTAAGGCCAGGCACAGTATCTAGGAGGAGAGAAGAGTCATAGCACCCGTTCTGGGAGTGTTCTTGGGAAGTGTTGAAGGGAAGCCGTCTAGAGATGAGGGCTGGCAGCACCCTCATGTGTGGGAGAGACCGACACAATGATCCCTAGGGTGAGAGTGCCCCACACCCCTCAGCCCCTCAGCTCCGGTGAGGATATTAGATACCTTGGAAATTGATAACACACCTCCAAACCAAATTGCATACTGACAGGTTGATACCAGCTTCATCATAGGCATAACCAGCGGATCCCTGGAAGCACTCTAGAACAGGCCACCCTATTGAAATTGCACAAATAAATCAGCTAAAGTAAAAATCCCTTTCATGACCCTGAAACATTTCTTGAGGTCTGGAACGCATTCATCTTTTCAGGTTTTTACTACTGACACGGGAGACAGACCCACTCGTTCCTAGAAGCCATACTCTCTTGTATCCTTATCTTTTAGGTGACAGAAAATGGCCTTTATTTTCATGAAAGAATGTTATAATTTCTGTCTCTTTCTGTTTCTGTTTTAGCCGAGGCCCAGAAAGGCCAAGGAGAAAAAAATGTACATAGTAAGTATTCTACGTTACAGATCTCTCCTACATTATTACAGGTTTGAAGAGGAAAGTAGGAGCAAAAAACCAAAAACAATGGTTTTATGACTTGTTGCTCAGTACCCAGATCACTGAGGTAGACGAGGCTGGTATGGAAATAATTATTTTTGGAGAATGTAGTTGGTATGTTGTGCCAACGCTCTTGTCAAATCTAGTAAGGGATCTTGATATTAACACTGAGAGAATTTTTATTTACTATTGGAGTTCGGGATAACTCAAGGCACTTGCTTTGAGTCCATGCCTGGAAAAGATTAAAGATGAGACCCTGGTTGGTTGGTGCCTATTCTAATGAAAGGACACTGGTATGCAGTTTTAAAGCCAAGTTTAGTATTTGGTGTTAATATTAAATCTGTAATTTAACATCATAGTTAAAAGCATGCACAGTAAAGCTGTGACCACCAAATCTTGAGTCTTGGCTCTCATCTCTGGGTCTTGCAACATTGGGTAAATCAGTGTCCCTATGTTTCAGTTTCTTCAACTGCAAACCAAGGATAAAAATACCACCATTTCCTCTTTGGGAAAGTTTAGTAAGTTAATATATGCAGCAATGCCTGACCATAGTATGCACTCAGCAAAAGTCAGTTATTGTAATTGTTATTCCATTAGTATCCCGCTGTGCTTTCACTGACAACAAGCAGAGGAGTATATTTCCTGTGGATCAGATATGGGATCTTCTAAAATGGGGTCAGTTTGGTCTTTTTTTTTTTTAAGGAACTTTGTCCAAAAATGTAAGATGACATTGGACAGGTGAATAGCTGGAAAAGAGAGACTAATAAAATGACCATAAGCTCTAAAAGGCACAGACGATTAGGAAATCTTCAGGAAAGAGACATATAGTCATCGAGAGGAGGTCTCCAAAGAACCTGTCAAAGTATTCCATGAGAAAAAAAGTCAGTTTCAATTACCCAGCAAGCTCAGATCATTAATATGAGATCAAGAACATTCCAATTAAGTGAGATCTACCCTGCTGCTCACCTTTTCTTATCCCCATTCCTGCTCTGACCGTGAATGGGTTGGTGACCTCAGCATGAAAGCTGTGAGGAAAAAAGTACTAGCTTTCGCCATTGCAATAGAACGAGCAAGGCCAGGAAAAATGAAATGTTTTGTTTTTTGTTTTTGGTTTTGATTTTTTTTTTTTCAATTTGCAACCCACAGTGTCTGGCTCTTTTAATCTAATAATTTGGTGTCAGATGTTGTTTGGTAGTTTTGAATATTGAAAGCTGTAAGAAATTCATCTGTTGAACTAAGCAAGTATGTTTGGAGCGTTTAAGGTTGCAAGGTTCTGTTGACAAGAAGATGCTGTAACAAAAGCGATCCACTTATGTCCTGAATAAACAGCCACTCAGCAAGAGTTTCATGATATGTTTGGTTGGTTCAGTGTCTGGAACATAATGCATACATATATCACTGTGAAGGGTCACTTGTAGACTGTAGAAAGCTGGGATAACTATGGTCTTACAACAGACAGCTTCTTATAAAACATTCTCCATTTTCTCAACGTAATTAAGTAGAACTAAATCTTTGTCACATGTTTGAATAAAGGACAGAGGATGACTTCTGGTTTATACTTAACTCTCCACTCTGTCTAAAGTAATAGTATTTAAATTGACAGTGCTTTTATAACCTCACCTCATGGACTCATCTTTCTTTAGCTTGTTTTCTGTTTCAAAAGACATTTTAATATACCACTCTACATGAGTTCTGGCACTAGAATATCACCAACCCTATTAATCAACAGAATCTCCTTGTGGCTTTCAATGATGGTGTCATTTTTGAGTAATATGGAATCAGATAATCTCTCACTGATGATGTATCTCACTGAATCACTCTCCGAGTGCTGATAACATAATGACAATAACATATTAGCATAATTCATCATCACATGTACCTTTGCTCTGGGGATGTTTTATTGTAATGTATAATACACTGGCTGTCACTCTGATGATGTATTGCAGCGAGACTTCCTCAGGAAAAAAACACATTTTGATGGAATACTATTCATATCAGATGGTACTGCCCAGGGATAAACAGTTGAAAAAAGTTTGACTTCATTTGCTATAGAATCCACATGAAGGTCAAAGGCACTACAAATGGTAAAAGATAGTTTGGAGATAACGGGTATCTGTCCCTCTGTTATAAAACAGTTTCTAAAAGTTCAATTTTTGGTTCTAAGTAGGTTATAGCAGGTTTTTTTTATCCCTAGTAAATATTTAATATCCATAGCACTGTGACACTGTGCAATGGAAGTTTCTGCTGCCTGCAGTACTACTCAGGGAAATGACACTCTTAAACAAGATGTGGAGCTTGCTTGGGGCAGAAGTGAAGTGACTTCCAAGGACAGATTAAAAGTGAATGCAATATATTATAATACTTTTTCTGCAATTGTGCCCCTTGAGCTACCCCACAGAATATTAGATATGAAAGGGATTCATAGATAGCATCTATTCTGTGACCTAGAGAGAATAAGAGTTACTCTAGGTCACACGAAAGTGAATGGTAGAGTAAGACTAGAAACTAGGTTTTTTGATAATTGTTTCAGTGCTTGATATAAGATGATCAAAGTTAATTGTGGACCATTTGCATTTAAATAGCTAAGTTAGGGTACAAGTGTGGGGCTAATGGCTGAGCACAAAGTTCTTTATTTCTTTTACTTCTGATGAAGACCTTCTTCAAAACAATGTCCACGTGACCAAGCACAACTATAACCATCCACCAGAAGAAAAGAATGACGATGATGATGATGATGAGTGAGAATAGCTAACACTTACTGAGTGCTTACTGAACACTCTGATAGACATTTTGCAAATATTAACTTATTTTGCCTTTTCAGTTTATCTGAACACTTGCTCTGAAACACAGATTCCAGAAAACAATGGTCTCAAATCAGCATACACGATCTTAAATCTTATCAACATCATTTTTCTTCTATACAAAATCCCTGTTAAACAGTGAAAAACACAAGGCTCATTTGTCCTTGATGCAATCTTTTGCTGATAATTATGTCTGTGAAATCATCCTAGTTATATTTGCTAAATAGTAGAAACAATTGTTCCTCAGAAGAAAAGGCGTGATCCTGTTTTATGTATTTGAGAAAAATGGCTTTATTTAAACATACACTGGTGCTGCTGATCCCGACTTCTGAATCTCCCTGCCAACAATTTATGTGCCCCTCATTGTATAGCTGATGCTGTTTAGCATCTTCCCAAGATGCCTGATTTAAATGATGAGGCACCCACATGGCAGGTCCTCTGTATCTCCTTATGTTCTGTGTTGGGAAGAGCACTTCGCATGTGCTCAATCTTCTTTACAAATGCCTATCTCACTGAACCAGACCGTATTTCCCTCATTTACCTTCTTTGCTATTACCTGGCCATCATAGAGCCTTGACAAGGGCCACCTACCAACCATACCTGTCATTCTCTTAGTCATTCACATAGCAGCAATGTAAACATTCCAGCTGACCCTAAGGAACATTAGTAATATTATAGCTTTTAATATCTCAATAGATGCTCATAATGATTTCCTTATTTCTAAAGGTCAGGTAACCACTGGTAATGGCAGAGTGCACACAGGATAATGATCTATTGGGTAAAAGCACTTTCATGTGTGATTTTATGAAGAGACTGCCTGCATGTATTTTTTAATTTGAAAAACAACAGGGCAGAAAATTGAGGTCACTGATAACTGAGCTACAGTCATCTGGGTATGAATGGAAAAGCATAATGTTTCAGAAAAGTTTTTCAGCAACTTTGGACTAGTATGAAAGGATGTCACTGTAAATCAAAAGCAAACAAGTCACACACAGAGATGTTTCAGTACTTTTTACAAGGCATTGTAAATCATATAAATTATTCAGAAAATGACAGTGAGATCCAGTAGAACGCCTGAACTAACTGAGGATTCAGCACTGAAGGGTCAATCGGTTTAGGACAAGAATGACCTTTTTGAGATTTATGGCATTTCTGGCAACTCTACCATAAAAAGGCTTGAGTCAGAAAAAACAAAACAAAACAAACAAACAAACAAAAAAACACAACACAAAACAGCACCAAAACCTTGTCTTTGAAATGTCCTCCAAGTATCTATTAAGAAATTCTGGGGGCGCCTGGGTGGCTCAGTGGGTTAAGCCGCTGCCTTTGGCTCGGGTCATGATCTCAGGGTCCTGGGATCGAGTCCCGCATCGGGCTCTCTGCTCAGCGGGGAGCCTGCTTTCCTCTCTCTCTCTCTCTGCCTGCCTCTCCGACTACTTGTGATTTCTCTCTGTCAAATAAATAAATAAAATCTTTAAAAAAAAAAAAAAGAAATTCTGATCAAATATTGATCATTTGCAAAAGGTTTACTACATACGCCAGAAGTACTCCTTAATCATTTATCATTGAATAAGACCTACATAAGGAATAAGGGAGTTAATTGTATTTGGCCAGAAAACTTTTGCATAACTATTAAGAACAAGAGGAAAAGAAACAGATGAAAATAATTTATTTTAACAAATTTGGCAGTAGGACACAATCTAAATAAAAAAGAAATTCCCGTGCAGGGAAAAATTTGCTGACAGAGAAGTCAATGTTTTATAGTATCAATTCTCTAACTTTGGGAATGAAGAAGTGAGTTTATTAAATTCTTTTTTTTTTTAAGATTTTATTTATTTCTTTGACAGAGATCACAAGTAGGCAGAGAGGCAGACAGAGAGAGAGAGAGGAAGGGAAGCAGGCTCCCTGCTGAGCAGAGAGCCTGACGGCAGGGCTCAATCCCAGGACCCTGGGATCATGACCTGAGTCAAAGGCAGAAGCTTTAACCCACTGAGCCACCCAGGCACCCCATGTTTATTAAATTCTTAGGGCCATGCCCAGTGTGGAAGTCTCTCTATAAGACCTTTGCCACCAAAATAAACTCAGATCCAAGCAAAGATCATGATTGTTGGGCAAAGCATGAAACCAACAATCATTTACTCAGTTCTATGAATCATTTCTAAGGCTGCTCTTCTCTGGTTTTAAGGAAATGGTCACCTTTCTTTTTTTCTTGTTTATAAAACAAGTTTGCATAGTTAAAATTTCAAAGCGAGTACATCAGAAAGGGCTAGGAGTCAATTTTCTCTCTCTCTCTTTTTTTTTTTTGCTCAAGATGTCATGTGTTTTGTGCCCTTCCAAACCTAATCATGTTCACATCAATGTTAATTTACAACTATTGCTTCAGTGGATATTTTAGTGCAAGAAGATAAATAAGATGCTCTGTGAACTGGGTGTTAGGGTTATTAGAGTATGAAATTCAAATATCTGCTTTTCCATAAACAAGAATCTTATGAGAATATCTAAAGCTTGGAGATATTTTGGTATGTGAATATATGTATATGTATATGTATAAAAGTCAGCAAATCTTCCCTTAATCACACCCATATTATTTATTTTATGAGATAATTTACCAGGCTTCTTATGTGTAATTCAGACAAAAACCAAATCAACAAAAAAATTAAATCAGCTAAAGAGCTTCTGTTTTGACTCTAAAAATCAAATCAAGTTTCAAGGGACCCACAATAGCCAATACAACCTTGAAAAAGTACAAAGTTGGTGGACTGACAATACCAGATTTTAAAACTTAATATAAAGCTATAATAATCAAGAGAGTATGGTACTATCATAAAAATAAGGCACACAGGTCAGTGGAATAGAATCAAGAGACTAAAAATAAATTATCATGATTAAATATTTATGGTTAGTTGATTTTTAACAAAGGGTAAAGACAATTCAGTGGGGGAAAATAGTTTTTCAGTAAATGCTGTGGGACAACTAAATATCCACATTCACAAGAATGAAGTTAAACATCTATCTTAAACCACACACAGAAAGTAATGCAAACTAGATCACAGAACTAAATGTAAAAGCCAAAACTATAAAAGTCTTAGAAGAAAACACAACAGGAGGGTGCCTGGGTGGCTCAGTGGGCTGAGCCTCTGCCTTCCGCTCAGGTCATGATCTCAGGGTCCTGGGATCGAGCCCCGCATCAGGCTCTCTGCTCAGCAGGGATAGCCTGCTTCCCCCCCACCCCCGACTGCCTCTCTGCCTACTTGTGATCTCTCTTTCTCTGTCAAATAAATAAATAAAGTCTTTAAAAAACAAAACATAACAGCAAATCTTTGTGACCTTGGGCTAGGCAATGATTACTTAAACACAATACCAAAAGCACAGATACTCAAAGAAAGATAAGTTCATTTAACTTCATAACAGTTAAAACATTTTTTTTAAAAGATTTATTTATTTGTTTATATGAGAGAGACCTAGAGAGTGTGAGTGGGGAGAGGGGCAGAGAAAGAGGGAGAGAATCTCAAGCAGATTCCCCACTGAGAGGGAAGCCCCACATGAGGCTTGATCAGGACCCCGAGATTGTGACCTGAGTCAGAGACAATCAATCATTTGAGCCATCCAGGGACCCCAAAGCTTTTGTGTTTCAAATAACATCACCAGTTTCGTGATAAGACCACTAACAGAATGTAAAGTAATATTTGTATATTATGTATCTGTAAAGGAACTGTATGCAGAACATATAAAGAACTTTTATAACTCAATTATACAAAGACAACTTGATTTTAATGATAAGTAAAGGATCTAAGTACACATTGTTCTGAAGAAGATTTATGAATGGTTCTAAAGAAGCACATGAAAAGCTGCTCTACATCATCAGCAATTAGGGAAATGCAAGCCAAAGTCATAATGGGATGCCATTTCACACCCACTAGAATGGCTATAACCAAGAAGGCAATAATGGTGTTGCTGAGGGTGTATTGAAATCTGAATCCTCATTCACTGCTTGTGGAATTGTAAAATGGCACAGCCTTTCTGGAAAACAATTTTGTAGCTCCTCAAAAAGTTAAACATGGAGTTGCCATGTTTAAGTTGACCATGATCCAGCAATATATATATCCAAGAGAAATGAAAACATATATCTACTCTTAAACTAGTATACAAAAGTTCATAGCAACATTATTCATAACAGCTCCAAAGTGGAGATAACTCAGATGTCCACTACTGATGATTGGCTCCAAATAAGTTATATCCATATAATGGAATATTATTAGCAACAAGAAGTGAACTATTGATATATACTATGACATAGATGAAATTTGAAAACATTATGCTTAGTGAAGAAGCCAGTAAGAAAAGGCTACATACTTTCCATTAGAATGAAATGTCCAGAACTGGCAAATATATAGAGATAGAAAGTAGATTCATGGCTGCCTAGGGCTGTGGGTGAGTGTGAATGCTAATGGATAAGGGGAGTTTCTCTTGTTTAATGATGAAAATGTTCTAAAATTAGATTATGGTGATAGTTGCACAACTCTGCAAACATATGAAAAATTATTAACTTGTATATTTTAATGAGTGAGCTTTGTAGTATATAAATTGTGTCTCATTAAAGTTATTAAACAGAACACAGCAATATGAAGACTGGCTCACTCAGCTCCTGGAACGAGGTTGCGAGTTTCCAGCCACTCATTTGCAGCCCAGAGTGGAATGCCAGAAGGAAACATGAAAGCTTCACTTTCACCTGGAGTCATATCTGGGGAGATGCCTGCTCACTTTCCTCATAGATCTCACCTCTCAGAGCTGATATGCAAAAAACAAAATCAAAACAAACCAAAAACAAAACCAGGACCAAAAAAATTCCTAGCTTCCAGAAGAAAATTAATTTCTGTATATCTAGCCAAAATCAAACATGTTTTTCAGCCCATCATTGATTTTAATGGATTTGAACATACATCTTACTATGACCCTGGAAGGACCATATGTTGGCTGTGCCCTATTTCTGGGGGCTAATGAATAAGCCAAACATCACAGATGCTAGAATGAGCACAAACTATTTGGCCAATCTCTAATATAAATATCAAAGTTTACTTTATATTCTGTGAACTTTCATATGACTTCATAATGACTCATTATCTGCAGATGGCACTATTTGGCAAATTACATTTACTTCAAATGATATTTGTTGTTATGAGTTTAATGCAAGTAAACTAAACCAAAAGTTTTAAAATCTTTTGATTAGTTTAAGTTGTGAACTATTACAACAAATATATGGCATGTCAAGATTCACAGGGAAAGAGAACTTGGAAGAAAAAAGTAAAACTGTTTACAGCATTTAAAGCCTGATGTAATCTATGTATTTGGTTTACTCAATAAATTTAACAAATTTAAATAACAAATTTAAATATATTGGAAATATTTTAACATCTTCATTTATCATTCATCATTCACTTTATCCACTAGTGTGGATAAAAGGAGGCAAATATCGTATGATTTCACTCATACATGGAATTTAAGAAAAAAAACAGATGAACATAGGGAAAAGGAAAAAAAAAAGAAAAAAAAGAGGGAGAGAGACAAACCAGAAAACAGATTCTTAACTGCAGAGAATTAACTGAGGGTCCCTCAGGGGAGGTGGGGGAGGTAGGGGGTGGGCTAGATGGGGGATAGGTATTAGGGAGGGCACTTGATGAGCACTAGGTGTTGCATATAAGTGATGAATCAATTCTAGTCCTGAAACTAATATTACACTATATGTTAACTAACTAGAATTTAAATAAAAATTCAGAACAACCATAAAAGGGAGCTTTACTCTTTTAATGAAATTATTATTTCTTTCTTATATTTAGAAGTAGGCCAAAGCATAAGTTAATTTTTAAAAAGTTATAATCTCATTTAGAAAAGATGTAGGTAGAAGTACACTTTAACTTTTTCTTTTTAAAAAAGTGATAGCCATCTGGAAAAGAACCATATTATTGGTGGTTTATATCAATTAAAATAAATTATGGTAGAAACACATACTATTTTTTGACCTAACTTGAACTCATGAAAGACAAATAGAAAACCACATATCAAATAACAGAAGAAATATACTCCCCAAAATAAAGGTGTTTTATCTTACAGCACATTACAGTGCATGATTAGAAGTCACTGGCAAGGGATGCCTGGGTGGCTAAGCTGGTAAATATCCTAAAAACGTTAATAATTTCAACATAATTATACAGCCTCTGCTATAAAAGAAACTATGTGGAAAGGTGTACCTCAAGCCCAGAAAGGAAAACACTGTACAAGATAACTTAATTCAGGGTCCTTCCTCAGCTGTCCTCAAAGTCTCATTCTGAAACAGGGAATAGGCTTATTAAATTGCATTATATTATGATCTCTGACAACTTAAAATGAAACAAAATACTTGCTTCCGGTTTGAACTTCTTGAAAATGCTAGCATGCTTGCAAACTGGATTATGGCTACTGTATCCAATAATATTTTAACAACTACAGAACCGGTACTTCTACACAGAAAACTGAAGACACAGATTGAGATAAGACGGTTGTAACATAGCACAAATGTTATCTTTGCTCTTTATAGCGAAAGATCTATGGCAGGCTAAAATCATAAAGCACTTGAAAAAGTTGTAATTGAAGAAGCAAGCAAAATAAGACCTCTGACATTAAAGAATGGAGACAGGATATCACGGCAGTAATTAAAGTTTGGAAAAATAACTTTTTATGAGCAGGAGAGAGATTGCAGGGGAAAGGACTTTCATTTGTCCTCTTCATGCACCATAAGAGACAAAAAGCCTGACACACAAATCATTGCAGGTGAAGTACAAGTAAGACTTTCTGCCAGATGGCTGTAAACAACTCTCAGAACCACAAGAGTCAGACACAGAATTCTCTCCACAAAATATGGGAGGCATTTTTTGCTGTGCCACAGGTAAACAATGTATACCCTAAAGCCAGTGAAGGTAGGAAGATATTTACTAACAGATGCCAAAGAACATGGAATCCAAGATCCAGTGTTCCCTGGTGGTTATAAATGCGTCTCTTTACTATAATTCTCAGTGATTTCAGGGAAAACACTTGAAATCCTATCTAAGCATAAAGCTATAGGCACCATGTGTCAGTATAAACAAATGTAGGTACAAAAGCCAGGAAAGATAGTGTGTGTTAGTTGTAAACATAACAGTGAATGAAACCAAACGGCCTTGTACATTAGAGAGGTGTTAATAAATCCAGAGGCTGAGAGCTGTAATAAACATATCCTGGCAAATTATAGTCTGGTCCTGCCCCTATAAAATCAGGCATATGTATAGAGTTTGAATTTCAAAATATTTTCAGTATGTCTCATTGAATCTTACATTGCATTTGTGCATCTCATTTTGGGCTGTGATTGTGAGTTCCTTGGAGACAGAGGATAGATCTTATTCCTATTTATCTCTCCAATTCCGAATACCTGCCACCTACCAGGACTGCAATACATTTTTGTGAAAGAGAATAGGGAAGTAATATGGCAAGAGGGAAAGTGGGGGAAGAAAGAAAGGGAAAAAAGAAGCAGGTTGGAAAGGCAGGGTATTGATCATTAGCAATGAGTTGTTACAGCTATTAGATGTCCAATAGATGACTCTTAATCTCCAGATAATTCCTTCCTCTAGTCAATGTTAGAGAAATTTCTTCCTCTTATCTTTCTCCATGAAACTGATGTGATGACACATCATAAATGAATAACTATATCCATTTATAACTTCTGAATGTGCTTTAGAACTGTTGAACAAATGTAATGATTGAGAATATAAGCTATATTGCTCATTAAACTAGGAAATGTGTGGCTCTTGCTTGTATTACTCGTCATAATTTTTTTAGCAAGAATATAAATCTTGGGGTAATACCATTTGCTATTCTAGAGCTTAAGGATTTACCAAAGCATGTACATCAAATGATATAGATGCATAGTGGTTAAGCTTGTGGACTCTGGAACCTGTATTTTAATCTTAACCTTATATTTCATTATTTGTATAATTTTTATCTATTTACTTAATTTTCCCCATGTTTTAGTTTTCCTATATGTCAATTAGTGATACTAATACCTGCAGTAATCATTATTAGCCATTTATAAATACTTTTTCTTCTTCTAGGTAAATGGAGAGATCATTTTTGCCCACTTCTTTGAAGATAGGCATGGCCATATGACTTGCTTCGGTCAACAAAATGCAAGTAGTAATGATGGGTGTCAATCCCAGTCAAAGCTTTTAAGAATCAATATGCTATTTGTCATTTTCTTTCTCGTTGTTATAGTGACTGGATATATTCCAGTTGATGGAGGCACCGTCATATTAAGTCTCTATGCAACAACAGAATAGAGCACAATTTCTAATTATAGGATAGGAAAGAGTAAGCAAGAGATAAACCTTCATTGGGCTAAGCCACTGAGATTTAGAGGGTTATAACCCTTTGCTATATGATGTGGGGCATCCTGAACTTCAGCCATACCGAACTTCAGTGAGTTATGGTAAATATATTTAAGGAAGTAAAAGTCTTTAGAGAGCATTTCATAGGAATTAGCTATTATTCTTATTTTAGGCTCTGCTGTTTTGGAATGGCATACCCATTAGCTACAGTTTTGGTTGTATAACTTTGCTCACCTCTTCATTCGGCAACAGTTTTGTAATTCTATAAAGAGAATACAAAGGAAATTTATCTCCCCTAGAATGGTTGGTTAAAATTAGGTTTTATTAGTAGTTTAGAAAAACTTCCTTTCAGTTTCATAACTTTCTATGGGTGATATCAGGTACATTTCTGTGATGGCTGCTAAATATATGAAAACCTTTCAAGTTTCTCTAATATATTTGCTATTAAGAATTAAGTATTAAGTATTAAACAAGTATTAAGAATACTTGTTCTTTGCCGTACTTCTACAGAATTGCATCCTACAAACACATGAATTCTGATAAATTCTGTTTCATGAAATATACACTAAAAGTGAAAGAAATATATGTGCCGCATTGCCAAATAAATACATATGTATATTTTAAGTAAGCTTTCCTCCCAGCGTGGACCTCGAGCTCATGGCCCTGAGATCAAGAGTCCCATAGTCTACTGACTGAGCCAGCCAAGCACACCTCAAATATATATATATATTTTTTATATGTATGACTTTATTTATATAAACTACAAAAAAACAAGGAAAACCCAAACTATGATACAAGAAATAGGATACTATGGGCTTCCTGGCTAACTCAATCCATAGAGCAGGACACTCTTAGAAATAGGATACTATGTTACAAAGGGTGAATATCACTAATATATAAAGAACACTTAAAATAGAGGAATAAAGGACCAAAAAACCCAAGGCAAAAATAGAGAAAACAAGTAAACATACAATTCACTAAAGCAGATATAAAAATGGCCCTTAAACATACGAAAAGATGTTCAAATTCACCTCAAATATATTTTTTTAATTTATTTTTATTTATTTATTTGACAGAGAGAAATTACAAGTACACTGAGAGGCAGGCAGAGAGAGAGAGAGAGAAGGAAGCAGGCTCCCTGCTGAGCAGAGAGCCCGACGCGGGACTCGATCCCAGGACCCTGAGATCATGACCTGAGCCGAAGGCAGCGGCTTAACCCACTGAGCCACCCAGGTGCCCCACCTCAAATATATTTTTGACAGGACAGGACCTCCTCCAGTTGGACCTTGATAAGAACTGAATACTTAAAAATTTTACACATCTGGTGATTGAAAAAAATTTGTACAATTAGTTTTTGGTTTCCTCCCTTTCAATCCCTATTTCTCTTTGACTATTAACATTCTTTCAGGGCTGATGTTATAAGGCTGATGTTATAAGTGTTTCTGGCTCTGTACCTTTATACTGTCTTGCAGTGATTCAGTATGGGGTGGGTGGAGGGGTATTTCTGGAAACCATTCCTATCCCAGGTGGCTAGCAATAACATCACCATATGTGGAAATGACTGTGAAATACATAAATATATCGCACTGAATTAAAAACAAATGTATCCCCAACTCAACCTTCCAGTAACTGAATTCCCCAAATGCTTATGGTCACTCCAACACCAGGAGAAATGTTACTGGAAGATAAGTCAGAGTTGAACCAACAGCAGTTAATATGTCTGTCTTTTGCAGATTTTATGATAGATGATCACAAGACTACATTTCTCTAGCTCTTCTTATGTTCTTATAAGGAACCTAAAGCTGAAGCTTTATTAATGTCTCATAAAAGCTTTTCTATTCTTATGGGTTAAATATTTAGTTATTTATTTATTTTTATACTCATTCATCCATCTGTTCATTAATTGAAAGGTATTCACTGACTAACATGCACTGGACATATAAATATTAATGTAAACCAGCACCTGTTCCCAGGGGCCATACACTGTCATGGAGAGGTGGCCAAGTTTCTAGTAAGCAGAAAATCCAGGGAGTAGTAGATCCTATTTAATGTCTATCCAATAAACATTCACCAAACTATTTCTTCTTTCTCTGATGAGCAGCATTGTGTTGGGTAATCCAGTTTATTCTGAAATCATGTTCACAAAACCATTGGTGGTACTTCTATTCCGGGCCCGCGACTGATTAAGGAATGGGCATTGGTCAGTATGACATGAGGGGCTTCTGGGAGTGCTTAGTGTACAATTCTTCTTCCTCTGGCTGGAACTGCAGGAGCTCCTTGCAACCAGGAAGAGAGCCATGCTGAATACAGAGGGGGTATAGAGCAGTAATGTGGAAAGTAGTACATAAGGCATTTTGTGGGGTTGGTGAGCAGCCCAATTAATCAACCCTCAAGCTACCCTGTCCCTGGATGGACAATGCTTCAGGGAATTTAGAATTCAAAAAGAAAATTTTTAATATGCTAGAAAGCGTCAAATTAAACTGTGACAAGCTATTTTTTGCCAGCTACTCTCCTCTCTGTAAAATGGTAAAGTTTCATTTTTCATTACTTTAATTCTGGTCCAAATATGAAAAGCAACTGAATGCCTCAGAGGGTGATTTGATTATCCTTTTTATAGTTACTACATCTGCACTAATGTTTTGGGGGTTATTATGCTGTTTATTTTCTATAATTTTTCCCAATTAACAGTTATTACCAGGAGCTATCTTTGTTGAATGAATGTTACTGCATATATCAGAGAATGTGTAGTGATATAAGGCAGACAACTACAGAAAAGGTCTCTTTTTTATACAATGGTCAGGAACTAAAATATCACCTGAATGCAATTAAACTTGTACATATTCACAGGAGCATAGTGTCAATAAAGGCTGAGTTCTCTCATATTAGGAGAATTTAGCTTAATTAAAAATTGTAATTTCAAAATATTCCAAGACTTTTTTTTTTTCTTAAAGGAGAAACAGATTTTTCTACAGCGTTGTGACTGGAAAATGCAGATACAGCCAATAAAAAATGGTATCTGGGGAAGTGTTATAATAAGTTTATACAAATCTTATAAGAATGAACTCAGAATGGAAGGGAAGATTTTGCTCTCTGTTATTAAGATGTAGTCAGGTTGTAGTCCGTTACTGACATTTGTTACATTTTTTACTTGTAACTAGGTGGGTCATCTCTATGTTTATAAATCCTAACACTCCAATATGAGAGAATGCATTTTATTTTGAACAATTGAGTAGTGACAGGCTGTCCATAGAATATACAGATGATAGACCAAGAGGAAAATGAGCTCTTAGATAGTTTTTCAGTGTCCTTAACTGGAAAAATAACCATGTGACATGTGTGGCGTGCACAGTGGGCTTCCGAGTTAGTGTTCATGCTGCTGGAAAATGTATTGCTTGAACTAAATGCACCCTCTACTGAGCACAAATGATTCAACCACAATTTAATAGAGAGATCATTACTTCTGCAAAAGGATTTCAAGATAAGCAGTGAGGAGTCAGAGTCGACAGAGGAAATTGAGATGTAACTTGCTCAGCATTGTAAAATTGTATGGAAGTATAGATAGATATTGATCATTCTATATGTCAATAAGTAGAAGGGTCAATTAAAAAAAAGGCATGCTTTAGGTGGGTTGTAAATATTAACATCCTAGATATCTTTATTAATCCCTGGGGAGTATTTGCTTTCCTGAAATCATTTAGTTTAGCTTCCAATGATGCTCTGCAAAATGATTTATTGAAGGATCAGAGTTGAGACATTTCACCATCATCTCCACTCCTTTGACCTGTTTAAAGCTATGATGGCTTTCACCACATCATTCACCTGCCTCTCCTAGATCAGAGCTGTATATGAGAGTTGGCTACCCACTCACAGCCTACCCGGTAATATGAGAAGTAGTCTATGTTAGAACGAAAGAAACAGTTAATTTAAATCATTGAATTAGATGTACCTACTATTATTAAGAAACAGTTTGGCCACTGTTTGCTCTTAAGAGTCAGTGTGTAATGCTGCTCACACCTGTGCAATTAGCTATTCTAATCGGCATAGAAGTATTAAGCTGAGGAGGCTTTATACATTGGCTGTAACAAATCTTATGATTATTAGAGGCCAAATATATTTTTAAAATGACATATGTAATACATTTTTGGCACAAATGATTCAAATTTTACACAACTGTATAGAGTAAAACAGGTTAGCTCCTCTTCATCTTTCTCCCCATTAGTAACAACTGTTGAGGAAAAAGAGTAACAATTATTGAGCTTGGTGAGTATTACACAATTCTGTTTCAGCACATTTTGCTTCTTCATTTGTAATGTAGTATTTCATTCAAAGCAGATCAGTGCATCAGATATCTGAGTAGCTTAAAAAGCCTTTGCAAGGGTGCCTGGGTGGCTCAGTGGGTTAAGCTGCTGCCTTTGGCTCAGGTCATGATCTCAGGGTCCTGGGATCGAGTCCCGCATCGGGCTCTCTGCTCAGCAGGGAGCCTGCTTCCTCCTCTTTCTCTCTCTCTGCCTGCCTCTCTGCCTACTTGTGATCTCTCTCTGTCAAATAAATAAATAAAATATTAAAAAAAAAGCCTTTGCAAGTCACAGATTCATTCGTTCAATAAACATACAGAAATTCATATAAATAGTATTGTGCTCAAATTTTAAATTTTCAATATACTTCTGATTTTTTCTTTTAACGTTATGTTTTGGAGAGCTTTCCAAGTCAATCCATTAAAATCTGCTTCATTATTCTTTATGTCTACATAGTATTTCATAGTATGAATGTATAATTATTGCCATTTGCAATGACATGGAGAGAGGTAGAGAGAATTATGCTAAGCAAAATAAGTCAGAAAAAGACAAATGCCATATGATTTCACGCATATGTGGAATTTAAGAAACGAAATGAACAAAGGGGGAGAAAAGAGAGAGCAAGGCAAACCAAGAAACAGATTCTTAACTATAGAGAACAAACTGAGGGTTACTAGAGGGGCGGTGGAGGGGGTATGGGTGAAATAGGTGATGGGGATTAAGGAATGCACTTGTGTTGAGTACCCAGTATTGTAATGGAAGTGTTGAATGTATAATTATTCATTTAAAATTCCTGCATTGGAGGATATTCAATTTACTTTCAATTTCTCTCTATCACAAATAATGCTGTTATCAATACCCTATATGTAATTCTTTGTTCTCATGTGAAAGTATTTCTACAGAGAGTCCTTGTTAGCTAAGAGTTGCAAATTGAAATTTTGAGATACTGCCAAATGCTCTTCAAAACAGATTTATCAATTTATACTCCCACCAATAGTGTATGAAAGTGCCTATTTCCATTTATCACTGCCAGCTCTGAATATTATAAATCTTTTAAATTTCTGCCAGTACTATGGTTGAAGACACAATCTTGTTGTTTTAGTTTGCATTTTTCTGATTACTAGTGAGGTTGAACAAGTTTTCATATTTACTGTCATTTGTATTTCATCTTCCATGAATTGCTCTTTCTTTTCCACTTTTTTGTATTGGCTATTTGCTTTTTTCTCTTGATCCATGAACAAAATACCTTATCATTTTTGTCTTTACCTACTTACCTTTGCTTTTTGTTAATCCTGATGCTGATTCTGTATATTTTTCCATGCATGTGTGTGGTACATCAGTTATAAGAAATGCTTGATATGGCACGTGGGAGGCTCAATTGGTTAAATGTCTGCCTTTAGCTCAGGTCAGGATCCCAAGGTTTTGGGATCCAGCCCAGCCTTGGGATCCCTGTTCAGTTGGGTGCCTGCCTCTCCCTCTCCACCAACCTACCTCCCCACCCCTGCTCTTTCTCTTTCTTGTTCTTGCTCTCAAATAAATAAAATCTTTTAAAAGAATGCTTAACAAATTTTCATTACAAAAGTAAAAATACAAAAACTTTTTACTTCTTCATTTTTGTAGAAAGTAGTTTTAATTTCATGTCTCCTTTCATTTAAAACACTTCAATGCACAATATTAAAAAACCACTTCAGTGTGCAAATATTTGGACACTGAAATTTAAACAAACCATGATGATATAGTTAAAGTCATGTCTTTTTAATTTTAGGTTCAATGCCTTTATCTGAAATTACTAAAATTAGAGAAGTTGGGGAACCCAACTATTTTTCACTTTCACATTTGTCATTCAACAATATTCAAGTATCTCTGTTGCATACAGTAGATATACAAAAACATGTATCTTTTTATTAGATGTCTCCTTCAAAGAACTAGGAGTCTAACCAGAGAGACAGTCATGTACACACTTGTACAGAGATCCCAGAGAATACAGGCCATGGTTGGGTGAGTCTACACCGTACACTTGTGGGCCCAGCCTGCCAGAAGTCTGTTTCAACAAGGGAACTCTCTCAGAGAAAGCACAACACAGGGTAACGGAGTGAGCATTACGAGACTGATGTGTTAGATGAATCCTTAGACATCAGAGAATGGAAGTGAGTCTGAGGATATGGCTGTAATTTCTTAGTCCATTCCCACCATTGGGTTTATAGTTGGGTCGTTTGTAGACTGGTGCAGGGAAAGAGGAAGGGGAAGCTCAAAGTCCAAATGACAGAGATATTTCATTAAAACTCTAAAAGATATCAAAGATACAAAGATACAAGTACTTTGGGAGCTCTATAATCAAGTGTAACTCTGAAGAAGTAAAAGTAACTCCTCTAAGCATTTCACAGCAGAATATCATGCAGCACCATTTCCCATAATAGGTGCCACTGAAAATAAATTGCTAGTGTAAAGCAAGCAAAAGATTGTATGGTCAAATAACTTCAGGTCACAAAGGGTTAGATGGACGTCTTAATGTTTCAGCCTTCTGAGGGCCTTTCATAAGTTAATGTGCCTTGGTGCATAGGCAACAGAGAAACAGAGAACTACAATAACTTAAAAACAGACCCTCTTTGGGGATCCTGGGAAACATTTCTCAAAGAAAGATGCTTTGGCACATTAAGGGCTCTGGCACCTCTATGTACACACCACAGATTCCCCTCTGCTCATGTTCAACGCAAGATGAAGGCAAAAACCAAAATAGCTGAGGTTATTTACTCTTAGGTGTATTTAAAAGCAAATGATTGACTAGGGGCTGAATTAAACATCTAATTATGCTCCAGTTAATGATTCTTTCATTAAGTATGGGCCATATTATAGTACATTAATCAGGCATGAGATACTTAGTGTTACTTTTAAGCAGTTTCCTACAACCTTGTTTATCATGCCCACCAGTACCACAGAACGTATTCCACATATATCAAACAATTTTTCCTCCCTCTGTAACTGCTCCTCTCTGCACTCTTCCTTTTTAGGTTGCCCAGAAAGCCCTGGAATTTTCCTTTCCACCTTTCTCTATTTTTTCCCTCACATCTGTGCTACCATGAAGCTGTTGGCTCTACACTAACAATACCCTGAGAACTGCCTCACTTGTAGTTACCTCCGTTTTTCTTTTTAACTCCTTCAAATGTTTTAGAATTTGGAGAAGGCAGTCACTCTTTTACCTTTTAAGTTAAAAGACTACAGGCTGACATCCATCATAACAATATTCTATTTTGGGTGTAAGATTCAATATATCTATGTATCTACAGTTTGATAAAAAGATTGGATGAAATAAGTTACTTTTCATTTTTGTAAGGTATATAAATACATATTCAGAGATTATGGAGAACAAATGTTTCAGGTAGAGTTATCACCCTTTGCGACATAAAAGGAATTCCAAAGTTATGCTGATGAAGTTAGGTTTGATCTGGTAGGGTCCAAAGCAGGAGTCATGCGGTGTACATTTTTTGGGATGTCACGTTCTGTCGCTGTGTGGTTTTTCTTTAAACCTTCCATCCAAGGCTTGCAGGTTTTGTTTAACCATAAAACCAGAACTGAAGCAGGTCTCTGATTGTTTTCTACTGTTTTTGTGTGAACTGAATGGATAACAATGTACTGCTATTTCTTCATTTGTCTCCTGCAAAGCAAGGGCCCAGAAATGTGATTTTCCTCTGGTTGGGAGCATGACTCTCCATATGGCTGTATGTCTTGACATATTAGAATCCTGCCAAGTTCTAATTGCTCATGTGATTTCACCCCAAATTCTGATGCACACTCCTGCCTCCTGGCTGAGAAGTGATGAAGTAAGTAGGAAACAATTGTGCCATAGCCTTCAAATAGAGTGGGACAGAAAAAGGAGGAGGCCCACTGGCTTACAAGGTTGTGGTTTCAGAGTTGTGCTTTAGATGACGGCACTGAATAACAAACATAGTGGCTTGCTTCAGCGAATGGTTTCCTTGTCTTCTTTTAATTGAATCAGTCAGTTATTAGACTCAAATAACTGTTTCTTAAAGTGGCTGCAGTAAGCAGAAGCCATTGTACTGTACTTTTCAAGGACTTGATTCAAACTCTATAATTGGATTTTCCTGATTCCTCTAAGTCACGAGGGTACAACACTAGCAGAAACCAGCAGAAGCTGGTCCTGCCGAAAGAAAATTTTGTTTTCATCCTCTTTATTGAAGATGCAGAATATGGGTCCACTAATTAATAAGATGATTAAGTAAATTACTTATTGCCTAAAAAGGAAAATGACTTCGTAGAGCAAAAGTCCCCAGATATTCTTAAAAACTGCATGCTTAAATGGATAAATCTGAATTGCTGAAAAGAAATACATTGTAACTGTTCTTGCATAAGCATGTTATGAAGCATTAATAACAGAGCCCATGTGGATCAATGTAGACTTATTAAAATCCTTAGGTGGGTCGTAGAGTTGAGACAATATGTGCACTTGGCTGGAATGCAGTTCCTGGTACTTAGAAAGAAGCACAGCATTGTTAATATGTTCCCATTACCATTCACATAGACATTATTTCCTGGGCAATGAATCGCTACCTAATCATCTAGGTTTTTATTTTTCTTGGTATAGTGTTGTGCTTAGCTTGTAGGTTTCTTTCTGTTTTCTGCATACACACCATTTCAAGTATAGCTCTTTCTCAGAAAATGCTGCTTTCCCCATTGGAAAATATATATATGTGTGTATATATATATATATATATATATATATATACTTATATTTCAAGTATATCTCTTTCTTAGAAAATGATGCTTTTCCCATATATATATATATGCAGCATTTTGCATATATATGTATGCATATATATATCATATGTGTGTGTATATACATATGTATATACATATATATATATATATATATGAAATTCAAGTGTAGTTGATATACAATACTATACTAGTTTCAGGTGCACAATATAGTACTTTAACACCTAAATACATTGTGAAGTGATCACCATGATAAATCTGCTACCATCTGTCACCACATAGTCATTATAATATTATTGATTATATTCTCATGTTGTACATTACATTCCTGTGTCTTAGCTCTTCTAAAACTGGAAATTTGTAACTTTTAATCTCTCTCCCCTATTTCACCCATCTCCCACCCCTACCTCTTTGGCAACTACCAGATTGTTCTCTGTATCTGTGAGTCTGTTTCTGTTTTGTTTTGTAGGTTCCACGTATAAGTGAGATCATACTAAACTTGTCTTTCTCTGTGACTTATTTCACTTAGCATAATACCCTCTATGTCCATCCATGTTGTCACTAGTGGCAAGATTTCATTCTTTGTTATAGCTGAGTGGTATTCTATTGTATAAATATATCTTCTTTATCATTTCATGTACTGATGGATGCTTCCATATCTTGGCACTTGAAAATAATGTTGCAATGAACATACGGGTGCATATATCTCTTCAAATTGGTGTTTTGTTTTCTTTGAATAAATACCCAGAAGTGGAATTGCTGGATTGTGTGGTATTTCTATTTTTAATTTTTGGAGGACTCTCTGTACTGTTTTCCACAGTGGCCGCAGAAGTTTGCATTCCCATCAACAGCGCACAAGGGTTCCCTTTTCTCTACATCCTTGCCAACACTTGTCTTTTTGATACTAGCCATTTTAACAGGCATGAGAGAATAATTCATGGTGGTTTTGGTTTGTATTTCCCTGATGATTAGTGATGTTGAGCATCTTTTCATGTGTTTGTTGGCCATCTGTATGTCTACTTCGGAGAAATGTCTATTCCGGTCCTCTGCCTGTTTTTTAATTGGGTTGCTTGTTTTTTCGATGTTGAGTTGTGTGAATTATTTATGCATATGGGATATTAACCCTTTATCTGTTATATCCTTTGCAGGTATCTTCTCCCTTTCAGTAGGTTGCCTTTTCATTTTGTTGATGGTTTCTTTCACTCTGCAAAAGCTTTTTAGTTAGATATAGTTCTACTTATTTCTTTTCCTTTAGAATGTTTTAAAAAAGAATTTTCTGGTAAAGCTTTTATACCCTACTCCTATATAAGTTATAACATTTAAATCAAAGGTAAAACATGTTCTTGTTAATAGTAGATAGAACTACAATTATAAATTATTGCAGGGGAAGCAAGAGACAGTTTTTCTTAGACGAGTCAGACATATTTCAAGTGAAAGTTGATTAAGATGGCCCTGACTTGCCACAGTGGGGTTATGAACCCTTTGCTCCCTTTGTACTCAGAAGTACATCAAGACCTGAGCAGACATTTCAAAAAAGATGGACTCCGTCAGTGGGCCCAGTATATAGATGCCCATGGAGCAAGGTTCACCCTGATTGGGGAGGCTTCTCTTGGGAAAGTTTGTTTTGAGGTCCTCAAATTATAGGAAACCTGTCCTTCCATAGGACCTAGAGTGGGACTAAAATCTTCAAACTGATTCTAACTTATCTTCTACCAGATCATGAGAGGCTGCTGGCAAGGCTTCCTAGAACTCAGCTAGATAATCACAGATGAGACAATGTTCCAATAACTGCTAATTCAGTTTGTTTTCATCAGTGAAAGGAGGATAGGGATGTTATCCATTTAAGACAATAGCTTCATCTCCTCTCCTCCCCGGTCCTATGCCTGGAATTTGCAGGAATATTCATGCCACTCCCTGTCCTGGGTAACACCAGTTGTTTCTTTCTCTTTTTGCTCTGTCTCCCTCTTCCTGTCTCTGTTTCCCTTCTTCCCTTAAACTTTTCCAAACTAAAGTTATTGAAATGATAGCTCAGAAATGTTTTTTTGCAAACCAAATACATCCAACTCTGACTTTAGAGAAACAGAAACTGGTGGTAGAGAAGTTGTGGGAGCATAATTAATCTTTAAAGAGGTTTCTTCATTTAAAAAGAGAATTCTCCACCATACTTTGTTTAATAGTCAGTCTCCCTAGGGCCTTAACTTATGGCCAGTGTACAGGTTTTGAGCTTTACAGAGACTCAGTTCTGCATACTTCTGTGAGGCACAAAGAGGTGTTATTTGCTGAAGTTTCTATTTCTTTCTCACTACCCAGGTCATTTTCACTTTGGAATGCAAAGGCATCAAAGCTGAGGTTGCAATATGAAAAATCCATTTTAGCAAAGTCAATTTTAAGGAAAAATATACAGTTTAGATTTTAGAATAAGGAATACGTTTCTGTTTATACATGATCCCGAGAGTGGTCACTTATGCAAAATGGTAGCAATAAACCAGTCTTAAATATAGTTTAAGGAGGAGTTATTCTGACATATTCAAAGGTATTTTTTTGTCCCTTCCTCCTTCCCTCTCTCCTTCCCCTTCTATCTTTTTCCTTCTTCCCTATCTCTTTTTCTTTATTTTTTTTCTTTGCTTCTTTCTTTTTCCTTTCTTTCTTTCTTTGAAAACTAAAGAACAGTAGGTGGGACTACAGCAGGAAGCCTGTGTTCTCCACCAGTCATTTGGCTGTTTTGCCTCCATGTGACCTTCACAGGTGTTTTTATTGGTAGCGCAATTCTGGCTTTCTACCTAAACTGCCCCTAACGACCTCCCATCCTCCCAGCCATAACATGTAAGGATAATTATGGTAAATAAAAGTCTGGTCTTGAAAGCCAACAAAACCCCCAAAACTTGCAGAAATAAGAATACATTGGAAAGGATGGGTCATAGCAAAATAGTGTTCAGAGAGGAGATGCAGGGAGGAAAGTGTTCGGGTCATCATTAGAAAGGCAGCAGAAAGAAGCATTCTTCAGATTTGGAAGTTGGAATATTACTTGGTAGACCTGTAAAAGTGTTTTGGGTGATTTAATAGGTGAGAACCAGAACTTGAAATTGGAATTGAAAGAGACTTATTATATAATTTAGTCTCTTTGGTCAAGAAAGGAATGATACAATTTTGGATCTAAATTTAATTGGGATTTAATGAGATTCTTTGAAACTTTTCCATATTTCATCTGAAAAGCACAAAGTGCTCATCCTTTCAGGAACAGTGATGGACTGCATAATCCAACAGTGTGTAGTGTATCCTAAATCAAGTTCTGAGCAGCCACAGTGGTGCAGGCAGAGGTGTTCCAACTGAAATGAGAATTTAAACAGCTTTGCCATGTACATAGGCAAGAAGGTTAAACCTTTTGGGTAGAAAATGATCTGAATCAGAGTTTCTATTCCTACTTTTTTTTGACATTGAAAATCTATGTTAGGATTCCATCTTTTGCCCTAAGACTCCTGAAGCAGTTTCTTAATAATTCCTGCTTACATAGGGTACTTAAAAAAAAAAAAAAAGGAGCATTAAATCATGTTGAACTGAGAGTATCCAAAGTAAAAGGTATTTTAATGTACCATCTTCCATGCAAAAAATATCAAGTCTTCAGCAAGGAGACTTGATATTAAAGAATAATAAGGCAATGTGTGAATTAAGCATATTATATTTGACTTCTATCAAGGACTAGACCACTTGCATAATCCAATTGAATATGTGTTCATAAGCCCATACTTTCGAACACGTAGAGTTCACATGCTCATAGATCTCACATAGATCTGCAATCAAGCAACAAAAGACTGAAGCCAGCTTTTTTAGAAAGTATTAGAGTGACGTACAAGAATTTATCTCACTTGCTTCTTCTTTATGAACATACTCTAGAAGTCCATATGTCTTGTCATCTGTCATTATTCCCTTTTTCCTTCAATCCTACCTTGCCCAAATCTTCTAGGATAATAGAAATGAGAGAGAAGCAGGCAGCGATTGAAGAGAGTAGCTATTTGTAAACTTGTTAAACCCCACGTCTTCTGTTCTCGGCCAGCTTTCTGTTCTGAGGCCATTTGTGATCTAGACAGACCAAGCATAGAATGAGCCACATAAGTGGTATCATTTACATTTTTTACAGATGGAAAAACAGACTCTGGGTGGTATACTAAAAAAATGCATGGTTAGTAAATGGGTTGACACCACATATAGGCCACCAAGGACCCTGAAAGAAGCTAATATAGACCTTCTAGAAGGTCTTCTAGGATAATTTAAACTTAGATGTTTTTTAGAGGTTCTTTATCACCCCCTAACTCCCAGCTCTGATAAGTGAAACCCTCACTGTAAAAGGCCTATGAGTCCAGAGAAGGTAATAGCAGTAGCCTAGTGAAAAAAATTAGAGATGCCTTCACAAAACCTGTTCTGAAGAAACAGAAGTGCACATATGGTGGTGATGGTTTACAAAGGATCTCTGTGGAAAGGGTATATACTAGAATGCAATGAGTATGCCACATGCTAAAAATTCATTAAGGTGTTAGACACTGTTCAAATCAAAGAAAGTTTTTTTTTTTCCCTCCTGTTTAAAGGTATGATGAATACCCATATTCTGTTGTCTAAATTACTTGGAAGTGAGTGATCCATGCCATGTATGCTACAGGACCACACACTTGCTGATAAATAAGAAACTACCATTGAGTAGGAAAGTCCTAAAACGTCATGTGCCTATAATCAACAGGTAGGTTTGGGTTTGGCAATGACATGTCAGGAGACCTGAGAAAACCTTATGGAAAGAAAGATGGCCTAAGATACGAAAAAGTGTTGAAGTAGATATGTCTTTTTCTGCGAGGTACTAGAGATGACCAAATATTCTGTTTTCTACTATATTTATTAAGGAGAAAGGCTTACCCTTGTCTCTTTTTGTCTAATGGCTTCCCAATTTTTGCTAAAGATATCAGTCAGTGGCATTTTCAGACCCTTATGGGAAGCATTTTTTATCTTGTACTTAATTACTTTATAATCTAGCTGTATTTTTGGGTATTTATGGGTATTTATGGGTATTTATATGGGTAGTTAGGAATATGTATTTTAACTTATAAAGCTAATTATGAAGTATTTTATTTCCAGGAGATGTGTAAAGTTTTTTCTGCCTTTGTTTGATTGGTGTATATGCTAGTTCCTCATTATCTGTAGAAGAGACGGTCCTCTTAGGTAGGATGTTTATTGCACAGAAAATCCCCCAACTACGTTTCAATATGCCTAGAAAGTGGGCTTTTCATCAAACTTGCTAACAAGTTGCAACAGATGAGTGATTGTTCCCCAGAGAAATAGCCAAAATGCATTAAGGAGAAGGCAGAAGAAGCTGAGAGCCGAGATAATCCATCAGTTATTTAATTCACACCTGAATAATTGAGAGTTTGCTTTCCGGTAATTGCATATTTATGAAGGTTCCACAATGTGCTGGAAAGTAGATGTGCCAAATAAAATACCAAATAAAACCAACCTGCACACAGTTTGTGTTTAATACAGATCTTACTACTTGACTGGAACATGCAAATAGAGTTCAGTTTCAAACTTCAGTGTGTATAAGAATAATGAGCAGGAGTGTGTCTATTAAAATTGCAGATTTCTAGGTGAACCTCAGAGGTATTCCTCAGGAATCTTCATTTTTAACAATTTACACCAGATGATTCTGAAGCAGGTAGTCTAGAGACTTTTCTTGGAGATATTATCAATGTAGATAGTGACAAAAAAAGTTTATTTCCTAGAAGGCACAAGATAAGAAATCAGAGATAGACTGACCTATCAACTAAAGGAAGAGAAGAAGCTGGAGTGGGATGCGTATTTGCAAAAAGGAGAGCATGGGCATAAAGAAAATGAAGAAAAAAAAATGAGGCTGGTCAATTAAATAATGGTATTATAAAAGATCTTAGTTCTTAGAGATTTGTTATAATACTACAATATCTTGAATTTACTATGAATTACTTACAATTCATGTAGGTTATACTTCAGCTGCCTTCTCACAGCTCAGTCATGGCTCACTAGCATTGTGAAAGGAAGCCCAGGCTCCAAAGGGGGCCCATACAACAGATGCAGCTATTTATACTGGATCTTACCACAAGTTTCAATAAATATTATAATGAATGTCAGAAAAAGAAATTTTATTGGTTAAATTGGTGGCTTTTTAACCAGCATAATGGGTGTTAGAAGTGGTGAAGTTAGTGGCACTCAAGATAGATTGGCTAAAATAATTTAGTGATTAACTATTTCTTCTTGCATAGTCAGGGTATAGAAGTCAGATAGACCTGTAGCTTGCCTATCACCTGAGGGATTGATTATAATCTCTCAATAATTTGTAAATGGTTCAGACAATGAATCTGAATCTGTCTGATTGCTGGGCCTATAAGGCTACAGAATCATGGCCTTGGGATATTGTCTAGACTTACTTAATTGATAGATTTACAGGCAAGATGTTTGGATATCACTTACAAGACTGGAGAGTTAGAACTTCATTGATCTAACCAAACAAATGGTATTGAATGTCTTGTATCAGTTTGTTAATAACTATTTGTATATTAAATGTTGATACATGAGGCAGAATTATTCTGACCTGCTCTAATTTTAACTTGAAGCAAGTTCATGAGGGTGGTTGCTCCTTCTAAGTCATCTCAAATGTTTAGATGGGTAAAGTTATCTAATAAAAAGACTATGGGTTATTTGCCATGACCCGCTTGGCACAGACCAGTTCTCACACAAATGTGAAAAACTAAAACCTCAATTGTCAAAGAAATTTAGTGAACCATTTCTTGATGATCTTTCTCTTGTGAGAAAAACTGATAAAGCAACCTAGTTTTTGTGTTTACTCTATTCATTGTCCTGCTCTTTTGGTCCCCAACAGATACGAAAGGGTCAATAGAGGCTTGGTAGAAATGGTGTCCAAAGGCATACAGCTTCCACTGGGTCTCACTCCATGATGAAGAGCAGATGTGAGAAGCAAGGATAGAATTTTGCCTTTTCAAACCTTTGTCCACTGTGCTCTCTACAGGGCAGGATCTCCATGTTATTTTAGATATTGCCTAGGCGCTTCTCTAAAAGAGATACTTTTCTTCCCCTTCTTATTCTGAATGTCTCAATCTACATTCCTCTTTCCCCTCCCCCCAAGTAATTGCTGGTTTAAAAAAAAAAAAGAATTAAAGCTAATAAGGAAGCTCTAGTTGTATGTTCCTCAATTTTCCCTGGGTAATATTTTAAGGTAATCAGATGCTTTCAGTATATCTGCCTAGAAAAGAAGTTTTATCAGCTCATACTGTTCACATTTATTTATCTATAGACACTCAGATATGAAAATGTTAAAATGCGTTGCATGATAATTAAGTTTTCTACAGTAAAAGTGAAACTGTAAATAGGAAAAGAGAAATGTTATATCTGTATCTATATATCTATAGCAACATCTTTGCAGAGGTGATATTGCATGAAATAAACTCAGAACATGTAACCAAATACCCTTTCATGTTGTATGGTAACCACATCTTTGAGGTCCTTTCTACATATTAAGGAGTGAAATTATGGGGCACTAGATTAATTAAACTATAGACATAGTGAATGTTTAAGAATGTTACTCTAAAATGCCATACTTTCAATAAAAGTAGATTTATTCTGGGTATTCTCTCACTTCTACAGTTATATGATTCATTAGACAATGTTAACATGCAAGGAGAAATGGAGAGATACCTATAAATAACTTTGTGTATTTTTGCCACAACTTGCCAGCTAATTATCATTTTGAGATATGATATGATGGTTCTGATTAATAAACCAAAAGAGAAGCTCAATTACAAATGCATGCAATCAAACTTCATAAGTAAGCCAAAATAAACCCGACATTTGTAAGTCAGAATAACCCATTAGGGAAACTAATATGGTAGTGTTACAAGGCTACATTGGGTGGAAAATAATGCTCTCCTGTTTAATGGAAAGAGGTAGGTAGTATTTAAAAGACAAACTTGTTGGAATTTTGCATATTACAACAGAACACTGAAGTAAAAGTCTCACTTCAAAAGAGAAATGGCAATGCCTTCAGTACTTTTCAGTTGAGTTCAAGGAATAGTTCTTGGGTAACAAACTAAAGCCTTTTCTCCAGATGGCTGTTCTTAGTTCATGGAAAGACAGCCTCCCATTGCTTTGAATCTCAGAAATAGGGGATTTTATGGGTTGAAATGTCTCTCCTCCAAATTCCTGTGTTCAAGTTCTAATACCTAATACCTCAGGATATAAACTTAGTTGGAAAAAAGATTGTTGCAGACATAAATAGTTGAGATGAGGTCATACTGGGATTGTGTTGGTCCCTGATTCAATATATTTGGTACCCATGTAAAAAGAGGAAATTTGGACATAGAGAGTCACACTAGGAGAATGCTATGTGAGCATGAAGGCAGACATAGAGATAATGCTTCTGTAAGCTAAGGACATCAAAGATTGTCAGCAAACCACCAGAAGCTAGGAGAGAGGCATGGAACAGATTCTTTCTCTCATCCATCAGAAGGAACTAACCTGTATAGATCTTGGTCTCTGACTTCTAGCCTCCAGAACTATGAGAGAATAATTTTTTTAAAAATTCAGATTCTAGTTAGTTGACATATAGTTCAATTTTGGTCCAGGAGTAGATTTCAGTAGTTCATCCTTGACATAAAACACCTAGTGCTCATCATAACAAGTGTCCTCTTTAATAGCCATGACCCATCTATCCAATGCCCTACCCACATCCCCCAGTTTGTTCTCTATAGTTAAGAGTCTCTCATGATTTGTATCCCTCTCTCTCTTTTTCTCCCTCTTGAATGTTCACCTGTTTTGTTTCTTAAATTCCACATATGAATGAAATCCTATAGTTTGACTTTTCTGATTGACTTATTTCACTTAGCATAATACACTCTGGCTCCATCTAGGTCATTGCAAATGGCAAGATTTTATTAGTTTTGATGACTGAGTAGTATTCCATTGTAAATATATACCACATCTTCTTTATTCATTCATCAGTCCATGGGCTTTTAAGCTCATTCCATAGTTTGACTATTGTTGATATGGCTGCTATAAACATTAGAGTTCATGTACTCCTGAGAGAATAAATTCTTAAGCCACATTCTTAAGCAGGGGAGAAAAGTGAGGGAAAACAATGTAGGAAAGGTGTGTATTGATGAAGTACATCAAGCACAGGAAAAGTGGGGTCAGTGGGAGAAGTGGAAGACTGGGTCGTTATAGAATTTTGCATTAAGGACTTCTCTTTTAACTCTGGATTTGGGTAGTTGTACTCTCTTTGGAGGACAAATGTGAGGACACTGGATTTTTTTTATTTTAACATTTTAAATATGTCAATATAGTTCTGAATGCTGATGAAAAGCAAGTAGTTGTTACATTGTCAATATCTCCAAAAATTCTTTAAAAATATTACAAAATATTTTAGACCCATAAGAGCCACATAAAGATCAGTGTAGGGATCATCCGTATATACACTGGTTGGGTTTAAAAATAGGGTGCATAAACAATGAATCTTGGAGCACTGAAAAAAATTAAATTAAATTGAAAAAAATAATGCAGCACTTCTAATCCAATTTAAGCTCCAAGGTTTCCTCTTCCAGTTATCACTTCTACCCCTGACTCCCAGCCCTTGGCACCTCCTACTCTAAACTTGGGTGTTTATCATTCACATGCATTCTTTTTCACATTTCCCTTTTGAGTCATCAAGATCAGAAGCAAGAAGGCTCAAGTCTTTATACCAGTAAAGTTGCCCCTGTCAGTTATTGGTCCAAGGTGGTCCCTGAGGGGATGTTGATTCTCAATTGCTTTCCAACTCTTTTTGCCTGTAGGCAAAGTGGGTGTCAGCAGTCTTTAGAGCAGCCTTCTGACAAAGCCCCAGGTGCTGGCTGGTGTGGAGCAAAGGCATACTGGGACATGATGTATACAAAGATGGTAAAGGGAGATGAGAAAGAGAAGAAGCATGCTGTCAGTGTCAGCTATACACCCCATCACATGGATATTTATTTTCTTGTTGGTGGCTGTTTAATGCAAGCAGATCTTTATTCCATTTTTTTAAAGATTTTATTTTTAAGTAGTCTCTACACCCAGTGTGTGGCTCGAACTTACAAACCTGAGATCTGGAGTCACATGCACTACTGACTAAGCCAGCCAGGCACCCCATCTCAGTTTTTTTTTTCTTTTTTAAAAGATTTTATTTCTTTATCTGACAGAGAGAGAGAAATCATGAGTAGGCAGACAGACAGACAGAGGTTGGGGGGTGGGAAGCAGGCTCCCTGCCCAGCAGAGAGCCTGATGCAGGACTCGATCCCAGGACGCTGGGATCATGAACTGAGCCGAAGGCAGAGGCTCAACCCACCGAGCCACCCAGGTGCTCCCCCATCTCAGTTTTTAATAGAAGATGCTAAGAGTATACCGTAAAACACAGGCATCTTCAAGCATTCCCTAAAGATTTATTTTATTTTTCAATTTAAGAAGTAATATAAATTTCCCATAAAATTCTTCTGTGTGAAAAATCGGTTGAAGGAAGGGAGACTGTTTATTCTGGATTGTCGGAGATGAAGGGAACTGGAAGATGAGTTAGAATTTCTCACAGAGAGCAGCTTGCTTTGATGCCTTAGATCTGGGTGCTGCAGGCAAGCGATCCTTGCTGCAAGTGAGAACAGGGCCTGGGTCCCAGCCTCTTACCACCCTCATCCAAGAAGAATCCTCTGTTCTCCAGGGTGCTTCCAATCCCTTTTTAACTTCCCAGTTTATAGTTTGCTGAATCCTTGGCTATTTTGTTTGATGCTTTGAAACATATGTTTCACCTTTACTGTCTTTTCCCTCACTTGTTTAATTAATATTAATTTTTTAAGTTACTTTTTTTAAAGTGGGAATCAGGAGATAATTGCAAAAAGGAATAAGCTGCTTGCCCAAGCCCAGGGCAAAGTGACTTGGTATCTGTTCCTCCTTCCTCATCTTCTCTCCCCTCCTCAATCTTGTTTATTTTGAAATACTGAAAAGATTTCTATCTTCTATTTGAGGTCAGGGATGATGGACGGGACCTAAATGGAAGGCTAGGATGGCATCCTAAATCATACATAAACAATGCTTTTGACATTTCAACATATATGGAGGGAAGAAGTATACTTTTCTACCCGAAGAGCAAAGCACTTTTCACAAATTTGCTGAGGAGTGGTCTTAGAGCAGTGCTGATTTTGTCCATGCAGCTCATGTGCTGTGTGTACAAAGATTACAGGGACACCCATGAGAGGAACTCTAACTGTGAAACCCTCCAACTTGTGCACATTTGAGAAATCCTGAAAGATGTGATGGGGTAGTAATGTTGAAGGAGAAACCCTGAAATGAAAAGCAAATCTCATTACAACTTGGCTTCTGAGATCCTTTTACTCAAGTATTAGAATTTCCCTTTTAATGGGTTGACCTGAAAATAACGAACATCTAACAACCACCACAGAAAACACGAACTGATTATCTTTCAAGGGTGAATTTTACACGTCTCCTAGTTTTCAGCTCTTTAGGAGTTGATTAGTATGATGAACGGACTGTGTCCCTTCAAAAATCACATGTTGAAGTCCTTCCCGCCAATTTGATGGTATTTAGAGGGGGAGGTCTTTCAGAGGCAGTTAGGTTTAGGTGAGGTCATAAGGGTAGGGATTCGTGTGCCCAGGATGGGATTAGTGTCCTGATAAGAAGAAGAGAGATAGAGGACACCAGAGAGAAAACTGTCTGCAAGACTGGGCAAGTGCCCTCACTGGGGAAATGAATAGGCTGGCACCTGGAGGTTGAAATTCCAGCCTCCAGGAACTGTGAGAAAGAAACTCCTGCTGTTTAAGCTACCCATAGTCTATGGTTATAGACTGGGGGCAGCCCAAGATGACTAAGAGAGTTAGGTCAAGAAAATTTCTAATAGGTCTTTTAGTCTGGATGTCTGCAAACCTGATTATACTACTTAAAGATTGCAGAATTTGCTGCTGGAATACCGGAGTTTTATGAACTATAAACTGTCTCAGTAATAGTGCCCCATCCATCATAAACTCCAGTGTTCTAAAAAGTGTCTTGAATATTTGGAGCCAGTGGAGGAGCACTTACACTATGTTAATACCTTCCTTAAAATGAATGTAGGGGCTTGAGGCACCACCCGAGTGAGCTGACCAACATTAAGGAGCCCGATTTTAACTACAATTCTTTTCCTTCTGGACTTCTCCTGGTAATGGTACACACACACACACACACACACACACACACACACACCCTCTTTATCAATATTTTCCATTCATATGAAAAATGCAGTGTATAGTATAAGGACTAGAATGGCAGGGCTATGGCACCACAAAAAGATGTTATTTTTGGTTTTATAAAGACAGCAGGGAGCTAGTATTTTCATCTTTATTATAGGAAGTAACTCGCCTCAGAAATGCAGTGAAAAGCCTGCACCTAAAGTAAACTCTCAGCAAATGTACTTTTAGAAATGACAAGATACAAAAAGGAGTCGTTGAAAACTGGAAGAATTCAGATTAGACCAATATAAAATCACTGTTTTACATATATTTCTACTGAGAAAAACTTGGGGTTTAGTATTAGGATGTCATTTATTATATGCTGACTTGATCTATGGCTAATTTGATATATGGGAAAATGTTTCTTGTTTTATCTTCATCACCTGGGTTCAGGGTGTGTTAAGCAATCTTTTTGTCATCTAGAATTGAAGAATTGAATCCAGAATTGAAGAATTCTCTCCAGATATTGTCAACTGTTGATACCTTTACTGGAAGACCCCCTCTGACTGTGACAGCTAAGGTTCTGGGACAGGGCAGGCAAAAGCACCTTGTTCTAATGGAGCACATTTCTGTCACATTGTGCCACACTCATATTTCATTTTTGTTTTTCTCATTCTTGTCTATCTCTTATAAATTGTGACCTACTTCACTTATCCTCTCTTCTGTTTTGTATTCCAGGCAAACTAGATTCCAGCTATGTACAGTGAGAGACAAGGGCCTTCACAGTCTGGTTCCAACACCCTTCAAATTCCAAAGTTGAGATTCACTCATGCTATGTTTCCTGCCAAAGTGAATGGCAGGATGGCTATGATTTAGAGTAGAGGGATACAAAGAGTTTTTAAAAACTTTCATTAGAGGCTATATTGGAAATGTGACCTAGCTTCACATTAAAAATTCAAAGTTAGAAAACTAGTAAAAAATGAATATATAATGATATTTTTAAAAAATCCAAAGAACAGTGCAAAATACCAAAAGGAGTATAATAAGTGGTATTATATCTTAAAATGGTTACTATACTCCTCTTTCTGTCAATGTTTTATAAGTTTTCCAGCGTAGGAAAAAAAAGAAAGAAATATGTAGACCCAAACATAATTCAAAATATCACAGGAAATGGACTATTTTGATCTTGAGACTTCCTTATATTCCCTCATTTCAGGATAAGAAAAATAACTGTTTACAAATACATTATCCTATGAGGTTATTAGGTGCTAAAATGCTTTATATTTTTCTGGGCTATTTCTAGTACTTGAATAAACTATAATAGTGTTGATAGGACAGAGAAATTCTTACTTGAATAAATGTGGTCTAACTTCTGTGTTTATATAACATAAAGTATAACTTGAAGTAAGGCAGGAACATAATTTAGAATTGTTTTATTAAAAATTAATTTATATATTACTATCCTCATATCCACAGTAGATTTGGGAAAACACATTCATAAAATCAGTACAATTTTTCAAAGTAGTGCCTGTCATGGATATTATTTCTGGTAGTTCCTGATACAATAGAAAATCCACTGGAGCATTTTATATTTTATTATTCTTTTAAAGTTTAACCCTTGACTGTTTTCTCTCTTCATTAATAAGAGTTCGATCAGGTTGTTAGGTTTTTATCCACATTCTTCTCTTATATGTATCAGATATAAGCTACTGAGCCCAAATCTGTAGGATTTCTCATTGCTTTAAATCTCCTCCAAAAATCATCATTGCATTGCACTCTTGCCCTTAATTAAATGACCTCTTCATGGTTTCTTAAATATTCTCAAAATTATGAATTTCACTCATATGTGAGAAAACTTAGCAAAGGCATTTAAAAATGTTAAAGAAAAGTCTGCATGTCTTCCTTTCTTTTTCTTCAAGTTTTCTTCTACTCCTTTCTGTCTTCTGCCTGATTTGTTTTAAATATACATTGCTTTCATGTACCTTAACAACTTCTTTTTCTGATTTTTACATTTGATTTTTTCTTACTGTATGTTTCTACTTATACCTGAGATTTTGTAAAGGGGAACAATGATGAATCATTTTAAAGTTTACATTTTTGGAAAAGAAATAAAGTCTACATTTTTGTCTCAACTTAAATCTAAGAAATTTCTCAGTTAAATATTAGGATTCAATCAGTTTCCTCTGATCCTTCCTCTGTTCTTATAGATAAATGGTTCAGAGTTATTGAGCTTTAATCAACAACATATAAGTAAAATTGTTGTAGATCAGAGCTCATTAAAATGTATATCTTCTATCTCAGACCACATTGAACCACAAAAAACAAAGTTGCTTTGCCTTGATTTCAAGAAAACTTTTCGTATGTCCTGTGTCCCATTCATCACCACAAGGGGGCATGTTGATACAAATGTACCATTTCCCTGTGGTAATATCATTTGATGATGCCTTCACGAAGGTTTTGTTTTATTTTGTTTAGTTTTATTTTGTTTAGTTTTATTATACGTTCATGTCTGTTTTTTTCTTAGCATGTGCAGTTTTTATAAAGTGACCTAAGAGTACTGTAGTTTCTAATGTTAAGGTTGGAGAATGAATTTCACTTTAGAAACAGAAGAAATATTCTAGGTCAAAATCTAGGAACTGCAATTCCAGCAGTTTCTTCTATTTCCCATAAGGTAAACTGGAGTTAAGTAAAACCTAATCATTTCCAAGTACTTTTAAAACCCATCAACTTTAGATATATTAAGCAATCAATGGCATAATTTGAAAAATACACAATTGTTTTAAGACTGAGATAAAATTCAGCAGCTGGTGCAACCAAATGACTTTGCTATTGAAACCCCCCCCCCCCCCAAAACAAAACAAAACAAAACAAAACTTTTCATGTTTTGGCCACAAGTTACTATATATCATAGTTTAAAGTATGTTCACAAAATGTTACAAGTCTTCAATAAATGCCCAGAAAGGGGCATACATTTCTACCTCAGTCAATATTGGAGAGAAATGACCCTTACAGATACCTTAAAGAGAAGAAACTACAACAAGGTAGCAAAAAGTAGAGAATACTGACTCCATCCAAACCAACTTAACAACAGAAAGAAAAATTAACATCAGAGCTAACAATTCCACTTTTTATTAGTAAGCATGTTTTACACTGGAAACTATTTTCCATGAGAAACCATAAACAAAATCCTTGTTCTACATGGACTACGTATTCAAAGAATAAATGTCAGAGAAGCTATCAGTTTTGTTGTATGGTATGTTCTCTTATTAGCGGAACCACAACAGCTTTAATTTCCCATCACCCACACCTCTTCCTTCCCTTAGCTCCCATCCCCTTTCCCACTGTGTTGACAAATCTTTTACCCACCTGTGACTTCAGTAAGGCTGGTGGAAGAAATAATTAGATATGTGTCTAGACTGTATTACAGAACTTAATCAAAATGGAGTCTTTAAATAACCTGTTTCACAATTACCTGGTGTTTATTAACAATCCAGATTTGCAGATCATACCTTGCTATGCCTCTCCCACACCTACTGAATGAAAATTAATCTCTGAAGCTGGAAACGGGGAGTCTACATTTTTAAATAAATGCCTTAGGTGATTTTTATGCTGTTAATCCCAAAAGAGGCTATGATCCATGCTTTAGCATAATTATTTTTATTTCTAAAAGTTTTTATTATTTATTTATTATTTTAAGATTTTACTTCGCTATTTTGAGAGAGAGTGAGCACGAGTGGGGCAGGCGGGGTGGGGGCTGGGGTAGAGGAGAGGAGCCGAGGAGAGGGAGACACAGACGGTCTGCGGAGCAGGGACCTGATCCCAGCATCTTTAAACCATGACCTGAACTAAATGCTTACCTGGGAGCCACCCAGGCTCCCCACTTTACTTTGTTTATTATCTTGTTGGTTGCTACATTTCTATAAAGTGGAGAGTGGACAGTTTTATTAATTCTATTCAAGATGTAGAAATTGAGGCACAAGGATTTTAAATTAAGGATCCATGTTTATTCACTGAATTATCACTCAACTGAGATTAAAATTACAGCTCCAAGGTGTTAGTTTCTACCATAGTATGTCTATAGAGTTTTCTCCATACATAATGATTCCATATACACTTTGGGGTACTGAAATGCCTTGATTATGGAACTCCATGGAGGGTGACATGAAGATGAGGGTACACAGCTGACCCCTTGACTTTGTTAGTTACTATTTTAGAGTACAATGTAGTTCTACTGAATCTGTGTCTTTAAGTAGCAATTATCTTTAAAGGCAAATGTATTTGCAAATTAAGTAAGAATCATAGTCAGAAGACTTTTCCAAAGAAAAAGAAGAAATCTCAGCTTTCATAAAAAAGAAAATTAAAAACATTAAAAATGTTGCCTTCCCTTAAGGAGATTTTACTTGTATAGCATATATGAAAAATAAACTTTTGAACCACTAAAAAGAACAAGGTAATGATTAGGTTTCTATAAAAAGAAGAGAATTAAGGACCAGAATGTGTTGGGACCTAAATTATGCAACATATACAGGCAAGAGTAATCTAGAAAACATTATCTTTATGTATAATTCATCTAGCAGCTGTCTATTTGTGACACATATTATACACTGATTAAGAGCATGGTTAAACAACTGAATAATGTACATGCTTCATATAATAACACCCTGTTCTTATTGCAAGTTTAAGGAGGCAAAACTAGGTACAGTGAAACTTTGTGTTTATGTTAATTTGAACAAGTCACGATCTGAGTATATGAAAATATTGATGGATCGTGGATGCATCCAGAGCTATTCTTTGCAGAGAAAGCCCAAGGGAGAGTTTGGAGAAAACTTTTTGCAGTCACCTTTTCAATGGCCCTCTTTTGCTTTCCTATAACAAGCCATGGCTGCAATGTTTGTCCTATGAAAATCTAATTTGTAAGTAAGCTAGCATAATCCAAGCAAGGGATAACCAGGTGAGAAAAGTAATAGGAGAAAAATATTTATTTCATTTCCTAACAAAGATACTAATACATTTTTGTAATGCTTAAAATTCAATTTTATGTCTTTTAAAAGCAGACTCCAGGATTCTGTAGTGCTTTCTCTAGCTTCTGATCTCTTAATGATTGTTTATCGGCTTAGGAGAAATTGATGACTAAGGGTCTTAATGGTAGGCCCTGGGGTAACAATGAGGGATAGGTATTAAAGTTGAAGTTCTGAGGCAGAATCTGAGGTTTCTTGGAATATTTCCCAGAATTCCATTTTAAAAATCAATAATCATAATTTTCATTTCTTCAATCTTATCTTTCATTTAAAATTAAACGTAGCATAGTGAAGTGACCTTCAGCCACTTTTTTGATTGGAGAAGTTGCATTCAAACAATTACACATATTGTTTGGTCACTGACTAATACCAAGGAGAAACTAAATATGCTGGTCAGAAAAATATCTTGGAACTCTGCCAGGAGCTATTTCTCTATTTTTATAAGATATATTTTTTTAATCATAAAACTAAAATATTCATTGCAGAATAATTTTAAAAGTTCAATAAGCAAAAGATGGATCACCAAAGATTAAGAGATCAATCTATTTCTCAATCTTTAATGACTTTTAACTACTGCTATCTACTGCCTTTGGCATGGATCTCAGAGGTGAGAGATAGAGGGGAGTGTGCAAATGATAGAAGAGAAGGTGCAGTGGGAAGTATTGTAAGAGGAGGAGGAGGAAGATTCAATTGTGGGACAGACATTTTCCCTTACCACGTCATTACTGTCATGGTTGATTGACATCGTTTCCAATATTAAGAGCCATGTGACTTGTGTACACCACTTAATTTCTTTGGGCCTCAATTTCCTTATCTGTTTAAAACACACACACACACACACACACACACACACACACACACACACATCTAGGCAAAGGTATTGAAACAAGATGCCCCAAGTATCCCCATCACACTATTTTTTCTATTGCCAGTTTATATCATGCTGCCAGTATTTCCTGTCTAAGGTAGTATAAATGAGTCTCCTTGCTCTCTCTGCCCCTGACCCTCTACAATTAATTCCTTCTCCCATCCAAGTACTAACCAGGCCTGACCCTGCTTAGCTTCTGAGATCAGACGAGATTGGGCACATTCATGATAGTGTGGTAGTAGACTAATTCATTCTCAACATATAACTGAAGCGAGCTCTTAAAAACGCAAATTATGTTATGTCATCACCTCCTTAGAATCTTCCAGTGGGTTCCCTTTGCAACTAGAATAAATGTCTATTTCTTTCCATGACTTTTGAATTTCTGTAGGATCTGGTTGCCCTGTCTTTATTTCTTACTTATCTCTCAACGTGTCAACCATCTTGGACTTAGTCCTAGTCCTAAAATATGCCAAGCTTGTCCCCACGTTAAGATCTATATTTGCTTTCATCTTAGAACATTTGGCTTCAGATCTTCCCTCGGCTTGTACCCTTATAATTTTCAGGTCTCATTTCAAATACCATCTCATTAAAGAGGTATTTCCTGAACATGACTTCCAAGGTAGCTACACACATCTATCTATCTATTTATTTATTTATTTAAGATTTTATTTATTTATTTGACAGAGAGACACAGTGAGAGAAGGAACACAAGCAGGGGGAGTGGGAGAGGGAGAAGCAGGCTTTCCACCGAGCAGGGAGTCTGATGTGCTCAATCCCAGGACCCTAGAACCATGATCTGAGCTGAAGGGAGACACTTAACTACTGAGCCACCCAGGCGCCCTTACTCACTTTTATTTTTTTTTTTAAATTATTAAAAAACGTATTATGTATCCAGTTTTATCACTCTCTAAAATGAGAGATTCTCTTTTTAAAGAATAACTTTATTATTTTTGTTCCCACCAAGCTCAAGACTGTAAACTCCATGCTTGTTTATTGGAGTATCTCCAATGCCCAGAACAGTATCCTCACAAGTGGACAGTACATGTGCTGTATAAATCTCAGATTTTAACTATATGTTCAATAGCATGAATACTTAATGTCTGTTCTCTTCCCAGATCCTAAGAAGCACTTTCAGCTCCATTATCCAACTTGTTATCTAATAATATTAAGAAATATGTTAGATGAATAAATTATGATAACTGCATCTTCATACTAACTGTATATTTACAGTTTGCTTAATCTATTAAGTTTGTTTGAGGTGATATTTTACTTAAATATTTTTCTATTTGTCATTTTTCTATTTATGTTCTTTATTAATGCAAAGATTTTCTATCTATTGATTACTGTATCAGAATGTTTTGGATTACAAGTCATAGAGTTATAGAATTCCCACTTCTCAGGAACTCAAGCAAATAAAGCATTTAATTAAATTATAAGCAAATAACTGGAGTAAGTGGTTTCTGCTTGTACACTGCAAATGGCTGTAATGACAACAGAGGTGCAACAATTTCATTGGAGAACCAGGCTCTTTGTGGTCAAGTGCTCTCCTACTGTACAATATCCCCACATCATGAACCAGGTTCTTTTGATTTTCCTTTTTGGCCATCCTCAGCTTTGGAGTTGTCTCCTGAGGCTTGTTGCTTCCTGTCTGAAAGATGGCTGTAGCAGCTCTATGCCCTTCCAAAACTATATTCAAGGAAATAAAGAAGAGCAAGGGCCAATACTAGACAGCTCTTTATTCAATCTTGTTTCTGGTAGACCTCAACTGGAAATTTTTCCCAAAGTTGTCATTTTCGCTTTCCTTTCCCTTTAAGTGACCAAAGTGTAAAATTTAAATGTCAAAGGAGAATGGTAAAAATATAACTGGCTTATATAAATCATGATTTATTTCTTAGGCCCGAGCTCATTATAAACATCCCAGTTTAGTAAAGATTTTATTAGCAAGGAAAAGATGAGAAAAGAAGTTGAGTAGGCAGCTAAAAGGGTCGACTAGAAACAGTATAAATAACTGATAACCTTTTTCAATTTATTTGCCATTGATGTGAAGCTTTTTACACTGGGAATGTGTAAGCTTTTCCACAGAGCTTTCATGTGATTTATCCGGCATTTGTAACATCTCTCTTTCTAGTTTTTATTGTCAACAACAATAACAAAAAGCTTTCTTTCAACCTCAGGGATGAAACTCACAATTAGGCATTAGTAATGACTTCATTTCTTCAGGTGGTATCTTTGAAACTCTAGGTTTAAAGCCAGCAGCTTTGTGTTCACTGTCTTACTTTGTCTTTTTTCTGCACAAGCAAGATGGGCCAGTGAGCACTGTACTTTCTGCTTGCTGAACATCTGCTGATTGATCTTTCTCAGTATCAGTAAAACTATTTAGTCCTGGTTTGTTCTAAAATCACTGGGAGCAGGGAGACTAACTCTGAATTAGACAGCGTTGGATGTTGCTAACACAAAAACAAACTGCACCTGCTAATTTCCTGTGGTTCTTCAGGTTAATCATCAGGTGTATGTTGAATACTTTGAGAACTGTGACTAGCATTTGATTATTCGTTGTTGATTAGCATTTAGGTTAGAAGGACTGGATGTATTTCAGGTATCAAAATTGTATGCATCATGCGATTTGATGAACCATTTGTCTTGTATCTTATCTATGCTGTAGGCATCCTTTTGTGCTCAAAGCTTTCCATGGGATGTGTTCAGAGACTTTAAAAACAGAATTTTCCCCTTTGTGATTCTTTGTTGTAAGTGCTTCAATGTTTGTTACATTTGTTGCTTTCTATTGCATTTTTTCCACCCCTTTCTGACGCATTAAGGATTATTTTAGGTTCACTTATTTGATGGGTTGTGATTAATAGTGACCTCAGAGAAGAAATAAATGTAATTTCACTGAAAAATATGTTCTTAGAGTTTGTCACTTTCTATCCTTTTCTTATTTTAATTATCAGTAATTAATGAAGTAGCCATTAAATAACACATTATTTTAGGTGTTGGAAATCCTTTGAAAAATGTAAATGATAACTCTCCTGTTCTTTAGGGTTTTACACAAAGTTAAAGGAATTCATTACTTTTAATAAAACCAAACAGATTACTTGAAAGTCACACACCAAACCTTGAGTGCTAAACACAAAGTTTCTCAGTAGTCTCTTACCTTCAATAATGCATTTCCAGGTTAAAAAAAAATGCCTTTCCAGGTCTAAGACCTTAGGGTCTTGTCCTTAAAATGCATATTAGAAAGACAGAGCTCTTGTTTTCATAGATGCTTTGCACAAATGGCAAATGGAGATTTTCCCAAAGCAAGGCATGGCTTCTTAAGGGGCTGCATGACTTAGCTAGATGGGTCTTCTCTGTCTTCCAGATTTCAGATAGGGCTCTCTGTTTGTTCAGTACTTTTCTCCTTTGTATCTGATAATCCTCAAATCTTTTTCATTTTTTTTTTTTTTACTACAGAGAACTCTGCAATGATCACAAACTGTTGTTTTCCAAGCTTCAGAGAGGAGGCTTTTTCAGGAAATGATTCTTTAAATATAAATTTCCTCTGGTATTGTTGATTCCCATTTCCATATTATGCTCAAGATCTGCCATTGTCATTTCACTCAAGCAGTACATTTCAAAGAAGTTTTGCGTCCTTCTGATGCCACAACCGCAGACCACTATCACTCAGATTTGGGTCTCTCAGCCTGTGATCCAAGCTGGAGTGTGTGGCATTCACCTCTTGAACAGTTATTGAAGAAGACTCTTGCTTTGCATTGAACACATAATCTCTTTGGTTTAATATAAAGCTTTGCTGCCCTTTCGTCATCACAGTTGGGGATTTGCTATCTGGCATTTGGGCTCAAAGTGCAGAGATTCTCATTTCTGAGAATGAGATCATTAGAATTTCTTTTACAAAGAGCTTATATTGACAAGGTAAATAAAAACGGTCAGATTTTATTCTTATGAATCTTTATTCTTATGATTTCATTCTTATGAATAAGAATTCATAAGAATAATAAGAAGTGTCCATCAAACACTTGCTGGTTCAAGGACACGTTTTTTTCCTTTGAAATTGGGAAACATAATATTGGCACATTGATTTCTCCCTCTTCAGCTAATTGTAATGGTCTCTGTATTAGACTGATTTTGATTGACTGCTATCATAGTGTCTGCCAAGTGAGAACTATTTTTTTTTTGTGAAAAGTCATTTAGTTGTTTTTCCCCAATGATACAATTCCTTTTTTAGTGTTGTATGTGGTTCTTCTCACCAGGATTTTATTGTTTTTCATTCTTCCAAGGTTTATTTGTTCATCATCTTTTTATAGAAAAAAAAAGTTATTTAGGGGCGCCTGGGTGGCTCAGTGGGTTAAGCCACTGCCTTCGGCTCAGGTCATGATCTCAGGGTCCTGGGATCGAGTCCCGCATCGGGCTCTCTGCTCAGCAGGGAGCCTGCTTCCCTCTCTCTCTCTGCCTGCCTCTCCATCTACTTCTGATTTCTCTCTGTCAAATAAATATATAAAATCTTTAAAAAAAAAGTTATTTAAATCTTGATGTTACAGCATTCTGATAACATTGTTATTTTTCTTACTTTTTCCCTTTATACTCAGGCTACTGAATTTACACTTTCCTAGAAGAAACTACCATTTCCTTTACTTTAATTTTTCAGTGTATTCTGTACAGGAGACTGTCCATATATTCTGTTTGTGCTTCCATATGTTGCTTTTTGGGGAACTAGTAGTAGGCTTCATAGTTGTCTACCTAAAGATCTGTCTTTGTGCCTGAAGCAGTCATACCCACTCCATTTTTAGCTTGGCTAAATCAGAAGGAACAATTGAAATAAAAATCATTCTTCAGGTTGGCTCTGGTTTGTCTAGAATAGACATAGAATATGCATTTTATCAAATGCTATATCTTAGCACAATGTCACCTCTACTATCCATGAATTGACAGAGTAGTAGGATTTCTAAAGAAAAGTTTTATTTTTCAAAATCTAGGAAATTAGAAACATTCTCCGTACAAGTTCTTTTAGTCAGTGCATCAGATATTATATGGTTTTTAATTAAAGGCATTCAGTATATTTTTACTGCCTAACTTTCTATAGTGACTTTTTAATTTAAAATATAAAAACATGAGTAAAAATTCTGAATATGTTTTATTAGCAGCTTAAGCATGATCTCCAGGTAAATTTTAATTACTCATATTAAAGCATTTAAAAGCAGAATAGTGAATGATCTAAAATGATTTTTATCTCATCTTTATAAAAATATTTATTCTTAAAGGTAGACATGTCTCAAGATTTAAAAATCCACTTCAGAAAGTCAAGCCAAAAAAAAAAAGAAAAGAAAGAAAGTCAAGCCAATTTGTAAACCCTTGAGTTAGGTAAAGGAGGAAGGTGGTTTAGATTTCCCAAACTTTGGAATACACAGTAAGTAAGTCCCCCTCATGCTGTTCCATGATTCATTATAATTAGCTCCATGTTGGGTATAGACCATGACTTTTTAGATCATTATGAGATTTAACTTTTCTCATACCTTACATAGAATATGGGAGGTTAAGAGTTGGAGCTTGGAAGAGGTCTTATGAATGCAAAGTAATAGAATTAAGATGTTAACAGAATTGTGATTAGACAGATTATGTGTTATCAGTTATGAGTTACCATATTTACACTAAGAAAGTAGTTATATGGAATTGTTGTTGTCAAAGAAAAAAAGCAAAATTTGCCTTGGATAACATAAAATGAACACAATTGAAAGAGTCAAAGTATCTTAGAAATTTTAGTAGATATTGTGAGAAAATAATTCTTCCATTTTATTTTGATCTTTAAAATATAAGAAATGGAGTTACTTGTTTTTTTAATTAAAAAAAAAAAATCCATACAGTGACTGCTGTTATATTTGAAATAAAATCTATCCCTAAAACAGATCAGTGTGAACCATAATATATCTTTTAATACTGTTTTTAGGTAAAAAGGACCTCATTTCCATAGTTCAGAGCAGAATGTTAGCATTTTCAAGGTAACTTTAAGACTTGTTGCTTAGTAATATTCAAATGAGAGAGTCCCTTCCTTGAACTGGATAGAAAACAGTTGTCCATGTGAATGTGCATCAAGGATTCAGAAAAGGGAGAGATTTTGCAACACCTAAATTATAAACAGACAGAAGACCATGTAATCAAATGAGAATAATTCAAACTCAGTAAATACTGTATGATTAAGTTAGTCATATATCAATAATTGTATATGTATTGTCAGGTGTACTTCATAATTATTCACCAATCTTCCCTCACGAAATGCCTATAAGCTATTTTTAGAATTGGCATGTAAAAGCAAGAACTCAGTCCTTGTCTAGATCCTACTTTTGTGCATTTTTGTCCTTCTGTCTTTAGCCTCCATTCACATTTCTTGGTTTTCATGCCATTACTAGTTCTTAAGATCCCTTTGCAAGGGCTTGGAGCCTTAAGTTCATTTATATAAAGCCCTAAACATTTTAAACACAATTGCAACAGAATGCCAATGTTTAATCTACCATTATCTTGATGACTTTGAAACAGAGTGCCTGTGACCCTTTATTATAATTTTGCTTTGTAATCTAACGGCCATCTCTAATGGGGATCCTCTAAATTGATTAATGCATCTCACTCAACAAGTTGTTCAATCCAAAACTATTGATGTCATCTTTAAATCCTTCTTATAATTCATATCTAATTAGTTACTGAGTCTTATAAATTGTATAGTCATAATACATTTTCCAGTTCTCTACCTTCTTCTTTATTCCAAAATCCACTGCCCTAATTAAAGTCATACGGCTTTTCTCATCTATTGCAATAATGCCTTAACTGGTTTCCTATAACCATTCCTCCTATCCTTGAATACTTTTCTCTTTCACACTGTTGTCAATAATAGCTTCTAAGACATGCATGTGTTTGGTCATTCTCCCATTTAAGTAAATCAATGTCTGTCTCTTAATTGCCATAGGAAAACCTTCAAATTTCTTGATGTGCCACCCACTTCGCAATTATTCCTTAGAAACCTTGATTGTTCACTCCTTCTCTCCCCATTCCACATTTCCAACAACATGTCCATTCACTTCCCCAAATTTCCACGTCTTTTTCCTTTTTCTGTTTCCTCGATCTGAATTCCCCAACAATCTGTCTAAAGAAATTTTTTAATATTTGGATCAAATTTTAGTTTTTTGTAAAGTCTTCTTCAGACCTCTGCTTTTTGATACTTCCATATTTCTTTTTCAGACCTGTATGTCAACATTTAATGCACTGAATAGATAGAAAGCACGAGTCCATTCTGTAAAAGCGTAAGGTCTTTGAAGGCAAGAGTGGTGTTGTTTCAAATATTAAAAGTTCATAATCATTATAAAGTCAAGTATGATAATTTGTACCCTCGGAGCCTTTTAACAGGTATTTCTGATGTATTTTTTTAAAAAAATTCTTAATTACAGTCTCTTCAACAGTGGTATTGGGAAAACTGGACTGGTACATGCAAAAGAGTGAAACTGGACCACCTTCTTATACCTCACACAAAATAAACTCAAAATGGATGAAACACTTAAATGTGAGACCTGAAACCATAAAAATCCTAGAAGAGAACACAAGTAATAATTCTTTTGGTCATAGCAATATTTTTCTAGATATGGCTTCCAAGGCAAGGTAAACAAAAGCAAAATTAAAATATCAGAATAATATCGAAATAAAAAGCTTTTGCACAGTAAAGGAAATAATCAACAAACCAAAAAGACAACCTACTGATTGGGAGAAGATATTTGCAAATGACATATCTGATAAGGGGTTTATTTCTAAACCATAAAGTACTTAATATGACTCAACACCAAAAAAACATAAATTAGCCAAGGATATAAACATTTTTCCAAAGAAGACAAACAAATGACCAGGAGACACATGAAAAGTTGCTCAACATTTCTCATCATTGGGTAAATGCAAATGAAAGCCACAAAAAGATATTATCTCATACTTGTCAGAATGGTTAAAATCAGAAACACAAGTAACAACAGGTGTTGGCGAGTATGTAGAGAAAAAGGAACCCTGTGCACTGTTGGTGGGAATGCAAAGTGGTGTAACCACTTAAAAAGAAATAACACATGATCCAGTAATTCCCCTACTAGGTATTTACCCAAAGAATGTGAAAACACTTACTTGAAAAGATACATGTACCATTGTGTTTATTGTAGGCTTAATTAAAATAACCAAGAAGCAGCCCAGATGTCCAAGGGTAAATCAAGGAATAAAGAAGGTGTGCTATAAACACACAATGGAATATTACTCAGCCATAAAAAATAATGAAATCTTGCCATTTGCAACAACATGATGGATCTAGAAGGAAAATAGATCAGTCTAAGAAAGACAAGTACCATGTGATTTCACTTACATGTGGAATTTAAGAAACGAAACAAACAAACAAAATGAATCAAACAAAAAAACGGACTTTTAAATATAGAGAGAGAACTGGTGGTTACCAGATGAAGGTGGTTGGGGGGATGGATGAAACAGGTGAAGGGCATTAAGAGTACACTTATTGTGATGATCACTGAGTACTGTACAGAATTGTTGAATCACTACATCATGTGCCTGAAACTAATACAACACTACATTAATGATAGTGGAATAAAAAAAAAACAATTAAAAAAATACTTACATTATTTACCATTCAACTGATGCCTCTTAAATTCAGAAACTTATTTCTTAATAGAGACAATCTATAGCTTTCAAGAGGCACTTTTGGGGCATTAATATTCTAGTTACCTGACTTGATTTTTAATACTGTAGTCAGATTTATATTAAAATAGCACTGTTCTAGGCCTTTCAGTTTCTATAATCATATAAGATAGAAGAACATGCCTGGAATCTGGATTTCAAATCTGATACAATAAAACCTATATATTCTTCAAAATTTGGGTTACCCTGACAGTCTTATTAGTACTTTAAATTTAATGAGCTTTCCATTTTAAAATGCATTTAAAATATTATTTAATAGGAATCTCAAATACATCATACAGGCATACAAAGAATATCGTAGTTATTTCCTATTTTATGCTTTATTCTATATTATTTTGTTCTTTAAGTAGACCATATTTGTTGGAATTTTTATAAATATTGCACAAAATTTTTATAATAATTTTAAACACTATTCTCCAAGGTTGGAAATAATATGCATAATAGAAAAATCTTATCTACATTGTTCTGTAACTTGAAAAGTTGCTTTAAGTTACACATTTATAAAAAACAAAAAGAAAAAGTCTCCAAAAAATGAAAAAAATTATGACATTTTCCAATTAGAAAATGGAGCTGGAAATACTGTTTTTCCTGAGATGAACAATTTATTTTCAGACATGATAGACTTTTACTTTTATGAAGGTGTTTGGTCAAATTAAAAGATCAATAGATACTGCTACCTTATATGTCAGGCTCTCAGAGATTAATTTATTTTTCATAGCACTATATTTCTTTGTCGGAGAAATTAGTGGAAATATCAACAATAAAGTAATATAGAGCATTTCTACAGTACAAATATAGTCAGGGCAAAATATGTTTCACTCATAGTATTAAACTTGCATCTCTTCTGGAGTAATTGAATACAGTGAAGTTTCAAAACAATCTAACAGAAAATGAAATAAAAGGGAACTAAATAATGGATTTGACTCTTCTATAATAATGTGTAAGGTTAGAGAAAGAGGAGAGGATAAAAACATCTTGAATAATTTTACTGACTGACTTTTCATTGAAGGTGACTGTCAAATGAGTCAATGGTGAAGGTTTTGTTTGAACAATAACAGAATAGTGTATGGTTTTACAAATTACTTGTTTTCAGATAGCTGAAGAAAGACTCAGAGATTGAAATCCTTGGAACAATAACCAAAAAGCTTAGTGGAATGAACTGGTTTGGGGGCATTCAGAAATGCTTAAACTATTCATGAGTTAAGGTTAGATCATATATTCTATGGATGATAGTTTGCTTCTAAAGTTTTAGTCTTTTATTCCTGCTCATATTCTCCCCAAGTATCATTCAGAAAAAAGTTTAGAGTGTATTTATATATTTCCAGAGAAACTTATCTTGTTCATTTGTAAGTATAATCAGGTAATTCCATAACATTTGCTGTGAGGAAAAAAAAAGTTATTTCATAACCATTGGTTGTTCACTAGCACGGACTTAATTGATTCACCATTGGCCTATACAGAACTCCATTTAAAGGAGATAATTATTAAGCACCAAGAATACCTCAGGCAAAGGCAGATTTGTTGTGAGGGCAATCAAAACTTGGACCTCAAGCATGATATTAAAGTCCCAGTACTATGGAAGAAAGAAAACGGTCAAATATAAGAAAGCTTTGTTGTTGTTGTTGTTGTTGTTGTTGTTTGGCCAGGCACTCAGATAAAGCAAATACTTCTCAGTTAAATGATGATGTTTGGGTGCCTGGGTGGCTTAGTCGTTATGCATCTGCTTTTGGCTCAGGTCATGATCCCAGGACCCTGGGATTGAGGCCCACATTAGGCTCCCTGCTTGGCTGGATGCCTCTCCCTCTCCCACTCCCACTGCTTGTGTTCCCTCTCTCTCTGTGTCTCTCTCTGTCAAATAAATCTTAAAAAAAAAAAAAGTGATGTTGTTAAATTTGGAAAATGACAGGTGTGAGCAGAAAATTAGGAAACCAAAAACACAATTATTCTTATAATATTAAAAACAATACAGGTAAGCCACTTATATTGGAAAAGGACATGTAAACTTACAGTTGTTGTATATGCAGCTTCGGGATCATCTTCCAGCACCCGGGAAAGACCAAAATCAGAAACTTTGCATACTAAGTTGCTGTTGACCAATATATTCCTAGCTGCTAGATCACGATGAACGTAACCCATATCAGAAAGATACTTCATTCCTGATGCAATGCCTCGGAGCATACCAACCAACTGGATGACTGTGAAATGGCCATCATGTTTCTGAAAGAGAATCACAATAGTTTACATTGATTTATTTTAATGTAGCATATGTGAGTGCAGGCATGCATGTGTGTGTAACCTTAAGGAAAACCTTTGAATTTATTTTACTGGATCCAATGAATACAAGCATCAAATCTGCTGAGCATGAAATATAAGAATTTGTTTGACATTTAAAGGAAAGGAAAACCTAGCTGGAAGTGATGAAGGAAAACAAACGATAGAAGAGAACCAACCAAATTAACTGATTTCAAAAACTCTAAGTAATAAGAGGGACCTAAGTCTAATTACGTAGCAGCAATGACTACCAAAAGAACAGAATTAACTTTCCATAATTGTGACCTATGTACAGGTGGGCAGGACAGCAGAACCTAAGATTGGATAAAAACTTCATAATAATTTGAAATGAGAAAAATGATTGCTTAGGAAAAAGAGGACTTGTTTGCATAAATAAGAAATAAGTTTAGGGAAGCTATAGGAAAGAGAGAAAAAAATATATGCAAATAGGAAATAACTAGATTTTCCCATTCTTTTATTATATAGAGAGCGAATAAAAAGGAAGTTGCTGGCAACTGACTGAAAACAGGACTATTTTAGCTCCCTGTTGGGAAGAGTAAATGAAGTCATATGAATAACAAGCCAGGCATAGTACTGGTACGCAGCATTCAATCCCTTGATTGCTTATTCTTCCCGTCTTGACTTAAAAATAGCATTTTTGAAAGGAAAAAATTCAGTTGTCATCCATGTAAGATGTGTACACCAATAAGACCAGACACACACTACCCCCAAATTAGAGAAAAATTAAATAAAAATATATTTAGTTTGAAAAATAAAGAATATTATTTTACATAGTTATTTGGGGACAGTTGTCCTCAAAGGAGTTATAGAGAAACGTGAAAGATTCTCAGGTTGGTTTTATACACTAGGTAACATTTATTTATGAATGCTATAAAAATGAATATCTAACAAACGACTATGGGGCTATATTATCTTATACAGTGTGGTAGATGAATAAATAAGAGTTGTCTTCAAATTTGCAAAGTTATAGCAGTCTTCCTGGATATATGATTTAAAACTATAGTGTGGGTTAAATACACGGGTGATCTGACTGCATCACAGTGACACAACATTCTATACAAAAATGATTCACTGGTCAGTTAAATGAATAAGCTTATACTACAAATGAAATAAACTTTGTCTTTATATCAACTTATCTCCCTGATAGCTCTCTGATAATATCTCTCAACCAAAGTGCAGAGTAAGTAAAAGAACCCTCTTTTAAAAGAAACATTCTATAGCAAAAGTATCCATTTAAGCAGGCTCTTCTGTATAATTAATGTATAAAAGATAACCTAGCAAAGGAAATCTTTGGTGTTATTAGCTCTTTATGTTTCCAATCCATCTTCCTAGACAGTGC